>NC_140394.1:35000-1285000 GCF_056956725.1 Heliconius melpomene rosina
CAGCAGTGAGGATGTGATAAGCAAGATCCGCACTGCTGTCGAGGCCAAGTCGACAGGCATCAGGGTGGACCGGGTCAGGAAAGCCAAGGACCAGAAGGTCGTCATAGGGTGTACAAACAGGGAGGACCTGGAAAAGGTGAAAGGAAGGTTGAATGCAGGCCAGCCGGATCTAACAGTAGAGGAAAAGAAAAATAAGGACCCTCTGGTTATAATAAAGGACGTCTTGAGTTATAACTCGGACGACGACATTTTGCATGCAATCAGAACCCAAAACTCTCACTTGATGGGCCATGTAACAGAAGAGGAGCTCAGAATGAAGATAAAATACCGAAGAAGAGCGAGAAACCAACTTGAGTGCCACGTGGTACTGCAGGTGTCACCGGCAATCTGGAAGGCGCTGACGGATGCTGGGAGGGTCCACATCGACCTCCAAAGGGTGGTCGTAAAGGACCAGACTCCCCTCATCCAGTGCTCCAGATGCCTGGGTTTCGGTCACGGCCGTAAGCTGTGTACCGAGACCACTGACACCTGCAGCCACTGCACGGGACCTCACTTAAGGGTAGACTGCCCAATCAGGTTGGCAGGGGGGGAGCCAACTTGTCGAAACTGTCAAGCTGCAAAGCTTGACAGGACGGAGCATAACAGCTTCGACGAGGCATGCCCAGTGAGAAACAGATGGGACAGACTGGCGAGGTCCACAGTAGCTTATTGCTAAAGTTGCTCCGGGCGACCAGGATTGTATAGAGACGTTTAAGTTCCTACAGTCAAACCTACAGAGAAGTAAGCTGGCCTTCCAGGAGTTCATACTCGAAGCAAGTAGGAGGAAGGCCAGCGTGGGGCTGATCCAGGAGCCGTACGTCGGTGCTGAGGGGTGCGTCAAGCCTAGACCGGGGTACCGCATAATACAGAAAGTATTAAACCGTACTAAACCGGTCAAGAGCTCGGTGGTGGTATTCGACGACAATATTGAAATTATTGAAAATCCAATACTCACCACCGAGAACATCGCTGTCGCGACCCTCAGGACCGACGCATGGACTCTGGGGGTGGTCTCGGTCTACTTTGAGGGAACAGAGGACATGGAACCATATATACAGCACGTCAGGCACATAAAGAACACCATGAGATGGGCAAATATCATCCTGGGGGGGGACGTGAACGCCTGGAGCACCTGGTGGGGCAGCGAGCGTGAGGATCACAGGGGAGAGGCCCTCGTGGGAGCCTTAGAAGAAATGGGCTTGGACATATTAAATGTCGGCAACAAGCCCACTTTCTATGTAGCCAACGAAAACGGGGTGAGAAAGAGCATCGTAGACATCACAACCTGCTCGAGGAGTCTGCTGGGGAAGATCCAGGGATGGAAAGTAGAGGATGGAATAACCAGTTCGGATCACAACACCATTGCTTTCAATGTGCTTCTGAAGGAGCCGAAAACCAAAAGGCCAGCCAAAACCACACGTGTTTACAACACCAAAAAAGCCGATTGGAATAAATTTAGACTAGAACTTAATAAAAATTTGGCAGAAAACAATTTAAATTTGGCTGAAGTTAACAAAACAAACAACACTAAAACACTAGAAAACAAAATTCAAAATTATATAGAAGCGATCAAATTGACATGTTTTAAAACCATACCGGCAAAAACCTTCAGAAGCACAGTGAAACTGCCGTGGTGGTGTGACGAACTGGACCGATTGAGGAAGGATGTGAGGATGAAAAAGAGGAGGGTTTCCTCAGCAGCACCTCGCAGGAGATCGCATGTCGTGAAGGAGTACTTGGATGCAAAAAACCGTTACGAAGCAGAAGCCGTAGCTGCGCAGACCAGCAGCTGGAAGAAGTACTGCAGCACTCAGGACCGGGAGACTATGTGGGACGGTATATACAGAGTGATCAGACACTCCCAGGAGAGGCACGAAGATCAGCCCCTGGTGAGAAACAGTGAAATCCTCACCCCACAGGAGTCGGTCGAGTACCTGGCGGAGACTTTTTTCCCCGAAGACGACCTTAGAGTGGAGATGGAAAGCCACAAGGCGACACGGCGGATAGCAGAGACAGTTAACCTTCTCTCAGAGATGAACACTCCGAACGACCCCCCGTTCACTAGGGACGAACTCAACCACGCTCTATCGAGATCGAACCCCAAAAAGGCGCCAGGAGGCGACGGCTTTACCGCAGATATCGTCAGGCAGGCAGCGGGGGTGAACCCGGAACTGCTCCTTTCCCTTCTGAACAAGTGCCTGGAGCTATCATGCTTTCCAGAACCCTGGAAGGAGGCTGTAGTTGTCGTTCTTCGGAAACCCGGGAAGGACGACTACACCCTCCCGAAATCGTACAGGCCAATAGGCCTGTTATCGGTTCTCGGCAAGGTGCTGGAGAGAATGATGGTCCGCCGCATTAGGTGGCATGTACTTCCGAAGGCGAATAGGAGACAGTACGGGTTCGTCCCTCAGCGCAGCACCGAGGACGCGCTGTATGATCTGGCGAGACACTTAAGGGATGGCGTCAAAAACAAGCTATTAAACCTTGTGATCTCGCTAGACATAGAGGGCGCCTTCGATGCGGCGTGGTGGCCAGCTATACGGTGTCAATTAGCCGAAAAGGGGTGCCCCACAAACATACGCAAGCTAGTTGACAACTACCTAAAAAACAGGAAAGTAACTGTCAGATATGCCGACCACCAACACACAAAGATTACAACGAAAGGCTGCGTACAAGGTTCCATAAGTGGACCAACTTTTTGGAATCTCCTGTTAGACCCACTCCTCAACGAGATAACAGCGCAAGGAGTCTATTGCCAGGCATTCGCGGACGACATCGTCCTGGTGATATCGGCTAATTCAGGTTCCCAAATTTCTCGGACGGCAGATCAAATACTATCCCATGTGTACGAATGGGGCATAGACAATAAATTAAAATTCGCGCCAAGCAAAACTTTCGCGATGATGGTCACGAATAAACTAAAATACGATGCCCCCTTCGTACACATGGGAGGTATGCCAATTAAATTAGTAGACGAAATTAAAATATTAGGCCTAACGATTGACAAAAAACTAACATTTAATAACCACATTAGTAAAGTCTGCAGAAAAGCACTAAATTTATACAAAATTGTTTCTCGATCAGCAAAATTAAACTGGGGCCTGAATCCCGAAATCATCAGGACGATTTACGTGGCGGTCATTGAGCCCGTCATCCTGTATGCCGCAAGCGTGTGGGCACCTGAAGCGAGCAAAATTAGTACTCGCAAGTGCCTGGACGCCGTTCAGAGAGGCTTTGCCCAGAAGATTGCAAAATCTTATAGGACGGTCTCTCGGGATTAGCCCGCTGAGCGCCGCCCTGGCGCTCAGCGGGCTAATCCCGCTCGATATGAGGGTGCGTGAAGCGGCACTTCTGTATGAGGCAAAGCGCGGCAAGCCGCAGGACATCCTGCACGGCAGGCTAGTGGAGAGGAGAATGGACTTCGACCAGTTGCCGCACCCATCGGAGGAACAAGGGGTGCAGTTCGGGTGCCTCGAGGACCTTGAACCGGAAACCGTGGATGAGCATAACCTCAGGGGGATGATCATCTACACGGACGGTAGCAAGATTGGTGGCGGGGTAGGAGCGGCACTTTCGTGCTGGAGGGGGGAGGCCGAAATACTGGCCAGAAAGTACGTCTTGGCGTCTTTCTGTACGGTGTTTCAGGCCGAACTCTACGCGCTCTACCAGGCCACCAAGGTTGCGTTAGGTTCCTCGGAGCAGTCGACCTGCATCCTAAGCGACTCCAGGTCGGCTCTCGAACTCCTAGGAGACCAGGATGCGTCCCACCCAATGGTTTTCTTTATTAAAGAAAACCTAAGGAGAGCTAACGCAAGAAACAAAAAAGTTAGACTCTTCTGGGTAAGGGCGCATGTTGGGATCCAGGGGAACGAGAGAGCGGACGAACTGGCGAAGTGTGCGGCCTCCAACACGAAAAAGGCGCCGGACTATGACGAGTGCCCTATATCGTTCATTAAAAAAGAGATAAGGGCAAATACGATTGGGGAGTGGGATAGGAGATATAGGGAAGGGGAAACCGGAAAAACGACTAAAGTATTCTTACCCAACATACATGCAGCATTTAACTTTATTAAAAAAAATAACCCAAACCAGATCATAACACAGGCACTGACGGGCCACGGCGGCTTTGGAGAGTATCTGGCAAGGTTTAAACTAAAGGACCACCCGGGATGCAGATGCGATTCCGCGAGAGACGAAACTTCACTTCATCTCATACTCGATTGCCCGATATTCTCCAAAGCACGCCTTGACACCGAAGCATATATGGACGAAAAAATTTGTGAACAGACTATTCCTGACATTATGCTTGATAAACAAAAATGCAAATACTTTCTTAAGATGTGTCTACTTATTACGGAAAATGTTTTGAAAAAAAATGGGAGTACAGCTATCTAAAAAAAAAAAAAAAAAATAACAATAAAAAAAAAAAAAAAAAAAAAAAAAAAACATAACAAAAAAACTGTATATTTCATATACTTATTGTATATAGTATGTATACAATTAAAGAAAGAAAAAAAAAAAAAAAAAAAAAAAAACCTAACCTAACCTAACCTAACCTTTTTTTTTTTTTTTTTTTTTTTTTTTTTTTAACGTGAGGAAATCCTTTTACGGATACCGGCCCGAGTGGGGACTCGAGCGGGTTATGTGGGACTCGCGGACTAGGCAGATGTAGGCCGTCCGCATACCCACTAAAACCTCACGGTGCTCCTCCTCGACCGCCACTGGCCGCGAGACGCGGGGACTAGAATCGTCCACGAATCGCGGCGGCGGGAGCCTGCAAGGCACGTCGCGGAGCCAAGGGTGTGTGGGCACCCTCGACGGCCTGCTCGGAGTAGCGCGCGGGAGCGACCTGCGCGCGCCTACTCGGGCCAGGTTGGTAGGCGGCCAGCTTCCCCAAGCTGACCGCCCTCTGGCACATTAGGGCGGAAGGCGGCGATCGTATGCCGCCCTCCGGCGACCCGGTCTCTTACGGCGGATGGCGACTTCGGCAATAGCCTCCCTCGCCCGTTCCGCCGACTCCTTCTCGAGCACCACTGCCTCGCAGAAGGATGAGACCGCGTCCCACGACGTCTCGCTACCGGCCATGGCCTTGACCACGGCCGGCAGGGAAAGGTCGTCCCCGATGACGTCGCGCAAAGCGCGACGTTGAGACGCCCAGGCTGTGCACACCTCCAACGTGTGCTGGGCCGTCTCGTCGAGGCAGTCGTCGCAGTGGTGGCAGCGAGCGTCGGGCTCCCTCCCAGCGATCCGACACAGGTAACCCCCGAAGCAACCATGCCCCGTGAGCACCTGTGTGGTGCGGAAGGTTAGGACGCCGTGACGCCGCGCTAACCACTGGCGGAAAACTGGACGAACCGCCTCGATCGTCAACCGGCCGGCAGATGGTGTCGCCAGCCGGGATTCCCACATTCTTACCGCGGTTTCCCGCGCCTCCTCCGTGCGTGCCTGACTTGCCGGTTCCCCGGACACTAGGCCTCGACGCCGGCAATAGACCGACGCCAGAGACAGAGCATCCAGATCCCACGGCATGACTCCAGCCAGCACGCACGCCACCTCACCGGAGATGGTCCGGTACCCCCGTATCGCCCGGATGGCCATCACCCTCTGCGCACGTCGCAGCAGAGTGATGTTGTGCCGATCCAGGGCGTCCGCCCATACGGGAGCACCATAGAGCGCCATCGATCGGACCACTCCGGTGTACAGCCGACGGCTAGAGGCGCTCGGCCCATCGACGTTGGGCAAAAGGCGCGCCAATGCCGCCGCTGTCTTCAACAGTTTCGGGGCCAAGGATGTAAAGTGGCCCCGAAAACTCCACCGACCATCCAGAACAAGTCCGAGGTACCTCATGCTCCTCTTGACGTCAATATTGACGCCACCGACAACGATGTGGGCATCTGCTGGTGGGCCCTTTCGAGGAGCGTGGAAGTATAACGCCTCGGACTTGTTGAGGGAGACCTCCAAACCCAGCCGCTTTATGCGGCCGACGACCTCCGCCACTCCAGCCGTCGCGAGGACCGCCGCCTCCCGATAGGTCCTCTGCTTCGCCAAGACCAGCGTGTCATCGGCGTAACAGAGGACCTTTATCCCCCTCAGGGTGCCGCCCCGCAGCACCCAGTCGTACCCGATGTTCCAGAGGATCGGACCCAGCACCGACCCTTGTGGAACACCGGCCGACACCACAAACTCCTCCCAACCTCCTCCAGGAGCCGGAAAGGTCACAGATCTCCCGGACAGGTAAGCCCCGATGACGCGGCGCAGGTATGGAGGCACACGATGGTATAACAGTGCCTCCTTTATGCAGGGCCATGGCATGGAGTTGAAGGCGTTGGCGATGTCTAAAGACACCGCCAAGACTCCATCGCCTCGGGCCACCGCATCCTGCGCATAGGACTTTACCTCCAGTATGGCATCGACCGTCGATCGCCCCCTGCGGAAACCATACTGGTGGTCCGAGAGGTCCGGACCTGTCCCCTCCAAATGGTGTTGTAGCCTCCTGGCTACAACACGCTCGAAGAGCTTGGCGATCTCGCTCAAGAGCACGATGGGCCTATAGGCGGAGGCTGAATCCGCCGGGCGACCCTCCTTCTTGATGAGGACTAACCTGCCTGTCTTCCACCGCTGTGGAATTATGGCTTGAGCCAGACAGACAGTGAATAGTCCTCGCACTCTGGGCCCTAAGGTGTTGAGGGCCAGAGTTAGCGCCCGGCCGGGAATGCCGTCCAAGCCCGGGGCGGTGCTCTTGAGCCGAGATCGGCGAATAGCTTCTTCGAGCTCCTCCTCCTCCACTGGTGGTGTGACGCTGTCTTCGTCCTCATCCTCCTCACGCACTGCAGGGCGGGCCATACTGGGTGGTGCAAAACTGGCCCGCTGCGGGAATAGCGACGACAGAACCCCTCGGAGTACGTCCGGTTGGAGTGTCTGCGTCAGTGGTGGTACCCAAGCCCGTAACCTACCGAGCACCATTCGGTAAGGTGTGCCGTACGGGTCTTGGTCTATCCCCGCGATCAACCGGTCGTGCGACTCGCCTTTCACACGACCGATCTCCTCCTGCAGCTGTTTTCTCGCCTCGACATAGACGCGGTACAGTCGGTCTTCCTCCTCCTGCACCTTCTGTACCCGTCTGCGATAGTGGCTGTACTGGCGTCTCGCCGCAACGCAGGTGTTACGCAGTTGCGCGATCTCCCACGACCACCAGTACACTTGCCGCCGTTGAGGGCGGCGCCCGGAACGGGGCATTGACGCGTCACAGATACGCGTCAGCGCCCCCTGCGCCCAGGATGCGGCGTCTTCTGCAGACGCCAAGCTCTGGGGCAGCCAGGATTCCACTATCGCGGCCTCCTCCAACAACTCCCTGTCGAGACGACCCAGTTGCCACCGCGGTCCGTACTCTCGCGAGTTTGGACTGGGGGCTGGTTGCACCGCAGGATGTGTGGAGATCTCGTACAAGATGTAGAGGTGATCCGAGAGAGTCTCCACATCATCCAGCACTCGCCAGCCCCGAACACGACACGCTAGGGCCGGGCTCGCGAACGAAACGTCCACGACGGATCCGCCCAGCCTTCGCACACACGTGTTCTTGGTCCCTCGGTTCAGCACAGACAAACCGGTGGCAACAACCCACTCCGACAGCGTCACACCACGCACATCCGTCGTTGCGGAGCCCCACACGCTGGACTTCGCGTTGAAATCGCCCGCGACTACCACTTCCGCCGGACGAAATCGCTCTACCATTTCCCCCAATCGTATAAGGAACTCTTCAAACTCCGCGAGAGTTCGATTGGGGGAAAAGTAGACCCCTACGACAACTAGGTCGCCGACAAGTGCTGCGACGCATCCCGCACCCCTCTCTACTCGTGAGAAGGGCGGAGAGCCCGCTGCGACCTGGGTGATAATAGTCACCACCCCGGTGTTGTCGGCTACCCAGTTGTCTCTGTCGGGAACGCTGTAGGGCTCCGAAACAACCGCCACCTGGATAGACCACTGCGCCAAGCTTTGGACCAATAAGTCCTGGGCCCTGGCACAGTGGTTAATATTCGCCTGCAGCACACGGAGAGCCATTATTGGTCTTCCATGTGCTGCGCCTCCTCTCGCCCAAGTGGGGCGTCTGGCTTGCCCGCTAGTGGCCCATTTCCTCCCTTCCTGCCGCTCCTCCTCTTCCTCGAGGTGCTGGCTTTCGCACATATGGCGCTTCCCACTGTATGGTCTGCGGGCTGTTCTGCCGCCACGCAAACCGGGCAGTGAGGTGCCGCCGAGCACTGATTTTGTTTGTGCCCAGCTTGTCCGCACCTGAAACACTGCTGGCTCCTATCATGTGCACTGCTGCACTTCGCCGCCACGTGACCAATTTCGTGGCAGCGATAGCAGCGCAGGGCTCGCTGTTGCAGCAGTTGCACACGCGCCGAAACGAAGCCCACTAGGAGCCTCGACCCGCTGACCTTCTTCGCTGCCATAATAGGGCAGCGAACCCACACTGTGCCCAGACCATTTCTGTCCTGCCGGATCTCCCCTGCCTTCACTGACCCTTCGTCACATCCGCCAACTCGGCTTATAGCCTGCACCACCTCCTCCGAAGTGGCAGAGTCATCCAGGCCACTGACCCGCAACTCTGCGCACTTCACTGGTCTTGCGACCAAAACCTCGCTGGAGTCCAGCACCCCACGCAGCCGCTGAGCTAGGGTATCCGCCTTTTCGCTACTATTGGCGCCAGGTAGCTCCAGAACCCTGGCACCAGTAGAGGCGACTCTAAGACGCAAGTCAGAGATGCCCAGGTCTTCTAACTTTATCGCCTGCTTTACTTGTGACAGCACGTCTTTGTATGTCAACTCCTTGTTGACTGCTGCCGGCTGCAGAGTCAGCGTCACCGCCGCCGATCGCGGGGGGCGCAACTTGGGCTGCTTGGCAGACTTCTTCGCCTTCGTCTGCTTCCCACTAGGGACTACAGCCGCCTTCTTTTTGCCCTTGCGCACCACCACGCTCCAGCCCTCGTTCAAATCGGCAGGAGTGGGAGGCAGCGGACGAGGCTCCACAGACGCCGCTTTCTTTCCTCCCGTTTTGCTTTTCCCTTTCTTTAGGCCCTGTTTTTGCTTTGGGCCTGGATTGGCAGGCGCGACTAGGGTTGTCACAGTGGGCTCAGCCACCACCACTGAGACGGCCGCCTGTCGCCTTCTGTCCGCCGCTAAAGGAGGACGAACTGGCTTTGCCGGTAGGAGCCTGTCCTCCAGCGCCGCCAGCCGCGTATTAAGCAATGTGCCCACCTGCACCATTACCGTACGCGCCACGTCGTCCTCCTTTTTCTTCTTTTCGTGTCCCTGTCGCTGGGTCCTTGATCGTTCTAATTCCTCTCTCATCAAGGACATCTCTTTGCGCAGCTCCGACAGCTCATTAGTTAGACGGCTATTGGCCGCCCGCAACTGCGTCACCTCCTCGTTTGCCGTCTTATTGGCCAAAACTTCCACGGCCATACTAATGGCGCCGGCGGCCTGCTTAAGGGCTTTTGTAAAAGTGCCCTTAAGATTGCCGGATCTGCAGGCGACTTTGTTGATAATGGACAAGCTGTCCTTGACCTGGTGCTGCAGATCTTGCACCAGTTGGCCACTTACACTAGGTCTCGCCGAGTCGGAGAAATCCGAGAGCCTGGAGCTTGCCCTGGACTGCACCGACTCCATCATCCCCTCAACCTCTTCCTCCGCTTGTAGCCGAAGCTCCTCTCGCCGAACCGAACTTAACTTGGCCTTCGGCTTTTCTCTCTCTCCGCCACTTTCCGAAGAGCCGGAGCGGGTCTTCCTGCTCCTCGGCCTCTTCCGATACTTGCGGTCTCTCCGCATCTCCTCAGTTTGTGGCTCTATGGAGACACAACTATCTGCCCCCGACTCAGTGGCCGCCCAGAAACGGCCACGTGAGGATGTTGAGCCCGACCTGGACCTTCCGCTGACAATGGAGGCGATTTCCGCCACGTCCAGCCGCTCTATCACCACTCTCGCGTCTTTTACGCCACTAGCTCCACTTACAGGCGCAGAAGCCAGTTTACCGCCGCCTATGAAAGGCACAACGCCTTCTACTCCGCCCATCTCGGGCACTATCACACCACCGCCCTCCTCGGGCCCCACCACATCATCAATTTGGTTTTTAGTTTTTAAATCTTCCATATTGTTCCCACGAGCGTGGGGGAAAAACGGTCCATCCGAGCAGTGCCCCCTGTACTCGGATAAGCCTATTACGCCAGGGTGTCGGCCGGTACCCTGGCGGGACCAGCAGTAGCGACTGATCTCCCCATCAGCCATGAACCCCTCGCGCTGCTTCGCCGCTTGGGTTGGGGTAATTTTTTTATAGAGGTTTTCTTCCTCGCAGCCCGGCCGGTAAAGGCAAGGCCCTCGGTTCCACTCCTGATTACGAGACATGACCGCAACCAAGAGTGGCGTTCCGATATATTCGGCGCAGGCACATCACTGCACCTGCGTGGCGGTAGGGTGAGTACACACCACGCGCGCCCTCCGGTTCCTCACACTGTGTACTCTGCATGACAGAGGACACGCGGAGAACCACGTCGGATTATTAGCCAGCTAGCAATCATTACCCAAGGACGAATCCTGTGGGCACCAATTACTAGCCGCCCAGGGTGCACCGGCCCGCAACACTGTTCGTCCCCCCCGAATGACAAGCATTCGAGAAAGGGCCAACAGCGAGCGAACACACGAGGAGGTTATCCGACCAAGCACCCCAACCTTTTTTTTTTTTTTTTTTTTTTTTTTTTTTTCGTGAGGAAATCCTTTTACGGATACCGGCCCGAGTGGGGACTCGAGCGGGTTATGTGGGACTCGCGGACTAGGCAGATGTAGGCCGTCCGCATACCCACTAAAACCTCACGGTGCTCCTCCTCGACCGCCACTGGCCGCGAGACGCGGGGACTATAATCGTCCACGAAACGCGGCGGCGGGAGCCTGCTAGGCACGTCGCGGAGTCAAGGGTGTGTGGGCACCCTCGACGGCCTGCTCGGAGTAGCGCGCGGGAGCAACCTGCGCGCGCCTACTCGGGCCAGGTTGGTAGGCGGCCAGCTTCCCCAAGCTGACCGCCCTCTGGCACATTAGGGCGGAAGGCGGCGGTCGTGTGCCGCCCTCCGGCGACCCGGTCTCTTACGGCGGATGGCGACTTCGGCAAAAGCCTCCCTCGCCCGTTCCGCCGACTCCTTCTCGAGCACCACTGCCTCGCAGAAGGATGAGACCGCGTCCCACGACGTCTCGCTACCGGCCATGGCCTTGACCACGGCCGGCAGGGAAAGGTCGTCCCCGATGACGTCGCGCAAAGCGCGACGTTGAGACGCCCAGGCTGTGCACACCTCCAACGTGTGCTGGGCCGTCTCATCGAGGCAGTCGTCGCAGTGGTGGCAGCGAGCGTCGGGCTCCCTCCCAGCGATCCGACACAGGTAACCCCCGAAGCAGCCATGCCCCGTGAGCACCTGTGTCGTGCGGAAGGTTAGGACGCCATGACGCCGCGCTAACCACTGGCGGAAAACTGGACGAACCGCCTCGATCGTCAACCGGCCGGCAGATGGTGTCGCCAGCCGGGATTCCCACACTTCTAATGCGGCTTCCCGCTCCTCCTCGGCGCGTGCTGGACTGGCCGGCTCCCCGGACGCTAGGCCTCGACGCCGGCAATAGACCGACGCCAGAGACAGAGCATCCAGATCCCACGGCATGACTCCAGCCAGCACGCACGCCACCTCACCGGAGATGGTCCGGTACCCCCGTATCGCCCGGATGGCCATCACCCTCTGCGCACGTCGCAGCAGAGTGATGTTGTGCCGATCCAAGGCGTCCGCCCATACGGGAGCACCATAGAGCGCCATCGATCGGACCACTCCGGTGTACAGCCGACGGCTAGAGGCGCTCGGCCCATCGACGTTGGGCAAAAGGCGCGCCAATGCCGCCGCTGTCTTCAACAGTTTCGGGGCCAAGGATGTAAAATGGCCCCGGAAACTCCACCGACCGTCTAGAACAAGTCCGAGGTACTTCATACTCCTCTTGACGTCGATTCGGACGCCACCGACGACGATGTGGGCATCTGCCGGTGGGCCCTTTCGAGGAGCATGGAAGTATAATGCCTCGGACTTGTTCAGGGCAACCTCCAGACCCAACCTTCTAATTCGGCCGACGACGTCGGCCACTCCGGCCGTTGCGAGCACTGCTGCCTCGCGATAAGTCCTCTGCTGCGCCAAGACCAGCGTGTCATCGGCGTAGCAGAAGACTCCAACTCCTCGTAGGGTGTCGCCTCTCAACACCCAGTCGTACCCAATGTTCCACAGGAGTGGCCCGAGAACCGAGCCCTGTGGAACACCGCACGACACTTCGTACTCTTCCCACCCTCCTCCAGGAGCCGGAAAGGTCACAGACCTCCCGGACAGGTAAGCCCCGATGACGCGGCGCAGGTATGGAGGCACTCGGTGATAGATGAGTGCCTCTTCAATGCAGGGCCAGGGCAGGGAGTTGAAGGCGTTGGCGATGTCTAAAGACACCGCCAAGACTCCATCGCCCAGGGCCACCGCATCCTGCGCATGGGACTTCACCCTCAGTATGGCATCCACCGTCGAGCGCCCACTGCGGAAGCCATACTGGTGGTCCGAGAGATTTGGACCTGTCCGCTCCAAGTGACGCTGCAACCTCCTCGTCACTACCCGCTCGAAGAGCTTGGCGATCTCGCTCAAGAGCACAATTGGCCTGTAAGCCGAGGCCGAGTCCGCCGGGCGTCCCTCCTTCTTAAGGAGGACTAACCTGCCTGTCTTCCACCGCTGTGGAATTATGGCTTGAGCCAGACAGGCAGAGAATAGTCCTTTCACTCTGGGCCCAAGGATGTTAATGGCCAGAGTTAACGCCCTCCCGGGAACGCCATCAAGGCCGGGTGCGGTGCTCTTGCCGCGAGATCGGCGAACTGCTTCCTCCAGCTCCTCCTCCTCCACCTGTGGTGCGACGCTGTCCTCCTCTTCTTGCGGTGCAGGGCGGGCCATTGAAGGTGGTGAAAAATTGGCCCGCTGCGGGAACAGTGACGACAGAACCCCTCGGAGAATGTCCGGTCGGAGTGTCTGCGTCAGTGGCGGAACCCAAGCCCGTAGCTTGCCAAGTACCATACGGTAAGGCGTGCCAAACGGGTCTTGGTCTATTCCCGCGAGCATCTGGTCGTGTGACTCGCCCTTCACACGACCGATCTCCTCCTGCAACCGCGTTCTCGCCTCGACATACAATTGGTACAGTCGGTCTTCCTCCTCCCGTACCTTCTGTACCCGCCTGCGATAGTGGCTGTACCGGCGTCTCGCCGCAACGCAGATGGTACGCAGTTGCGCGATCTCCCACGACCACCAGTACACCTGCCGCCGATGAGGGCGGCGCCCGGAACGGGGCATTGACGCGTCACAAATACGCGTCAGCGCCCCCTGCGCCCAGGATGCGGCGTCTTCTGCAGACGCCAAGCTCTGGGGCAGCCAGGATTCCACTATCGCGGCCTCCTCCAACAATTGCCTGTCGAGGCGACCCAATTGCCACCGCGGTCCGCACTCTCGCGAGTTTGGACTGGGGGTTGGTTGCACCGCTGAATGTGTGGAGATCTCGTAAGAGATGTAAAGGTGATCCGAGAGAGTCTCCACATCATCCAGCACTCGCCAACCCCGAACACGACGCGCTAGGGCCGGGCTCGCGAACGAAACGTCCACGACGGATCCGCCCAGCCTTCGCACACACGTGTTTGTCGTCCCCCGGTTGAGCACCGACAAACCGGTGGCAATCACCCACTCGGACAGCGTCACACCACGCACATCCGTCGTTGCGGAGCCCCACACGCTGGACTTCGCGTTGAGATCGCCGGCCACTAACACCTCCGCCGGACGAAATCGTTCTACCATTTCCCCCAATCGTATAAGGAACTCTTCAAACTCCGCAAGAGTTCGATTGGGGGAAAAGTAGACCCCTACGACAACGAGGTTGCCGACAAGTGCGGCGACGCATCCCGCACCCCTCTCTACTCGTGAGAAAGGCGGGGAGCCCGCGGCAACCTGGGTGATCACAGCCACCACCCCGGTGTTGTCGGCTACCCAGTTGTCTCTGTCGGGAACGCTGTAGGGCTCCGAAACAACCGCCACTTGTATCGACCACTGCGCCAAGCTTTGGACCAATAAGTCCTGGGCTCTGGCACAGTGGTTGATGTTCGCCTGCAACACACGGAGAGCCATTATTGGTCTTCCATGTGTTGCACCTCCTCAGGCCCAGCTGGGATATTAGACGTGGCCGATGTTGCTGGCACTCGTCTTCGCTTTCCACCTTTATTGGTGCTAGCCTTTCCACAGGCAGCATTCCCCAACATGTGATTAGCGGGCCTTTGCGCCGCCTCACACACCGGACAATGAGGCTCTGCCGAGCACGATCTCTGCTGATGCCCGGTTTGGCCACACTGGAAACACTGTTTGCTGCGGTCCACCTGGCTACTGCACTTCGCAGCCATGTGGCCCACTTCGTGGCAACGGAAACAGCGTTGCGCACGGGGCATCAACAGCCTCACTCCAGCAGAGACGAAGCCAACAAGTAGTCTCGCCCCGTTGATCTTCTGCGCTGCGCCGACAGGACATCGGACCCATACTGTTCCTAGACCGGCCCGGTCCTGTCGGATCTCTCCGACTTTTATATTAGCCGCAGCACAGCCGGAAACTCGGCTTATTGCCGCCGTCACGTCCTCAGCAGTGGCGGAATCATCGAGGCCAAACACCCTCAATTCCGCGCATTTCACTGGCCTCGACACCTGAACCTCTTCGGGGCTGAGAACCCCGCGCAACTTCTCAGCCAGCGCATCCGCCTTCTCAGCAGTGTTGGCGCCAGGCAACTCCAGCATTCTAGCGCCAGTAGACGCAACACGGAATCTCAGATCATCTATACCCAGGTCTTCCAACTTTATACTTTCCTTGACCCGGGTAAGGACATCGCTATACGACATCTTGTCGGCTACGGCTGGCTGCAGCTTAATCGTCACAACTTGCGATTTAGGACGACGCAGCTTTGGCTCCTTTTTCGCTTTAGCCTTTTGCGCTTTCGGCTTAGGAGCTGGCTTTCCCTTCTTGGCCCCCTTCCGGGCTACTACAGTCCAGCCCTCAGACATATCAGCCGGAGCGGGTGGCAAAGGTCGAGGCTCAACAGACGCGATCTTCACCGGACCTTTCTTCTTCTTGGCCTTTTTAGACCTTTGCTCCTTCGGTGCCGGATTAGCCGGCGCCATCAAAGTGGATGCAACAGGGTCCACTGGCGCCTGCTTTGGGCTATCCACCTTGCGCTTGTCCGCCGCTAGCGGAGGTCGCAGATTTCTCTCTGGTGGTAGCCGATCTTTAAAGGCTTCCAGCCTGGTGGAGACCATAGTGCCCACTTCCACCATCACAGTGCGCACTATGTCCTCCACAGCAATAGACTCCGTGGGAGTGGGTCGCAAATCCGGTGCTCTAGACCGCTCCAACTCCGCTCTCAAAAGGGCAAACTCCTTCCGCAGCTCCACCAACTCCGACTGCAGCCGCGAGTTTGTTGCCTTGAGGATATCCACTTCCTCTGATGCCGTCCTCTTTGCCAGAGTATTAACGGCAGAAGAGATAGCTCCGGCAGCGTCTTTAAGGGCCCTAGTGAATGTGCCCTTCAAATTCCCCGACTTGCAGGCGACTCTGTTGATTATAGCCAAGCTATCAGATACTTGGCTACGCAAGTCGGAGACCATGTGCTCCTCACCGCAAAGTTCCAGGGGCACATCCGAGAGCCTAGAACCTGCTCTACTCTGTATCGCCGCGGAGATTTCGGCAACTTCCTCCTCCGCCCTCAGCCGACGCTCCTCTCGCTTGGCGTCGTTAAGCGCCTTCTTCCCAACGTCTAGCCCTATGTTTGGTGGACCATAGCTCCGTCTGGCCGAAGCCACTTTCGCTTTCGGCTTCTCTGTTCCCCCATCCGCATCCGAGGACTCAGACCCACTCTTCTTGGTACGGCGCCTCTTCCTGTCCTTTCGGAACTGCGCCTTAGCCCCCTCGATAACATTCGAGCTGTTCGAACCGACAGACATCACGCTATCGGCATCCGACTCGGAAACCGCCCAGAAACGGCCTCGTGACGAAAGTGATGATCTGGACCTACCACCACCACTTATAATAGAGGCAACCTCCTCGTGGTCCAGACGCTCCAACACGACTCGCGCATCCTTCCACGCTCCTCCTACTGGCACAAGTGCCGGACTTTTGCACCTCTCGGGCAAAGTATCCCCTACGCCTATCTCGGGCACAACAACTTCTCCGCCCATCTCGGGCACAACAACTTCTCCGCCCATCTCGGGCACAACAACTACTCCGCCCATCGTGGGCACAACAACTACTCCGCCCTCCTCGGGCCCTCCCACGCCTTCATTTTGGGTTGTTTTTGAATTTTCCATTTTGTTCCCACGAGTGTGGGGGAAAAACGGTCCATCCGAGCAGTGCCCCCTGTACTCGGATAAGCCTATTACGCCAGGGTGTCGGCCGGTACCCTGGCGGGACCAGCAGTAGCGACTGATCTCCCCATCAGCCATGAACCCCTCGCGCTGCTTCGCCGCTTGGGTTGGGGTAATTTTTTATAGAGGTTTTCTTCCTCGCAGCCCGGCCGGTAAAGGCAAGGCCCTCGGTTCCACTCCTGATTACGAGACATGACCGCAACCAAGAGTGGAGTTCCGATATATTCGGCGCAGGCACATCACTGCACCTGCGTGGCGGTAGGGTGAGTACACACCACGCGCGCCCTCCGGTTCCTCACACTGTGTCCTCTGCATGACAGAGGACACGCGGAGAACCACGTCGGATTATTAGCCAGCGAGCAATCATTACCCAAGGACGAATCCTGTGGGCACCAATTACTCGCCGCCCAGGGTGCACCGGCCCGCACACTGTTCGTCCCCCCCGAATGACAAGCATTCGAGAAAGGGCCAACAGCGAGCGAACACACGAGGAGGTTATCCGACCAAGCACCCCAACCTAACCTAACCTAACCTTTTTTTTTTTTTTTTTTTTTTTTTTTTAACGTGAGGAAATCCTTTTACGGATACCGGCCCGAGTGGGGACTCGAGCGGGTTATGTGGGACTCGTGGACCGGCTGAAGGCCAATCCCAATACCCACTAAAACCTCACGGTGCTCCTCCTCGACCGCCACTGGCCGCGAGACGCGGGGACTAGAATCGTCCACGAATCGCGGCGGCGGGAGCCTGCTAGGCACGTCGCTGAGTCAAGGGTGTGTGGGCACCCTCGACGGCCTGCTCGGAGTAGCGCGCGGGAGCAACCTGCGCGCGCCTACTCGGGCCAGGTTGGTAGGCGGCCAGCTTCCCCAAGCTGACCGCCCTCTGGCACATTAGGGCGGAAGGCGGCGGTCGTGTGCCGCCCTCCGGCGACCCGGTCTCTTACGGCGGATGGCGACTTCGGCAAAAGCCTCCCTCGCCCGTTCCGCCGACTCCTTCTCGAGCACCACTGCCTCGCAGAAGGATGAGACCGCGTCCCACGACGTCTCGCTGCCGGCCATGGCCTTGACCACGGCCGGCAGGGAAAGGTCGTCCCCGATGACGTCGCGCAAAGCGCGACGTTGAGACGCCCAGGCTGTGCACACCTCCAACGTGTGCTGGGCCGTCTCGTCGAGGCAGTCGTCGCAGTGGTGGCAGCGAGCGTCGGGCTCCCTCCCAGCGATCCGACACAGGTAACCCCCGAAGCAACCATGCCCCGTGAGCACCTGTGTGGTGCGGAAGGTTAGGACGCCGTGACGCCGCGCTAACCACTGGCGGAAAACTGGACGAACCGCCTCGATCGTCAACCGGCCGGCAGATGGTGTCGCCAGCCGGGATTCCCACATTCTCACCGCGGTTTCCCGCGCCTCCTCAGTGCGTGCCTGGCTTGCCGGTTCCCCGGACGCTAGGCCTCGACGCCGGCAATAGACCGACGCCAGAGACAGAGCATCCAGATCCCACGGCATGACTCCAGCCAGCACGCACGCCACCTCACCGGAGATGGTCCGGTACCCCCGTATCGCCCGGATGGCCATCACCCTCTGCGCACGTCGCAGCAGAGTGATGTTGTGCCGATCCAGGGCGTCCGCCCATACGGGGGCACCATAGAGCGCCATCGATCGGACCACTCCGGTGTACAGCCGACGGCTAGAGGCGCTCGGCCCATCCACATTGGGCAAAAGGCGCGCCAGTGCCGCCGCTGTCTTCAACAGTTTCGGGGCCAAAGATGCAAAGTGGCCCCGAAAACTCCACCGACCATCCAGAACAAGTCCGAGGTACTTCATGCTCCGGGCAACGTCAATCTTGACGCCACCGACGATGATGTGGGCATCTGCCGGTGGGCCCTTTCGAGGAGCATGGAAGTAGATTGCCTCGGACTTGTTGAGGGAGACTTCCAAGCCCAGCCGCTTTATGCGGCCGACTACCTCCGCAACTCCAGCAGTCGCGAGGACCGCCGCCTCTCGATAGGTCCTCTGCTGCGCCAAGACCAGCGTGTCATCGGCGTAACAGAGGACCTTTATCCCCCTCAGGGTGCCGCCCCGCAGCACCCAGTCGTACCCGATGTTCCAGAGGATCGGACCCAGCACCGATCCTTGTGGAACACCGGCCGACACCACAAACTCCTCCCAACCTCCTCCAGGAGCCGGAAAGGTCACAGACCTCCCGGACAGGTAAGCCCCGATGACGCGGCGCAGGTATGGAGGCACACGATGGTATAACAGTGCCTCCTTTATGCAGGGCCATGGCAGGGAGTTGAAAGCGTTGGCGATGTCTAAAGACACCGCCAAGACTCCATCGCCTCGGGCCACCGCATCCTGCGCATAGGACTTAACCTCTAGTATGGCATCCACCGTCGAGCGCCCCCTGCGGAAGCCATACTGGTGGTCCGAGAGGTCCGGACCTGTCCCCTCCAAATGGTGTTGTAGCCTCCTGGCTACAACACGCTCGAAGAGCTTGGCGATCTCGCTCAAGAGCACGATGGGCCTGTAGGCGGAGGCTGAATCCGCCGGGCGACCCTCCTTCTTGATGAGGACTAACCTGCCTGTCTTCCACCGCTGTGGAATTATGGCTTGAGCCAGACAGGCAGTGAATAGTCCTCGCACTCTGGGCCCTAAGGTGTTGAGGGCCAGAGTTAGCGCCCGGCCGGGAATGCCATCCAAGCCCGGGGCGGTGCTCTTGAGCCGAGATCGGCGTACAGCTTCTTCGAGCTCCTCCTCCTCCACCGGTGGTGTGACGCTGTCCTCGTCGTCCTCCCCTACCTCCTCACGCGCTGCAGGGCGGGCCATACTGGGTGGTGCAAAACTGGCCCGCTGCGGGAATAGCGACGACAGAACCCCTCGGAGAATGTCCGGTTGGAGTGTCTGCGTCAGTGGTGGTGCCCAAGCCCGTAACCTACCGAGCACCATTCGGTAAGGTGTGCCGTACGGGTCTTGGTCTATCCCCGCGATCAACCGGTCGTGCGACTCGCCTTTCACACGACCGATCTCCTCCTGCAGCTGCGTTCTCGCCTCGACATAGACGCGGTACAGTCGGTCTTCCTCCTCCTGCACCTTCTGTACCCGTCTGCGATAGTGGCTGTACTGGCGTCTCGCCGCAACGCAGGTGTTACGCAGTTGCGCGATCTCCCCCGACCACCAGTACACTTGCCGCCGTTGAGGGCGGCGCCCGGAACGGGGCATTGACGCGTCACAGATACGCGTCAGCGCCCCCTGCGCCCAGGATGCGGCGTCTTCTGCAGACGCCAAGCTCTGGGGCAGCCAGGACTCCACTATCGCGGCCTCCTCCAACAACTGCCTGTCGAGACGACTCAGTTGCCACCGCGGACCGTACTCTCGCGAGTTTGGACTGGGGGCTGGTTGCACCGCTGAATGTGTGGAGATCTCGTACAAGATGTAGAGGTGATCCGAGAGAGTCTCCACATCATCCAGCACTCGCCAGCCCCGAACACGACACGCTAGGGCCGGGCTCGCGAACGAAACGTCCACGACGGATCCGCCCAGCCTTCGCACACACGTGTTCTTGGTCCCTCGGTTGAGCACAGACAAACCGGTGGCAACAACCCACTCCGACAGCGTCACACCACGCACATCCGTCGTTGCGGAGCCCCACACGCTGGACTTCGCGTTGAGATCGCCGGCCACTAACACCTCCGCCGGACGAAATCGTTCTACCATTTCCCCCAATCGTATAAGGAACTCTTCAAACTCCGCAAGAGTTCGATTGGGGGAAAAGTAGACCCCTACGACAACTAGGTCGCCGACAAGTGCTGCGACGCATCCCGCACCCTTCTCTACTCGTGAGAAGGGCGGAGAGCCCGCTGCGACCTGGGTGATAATAGTCACCACCCCGGTGTTGTCGGCTACCCAGTTATCTCTGTCGGGAACGCTGTAGGGCTCCGAAACAACCGCCACCTGGATAGACCACTGCGCCAGGCTTTGGACCAATAAGTCCTGGGCCCGGGCACAGTGGTTTATGTTCGCCTGCAACACACGGAGGGCCATTATTGGTCCTCCATGTGTAGCACCTCCCCTCCCCTGGCTGGGTGACTTGTACTAGCCGCTTCCGGCCTCGTACGTCTTCTCATCGTTCTCCCCTTTTTATTGGCGCTGGATCTAGCGCAGGTGGCACTGCCCGCCTTGTGGTTTGCCGGCTTCTGTGCCGCCTCGCAAACCGGGCAGTGTGCGTCAGCCGAGCACCCACGCTGTTGGTGCCCGGGTTGGCCGCACCGGAAGCACTGATTGCTCCGGTCGACTTCACTCCTACAATTTGCCGCCATGTGTCCAACTTCATGGCAGCGGTAACAACGTTGGATGCGCGGCTGCAATAGCTGCACTCTCGCGGAGACAAAACCCACAAGGAGCCTCCCTCCAGTCGCCTTCTGCGCAGCCCCGATAGGGCAGCGAACCCACGCTGTGCCCAAGCCGGCCCGGTCCTGCCGGACTTCTCCGACTTTGACGTCGGCCGCAGCACAGCCACCGACTCGGCTGATTGCGGCCATGACGTCTTCGGAAGTTGCAGAGTCGTCGAGGCCGCTCACCCTCAACTCCGCACACCTAACTGGCCTCGACACCTGCACTTCCTCAGGTCTCAACACTGCGCGCAGCTTTTCCGCCAGTGCGTCTGCCTTGTCACCAGAGTTGGCACCGGGTAGCTCCAGCATTCTGGCACCAGTAGATGCTACCCGGAACCTAAGGTCGCTTATACCCAGGTCCTCCAGCTTGATGTTTTCTTTGACCTGGGTTAGCACGTCAGTGTAGGTGAGTTTGTCAGCGACAGCTGGCTGCACCTTAAGAACTACCACCTGCGACCTAGGTCGGCGCAACTTTGGTGCTTTCTGTGGCTTAGACTTCGCGCTTTGCGTCACCGGTTTCGCGGCAGGGGTCGCCTTCTTCTTCGCTCCCCTCTTCGCCACGACATTCCACCCCTCGGCTAGGTTGATAGGAGCCGGAGGCAATGGTCGGGGTTCAGCTGGTGCCGTTGATTTAGGAGGCACCTTTCCCGCACCCTTCTTCTTCTTGCCCTTCGGGCCCTTTGGCGCAGGGTTTGCTGGCGCCATCAGCGTGGTCACGACGGGCTCAGCTCTTGCCTGTGTCTGCCTCGCCTCCTTCTTTCGGTCGGCCGCTAGTGGTGGCCGCAATCTCTCTTCCGGAGGAAGACGCTCCTTAAAGGCCTCCAGCCTCGTGCTGACCATAGTGCCCACTTCCACCATTACAGTGCGCATTATGTCATCGACTGATAGAGCCTTCGCGGTTGTCTTAGGCGTCTCCACCGGCCTTGAGCGCTCCACGTCCGCTCTTAGTCGGGCAAACTCTCCCCTTAAGTCCGCCAATTCCGCCTGCAGCCGCGTGTTCGTGGCTCTGAGGAGATGGACTTCCTCCGACGCCGTCCTGTTCGCCAAGGTGTTCACGGCCTTGGATATCGCGCCGGCAGCCTCCTTCAGGGCCTTCGTGAAGGTACCCTTTAGGTTCCCTGACTTGCTGGCGACTCGGTTTATAACTGCCAGGCTATCAGAAACCTGGCTGTGCAAGTCAGAGACTAGAGGCTCGTCGGGGCGATATTCGAGCGCCACGTCCGAGAGCCTGGAACTCGCGCGGCTCTGAATTGTTGCGGACATTGTCGCAACCTCCTCCTCCGCCCTCAACTGACGCTCCTCGCGTTTTGCCTCACGGGGCGATTTTGTAGCAACAGCCAACTCGATGTTCTTGCCAGGAATAGATGTTGGGCCCTGGCTTCTTTTGGCTTGCTTCTCCTTCTCTTCATCCTCGTTCGATGACACAGAGTTGCCCTCTTTGTTACGGCGCCTCTTTCTGTCTTTCCGGAATGAGGACCTAATCCCCTCCACTGCGTTGGCACTGGTCGAGCCGACGGACATGACACTGTCCGCGTCCGACTCCGAGCCCGCCCAGAACCGACCCCGCGACGAAATCGACGACCTGGACCTTCCACTAATAATTGACGCAATCTCGTCCAAGTCCAGTCGTTCTACAACGACTTGCGCCTTCTTTAGCGCACCTCCTATCGGCACAGGTGCCGGACTGTCACCCCTCCTGGGCCTCAATCTTCCTACAATCCTCTCCTCAGGTTCCACACCCAAAACACCGCCCCTATCGGGTACTCCCGCACCCTCGGCGACCTCCTCGGACAACACAACCACTCCTCCCTTCTCATCGTCCACACCAACTCCGCCCATCCCAGGCACAACTCCGTCCTTCTCCACCTCCACACTCACTCCGCCCATCTCGGGCCCCTCCCCAACAACACATCGGTATGACTGGCCCCCCCCAGATTCGAGGGGCTTGCGTGCCGTAGCACGGAGGGATTCCCCGGCCTCGTAGAGACCGGAACCCTCCTGGGGTAGAGAATTGAAATTCTGCAGTACTGACATGTTTATACTGTTCCACAGTTGGGCTTTTCTGTCGGGGTGTGCTCCCCTAGGCCGTGTCCATAAAAATGGACTAAAGACACGCCCATGCCTAGCTGGTTTTGGTCCGCGCCGGGAATAAATTCCCGGTCCACTCGCCCGCAAGTGCGAGTGGTTTCCCCTATCCGCCACCGGGGGACGCGCCCAGTAGGAGACCAGCAACTCCCTTGGGAACCTTTTTTTTTTTTTTTTTTTTTTTTTTTTTTTAACGTGAGGAAATCCTTTTACGGATACCGGCCCGAGTGGGGACTCGAGCGGGTTATGTGGGACTCGCGGACTTGGCAGATGTAGGCCGTCCGCATACCCACTAAAACCTCACGGTGCTCCTCCTCGACCGCCACTGGCCGCGAGACGCGGGGACTAGAATCGTCCACGAATCGCGGCGGCGGGAGCCTGCAAGGCACGTCGCGGAGTCAAGGGTGTGTGGGCACCCTCGACGGCCTGCTCGGAGTAGCGCGCGGGAGCGACCTGCGCGCGCCTACTCGGGCCAGGTTGGTAGGCAGCCAGCTTCCCCAAGCTGACCGCCCTCTGGCACATTAGGGCGGAAGGCGGCGATCGTATGCCGCCCTCCGGCGACCCGGTCTCTTACGGCGGATGGCGACTTCGGCAATAGCCTCCCTCGCCCGTTCCGCCGACTCCTTCTCGAGCACCACTGCCTCGCAGAAAGATGAGACCGCGTCCCACGACGTCTCGCTACCGGCCATGGCCTTGACCACGGCCGGCAGGGAAAGGTCGTCCCCTATGACGTCGCGCAAAGCGCGACGTTGAGACGCCCAGGCTGAGCACACCTCCAACGTGTGCTGGGCCGTCTCATCGAGGCAGTCGCCACAGTGGTGGCAGCGAGCGTCGGGCTCCCTCCCAGCGATCCGACACAGGTAACCCCCGAAGCAGCCATGCCCCGTGAGCACCTGTGTGGTGCGGAAGGTTAGGACGCCGTGACGCCGCGCTAACCACTGGCGGAACACTGGACGAACCGCCTCGATCGTCCTCAGGCCGGCAGATGGATTTGCCAGCCGAGTTTCCCACATCTCAATTGCGGCTACCCGCACCTCCTCTGCGCGTGCTTGGCCTGCCGGTTCCCCGGACGCCAGGCCCCGACGCCGGCAATAGACCGACGCCAGAGAAAGGGCATCCAGGTCCCACGGCATGACTCCGGCCAGCACGCACGCCACTTCACCGGAGATGGTCCGGTACCCCCGTATCGCCCGGATGGCCATCACCCTCTGCGCACGTCGCAGCAGAGTGATGTTATGCCGGTCCAGGGCGTCCGCCCATACGGGAGCACCATAGAGCGCCATCGATCGGACCACTCCGGTGTACAGCCGACGGCTAGAGGCGCTCGGCCCACCAACATTGGGCAAAAGGCGCGCCAGTGAACTCCCTTGGGAACCTAACCTAACCTAACCTAACCTAACCTAACCTTTTTTTTTTTTTTTTTTTTTTTTTTTTTTTTTTTTTTTTTTTTTTTTTTTTTTTTTTTTTTTATCGTGAGGAAATCCTTTTACGGATACCGGCCCGATTGGGGACTCGAGCGGGTTATGTGGGACTCGTCGACCGGCTGAAGGCCGATCCCAATACCCACTAAAACCTCACGGTGCTCCTCCTCGACCGCCACTGGCCGCGAGACGCGGGGACTATAATCGTCCACGAAACGCGGCGGCGGGAGCCTGCTAGGCACGTCGCGGAGTCAAGGGTGTGTGGGCACCCTCGACGGCCTGCTCTGAGTGGCGCGCGGGAGCAACCTGCGCGCGCCTACTCGGGCCAGGTTGGTAGGCGGCCAGCTTCCCCAAGCTGACCGCCCTCTGGCACATTAGGGCGGAAGGCGGCGGTCGTGTGCCGCCCTCCGGCGACCCGGTCTCCTACGGCGGATGGCGACTTCGGCAAAAGCCTCCCTCGCCCGTTCCGCCGACTCCTTCTCGAGCACCACTGCCTCGCAGAAGGATGAGACCGCGTCCCACGACGTCTCGCTACCGGCCATGGCCTTGACCACGGCCGGCAGGGAAAGGTCGTCCCCGATGACGTCGCGCAAAGCGCGACGTTGAGACGCCCAGGCTGTGCACACCTCCAATGTGTGCTGGGCCGTCTCGTCGAGGCAGTCGTCGCAGTGGTGGCAGCGAGCGTCGGGCTCCCTCCCAGCGATCCGACACAGGTAACCCCCGAAGCAGCCATGCCCCGTGAGCACCTGTGTGGTGCGGAAGGTTAGGACGCCGTGACGCCGCGCTAACCACTGGCGGAAAACTGGACGAACCGCCTCGATCGTCAACCGGCCGGCAGATGGTGTCGCCAGCCGGGATTCCCACAATTCAACCGCGGCTTCCCGCGCCTCATCAGTGCGTGCTTGGCTTGCCGGTTCCCCGGACACAAGGCCTCGACGCCGGCAATAGACCGACGCCAGAGAACGAGCATCCAGATCCCACGGCATGACTCCAGCCAGCACGCACGCCACTTCACCGGAGATGGTCCGGTACCCCCGTATCGCCCGGATGGCCATCACCCTCTGCGCACGTCGCAGCAGGGTGATGTTGTGCCGGTCCAGGGCGTCCGCCCATACGGGAGCACCGTAGAGCGCCATCGATTGGACCACTCCGGTGTACAGCCGACGGCTAGAGGCGCTCGGCCCATCCACATTGGGCAAAAGGCGCGCCAGTGCCGCCGCTGTCTTCAATAGTTTCGGGGCCAAGGATGTAAAGTGGCCCCGAAAACTCCACCGACCATCCAGAACAAGTCCGAGGTACTTCATGCTCCGGGCAACGTCAATCTTGACGCCACCGACGATGATGTGGGCATCTGCCGGTGGGCCCTTTCGAGGAGCATGGAAGTAGATTGCCTCGGACTTGTTGAGGGAGACCTCCAAGCCCAGCCGCTTTATGCGGCCGACAACCTCCGCCACTCCAGCCGTCGCGAGGACCGCCGCCTCCCGATAGGTCCTCTGCTGCGCCAAGACCAGCGTGTCATCGGCGTAACAGAGGACCTTTACCCCCCTCAGGGTGCCGCCTCGCAGCACCCAGTCGTACCCGATGTTCCAGAGGATCGGACCCAGCACCGATCCTTGTGGAACACCGGCCGACACCACAAACTCCTCCCAACCTCCTCCAGGAGCCGGAAAGGTCACAGACCTCCCGGACAGGTAAGCCCCGATGACGCGGCGCAGGTATGGAGGCACACGGTGGTATAAAAGTGCCTCCTTAATGCAGGGCCAGGGCAGGGAGTTGAAAGCATTGGCGATGTCTAAAGACACCGCCAAGACTCCATCGCCCCGGGCCACCGCATCCTGCGCATAGGACTTAACCTCTAGTATGGCATCCACCGTCGAGCGCCCCCTGCGGAAGCCATACTGGTGGTCCGAGAGGTCCGGACCTGTCCCCTCCAAATGGTGTTGTAGCCTCCTGGCTACAACACGCTCGAAGAGCTTGGCGATCTCGCTCAAGAGCACGATGGGCCTGTAGGCGGAGGCTGAATCCGCCGGGCGACCCTCCTTCCTGATGAGGACTAACCTGCCTGTCTTCCACCGCTGTGGAATTATGGCTTGAGCCAGACAGGCAGTGAATAGTCCTCGCACTCTGGGCCCTAGGGTGTTGAGGGCCAGAGTTAGCGCCCGGCCGGGAATGCCATCCAAGCCCGGGGCGGTGCTCTTGAGCCGAGATCGGCGTACAGCTTCTTCGAGCTCCTCCTCCTCCACCGGTGGTGTGACGCTGTCCTCGTCGTCCTCCTCTACCTCCTCACGCGCTGCAGGGCGGGCCATACTGGGTGGTGCAAAACTGGCCCGCTGCGGGAATAGCGACGACAGAACCCCTCGGAGAATGTCCGGTTGGAGTGTCTGCGTCAGTGGTGGTGCCCAAGCCCGTAACCTACCGAGCACCATTCGGTAAGGTGTGCCGTACGGGTCTTGGTCTATCCCCGCGATCAACCGGTCGTGCGACTCGCCTTTCACACGACCGATCTCCTCCTGCAGCTGCGTTCTCGCCTCGACATAGACGCGGTACAGTCGGTCTTCCTCCTCCTGCACCTTCTGTACCCGTCTGCGATAGTGGCTGTACTGGCGTCTCGCCGCAACGCAGGTGTTACGCAGTTGCGCGATCTCCCACGACCACCAGTACACTTGCCGCCGTTGAGGGCGGCGCCCGGAACGGGGCATTGACGCGTCACAGATACGCGTCAGCGCCCCCTGCGCCCAGGATGCGGCGTCTTCTGCAGACGCCAAGCTCTGGGGCAGCCAGGATTCCACTATCGCGGCCTCCTCCAACAACTCCCTGTCGAGACGACCCAGTTGCCACCGCGGTCCGTACTCTCGCGAGTTTGGACTGGGGGCTGGTTGCACCGCTGAATGTGTGGAGATCTCGTACAAGATGTAGAGGTGATCCGAGAGAGTCTCCACATCATCCAGCACTCGCCAGCCCCGAACACGACACGCTAGGGCCGGGCTCGCGAACGAAACGTCCACGACGGATCCGCCCAGCCTTCGCACACACGTGTTCTTGGTCCCTCGGTTGAGCACAGACAAACCGGTGGCAACAACCCACTCCGACAGCGTCACACCACGCACATCCGTCGTTGCGGAGCCCCACACGCTGGACTTCGCGTTGAAATCGCCCGCGACCACCACTTCCGCCGGACGAAATCGCTCTACCATTTCCCCCAATCGTATAAGAAACTCTTCAAACTCCGCCAGAGTTCGATTGGGGGAAAAGTAGACCCCTACGACAACTAAGTCGCCGACAAGTGCAGCTACGCATCCCGCACCCTTCTCTACTCGTGAGAAGGGCGGAGAGCCAGCCGCGACCTGGGTGATAATAGTCACCACCCCGGAGTTGTCGGCTACCCAGTTGTCTCTGTCGGGAACGCTGTAGGGCTCCGAAACAACCGCCACCTGGATAGACCACTGCGCCAGGCTTTGGACCAATAAGTCCTGGGCCCGGGCACAGTGGTTTATGTTCGCCTGCAACACACGGAGGGCCATTATTGGTCCTCCATGTGTTGCACCTCCCCTCCCCTGGCTGGGTGACTTGTACTAGCCGGGGCTTCCGGCCTCGTACGTCTTCTCCTCCCTACCCTTTTGTGGGTATCGCTGGACTTCGCGCAAACGGCACTCCCTGCCTTATGGTTCGCAGGCCTTTGTGCCGCTTCGCAGACCGGGCAGTGCACCTCGGCCGAGCATCCACGCTGTTGGTGCCCGGGTTGGCCACACCGGAAGCACTGATTGCTTCGGTCGACGTCGCTGGTGCACCTTGCCGCCATGTGACCAACTTCATGGCAGCGGTAGCAACGCTGGATGCGGGGCTGCAACAGCTGCACCCTCGCGGAGACGAATCCTACGAGGAGCCTACCTCCGCTCACTTTCTGCGCAGCCCCGATAGGGCAGCGAACCCACGCAGTGCCTAGACCGGCCCGATCCTGTCGGATTTCACCAACTTTTACGTCGGCCGCAGCACAGCCACCGACTCGGCTGATTGCGGCCATTACGTCTTCAGAAGTTGCAGAGTCGTCGAGGCCACACACCCTCAACTCCGCACACTTCACTGGTCTCGACACCTGCACTTCTTCGGGTCTCAGCACTCCGCGCAGTTTTTCTGCCAGCGCGTCCGCTTTATCGCCAGTGTTGGCGCCGGGTAGCTCCAGCATTCTGGCACCAGTGGACGCTACCCGGAACCTCAAATCGCTTATACCCAGGTCCTCCAGTTTGATGTTTTCCTTGACCTGGGTTAGCACGTCGGTGTAGCTTAGTTTGTCGGCGACGGCAGGCTGTACCTTGAGCACCACCACCTGCGATCTAGGTCGCCGCAACTTTGGCTTCTGCGGCTTTGGCTTGACGCCTTGTGCCGCTACCTTGCTTTTAGGAGCCGCCTTCTTTTTGGCTCCTTTTCTTGCCACAACATTCCACCCCTCCGTCATATTTGTTGGAACCGGTGGAAGTGGCCGAGGCTCCACAGCAGAGGCAGGCTGAGATGCTGCCTTTGCCGCACCCTTCTTCTTCTTACCCTTTTGGGCATTTAGTGGTGGCCAAGGGTTTGCTGGCGCCATAAGCGTGGCCACAACAGGCTCCGCGTTTGCCTGCTTCTGACCCGCCTTCTTTCTGTCGGCCGCTAATGGAGGCCGCAACCTCTCTTCCGGAGGGAGCCGCTCCTTGAAGGCCTCCAGCCTCGTGCTGACCATAGTGCCCACTTCCACCATCACAGTGCGCACTATGTCATCGACGGATAGAGACTTCGCCGCTGTCTTTGGCGTCTCTACCGGTCCGGAGCGCTCCACATCCGCTCGTAGGCGGGCAAACTCTTTCCTCAAGTCCGCCAATTCTGCCTGCAGCCGCGTGTTCGAGGCTCTGAGGAGATGGACTTCCTCCGACGCGGTCCTATTGGCCAAGGTGTTAACGGCCTTGGATATCGCTCCGGACGCCTCCTTCAGGGCCTTCGTAAAGGTACCCTTTAGGTTCCCTGACTTGCTAGCGACTCGGTTAATAACTGCCAGGCTATCAGAAACCTGGCAATGCAGGTCAGAGACCAGAGGCTCGTCGGGGCGATACTCGAGCGACACGTCCGAGAGCCTGGAACTCGCGCGGCTCTGTATAGTTGCGGTCATACCCGCTACCTCCTCTTCCGCCCTCAGCCGACGCTCTTCGCGCTTGGCCTCATTGAGCGACTTTCTAGCAGCCAAGTCGATGTTCCCGCCAGGAGCAGATGGTGGGCCCTGGCTTCTCTTGGCTGCCTTCTCCTTTGCCTCTTCTTCTTCCGAGGACCCAGAGTTTCTTTCTTTGTTCCGGCGCCTTTTCCTATCCTTCCGGAACAAGGATTTACTTTCTCCTTGCGGGTTGGCACTGGTCGAGCCGACGGACATGACACTGTCCGCATCCGACTCCGAGCCCGCCCAGAACCGACCCCGCGACAAAATTGACGATCTGGACCTTCCACTAATAATGGACGCAATATCATCCAGGTCCAGTCGTTCTACTACGACTTGCGCCGTCTTTGGCGCACCTCCTATTGGCAAAATTGCCGGACTATCAGCCCTCCTGGGCCTCGCCCCAACCTAACCTAACCTTTTTTTTTTTTTTTTTTTTTTAACGTGAGGAAATCCTTTTACGGATACCGGCCCGAGTGGGGACTCGAGCGGGTTATGTGGGACTCGTGGACCGGCTGAAGGCCAATCCCAATACCCACTAAAACCTCACGGTGCTCCTCCTCGACCGCCACTGGCCGCGAGACACGGGGACGTGAGTCTTCCGCGAAACGCGGCGGCGGGAGCCTGCAAGGCACGTCGCGGAGTCAAGGGTGTGTGGGCACCCTCGACGGCCTGCTCGGAGTAGCGCGCGGGAGCAACCTGCGCGCGCCTACTCGGGCCAGGTTGGTAGGCGGTCAGCTTCCCCAAGCTGACCGCCCTCTGGCACATTAGGGCGGAAGGCGGCGATCGTGTGCCGCCCTCCAGCGACCCGGTCTCTTACGGCGGATGGCGACTTCGGCAAAAGCCTCCCTCGCCCGTTCCGCCGACTCCTTCTCGAGCACCACTGCCTCGCAGAAGGATGAGACCGCGTCCCACGACGTCTCGCTGCCGGCCAGAGCCTTGACCACGGCCGGCAGGGAAAGGTCGTCCCCTATGACGTCGCGCAAAGCGCGACGTTGAGACGCCCAGGCAGAGCACACCTCCAACGTGTGCTGGGCCGTCTCATCGAGGCAGTCGTCGCAGTGGTGGCAGCGAGCGTCGGGCTCCCTTCCGGCGATCCGACACAGGTAACCCCCGAAGCAGCCATGCCCCGTGAGCACCTGTGTCATGCGGAAGGTTAGGACGCCGTGACGCCGCGCTAACCACTGGCGGAACACTGGACGAACAGCCTCGATCGTCCTCAGGCCGGCAGTTGGTGTTGCCAGCCGAGTTTCCCACATTTTAACTGCGGCTTCCCGCGCCTCCTCAGTGCGTGCTTGGCTTGCCGGTTCCCCGGACACTAGGCCTCGACGCCGGCAATAGACCGACGCCAGAGACAGAGCATCCAGATCCCACGGCATGACTCCAGCCAGCACGCACGCCACTTCACCGGAGATGGTCCGGTACCCCCGTATCGCCCGGATGGCCATCACCCTCTGCGCACGTCGCAGCAGGGTGATGTTGTGCCGGTCCAGGGCGTCCGCCCATACGGGAGCACCGTAGAGCGCCATCGATCTGACCACTCCGGTGTACAGCCGACGGCTAGAGGCGCTCGGCCCATCCACATTGGGCAAAAGGCGCGCCAGTGCCGCCGCTGTCTTCAACAGTTTCGGGGCCAAAGATGTAAAGTGGCCCCGAAAACTCCACCGACCATCCAGAACAAGTCCGAGGTACTTCATGCTCCGGGCAACGTCAATCTTGACGCCACCGACGATGATGTGGGCATCTGCCGGTGGGCCCTTTCGAGGAGCATGGAAGTAGATTGCCTCAGACTTGTTGAGGGAGACCTCTAAGCCCAGCCGCTTTATGCGGCCGACAACCTCCGCCACTCCAGCCGTCGCGAGGACCGCCGCCTCCCGATAGGTCCTCTGCTGCGCCAAGACCAGCGTGTCGTCGGCGTAACAGAGGACCTTTATTCCCCTCAGGGTGCCGCCCCGCAGCACCCAGTCGTACCCGATGTTCCAGAGGATCGGACCCAGCACCGATCCTTGTGGAACACCGGCCGACACCACAAACTCCTCCCAACCTCCTCCAGGAGCCGGAAAGGTCACAGACCTCCCGGACAGGTAAGCCCCGATGACGCGGCGCAGGTATGGAGGCACACGATGGTATAACAGTGCCTCCTTTATGCAGGGCCATGGCAGGGAGTTGAAAGCGTTGGCGATGTCTAAAGACACCGCCAAGACTCCATCGCCTCGGGCCACCGCATCCTGCGCATAACCTTTTTTTTTTTTTTTTTTTTTTTTTTTTTTTTTAACGTGAGGAAATCCTTTTACGGATACCGGCCCGAGTGGGGACTCGAGCGGGTTATGTGGGACTCGTGGACCGGCTGAAGGCCGATCCCAATACCCACTAAAACCTCACGGTGCTCCTCCTCGACCGCCACTGGCCGCGAGACACGGGGACGTGAGTCGTCCGCGAAACGCGGCGGCGGGAGCCTGCAAGGCACGTCGCGGAGTCAAGGGTGTGTGGGCACCCTCGACGGCCTGCTCGGAGTAGCGCGCGGGAGCAACCTGCGCGCGCCTACTCGGGCCAGGTTGGTAGGCGGTCAGCTTCCCCAAGCTGACCGCCCTCTGGCACATTAGGGCGGAAGGCGGCGATCGTGTGCCGCCCTCCGGCGACCCGGTCTCTTACGGCGGATGGCGACTTCGGCAAAAGCCTCCCTCGCCCGTTCCGCCGACTCCTTCTCGAGCACCACTGCCTCGCAGAAGGATGAGACCGCATCCCACGACGTCTCACTGCCGGCCATAGCCTTGACCACGGCCGGCAGGGAAAGGTCGTCCCCGATGACGTCGCGCAAAGCGCGACGTTGAGACGCCCAGGCTGAGCACACCTCCAACGTGTGCTGGGCCGTCTCATCGAGGCAGTCGTCGCAGTGGTGGCAGCGAGCGTCGGGCTCCCTCCCGGCGATCCGACACAGGTAACCCCCGAAGCAGCCATGCCCCGTGAGCACCTGTGTCATGCGGAAGGTTAGGACGCCGTGACGCCGCGCTAACCACTGGCGGAACACTGGACGAACAGCCTCGATTGTCCTCAGGCCGGCAGTTGGTGTTGCCAGCCGAGATTCCCACAACTCCATTGCGGCTACCCGCACCTCCTCAGTGCGTGCCTGGCTTGCCGGTTCCCCGGACACTAGGCCTCGACGCCGGCAATAGACCGACGCCAGAGACAGAGCATCCAGATCCCACGGCATGACTCCAGCCAGCACGCACGCCACCTCACCGGAGATGGTCCGGTACCCCCGTATCGCCCGGATGGCCATCACCCTCTGCGCACGTCGCAGCAGGGTGACGTTGTGCCGATCCAGGGCGTCCGCCCAGACGGGAGCACCGTAGAGGGCCATCGACCTGACCACTCCGGTGTACAGCCGACGGCTAGAGGCGCTCGGCCCATCCACGTTGGGCAAAAGGCGCGCCAGTGCCGCCGCTGTCTTCATCAGTTTCGGGGCCAAGGATGTAAAGTGGCCCCGGAAACTCCACCGACCGTCCAGAACAAGTCCGAGGTACTTCATGCTCCTTTTGACGTCTATGTTGACGCCACCGACGACGATGTGGGCATCAGGTGGTGGGCCCTTTCGAGGAGCATGGAAGTATAACGCCTCGGACTTGTTCAAGGCGACCTCCAAACCAAGCCGCTTTATGCGGCTGACAATCTCCGCTACTCCAGCGGTCGCGAGAACCGCCGCCTCCCGATAGGTCCTCTGCTGTGCCAAGACCAGCGTGTCATCGGCGTAACAGAGGACCTTTATCCCCCTCAGGGTACCGCCTCGCAGCACCCAGTCGTATCCGATGTTCCAGAGGATCGGACCCAGCACCGATCCTTGTGGAACACCGGCCGACACCACGTACTCCTCCCAACCTCCTCCAGGAGCCGGAAAGGTCACAGACCTCCCGGACAGGTAAGCCCCGATGACGCGGCGCAGGTATGGAGGCACACGATGGTATAAAAGTGCCTCCTTAATGCAGGGCCAGGGCAGGGAGTTAAAGGCGTTGGCGATGTCTAAAGACACCGCCATTACTCCTTCGCCCCGGGCCACCGCATCCTGCGCATGGGACTTCACCTCTAGTATGGCATCCACCGTCGAGCGCCCCCTGCGGAAGCCATACTGGTGGTCCGAGAGGTCCGGACCTGTCCCCTCCAAATGGTGTTGTAGCCTCTTGGCTACAACACGCTCGAAGAGCTTGGCGATCTCGCTCAAGAGCACGATGGGCCTGTAGGCGGAGGCTGAATCCGCCGGGCGACCCTCCTTCTTGATGAGGACTAGCCTGCCTGTCTTCCACCGCTGTGGAATTATGGCTTGAGCCAGACAGGCAGAGAATAGCCCTCGCACTCTGGGCCCAAGGATGGTAAGGGCCAGATTTAGCGCCCGGCCGGGAACGCCATCCAAGCCTGGGGCGGTGCTCTTGAGCCGAGATCGGCGTAAAGCTTCTTCGAGCTCCGTCTCATCCACCGGTGGTGCGACACTGTCCACTTCCTCCTCCTGCGCTACAGGGCGGGCCATGGTTGGTGGTGTAAAATTGGCCCGCTGCGGGAACAATGACGTCAGCACTCCTCGGAGAACGTCCGGTTGGAGCGACTGCGTCAAGGGCGGAGCCCACGTCCGGAGTTTGCCGCACACCATGCGATACGGCGTTCCGAACGGATCCCCGTCTATCCCCGCGATCAATCGGTCGTTAGATTCTGCTTTCGAACGACCGATTTCTTCCTGTAGCGCTTTCCGCGCCTCGACGTACGTGCGGTACCGCCGTTCCTCCTCCTCTTCCTCTCGGCGTACCCGCCTGCGATAGTGCGTGTACTGGCGTCTCGCCTCAATGCAGATGACACGCAATTGAGCGATCTCTCCCGACCACCAGTACACTTGTCGCCGCTGAGGGCGGTGCCTGGAACGGGGCATAGACGCGTCGCAGATACGCGTCATAGCCCTCTGCGCCCAGGTGGCAGCGTCTTCCACAGACGCCAAGCTCTGGGGCAGCCAGGCCTGCACTATCGCAGCCTCCTCCAGGAGTTCTCTGTCGAGACACCCAAGTCGCCACCGCGGTCCGAACTCTCCCGAAGTTGGACTGGGGGCTGACTGCGCCGCTGAATGTGTGGAGATCTCATATTGGATGTAGAGATGGTCCGAGAGAGTCTCCACATCATTCAGCACTCGCCAGCCCTGAACACGGCGCGCTAGGACAGGGCTCGCAAACGTTATGTCCACGACGGACCCGCCCTGCCTTCGCACACACGTGTTTGTAGTCCCCCGGTTGAGAACTGACAAACCGGTGGCAACAATCCACTCCTCCAGTGTCGCACCACGTACGTCCGTCCTTGCGGAGCCCCATACGCTGGATTTCGCATTCAGGTCTCCTGCGACCAAGACCTCCGGCGCACGGTGTCTTTCCACCATTTCCCCCAACCGGATTAGGAATTCCTCGAACTCTGCAAGAGTTCGATTGGGGGAAAAAGTAGACGCCTATGACAACTAGGTCGCCGACATGTGCCGCGACGCATCCCGCACCCTTTTCTACTCGTGAAAAGGGCGGAGAGCCCGCAGCGATCTGGGTGACCAGAGCTACCACCCCGGTGTTGTCTGCGACCCAGTTGTCACGCGCAGGAATGCTATAAGGCTCCGCAACGACTGCCACCTGAATCGACCACTGCACCAGGCTTTGGACCAATAAGTCTTGGGCTCTGGCACAGTGGTTGATGTTCGCCTGAAGCACGGGGAGCGCCATTATTGTTGCTCCATGTGCTGCAGCTCCTCGCCCTGCGTCGGGGCTTCAGGTCGGCTTCTGCTTGTTCGTCTCGCCGCACCTCTCCGCTTCCTCGATTGAGCGCACATCTTCGCGCACGCTGCTCCACCTGCCAGGTGATCCGCAGGCCTATTTGCGTCCTCGCAAATAGGGCAATGCGCCGAAGCAGAGCAACCACTTTGCTTGTGCCCTGGTTTCCCGCACCTAAAGCAGTGTGCACTCCGGTCCTTGTCACTCCTGCAATTTGCCGCGACATGCCCTACCTCGTGGCAACGGAAGCAGCGCAGGACGCGAGGCTGCAGTAACTGCACGCGTGCCGACACAAAGCCGACCAACAGCCTTCCGCCGCTCACTTTCTTCGCTGCTGCCACTGGGCAGCGGACCCAGGCAGTGCCTAGTCCATTCCGGTCTTGGCGGATCTCACCCACCTTAACGGCGCTAGCGTCGCAGCCACCTGCTCGACTCACAGCCGCCGCCACCTCCTCCGATGTCACAGAGTCATCGAGCCCACATACTCGCAGCTCAGCACACCTGGTGGGCCTCGAGACCTGCACATCGCCAGCATTAAGGACGCTCCGCAGATGTTGCGCGAGAACGTCCGCCTTCTCTCCGGTATTGGCACCCGGCAGTTCGAGAAGCCTCGCTCCCGTTGAGGCAACTCTGAACCTGACGTCCGTGATACCCAGATCCTCCAGTACCACCTTCTCCTTGATCTGGGTCAGGACGTCTTTGTAGGTGACTTCTTTATTGGCACCCGGTTGCAGCTTTAGTGCGACCACAGACGACCTAGGAGGTCGTAGCCTAGGTGCTTTTGGCGCAGATTTTGGACGCGCCTTCCTGCCCTTCGGCTGCTGCTGAACAACCTTCTCCTTCTTCTTTTTGCCCTTCTTGGCGACGACGTTCCACCCCTCGTTAGTGTTTGCCGGAGCAGGTGGTAGAGGCCTCGGCTCGGGAGCTTTCGCCGCTTGTGCCTTATTGCTCTTCCCCTTACCCTTGCCCTTGCCTTTCGCAGGCTTTTGTCCTTTCGTGGGGGCTGGGTTGGCGGGGGGCATGAGTGTGGTCACTCTGGCCTCAGTCGCGCTTGTTGCCGAAGTTGAGGCTACATTCACTTGAATTTGGTCTGACGCAAGCGGCGGGCGCAAGCGCTTAGCTGGCAGTAGCCTGTCTTCCAAGCCTTCCAAGCGAGCACTGACCATGGTCCCGACTTGGATCATTATGCTCCTTGTGAGCTCGTCAGGTGCCACGAACTTCTCACTAGCAGATGGTTTGCCAGGTCTCTTCTGGATCTGCTGCTCCGCACCCCTATTCTCCTGTGGGCGACTGCGATCAAGGTCAGCCCGTAAAAGACTGACCTGACTTTGCATGTCCTTCATCTCCTGTTGCAGCTTGGTGTTGTGTGCTCGCAGTGTGGCGACCTCCTCGGTCACTGTTCGCTGAGCGAGCGTGTCCACAGCCACAGCTATAGACTTAGCTGCCTCCTTCAGGGCCTTCGTAAATGTGCCCTTCAAATTTCCGGATTTGCTGGCAACCTTTTGGATGATCGCCAGACTTTCTGCTACCTGACCTTTGAGGTCTGAGGTTAGCCTCGACTCCTCTAAGTCCAAATCCGAGAGCAACGACATACTGGACAAAGCCAAGTTTGTGTTGCTTTGCACAGCTAGGGTTCTTTGCGCCACTTCTTCCTCTGCCCTAAGCCGACGTTCCTCCAATTTTGCCTTCCTGGCCTCAGCCTGCACTTCACATAGTCCCGTTGTCGTGGGCCGTCCTTTCCCTCTCCTGCCAGCCGCGATTTTCGGCGCTGGTCTGTCCGACACTCCCTCTCCAGAAGAACCGGATTCGTCGCTCCTACGTCTGGGCCGCTTCCTTCCGTCTTTCAGGAAAGACGCCCTTACGGTCTTTGACCGCGAATCGACCGAGGTGAGGCTCTCCGTATCCGAGCCCTTCGACCCAGGCACCCCCCAGAACCTTCCCGCAGACGAGATGGACTCACGTCTCGATCTCGCATCGTCGGACGCAATCGTCACTCCTTCGCTCAGGTCCAACCTCTCAACCACGACCCTCGCTTCCTTCAGGACACCTCCGCTGTTATGAGGCACCTCTTCCAACACCTCCACAGTCTCCTGCAACTCTCCGCCTTCCACAGGCATCTCTACTCCGCCTGTCACAGGCACTCCCACTTCTCCGCCCTTCTCAGGCACTCCCTCTACTCCGCCCATCTCGGGCCCTTCCCCAGCAACATATCGGCAAGGCTGGCCCCCCCCAGATTCGCGGGGCTTGCGTGCCGTAGCACGGAGGGATTCCCCGGCCTCGTGGAGACCGGAACCCTCCTGGGGTAATGAATTGCAATTCTGCTTGTCCGACATGTTTGTTACTGTTCCACAGTGGGGCTTTTCTGTCGGGGTGTGCTCCCCTAGGCCGTGTCCATAACAATGGACTAAAGACACGCCCATGCCTAGCTGGTTTTGGTCCGCGCCGGGAATAAATTCCCGGTCCACTCGCCCGCAAGTGCGAGTGGTTTCCCCTATCCGCCACCGGGGGACGCGCCCAGTAGGAGACCAGCAACTCCCTTGGGTCCTCCCATTAACCTAACCTTTTTTTTTTTTTTTTAACGTGAGGAAATCCTTTTACGGATACCGGCCCGAGTGGGGACTCGAGCGGGTTATGTGGGACTCGTGGACCGGCTGAAGGCCGATCCCAATACCCACTAAAACCTCACGGTGCTCCTCCTCGACCGCCACTGGCCGCGAGACGCGGGGACTAGAATCGTCCACGAATCGCGGCGGCGGGAGCCTGCTAGGCACGTCGCGGAGTCAAGGGTGTGTGGGCACCCTCGACGGCCTGCTCGGAGTAGCGCGCGGGAGCAACCTGCGCGCGCCTACTCGGGCCAGGTTGGTAGGCGGCCAGCTTCCCCAAGCTGACCGCCCTCTGGCACATTAGGGCGGAAGGCGGCGATCGTGTGCCGCCCTCCGGCGACCCGGTCTCTTACGGCGGATGGCGACTTCGGCAAAAGCCTCCCTCGCCCGTTCCGCCGACTCCTTCTCGAGCACCACTGCCTCGCAGAAGGACGAAACCGCGTCCCACGACGTCTCGCTGCCGGCCATGGCCTTGACCACGGCCGGCAAAGAAAGGTCGTCCCCGATGACGTCGCGCAAAGCGCGACGTTGAGACGCCCAGGCTGTGCACACCTCCAACGTGTGCTGGGCCGTCTCGTCGAGGCAGTCGTCGCAGTGGTGGCAGCGAGCGTCGGGCTCCCTCCCAGCAATCCGACACAGGTAACCCCCGAAGCAACCATGCCCCGTGAGCACCTGCGTCGTGCGGAAGGTTAGGACGCCGTGACGCCGCGCTAACCACTGGCGGAAAACTGGACGAACCGCCTCGATCGTCAACCGGCCGGCAGATGGTGTCGCCAGCCGGGATTCCCACACTTCTAATGCGGCTTCCCGCTCCTCCTCGGCGCGTGCTGGGCTAGCCGGTTCCCCGGACGCAAGGCCTCGACGCCGGTAATAGACCGACGCCAGAGACAGAGCATCCAGATCCCACGGCATGACTCCAGCCAGCACGCACGCCACCTCACCGGAGATGGTCCGGTACCCCCGTATCGCCCGGATGGCCATCACCCTCTGCGCACGTCGCAGCAGAGTGATGTTGTGCCGATCCAGGGCGTCCGCCCATACGGGAGCACCATAGAGCGCCATCGATCGGACCACTCCGGTGTACAGCCGACGGCTAGAGGCGCTCGGCCCATCGACGTTGGGCAAAAGGCGCGCCAATGCCGCCGCTGTCTTCAACAGTTTCGGGGCCAAGGATGTAAAATGGCCCCGGAAACTCCACCGACCGTCTAGAACAAGTCCGAGGTACTTCATACTCCTCTTGACGTCGATTCGGACGCCACCGACGACGATGTGGGCATCTGCCGGTGGGCCCTTTCGAGGAGCATGGAAGTATAACGCCTCGGACTTGTTCAGGGCAACCTCCAAGCCCAACCTTCTAATTCGGCCGACGACGTCGGCCACTGCGGCCGTTGCGAGCACTGCTGCCTCGCGATAAGTCCTCTGCTGCGCCAAGACCAGCGTGTCATCGGCGTAGCAGAGGACTCCAACTCCTCGTAGGGTGTCGCCTCTCAACACCCAGTCGTACCCGATGTTCCACAGGAGCGGCCCGAGAACCGAGCCCTGTGGAACACCGCACGACACTTCGTACTCTTCCCACCCTCCTCCAGGAGCCGGAAAGGTCACAGACCTCCCGGACAGGTAAGCCCCGATGACGCGGCGCAGGTATGGAGGCACTCGGTGATAGATAAGTGCCTCCTCAATGCAGGGCCAGGGCAGGGAGTTAAAGGCGTTGGCGATGTCTAAAGACACCGCCAAGACTCCATCGCCCAGGGCCACCGCATCCTGCGCATGGGACTTCACCCTCAGTATGGCATCCACCGTCGAGCGCCCCCTGCGGAAGCCATACTGGAGGTCCGAGAGGTCCGGACCTGTCCGCTCCAAGTGACGCTGCAACCTCCTCGTCACAACTCGCTCGAAGAGTTTGGCGATCTCGCTCAAGAGCACAATTGGCCGGTAGGCCGAGGCCGAGTCCGCCGGGCGACCCTCCTTCTTAAGGAGGACTAGCCTGCCTGTCTTCCACCGCTGTGGAATTATGGCTTGAGCCAGACAGGCAGAGAATAGTCCTCTCACTCTGGGCCCAAGGATGTTAAGGGCCAGAGTTAACGCCCTCCCAGGAACGCCATCAAGGCCGGGTGCGGTGCTCTTGCCGCGAGATCGGCGAACTGCTTCCTCCAGCTCCTCCTCCTCCACCTGTGGTGCGACGCTGTCCTCCTCCTCTTGCGGTGCAGGGCGGGCCATTAAAGGTGGTGAAAAATTGGCCCGCTGCGGGAACAGTGACGACAGAACCCCTCGGAGAATGTCCGGTCGGAGTGTCTGCGTCAGTGGCGGAACCCAAGCCCGTAGCTTGCCAAGTACCATACGGTAAGGCGTGCCAAACGGGTCTTGGTCTATTCCCGCGAGCATCTGGTCGTGTGACTCGCCTTTCACACGACCGATCTCCTCCTGCAACCGCGTTCTCGCCTCGACATACAATTGGTACAGTCGGTCTTCCTCCTCCCGTACCTTCTGTACCCGCCTGCGATAGTGGCTGTACTGGCGTCTCGCCGCAACGCAGATGGTACGCAGTTGCGCGATCTCCCACGACCACCAGTACACCTGCCGCCGATGAGGGCGGCGCCCGGAACGGGGCATTGACGCGTCACAAATACGCGTCAGCGCCCCCTGCGCCCAGGATGCGGCGTCTTCTGCAGACGCCAAGCTCTGGGGCAGCCAGGATTCCACAATCGCGGCCTCCTCCAACAATTGCCTGTCGAGACGACCCAATTGCCACCGCGGTCCGCACTCTCGCGAGTTTGGACTGGGGGTTGGTTGCACCGCTGAATGTGTGGAGATCTCGTAAGTGATGTAAAGGTGATCCGAGAGAGTCTCCACATCATCCAGCACTCGCCAACCCCGAACACGACGCGCTAGGGCCGGGCTCGCGAATGAAACGTCCACGACGGATCCGCCCAGCCTTCGCACACACGTGTTTGTCGTCCCCCGGTTGAGCACCGACAAACCGGTGGCAATCACCCACTCGGACAGCGTCACACCACGCACATCCGTCGTTGCGGAGCCCCACACGCTGGACTTCGCGTTGAGATCGCCGGCCACCAAACACCTCCGCCGACGAAATCGTTCTACCATTTCCCCCAATCGAATGAGAAACTCTTCAAACTCCGCAAGAGTTCGATTGGGGGAAAAGTAGACCCCTACGACAACAAGGTTGCCGACAAGTGCGGCGACGCATCCCGCACCCCTCTCTACTCGTGAGAAAGGCGGGGAGCCCGCGGCGACCTGGGTGATCACAGCTACCACCCCGGTGTTGTCGGCTACCCAGTTGTCTCTGTCGGGAACGCTGTAGGGCTCCGAAACAACCGCCACTTGTATCGACCACTGCGCCAAGCTTTGGACCAATAAGTCTTGGGCTCTGGCACAGTGGTTGATGTTCGCCTGCAGAACACGTTCAGCCATTATTAATCGACCATAGGCTCCTCCTCCGCGGCCCTAGATTGGGCGTCAGGTTGGGCTTGACTTGTGGGTCTCGCCGCCTCTCCTCTCGCGCCTTTTCTACGCTTATGCTGTACACAGACTTTTGCGCAGGTTGCACTGCCAGCTAAATGGCCCGCAGGTCTCTGTGCATCCTCGCACGCCGGGCAGTGTGGAGCATCCGAGCACGTGGCTTGTTTATGCCCGGTATGTCCACATCTGAAGCAGTTAGAGCTCCGATCTACACCGCTACACTTTGCTGCTACATGTCCTGTTTCGAGGCATCGGTAGCACCTCAGGACTCGCTGTTGCAGCAGTGTCACCTTCGCCGACACAAATCCAACCAAAAGTCGCCCTGCACTGACCTTCTTGGCAGCTACCACCGGACAGCGGACCCAGGCAGTGCCAAGGCCAGCACGATCACGCCGCACTTCCCCCACCTTGATGGCGTCGACATTACAGCCACCGACTCTGCTGACAGCTGCCGCTACCTCATCTGATGTCACAGAATCATCAAGCCCACTCACACGCAGCTCCGCGCATTTTGTGGGTCTTGTGACCTGGACCTCGCTCTCGTTCAGCACGCTTCGCAGTCTTTGGGCAAGAGCATCGGCCCTCTCACCCGAGTTCACCCCCGGAAGCTCCAGTAACCTCGCACCAGTCGAGGCCACCCTAAACCTCATGTCATTTATGCCCAGCTCACCGAGGTCTATTTTGTCTTTGAGCTGGGTGAGCACTTGGCTGTAAGTGACGTTGCTCTCCACTGCACCCGGTTGGAGCTTTAGCGCCACAACAGCCGACCGTGGCTGTCTAAGCCTTGGCACTTTAGATGCCTTTGACGGCTTATCACTCTTCGTTCCCTTGGTCTGCTGAGCAACAGCAACCTTCTTCTTACTGCCCTTTCTGGCAACCACGTTCCATCCCTCCGTCATGTCAGCCGGCGCAGCTGGTAAGGGGCGTGGCTGTGGAACCTGTAGGGTCTTTTTGCCCTTCCCCTTTCCCTTGCCCTTACTTTTGCCACTCTCTGGCATAGGGCCTCTTTTGGGAGCAGGGTTCGCGGGAGCCATGAGCGTGGTTGTCGTCATGGCCTCTGCCCTCGCCGATGTTGTGGCAACCGCTTTATTAGCACCCTTTGATGCAGCCAACGGAGGGCGCATGCTCTTCGCCGGAAGAAGTCTGCTCTCGAGACCCTCCATCCTGGCGCTGACCATGGTTCCGACTTCCATCATAATCGAGCGCATTAGCTCGTCGGAACGCCCAGGCACAACCTTCTCAGGTACCACTTCTTGGCTCCTCTGCTTCTGAAGGTCAGCCCGTAAAAGACCGACCTCATTCCGCAACTCCGACATTTCGTAGCGCAGCTTTTTATTGTGGGCGCGCAACTGTGCCACCTCCTCCGTCGCCGTACGCTGTGCCAGCTCATCCACCGCCATTCCTATGGATTTTGCCGCCTCCTTAAGGGCCCTGGTGAAGGTACCCTTTAAGTTGCCGGATTTAGTGGCAACCTTCCTTATAATCTCTAGGCTATCAGCCACCTTGTGATGAAGGTCGGATGCAAGTCTGGTTTCGTCCTGTTCTTTGTTGGACTCCAGAGACATGCCTGATAGTCTAGAGTTAGACCGTAGAGTCGAAGTACTGTCTTCCACTTCGCTTTCAGTCCTACGTATCAACTCCTCCTTTTTAGCCGCCTTAAGGGCTTTTTCGGCCTCTGTAATGGCCCGTCGTTTCCCTCCTTTCTTGGCCGCCACTTTCGACGCCGGTCTGTCACTCTCTCCTTCACCAGAGGACCCTGATTGGCCACTCGGTTTCCGAGGTCTCTTCCTCCTCTCCTTCAAATATTGTGTCTGCAGTTTCGACCTCTGAGAAGTCATCGACACAAAACTCTCGGTGTCAGAGTCCTTAGACTCTGACGCTCCCCACAGCCGTCCATATGACGACCCGGACCCTCGTCTCGACCTGACACTATCAACGGTCGACATTCCGTCACCAATGTCCAACCTGCTCAGAACTACCATTGGTTCCCTCGCTCCAACTCTGAACTGGCCACTACCATCTGGCCCTTTCGCAGCGCCACTCGACACAGACACTCTCCGATCTTCACCCTGTGACGCCGCAACAACTCCAACAACTTGCTCTGCTCCGAGCACCACTACTCCGGCCTTCTCAGGCAAACTCATATCACCGCCCTCCTCGGGCTCAACGTACTCCACTTCATCATTTTTGTTTTTATTCAAATTATCCATGTTGATCCCACGAGTATGGGGGAAAAACGGTCCATCCGAGCAGTGCCCCCTGTCCTCGGATAAGCCTATTACGCCAGGGTGTCGGCCGGTACCCTGGCGGGACCAGCAGTAGCGACTGATCTCCCCATCAGCCATGAACCCCTCGCGCTGCTTCGCCGCTTGGGTTGGGGTAATTTTTTATAGAGGTTTTCTTCCTCGCAGCCCGGCCGGTAAAGGCAAGGCCCTCGGTTCCACTCCTGATTACGAGACATGACCGCAACCAAGAGTGGAGTTCCGATATATTCGGCGCAGGCACATCACTGCACCTGCGTGGCGGTAGGGTGAGTACACACCACGCGCGCCCTCCGGTTCCTCACACTGTGTCCTCTGCATGACAGAGGACACGCGGAGAACCACGTCGGATTATTAGCCAGCGAGCAATCATTACCCAAGGACGAATCCTGTGGGCACCAATTACTCGCCGCCCAGGGTGCACCGGCCCGCACACTGTTCGTCCCCCCCGAATGACAAGCATTCGAGAAAGGGCCAACAGCGAGCGAACACACGAGGAGGTTATCCGACAAAGCACCCCTCCCATTAACCTAACCTAACCTAACCTAACCTTTTTTTTTTTTTTTTTTTTTTTTTTTCGTGAGGAAATCCTTTTACGGATACCGGCCCGAGTGGGGACTCGAGCGGGTTATGTGGGACTCGCGGACTTGGCAGATGTAGGCCGTCCGCATACCCACTAAAACCTCACGGTGCTCCTCCTCGACCGCCACTGGCCGCGAGACGCGGGGACTAGAATCGTCCACGAATCGCGGCGGCGGGAGCCTGCTAGGCACGTCGCGGAGTCAAGGGTGTGTGGGCACCCTCGACGGCCTGCTCTGAGTAGCGCGCGGGAGCAACCTGCGCGCGCCTACTCGGGCCAGGTTGGTAGGCGGCCAGCTTCCCCAAGCTGACCGCCCTCTGGCACATTAGGGCGGAAGGCGGCGGTCGTGTGCCGCCCTCCGGCGACCCGGTCTCCTACGGCGGATGGCGACTTCGGCAAAAGCCTCCCTCGCCCGTTCCGCCGACTCCTTCTCGAGCACCACTGCCTCGCAGAAGGATGAGACCGCGTCCCACGACGTCTCGCTACCGGCCATGGCCTTGACCACGGCCGGCAGGGAAAGGTCGTCCCCTATGACGTCGCGCAAAGCGCGACGTTGAGACGCCCAGGCTGAGCACACCTCCAACGTGTGCTGGGCCGTCTCATCGAGGCAGTCGTCGCAGTGGTGGCAGCGAGCGTCGGGCTCCCTCCCAGCGATCCGACACAGGTAACCCCCGAAGCAGCCATGCCCCGTGAGCACCTGTGTGGTGCGGAAGGTTAGGACGCCGTGACGCCGCGCTAACCACTGGCGGAATACTGGACGAACCGCCTCGATCGTCAACCGGCCGGCAGATGGTGTCGCCAGCCGGGATTCCCACAACTCAACCGCGGTTTCCCGCTCCTCCTCCGTGCGTGCCTGGCTTGCCGGTTCCCCGGACACTAGGCCCCGACGCCGGCAATAGACCGACGCCAGAGACAGAGCATCCAGATCCCACGGCATGACTCCAGCCAGCACGCACGCCACCTCACCGGAGATGGTCCGTATCGCCCGGATGGCCATCACCCTCTGCGCACGTCGCAGCAGGGAGATGTTGTGCCGGTCCAGGGCGTCCGCCCATACGGGAGCACCGTAGAGCGCCATCGATCGGACCACTCCGGTGTACAGCCGACGGCTAGAGGCGCTCGGCCCACCAACATTGGGCAAAAGGCGCGCCAGTGCCGCCGCTGTCTTCAATAGTTTCGGGGCCAAGGATGTAAAGTGGCCCCGAAAACTCCACCGACCATCCAGAACAAGTCCGAGGTACTTCATGCTCCGGGCGACGTCAATCTTGACGCCACCGACAACGATGTGGGCATCTGCCGGTGGGCCCTTTCGAGGAGCATGGAAGTAGATTGCCTCAGACTTGTTGAGGGAGACCTCCAAACCCAGCCGCTTTATGCGGCCGACGACCTCCGCCACTCCAGCCGTCGCAAGGACCGCCGCCTCCCGATAGGTCCTCTGCTGCGCCAAGACCAGCGTGTCATCGGCGTAACAGAGGACCCTTATCCCCCTCAGGGTGCCGCCCCGCAGCACCCAGTCGTACCCGATGTTCCAGAGGATCGGACCCAGCACCGATCCTTGTGGAACACCGGCCGACACAACAAACTCCCTCCAACCTCCTCCAGGAGCCGGAAAGGTCACAGACCTCCCGGACAGGTAAGCCCCGATGACGCGGCGCAGGTATGGAGGCACACGATGGTATAACAGTGCCTCCTTTATGCAGGGCCATGGCAGGGAGTTGAAGGCGTTGGCGATGTCTTAAGACACCGCCAAGACTCCATCGCCTTGGGCCACCGCATCCTGCGCATAGGACTTTACCTCCAGTATGGCATCCACCGTCGATCGCCCCCTACGGAAGCCATACTGGTGGTCCGAGAGGTCCGGACCTGTCCCCTCCAAATGGTGTTGTAGCCTCCTGGCTACAACACGCTCGAAGAGCTTGGCGATCTCGCTCAAGAGCACGATGGGCCTGTAGGCAGAGGCTGAATCCGCCGGGCGACCCTCCTTCTTGATGAGGACTAGCCTGCCTGTCTTCCACCGCTGTGGAATTATGGCTTGAGCCAGACAGGCAGTGAATAGTCCTCGCACTCTGGGCCCTAAGGTGTTGAGGGCCAGAGTTAGCGCCCGGCCGGGAATGCCATCCAAGCCCGGGGCGGTGCTCTTGAGCCGAGATCGGCGTACAGCTTCTTCGAGCTCCTCCTCCTCCACCGGTGGTGTGACGCTGTCCTCGTCGTCCTCCTCTACCTCCTCACGCGCTGCAGGGCGGGCCATACTGGGTGGTGCAAAACTGGCCCGCTGCGGGAATAGCGACGACAGAACCCCTCGGAGAATGTCCGGTTGGAGTGTCTGCGTCAGTGGTGGTGCCCAAGCCCGTAACCTACCGAGCACCATTCGGTAAGGTGTGCCGTACGGGTCTTGGTCTATCCCCGCGATCAACCGGTCGTGCGACTCGCCTTTCACACGACCGATCTCCTCCTGCAGCTGCGTTCTCGCCTCGACATAGACGCGGTACAGTCGGTCTTCCTCCTCCTGCACCTTCTGTACCCGTCTGCGATAGTGGCTGTACTGGCGTCTCGCCGCAACGCAGGTGTTACGCAGTTGCGCGATCTCCCACGACCACCAGTACACTTGCCGCCGTTGAGGGCGGCGCCCGGAACGAGGCATTGACGCGTCACAGATACGCGTCAGCGCCCCCTGCGCCCAGGATGCGGCGTCTTCTGCAGACGCCAAGCTCTGGGGCAGCCAGGATTCCACTATCGCGGCCTCCTCCAACAACTCCTTGTCGAGGCGACCCAGTTGCCACCGCGGTCCGTACTCTCTCGAGTTTGGACTGGGGGCTGGTTGCACCGCTAGATGTGTGGAGATCTCATACAAGATGTAGAGGTGATCCGAGAGAGTCTCCACATCATCCAGCACTCGCCAGCCCCGAACACGACACGCTAGGGCCGGGCTCGCGAACGAAACGTCCACGACGGATCCGCCCAGCCTTCGCACACACGTGTTCTTGGTCCCTCGGTTGAGCACAGACAAACCGGTGGCAACCACCCACTCCGACAGCGTCACACCACGCACATCCGTCGTTGCGGAGCCCCACACGCTGGACTTCGCGTTGAGATCGCCGGCCACCATCACTTCCGCCGGACGAAATCGCTCTACCATTTCCCCCAATCGTATAAGGAACTCTTCAAACTCCGCAAGAGTTCGATTGGGGGAAAAGTAGACCCCTACGACAACTAGGTCGCCGACAAGTGCTGCGACGCATCCCGCACCCCTCTCTACTCGTGAGAAGGGCGGAGAGCCCGCTGCGACCTGGGTGATAATAGTCACCACCCCGGTGTTGTCGGCTACCCAGTTATCTCTGTCGGGAACGCTGTAGGGCTCCGAAACAACCGCCACCTGGATAGACCACTGCGCCAGGCTTTGGACCAATAAGTCCTGGGCCCGGGCACAGTGGTTAATATTCGCCTGCAGCACACGGAGAGCCATCAGAGGTTATCCGACCAAGCACCCCAACCTAACCTTTTTTTTTTTTTTTTTTTTTTTTTTTTTTTTTTTTTTTTTTTTTTTTTTTTTATCGTGAGGAAATCCTTTTACGGATACCGGCCCGAGTGGGGACTCGAGCGGGTTATGTGGGACTCGTGGACCGGCTGAAGGCCGATCCCAATACCCACTAAAACCTCACGGTGCTCCTCCTCGACCGCCACTGGCCGCGAGACGCGGGGACTATAATCGTCCACGAAACGCGGCGGCGGGAGCCTGCTAGGCACGTCGCGGAGTCAAGGGTGTGTGGGCACCCTCGACGGCCTGCTCTGAGTGGCGCGCGGGAGCAACCTGCGCGCGCCTACTCGGGCCAGGTTGGTAGGCGGCCAGCTTCCCCAAGCTGACCGCCCTCTGGCACATTAGGGCGGAAGGCGGCGGTCGTGTGCCGCCCTCCGGCGACCCGGTCTCCTACGGCGGATGGCGACTTCGGCAAAAGCCTCCCTCGCCCGTTCCGCCGACTCCTTCTCGAGCACCACTGCCTCGCAGAAGGATGAGACCGCGTCCCACGACGTCTCGCTGCCGGCCATAGCCTTGACCACGGCCGGCAGGGAAAGGTCGTCCCCTATGACGTCGCGCAAAGCGCGACGTTGAGACGCCCAGGCAGAGCACACCTCCAACGTGTGCTGGGCCGTCTCATCGAGGCAGTCGTCGCAGTGGTGGCAGCGAGCGTCGGGCTCCCTTCCGGCGATCCGACACAGGTAACCCCCGAAGCAGCCATGCCCCGTGAGCACCTGTGTCATGCGGAAGGTTAGGACGCCGTGACGTCGCGCTAACCACTGGCGGAACACTGGACGGACAGCCTCGATCGTCCTCAGGCCGGCAGATGGTGTTGCCAGCCGAGTTTCCCACATTTTAACCGCGGCTTCCCGCGCCTCCTCAGTGCGTGCTTGGCTTGCCGGTTCCCCGGACACTAGGCCTCGACGCCGGCAATAGACCGACGCCAGAGACAGAGCATCCAGATCCCACGGCATGACTCCAGCCAGCACGCACGCCACTTCACCGGAGATGGTCCGGTACCCCCGTATCGCCCGGATGGCCATCACCCTCTGCGCACGTCGCAGCAGGGTGATGTTGTGCCGGTCCAGGGCGTCCGCCCATACGGGAGCACCGTAGAGCGCCATCGATCTGACCACTCCGGTGTACAGCCGACGGCTAGAGGCGCTCGGCCCATTCACATTGGGCAAAAGGCGCGCCAGTGCCGCCGCTGTCTTCAACAGTTTCGGGGCCAAAGATGTAAAGTGGCCCCGAAAACTCCACCGACCATCCAGAACAAGTCCGAGGTACTTCATGCTCCGGGCAACGTCAATCTTGACGCCACCGACGATGATGTGGGCATCTGCCGGTGGGCCCTTTCGAGGAGCATGGAAGTAGATTGCCTCGGACTTGTTGAGGGAGACTTCCAAGCCCAGCCGCTTTATGCGGCCGACTACCTCCGCAACTCCAGCAGTCGCGAGGACCGCCGCCTCTCGATAGGTCCTCTGCTGCGCCAAGACCAGCGTGTCATCGGCGTAACAGAGGACCTTTATCCCCCTCAGGGTGCCGCCCCGCAGCACCCAGTCGTACCCGATGTTCCAGAGGATCGGACCCAGCACCGATCCTTGTGGAACACCGGCCGACACCACAAACTCCTCCCAACCTCCTCCAGGAGCCGGAAAGGTCACAGACCTCCCGGACAGGTAAGCCCCGATGACGCGGCGCAGGTAAGGAGGCACACGATGGTATAACAGTGCCTCCTTTATGCAGGGCCATGGCAGGGAGTTGAAAGCGTTGGCGATGTCTAAAGACACCGCCAATACTCCATCGCCTCGGGCCACCGCATCCTGCGCATAGGACTTAACCTCTAGTATGGCATCCACCGTCGAGCGCCCCCTGCGGAAGCCATACTGGTGGTCCGAGAGGTCCGGACCTGTCCCCTCCAAATGGTGTTGTAGCCTCCTGGCTACAACACGCTCGAAGAGCTTGGCGATCTCGCTCAAGAGCACGATGGGCCTGTAGGCGGAGGCTGAATCCGCCGGGCGACCCTCCTTCTTGATGAGGACTAACCTGCCTGTCTTCCACCGCTGTGGAATTATGGCTTGAGCCAGACAGGCAGTGAATAGTCCTCGCACTCTGGGCCCTAAGGTGTTCAGGGCCAGAGTTAGCGCCCGGCCGGGAATGCCATCCAAGCCCGGGGCGGTGCTCTTGAGCCGAGATCGGCGTACAGCTTCTTCGAGCTCCTCCTCCTCCACCGGTGGTGTGACGCTGTCCTCGTCGTCCTCCTCTACCTCCTCACGCGCTGCAGGGCGGGCCATACTGGGTGGTGCAAAACTGGCCCGCTGCGGGAATAGAGACGACAGAACCCCTCGGAGTATGTCCGGTCGGAGTGTCTGCGTCAGTGGTGGTGCCCAAGCCCGTAACCTACCGAGCACCATTCGGTAAGGTGTGCCGTACGGGTCTTGGTCTATCCCCGCGATCAACCGGTCGTGCGACTCGCCTTTCACACGACCGATCTCCTCCTGCAGCAGCGTTCTCGCCTCGACATAGACGCGGTACAGTCGGTCTTCCTCCTCCTGCACCTTCTGTACCCGTCTGCGATAGTGGCTGTACTGGCGTCTCGCCGCAACGCAGGTGTTACGCAGTTGCGCGATCTCCCACGACCACCAGTACACTTGCCGCCGCTGAGGGCGGCGCCCGGAACGGGGCATTGACGCGTCACAGATACGCGTCAGCGCCCCCTGCGCCCAGGATGCGGCGTCTTCTGCAGACGCCAAGCTCTGGGGCAGCCAGGACTCCACTATCGCGGCCTCCTCCAACAACTGCCTGTCGAGACGACCCAGTTGCCACCGCGGTCCGTACTCTCGCGAGTTTGGACAGGGGGCTGGTTGCACCGCTGAATGTGTGGAGATCTCGTATAAGATGTAAAGGTGATCCGAGAGAGTCTCCACATCATCCAGCACTCGCCAGCCCCGAACACGACACGCTAGGGCCGGGCTCGCGAACGAAACGTCCACGACGGATCCGCCCAGCCTTCGCACACACGTGTTCTTGGTCCCTCGATTGAGCACAGACAAACCGGTGGCAACAACCCACTCCGACAGCGTCACACCACGCACATCCGTCGTTGCGGAGCCCCACACGCTGGACTTCGCGTTGAGATCGCCGGCCACCAATACCTCCGCCGGACGAAATCGCTCTACCATTTCCCCCAATCGTATAAGGAACTCTTCAAACTCCGCAAGAGTTCGATTGGGGGAAAAGTAGACCCCTACGACAACTAGGTCGCCGACAAGTGCAGCTACGCATCCCACACCCCTCTCTACTCGTGAGAAAGGCGGAGAGCCCGCTGCGACCTGGGTGATAATAGCCACCACCCCGGTGTTGTCAGCTACCCAGTTATCTCTGTCGGGAACGCTGTAGGGCTCCGAAACAACCGCCACCTGTATAGACCACTGCGCCAGGCTTTGAACCAATAAGTCCTGGGCCCGGGCACAGTGGTTTATATTCGCCTGCAACACACGGAGGGCCATTATTGATCGTCCATGTGTTGCACCTCCCCTTCCCTGGCTAGGTGACACGTACTAGCCGGTGCTTCCGGCCTCGTACGTCTTCTTCCCCCCTTTTTGGCGCTGGATTTAGCGCAGGTGGCACTACCCGCCTTATGGTTTGCCGGCTTCTGTGCTGCCTCGCAAACCGGGCAGTGTACATCGGCCGAGCACCCCCGCTGTTGGTGCCCGGGTTGGCCACACCGGAAGCATTGGTTGCTCCGGTCGACATCACTCCTACACATTGCCGCCATGTGGCCAACTTCGTGGCAGCGGAAACAGCGCTGAATGCGAGGCTGCAGCAGTTTTACTCCCGCAGAGACAAACCCTACGAGCAGCCTTCCTTTGCTTACTTTCTGTGCAGCTCCGACAGGGCAGCGAACCCAGGCTGTGCCTAGGCCGGCCCGGTCCTGACGGATCTCACCGACTTTAACGTCGGCCGCCGCGCAGCCACCGACTCGGCTGATTGCGGCCATGACGTCCTCGGAAGTTGCAGAGTCGTCGAGGCCAGTCACCCTCAACTCCGCACACTTTACCGGCCTCGACACCTGCACTTCTTCCGGGCGAAGGACGCCGCGCAGTTTTTCTGCCAGCGCGTCCGCTTTATCGCCAGTGTTGGCGCCGGGTAGCTCCAGCATTCTGGCACCAGTGGATGCTACCCGGAACCTAAGGTCGCTAATACCCAGGTCCTCCAGCTTGATGTTTTCTTTGACCTGGGTTAGCACGTCGGTGTAGGTGAGCTTATCAGCGACAGCTGGCTGCACCTTGAGAACCACCACCTGCGACCTAGGTCGGCGCAACTTTGGTGCTTTCTGTGGTCGCTTCGCACTCTGTGTCACCGGTTTCGCGGCAGGGGTCGCCTTCTTCTTCGCCCCCCTCTTCGCCACGACATTCCACCCCTCGGCTAGGTTGGTAGGAGCCGGAGGCAATGGTCGGGGTTCAGCTGGTGCCGTTGATTTAGGAGGCACCTTTCCCGCACCCTTCTTCTTCTTCCCCTTCGGGCCCTTTGGCGCAGGGTTAGCCGGCGCCATCAGCGTGGTCACGATGGGCTCAGCCCTCGCCTGTGTCGGACACACCTCCTTGTTTTTGTCAGCCGCTAGTGGTGGCCGCAACCTCTTCTCCGGCGGGAGCCGCTCTTTGAAGGCCTCCAGCCTTGTACTGACCATAGTGCCCACTTCCACCATCACAGTGCGCACTATGTCATTGACGGATAGAGACTCCACCGACCCCAACCTAACCTAACCTTTTTTTTTTTTTTTTTTATCGTGAGGAAATCCTTTTACGGATACCGGCCCGAGTGGGGACTCGAGCGGGTTATGTGGGACTCGTGGACCGGCTGAAGGCCAATCCCAATACCCACTAAAACCTCACGGTGCTCCTCCTCGACCGCCACTGGCCGCGAGACGCGGGGACTATAATCGTCCACGAAACGCGGCGGCGGGAGCCTGCTAGGCACGTCGCGGAGTCAAGGGTGTGTGGGCACCCTCGACGGCCTGCTCTGAGTAGCGCGCGGGAGCAACCTGCGCGCGCCTACTCGGGCCAGGTTGGTAGGCGGCCAGCTTCCCCAAGCTGACCGCCCTCTGGCACATTAGGGCGGAAGGCGGCGGTCGTGTGCCGCCCTCCGGCGACCCGGTCTCCTACGGCGGATGGCGACTTCGGCAAAAGCCTCCCTCGCCCGTTCCGCCGACTCCTTCTCGAGCACCACTGCCTCGCAGAAGGATGAGACCGCGTCCCACGACGTCTCGCTGCCGGCCATAGCCTTGACCACGGCCGGCAGGGAAAGGTCGTCCCCTATGACGTCGCGCAAAGCGCGACGTTGAGACGCCCAGGCAGAGCACACCTCCAACGTGTGCTGGGCCGTCTCATCGAGGCAGTCGTCGCAGTGGTGGCAGCGAGCGTCGGGCTCCCTTCCGGCGATCCGACACAGGTAACCCCCGAAGCAGCCATGCCCCGTGAGCACCTGTGTCATGCGGAAGGTTAGGACGCCGTGACGTCGCGCTAACCACTGGCGGAACACTGGACGAACAGCCTCGATCGTCCTCAGGCCGGCAGATGGTGTTGCCAGCCGAGTTTCCCACATTTTAACCGCGGCTTCCCGCGCCTCCTCAGTGCGTGCTTGGCTTGCCGGTTCCCCGGACACTAGGCCTCGACGCCGGCAATAGACCGACGCCAGAGACAGAGCATCCAGATCCCACGGCATGACTCCAGCCAGCACGCACGCCACTTCACCGGAGATGGTCCGGTACCCCCGTATCGCCCGGATGGCCATCACCCTCTGCGCACGTCGCAGCAGGGTGATGTTGTGCCGGTCCAGGGCGTCCGCCCATACGGGAGCACCGTAGAGCGCCATCGATCTGACCACTCCGGTGTACAGCCGACGGCTAGAGGCGCTCGGCCCATCCACATTGGGCAAAAGGCGCGCCAGTGCCGCCGCTGTCTTCAACAGTTTCGGGGCCAAAGATGTAAAGTGGCCCCGAAAACTCCACCGACCATCCAGAACAAGTCCGAGGTACTTCATGCTCCGGGCAACGTCAATCTTGACGCCACCGACGATGATGTGGGCATCTGCCGGTGGGCCCTTTCGAGGAGCATGGAAGTAGATTGCCTCGGACTTGTTGAGGGAGACTTCCAAGCCCAGCCGCTTTATGCGGCCGACTACCTCCGCAACTCCAGCAGTCGCGAGGACCGCCGCCTCTCGATAGGTCCTCTGCTGCGCCAAGACCAGCGTGTCGTCGGCGTAACAGAGGACCTTTATCCCCCTCAGGGTGCCGCCCCGCAGCACCCAGTCGTACCCGATGTTCCAGAGGATCGGACCCAGCACCGATCCTTGTGGAACACCGGCCGACACCACAAACTCCTCCCAACCTCCTCCAGGAGCCGGAAAGGTCACAGACCTCCCGAACAGGTAAGCCCCGATGACGCGGCGCAGGTATGGAGGCACACGATGGTATAACAGTGCCTCCTTTATGCAGGGCCATGGCAGGGAGTTGAAAGCGTTGGCGATGTCTAAAGACACCGCCAAGACTCCATCGCCTCGGGCCACCGCATCCTGCGCATAGGACTTAACCTCTAGTATGGCATCCACCGTCGAGCGCCCCCTGCGGAAGCCATACTGGTGGTCCGAGAGGTCCGGACCTGTCCCCTCCAAATGGTGTTGTAGCCTCCTGGCTACAACACGCTCGAAGAGCTTGGCGATCTCGCTCAAGAGCACGATGGGCCTGTAGGCGGAGGCTGAATCCGCCGGGCGACCCTCCTTCTTGATGAGGACTAACCTGCCTGTCTTCCACCGCTGTGGAATTATGGCTTGAGCCAGACAGGCAGTGAATAGTCCTCGCACTCTGTGCCCTAAGGTGTTGAGGGCCAGAGTTAGCGCCCGGCCGGGAATGCCATCCAAGCCCGGGGCGGTGCTCTTGAGCCGAGATCGGCGTACAGCTTCTTCGAGCTCCTCCTCCTCCACCGGTGGTGTGACGCTGTCCTCGTCGTCCTCCTCTACCTCCTCACGCGCTGCAGGGCGGGCCATACTGGGTGGTGCAAAACTGGCCCGCTGCGGGAATAGCGACGACAGAACCCCTCGGAGAGTGTCCGGTCGGAGTGTCTGCGTCAGTGGTGGTGCCCAAGCCCGTAACCTACCGAGCACCATTCGGTAAGGTGTGCCGTACGGGTCTTGGTCTATCCCCGCGATCAACCGGTCGTGCGACTCGCCTTTCACACGACCGATCTCCTCCTGCAGCTGCGTTCTCGCCTCGACATAGACGCGGTACAGTCGGTCTTCCTCCTCCTGCACCTTCTGTACCCGTCTGCGATAGTGGCTGTACTGGCGTCTCGCCGCAACGCAGGTGTTACGCAGTTGCGCGATCTCCCACGACCACCAGTACACTTGCCGCCGCTGAGGGCGGCGCCCGGAACGGGGCATTGACGCGTCACAGATACGCGTCAGCGCCCCCTGCGCCCAGGATGCGGCGTCTTCTGCAGACGCCAAGCTCTGGGGCAGCCAGGACTCCACTATCGCGGCCTCCTCCAACAACTGCCTGTCGAGACGAGCCAGTTGCCACCGCGGTCCGTACTCTCGCGAGTTTGGACAGGGGGCTGGTTGCACCGCTGAATGTGTGGAGATCTCGTATAAGATGTAAAGGTGATCCGAGAGAGTCTCCACATCATCCAGCACTCGCCAGCCCCGAACACGACGCGCTAGGGCCGGGCTCGCGAACGAAACGTCCACGACGGATCCGCCCAGCCTTCGCACACATGTGTTCTTGGTCCCTCGGTTGAGCACAGACAAACCGGTGGCAACAACCCACTCCGACAGCGTCACACCACGCACGTCCGTCGTTGCGGAGCCCCACACGCTGGACTTCGCGTTGAAATCGCCCGCGACCACCACTTCCGCCGGACGAAATCGCTCTACCATTTCCCCCAATCGTATTAGGAACTCTTCAAACTCCGCGAGAGTTCGATTGGGGGAAAAGTAGACCCCTACGACAACTAGGTCGCCGACAAGTGCTGCGACGCATCCCGCACCCCTCTCTACTCGTGAGAAGGGCGGAGAGCCCGCTGCGACCTGGGTGATAATAGTCACCACCCCGGTGTTGTCGGCTACCCAGTTATCTCTGTCGGGAACGCTGTAGGGCTCCGAAACAACCGCCACCTGGATAGACCACTGCGCCAGGCTTTGGACCAATAAGTCCTGGGCCCGGGCACAGTGGTTTATGTTCGCCTGCAACACACGGAGGGCCATTATTGATCGTCCATGTGTTGCACCACCCCTTCCCTGGCTGGGTGACTTGTACTAGCCGGGGCTTCCGGCCTCGTCCGTCTTCTTCCCCCCTTTTTGGCGCTGGATTTAGCGCAGGTGGCACTACCCGCCTTATGGTTTGCCGGCTTCTGTGCTGCCTCGCAAACCGGGCAGTGTACATCAGCCGAGCACCCACGCTGTTGGTGCCCGGGTTGGCCACACCGGAAGCACTGATTGCTCCGGTCAACATCACTCCTACACATTGCCGCCATGTGGCCAACTTCGTGGCAGCGGAAACAGCGCTGAATGCGAGGCTGCAGCAGTTTTACTCCCGCAGAGACAAACCCTACGAGCAGCCTTCCTTTGCTTACTTTCTGTGCAGCCCCGACAGGGCAGCGAACCCAGGCTGTGCCTAGGCCGGCCCGGTCCTGACGGATCTCACCGACTTTAACGTCGGCCGTCGCGCAGCCACCGACTCGGCTGATTGCGGCCATGACGTCTTCGGAAGTTGCAGAGTCGTCGAGGCCAGTCACCCTCAACTCCGCACACTTTACAGGCCTCGACACCTGCACTTCTTCCGGGCGAAGGACCCCGCGCAGCTTTTCGGCCAGCGCGTCCGCCTTTTCGCCACTATTAGCCCCGGGCAACTCCAACATTCTAGCACCCGTGGATGCTACCCGGAACCTGAGGTCGCTAATACCCAGGTCCTCCAGCTTAATGTTCTCTTTGACCTGGGTTAGCACATCGGTGTAGCTGAGCTTGTCAGCAACCGCTGGCTGCACCTTCAGCACCACCACCTGCGACCTAGGTCGGCGCAACTTTGGTGCTTTCTGTGGCTTTGTCTTAGCCCTTTGCGTCACCGGATTCGCAACGGGAGTCGCTTTCTTCTTCGCCCCCCTCTTCGCCACGACATTCCACCCCTCGGCTAGGTTGGTAGGAGCCGGAGGCAATGGTCGGGGTTCAGCTGGTGCCGTTGGTTCAAGAGGCACCTTTCCCACACCCTTCTTCTTCTTCTTTTTCCCCTGCGGGCCCTTTGGTGCAGGATTAGCCGGCGCCATCAGCGTGGTCACTACGGGCTCAGCTGCCGCCTGTGTCTGACCAGCCTCCTTCCTTTTGTCGGCCGCTAGTGGTGGCCTCAACCTCTTTTCCGGAGGGAGCCGCTCCTTGAAGGCCTCCAGCCTTGTACTGACCATAGTGCCCACTTCCACCATCACAGTGCGCACTATGTCATCGACGGAAAGAGCCTTCGCCGTTTCCCTTGGCGGCTCCACCGGTCCGGAGCGCTCCACATCCGATCTTAGGCGGGCAAACTCTGCTCTCAAGTCCGCCAATTCTGCCTGCAGCCGCGTGTTCGAGGCTCTGAGGAGATGTACTTCCTCGGATGCGGTCCTATTGGCCAAGGTGTTTACGGCCTTGGATATCGCACCGGCAGCCTCCTTCAGGGCCTTCGTAAAGGTACCCTTCAGGTTTCCCGACTTGCTGGCAACCCGGTTTATGACTGCCAGGCTATCTGACACCTGGCAATGCAAGTCTGAGACAAGAGGCTCGTCGAGGCGATATCCAATCGACACGTCCGAGAGCCTGGAACTCGCGCGGCTCTGAATTGCAGCGGTGATATCCACTACTTCCTCCTCCGCCCTCAGCCGACGCTCTTCGCGCTTGGCCTCATTGAGCGACTTTCTGGCAGCCAGGTCGACGCTCCCGCCAGGAGCAGATGGTGGGCCCTGGCTTCTCTTGGCTGCCTTTTCCTTCGCCTCTTCTTCGTCTGAGGACCTAGATTTTTCCTCTTTGTTCCGGCGCCTTTTCCTATCCTTCCGGAACAAGGCCTTACTTCCTTCTTGCGCGTTGGCACTGGTCGAGCCGACGGACATGACACTGTCCGCGTCCGACTCCGAGCCCGCCCAGAACCGACCCCGCGACGAAATGGACGACCTGGACCTCCCACTAATAATTGACGCAATCTCGTCCAGGTCCAGTCGTTCTACAACGACTTGCGCCTTCTTTAGCGCACCTCCTATCGGCACAGGTGCCGGACTGTCGCCCCTCCTGGGCATCAATCTTCCCACAATCCTCTCCTCAGGTTCCACACCCAAAACACCGCCCCTATCGGGCACTCCCGCACCCTCGGCGACCTCCTCGGACAACACAACCACTCCTCCCTTCTCAGCGTCCACACCAATTCCGCCCATCCCAGGCACAACTCCGTCCTTCTCCACCTCCACACTCACTCCGCCCATCTCGGGCCCCTCCCCAGCAACACATCGGTCAGTCTGGCCCCCCCCAGATTCGTGGGGCTTGCGTGCCGAAGCACGGAGGGATTCTCCGATCTCGATGAGACCGGTACCCTCCTGAGGTAAAACAAAATTCTGCTGTACCGACATGTTAAGTTTTTGCTGTTCCACAGCGGGCTTTTCTGTCGGGGTGTGCTCCCCTAGGCCGTGTCCATAACAATGGACTAAAGACACGCCCATGCCTAGCTGGTTTTGGTCCGCGCCGGGAATAAATTCCCGGTCCACTCGCCCGCAAGTGCGAGTGGTTTCCCCTATCCGCCACCTGGGGACGCGCCCAGTAGGAGACCAGCAACTCCCTTGGGCAACCTAACCTAACCTAACCTTTTTTTTTTTTTTTTTTTTTTTTTTTTTTTTTTTTTTTTTTTTTTTTTTTTTTTTAACGTGAGGAAATCCTTTTACGGATACCGGCCCGAGTGGGGACTCGAGCGGGTTATGTGGGACTCGTGGACCGGCTGAAGGCCAATCCCAATACCCACTAAAACCTCACGGTGCTCCTCCTCGACCGCCATTGGCCGCGAGACGCGGGGACTAGAATCGTCCACGAATCGCGGCGGCGGGAGCCTGCTAGGCACGTCGCGGAGTCAAGGGTGTGTGGGCACCCTCGACGGCCTGCTCGGAGTAGCGCGCGGGAGCAACCTGCGCGCGCCTACTCGGGCCAGGTTGGTAGGCAGCCAGCTTCCCCAAGCTGACCGCCCTCTGGCACATTAGGGCGGAAGGCGGCGGTCGTGTGCCGCCCTCCGGCGACCCGGTCTCTTACGGCGGATGGCGACTTCGGCAAAAGCCTCCCTCGCCCGTTCCGCCGACTCCTTCTCGAGCACCACTGCCTCGCAGAAGGACGAAACCGCGTCCCACGACGTCTCGCTGCCGGCCATGGCCTTGACCACGGCCGGCAGGGAAAGGTCGTCCCCGATGACGTCGCGCAAAGCGCGACGTTGAGACGCCCAGGCTGTGCACACCTCCAACGTGTGCTGGGCCGTCTCGTCGAGGCAGTCGTCGCAGTGGTGGCAGCGAGCGTCGGGCTCCCTCCCAGCGATCCGACACAGGTAACCCCCGAAGCAACCATGCCCCGTGAGCACCTGCGTCGTGCGGAAGGTTAGGACGCCGTGACGCCGCGCTAACCACTGGCGGAAAACTGGACGAACCGCCTCGATCGTCAACCGGCCGGCAGATGGTGTCGCCAGCCGGGATTCCCACACTTCTAATGCGGCTTCCCGCTCCTCCTCTGCGCGTGCTGGACTGGCCGGTTCCCCGGACGCTAGGCCCCGACGTCGGCAATAGACCGACGCCAGAGACAGAGCATCCAGATCCCACGGCATGACTCCAGCCAGCACGCACGCCACCTCACCGGAGATGGTCCGGTACCCCCGTATCGCCCGGATGGCCATCACCCTCTGCGCACGTCGCAGCAGAGTGATGTTGTGCCGATCCAGGGCGTCCGCCCATACGGGAGCACCATATAGCGCCATCGATCGGACCACTCCGGTGTACAGCCGACGGCTAGAGGCGCTCGGCCCATCGACGTTGGGCAAAAGGCGCGCCAATGCCGCCGCTGTCTTCAACAGTTTCGGGGCCAAGGATGTAAAATGGCCCCGGAAACTCCACCGACCGTCTAGAACAAGTCCGAGGTACTTCATACTCCTCTTGACGTCGATTCGGACGCCACCGACGACGATGTGGGCATCTGCCGGTGGGCCCTTTCGAGGAGCATGGAAGTATAACGCCTCGGACTTGTTCAGGGCAACCTCCAGGCCCAGTCTTCTAATTCGGCCGACGACGTCGGCCACTCCGGCCGTTGCGAGCACCGCAGCCTCGCGATAAGTCCTCTGCTGCGCCAAGACCAGCGTGTCATCGGCATAGCAGAGGACTCCAACTCCTCGTAGGGTGTCGCCTCTCAACACCCAGTCGTACCCGATGTTCCACAGGAGCGGCCCGAGAACCGAGCCCTGTGGAACACCGCACGACACTTCATACACCTCCCATCCTCCTCCAGGAGCCGGAAACGTCACGGACCTCCCGGACAGGTAAGCCCCGATGACGCGGCGCAGGTATGGAGGCACGCGGTGATAGACAAGTGCCTCCTCAATGCAGGGCCAAGGCAGGGAGTTAAAGGCGTTGGCGATGTCTAAAGACACCGCCAAAACTCCATCGCCCAGGGCCACCGCATCCTGCGCATGGGACTTCACCCTCAGTATGGCATCCACCGTCGAGCACCCCCTGCGGAAGCCATACTGGAGGTCCGAGAGGTCCGGACCTGTCCGCTCCAAGTGGCGCTGCAACCTCCTCGTCACAACCCGCTCGAAGAGTTTTGCGATCTCGCTCAAGAGCACAATTGGCCTGTAAGCCGAGGCCGAGTCCGCCGGGCGACCCTCCTTCTTAAGGAGGACTAGCCTGCCTGTCTTCCACCGCTGTGGAATTATGGCTTGAGCCAGACAGGCAGAGAATAGTCCTCTCACTCTGGGCCCAAGGATGTTAAGGGCCAGAGTTAACGCCCTCCCAGGAACGCCATCAAGGCCGGGTGCGGTGCTCTTGCCGCGAGATCGGCGAACTGCTTCCTCCAGCTCCTCCTCCTCCACCTGTGGTGCGACGCTGTCCTCCTCCTCTTGCGGTGCAGGGCGGGCCATTGAAGGTGGTGAAAAATTGGCCCGCTGCGGGAACAGTGACGACAGAACCCCTCGGAGAATGTCCGGTCGGAGTGTCTGCGTCAGTGGCGGAGCCCAAGCCCGTAGCTTGCCAAGTACCATACGGTAAGGCGTGCCAAACGGGTCTTGGTCTATTCCCGCGAGCATCTGGTCGTGTGACTCGCCTTTCACACGACCGATCTCCTCCTGCAACCGCGTTCTCGCCTCGACATACAATTGGTACAGTCGGTCTTCCTCCTCCTGCACCTTCTGTACCCGCCTGCGATAGTGGCTGTACTGGCGTCTCGCCGCAACGCAGATGGTACGCAGTTGCGCGATCTCCCACGACCACCAGTACACCTGCCGCCGTTGAGGGCGGCGCCCGGAACGGGGCATTGACGCGTCACAAATACGCGTCAGCGCCCCCTGCGCCCAGGATGCGGCGTCTTCTGCAGACGCCAAGCTCTGGGGCAGCCAGGATTCCACTATCGCGGCCTCCTCCAACAATTGCCTGTCGAGGCGACCCAATTGCCACCGCGGTCCGCACTCTCGCGAGTTTGGACTGGGGGTTGGTTGCACCGCCGAATGTGTGGAGATCTCGTAAGAGATGTAAAGGTGATCCGAGAGAGTCTCCACATCATCCAGCACTCGCCAACCCCGAACACGACGCGCTAGGGCCGGGCTCGCGAACGAAACGTCCACGACGGATCCGCCCAGCCTTCGCACACACGTGTTTGTCGTCCCCCGGTTGAGCACCGACAAACCGGTGGCAATCACCCACTCGGACAGCGTCACACCACGCACATCCGTCGTTGCGGAGCCCCACACGCTGGACTTCGCGTTGAGATCGCCGGCCACCAACACCTCCGCCGGACGAAATCGCTCTACCATTTCCCCCAATCGTATGAGGAACTCTTCAAACTCCGCAAGAGTTCGATTGGGGGAAAAGTAGACCCCTACGACAACGAGGTTGCCGACAAGTGCGGCGACGCATCCCGCACCCCTCTCTACTCGTGAGAAAGGCGGGGAGCCCGCGGCGACCTGGGTGATCACAGCCACCACCCCGGTGTTGTCGGCTACCCAGTTGTCTCTGTCGGGAACGCTGTAGGGCTCCGAAACAACCGCCACATGTATCGACCACTGCGCCAAGCTTTGGACCAATAAGTCTTGGGCTCTGGCACAGTGGTTGATGTTCGCCTGCAGAACTCGTTCGGCCATTGTTAAACGAGCATAGGCTGCTCCACCGCGGCCCTAGATTGGGCTTCAGGTTGGGCTTGGCTCGACGTCGCCTTCCCTCTTCCGCCTTTGCTGCGCTTCGATTGCGCACAGATCTTTGCGCATGCTGCGCTGCCGGCCAGGTGGTCTGCAGGTCTCTGCGCATCCTCGCACGCCGGGCAGTGTGGAGCATCCGAGCACGTGGCTTGCTTGTGCCCGGGACGCCCACACCTAAAACATTGTGAGCTCCTGTCCACACCCACACATTTTGCCGCTACATGCCCCGTTTCGTGGCAGCGGAAACAACGCACCACCCGCTGCTGCAGCAGCGTCACTTTCGCTGACACGAAACCCACCAGAAGGCGACCTCCGCTCACCTTCTTGGCAGCCACTACCGGACAGCGGACCCAGGCAGTGCCAAGACTGCCACGGTCACGCCGAACCTCCCCGACCTTGATGGCGCCGACATCGCAACCACCGACTCTGCTGACAGCTGCGGCAACCTCCTCCGACGTAACCGAGTCGTCCAGCCCACTAACCCGTAGCTCCGCGCATTTAGTGGGCCTGGAGACTTGGACTTCACTCTCGTCCAGCACTGCCCGCAACTTTTGCGCAAGAGCATCCGCCTTGTCACCCGAGTTGAGCCCCGGGATTTCCAGTAGCCTCGCGCCAGTTGAGGCTACTCGGAATCTCATATCCGAGATGTCCAGCTCTCCGAGGTCAACCTTGGCCTTCAGCTGGGTGAGCACCTGACTGTAGGTCAAGTTGCTGTCAGCCGCGCTGGGTTGAAGCTTTAGCGCCACTACAGCGGACCGCGGCGGTCTAAGTTTCGGGATTTTTGGCGTCTTTGGCGCTTTTGCCCCCGTTCCCTTCTTGGATTGCCGCTGAGCAGCAATAGCAGCAGGCTTCTTTTTGCCTCCCTTCCTGGCAACCACATTCCACCCTTCTGACAGGTCAGCTGGCGCAGGTGGAATTGGACGTGGCTGCGAGGCGTTTGTCACCGGAGCTGTCAGGGTCTTTTTGCCCTTGCCCTTTCCCTTGCCAGGCTTTCCTGGCTTCTGGCCCCTTGTCGAGGCAGGATTAGCGGGAGCTACCAGAGTAGTGTTCCCTGTCGCCTCTATACCCGCCGATGTTGAGGCGGTCTCCTTTTGCGAACTCTTCGACGCCGCCAGCGGGGGACGCATGCTTCTCTCCGGCAGAAGCCGGTTCTGTAGGCCTTCTATCCGGGCGCTTACCATCGTTCCGACTTCTATCATAATGGCGCGGCGCAACTCAGCGTCAGAACACCCAGGCTGACTAATGCCAGGCTCTACCACTTGTCTCCTTTGTGTTTGGAGGTCAGCCCGTAAAAGACTGACCTCGTTTCGCAACTCGGCCATTTCATTGCGCAGCTTATTGTTGTGAGCGCGCAACTGAGCTACTTCTTCCGTCGCCGTACGCTGGGCCAGTTCATCTACCGCCATTCCTATGGCCCTTGCCGCCTGCTTTAGAGCCTTGGTGAAGGTCCCTTTTAGGTTGCCCGATTTGGTGGCAACCTTTCTTATCACCGCAAGGCTGTCTACCACCTGGTTCTTCAAGTCAGACGCAAGTATGGCCTCGTCTTGCTCTTTTTCGGACGGCAGAGTCATGTCCGAGAGCCTGGAGCTAGCCCTGGCCAGGGCGGCCGCAGCGCCGTCCGTCCCCTCCTGCTCTGACCTCAGCAGCAACTCCTTCCTTTCTGCCTCACTGAGACCTTTCCGCCTCCTCATGGCAACCATTTTTGGCGCCGGTCTATCTGGCTCCCCTTCACCAGAAGACCCCGACTGATCGATCGGCTTCCGAGGCCTCTTCCGCCTGTCCTTTAAGAATTGTGCCCGTGTCCTTGACCTCTCCGACACCATCGACACAAAACTTTCAGTATCTGAGTCCTTTGACTCCGACGCTCCCCACAACCGTCCATATGACGATCCGGACCCTCGTCTCGACCTGACACTACCGACAGTCGACATTCCGTCACCAGCGTCCAATCTGGTCAGAACCACTCTTGGCTCCTTCCACACTCCTACGTTCTGGCCATCTCCAACTGACCCCTCCGCAGCGACACTCGAAACAGACACTCTCCGAGACGCCGCAACAACACCGACAACTTCCTCCGCCTTAAGCACAACTACTCCGCCCTTCTCAGGCAACATGACATCGCCGCCCTTCTCGGGCTCAACACAATCCACCTCATCGTTTTGGTTTTTTTGTTTAAGAAATTCCATGTTGTTCCCACGAGTGTGGGGGAAAAACGGTCCATCCGAGCAGTGCCCCCTGTACTCGGATAAGCCTATTACGCCAGGGTGTCGGCCGGTACCCTGGCGGGACCAGCAGTAGCGACTGATCTCCCCATCAGCCATGAACCCCTCGCGCTGCTTCGCCGCTTGGGTTGGGGTAATTTTTTTATAGAGGTTTTCTTCCTCGCAGCCCGGCCGGTTAAGGCAAGGCCCTCGGTTCCACTCCTGATTACGAGACATGACCGCAACCAAGAGTGGAGTTCCGATATATTCGGCGCAGGCACATCACTGCACCTGCGTGGCGGTAGGGTGAGTACACACCACGCGCGCCCTCCGGTTCCTCACACTGTGTCCTCTGCATGACAGAGGACACGCGGAGAACCACGTCGGATTATTAGCCAGCGAGCAATCATTACCCAAGGACGAATCCTGTAGGCACCAATTACTCGCCGCCCAGGGTGCACCGGCCCGCAACACTGTTCGTCCCCCCCGAACGACAAGCATTCGAGAAAGGGCCAACAGCGAGCGAACACACGAGGAGGTTATCCGACCAAGCACCCCAGCCGCCGGGCAACCTAACCTAACCTAACCTAACCTAACCTAACCTAACCTAACCTAACCGTCGGGATAAAAATTTCCCTAAACCACCCAAATTTTGTTCTATCTTCCTGAAATTTGGCATTTGTGTCTAAACCTAATTGTTTGTTTATATAATAGTCTAAGTTTTAACATTAATTGTATATTTTTCCAAAAATTTAACTTAGAATAATTTTCATATAAAAATTTCATACGAAATTTTTTCTTCCAAATTTTTTGTCTATATTTTTAGTTTATTTTAGATTAATTTCGCAGGGTCGAGTTGGCTCTGCGACTGTATATAATTATTTTTAAGATTTGTGTAAATTTTGTGCTATTTTAGCGCAAAATACTCTCGATTTTGACAATTTTTCGGGGTTTTTCAGCGATTAAACGCGTAAATCCCGCCCCACTCGGACTTGACGCATATCAGCTCGTAGGCCTTCACGAGCCCGATCTTTTGACACCAGAATTTTTAAAATCCGTCCGATAGATTCTGAGTTTTTGGCCCTCCCGCCCACCCTTTACTCGCTCAGCTAGGTAGGATAGATTCCTGTGGGTGAAAATTTTAGTGCTCCGATCGCGCTGATTTTTGGTAGGAACGCTGTCAGTAGCCAGAAAGCTAAGATGGACTACAAACGAATGTTCCAAGCGTCGCCAAACACTGCCAAAAAGACTTCTACATCTCAGTCTCCTTCAGAGGCTGGGACTAGTCGTCAGGACAACACCGGTTCCGCGTCTGGCACTGCTGAGGCTGCTGACAGTAGAAGCAGCTCTCCAGATCTCGATTTCTTGCTGGCCATGTCCTCTGATAAAGAAATAGAGTCAATAGAACCAGAAGTACCCGCCACTAAACCGAAAGGTAAAACCAAAGCCTCCAAACCAGATAATAAAACTCTCCCTGTATTTGCAAATACAGTCAAAGATCTCCGCTCTCTCAACCACGCTGTCACCACTCTGGCCAGACATATTATATACGCCATCCATGAAAATAAGAGCGTCACATCCGTCAACAAACGTTTCATAGTTCAGGCCGCTGAAGAAATAGGTTTAGCGGCCGACATTTATTTTGAGGCCAATTTTAATCCAGAGTCTTGTGCTCCACCCCCTGAAACACCTGCACCAGCCCCAGCTTCTGGTCCAGTTAGTGATAACAGCGCTCTGAAAGAAGAAATAGTCACAGCAATGAGAGAAGAGATTTCAAAGCTGAAAGAAGAACTTACCTCCAACATCGGTGCCTCCTACGCGCAGGTAGCTGCCGCGAAACCTCCTCCGCCCCCTGAGAAGTCCCCCAAGTCCTCGTACAAGCCAGCCATCGTTGTATCCCCCGTTGAAGAGTCTGAAAATAAACAAGAAACTATTAATAAATTTAAAAAGAGTGTCTCCTTCCGAGAAAAAAGTTACGCGCCTATTCGGGTAAAAGCGATAACTAAAAATAAAGTAAGGGTGGAGTTTCACAACGAAGCCCAATGCAACGAAACATTGGAGCAATTAAAGACCTCCACAGTAGTAAGCGCCGAACCGGCTAAAAAACTCCGTCCAATGCTCATTCTCAAGGGGGTGTCCAAGGACATTCCTCTTGAGGACTTGTCATCCATTGTCATCCAACAAAATCCCTCGATTAAGCAAATTATAAAGGAACCAGACGACTTAAAACTTCGTTTTAAGCGTAACAATAACAAAAATCCCAATTTATACAACGCAGTTTTTATAGTCGCCCCAGAAGTGTGGCGAGAAGCTACGCAACTGGGCCGTTTAAATGTCGATTATCAACAAGTTTTCGTGGGGGACTTCTCTCCTTTCATCCAATGTTACAAGTGTCTGCAGTTCGGGCACATCAGTAAAAACTGTCAGTCTGACTGCAGGCCTTGTGCACATTGTGCTGAAACTTCCCATCAGGATTCTGAATGCCCACACTCCCTTAGTAATTCTACCCCTAATTGTTTTAACTGCTCAAAGCATAACCGGAAAACTAACAGTAAATTAAACACAGAACATTCAGCCATCTCATCCAATTGTCCTACAGTCCAATATATGATAAGTCAAATTAAGTGTAAAATTGATTGTGGGATCTAAAATACCTCGCTGAGACTTCATTTAATTGTATATATTTTTGTAAATATTTTAGTCTTATTTTATCCTTTAATTTTTACCTTTATGGTGTCCTCATTTGTTTTAAAAATCTGTCTTTGCACAGTAATATACAATTATGTTGTCATCAAACTTATAGTTATCTAAGAAAATTTGAAAATTAAAAAATTTTGTTTTGTTGATTTTAATGTAAAAAGTTGTTTCTAAAATATTTGTCTTAAAAAATGTGTCTTAAAAAGAATTGTTAAAAAAATAATATTTGTTGTTTTCTCATCTTATATAAAAGTGTTGAAATTGTCTTTGGACAAAATGTGTCTCAAAATGTTTCCTTGTCATAAAATTAAAATTATTTGGTTGAAAATTTATCTATGTCCTAAATAAAAAGTTATAAAATACATAATGTTATAAAAGTATAGTAAGTCCATCAAGTCTGCATGACCGACTCCGGCCGCCCGTATACATTAGCGAGGACTGCGGTCGGGAGTGTGGATTGGAAACAGTAATAAAATTCAAAGTAATGGGCTTCAACACCCCAAAAAAAAAAAAAAAAAAAACCTAACCTAACCTAAACCTAAACCTAACCCAAACACTGGTGTTTTATTCGATGATGTCTTTAGTAAATAATTAGAGATAAATAGTGCATATCAATCATTTTTCTCTTATTATTTTAGTTTATTAGTGAACGTTAAACAAGATTTATTTTTTTTTTTTGTTAATATATTTTAATTCCATTATATGAAAAATTTAAGACTATCGCGTCTTAAATTATTATTGAAGTGAAGCTTACAGTTTAGTGTATAGTTAGTGTTTAAGTATGTTAAAATATTCTATACAAAAAAAAAAAAAAAAACTTTTGAACAATTCTAAACCTAAGTAAAATAATGGCTACAAAACTCTATACACTTAATAATCTCTCTACAACCCTAGCAACCGTCAAACAAACATGTCAGGAAAAATTTTCACTGTTGATATAAATTAATAAATAATTTAGAAAAAAAAGTACAAAACCATAAGAAAATTGGATACAAAAATATGATCTGGATTACTAGAATTAAAACAAATATTGGTAAAAGATGGCACAAGAGTTAAAAAAAAAAAAAAAAAAAAAAAAAATAGTGACGGATGCCAGGAGGACAAGTGCACTCCCAACACCACGGGCGGAGATGTTGCCCTTCGAATTCGCAACCGTCGTCGTCAGAAGACGACTATTGCACTGCGCCTTCGACTGCGGGTTCGGAGGAAGGAATGTCAGAGTCGGAAGGGCCGGCTTTAAGACCACGCCGGCGCGCCGACATCCCACCATCGGAGGGTTTGGAGCCAGGAGTGTCGAGGATGCTCAACAAGGCTCCCGCTACCGGTGGTAAAGTGCCTCGTATGAGATGGTCTCAACAGCTGAATGAGAGTGTCATGCGTGCGTACTATAGGGCAACAGAAGGGGGAACTAACCTCACTGCGTATCGTTCAAGGTTACTGTATGTTTCAGGAGCTTGAACCAACAGCGACCGTTACTGCACAGCGACTGTCGGACAGGGTGCGGATCATTCAGCGACGTCATCTGCTGGATGAATCCGTACTGGAAAGGCTACGCTTGAGCTTTCAGCAGGTCAATACTACCAACAACAACAGTTGCGACATCCGGTCACAGTTCCAGCACGCCAACATTGAGTCGCAAGGTAATATTGAGTTGTCTGTGAGTGCCCAGGATGATGAGCGATTGAGGAGAAGCTTGAAAGATGCTATTTTGGAATATGGTTCCATTCCGGTAAATCTCAGACCAAAATTACCTCGTTTGCCTATGCATAGACGTAACATAGCACTAGTGAGGATTCTAGATCAACATTTGCCAAGTCATTTTAACAACTGTAACGCATTGCATTCATTGTTGTATTGTGGTGCTGTAGCTGTATGTCGTGTTGCTGGTGTACAGTTCCCAAATAAAGGGGGTACCAAGGCATCAAAGCATACGGTGCCGGCATGGCAGTACAACACTGAAAAGCGTATCAATATGACTAGAATCCTCATTGGCAAGCTAATAAGTTTCAAGTCGGGTAATCGTCGACCGAGGGTCATGCAGTTTGTGGCGGAAGCATTTGCTGGAACAAATTTAAAGCCCAGTGAGTATATGGCTAACGTCACAAACCGTATTGACTTTCTGAAACAGAAACTCTATGCATTGGCAAAACGCATTAGAAGATATAGAGAACGATGGGATCGATACAATCAGAATAGTGCCTTTCAAAAGAACCAACGGAGTGTATACAGGAAATGGGAACGTTCTGGGGATAGTGTGGTTAATTGCGAGATCCCGAATCCAGATGCTAGTGCTGGTTTTTGGCGTAGTATATGGTCGACTCCTGTTGAACACACTGAGGGTGAATGGTTTTGTGATATTGTGAAAAATTGCGAAAATATTATACCAATGCCATCAATAAAAATAAGCGAAAGTGACGTGAGGTGTGCTATTCGTTATGCTAGTAATTGGAAATGTCCCGGGCTAGATGGGTTGCATAATTTCTGTCTGAAGTGGTTTCGCAGTTCACATTCCGTTTTCGCAACACAATTCCAGGATGCCCTTGACTCTGGATCGTTACCAACATTTCTGACAACAGGTGTGACATTCCTGTCATACAAATCCGGATGTACCACGGAGCCTAAAAACTATCGCCCAATAACATGCTTACCTACCATCTATAAGCTCCTTACATCTATTCTGAATAAAAAAATCACAGGACATATTGTTCGTAACAAAATTTTGGCACCGACTCAGAATGGATGTAAGGCTGGTGGCCGTGGTACAAAGGAACTTCTTCTCATTGACACAACTATAAGCCAACAGGTAAGGCGGAACAGGAAAAATCTCACTACTGCTTGGATAGACTATAAGAAGGCATATGATTCAGTGCCACATACTTGGCACTTGAAGGTCTTGGAGTTATATAAGATTGATATTACTTTGAGATCATTTTTGGAGGCTTGTATGGGACAATGGGTCACTGTGCTTCGTCATCTAGGGGAGTGTGATATTCCTGCAACGTCTGAACCGATAAGGATAAAGAGGGGTATATTTCAGGGTGACAGTCTGAGTCCTTTATGGTTTTGCCTAGCTCTAAATCCTCTTAGCACTTTGTTAGAGGATTCAGGTTTAGGTTTTCGTCTTCGCCGGGGGGGTAAGGTCATATCTCACTTGCTGTACATGGATGATCTGAAATTATTTGCGTCAAAACGTTCTGATCTTATGCGGCTACTAAAGGTAACTCAAACCTTTAGTAGTGATATAGGAATGGAATTTGGCGTCGATAAATGTGCTAGCATGCATGTAGTGCGGGGGAGTGTGATCAGATCTGATAATATTTGCATTTCAGATTCTGTTTCCTTCAGAACTTTTGGTGAAGGTGAGACTTATAAATATCTTGGAATGTCTGAAGCATTGGGTATTGATGAGCGGAGCATAAAGCAATTGGTGAAGGAGCGTTTCTTTAGCCGCCTGAAAAAAGTGCTAGGCAGCCTTTTATCTGGTGGCAACAAGGTGCGTGCTTTCAACGGTTGGGTTATGCCGCTTTTAGCCTATACTTTTGGCATTGTAAGATGGATACAGTCTGAGTTAGACTCCGTAGATCGCCAAATACGTAAATTGTTGACGACATACCGAATGCACCATCCGCGTTCGTCTGAGACTGAGACTGAGACTGTATATCCCGCGTAAGTGTGGAGGTCGTGGCTTTTGAATGTCAAGAACCTCCATAACCACGAGGTATGCAGTCTTAGAGAATATTTTCTCAAGATTGACGTGGATATGCACAAGGATGTGGTAACAGTTGACAAAGGCCTTACTCCTCTTTCCTTGGGCAAAGAGAACTGGCGTCGGCCTGTAGTACTTACTACTTCTGATCGCATGGCTGTATGGAAGAGCAAGGAGCTGCATGGTAGATTCCATAGAGCCCTAGTGGGCCAGGACGTGGATACTGTTTCATCATTATCTTGGTTACAGTTCGGGGATCTTTTCGGAGAAACTGAAGGTTTTGTCTGTGCAATTATGGACGAAGTTATCAAGACACGGAACTACCAGAGACATATTATGAAAGATGGCACTATCGACATCTGCCGGGCGTGTCATCGACCTGGGGAGTCCCTCAGACATATTGTCTCTGGTTGTTCTCATCTTGCTAATGGCGAGTATTTGCATAGACACAATCAAGTAGCCAAGATAATACACCAGCAACTTGCTCTTCAATATGGCCTTGTAGAATTGGAGGTGCCTTACTACAGGTACAATCCCATGTCTGTTCTTGAAAATAGCTGTGCTTTGCTCTACTGGGATCGGTCTATTATTACTGACAGGTATATTGTTGCCAATAGACCTGATATAGTACTAGTAGACCGAGCGGCGCGCCGCGCAGTGATTGTTGACGTTACTATCCCACATGATGAAAATCTCGTGAAGGCCGAAAAAGAAAAACAATCTAAATATTTGGACCTAGCCCATGAGATTACCGCCATGTGGGATGTCAATGCGACTATCATTGTGCCGATAGTGGTTTCGGTTAACGGTCTAATAGCGAAAAGCCTCGACCAACACCTTAAGAGGCTATCGCTTAGCTGTTGGATCAAGAACCGGATACAGAAGGCAGTAATACTTGAGACGGCACGTATTGTTCGGAGGTTCCTCTCTCTGGAGCCCTAGCCACCGATGGCTTGGACCCTTGTCCCGCCCTCGGAAGTGTGGTTTTTTTATATTTTTAAATGTATCTTTTTTATAATAATTTATATTTAAAAATGTTAAATTGATTCACTAATTTGATAAAAGTATATTCTCTTACTGAAGACAACATAAATGGTATGTACTTCTAGTATTAAAATAAACATGTATTTCTTTTTTATTTTAACTGTATAGAATATAGATACTTCTATAATATTAGAGTTAGTAATCATTGTATATTTTAAAGTAAATAAACTTCATAAAGTTTACTTATGATGAAAATCATAATAATTTTGTACATTTTTAAGGTATTCACTGATGAGGTCAGATTTATTAGAAGTACATCATTCTCAGCTTGATAGGACATTATGCAGGTATTTAAATAAACATTTAAATGCTTAAAATAATCACGGAATGTTTCCTACAAGGTAAAAGTAACTTTTTATTAATATTAGATATTACATTGAAGTAAGTCCATTAGAATCATATTAATCTAATTATCAATAATGCCTGCCTTCTCATCATTATAGCTAAAATATGTATAGCTATATGAAACTAGGTTGATTGTTTAGTGTAGAATGTTTACATTATTATAAAAAAATCTAAAATAGGAAATGACAAGTTTTAAAATACATTAAATATTTCTTTTTTTTCCTTTTATTTAGGCTTCATCCCGAAAATCATTGTTACAATAATAATCAGAAGAAGATTATTCAACATTTGCTCGATTTAAATATAAACTTTATTTTAAAATGCTATATTAAATAATAATATTATTAAATAATTCTTTTAATAATTTTGAATACTATAAAGATGATGTACTTTGTCATTAACCAAGTTTTAAAATTTTTTTGTATATAATTGTAAAAATCTTTGTTTTATTTACTTAATAAGAAACATTCAGATTCATCAAACTTGATGTATTAGTTAAAAATTTCTTTGGATATATTTTGTTTTAAAATGTAATAGTATTTGTAAAGCATAAACATTGTACAATTTGTAGAAATAACCCTCATACTGTCGGTCTTTTATTTACCTACGACACTACGTCTACGTTATACGTCACTACGTCGAACAAATGTCAAACAAGTGGCGAGTGGCGACATCTGTAGAACTCTATAGTCTCTGGATATTGTCTCTATTGAGATAGCCTATAGAATGATTAAATAAAAAGTACACTGCGTTAGGAGTTACGAACAATTTATGTAGTTTATACTTGGACAAAACATCAGCATATTAATTACTAACAAAAAATAACTTGAACAAAAACAATAAAGCCAATTTTAGTTTTCTACTTATAAGTATTATCTAAGTACAGACATTTAACAAAAAAAAGAAACTTGTTAAAGATAACAAATGTTACAAAACACTAGCAACACTATGGCGTGGCGCCGGTCGTTGACAATCGTATAAAAACAACTGCACGGTTGTTGTACGTTTAACCTCGTCTATCTTAAGTAAAAATATGGTTAAGACTTTTTTATAATTATCTACTGCTGCTGTTTAGGCTCTGATGTGGTCAGATGCACTACTCGTGCTCTTCCACATAACCTCGACCCTTCGGATAATTGATTATGTGGCTAATCAATTATTATTGTGATTACAAGTGGTTAAGACCTATTTGTGTGTGCTGGAGCAGTGAAAGGCAAGTGTTAGTACTGTAAAGGGATTCCTTAAGCCTACAGATGTGACCACGAGTCCACGGCACTGCTCCAAGCATCACATCATTTAAACAGAACGTGACGCTGCTTGTTTTATTGTTCCCACATTCAAACCACTACTGAACACAAAACAGTGCGAATTATAAAAAATAATATTAAAAAAGATGCTCCATATGTGTATGAATAAGTGTGTGTGTGTGTGTGTGTGTGCATGGGAATGTGTTCATATACAATAACAATATATCTAAGCAATTATGTAGATTGAAACCGTTTAATTTGGTTTCTAAAAGAATCTGCATATTCATGCAACGCTTATCAAGGAACATGCGTCTATTCCAAAGATGATCTTGAAAGAATTGTTCAGGGTGTGATTTTCAATAATTGAAAATAAAAACACCGGCATAAATAGGAACATGAAAAAGCTAGCTTGGCAGGATTCATAATAGGTACTTAATAAGGTGAATTTGAATAATAAAATGAAGTATTTCATATCTACATTGACTTATTTTAACATTACTTAATATTTCAGTTCTAACAATTTGGATGGATGGAGGATGACCAATGGGGTATTACAAAAATGTCGGCAAAGATGCAATACATAGTAAGAAAGTACTTATATGTTAAAAACAGGTGGTGGCAAACCACATGCTACAAAACCAGCAACTGGTGATGGTGACCTTACAGTGTGGCTCTCTCATGAGTTCACAGTAGACTCAAATGAATTTGACTCAGAAAGCCAGGTACATATAAAAACACTAACATTAGTATTTCAATTTGAGCAAAATATTTATATAATTCTATTAATTCTTGTTTCAGTATATGACAGAATATAGTATTCCTAATATTACAGGAGAGGAAAAGAGACTACAATTTAATTAAAAAAGTTTATTAAAATGTCAAATAAATAATTTGTTGGTAAATAAGAAAATTTATTTTGCAAGATAATACATTAAATAACTTACACTACCTAAACAATGCTCAGAAAGTAATTCTGATTATATTTGTTAGATAGCACTCGCAGTTGCATACAGCCTGCATATCACAGAATATAATACATATGTGGTTACAGCATGACAATACAAACAGTACCTACTGCTCAGAAAATAGCAGACAATAAAAAATAAAATGTAAAAAGAAACTTATTAAATCCTTAAAAAACTAATTACTCTCAAAAATTTATCCTAAGAAAAATTGCAAACCAGCATAATACATGCATTTACACTACCCTTAAGAACTTGTAGGGATTGTTCATTTCTATTATTTACAATGTCACTCCTAAAGTATTTTTCCACAGTATTTCTCTTTGCAATATAAAAGTACTGAGTATTTCTATAAAAGAAGCTCAATCCAGTAAGTCACATGCAACTCTGGCACTGATCCAGCTGGTGGTTGCTTGAGACAACCCATCATGTTCTCCAGCATCCTCTTGATACTGTAAAAAAAAGATAACTTATTAAGTACTTGTACATGACTCCGTGTCGTACAAATACAATATTCAATTGATACTTTGATGTACCATAACCTCTACGATCTAATAGATCATCACAGACCAGGTTTATTATAAATTCGCAGTAGATTTCGCCGCACAGTGTGTCCCACACACAGCAAGGTAGGCAGAGGGAACCTAGTGTTAAGACACTGTTCCCTACTTTCTGACAATTCTGGAGGCTTTGCAAGTTGAGTGGTAGAACTCAACGCCGCGCTTTGCCTCAACACCAGAGCGAAGACAGAAAAATATACATGTAAACAAATTAATAACAACCAGTTGATTTTGCTGCACACTTTATACCCCTGCGCCACGACTGACCTCAACACACTCAACACAGTGTTGACTAGAGTTGCTGATCGATAGCTCAGAACACATTTACTCGATCACATTGATTTTTTTTTTTCATTTTTCATTGATCGAACACATTTACACATTTGATCGATAGTCGACTATCTATATTCTATCTATAGTTGTCCGATAGTAAGACTATCGATATTTTAATCTATAGTGTCGAAACTATCGATAATTCAAAAGAGTACAATACTATCGGACAAATGCAATAATATCGATCTGGGAGATATCCCAGTCAGAAAGATATCGATAGTATCGATACTATTGAATTTCTATTTATAGTAACCAATCATCATAGTATTAGAAACGAAGTTGAAGTACCTAACTATACTTCGGTATTAAGTAATCTTTCTTTTCACCAAAATATGAAAAAATAAAAGAAATGTAACAAAAATGTTTCTTGTTCTTTTCATTTCATCATTTCATTCATCTTGTAGCTATGCTTAAGAATCATGTTCAATTTCAATACTATCGCGAATTAGCATACAATCGATTCTATCAATACTATTGTTTCCTCGACATTCAATAGTATCGATACTATCGATTGTATTGATGCTTTTCTGATTAGGAGATACGATTCTATCGATAGTATCGATAGTATTGCACTTAGCCGATAGTATTGTATTCTTCTAAACAATCGATAGTATCGATACTATCGATTGTTTCGCAATTTGGCAACGCTAGTGTTGACTGTTGAACCACAGAATATATTTACTTGTGCAACACACCACTGATTAGTGTTGCCGATCGATAGTGGACTATCGATATTAAATCGATAGTTGTCCGATAGAAAGACTATCGATAGTATCGATTAAATTATATATTAATTAAATAGATAGTATCGAAATTATCGTTAGTTTAAAAGGGTACAATACTACCGGACAATGGAATACTATCGATAGTATCGTATCTCCCAGTCAGAAAAGTATCGATAGTGTCGATACTATTGAATGTCTAGGATACGATATAATCTATAGTATCGCAACTTAGCATGCGATCAATAGTTCACAACAATATATCGATATTATCGATGCTGTCGATACTATCGTTTTATAGAACATTGTTCGATAGTTCGGCAACACTAGCACAGATGACTTATGTAAGTACGCGCTCTATGATTGCAGGTTAATAATAATTAATATAATCACTATGTTGTAAAACTTTACACAGAAAGTTATGAGAGTTATTAGAACCGTTACAGTTTTTAGTTAGATCTCAAATATTTTTTTACTTATCAACATATATTTGGAAACTCTTTTTATACTAAAGATTACACGTATCTTCCATTTAAAAACCATTTATAAGAAATTTGATAGATTTTGTTAAATAGTGTTTTAATAATAATCTGTTCTGTTCTTTTATTATGGCGCTCCGAGAGTATTTAGTAATAGTTCAGATAAATTGAAATGGCATAAGCAGTATTAATAATATTTTATAAGTATTAGCTTACAGTCTTCAGTTTATCCAATACAAATTATATTAACACGTAATATACTATAGACAATAGACGACTAATTTAATAATAATAATATACGACTAATTTATTTTATATTACTTTTTTTTAAATAAGTTTTTGTTACTAGCAACTTTTGAGTATTTAATTATTTATGTTTGTAAAGTTAATCCGCCGGCGGCTCCGTTCAGAGTTCAGACCACAGATGGCTTACGTAAGTACGTAAGCGTCAAATTCAAAATGTCACCAACACGCGTGGTGCCCCCACGGCGCGCCCTGTCACTCGCCACACAGCTGTGGGACCCGGCGCGCGCTCTATTTACTACGTTGAGAAAAACTTGCACTTCCAAAATGTATATCGCAGAAGAGAGAGGATCTCCATATTCGCCTGATTACCGAGTCTACTTCAGTGAGTACAGCTACTTTAGCGTCATATATATTTATCGAGATATGAACCATTTCCGACTACTGCGGTGTTATCGTAGCAGAGAATTAAAAAAATATTTGCCAAGTTATGGGGTCGGTTGACCTTAAACCTCGAAAGGAATTAGCTTAAGATTGGATATAATTATTGTTGTTAGAATAATGGCTTTGTTACAGCTCCTAATCACCTAAGCTAATACGTTTTTACGACTGTCATTATTATTTTCTAAATACAAACATAAGTTTAATAATAAGGAAATGGTTTGTTGTTAGACCACTCAAGTTTCTTTATAATGTGAGATAAGCTAACACGTCACCGATATGATTATTGATTACATCGCGTATTCTGTTTCCCGTGCTTGTTTTATAATATTGTGTGTCTTATCCAGTATAAGGCAAATATCGTGATATCAATTATCAATGAATATATAACAAAAGATAGCTTTCTTTTGTGTTGATAAGTATTTTTAATAAACTCATAATTGTAAGTCAATAAGATCTTATTTATTCAGTATGATGTAAGTTGTGAATGTTGTTTGACAATTCATTATGCAAATGATTATTTATGTGTTTTCATAATAAATATAATTTGATTTTATCATAAACTATTTATATTAGCTAATATTTTCACTTTGAAGCTTTGATTTCAACAATTTTATTTGGTAACATGATATATGACTTCTATTGTATTGATATTATTTTGTAGGTCAGATGTTTAAAATTTTTACATTCACTATTATAACTGTTACTATTGAGGAAGAGCGAAGATCAGTGTATTTCTGAATAAGATTTATTGTTCATTGTACATCACATTTCATTTATTGGCATAAGTAAAATAATTTAAGAAATATCTTAATCTATTTATACTCTATACTTATTATTGTTGTGAAAGTGAAGGTTTAAATTATAAAAATCTTTTTCTGGTAGATAGCTTAATCACAATCAGAAAAATTAATCACCTTAATTTTTTCAATGTAACCCCCTGCACAGTTTTAACAGTTGTGTATGCAACTTTTTTGACATGCAGGCATTAACATTAGTATCAATCAAGCAGTTGAGCAGATCTTACATAAAAACCACTCTAATTGATGAATTATTTATTTGACTGTAATTTGATGTCAGCTTTATATATTTTTTTTTAATAATTACAATAAAATAATCAAAAATCTGTTTTACACTGTATCAAGCATACAGCAGGGTAGGCAGAGGGAACATAGTGTTAAGACACGATGTTGCCGATTTTCACCCTAATTATAGAAGCAATGTGTGTTAAATGGCAGAACTCAACACCGCGCTTTGCCTCAAAATGAAAAAATGGAATTATAAACTTAAATAACTATTTTATGAGTGTCCAATGAATGAAAGTGTCAGATTATCTAGGCTACTAACACTAGGTTCCCAGGTTCCCTCTGCTCACTCTGCATGTGCAGGATACTGGGGTGAAGGTAAATAAAAAAATCTAGTAGTTTTACTTAATATTTTATAAATACAAGCACAATACATTTTCAAATTAAATATGATATAGATGTCAAATGATTTAAAGGATGACACATGAAAAACAAATCATAAAATATTATTTAAAAAAAATGTTATGGATTTGAGTGCAAGCTTCCTTCTGCGATCCTGGCTTTTGATATGGGCAGCCAGGATTTGTCTTGCAGACTTATTATATTAAACCTAATAATTATTGTAGCTTAATAAATTTTGAAGTATTTTTGTTAACAACTAAGATAGTATTTATTTTATATATTTTCACATTACAATAATACTAACATTCACAATTATATACTAAATGATGCCCTAAATAAAAGTAACACTGCATCCTAATAAACAAACCAAGACAAACCCAAAGACAATACAATTCAAAATGAAATAACTTTTATTAATTACGAGATAGTTTAAGATTCTACCTCTTTAAAAGATCTTATAATTTTATTAAGTGGTGCGTTATGACCAAGGTTAGTTTTAGGTCTAGGTAGTCTAGATGGCATGGCAAAGTCTATTTGGGATAAGAGCCATTCTGACCCCTCACAAGTTTAAATAGAAAAAGGTCATCAAGCAGATGTCTTGTTCATTGAATGATGAAATCTTTGAAATTTTTCCATTAAATTGTATCTAAAATGATGCCAAAACATTAATTACTAATTCACTAGTAGTTTTATGTCACTTAATGATGTTAAAATATAATTATGGAAATTTTTGGTGATGTTATACATTTGCATATATCTTCATAATCTATATTCTATCATTAAAGTTATTTAAATAAGATACTATAATAGCTGTAGTATCCCATTGCGTCCAGATCTTCGGGTTTATGGACTGATATTATTTATTCAAATTATTGATTAAAATATATGATTTTTATGTGAATTATATGTGTATCGTGTCGTTGTCCGCAGAGGACGAGAGCGGGCCCATTTCGCCGCTGCACGACATCCCGCTGTGGGCGGACCGCGCCGCGCGCCTTGCGCACATGGTGGTGGAGGTGCCGCGCTGGACCAACGCCAAGATGGAGATAAGCCTCGGGGAGCCCCTCAACCCTATCAAGCAGGACGTGAAGAAAGGCGCGCTGCGATACGTCAGCAACGTATTCCCACACCACGGTTACATCTGGAACTATGGCGCGCTGCCGCAGACCTGGGAGGACCCGCGTCGCGTGGACGCGCGAGCCGGCGCGCGCGGTGACAACGACCCCATTGACGTCATCGAGATAGGAAGCCGTGTGGCGCGCCGCGGGGAAGTGCTTCGCGTGCGCGTGCTTGGGGCGCTGGCCCTGCTGGATGAGGGCGAGGCGGACTGGAAGCTGCTGGCCATAGACGAACGCGACCAGCTCGCGGGGCGTCTCGCGGACGTGGCGGACGTGGAACGCGAGTGCCCCGGCTTGCTGCGCGCCTCCGTGGAGTGGTTCCGCCTCTACAAGGTGCCCGATGGCAAGCCGCGCAACGAGTTCGCGTTCGGCGGCGAAGCGCAGACCGCGGCCGTCGCGCACGAGGTCATAGACGAGGTCGGTACCGCACACAATTAAGTGACAGAACACTGTTACTATAGAAAGACAAAAATAATAGATCACAATATAATTTCGATGCAGGGAGTGTGTGACTACAATACACAATAATGACACACACTGCTTCCACTAAGTAAGCAAAAAATTGAACTCGTTTATATCGATGTGTGCAGGTGCACGAGCACTGGAAGGCGCTGGTGTCGGGCGAGGCCGACGCCGACGACATCTGCAAGTGAGTAGCGCCAGTGGCCTGTGACGTGTGGTGACGTGTCGTACATGCCATAATGTTACGAGTGGTGTGGTGTTGCAGGATGAACGTGTCGGTGTCGGGCGCGGCCGCGCGCGTGGAGCGTGCGGAGGCGGCGCGCGTGCTGTCGGACGCCCCGCCCGCTACCCTAGCGCAGGCGCTGCCGCCGCACGGTAAGTGCACATACGCGCGCGCGCACACACACCTATAGATATATATTACATGATGTAATTACGACTAGTGTAATAATGACGAGCGAACATTTTATATCAAAACATTTTGTCATCTGTTCGCCATTTTCAGTTGTTTTCTTAGAATTTTTGTGATTCAGTTGTTACTTTTTTGTTTTTATTTATAAAAACTACAACAGCAGAAGCTTGGCACAAGTGCATTGACCATGCGTCTCTTGCCATAATGAATCGAGTATAAATTGGCAAACGATGATTGGACGATGCACGTGAACCCGAAGAAAAGAAGAAAAAAATCGTTATCAATTTGACGCAAGTTCGATATGAAGAACCGGTCTATATAAATTCCCAAATTAGCCATGACCAACGCAATAGAGGGATTTGGATATACATCTATAAAAGAATGACTCTTACTTACTTACAGTTTGAGCAAGTCAAATGAATAGGTGATGAAGAAAAGGCAAAATTGGAAGAGAAAAGTGAGCGGTAAGAGACGTAGAGGGACACCTCGGTTAACTTTCGAAGACGCCATACTAAAGATACTGGAGGAAGGTCATATAAAACAAAATAAATCTCTTTTTAACAGACTTTCAAAAAAAGGCAGGAAGTTCACAATTTGTCACTTTGTATTATATATGTTCACCGATTTTTCGAAGACGCCTGAATCGATTTGGATAATTCTTTTTATATTTGAAAGTGTATACCTGACAGGTGGTCCCATGGTGACCATGTCAAGCCCTGATGATGGGCACCTGGAGAAATCGAGGGAATTCTTTAAATTCTGATTTAAATATTTTTTGGAAATCTATGTGTTTGCTTTCGGAAAGCACTATTCGATGACGCGAACTGATGGCCTAAGTAGTTGTAATACTTACGTTTACTGTAATAGTTACAACTTACAAGGAAAAACATTGTTAAATAAAACTTTTCGTCAGTAATGTGATTCTTCTTCAATCGTTGCATTTCTTTTCAACCAACTTCAAAAAAGAGGATGTTTTGATTTTCAACCGACTTCAGAAAAAGGAAAGGTTCTTGTTAATATGCGAAATTAAGATTGAAGTTTTAAATAGTATAACAACTACGTACTTCAATTCGAGAAGCAGCCTTTTAAGGTCTACCCAATCTATCCAATATCCAATTTTTAACAGAAAATAAACTAAAGATTAAAAATATTACTTAACATAAAGCAAAACGTACTGTGATTTTGTTAAATAAAACAAAAGAAAGATTTTATAAAGATATGTGTCAAGCTAATGCTACTACGACCTTACTACAATATCTAATTACTAAGCCTGTTTGTTTTACTTGGCACCGACTTCAAAATTATAACATCTTTGTAAAATTATTTTTCACTTTTTAGTTCGTTGTTAGAAGTCGGTTATTCTTTTTGTTAAAAATTAATTTATGCTTATATAAGCGCGTCAGCCGCGCCCGCCTCCCTCTACAGCAATAGCAAAGAAGATTTAGATGCGTTTGCACGTATTGGATAATTGGAGTTGAATGTATTATTTCAGCGCGATATATTTGGTTTCATATTTTTTGTAGTAGTTATTAGTAGGTAGGCTTTTGTTTATAATTTCTTCCGTTTAAAAATATTCATTTAAATATCAAAAAATAGTAATTTAAATATATTTTAATAGGTACTTGAAAAGATTAGTAGCACAGATTTAAAATTACGGTACTAAAAAATCCTTGCTGTGTAACGGTTCGCCGCCCACCATCCCACTGTGCCCCGCGACATTTTGCTTTTAAAAGTGGATCCGCCGCACCCGCCTGGCTTCTTTCCCCCGGGCATGGAAGGAGGACCTGCTCATTATGGGGCTGAGGGATATCCATCTATAATCCTCCTCAGCACGGTCGCCAAGCTGTTCGAGAAGTTATTCCTCCCGCTTCTCCAGTCGCACGACGCGAGCGGTGATCAACCGAGAGAGAGTGTGAGTGTGTAATAGCAGTCTTCCTTGACGTAACACGATTATTTGACCGCATCTGGCACTCGGGCTTCAGCGGCGGACTTCGACAAGTGCTCAGAGCCGGCAACCCCCAGCACGTCGCGAATGTCTTTGCCGCTCTGCTTTGTAAGTGACAGGACATTTTAAACCCTAGAGGTACACATTGGTCGCCTCGCGTCCAACGCATTCCGTTGCGCCGATGTATCGGGTCACCTGCACCTAAGGAGCAGCACTCCTCATACCCGGCCGCTCGAGGTCAGACGTCTTCTTCCGAGAGACTTTCTATCCTCCTCCAAATCGGACTTATGAGCAGTCACCTTGGTCGTTTAATCTAGGCCTTCCTCAGGAAACCGAGGGTCCAATTTTAATCCCCTCCCGTATCTGCTCTAAAGCAGGTTTTCGCCTGAGACGACGGTCAGGGAAACAACGCCCTGATGATGGAGCTACTACGGAGATGGCAAAATAAATTTAGAAGTGATTGCACGTATTTTGGAGTTATCCAAATTATCCAATAATTATAATTTATTTCCAAGCGACATACGTGGTTATATCTTTCGTTTAAGTATTTTTGGGTAAGAGAATAGTAGGTAGTCTGTTGCTTATAATTTCTTTCGTTTAAGTTTTCTGTTGTTTGTGCTATTTATTTAAGTGTGTTTTTTTAAAACAATTGGAAAATCCTTATTGAAACTACGAAAATGCGGGTTGCATTAGGGCTTAATTAATTTTCACATTATCTTAAGTGCTTTGCAAACATATGTACATTATATGAATAATTCAGTAGTTAAAGCGGGCGAAGCCGCGAGCGGGTCGCTAGTATAGTAATAAAGTATAACTCCCGTCGTAAATTATAATATGATAGTAATTTAAAAGAACTGAAAAGTATTATACGAGTATAACGACTAATTAACTTAACCCTTAACTGCTCGCACGAAGAAAATCGCTTAACTGCTCGCACGGGGTCTGTGGTGACCCCAATTTGTATGGATAAAATTTGATGATTCCTTTTTTTTAATGAAACAAGCGAATAGTAATTATGAAAGTACTTTATTTAATCTATAAGACATAAAAACCACAACTTAAAATAAAATCTTCTAAGGCATAAAAATAATTAAAATATAAACTTCTACAATAAGGAACATTTTTGGCACAACATGAGATCATGCATTAAAATTTCATGAATATTTAGGAACTATGGCAATTATCGTTATTGCAGTTTTGGCAGTAAACAATGAAGTGCTGATTACACAAAAACTTTTTGCCTTTACTGCATTTTGTGGATATTTTTCGGTCACTCTTTCTCATGCACCGCACCGCCCACGCCCACGCCCAGCACCGCCCACGTTTAGTGGTAGGTGGAGCAGGTGGGGTTTCCAAACCATGTACTTTCAATAGCCGCGTGGTTCGACGTTTTTGATGACTTTCAACAAGTTCCGTTGCAAGTTGTCGCAAGAATGTTTGATAACTGAGAAATAAAGAAAGACCTATGTAAATAACATATTTGTACGAAAAATACAAAAAAAAAAAATTTAAACCAGTAAAACGATAGAAATTATATTTCACTATAATATTTCATTCAAAGTTATATCAATATCTAATTAAAAACAATAGAATATAAAAAGCTTACCTGTCTCAAAAAAGTTACGTAAGTACTCGCACGGGGTCACGGCTCAAGAGAGCAGAGGCTTAGCCTTCACCTGCAGCGGCCTAAACGGTACTAAAGTATGTTCTTTAGCGCATATTAAGAGGCTAGCGGGCGCGCGGGGAGGTTCCAACCGTTGCAAGTGCATTTTTTCGATATGCGAAAGTGCTTTGACCCCATGCGAGCAGTTAAGGGTTAACCAAATATAACGATAACCCCCAACTTTACGTGTTGCAGTGGACAAGTGGCACTTCGTCCCCGCGCAGTAATCGCCGCGTGACAAGGAGGGAGCGGGAAAGGGAGAGAAGTGGGGAGACTTGTTAACTTATTGTATGTATAAGAGTAATAAATTATCATGTATATTTTTATGTGTTGTTTTTTATTTACTTTATTTTATATTTCCTCCTATTTAGAAAGTGTTAAGGACGCATTTTTTGCAATATTTTGTAGAACCTAAATGAAAAAGTGACGAGCTCCGACTTCACAATATAATCGTGTGACTACTACCGGAGAGCGGCGGCCGGCGGCGCACTGAGGCCGCTCATGGTGTTCATTTCCCCCCATTGGTTAATTGTGCCTATCTTGAAAAAATGTTTGCTCTAAGTTCGTCTTTTATTTTCTACGAGTTCCTGACAGCATAAGAAGCCGTTTCTACCGATATGCCTATAAGTTGTCAATATTCTATGTAAGTATTTTACTTCCGTTTTCGCAACACACTCGACGAATAAATACTAAATATTTCATGAGATGTCAAAAAAGTATTGAAACGATTGTTCTCTTTCTATATAAGTACATTTTCTTAGCAATATAATGTGGCCGTTGTTACGTGGGTTCGATTCCCACTCTGGGGAAAGGTATTATAAGTAGTTGTGTACAAGCTAAGTAGAGTTTGTCGGCGTCGTGTGTCGCGTTCTACTTTATTAACACTGTTAATTAATAATTCATGGTAGTTTTGAATTAAATAGCCTTGGACCATTCTTTCTTTTTTTTATACCTATCGCTTCTGATTTCTAACAATATTATAAGTAGTACTAGCGGGCTCCCCCGCGGCTTCGCCCGCTTGAACTACATGATTATTCATTTAATAAACAAAATTGACTGACAGTCAAATGTGCTGATGTCAAGGAATAATTAAATTTACTCGTTCAGAAACAGCCTTGAAAGTTAAATTATTAAAATTGGTGAAAGTTTAAAGTAAATCGGTTCAGTACTTTCGAAGATTAGCGTGCTTATACATACAGACAGACAGACAAGAAATAAAAAAAATTTTTTGCTTTCTATTACTTTTTTTAAATGTCCCTGTAATATATTTTTAACCGACTTTCAAAACAAGGAGAAGGTTCTCAATTAAATATTTTCGATTCGATATTAGATTCATTTAATTATTTTGAATTCGATTTCGATATTGGATTGTTCGATTCTTACCTTACCCAAATCAATAATTTAACATGTAAGGCTGTTTATGAACGAGTAAATTTAATTATTTATTGACATCAACACATATGACTATCAGTCAATTCTGTTTATTAAATGAACAATCATGTAGTTAAAGCGAATGAAGCCGCTGGCAGACCGCTAGTATAGCATATGACCCTTCTAATAATATGAATGCGAAAGAAACTCTGTCTATCTATCTGTTACGACTACGCTTAACCTAAATCAAGGAACTAGTTTTAATGTAATGTAGTACAAGACATACAGAGGATCGACGTTGAGCTTCGTTTATGATGGACACAGTATGCGATATGTGTCTAGAGTATTTCTTTCTGCGCTATATCGCAGAAAAGTGGCCGCGGCATAAACAAAACAAGCAGGAGGATGCTGCGCGTAAAGTGCGGGAGAGACATCGATCGCGCGCGGGTGGAGGCGCGCGGGGGAGGCGGGGCGGCACCGGCGGCTCCGCTGCGTCGCGACGGCCGGTCTCGCCGCTCGCCGCTGTTTGCGGCGCGGTGCTGACACAGCCACCCTCCCCCCCACCATCCCCGTCCCATGCGCGGGGAGGAACCGGTCGAGCCTCACGCATAGAATATTCACGTCGCGCACAGACCGCCCTCGCAGCACTACGACTTTAATACCCACTAACATTTCATTCGTTTTATTCGTAAGGTTTCGCTTTGACCGTCATTTTAATATTTATGAAAATATTGCTAATTTCGTGAACTTTTGTACCTACGCCAACAGCGAGGGCTTGATCCACAACTTCTAACACTGCCCACACATGAGTATGCTTTCTTCATATAGTGTATTGTCACAGTAAACACTACGCTAGTCTGTGAGGCCGGGGAGGGCGGGGTAGAGCTGGGGAGGGCCGGGGAGGGCGCGGGCGGCGCCGGGCGCGGCAGTGTCCCGGCGAGCGCGCGGGACGGAGCACGCTCGAACCTTTCGAATATGCGCGCGAGCTGGCGCTGCGCCGCGCTCCTGCTGGCGCTGGCGGCCGCCGCGCTGGCCGCACGCCGCCTCGATCAGGACTTCGAGTTCGACGACGCGCCGGTACCACCTCCAACCCCCCGCGGTGCTCAAAGCGACCTTCACACCTCGACCTACTTCGTATAGGACTTCATCTTAAATATTTGAACGCGAGCGGCTTCGCAGGCCGACGAGCCTCAAAGTCCACCCCCACAAGTCCCGGGCATTGCGTACCTTGCGCACAGTATCGTAATCACGTCGCTCGGTTTATTTGATTCCTGTATTGATTGTATTATGTGCCTTGACCTCCGGCGACAATTAAGTTAGCGTTTTAATCTAATAGAAAGCAAATTATACTTGTTTAGATAAATATATATGAAGATATCTGAAACTGGGGACGGAGAGTCTCGACACTAGGTTCCCTCTGCCTGCCCTGCCCTGCCCTGCTGTGTGCGGGATAGAGCGTGAAGCTGATTTATATCTGATACTCAAATATATCTATTTAGGAATTTAAATATTATTATATACTACCGGCCCGCTCACGGTTTCGCCCGCTTGATCTATATGATTATTCATTTATTAAACAGAATTGAGTGACAACTGTCATTATAGACGTCTAATATATTTGTTTCTAATGCGATTTTTAATCACATTATTGTAATTTCTACGAGGATTTTTGATTGTTTTGAATTTAAAAATAGGACCGATATATTTATTATAAATATACTTTGAACTTAAAAGCTAATTATTTATTTTACGTATATTTTTTTGTATTATTTATATGTAGATTTATTATTAGTATAGAAATAAATTACTATATTCGCAGGCAAACTCATGCCTTGAGTTCATTCAAATGTGGATAACTTTTTTTAATGAACCGATTTTGATGAAACAAACTTTAAATGTTTTGCTGAGTGAAAACAAACAAATTGGTGAAAGTTTTAAGTAAATTGGTTCAGTAGTTTCGGAGATAAACGTGATCATACGTACAGACAGACAAGAAATTTAAAAAATATATTTTTACTTTGTATTATTCTTTTTAAGTGCCTCCCAGCGTTACGTAGGTTCCCGCGCGATCTCCCCCCTCCCTCTCGTAGTGACGCTGTCGGTGTTGTTGCAGGAGGGGCCGCAGCAGCAGCACTCGCGCCGCGCTCGCAGATATGTCTATGATCCTGAGAGTAAGTGCTCATTTCTACACACTACACCTCTAGATACGTTAAGCCTTCAATATAAAGTTGGGAGTTGAAGATGGATTTTTTTAATTTTTCTAAATTTATACTTCGTCTTAATCGACAAAGCCAGATTTTAAACTTATAGTTTCATAAACGATAGATTAAAAATATGTTACCTAACATTCTTATCAGATATAAAATATCATCCAAATAAATTATATATTTAAATTAATTTTAATTACTTAATTAGTATTGGTTTAGTACCTACAAGTAAATTTTACTATCAGATACGTCCGAGAGTGCCTGTTGGTGAGTGGCTCGTAGGTAATTAGTAAACTTCTAATAATGTCTATTCATTATTTATGGGCACAAAGTAAACTAAAACAAAATTAAATATGTATTTAAATTAAATTCATATTTCCATTTGTTCGCTCTGGTGTCGTAGCAAAAGTGCCGCGTTGAGTTCCGCTACTTAACACACAATGCCTCCAGAACGTGCTAAGTCCTACCCTGTGTACCCTGTGTGCGGGATACAGAGTGAAGCTGATTTTAAATGATTAATGAACATGGATAATTCGAAAAGAAATATATACCTACCTATCAATTTAGATTGTTTATGGCTTTCCCTTTATACAATTAACTACAGCATAAAAAAATGTTTTCATTTGTTAACATTGTAAGTTAAGGCTCTTGTCTCGCTGTGTCCCGTTACCGAGTAGGTAAGTAACTGTAATAAATGTTTTAAGTTTGTCGAGATTGATAATAATTGATATTAACAATTAGACATTTCATATGTAGGTTGATGAAATAGTTTTGCTCCTCCGTCATTGAGATTGGTTGTTCTGTAGAATAGACAATTGTGTACTAAAAATGACGTCACATTTCAGATCCGATGTGTCGCACGCTGGTCTGCAAAAAGAGAGAAGTGTGCCTGCTGCGGGACGCCTTCACCGCGCTCTGCGCTAGTAAAAAAGATATTCTTCGCAGAGGGTACAAGTCTATCATTTTGATGAATCTATATTTTTTATGTAACATAAGTTAGAATAACGTTAGCATATCTTTGTCTGCAGCGACCTGATAGTGGCGGGCGCGACGGGCAGCTGGGACCGCGGTGACGACGAGGACGTGTTCTACGAGACGCGCTCCGCAGAGCGCGCGGAGCACGCCGAGCACGCCGAGCACGCCGCGCCCGCGCGCCCGCCCGGCGCCGACAGGTGATCACTGACCACTTAAATGTGTGACTCACTTCACTTTTGCGGTCTATTCGACCTGTAAAATATCGATAAAATATATTTCTAGACATCCGGAGGTCTATATTACAATGAACACCGGTTCGCGCAATATGGACATGTTATCTCCGATAATAGTTTAATAATAAATCAGTGTATATCAATAAAAAAATTAAAATCAAAAGTGAAGTAATCATCTTCTACAGGTGGAAGCGTGTGGCACGCACACCACACGTCGTCCTTAATAAATAGCGTTTTATTTTAACGATATTTTTTTTATTTATTTAGGTTGAAAAAAAAACATTTTCATTTTTGGGCAAAAAATGTATTAGGCATTTATAGAGTACATTCTGTATACATATGACAAACAATTTCCACTCACATAATAAAAATGAAGGTCTGAAGTACCTGACGTCGAACCCTAGCAGCCCATCTAATCTCTAAGAGATATAAATAGCGTCTTAGTAAAAGTTGATTAACATAACAAGCATTTTCTGTCCACATAATAAAAATGATGGAGCTGGAGCTGCTGATATGGAACCCCATCATCCCAGCTAAACCTTAAGAGATATGAATATAATGGCTTAGGGGTAGTGCCAACAAAATACTAAGCATGACATCCAGTAGACTGGATTGTATATACATGAATCATTGCTGTTCCGTTGCGAACGGGACGGTGCAGCGATGATTCATGTGTATTGTAACATTTATTTAAAATATAACTATAATTGTAACTAACCTAGTCTGTAAGAAATATTGTTTACTAACCATAATGAGTCTCTGGTCACTTAAATAAATGAAGTATATTATTATTATTATTATTATTATATAATGGCTTAGGAATGGTTGTTCTGCGTGGTCAGTGTTAAATGAAATGAGGTTATTACTCTGACCTAATAATTTAAAGTAACATAAGCTAGGAGTACCTCCACACGGCGCAGGCGGTAACGGTTGAGGTCTATTTTATAATTATAAGTATATTATTGTAGACTTTGCCTCGCCCCTGAAGAATAGGTACGATCTTTGATGGACACTCGTGAATCCCCCGATTAACATAATTATCAAAGTCTCAAATTTTGCATGGACGTCACTTATATATAAATTTTGCATGGACGTAGGTGCTCATGGAGACAGAAATTAATAATAACGAAGCACGGAGGCGAAGCCGCGAGTGGGCCGCTAGTATATATATAAAATCGAAAGGGAAGGAAAATCACTCACTCACTCATCACGAAATCTCAGAATCTGCCAGAGCTAGGAGTTTCAAATTTTGCACGGATGTTATTTATAGGACGTAGGTGCTCGCTAAGATGGGAATTTGCAATATTCGATTCCTAAGGGCTTGTTTTCGGGGTTGATAGTTTGTATGAAACTTCGTGATTACAAGTGCTAGGAGTCTCAAATGTTGCACAGGGGTACTTTTTAGGACATAGGTGCTACTTAAGATTATGATCTTGCTAAATTCAACCCCTAAATGTGTGTTTTTAAGGTTAATAGTTTATATGAAATTTCGTTATTACAAGTGCCAGGAGTCTCAAATTTAGCATGGGCTTTACTAATAGGACGCATGTACTTACTAAGATGGTAATTTACAATATTCAACTCCTAAGTGATTGATTTTGAAGTTGATAATTAGTACGAAACTTCGTTACTACAAATGCTGAGTCTCAAATTTTGTATGGACGTTATTTATAGGACTTAAGTGATCACTAAGAAGGGAATTCGCAATATTCGACCCCTACGGAATTGTTATTGGGGTTGATAATTTTTATGAATCTTTGTTACTACAAGTGTTAGGAGTCTCGAAGTTTGCATTGGCGTTGTTTATATGCTCCCTAAGACGGATATTTGCGATATTCGACCACTAAAAGGTTGATTTTGGGGTTGAAAATAAATATCAAATTTTGTTATTCTAAGTAATAGGAATCTCAAACTGTGCATTTGCTAAGAAGCGCTATTTGCGATATTCGACCACTAAGGGGTTGTTTTGCGGTTGATAGTATGTATGCACTAGCGGCGTTAGGGTAGGGCGAGGCTGGGCGACCGCCCAGGGGCGCCGGATAAAAAGGGCGCCGTAGACGCCCGTTTAGGGCGCTGTGCGCAAAGATGTCTCCTCGCTGCAGTGGCGTAGCTAGGGTATTTGCTGCCCGGTGCGGCTTAGGGGAGTTGATGCCCTTTAAAATGGTCTAAGATCTAAAAAAAAAAAACTCATCGTCGTCTTTGAACTCTAAAAAAAAAACAAAGTGATCTTAACAACTTTGAAAATAAAATTGCAGAAAACATAGACTTTGAATGCCTAATAAAAGAGTTCGCAGATAGAAAGGCTAGAAGAAGTGAAATTTTATTAGTTTTTGTTATTATTATTTTTTAAATAGATGGTTATTTCGTTGTACCCATTCCCTTTTTTGTATATTATTGAAATGTAGTTAGGGGGCGCCGAAAAAATTTCGCCCAGGGCGCCGGTAGTGCTAAAACTGGCACTGTATGTATGAAACTATAAGTGCTAGCAGTTTACAATTGTGCATGTGTGTTAAGATGGAATTTTACTAATTTCGATGTTTAGGGATGTAGCTTTGGGGTAAATAGTACACTATTCTTTTCTTATTCTTATTCACTGTTAAACTTCGTTGGCATGCCGTCGTGACGCGGTTATTGTGCCCCTGCGCCACGATGGGGGACGCTAGCGTTTCGGGAATATTATTTATTAATATGTGTTTTCGCTCTGGCACCAAGACAAAACCATAGCGTTGAGTTCCGCCATTCAACACGCAATGCCTCGAAAAATTCAGCAGAGAGTGGGGAACGGAGTGATACTATGTTCCCTCTGCCTACCCTCTATGTGCGGTATACCGTGTGAAGCTGAAAAAAGAAAGATAAAGAGGCCAGTCGGGGCCCAGAGGCACAAGTGCATGATTATAAATGCGACTGGTTGTGGGTTCATTCCCCTCTCAAAGAAACGGAATATTTACTTAAATTTAGAGTTTCATTTCTTGGCTCTGGTGTCGAGGCAAAGAGCAACGTTGAGTTCCGCCACTCCAAGTTCCAAGTTCAACACACCAGTTGTTTAATCTTTAAGTCTTTTTACGCAATTGTAAAGGCTTGAATAATTCAAATTAGTACTTATATTCTTTTTATTTAAATTAATAATTTACCTATCACTGTTTTGCAAAGCGGTCTAAGAAAAAAAAATGTTCATATATGTATTTACAAAAAAATACTGAACCGATCTTAAACAATAATTTAGGCCGCATTTTTTTAAACCATTAAAAATTATACGCTTATAAGAATTACGCTAATATGGTACCAAATTTAAGTAATTCAGTATATTGAATAAATAATCGTATAGTTCAAGCGAGCGAAGCCGCTGGCGGTTGCTAGTACTATTATAAATATCAAATATCAACATTGGTAGTATTTTTTTTTAGTTCAAAACAATCAAAAATTCTTATAGAAATTACGATAATGTAGAAAAAAACATCTTAGAGTTAGAAGTATTTGATGATTGATGATTGAAGATACTGACAACTATTGTCAGTCAATTGTTTATAATATAAAATTTATGACATTCCACAATGCCTAATGCTTTTGCTGCCCTATGCTAAATAATAAGAACTTAAATTCCTAATTTCAGTAGCGTATTAAAAGTGTAAATAATCAAGAACCTTTTTTTTAACGAGATGAAATCCTATTATGGATACCCACCCGATGTGAGACTCGTGGACTGGAAGATGTAGGCCGTCCGACTACCCACCCGCCCATACGCCCGGCACTTCCCCTATGACGTCGCGACGTTGAAACCCCCAGGCTAAGTACACCTCTAGTGTGTGTTGGCCCGTCTCGTCGACAAAGGTAACCCCCGAAGCCATGGCCCGTGTGGTGCAGAAGGTGGACGTAGGACAGCGTGACGCCTCACTAATCACTGGTGATCCTCCGGCCGACGGATGGTCTTGCCAGCACATACTCCCACACTTTCATATATAATTTTAGTACGTAGTTACTCTAATGACTAAAGTTTGTAGTATATTTACAGAGAGATTTGTAGATCTATGCTTTGCATTATTCATAATTAATATGACCGTGTTGACCGACTGTGGAACCCCGTGTCGCAGGTGCGTGGGGTGCGGCAGCGCCGCGCGCGCCGCCTTCCTGTGCGGCTCCGACAACCGCACGTACTCCTCGCTGTGCCGCCTCGACCTGCACAACTGCGTGCGCCACGCCGCGCCGCCCGTGCGCCTCGCCTGCCGCGGGTTCTGTCCCTGCGCGCAGCTCCCGCCACCAGCCACGCGCAGGCCGCGCCCGCGCGCCCACCGCCCCAGACCCCGCGCGCGCCCTCGACCCGCCGCCTGCGCGCTCGACAAGATGGCTGACCGCCTGTTGGACTGGTTCTCCGTGCTCATGGACGAGGCGGGGGGCGCGCCGCCGCCGCAGGCCGGTAACTGCAGAACGCTATCAACTTAAAATTGGATGAATAATGAACACACCTTTATTATCGCTAATAAATCCTGCAGGGTTCCCTCGCGACTGCAAGCCGGAGGTGCGCTGGATGTTCGCCCACCTCGACACTGCGGGCGACGGCCTGCTGTCTCCTGCGGACCTCTATGCGTTAAGTGTGTAACAATTATTTAGACTTACATTTCATACTTCATACTTATTTTTATTAGTGCATACAAGTGACCACTTTACAGGACACGACGAGCGCGAACGCTGCTTGCGGCCGTTCCTGGCGTCGTGCGGAGGGAGCGGTGGGGCGGAGGGGGGCGTGACGCGCGCTGCATGGTGCGCCTGTCTGCGCCGGGCCGCGCGCCCCTGCGCCGCGCTGTCCCGCGCGCACCCCGCACCGCCGCCTGGTAATCGGACGTCCCCTGTCACCTGTGGAGTGTCCCCGTCCCACGCCTCCCGTGCTAAGTGATCCGTGTGTCCGCAGGCGCGTACGTGCCGGCGTGCGACGCGCGCGGCTTCTACCGCGCCCGGCAGTGCCACGCCGCGCTGGGCGTGTGCTGGTGCGTGGACGCGCACGGTGTGGAGCGTCCGGGCTCGCGCACCAAGGGCGCGCCGCTGTGCCCAGGTTCGTGCCGCCCCAACACCACTGTAGCACGTCTGCCCCCGGGAGGCATGCACTGACCGCTCGTTACGCTTGCAGGTGAGAACGAGACGGAGAACAGCATCAGCGACGAGTCCGAGGAGGAGCTAGAGGGGGAAGTGGGCGAGAACGGAAGTGAAGGGGGCGCGCCCGACGACGACGAGGACGCGGACGGCAGCGGCGACCACGACAATGAGCTGCGCTTCTAGAAGGAGAAGGGAAGGGGTCCAGGAGTACGGCAAGTTGGAAAAACACATGATTTATGCTTAACAATTTATGAAAACAAATAATTCAATATGTATAAATTATGTAATTGTAATACTCTTAACTAAAGTTCAGAAGTTATTCAAGTTCCTAAAATTATTAAAAATGATATTACGAGTATACTTTAATTATATAAGAGAATAAATTTTACATTTTTAAATATAAGTTATTATAAAAAAATATATTTAAAAATATAAAAAACACTTCCGAGGGTGGGACAAGGGTCCAAGCGCTAAAAATAAAACTGCCTTCTGCATCCGGTTCTTGATCCAACAGCTAAGCGATAGCCTCTTAAGATGTTGGTCGAGGCTTTTCGCTATTAAACCGTTAACTGAAACCACTATCGGCACAATGATAGTCGCGTAGACATCCCCCATAGCGGCAAATCATGGGCTAGTTCCAAATATTTATTGAAGAGCAAGTTTCAGGTGCATTATCTTGGCTACTTGATTGTGTCTATGCAAATACTCACCATTAGCAAGAGGAGAACAACCAGAGACAATATGTCTGAGGGATGGGAATCGAGGCAGGTCGATGACACCCCCGACAGATGTCGATAGTGCCATCTTTCATAATATCTGTAGTAGTCTCTGTAGTTCCGTGTCTTGATAACTTCATCCATAATTGCACGGCCAAAACCTTCAGTTTCCCCGAAAAGATCCCCGAACTGTAACCAAGATAATGAAGAAGCAATATCCACGTCCGGGCCCACTAGCTCTGGGCCCGTCCGGGTACACTCCTTGTTCTTCCATACAGCCAGAATGCGATCTGCGACTTCCATGCGATCAGAAGTACTAAGTACTACAGGCCGACGCCAGTTCTCTATGCCCAAGGAAAGAGGAGTAAGGCCTTTGTCAACTGTTATCACATCCTTGTGCATATCCATGTCAATTTTGAGAAAATATTCTCTAAGAGCGCGTACCTCGTGGTTATGGAGGTTCTCATTCAAAAAGCCCCGACTTCCACACTTACGCGGGATATACAGTCTCATTACAGACGAAGGCGGGTGGTGCATTCGGTATGTCGTCAACAATTTACGTATTTGGCGACCTACAGAGTTTAACTCAGTCTGTGTCCGTCTTACAAAGCCTAACTAAGCCATCTTATAGGCTAACAGCGGCATAACCCAACCGTTAAAAGCACGCACCTTGTAGCCACCAGATAAAAGACTGCCAAGCACTTTTTTCATGCGACCAAAGAAACGCTCCTTCACCAATTGCTTTATGCTCCGTTCATCAATACCCAATGCTTCAGACATTCCAAGATATTTATAAGTCTCACCTTCACCAAGGGTTCTGAGGGAAACAGAATCGCCAAATTCCATCCTTACATCACTACTAAAAGTTTGAGTAACCATTAGTTGCCGCATAAGATCAGGACGTTTTGACGCAAATAATGTCAGATCATCCATGTACAGTAAGTGAGATATGACCTTACCGCCCCGGCGAAGACGAAAGCCTAAACCTGAATCCTCTAACAAAGTGCTAAGAGGATTTAGAGCTAGGCAAAACGATAAAGGACTCAGACTTATTATAATATATAATAATATTAATATACAGGCTGGAATTGTCTGCACCACTTTAAATGAAACCACAACTTTAACTACTCTATAAAAGCCTAACATAATTCAGAAAAAAAAAATCCCAAAAATGAAAAAGTTATCTTTTCAAACAAAATAAATAATAAAATTGTATTAAATCCAAATTTCTACCTTATTCATTTATTTAGTAGTTCGATATCATAACGAAGAAATAGTAACTTACTAAGAAAACCGCCAAAACATAAATCTGCTAGTTAGTTAGCTATCGGATATTCGCTTCATTTCTTTTACACCCGTGAAGAATATACGGATAGAAAGAGAGGTAGCGAATATCAGTTCATCAGATATTCGCCTTATCTCATTTACGCCCGCTCGGAATACATTACTTAGAAAGAGAGGAAGTTAGTTTCGATATAAAACATCGATCGTTTGACGTTTCAGAAGTTTTGCGTTATTACGTTTTTGTTTAGATCACAACTATGTTGAGTTTTAAGTTTCTGTAAAAACGGTTTTCTAAAAACATGTATCGATACGTTACGTTTTCCTTAACATATCGGTTTTAAGTTACGTTTTGATATATCGAACTCATCCCTATTTTATATACATAGATTAGGGGGAGAATTCTAGAAAACGATGAAATACGTGTTCAATTAAATACTTTTAAAAATCTAGCGGCTTAAAAAAAAACTTCTTTAAAAATCTCTCATGAGCGGCGTCCGGGGCATGATGACCCCCCTAAAACAAACCCCCCCCCCCTCCCCCCTCACTACGCCACTGCTTGGGTACCTCCAAAAAGCGCGTTTATCTTTACTTCAAAGACCTTCAATGCTCCTGCAGCGTCTTCGGGGACTAACGCGGCGTCGTCAGCGGCGGTGATCACTCACATCCGGTGACCTGTACGCTCGTTTGCCTTATATTTTTCCATAAAAAGACGGGAACTATCGCGCGCTATTCTGCAGCGGTGCGACCCGCTAGTCAATTTGTTGTTGTTGCTTCGGTACGATTGTACGGAAAATTAAAAGGAGGTCATCTTATTTTTGATGACATAGGTGAGGGGAGAGTAAAAATTGTAAAAAAATCTCCTTACGTAATACTTGAACGGCCCCGTAATGTACATATTTATTTATTTGCATTTTTATAATTTCTTTAAAAGTGTAATAATGATCATTAAAATATATAATTTACAGCAGCGGGCGGGACGAGGCGTGCGCGGGACGAGGCGTGTCCGACCAACGCGCGCCGAATGCAGTATACTGCAATAACAGTAACAAATAATTTGTGTTTGAGTTGGTTATTGCTAGATTCCAGGTTAACTAATTTAACACTACTTTAATAGAACAAGAATAAGGAAATTGTTCCGAGTAGGCCTATTACATTTTTGTTAGTACTTAGTCGATACAAACCATGCAATCGTAATATACATATGGAAGAATGTTATTTTCATAAGAATTTTAAAATTTTTTAATAAACAAAAAGTAAGAAGTAAAAAATTACAAGGGCACTATATAAAATAGTTTTACAGTATGTTGACTTACTATTGTAAAGTGAAGTATAAATAGCCACTTTGAAGGCCTAAGCGCGGCCATTGTCCTCTATTTGAAGTTGAAATCATAATGAAATGAATGATGTATCTGACGCCTTCATTAGTTAAGCATAGTGTTATTAGTGTGTAATGTAACTAATAATTATTCAAAGTACCAGTCGACCTTCGGTATAATTGATAATTAACAAACTAGTGCTAGGGAGTAGTGCCTACCCGCCTATACGACTGTACGTCTGTACGCCTGTACGACTGTACGACTGTACGCCTGTACGACTGTACGCCTGTAGTGCATCAGTTGTTCACCGTTCGACACATTAGTTTCCTGCAATCTGCACCATCGGCGTGTGACCGCTTCCGCTGACGTCGTGACAAGTATCTAATAACTATGATGTAACCGTTTGTAATCCTAATTCATAATTTTATTAAGCGCCTATCTGTAAAAATCACATAAACAGTTATTTGCACTTTTTTAAATCTCACTAGTTTTATTGAAATATATATAATGTAATTTTAAGTATAATGTATTATTTACCCTCTCACTTCGTGCCAAATTTCATAACTGGAACCACGGTAAGTACTAGTAAAGTGTTCACAGGAAGAACACTCCGTTTGCCATTTTCTGTCGAATTCTGGAGGCATTGCGCGTGGAGTTGCGGAACTCAACTCAGCGCTTTACCTCAACACCAGTGCGAAGAAATGGAAATATTAATTTAAATAAATATTTCATTGTCATTCTCCTCAAGTGGGATCGAACCCACAACACAACCAGTCAGTTTTAAAGTCACACTTGGTGCCCCTGAGCTACGACTGGCCTCAACTTGCTCGGGTAAGAACAAGTCAGCAATGAGATCTGCCTCAAAAAACTCAGTGCTTCCAAAATTTGTCTAATTGCAAAGAGTCGGGATTAGGTTCCCTCTGCCTATCTTGCTAAGCAAGATATGTAGAAACTGTTTTCTACCATATGAAATTATTTTATACTAGCGGCCCGCCCGCGGCTTGGCCCGCTTGAACTACATGATTATTCATTTAATAAATGGAGTTGACTGACAGTCAAAAGTGTTGATGTCAATGAATAATTTAATTTACTCGTTCAGAAACAGTTGGGAAGGATTTATAATATTCTTTGTAAAATAACTGTAATGACTGCATATTACAAAAAACACCCAAATCGAATCGAATGCTCCAATATCGAAATCGAATCCACATTCATACAGTGAGTGGTCCCTGACCCTGATCTTAGCTAGATGCACAGGAGTAAAAGCATGCCCAAGGCGCATAATCCTCCGTTCAATAAGCCTTTAAGAATAAAACTTAGGTCGCCTAGGCATATCAGGTTGGATATAGGCGTAATACTTACTTTTATGGGATTTGAACTCACTCCAGAAATTATTCCAGGACTTATGCGGATGAATATTGCAAGGGACATCAGATCTTGGGCGGAATTGGAAAAATCTTGGTCTAATGTGCCACACTGGTTAGCTGATTTAGCGCAGGAGTCTGCAGATTCATTCCCATTGATTCCAGAACGACCTGAAATCCACACCAGAGTAACATCGAAACACTTGACATGAGTACAATTTTTCACGAATCCTTAAAACAATTGAAGATCTCTATGTACTATGAAACAGGCTTCCCTTTACCATTACCATTAAGCAGCTTAAAGAGTCAGACCATTAAGCAGCTTAAAGAGTCAGTAAAAATAACTGTCTGTTTAAAATAGTGGGAATGTGTAAACATGACTGCTTTTAACAAAGCTACAGCCTCGCCTGTTAACACAGATGATTCCGGAGGGCATTTAAATTGTAGAATAATTCTGAATTTTGGTATTCAACAAGCTGCACCAACACAGCTTTCCTTCGAAAACTTCGATACATCAGTGAAGACGAAGAAGTGATTCGACCAATTGTGTTGAACTATTTCCTTAAATTTGGTTAGGCTAAGATTTGTGACAATACAAGATGAGAATGCAGAGATCCACATCATCAATCATGTCTACCAAAGAAGGCGAAAATCCATCAAAAGTAGTCCATCACAGTAATCCATCACAGTAGTAACACCCCCACAAAATGTGATGGGTGTTAAAATCACCAACTACTACCACAGGGCTAGGAAGCGAAGAGGTAATAGACTTAAGCTCTAGAAAGATGGAAGCGGAAGGATGAGGGATGCAAACAGAAAAGAAGGAAATACCAAAGGTCCTCACAGCAACAGCATTCAACTGTTGACTATGAGAAGGGAGAGGAATACGGGAATATGGAGAAGAGTGCTGGATGAGGATAGCGTATACCTCCATACTCGTAATTTCTGTCCTCCCTTAAACAGGCGAAAACTGGCACCCTAAATTGGGAGTCAGACTCCAGCTACATTTCCGAGAGGGCAATGACAGGATTATACAGAGAAATAATATAAAGTGATTCATGCTTTTTAGCACGAATACTTTTACTATTCCACTGTAGGAAGAATAGTGGAGCCATTGTGAATTACTTTAAAAAATTTTAAATAGGCTTTGGGCAACGTAGGACAGTAAAAATAAATATAATGTAATAACTTATATTAAACATAACAACTAGGGATGTGATTGTGAAAAGATGTTAATGGATATTACTAAATTAATGGGCTTATAAATGATAACACACCTTGGGAATGAAATGCTCGCTCAAGTCTGTTTCAAAGATATTATTATTACTATTAATTTAGTATGAATTTGTAAATAAACAATTTACCAAAAAACTGTTTCTTGTATGTGCTCTTTGCAGGTCTGAGGGATTAACTTTAGTAAACTGGTGGTAAACTGTTTGAGCTTCAAAAAATTAAGCATGTAATGTATCTATCTCTCTATATAATAAAATAAAACAGTAAAAATATATTGTCTGTACATTTAGTATTTTTTGATTGAAATGGATATAGGGGCACTTAATAAGAATAGAATACAAAAATATATTTTTTCAATTTCTTGTTTGTCTATATATATGTATGGTCATGCTAATCTCTAAAAGTATTGAACCGATTTACGTGAAACTTTCAACAATTTCTTTATTTTAACCCAGCTTAACATCTAAAGTTTATTTCATTAACATCAGTTCATCAAAAAAAAAGTTATAGTCATTTGAATGAACTCAAGGCATGAGTTTGCCTGCAAATATATAGCAATCCATATCTATATAATAAATCTGTATTTGTTTGTAATTAACTTGTATTTTAAACCTACTTTCAAAACAAGGAGGAGGTTCTCAATTAATTATTTTCGATTCATTTATTCGATTAATTATTTCGGATTGAATTTCGATATTGGATTATTCTATTCAATTTAGGTATTTTTTGTAATATACAATCATTACATTTATTTTACAAAAAAATATTATCCAAATCAATAATTTAACATTTAAGGCTGTTTGTTTTTCCATGTAAGGCTGAATGAGTAAATTAAATTATTCATTGACATCAACACATATGACCATCACTCAATTCCGTTTACTAAATGAATAATCATATAGTTCAAGCGGGCGAAGCTGCGAGGGGGCCGCTAGTATTGAATACAGTTATTTGAATTTAGATCATGTGTATACACATATAGTAGGTAAATATTATAAGCTTGCATAATTAAGCATAAATAAGTGCAGTTCTTATTGCGCGCCCTGGAAGAGGCCTATGTCCAGCAGTGGACCCGAAAAGGCTGATTTGATTGATTGAAGTGCAGTTCTTCATCTTTTATCATTACAAAACAGATTTTTAAAATTTATTTACAATTCAGAGAAAAAATATTTGTACACATGTATATTACCATAGAAAGGAATAAATTAAACTCGCATACATATACTAGAACTTATAATTACATACTAGTTTAAATAACAAAAGTAGATGACTTATTTCTTTTCCTTATTCGGATGGCTCAAGACCCTTGAATTTGCCATTGTAAAACGGGATTTTATCGACGAACACCCTCCAGTCGGTGAAGTACAGGAGGCCCAGGAACGCTCCTCCTCCGAATCCAGCCAACGTTGGTAAGAAACTGGCCGCAATTTCAGCGTGGCGTCTGCCCAATTTACCAATCATTTTAAAAATTTTATACTTAAAAAATATTTAATTCGAAAATTTAAGAACCTTCCTTTTCGTCGTATTGTTACGTAAAACTTCTAGTTTTAGCAAACCATGCAATGTCAGTGTCTTGTTCTGTCAATTGTCATTTTGACGTACATTGCACGTGCAGATAATTAGTCGTAGTATCGGATGTCTATAAACTAAGAACTGAACTGAATATCAGTAAAAGGTTTTTTTATTATAAAACATTTATTTTATAATAAATATTGTTAAAATATTTAATATGTCACCATTGTAACGATATTATAAAGTTATTTATTATTAAATATTAAAACATATGTTATTAAAGTACGATACAAATATACAGTTCAGTATTTCATTTGTGGCGTTTCGAGCATGCCTGTTAAACATAATTCCTTACAACGTGACATTGGCGAAATGAATTGTGCTCAACTGGCACGCTCGAAACGCCATATATCGAGAAATCAATCAATCAATCAACATAATTCCGAAGTGAATTGTCATTGTCACGTTGTCATGTTGTCACGTTGTATGGTAAACACGCGGAGGCTCTCAAAGTATAATATTGAAAAGTAGAATATAAAAGCATAATATCGAAGTGCCAATGTCATTGTCATTATTGATGTAAATTTGTTGTTCTTTTGTTGACAGACTCCGTATTTTATTTATGAATTAAATTCACAAAAACAATAATGTAAGTCTAATAAGAATATGGAGTTATAAAGTTTTTGAATAGTATATTTATCGTGAGTGTAACAGTAGTGACGTGAAGCACCATGATGTGGGATTCATCAACGTTTTTGGGTGCTCTAACACCAAAGTTCTATGTAGCTTTGACCGGCACTTCCTCCCTTATTTCGGGAATTATACTTATTTTTGAATGGTGGTATTTTCGTAAATATGGTACTTCCTTCATAGAACAGGTAATATATTAAATGAAAGTATCATTAATCTATTATTCTTATTTATAACTGATTGATAAGTGAAATAAAATGGGTCAGGTCTCACAATCCCAACCTGATTGATAGGAACCTGATCATTTCACCGCAATACCCTCTGTCCAAAATATTTATGTTCACCCATCCCTATCAGAAAGCCTGAAACATTTCATTCCGGTAAAGACTTTCTTAGTACCTATATGTGTTGAGGGAAACCTCTACCCTTAAGTTACACAAGCTAAGTTCATATTTTAGTTAAGTGTGATCTAAAATGTGATCTTAGCTATCTAGCATAGCTTGGTGTGCAAAATTATGATTGCTAATATTACAAGTTTTGGAATTTATTATTATTTATCGAATAATATCAGTACCCAATTCTCAACAGCTACTACAGCAAATTCTATTCTGTTTAACCTTATTATTAGTCAATGTATGTTGCAGTTTTTACTACAAAGTCAAATGATTTTATTCAACATAAGAAATTTACAAAAGGCCATTGTGGTGCATGGGCACAAACAACTTATGTATAAAAATGTTTGTGACATATGGTCGGTTGGACAGACAGTCTGACATGACCAAAGTTTAAGGGGATCTGTTTTTTAAAAGCTTAAAAGTTGACTACGTAGTAAAATTGGAATTTTGGGCCAATCTTGATGAAATAATAATTATTATTATGTGCATGTGCTTTAACTGTAGTAACTTTAATAGTAGTATTTCTTCGCCAGGTGTCGCTGACGCACCTGGGGCCGTGGTTGGGAGGCGGGGTGGCGCCCGGCGCGGAGCCCGACGGTGGCGAGTGTAAGGTGTGGCGCAACCCGATGTCGCTACTGCGCGGCGCCGAGTACGGCCGCCTCTGGACCGCCGCGAGGCGCGCGCCCCTCACCTACTACGACATGAACCTGTCCGCGCAGGAGCACCAGGCATGGTTCGGGGCAGGCGGCGGGGCAGGCGCGGGCGGCGCGGACGAGGCGCTGGCGCGCGCGTGGCGCGAGCGTGAGCCCGCGACGCGCGTGGCGTGCGCGCGCGCGGCTCTGGCGCTGCGTCCCGAGTGCGCAGCGGCTCTGCTGCTGCTGGCGGAGGAAGACGCGCAGACGGTAGCGGAGGCGGAGCGGGTGCTGCGACGCGCGTGGCGCGCGGGCGAGGCGGCGTGGCGCGCGCTCGCGGCGGCAGGGGCGGGCGGTGCGGCGCGGCGCGAGGCGGCCGTGCTGGCGCACGTGAAGAGGCGCGCCGCGATGTGCGCGCGCCGCCTCGGCCGCCTGCGTGACGCCGCGCGCCTCTTCCGTGAGCTGGCACGCGACGCGCCACCTGCTCTGCACGCGCTGTCGCTGCACGAGAACCTCATCGAGGTGCTGCTGGAGCAGCGCGCATACGCCGACGTGCAGGTACACGGTAGTGACTCGGCTTACTATAAATGCGACATTGTGGATTCGATTCCCACCCGAAGGAATGAAATCTCCTCTAGGTGCTCTTGCTGTGCTGTAGCCTTTTCGCTACCATCCTTTCAAAGAGTTTGGTGATCTCACTCAACAGCACGATTGGCCGATACGTGTTCGCTGAGGCCGATTCCGCCAGGCTGCCCTGCTTGTGATGAGGACCAATCTGTCTGTTTTCCACCTGTTGAGGCTTGACCAAAACAGGTAGTAATAGTCCTGGTAAGCTCGGCTCCAAGATTAGATGGGTCAGAGCAACTACGTCTGGTAATGCCGTTGAGCCCTGGGGGTCGCGGGGTTAGGACGGGCTATTGACGGAGGTATAAAGTTGCCCCACTGTAACAAGACGACAACGCCCCTCGGAGAATATTCGTTGTTAGTGTCTGTATCAGAGAGGTCCTGTGTCCAAGCCCGGAAATTGCCGCGCACTATTTGGTACGGTTTTCGCGCTTCCACGATGTCCGCGAGAGCTTCGTCATGCCACTTACCCTTTGCACGGCCGATATATAATCGATACCTAGCTATCTAAGAACAACTATTACTTACTATTATATACAGTTAGTAATTGACGTAGACTATATTTAGTTGGATAGGTACCCCAACTATGAAGGTACCCCAGGTACCCCAGGTAGGTAGGTAACTGGGAAATATTTGACATTTACATAATATATAATAAAATATCTTCAGTTAATGACGAATTAGAATTTAAGTATCGCCGTTGTTAAGTTTCAAATTAACAACGTGTTACATGTGTGTGGGCGCAGGCCGTACTGGCGCGCTACGACGACGAGGGTCTGCCGCGCTCCGCCGCGCTGTGCTACACGGCCGCGCTGCTGCGCTGCCGCGCCGCACTGGCCTGCAGCGCAGCCGCACGCGCCAGCGCCGAGCTGGCTGCGCTGGACGCGCTGCGCCGCGCCGTCGACTACAACCCGCACGTGCCCGACTACCTGCTGCAGCTGCGCCCGCTAACGCTGCCACCCGAGCACGTGCTGCGCCGCGGCGACAGCGAGGCGCTCGCCTACGCCTTCTGGCACCTACGCCATTGGACGCGCGCGGACGGCGCGCTGCGTCTGCTGGACGCCGCATGGCATGCCGCGCTGGCCGCCGGCGCTGGCCGTGCCGCCGCCGCCGCTGCCGCTGACCGCGAGCTCTTGCCTGCGCACCACGCGCCCTCCGCCGCGCCGCGCCGTCGCGCGCCTGCTCTGCTGCCGCTGGCGGCGGCACTATGCGCGGCCACGGCGCTGCTAGCGCTGCTGGCACATCGCTGGCCGGCCGCGGCAGCGGGAGCGGCGCGAGCGGCCGCCGCCGCGCTTGACCCGCGCCGCCTGTTCTAAATCCTAGTGACGTCATCATCTGACCATATTCTATTTATTACATATTATACATATAAGCGTAAATATAACAAATCTTATTCAATCAATTATACCTATCGTACTAAAAATAATAAAAATGTGTTTTGTTATCCTTCAAACAAAATATTATTGTATGAGATATGTATATATTTAAATTTAAAATAATTTGATAACCATAACCTTTATTATTTCAAATTTATACGCATACCCAAAGCCCCAAAACCCACACTCTAGCCAACCCCTCTAACCCACTCTCTCTAAAAAATTGTCTTTTTGAAGTCATATAAATAAACAAATAAAATCAGTTCAGTTCTTGTTCTCTTTACAAAAAAAATTATACAATGTTAATTATGATAGACAAAAAATAACAGATTGCAATAACAAACGTAATATTTTATTTTAACAGTCGGAACTCGGATCCTTATAAAAGATATAAAAATGGTGCCTATGCAAAGAACGTGCAGTAGCCCTTGCCCGCTTATCGTAGGTGTAGGGAGATGTGCCTGCGCGTCGTTTAGCGGCGACGTCATAGGCGTACCCAGTCTTATCTGATGTCTTTCCATCATAACGTAAAACGATGGTGGTTTTTAAATGGAGCAACTGCCATCTGACCTCCAAAACCTCTTTGTGGGGAAAATCCGACGGGAGAGGAATAGGACATATAGAAAAGGGGAAAGAATAGGTAGAAAAGGAAAAAAGGAGGGAGGATTAAAATAACCTTGCCTACGAACCGACTCGAACAATCGCACGACGACGTTGACGGATTGTAAATTTTTAGATCTACGTACTGTTAATGTTTGTGTGGCAATTTGTTATTTATTATTAACTAGCGAACCCGGATGCGGCTACGCCCGCTTGAACTGCTTATACGAATATTTATTAAATATATTTATGAAAATATTTTCAGTTTTCAATAGAATTAGTAAGAAAATATAAGCCTTAACAATTAAAATAAGCTAAAAAAATAATAAGAGGAGATTTATTACTAGAAAAAATATCTGAGTAATTCAAATGATCAAACAAAAGAAGTAAAAGTACTGCCGTCTGCCGTGTGTAACTAAAGAAAATTATTAATATTAGAAAAAGTACCTATTGTTTGCGAGCAATCCCAAATGATTAAAATTACGATACATAAAGTGTACACGTAACACGGTATAGACAACCGAACTGAGATAACCAAACATTCTTTACTAAATATAGTTAAATAACATTAAATAAAAAGTAGAGGGCAGATGTTGCGCAGGATCGATTAAATTCAGATTCGAACTTTATTAGAAGAGAACCAAAGAAAAGTATAAATTAATTATAAACAGCAAATATTTACATAAAAATTAACAGTAGTTCGAAAATTTGCAAAACCATCAAAGTCATCATCCGTTCGCGTCGGTCATACTGTGCCGCTCAGGCTAGATCATTCCGAATGAGTGACATCTCCTTTATTATTTATTAGAATGTTATACAGTAAACTATAATTAACATCTAGATGAAATGGACTATTATATTTATTTTCATAAGGATCAATATCAAAATATAGAAAATACATTAACAAAAATTCGATAAATTTAAAGTAAATTCTTTAAAATGGTTACTTTTGCTTAACTTCAGAGATAAACATATATTATCGCGGACCTTTTTAAACATTATTTAAAGGACAATATTTTTCTACTACATAAGAAGGAGATTTATTACATAAATAAATGTTTACACTTTTACAAACATTCTCTAACATTAAACAATCGGAAACTCATCTGAAAAGAGAAACAACATTTAAAGCTATTGTTTCACCAGTTCCATATGAGTATTTTATCATAATGAATGATTTCGTAAAAGACAGACAGACAGAAATTTCACGTTTCTACCATCAGCAGTTACGGCTGTGCGTGCGTCTTACCTCAGTCAGTGAGGACAAGTTCTTTTATATATATAGATCTTTTTATTTTACCAACAGATTATATAACTCATATATTCAATCATGAATTGTTTGTTTTCATAATTCAAAACAACCAAAAACTCTTATTAAAATTACAATAATGTGGTCAAAAAATCATATTAGAGGATTATAGATTAAACTAATAAACAAATATATTAGACGTCATTCTATAATGAAAATTGTCAGTCAATTCTGTTTTCGAGTGGGACTAAATGAAGTGTCTACTAGTACTAGTAGTACTTAGTTGAAGCGGGCGCAGCCGCGGGCGGGCCGCTAGTGTAGGCCGCCACGCGAGCAACAGGCGCCAGTCGCGCGCTCGACGCGGAAGCTTCTAGATGTTGCTGCCCGCTCCGCCTAAAGACGCGAGTTCTACGTAAAACTTTATTTTCATGACTTTCAATATTATTTTACGGTGGTGTTCAATATAATTTACAAAAATATTCTATCATTGATTAATTGTTCCCGTGTTACCTTTCGTCAGAACGCAGGTAATCTAAATGCTATAGGTAACCCATCAGTGTTCCCGGAGAGTCCGCGAGTAGGTTTCTCATAGTGAAGTGTTGCCGGGGAGGCCAGCACGGATGCGGTCGCGCGCGTGCCATGGCGGCGCGCCGCCTCGTGCTCAACGGGCTCACGGCGGAGGTGGCGGGCGGCGCTGGCGGTGCCGGCGGAGCTGGCGGTGCCGGCCGTGCCGGGAGCGAACTGGACTCCGCGCCGTCGCCGGAGTTCTACCACGAGCTGGAGCTGTACCGGCAGCTGCTGGCGCTGCCGGCGGAGCGGGCCCAGCGAGCGCGCGCGCGCACCCCCGACCCGCCGCCGCCCGCGCGCACCTCGCAAGGTAACTGCCACACTTATATTGCATGTTATACCTACAGTAATATTGCTGTAAAACATGCAACATTAGTATTTGTTGGGGAAAAAGTGGGGTCTAGAATATTTTGTTTTATATATACGTACGCACCACGCTCCTCGGACGCTGCCTCACTCACTGTCACTTGTGTTACTTCAAAATATGTTATTCTGTCACTTCTACTTACAAATTTGCATTTTGAAATTTGTTATAGTTTAAAAAACAGCATTTTAAATTTTAATTTCTGTACTTTTACATACTTGACTGTATTACTTTCTAATATTTTTTGGGCAAATTTAATCCTCTATATCAAGTTTGAGGCTGTAATTAAAGCATTCGAATTATCTCTATTATGCTTCTTCGCACAGCCCACACAGCCCACACAGACACAGATTAATTTCGAATCTATTATTAAACAGCAAGTTTGTAAATTAGTGACGTGAACGTTGTGATATGAACATGGCCTAGGTACCTCCAACAGATTAAACGGAACTTATTTAAAAATAAAAACACGCGGTAAAACTTTGATTCGAAAAATGTAATACACACAACTCCAAAGTAAACCTTATTTATTTATTTATTTATAGCCAACCTTGTCGTGGGTACATATAATAAATATATAAATATACATATAATTATAATATCGGTCGCTATCAAACACGACTGACCTCCCGCCCTGTCCGCAGAGGGCCCGCCGCGGCGCTGCCGCACGCCGGCGCCCAGTAGCGCGCGCGCACCCCCCGCCACCGCGCCCGCACCCGCGCCCGCACCCGCGCCCGCCCTCGCCAGGACTGCACGGGTATGTTATTCATACTGATTTATTTTTTTCTGTTAAAAACTGTATATACAATAGAAAGCTATGAACAAGTAGGATTTTATTAGGATACAGATGTAGGATGTTATGTAAGTAACATGAAAGAAGTTAACAAGTACTCCCAAACGAACGCAGATGTTGTTCGTGAAGCCCGACCCAGATGAAAGTAAAGTAATATGCAAATTGGAGCGTCCTAAGTAGAGCTCGTAGGTAGAGTCAGTATAATTAACGCGCTCCGTAGACCCTAGAATTCCTTAAAAATAATGAAGTCTCATTAAATTATTTCGAAGCGGGGCTACTGCTGTGCTTCGATAGTCCAGCTGTACCCACGCGTGTCGGTGCACAGCGCGCACTCAGTTAAATAAGTCGGAATAATTTATTTGCTTTATTTACTTATTTCATTTAAGTCCGTAATGTATTGTCACCAAATAAGTCTTTTTTCCTAAACTATTAACTAATACAAAGTATCTTTGTGATATTTTGTAAGTGTAATAAAAACGTTCAATAAGTTTTATTTTATTACTAGCGGCCCCTCCGCAGCTTCGCCCGCTTGAACTACATGATTATTCATTTAATAAAGAGAATTGACTGATAGTCAAATGTGTTGATGTCAATGAATAATTTAATTTACTCGTTCAGAAACAGCCTTAAATGTTAAATTATTGATTTGGGTAAGAATTTATAATATTCTTTGTAAAATAACTGTAATGATTGCATATTACAAAAAATACCCAAATCGAATCAAATAATCCAATATCAAAATCGAATCTAATATAATTAATCAAATATCGAATCGAAAATATTTAATTGAAAACCTCCTCCTTGTTTTGAAAGTCGGTTAAAAATACAGATTTATCACAAACAAATACAGATTTATTATAAGTATAAGTATAGATATGAATTGCTATATATTTGCAGGCAAACTCATGTCTTGAGTTCATTCGAATGCCGATAACTTTTTTTAATAAACCGATTTAGATGAAACAAACTTTAGATGTTAAGTTGAGTTAAAACAAAGCAATTAGTGAAAGTTTGAAGTAAATCGGTTCAGTACTTTCGGAGATTAGCGTGACCATACATACAGACAGAAATTAAAAAAAATATATTTTTGCTTTCTATTATTCTTTTTAAGTGTCTATCCATTTCAGTAAAAAATGCTAAATGTACAGACAAAATATTTTTACTGTTTTATTATATATAGAGATTATTATAACTTCATCATTTAATTTGAATTATTCTCAAAGCCAACTGGAAGATATCATTACTACTATGTTAAAGACTTAAAGAAAAATTTAGTTGAAATTTAAAACTGGTTAACATTGCGGGCACGGGGCGCCTCACGCCTTACGGGGTTCTTATCTTAAGGGATCGAAACTCATTCGCCTGTGTTATTTAACACTGTGAACTATTCGTGGTGTGCGGCGGCTTCGCCCGCTTGAGCAGTGTCTTTAAGTGTATTGGTTGATGATATTTTAGTATAGTTATCTATACTGTTATACACTTAAAAAATCGTAATTTAAATATTTTGGGATTTGACATATGTCGTATTTAATAGAAAAAAGTTACTCCCTATCCTTCTGGATAGTACATGCGCACAACAAACGCGGTTTCTACCCGTAAATATCGATCCCACATGATTTCATAATAAAAGGCCTGTATGTTGATCCATAATCTATCTGTCAGTGAAAGTCCCATAAAAATCGGTCCAGCTGTTCCGGGGAATAGCTCAGATAATCAGAAATACAGAGGGACAGACAAGAAATTTATAATTGCTTGTTGCTATTTTAGTGTAAATAACTATACCTGTTGTCACTGTGACGCGACGGTTGTGGGTTCGATCCCCACTCGAGGAAATAAATGTTTATTTACATTTATATTTTCATTTCTTCGCTCTGGTGTCGAGGCAAAGAGCGGCGTTGAGTTACGCCACTCAACACGCAATACCTCCAGAATTCGGTGGAAAGTAGGGAACGGAGTTTCTTAACAGTAAGTTCCCTCTGCCTACCCTGCTGTGCGCGGGATACAGCGTGAAGCTGATAAAAAAAACTATACCTGTACTAGTAGGTACACTTGAAAAACAGTTATTTTGAAATCACATACGGACGCTTCCATTTTATTTATTTATATGGATTGATACAAAATGCTTTTTACATTTAATTATTTCTTATAGTCCAGCTTACTGGTTGCTGACTGTTGCTTATGATATATTCCGGATCTTCAACTTTTATATGTCAATGTAAAATATTCAGCACGCTATCACGTTTTCACGCATCTAACCCGTAGTGTGTGTAACTTTTGTCAATGCGACATGCTAACATTACATTTTACATCAGGTGTGGAAATGAAATAGACTTCTACCTATAGCCTGCCGTACCTTATCTAGTACCTACTTCCGAAGATGTTGAGAAACAAACAAAAATATTTCTATATTTTTGTTAGATAGATTCGTGTTCTATTAAAAATTTTATAGTCCATGGAGAGTTAACAATGCATAAGGATACATTCCCATGACGCCGCACTTGCACCTCGCGGAATCGAACAATAGTGTTGTAGTATTTTGCTGATTTAACTGTTTTGAATTATATAAAATTTTAATAAAGATTCTCTGTCTTCAACTTGCTTTAAAACAGAAAGGTTGTTTATAAAATTAAATAAATAATTTTTAAAAAGCCTTTTTCTCGCCTGAGTAATTTAACTGGCGCAGTCGGTAGGATCGCGGCGTGTTTGGCTTTAATCAAACTCTTAAAGCCCACGAACGGTTTCTATCGTTATTACCGCGATCTATTAAGAAGAATCTACGACGGCGAGACCGGCGGAGCACCTAAGCATCGGAGGTTCTGCCAAGCAGTTGAGTCCCGGTTGGAGATGCAGAGGTTTCTTTGGTGAGTACTTTTGTTATCCAAGTTCCTATGCTATATTTCCTTCCGTATTTTTGTATCTGTCTATATAGCTCAAATCGCGATAGGCATTTACTATTATTGAATAAGTTTATGAGAAATAAATGAAATAATAAATAAATGAAATAATAAATAAATGAAATAATAAATGAAATGAAATAATAAATAAATGAAATAATAAATGAAATGAAATAATAAATAAATGAAATGAAATAATGAATAAATAATTAAATGAAATAATAAAATATTATTTTAATAAATATTATATTGAATTGAAATATTTTATTTGTTTGAATTATTTTGTTAAATAGGTTAGTCGTGATTAAAAGATAAAATGTCTTTTGAAAATTGCGAGAATTCTAGTTTTAAGTTAATTTCAGATTTTATGCCACGTTACGATGGTAATTCAAAAATTTTGAATTTTTATATTAGAAGAGTAGATAATATATTAAGCTTAATAGAGAGCGCAGCGAAACACCACCCCGCTATTGTGTGTTTAATCAAAAGCAGACTCAGTGGAGCCGCAATTGATGCAATAGCATACGAAGAGTTTCTAGACTCTTGGGACGCGATTAAACGCGCTTTGATTAGAAGAATAGGTGAACCTAGGAACGAAATCCAACTAATGCAAGAGCTAACTCGAACGCGACGTAATAAAAATGAAGACGCGGAAACTTTTGGGAAACGCCTTCGAGACATACTTGACACCCTTTTGTCCGTAGGTAAACATAGTAACAAAGAATATTATGAAAACATGGTTATAGAGCAATATACGAACCAGTTAGACTTTCAAATTTCAATAGGTGTGCGTCTAGCCAGGCCTACCACATTAGAACTAGCAATTGTACAAGCTAGGCAAGAAGAAGCTAAGCTCACATACAATAGATTTAATAATAATTTTAATATGTCAAACCCCCAAAGTAAGGTTAAAGAAAATCATAGAAACTTTATTCCATTTTCAAATTCACAATCTAGATTAAATAATCCACCTATGCACGTAAATTCAAATTTTACCCCTAGACAAAATAACTGGACACCAGAACAACGTCAACAATGGGTTCAGTCAATGCTACCATGGAAAAACCGACAACCCTCAGGTAATTATAGACCTTTTATTAATCATAGAGGTAACATCCCTCACCAGCAAATAAATCCACCCCAAAAAATATCAGATGTGACTATGAGGTCAACAAATAAACCAGAGAAGCCGCAGTTCGCAGTGGAGGAACTCTTCTACACAGACGAGCCACAGGAGCAACAACTCAATGAGTATTCCCAACACTACACCCCAGGTGAGTATTATTATGATAATATACATATACCAGACGAGCAGGATACATATGAACCAGTTAATGACGAAATAAGTAACCAGCAGGATTTTACGTTAGGCATAGACCCAGACGTAAAGAGATAGTAAAAATAAATAATCATGATAAAGATCATTTACCCTACATAGTAATTCCCGAATTTAAAGGTAAGTTTTTAATTGACACAGGAGCTTCTAGATCCCTTATTTCACCAGAAGTTATATTTAATTCTATTTTTCAAAATTGTGTAGAATATGAACCATTTGAAATAAAAACAGCCCATGCGACAACACAGCATAGTCATGTAGTGAATTTACCATTACCCCCAATCTTTAATAGTAATATTCTTCATAAATTCCTTATTTTTGATTTCGACCCTAAATACAAAGGACTTATAGGTCTAGATTTATTAAAATCATTATCTAGCAATATTAATTTGAAAAATAAAATATTACATACAGCGACAGCCGACATACCTATTTATTTCGATTATAATAAGAAACTTATAAAAATAGAACCAAAGTGTGAAAAACTTATCACGTTAAAAACAAACTATACTGACGGATTTTATATCTACGACGATTATATTTGGTCTAAGGGATTAACATCCCCTGCTGCTATTATTAATGTTAAAAATGGAAAATTTATAACTAAAGTCATTAATACCAATTCAGAAGGACGAACCATATGTAACATAGGTACATTTAAGTTACGACCATATAATGTTATATATAAAAAAGGCAAACAAAATATAAAAGCCGACGCCTTTCCTATGAATGGAATATCTCACAAAAATGTAGAATCATTATCAACCGTAAATTCTAATAATAATAAAGTCGACAATATAATTGACAGTATATCCCAAGACTTAAGTGCACAAACTAGTGAAAACGTAGCGCAGGTACCCCTTGTATCTAGTAATAATAAAGATAACAACATAGAGCCTGACAATGACAGACATAAGATTCTCACATCAGAGACTGACAGTACGAGTATCAGTACTATTGTTCCTAATAGCTTAGTGTCCACTAACCATTCCCAAACAGATAACAAAAATAAAGGCTTACTAATTAAATATAACGATAATGACAGACAAGTTAGGCAGTTTAACCCTAAAATAACGCCCAGTTCGAAATATAACCCTAAAATAACACCCAGTTCGAAGTACAGAGTTGATAATAGAGTAACTAGATCATTGATAAAGGACGTATGTACCAAAGTAAATACTACTGAGAAGAAAATAGTATCATCTTTAAGGAAATACATAAGAAGACCACATAAGGTAGGTGAAACAGTCTATGAGCAAGTAGCTAAGACGGCGCTCAGAGATGAAGCCATACCAGATTTCAAAGGTCCGTATAAAATAATTAATTTGCACCCTTACTATATAACGGAGATTATAAAAAATCATCCAAACTCTAATTCTAATAGAGTTCGTTATAAGTTGCATCGAAGGCCTCATCTTGTTTCAGGTCCCTCATTGCCGGAGCCCTCGTGTTCCAGACAAGAGCCAAAATAATCATAGACCCTATAGATAATACCCATGGAATTTTATTATTTAAAGAAGGTCAAATTCTTAAACAGAATGATACATTTAACCTTGCTTGCACTTATAATATAACCAATTTGCACGTAACTTTTAAAGAACTTATATCATTGTATGCGAGTACTAAAAATGCAGAAGTTAATAATTCATCTGAAATGATACATAAGGCCTACAGAGATCAAATAGAATATAAGTTAGATTTAATTAATAAAAAGTTAATGTTTATTAATCCTACTTCTAGAGTTAAGCGTGGTATTATAAATGGACTAGGTTCGGTAGTAAAAGTTATAACAGGAAATTTAGACGATAACGACGCTATTAGATTTGAAAATGAAATTAATAAAATTCGTAATTCAGTTAACAGTATTCAAAACTTTCAACGACATTCAATAACGTTAGCTAATTCAACAGTAAATGAATTTTCAGATCAATTAAATAAGATAAACGAAAATCAACATCGTTTAAAAATTGTTTTAAGGAATATTACATTTCATTCTAATATTTTTATTAATCAGTTGCATTTTCTAGAAATATACGTACAGCTAGGTTTTAGTTTGCAGTCTATTTTGGATAGGTTAATGTTACTAGAAGATGCTATGACATTTTCAAAGTTAGGTGTAATGCACCCTAGTATTTTAAGCCCTAGAAATTTAATTTTAGAATTATTAAATTTGCAAAAAATATATTCCTTTAAAACAGTTACAGAAATTAATATTATTAATGTAAATAAAATAGAGCAGTCTATTACGGTGAAAGCATATAGTACAGAACATTTCTTAACTTTCATCCTGGAAATTCCTTCCATTGCTCCTGACATATATGACTATGTACATCTTTATTCCATTCCTGATAAATATAATTTAACAATTATTCCTCAATCCAAATTCCTTATACTTGGTAACGAAGGGTACACATATCTAAACGAAGGATGTAGAAAAATATCAGAAGGGATACAACTCTGCAAATCACTTGAAATTAAAAGCATAAAGAATTCCGAGGACTGTATTATTGCTCTCATTAAACATCAAAGGGCTAATTGTACGCAAGCACGCATAGATTTCAAGCTAGGAAAACTACAAAAGGTCTCAGAGACGTCGTGGCTAGCTGTTTTGAAAGACTCAGAAGTAATAAGGACTCAATGTGGATCCAAAACAGGATATCAAAGGATATCAGGAATAGCTCTAATCACCATAACAGATGATTGCATAGTTCAAGTCATGAATACAACTTTAAGAACGCATATCAAAACTATCTCTATTAATGAAGTTATACCACTACCAAAAGAAAACACACTTTTTGTAAATGAAGTTCACTATGAGATAAAACTAGAAGATTTATCTCTCGATTCCATACATCAACTTGCAAATAGTATTCAAACTCTCGAAGAAGATGAAGAAATGGATTGGCCTATTATTATGTCTATTCCTAGCTGGCCTACGATCATTATATACATTTCTATAGTCGTTTTTATTATGTGGAGAACCTACAAACATTTTCGGAGAGTCCCGGAGAAAACCAGCAGCGAGGACGCTTCAGGAACCTGCAGGACCAGCTTCCATCTTAAGGAGGGAGGAGTTAACAATGCATAAGGATACATTCCCATGACGCCGCACTTGCACCTCGCGGAATCGAACAATAGTGTTGTAGTATTTTGCTGATTTAACTGTTTTGAATTATATAAAATTTTAATAAAGATTCTCTGTCTTCAACTTGCTTTAAAACAGAAAGGTTGTTTATAAAATTAAATAAATAATTTTTAAAAAGCCTTTTTCTCGCCTGAGTAATTTAACTGGAGTCCAAACATTTTTTTCGCTTAAATTTTTTATGTACATAATATTTTATTGGTTATAGAGTTATATTGGTAAATCTATACTATTATTATAAAACTGTGGAGTAACGTAGGGTGTGTTCCATTTCTCTAGTTCTGATGTCACCCTGCGATGATGTGATAGTGTACATGCGGTCAAAGGTGTCTCTCCCGCTTAGTTCTTAGTTCCCATTCCTCTGCGGGGTGTTCTCTAAGTTATTTCTGTGTGGGCGACGCGGCAGGTAAAACCTGGTATATTGTATGTATACCTCAGTGAGCTGGACACACTGCCGCAGTTTCTACTGAACCGCACAGTAGTGGAGTGTCACTTATCCAGATGGTATATTGCTATCGCTACTACTGCCCATACCTTGATAAAAGAAGCGTGTTTCCTTTGTCACACTGGTGACTGGTCTGTTGTGATTGTAAGCGACAAGTGCATTGTAGTACAGTCGCGCGCAGCAATCCCGCGCACCCCGCTAATACGTTTTAGGAAGCTTCCTTTTTACTAAATATTGTAATGGCTTCTTTTAGGAGTTCATCTTATAATATTATTTACGATAGTAGTAATTAATGAGTCAATTATAATGCATAACCCTTTTATATAAAAACGTTAATTTATAAATGTTATAAATAAACACCGATCTTTGTTCGTGGTGCTCTGGATTGGGCAATTATAGACACCAGGTGTTATGTCGAAAATACCTATTTATAATGAATATTTTTTTGCTTATATGTAAAAATCTGAAATAAATATTCGTAGGTAGGTCGTGACGGAGATGGAGCTCGTGGCGGTTCACTCGCGAGTGATTTCTGCGAGTCGAGCCAAAAATAACCAAAATTGTGAGTAACGTACAGCGTACATATACACGCGGATAAAGGTGGACGTTGAAACAGAATGGACGTTATTTTACCTGAAATACGTCGCATGAAGTGACAGAACATTGCGATTTTCAGCCAAAGTGTGGTTTTATGCAAGGAAAATGCGGGGAGCATTGCATCTATTGTTTGGAAAATACAACTGGAATTATAATAAAATTCGTCATCCCTTATGCGTCATGATAATCTAATTTGTACCATCACCAGCTAAATAGCATCACAGCTAAAAAACTCTCATCTCTCATAGATCTACTAGAACTACTAATATACATATTTTAATCGCTTTCTTACAAGAATTCTTATATTATGTAATTTTTATTTTGAAAATTTTAATGACGTAGCACAAGTAATTTGACAAAAACAATCTAAAGTTAGGTAAGGCTAAGTAAGGTTCAAGCGTCCTCGGCAGACCCCCCGGGAACTCCGCACTCCCCCGAACTCCTTACTGCGCGCTTGTATTCAATCTTGTTAGTTTGCTCAAACGACTGTGCTCAGAGCAAATATTTAAATAATGCGTAACTACACGCACGGAAATGAAGACGATTCCGCTAATCTTTCTAGAATATTCCTTTTCCTTAATATCATACAAATATCCACAATAAAAATAATTATTATAAGGATTATCCGTCGCTACATTTTTTACTATTTTGTATTTTTTTATTTATAATTATGTAAAAAGTAAATTTAGGTGATATATTTAGTAGTGTTATCTTGGTAAGGTCAGGCCACGAATTAAGTATGTGAATAGAATTAAGCTAAAAAAGAATGAAAAGAAAAGTTATAAGATAACATGGAGCTTAAAAAAATATACATTTTGGAGGCCAATATATTTTTTTAAGCTTTGCGCTGTATTTCTCTTAAAGCAGGACAGGCAGAAGGAACCAGTTTCCGTTAAATTTTAAGACATTCCGTGTTGAGTGGCGGAACTCAACGCTGCGGCAACGGTTTGTTATCAGAGTGAGTAATTAAAAATATTAAATAATTGATTCGCCCGAGTGGAAATCGAGCCCACAAGCGTCACACACTGTGCCACGCCGGCCTCCGGCGCCTTTGTCTTACTCTCGCAAGATTGCGGCAACTTGCCTCAAAGCTGACCGCGGCGGGTAATAAGCAAATGGCTGCCTCTTGTGTCCTCCTCCCTTTGTACTCCGTAGGTACCCTGTAGGTACACTGTAGGTACACTGTGCTGTGATTCACACAAGCGAGGTGGTGGTTATTACGGTAATGGAGTTGTGATCGTCATTTTGTAAACTTCGTTTCAAGCATTGCTGAGAATTAACTCTAACGCGACAAGACTTTTGTTTTGCTCTCTTTGACCGTCACTTTGCCCAAACAACATTTTGTAATTACATTACGAAGATACACTTATGGTAGCGAGCCCAGTGGCGCCCAGTGGCGCCCATCATGTGGCGTTCATCGGAAAACGGGGAGCGGAGTGCCTTAGCACTAGGCACTATATCTCCCCCCTACATTCAGGATACAGCGTTAATCTCATAGTAATGCTCTCCTGTCTCCTGCTTCGCTTTAGTCGTTGCCATGTCGCCGAGTGTGCTTGTCCCCCTACGAGTGGTTTAAAAGGACATAAATATGCATCAATGTACGCGCCTAAATAAAGGCTGTTCAAACGAGAATAGCGATGTGGTATGTTGTTAGCTCATCAGCTCCTCGCGGGAAATCAATCGCGCGGAGAGCGCCACACTCTCGTGAACAAACAAATAATCGCAAATAACATGAATTGGCCTTTGTTTCAGTATAAACGATGAGGTGTTTCACAGAAATATTTAATATTTCTCTGCTTAACGTTTAATTTATTTTTAACATTTTAATTTAAATAATCTCCATGCTTTTTTTAATTTTTTCCCATTTTGTTTAAAAATAACTGGACATAACAATAGAAAGGACTGGAGCTCCGTGGCCTGCTTCTTCCGCGCGCTAACTCCCAGCCAATGATCAAAAAATGAATATCAACGCCGGTCGTGCCGCAGAAGAACAAGCGTAAACTTAACAGGTGGTGGGTTCGACATGAAATTAAATATTTCCTATTTTCATTTCCTTAGTCTGGTAACCAGGCAAAGCGCGGCGTTGAGTTTCGCCAATCAGTACGCAATGCCCCTAGAACTCGTTCTCTGCCTACCCTACAAGCTACTAAGCTACAAGCTACTAAGCCCACCGAGGCTTACGTTCCAATTTTAGGAATTTAAGTCAACGGGAAGTTCAACCTGTAAAACTTCAACAACAAACTTTTGCGGGCATTCGCACTCATTTTGTATGACATGAACAATAAATATAAGTTTATATTTTTTTTTTGTGAAATACTTATAAATTTTCACTTTTTTGATTTTTACGTTTATTTGATCCTATAAGTTTTGATTACATACAAATTGATGGTCTAGTAGTAGTATAACATTTCCCATATTTAGTAAAACCTAAATTGCCAAGGTGTTGCTAATAGCATCAGCTGGGTGACTACCCAGCAGGCTGCAGAGGTGCAGGAGGTGCAGACTGTTACCGAGTCTATGCCCTCGACGCCGCCGCCGCTCTGGCAGAGTGACTATTGTAATTGCACGACAAGCTGTCGCTTCAAGTTCGCGCGAGTTCTTTCAAAAGCAAAGTTGTATGAAATTTGAATTGGCTAGTTATAATGCATTAGATTGTAAATGAAGTTACTCAAAGAGAGGTCTCGGGGTGGAGGGGAGGGGAGGGGAGGGCGCCGGACGCGAAACGCTCGACAGATTAGACAAATACTTCCGTCGGATATTATGGTGAAGCAACTGCCTAGTTGCTGGGTCTGTGCTACCTTACTGTTCTTTATTTATAGCTATACTAGGAAATAAAAATATCAATAACATATTAGCTTAATAAAATTAAAATAATTTAAAGCTGAAGTAAGAAAAACAGCAACGAGCATTTTTAACCGATTTGTGTAAGAAAAGGAGGTTATCAATTCGACTGTATTTTTTTTTATGTTTGTTACCTTTGTAACTTTTGTCTGGGTGAACCGATTTTGATAATTTTTTATTTGAAAGGTAGTGCTTTCCGTGTGGTCACATTTTTTTTAGTCCATGGCTGACAATGGTATCTATGAGAAAATCCCATAAGTCTTAAATTTACATTAGTTATGTGCGCGATAAATAGAAGAATAACTCAATGTCGGGCTAACCGATTTTGATGATTCTTGTTTTATTTGAAAGGATACACTTTAAGGATAGTTTGGTGAAAGTTTGGTTAGGTTTTGATTATGGGATCCGGTCAAATTTGAGAAAGTTTGTTTTTTTTGGTAAAAAAATTATTATACTGTAATAGTTACAAGAAAAAAACATTGTTAAAATTGATGTCAGAAGTGAGATTCCTGATCGTTGCATTTCAAATTCAAATTCAAAATATTCTTTATTCAAATAGGCAATTATTACAAGCACTTTTGAATCGTCGAATGTACATGTGAATAAAAAGTTACCATCGGTTCGGAAGGCAGTTCTGCTGAGAAGAGCCGGCAAGAAACTCAACAGTTGCTCTTTTCAAAATCAATGGTACAATCTATTACATTAGTTGGCAGCTATCCTGCATTACATTCAACAGACATTAATTCCATACATGTTTGTCCTCTAAGTATTCTTGAACAGTGTAATACGCTTTACTTGTTAGAATTTTTTTTACAGATATTTTAAATTTTTGTAGTGGCAAACTAAGAATACACTGCGGAATTTTATTATATACACGTATACTCAGACCCATAAAGGATTTATTAACTTTTTGGAGGCGAAAACTTGGTGTAACAAGCTTATCTTTATTTCTCGTTCCTATCGTATGACTGTTACTATTTTTGCTATGACAATGTATATTTCTTTCAACCAACCTCAAAAAAGAGAATGTTCTCATTTTCAACCAATTTCAAAAAAGGGAGAGATTCCTAATTCGTCCGAATATTTTTTATGTATGTTCTTGTCAATATACCAAAATGTTAGTTTGCACAAAAATAATACCTAATTAAGTGAAATTTTACATAGGACAACCACACCCACTCGTTGACAACCACTACCACCACCATCACCACTCGCTTAAGAAGCATCATTTTAAGATCTACCCATCACTTAAAATCGTAAAATAAATTAATTTTTAACAAAAAGAAAAATAGACTTCTAACAACGAACTAAAAAGTGAAAAATAATTTTACTAAGATTTTATAATTTTGAAGTAACGCAGAAGAAAAGCATATATTTGATACTCTTAAGAAAGTAATAAATGATCCAGTTGGACGGGTTTACTTCTTGGACGCTCCTGGTGATACAGGAAATACTAAAATAAAATATAATAAGTAGGTATCATAATAAGAAACCTGAAATTGTAATTGTCATTGTGATTTTTTAGCGACTATAAAAATAATTTTAAGTGATTTATAATTTTTATTTTATAATTTTTAATTTTATAATTTTTATTTTGAGGTCGTCGTGGCGCAGCGGCACAAGGGTGTGGCTGTAACGCGACGGTTGTGGGTTCGATCCCCACTCGAGGAAGTGAGATATTTATTTACGTTTATATTTCCATTTTTTCGCTCTGGTGCCGAGGCAAAGCGCGGCGTTGAGTTCTGTCACTCAACAGCAATGCCTCCAGATTTTGGCAGAAAGTTAGGAACGGAATGTCTTAACACTAGGTTCCCTCTGCCTACCCTGCTGTGTGCGGGATACAGCGTGAAGGTGTTTTTTTCTTTCTTTTTATTTTTTTATCTTACTAGCTGCGTCCCGAATAGCAGAATAAGTATTAAAAAAATTAAAATTAAAGAATAATTGTTAGGTGGTATGAAATTCGCCGAGTCAGCTACTACTGACATAAAGATTCAATATGAGATTATAAAAACACAACATAATTTAAAATTATTTTTTGTCCGTTATTGCATATTTTGCGTCACGCTTCACGCAACGTGAGGGGGGGGGGGGGCAGAGGGAGTACATATATCTGTTCGGGGCCGGATTTAATTTGCATCACAATTTTGGCAAATGGAATCAATTTGCGCTATTATGACATTTTAATCGCATTCGCTTTTGACGTACGACTCCCGGAGGACTCCCGGAGCGTCCAGATTGAATCACTGCCAATACTTATTACCGAGTTAAATATGTACTTTCACACAGCACGGATGCGACGCGAGCGATGATGCCAGCGACGAGCCAGAGAGCCAATATTAGTAATCGACGTTGTTACAAAACAAGAGGCTTGGTGTAAAGGAATGGCCACTTCTTCAGTTTGTGATAAGTCTTAGTAGCTAAAATGTTAATAATCTTCTATTAACTTTTGTCTTTTGGCAAAATATGATTATTGGTCATGTCATCCATTACAATAAATTTAAAGTAATTTCTACATCAAAATTGTATTCGACGAGCTTTCGTCACACTTTTATCACTATCGTGTGGAGTGCAGGGTGCAGGGTGCGCGCGTCGAGTCTCTGCTTAGAGCTCTTTGGCATATTGAATGCAGCAATCACGACGAGCAATTAGCACGACGACCTCTACAAATGTCACCTCACACCACCTCGAGGGCTCGCTCTGTTGTCAATGTTATCTTTGTTACAATTTATTTTATTATTTTGTACTTCTATGTTAGGAGTTAACAAATCATAAAGAACAGGCAGCAAAAAGCAGCTTCAGGATTTTTTCCGCATATAACTTAACGCCGTGGTCTGACTTCCAGAGCGGGAGACCGAATGAGCGAAGCAAGCATACTATCTTTTACTTAATACCTATATTACTTATGTATATCATGAATGTCTTCCATCAATATAGTATAAAATCAGTACATTGACAATAAATAGCACTTACAGTGCGCTCTACGAGTCGCGTTCGCTGTAGAGTAGCGGTCGCTGTAGAATCTCGGTTGGTGTAGAGTAGCGGTCGCTGTAGGGTCGCGGTCGGTGTAGAGGCGCAGTCGGTGTAGAGTGGCGGTCTGTGGAGAGTCGCGTTCGCTGTAGAGTAGCGGTCGCTGTAGAATCTCGGTTGGTGTAGAGTAGCGGTCGCTGTAGGGTCGCGGTCGGTGTAGAGTCGCAGTCGGTGTAGAGTGGCGGTCTGTGGAGACTCGCGTTCGCTGTAGAGTAGCGGTCGCTGTAGAATCTCGGTTGGTGTAGAGTAGCGGTCGCTGTAGGGTCGCGGTCGGTGTAGAGTCGCAGTCGGTGTAGAGTGGCGGTCTGTGGAGAGTCGCGTTCGCTGTAGAGTAGCGGTCGCTGTAGAATCTCGGTTGGTGTAGAGTAGCGGTCGCTGTAGGGTCGCGGTCGGTGTAGAGGCGCAGTCGGTGTAGAGTGGCGGTCTGTGGAGAGTCGCGTTCGCTGTAGAGTAGCGGTCGCTGTAGAATCTCGGTTGGTGTAGAGTAGCGGTCGCTGTAGGGTCGCGGTCGGTGTAGAGTCGCAGTCGGTGTAGAGTGGCGGTCTGTGGAGAGTCGCGTTCGCTGTAGAGTAGCGGTCGCTGTAGAATCTCGGTTAGTGTAGAGTAGCGGTCGCTGTAGGGTCGCGGTCGGTGTAGAGACGCAGTCGGTGTAGAGTGGCGTTCTGTGGAGAGTCGCGTTCGCTGTAGAGTAGCGGTCGCTGTAGAATCTCGGTTGGTGTAGAGTAGCGGTCGCTGTAGGGTCGCGGTCGGTGTAGAGTCGCAGTCGGTGTAGAGTGGCGGTCTGTGGAGAGTCGCGTTCGCTGTAGAGTAGCGGTCGCTGTAGAATCTCGGTTGGTGTAGAGTAGCGGTCGCTGTAGGGTCGCGGTCGGTGTAGAGGCGCAGTCGGTGTAGAGTGGCGGTCTGTGGAGAGTCGCGTTCGCTGTAGAGTAGCGGTCGCTGTAGAATCTCGGTTGGTGTAGAGTAGCGGTCGCTGTAGGGTCGCGGTCGGTGTAGAGTCGCAGTCGGTGTAGAGTGGCGGTCTGTGGAGAGTCGCGTTCGCTGTAGAGTAGCGGTCGCTGTAGAATCTCGGTTGGTGTAGAGTAGCGGTCGCTGTAGGGTCGCGGTCGGTGTAGAGTCGCAGTCGGTGTAGAGTGGCGGTCTGTGGAGAGTCGCGTTCGCTGTAGAGTAGCGGTCGCTGTAGAATCTCGGTTGGTGTAGAGTAGCGGTCGCCGTAGGGTCGCGGTCGGTGTAGAGGCGCAGTCGGTGTAGAGTGGCGGTCTGTGGAGAGTCGCGTTCGCTGTAGAGTAGCGGTCGCTGTAGAATCTCGGTTGGTGTAGAGTAGCGGTCGCTGTAGGGTCGCGGTCGGTGTAGAGTCGCAGTCGGTGTAGAGTGGCGGTCTGTGGAGAGTCGCGTTCGCTGTAGAGTAGCGGTCGCTGTAGAATCTCGGTTGGTGTAGAGTAGCGGTCGCTGTAGGGTCGCGGTCGGTGTAGAGTCGCAGTCGGTGTAGAGTGGCGGTCTGTGGAGAGTCGCGTTCGCTGTAGAGTAGCGGTCGCTGTAGAATCTCGGTTGGTGTAGAGTAGCGGTCGCTGTAGGGTCGCGGTCGGTGTAGAGTCGCAGTCGGTGTAGAGTGGCGGTCTGTGGAGAGTCGCGTTCGCTGTAGAGTAGCGGTCGCTGTAGAATCTCGGTTGGTGTAGAGTAGCGGTCGCTGTAGAGTCCTGTTTTGTGTAAGGTTGCTGTACGCAATTTTTCAAGCTGTAAGACCGTTCAGAGCGCTCTCGATGACGATGCAATAAAAAGCCACGCGGGATCTGCTGTTTTTAATATATATTAAAAAAAAACTTCACGTTGTATCCGGCACATAAAACAGTGTAGGCACAGGGAAACAGGGAATATAGCGTTAAGACACTCTGTTCCCATTAACACTTCGGTTCTAAACTTCCCGCCGACTTCTCGAAGCATTGCGTGTCCAGTGGTGGAACTCAACACCGCTCTTTGCCTCGTTACTAGAAGGAGGAGATGAAATTAATAAATATTTCATTTCCTCGAGAGTGAATCGAACTCACTGTCGCGTTTACCGACGTATACTTGTGTGAGTTTCGACTGGCCTAACTCGTGTGGTAGTAAAATAAATGTTTAATTTTTTTTTTCGCTAGCCTGTACTGTCCCATTGTTGGGCAAAGGCCATTCTCCATTTTTTCCACTCTGGTCTATTTCATGCTATTGAGCACCAGTCAGGCTTGTAATGGTCCAGCTCGTCTCGCCATCTCTATTTTTGTCTGCCAATTCTCCTTTTAGAGTTCGGAATCCATCTGGTAGAAGATTTCGCCCAAGACTTTAAGGTATAATATAATATTAAGGTATAATATAATATAAAGGTGTAATATAATATATATTTAATAAAAGACGAAAGATCTTTAGCTTAAATATGATTTGTCTTAACAAGTTCTTCCATATTATAAAAGTGAAGTGAACTGTAGTGAACGTAGTTAAAACCACGTTAAGTTATTGCAGTATTGCAGCGTGAGGAATGGCTAAGTTAGTTTAAAGTTACCTTTTGTTACAAGACATAGACCTCCCTCAGGGCGTGTCCTAGAAACCTTTGCTGCGAACTATTGACAGTTACTCCTACCGCGGGACCTCGTCGGCGGAGTCTTTGTGTGTATCCATGTGGTATTGTTGTGAGGGAAGAGTGTAATAATGCCTCTTTTATCTAGGTGAAACTGTAGTAAGTACACAAGTTACAGACTTAGTACATTTAAAATATTTTTGCAATTAGCTTCTTTAACATCTCACATATAACATAACTACTTGTAAATATAAAATTGTTTTTTTTTTTAAATACTAGTGATTTATTATTTAAATTTTGTTAAATATAGTAAGCAATTAATTTATTTACCTGTACTAGCTTAGCGACTAGTTTAGCATTACGCTGTTTTATACATAGTGTTAAGGCATTCCTTTTACCACGTACCGCCCGATTTTCTAAACATTGTGACTGAGTGACGCTGCGAACTCAATGCCGCGTTTCGTCTTCCTATCAGAGCGCAGAAATAAACAACTTTTAACAAAAAAAATCGACTTCCACCGGATCCCATAATTATAACCTAACCAAACTCTCACCTCAAACTATTCTTGTATAGTATTACTATTCGTGTATCTTTTCACAATAAAAATAATAGAATTAATGATCAATTTTCTTGAGTGATTAAATCTTGATAAAAAGATAATTTTCACAATAAAGGGCTTTGCAAGGCTTAGGATGTTCTGGTGTAATATTTGTCCAGCGCTCTCCGCCAGCTAAATGGCGCGTAGACGTGACGCCTTGATGCGAGCGCGGGCTCTGCGTCGCGAGTGTATCGTCGGACGTTATAACACCTCTATGTTTCACTAGGTTTTACTGCGGCCTCGCTTCTTCGCTTCGTGGCAAAATGGAATTAACTTGGGGTCTTGTATGCCACACGACACAGTCTAAGCCTGAGGTAACTCTGATTACTAGCTTTAACTGTAGGTACCAGTAAAAGGGTTAAATTAATGTCATATTAAAGTCAATCTCATCAAAAACATAAATGTAAAATGAAAGCCAAGTTCAGTAATAAAACATATGCCTTCAGCGATAAAAGAAGTGAGATGTAAATGTATGCCAAGTTCAATGGTCAATCCTGAAATTTATTTTTAACAATATAAAATATTTTATAACAACTGAAAATGCCCATTCTTTTTACAACTTGGAGACTTTATTTATGTGTAATATCTGACTTGGCTAGTTTTCATATGAATTTACAATAGAATCGGAATAGAATAGAATAGAATTTGAATACATTCATTTATATCGATGTAAAATTAAAAGCTCGAAAATGAACGTCATTATCTAAATAACTGTTTCAGCTGTGTTTATGAAATTTAATGCACGTATACAGGTGGGGAGTCTAAATATTTGAGCCAAATATGACAGGTTTAGCTGGAATAGTTTTTGAGTTACGAAGAGGTAAAAAGTGGCTTCAAATGGTTCGTGTAAAATAACACGGTGCTGCTCGCCAGTTCTGTTTACAAGAACTTGGCACGCGGTCTGCGCTTTCTAAATATCAAACAATTAAAAACTGTATACGATAAAAAAAATAATTCTGTGTAAGGTTTATTTGTGAAAATTCCTACGTTCTATTTTAATTACAATATTTCATTTCCTTCTTCTTTTATCTATTCCTTTTTTTAGAATAATTAATGTTTTTTTATTTATCTTAATTAATGTTTTTTTATTTATCTTATATCCTCCTCTCCTACCATTAGCCGTCGTCGATGACATCGCCGGCGTTAGTTTCTCTTTACCTTGTTTAGTCGCATTAAGTATTTAGCGCGGAGAGGATGAATGTGTTGATATTTGCATATCCATTAACACCACACTCACTAACAGATACGCTTCGTAAAAAACTTGTTGTTTATGTATTTCATAGCATTTTTAAAAATAGATATGTCAATATATTGATAGAAAAATAATATAAAATCGAAGATAGAAGCTCTGTAAGTGTATGTATTACACAACAGACTAATATTTTATGACTCAATGCTCGGATGCTAGGACCATATACTCGTATACTTACATTGTGAAGATGAAGACTTTGTTTGGTTGAACGCGTTGACCTCAGAAAACTGTAGGCTAAGCTATCACGCGGACGAAGCCGTAGGTAGAAGCTACTCAATAATAACATACGAGTATATATCCAAAATAAGACAATCCTACAAACGCCAGCAATAGTTCGTAATAAAACAGTACTCATACAACTTTAATCAGGCGACGCAAAACTTCTTCGAGGCATATAACTACAGTATAGTAGGTACTTAAGAAATTTAGTCGTAGACAGTAACTGCTACCAACCGTACATACTAGTGGGCTTAACTGCGTTTGAGGTCGGGCGGGGGGCGTGCTACCTCGGACCGTCACTAAAAGACGGACACTGTCGAGCTACAATTAATGAGTCCCCAATGATGATTAACGGCTCTACGTTTTATGGGATCGAAAGGTTCAATCTGATACTGGGAAGCACCAGCGTAGAGGCGAGAACAGTATTCCATATGAGGCTGAACCTGGGTCCTATAAAGGGCCAATCGGTATTTTGGCGAGTTTTTTCGAGGCCAACAAGACCTTGCTTTCCAGATGATCGGTATATTGGCATTCACTCCAAACATTAAGGCCTAATATGCTGATACTGGGCGCGGCTATAAGAGGATATAAACTACTTCGTAACAGGCAGTGGTCACAAAAGGCCCAAAGGGGCGTCGATAACAACCTGATACTGTTCTGGATGTGAGAGGATCCTCCATCCAGAGGATGTCCTGACTAATATCTGTCCGATATTTGTTTGTGGGCATACGGGTACGCGACCCCGGATCCTCGAGCCGCCACTCTTACATCCTCATCCAGTCCGTAAGAATGGTGTCCTAACTCCCCCCCTCCTTCCCTTAGCTTCCTCCTTCTACCTATCCTACCCCTTCTATTTTCCTCTCCCTTCCTCGGTTTTTCCCCACAAAGGGGTTTTGGAGGTCAGACGGCAGTCGCTCCATTTAAAAACCGCCAACCGCCACTTATATGGACCGACAAAACAACAGACTGGGTACGGCTAGGGCGTCGCCGCAAAACGACGCGCAGGCACATCGCCCTACACCTGCGACAAGTGGGCAAGGGCTACCGTGTCATGTACGGGCACGGCTAAAGACGGAAAGAAGGAAGACCCAGAAGGAAACTCCGCTTTGCAACGTGGAATATTGGCTCTCTGACCGGAAGATGCAGGGAACTCGCAGATGTACTCATGAGACGTCGGGTCCAGTGTGCCTTCCTCCAGGAAACACGCTGGAAGGGCAATAAGTCCCGTAACATCGGACAGGGTTACCGGCTTATATACACTGGGTCACCTTCGGGTAGAAACGGTGTAGCGGTAGTGCTTTCTGAAGAGCTTCAGAATGGGCTCCTTGAAGTTGACCGTCGCTCCGACCGCTTGATGCGAGTGAGGGTACTGATTGAGGGCGTCATCACAAACTTAATCAGTGCCTATGCTCCCCAGGCGGGATGTAGCGCGGCCGAAAAGGAGACATTCTGGGAGCAGTATGAAGGGGTGCTACTTGCTGTGCCGTGTACCGAAGTGGTCTTAGTTGGGGGGGACTTGAACGGGCACGTCGGTAGGGCTGCTGAGCCGTATGAGCGTGTTCACGGGGGTTTTGGGCATGGTCTTCGCAATGCAGAGGGAGAAAACATTCTAAGAACCTGTATTGCGTCTGATCTGGCCGTCGTGAATACGTTCTTCCAAAAGAATTCTCAGCACCTTATCACGTATAAGTGCGGGTCCCACACAACTCAAATAGACTACTTATTGACCAGACGGTGTCATATGGGCAGGGTAACTAACTGTAAGGTCATTCCAGGCGAAAGCCTAACAGCCCAACATCGTCTTCTTGTCATGGACTTTAACGTCACTCCGAAGAAGAAAGTAGCCGAGAAACGTAGGCCTCGGATCAAGTGGTGGTTGCTGAATGGACCGATGCAGACCGACTTCCTGGCAGAGGTGAAAAGTCATAATCTTTCGACTAACACCGAGACTGCTCAGGATGCTTGGGATCGGGCTCTTGGTGTTTCTAGGGGTGGACGTGTCATCGACAAGGAGACATGGTGGTGGAATGACGAGGTCCAGGAGGTGACTCGTGAAAAGAAGGCTGCCTTTAAGAAGTGGCAGGAATCCAACTCTCCTGAAGACAGACTGGAGTGCACAGTAGCTAAACGTGCCAGTAAAAGAGCTGTAGCCAGAGCCCGCAGTGAGAGTCTGTCACCATTGTATGATAAACTTGAAACTGTGGAGGGGCAGAAGCTCATTTACAAACTGGCACGTTCCCGGGATAAAGTGACGCAAGATATCGCAAAATGTCTTTGCGTCAGAGATTCCCAGGGCACGCTGCTCTGTAATCATGACTCTGTGAAGGAGAGGTGGAGAAGCTACTTCCAGGAGTTGCTGAATACTCAGCACCCATGCAGTCTTCATCACGACCCACCGCCCAACCTCGGACTTATTGCCCCAATAACCCTTGACGAAACACGTAATTGCCTTCGACGCATGAAGAACGGAAAAGCGGTGGGACCTGACGACATCCCGATCGAAGCGTGGAAATCGTTGGGCTCTCTTGGTGTGCTCATGCTTACTGACCTTTTTAACCATATCTTGAACACTGGTAAGATGCCGCATCAGTGGCGGCTTAGCTTTATTACCCCTATTTACAAGGGAAGGGGCAGTGTTCAAGATTGTGGTAGTTATAGGGGCATTAAGCTTATGAGTCATACCATGAAGCTCTTCGAGCGCATGATCGACCTCAGGCTCCGCCGAGAGTGTACTGTCTCTGAGTCTCAATATGGATTTCAGCCAGGATCGGGCACCATGGACGCCATTTTCGCCCTCAGAACTTTGATGGAGGCATACAGGGAAAAAAAGAGAGCTCTGCACGTGGCCTTTTTAGATCTGCAGAAGGCCTTTGACTGTGTGCCTCGTCAGTGTATCTGGTGGGCATTGCGATCCAAAGGGATCCCTGAGGCCTATATTGAGATTATCAGAGGCATGTACCACGATTCCGCTTCTATGGTTAGGACTGCTGTTGGCGACACTAGACCCTTCCCGATTACAGTGGGGGTTCACCAGGGCTCGGCTCTTAGTCCGTTCTTGTTCAATGTAGTGCTTGATACTGTCTCGGCTCACATCCAGGACCAGCCTCCATGGCTGATGATGTATGCCGACGACATAGCACTCATTGCCGAGAACCTACTGACGCTAGAGCGTAAAGTGAACCTCTGGAAGGGTACGCTTGAGAACGGCGGTCTTAAACTAAATGTGTCGAAGACAGAGTACATGGCCTGCGGGAGCCGGGACTCGAGCACCATCCTCATAGGTCCTGAGCCAGCCGTTAAGTCGGAGAAGTTCAGGTACCTTGGATCCGTTATGCACGAGTCTGGAGGCATCGACCACGATGTCCATGGCCGGATAAGCGCTGCCTGGGCCAAATGGCGGGAGGTCACTGGTGTGGTCTGCGACCGCAGAATACCGCCCTAGCTCAAGGGGCTGATATACAAGAGCATCGTCCGACCGGTTCTTTTATACGGCAGCGAATGTTGGCCAGCACTATCTCGGCACACTCAGGAGCTTCACGTCACGACTAATATGGAAATGAAGATGCTGAGGTAGATGTGCGGCGTAACGCGGTCTGACCGCATACGCAACACATTCATTCGAGGTAGTCTTGGGGTCCGTGACGTAGCGGATAAGCTCCAAGAGCGTCGCTTGAGATGGTTTGGCCACGTTACGCGCCGGCCTAAGAACTATGTCGGACGCAAGTGCCTTGCTATACTAGTTCCTGGGGCGCGACCTCTCGGACGCCCAAGGAAGCGCTGGTTGGATGTCGTGATGCAGGACATGAGAGCCAATGGTCTAACCACCGAGGACGCAAAAGATCGTGCAAAGTGGAGTAGGGTAAGTAGGAAGGCAGACCCTGGTAATAGCCGGGATTAATGCCAGGAAGAAGAAGACTGTTCTGGATGTGAAATCAGCAGAAGGTCCAATAAGAAGGCATTGTGGTTATCGCCTGATATTATAGAAGTCCACCTCAGGCGTGGCACGGGCTACCGCGGAGCGGACGCCTCGGTTGTCCTGTCTAAGGCGCGGTACTATATCCTCCCCAGACGGGCGGCTTGAGTCTACTCATGAAGGGATTCTCCTGCAGAGGAGGTCCTGTGGTAAAATGTCTTTAAGTGTTGCTATCATATTCCAGGAAGAGGTTGGTTTTAACACGTGGACACAGTGTGTGAACATGTACTTTAGTCGTCTTTTAAACACCATCAGTACCAGGATAAGTATGAAGTTTTTTAACATTGATATATCAATAACCGTTTGACTTAAATTGTTCAAATGTTATATACACCACCACTTTGGTAGTTTTAATAAACGTGCTCCATTGCCTGCAAGTAGACTAATTGGTTTATGAGCTATGAAGGTCTCAAAAGTAACTTGAAATAATTCGTGTAAAACACACATTGCGCATTTCCAGCTTTTTAACTTGCTGCACACGCTGGCGAGTGTCTTGATGAGCTCGTTTTGTATACGTATAGGTACATATATACTTGCAATAACAATTTATATGGAACCGTCAAAAACAATTTTTATACACTTTTAGTGAGTGAAACAGACTAAAGGATAAATTTAGGCGTGCGCTGGCAGTGAAAACGTATTTCAAAAAATGGAACAGACATTCTCTCAACGCTTTGAGAATATCAGAAACAGTTTCGTTATAAAATCAAAAACGTATAGGTAATTCTACTCGAGCATCTATATGGGAGCGTCGACGGTTACAGAGCCGGGTGAGCTTTACACGGGCTGAAGTCAAGGCAAAGGAAATAATTGTTTGCGCTCGTCCGCGGTCGTCGAGATTGATGAAGAGCGACAGCATATAGTGACTTTTAATTTATTTACTTTATTTTGAGGTAGTGTGTATAATAATGATGAAAACATACGAGTAATTGTAAGTTTTTTTTTAAAAAGTTGTATGGTTTTAATTAAAGTATGCTAATAGTTGATACAATTTACTTTATTACTGCTACTACTTTTACCCGCAAATAGAAACCCTTCTATTTGCGGGTAAAAGGCAGGGGGAACCTAGTGTCAGGGACACTCCGCACATCATTTTAGAGATTGAATTGAGTGTCGGAACTCATCGGTGCAATTTACTTGTTACCTGAGCTGAAAATTAAAATAATTTATTTCAGAGTCGCTGTGCCACTTTGCCACGGCAACCTTAAAAGTAATTTTGTATAAATTCTTGTTTAACTTATTAAGACGCAATTATGTATTTCAATCATGGTGTAATAAGGGGTTAAAGTAAATAAATAAACTATTTATCACATCAACTCCTCATGTAACATATTTAGAAGTGAAACAATACCTGAAACAGATTTGAGGCACAACGCGCAATTAAAGTTGACCTGGTTGCGCGAGGGTGGAGCGGGTGGAGGGGGGGGGGGCGGTGGTTTTGGTAGAATTCGTCAAAAGCAATAACATTTAGTACTCAGCTCGTATTTAGCACGCTGCGGGAAGCGCAATATTGGCCAAAAATGTGCCGAGTTAACATGCTCGCTACATGACGCATATAATCACATCAATTTACTTTCGACATTCTGCGACTGCTGCATTCGTTACCATCTCGTATTCAGCTTCTGGATATCATACGTTTTAGGTGTAACCTGCAACTGAAGTTACTCAGTTGTGTGGATCTGGATGGTTGCAGAACCGTGTTTTCGAAGGATTTTTTTTTATTTCTTTCTTAACGGTTTTCATTCTCAGATGAAATTAACTAAAATTTCATTATTAACAATAAAGCCTCTATGGTACAGTGAGGCAGTGTAACCACTGCCTACACTCTGCTGATTATATTTAAATGAAATTTCATTTACATATTTAATTGAGAACCTCCTCCTTGTTTTGAAAGTTCAAGTTGGCGCCCCGTGCATGGATTTTTGACATCGCTATCCCACACGATGTCAATCTCGCGAAGGCCGAAAAAGAAAAACTGTTGAAGTATTTGGACAGGGAATTTTGGAAAATTTTGGAATGTCAACTATCATTGTGCCGATAGTGGTTTCAGTTATCGCTTAATAGCGAAAAGTCTCGACCAACATCTCAACCGGATGCAGAAGGCAGTATAACTTGAGATGGCTCGTATTGTGAGGTTCCTCTCCCTGAAGACTTAGTAACCGATGGTCTGGACTCTTCCCACCGTGGGAAGAGTATATTTTTATATTTTTAAAAGTATTTTTTATATCAATTTATATTTAAAAATGTTAAATTTATTTTTCTTGGATAATAAAAGTATACTCGTAAATTGATATAATTAATAAAATATTTAACATTTTAAATTGAATATAATGATCTTTATAAATGAAGTTTGACTACGTCCCCACGCGGCGCTGTATCTGAAGTGACACGCTGATAACAAATAGTGTCATAGAGTGACGGCTTAACGACGCGACGTGACGCGATAGGTACTTGTCAATTTACTACTGTTACTTCCGTTAGTAAACATATTGGCAGAGTGATTTTATTGTCATTCACATACATTACGCATCAACGCTCTACCTCGTCAGAATAGATAAGCGAAGTTAATTAATAAAATATCCCGAACTTCCACTACTATTCCATCACATTACATTTGAGCCATGTGAGCCCCTAATATGTCGACATTCGATATTTATGTGACAAAAGCAACAAATAAGAACCCATAAAATTATTTGTTTCCATAAGTACCATATTTTTCCTATTTCTGAACTAGAAATGTAGCAGACATTAGTGTCACTGTCCCATAAATCTACGGTCGCATTGCGCTGCACGCCGCACGCTGCACGCTACACGCTGCACGCTGCACGCTGCACGCTGCACGCTGCACCGTGCACGCGTCGCGCCGCCGCGTCGATGTCGCCATCGAAATGCCGTTATAATAGTATAGATAGTTCACCTGAATGTATGATCATTTCGTTTCGTGTTTTGCTAATGTTTTAAATAACATGGAAATATTTTTAAATAAACGTTCATTTCTCTTTCTTTAAATATAAGTTTAGTGACATCTACACTACTGCCTGTCTCTCTGTTTAACACGGCTCCAGAACCACATACAGGCTGCGTGTTGCGTGCACCGCGCGTGAATACCTGCAACACAAACATACAACAATTTACCTTGTTATAGAAGATTACAATTTAAATCCGTCATGGCGCAATGGCTGGTTGTGGGTTCGATTCCCTCTCGATGAAATGAAATATTTAATATTTTCATCTCCTCGCTCTGGTAACAAGATAAGATGCGGCATCCAATTTTGTCACCCAACACAAAATGTCTTGAAAATTTGGCAAAAAGTGGTCTTAATACTGGTGCAACAAAAGAAGAAACAATAATTTTATGCTAGCAAACCCAATTAAAGCCCTTAAAAAGGTTAAAATTACAAATTATTTAGTGCATAATATTTTATTCTAAAAACACTTGAATAATAATAAAAAAATATAATCATAATAAATCAATAAATAAAGCGGGTGAGCTGCGAGCCAGCCGCTATTAAACAAATAGTCAAGTATATAATTAACAATTATTTTTGTACGATCAAGAAATACTGTTGATAGTGGAAATATAATAAATTTAGATATAAAAATATACGGTTAAAAAACAAAACAGAAAAACTACTTCTTTTCCTAAAAATACGAATATAATATTGAAAAAGAAATGCGTATATTCAGACTTTGACAACTTAGTAGAGTTCGTCCGTCGAACTGCTCGAAGGCTGCGAGCACACACTCCGCACTCCGGTGTAGTCTAATTATGAGAGTTTTTAGAGGAACATTATTATAACTGTTTTGTAATATAGTGTAGTCAACACTTTTATTTTCTTGCGACGTTTAACAATGTGTATTCTATATATTATGTACTAGCATCCGCCAGCGGCTTCGCCCGCATGAACTACACGATTGTTAATTCAATATACTGAATTATTTAACTTTGGTACCATATTAGCGTAATTCTTATAAGTGTATAGTTTTTAATGGTTTAAAAAAATGCGACCTACATTATTACTTAAGATCGGTCCAGTATTTTTTTTGTAAATACATATGAACGTTTTGTTTCTTAGAGCGCTTTGCAATATAGTATCTAATAAATTATTAATTTTTATTTTCATCATATGTTAAAAAAGAATATAAGTACTAATTTGAATTATTCAAGCCTTTACAATTGCGTGAAAAGACTTAAAGATTGAACAACTGGCTTAGATAAGGATTCATTCCTAATAGAACCCTGTTAGGAAAATTTTCATAAATTGATAAGAGCTCTTATAACTTTTATTGATTTTTTGTTATAGAGCATTATAAATATGAACAAAACAAAAATGTTTTTACATAACTGTTAATATAATTTTTTAGCTTCCAGCTGAATCCCTCACAGAGCAAGGTAGGCAGAGGGAATCTGGGAACCTAATTTTAAGATACTTCGTGGCCATTAAGGCACTTCCGTTCACCATTTTTCGCCTAACAATGAAGGTATTGCATGTTGAGTGGCGGAACTCAACGTTGCTCTTTGCCTTGACACCACAGCCAAGAAATGAAACTCTAAATTTAAATAAATATTCCGTTTCTTTGAGAGGGGAATGAACCCGCAACCAGTCGCATTTATAATCATACACTTGTGCCTCTGCGCCACGACTGGCCTCTGCCCTTATCTTACTTTTTTCAGCTTCACGCTGTATCCCGCAAACAAGGGTAGGCAGAGGAAACATAGGCGCAGGGTACAATAACCGTCGCGTATTGTGCCCCTGCGCGACGACGGCCTCCGTTACTGTAGTAACAAAGTTTAACATACACTATTTACCCCAAAGCTACATCCCTAAAGATCGAAATTAGTAAAATCCCATCTTAACGCACATGCACAATTGTAAACTGCTAGCACTTGTAGTAACAAAGTTTCATAGATACTATCAACCGCAAAACAACCCCTTAGTGGTCGAATATCGTAAATATCCTTCTTAGCCCATGCACAGTTTGAGGCTCCTATTACTTAGAATAACGAAATTTGATATTTATTATCAACCCCAAAATCTACCCCTTAGTGGTCGAATATCGCAAATACCCGTTTTAGGGAGCATATAAACAACGCCAATGCAAACTTCGAGACTCCTAACACTTGTAGTAACAAAGATTCATAAAAAATATCAACCCCAATAACAATTCCTTAGGGGTCGAATATTGCGATCTTAGTGATCACTTAAGTCCTATAAATAACGTCTATACAAAATTTGACACTCCTAGCATTTGTAGTAACGAAGTTTCGTACAAATTATCAACTTTAAAATCAACCCCTTAAGAGTTAAATATTGTAAATTCCCATCATAGTAAGCACAGGCGTCCTATCAGTAACGTCCATGCTAAATTTGAGACTCCTGGGACTTGTAATAACGAAATTTCATATAAACTATTAACCCTAGAAGCACACATTTAGGGGTTGAATTTAGCAAGATCAAATCGTAATTAGCATTTACGTCCTAAAAAGTACCCTTGTGCAAAATTTGAGACTTCTAGCACTTGTAGTAACGAAGTTTCATACAAACTATCAACCCGGAAAACTACCCCTCAGGAGTCGAATATTGCAAATTCCCGTCTTAGTGAGCACCTACGTCCTATAAATAACCTCCGTGCAAAATTTGAAACTCCTAGCTTTGGTAGGTTTTGAGATTTCGTGATGAGTGAGTGAGTGACCTTTCGATTTTATATATGACGGCGCGCTGCTATGTATTAGTTTTAATTATAATTTCGCAATTATTACATTTCGATTTTAATTGATTAATGTAATGGATTATATTAGAAGAATATTTAAAATGGAGCGGGTAACCCCGAATAGGGTAGTAGGTGTAGCCACAAAGAATAGCAGACGTCATTGGTTGACAGCTATGGCGTGAGATGTTCACCAATTAACCTATTGGCTCCTAATCTATTGTAATTTTGTTAATCTTGTGAGATTTATTGTAAAACTTTTATGTAAACGAGTAATAAGACATTGTAGAATATAAGTGAGACTTTTATTTAAACATCTCTGTTGCTACAACGCCCACAAATGAATTGTAACAGCCAAGACCGCTATGAGGCCCCTTCTGATGCTTCTACATATATATAGATTAATTAATATGTAATAGGATAAGGCGCGTTGAGTTCCGCCACTTAATGCCTCCAGAATTTGGCGGAAATTTAAAAACGGAACGGAACTTAACATTGGGTTCTCAGGTTTCCTTTGCCTACTCTGGCACGTGCGGGATACTGCGTGAACCTTAAAAATATATGAAGTTTTTTATAAACAAAATGATAAAAATATTTTTATTATTAACATAAACAATTACTTTGTACTTAAGTACAAATTATTACGTTTTATTATTTTGTTTACAATCAACATGAAAACTATATAATTAAATAGACACTAGTACCGTGTGGTTACCCTTCATCGGAACCGGAATGCCAGTTAACACTTAAGTGTCGTCGATTATGCAGCTTACCTTGCAGAGAGGCTTGAAGTGACACTAGTCCCAACTACTCGAGCAACGCCGGTCGTCGCAAACAAAGGGTTGTCGGGAACCATCTCTCGCCGCTACTCGTGACCAACCAACATTTGTATTAGCTACAGACTTCGAGTGTTGAGAGGCAGAACTCTTACCAAAGCCAGGAAATGAAAATAGTACATCACTCGATAGGGTATCGACACTACGATAGTCGCGCTCACAGATCGTTCATACGATGCGCAGCATAGGAGTATTATAAATACTCGTATGCTGCGTTTAACTGCGTTTAGAGCGCTACCTCTGACTTCACGTTTAATATCTCTTATCACTAGTCTATTGTCCAACCACAGTAGTGTATACTGCGGCATTACAAGAGATGCATCACGGTTGCGTTTATAGTAGAGTTATTTGGATTTCTGCAAAACTTTGATAAAATAAGAGTTAATAAAGATGTTAGGGGACGTCGTGGCACAGTACGATATGGTCTAGCTGAAAATAAAATAGTTGAGGGTTCGATCCCCACTCGTTGGAATGATTATATTTATAATCAAAGTATTAATTAACCTATTTAGTAGACAAAGCTTGGCGTCGAGCACCGCCATTCACTTATTATGTTGTTTAGTAAAAAAGACCTCCATGAAACACTTAATAGGTAAATGCAGAACATTAAAAATCCTATTTTTTCGCATAGTCGGCAGAAGGTATCTAGTTAAGACACTCCGCTTTCCCTTTCTCTCCGAATTTTCGCGACATTGCTTATTGAGTGAGAAAACTTAACGCCATGATTCATCTATTAGAGCGGGGAAATAAAATAGATAAAATATAATCACTTTGAGGCCAGCCGTTGCGCGGGGGGGATAAGTTGTGAGTCCGATTACCACTCGAGAAAATGCAATATTTAATATTTTAATTTCTTTGCTTGCGATTACAATCAGAGGCTGCGCTAGTACACCTCTATTTATTTACTTTTATATAACGCAGAACAAACCATTAAATAAAATAAAAAATACACAAATATTTTAGGTTCTTATTAGCTATTAAAAAAATCGTCCCCGAAGCGAAGAAAACAATATCTGTCAAGTTAACGCCATATTTAAATATTTCCTATTACCGTCAGTGACACCGCAAGTAGCGCACACTCGCCGTAGCACGTCAGCTACGAGGCTACGCGCTGTCACGTGGTGACGTAGCAGAAAGCTACGCAACTACCTATAGATCTTAGGCCTGGCGAGTTTAATATAAATTTTAATGCAGCGGTCCGCATATCAGGGCAGGCAGAGGGACCATAGTGTTAACATTCCGTTTGTTAATGTATCAAAAAATAAGCGGTACGTGGGACAAAACTTAAAAAACGTAAAACAAAATTTACACAAAAACAACAAATAATATAAAACAACATGACAAGTATAACAGAAACTGGAGAACGGAGTGTCTTAACACTAGGTTCCCTCTGCCTACCCTTCTGCGTGCGGGGTACATCGTGAAGCTGTAGTTATTTAGCATGACAAGTAAGTTCTGAGCTACACGTGGGAGCTCCGTACTCGTCCTCTCATGACGGAGTTGCAGTTGGCTCGACGCGACGGTATTGCCGTTATTTATCTTGTGTAGTAGTTTAGTCTAACTTGGAAACTTTATATGGCAGAGAACACATTAGCTTCCAATGATACGAGTGTTACATCAGTTTTGCAGTTTTGTTGAGACAATATCTTACATGCCTTCGATACTACTCGTAATAATTTAGAGAATTCTTTGACTCTATATATTTTTTATTTTTGTTCTGTATGATTTGCTTTAGCGGGAAACAGAGTGTCGTAACACGAGGTTCATACTACTAGATTCTAGGATACAGCGTGAAGCTGAAACAAAGTGATATGTTTAAAAACAGTATTTAGATTTTGCTTAAGTACGTCTGCGTAGTTTAAAAGTATCAGCGAAGAAATATTCCTATAACGTGTTTTCATGAAAAATTTACTCTATTGTTAAATCTCTATATTTAATGCGAAATTAATCTAAAATCTTATTTTAATATAAACATATGAACTACCACTCTTAAGAATACCAGCTAAATTGCAAGCTGCACGGGACGCTAACGTAACCAACATGATTAAGATACTTTTTCCTAATAAGACACAATTGCGTGTATTTCAGAATCAAATATAGGAGTAGATTAGTTTGCATTCTCATCACGCCATGAGTTTCAAATTGATCGTAATTTAGTTCATTCGATCGCTTTCAATGCGTCTCTTGAGAACATTTATTGAAGAAACTTCATCCGCCACGTTCTGGCGAGCGTGTGCTGGCGAATGTGGACATATTTATTACCGTCATTTATCGTAACGGGAATATTAGAAGGGAAAATCTGGAATCTAAAAAATATTGACATTTAAAACAGTTTTAATATATTACGATTTTATGAATATGTTTCGACGAAAATGAAATACATGTAAATTAGGAACGATTGGTTAAAATTCAAATATTAATTTTGTTTCTGAGAGTCTATTTATCTAAAGTAACTCGCTATACTTACAACAACCAGAGTTGCTTCAGGGTCTTAGAGAAAGCAGATCTTTACTTTTGTAATCTGGACATCCACTAATTTGAATTTTGAAAAATTTTAAGCCTAAAGGGGTGAAATAGGGGTTAAAAGTTTGTATGGAAAAAAATTTAAATCGGCACCGATTCTCATAAAATTTGAAATTGAGATTTTTAAAAGTATTTCATAAATCATTTTCTAGAATTCTTCCCCTAAGGGTGCAAATAAATGGTTGAAAGTTTGTATAGATTTTTTTTAAACGGATACCAATTTTTATAAAATTTGATATTCAGACTATTAAAAGTATTTAATTGAACACATGTTTCATGGTTTTCTAGAATTCTTCCCCAAAGGGTGCAAATAAGGGGTTGAAAGTTTGTATGGAAAAATTCTTCAATCGCCACCGATTTTTATAAAATTTGAAATTTAGACTCTTACAAATGTTTCATTGACATGTTTCATGGGTTATTAGAATTCATCCCTAAATACGCAAGCGAAGCTGCGCGAGTCCGCTAGTATTATATAAGAATCATTAGTTTTAACATGAATGAAGAGTATTTTTCTGGATTTTATGATGTGTTCTATCTACTGTAAGATTTGAATGTTCATCTGTATATTAGTCGATCAAAAGGTAGAGTACCTGTAGTACCTCCTCTACGACGGGAGCGCCGAACTTATGCCTTACGTAGGTTGCGGTGTTTTAATATAAAGAGACGTTTAATATAAAACGTACCAAGCTTTTAATTTTGGTAATAGGTATCGAGCAACAAATATTTTATTGATCGACCGATCTTTTTCAAATATCTGAGATATTTTGTTTGTCTAAAATTCCAATATCTTTTGTGGGCTTCCTCACGCATACCGGGAGCGGCCGGCGGTGGGGGGCGGAATCTAAGGGGAGGGGGGCGCGGAATTACACGAATGTAGTTGTAAAGTCAGAAAGTCAGCTTTAGAATGAAATTCCTCCGCGTGAGGGTCCACGAGCTTCACACCAAAAGATGATAATCATCATCATTTTATTTATTTCATTATTTTTTTAAGCAAAATTTTAAATATTTGTAAAAAATTATAATGAAACTAAATAATTGTAATATTTAATGTCTATAAATTCGAGAGGTATTCGAGTACGTAGAGGTTTCAAGTACCATAGGTAGATTGAAATTGAAATTTAAATGAAATTGAAATGAAAGACCAAACTATCTTTGGCGCATCTCTCATTCTACAGACAGACATACAGACAAGAAATTAAAAAAAATTTAAGTGTCCCTCTATCCATTTCACTCAAAAATACTAAATGTACAGACAAAATATTTTTACTGTTATATTATAAGTATAGATAATTGTACAAAGAAAAAAAAATACATATCTTCGTCTATTGAATAAATTTTATTTGTTTAAGCCTCACATGTGTATCCCGCCTATAGCAAGGTATATACTTGGAGACATTACGGAAAGAAGCGTTGCCTTTTGTCTTGTGGCAATGTAAATAATTCCCACCCCTGAGTACAATTGAATTCACATTATCACCTTTACAGACAGAGGCAGACCCTCTGCGGCATGAGGCCCAACCAATATAATGTTGTATTGATTTGATATTTATATTGAAAATTGTTTAAATAATTTAATTTAGTTAAATATTTATAAATGAGAGTATAAAAAAAAACAAGAAAGCCTTGGAGCAGGCGCTGAGACTGACGTAACTATGAACTACCGACACGTCTGGTTCTCTTACCAAATATTCATTCTACGTATACCTATGAGCAATGACCTTAGTGGACATACTCGTACACAGGCAACTACAAATATACGGTTTATTTACACGTAACTTGTGCTATATAAGCTAGTTAGGTATACTAGTCTCTCATAACTACATTATAGAACCAACAATCTATACGAGCTGAACTCCCCTCAGCACATCACTCATCTCTCAGCCATCATCTGAAGAGAAACCCGCGAGATTGTTATTGAACCCCATTGTTCGATTCACAAGCGTGCCATTACGACGGTATGCCATAGGACTGTACCTCCTCCTCCTCCTCCTCCTCCTGCTGCAGCGCTCGTACCAACTATAACTCTTGTATAACGGATCTAACACGTTGTTGTGAACGAAAGCTAATTTATTACTTTCCTAAACCTTTGATACCTGAAATATTGACTTTTACAATATAAAATAATGTCCTGGGGATTTAAGTGCCTTTTGTAGCAAGGGTTTTGGGAACTGAAGTGAAAATTGAATTACTTATTAAATAATCTTTGTTTAGCTACACACTGTATCCTACCATTTTACGTAAGCAAGAAATGAAAACATTAAATATTTCATGTTCTCGAGTGGGATCGAACCCACAACCTGCCCGTTTACAGCATCTATAAAATGTGGGAGATATATATGAAAATTAAAAATACCTTGTGAGTAGCATTCGAGGTCAAGGTCACATTTAGTTCTTAATACCCCACACCAGTGCAGTGCAAATGAGTGACGAGAGTTAGTTTTTAAAGGTACATCTTACTTTTATTATTTTCGAATGGCTCATACTACGCGACGTGGCTTACAGTATGTTACGTTGGTCCCGAGTCAACGCCCGCCGCCGCGCTCTCTCGCTGCTCTCCGTTTTAAATAAGTTTCATTTGCAAAGTTTGTTTTAACGCTTCATGAAACCGAGAATATCGTCTGTAGAGTAGTAAAAAGATGATTATCCTTATAATATTATAAATGTGGCCGTTTTTAAAGTTACTATATACAATATGTATAGCGTATGCAAGAACGTTGTAGATACTGGGGGTAAAATACTCATTATCCCACTCCACATTATTTATTAAACAGAAAAAGAGTAAATTAGTTAGTTAAGTAAAAAAACGGATTATGTTTTCTAAAAAAGATTTAAAAAATAGATAATTCGTCCCGTTTCACGTAGTAGTAGCGGTATGGCGAAGATAAGCCTCCAAAACCTGCCGAGATAAACCTGCCAAGTTAATTTGTAGCTTCGTGACTGTGAAATATTATTAATTTTAGATACGTAGAACTGTTTCAAGTGAACCACATATCACCAGTAAATATTTAATAAAAACAATATTTTAAAAAACAAAGACCCGGATTCCATAAGATTAAAAAGAAAAAAAAAAAAACAAGCCCAATAGTTTATTAGGATTAACAGTCGGTGAACTTAACAATTAACTCTAAGGGGGTAGAGACGAAACTCGCGAAGTTAGATACGGCACCGATGTATTTTTTAATTTAAACAAAAAACTAAAATAAAGAATAAAAAACTAAAACAGAGACTAACACTGTCCGTACTTACTTTGCTAAACGATATTTTGAGAGATACTTGTTTTGTTCTAAGAAATTTTAATTTAGTAAGTTTTTGTACGTCATCCGCAGTTGCTATCGCGTAACAGAATGACAAGTTAAAAAGCACTTAAGGCGAAAGTCCGCCGTCGAACCCTAAACGAGTGACTACTTACGAGTACATTCTAATACAACGACTTGAAGATGGCATCTTCGTTTACTTCACAAAGTCGAATTTTCTGTCGCCGGCCGCTGCTCTCCGTACCTTCATTTAATAAAGTTTTATATGTAAATTGTTGAATATACTTTATATACGAGTATGTAATGTTGAATTGAGATAAAACTTATAATAAATAAACCATTATTTACTTACAATTATTTTATGAGAGATGTGAGAAGAGTTGACTTTACGTGTTGACGTATATTATAAATAAAGCATCGCATTACACGTTTTATAAAGTTTCAACGACAATTGTAACTATAATTGCAGTGAGCAATGTAAGCAGTAGCAGTTACTGCAGCCGCCCGGCTCCGACGACATCTAGGTCAAACTAAATATTGGTACTTGTTGGGGTCGACTGCAGACTGCAGAGTGCAGAGTGCAGAGTGCAGTTACAGCCTGTTAGAGCCACTCCTGCTAACTGAGATTACTTTACACTTTATTTATTCGCAAATTGTTGCCATAGCGGCGCAGTGGGACAGCGCCTCTCGCGCCTCTCGCGCTGAGTGACCTGTGGGTTCAATACACAATTATTTTTCAATTATGTTTATTTTCAGGATTTATTTACACTAAAATTCTTAATGCGTTCTACACAATATAAGATATGTCGAAGCTTCGCGAAATATGGACCGTTTATTTTGAAAGTGGTGTAAGTCCATTTTCTTTTGTTTTGAGAAAATTAAAGGTTAGTATGTCGATGATTATGCAATTTCATTTACCGACCGATTTTAAGTTGTTCAAAATATGGGTTTTTTTTTGAGAAATTAAACACGGACTAGTTATATATAAAAAAATTACATTAAATTAAGCATGAATTACGTGATAGCTCATTTTTCTCAAAAATGGACTTACACCACTTTCAAAATAAACGGTCCATATAGTGAACGAGTGTCCTAACACTATTTTTTTCAATACTCTACCTTATGTTACTACCAGTAACGATGAACAGAAGGATATAATATTATTTCATATTGGGACAGTGTACACGTGTAAATAAATAATTGATAATACTAGTATCTCCAACAACACGGGTTTTGATTGAGACTCACCCATTCATTGAGATTTTAGCAATGTTATTGAAAAGTTAAATTTAGTTCTTGTACAATATGTTCAAATATCATTTATTATTAATTGAAGAAATATTACATCGGAAGCAAATAATGCGAATGCTAAAAAGTTATTAAATAAATTCAATGGCTTAGAAATAGCTTCAAATAGGAATATTCGAATTGCTAGTCGAAGGTCTTCGTAGCATTTCTCGTAATACGTTTTAGTACACAGTCAGCGAGGCGCTGCGGCGGTCCGGAAAATATAAACCGATTATCCGGACCGTTGTAAGTTTCTACTATTTTATTAGGGTACCTCGACTATGACGGCATTGCTCAGCAAACTATGAAAATTATGTGGACCATTTAGGATGTCGTAGGCAGGGCAGGCCGAGATAACCTAGTGTTAATATACCTCGTGCGCCATCTTCCGTGTTGAGTGGCGGAACTCAACGTCGCATTTTGCCTCGATACAAGAGCGAAGAAATAAAAATATAAATGTAAATATATATTTAATTCCTCGAGTGGGGATCGAACCTGCAACCGTTGCGTCACTGTCATACCCTAGTGCCGCTGCGTCACGACGGCATCAAGTAGTAGTTATTTTAAGAGTAGTTAAATTATAACATATTCGTCTTTATTCCAACTATTAAGTAAGTATACGCAAGCAAAAACTTATGTCTTTATTTATAGTTAAGTTTGTTACAACCGACCCTACCGGCCTTTGTTCATGGGTTTAAATATTTCTTTCTAAAAAATACTCCACACATTAGTCTCGATGGCCGCCGGAGCAAACTGCCAGTACAGTACAACATTGTTAGCAACGTGCACGTAGCAGGGTAGGTAAAGGGCAGCTTTTATCCCATTGAGGCACTTTCCCACTTTTGGGCGAATTTTGGAGGCAACATGCAATATGTTGAGTGGCGGAACACAACGCCGCAACATTCTACTATTCTATATATATATATATATAAAAGGACTTGTCCTCACTGACTGAGGTAAGACACACGCACAGCCGTTACCTCTGACGGATGAAATTTGGACAGATGTTTACTTTCGTAATCTGGACATCCACTAAGAAGGGATTTTGAAAAATTTTTACCCTAAAGGGGTGAAATAGCGGTTGAAAGTTTGTATGGAAAAAAAATTAAATCCACACCGATTTTTATAAAATTTGAAATTTCGATTTTTAAAAGTATTTAATTGAACACGTGTTTCATCGTTTCCTAGAATTCTTCCCTTAAAGGTGCAAATAAGGGGTTGAAAGTTTGTATAGATTTTTTTTAAATCGCCACCGATGTTTATAAAATTTGAAATTTAGACTTAAAAATATTTCATTGAACACGTGTTTTATGGTTTATTATAATTCACTTCTAAGGGTACAAATAAACAGTCGAAGTTGCGCGCGTCCGCTAGTTTGAAATATGAGGGAAAAGTCCAAATCCGCATTTTGTCCGACTGAGACATTGATAAATAATTTTTTTTAAATATAATACTTCTCCGTGTGGAGATCGAATTAATAACCACTGTGTTCAGATTCGGTGTGTTAATGTAGTGTGTGTGTGTGCTGCAGAGCAGCTTTCCGTATCAATTCATAATGACTTTGTACTTAAATTTGCATGTGACATATAATTTTCGTGCAATGTGCTGCTACTGAATCTGTGTATGGGGGGGGTACAAGTAAAAAGTCGTTACTTCCCTTAGAACGTGCCCAAAGAGCAATACTAAAAGTCATGCTTGGAAAGCCCAGACGTTACAGTACCGACCTAGTTTATAGCAATAGCTCAGTCTTAACAGTTAGACAACTTTTCATAAAATCAGTTGTACTGCGGAAGCATAGGAGCACTCCTTTCAAGACCATCTGTAAGCGCAATAAGCCAAAGGTTTGTGATATCGAACGTTGCAAAACCAAGCTAGCTCGTTCTCACTTCTACGTCCTAAGCAGTCGCTTATACAATGATGTTAATAAAATTATCAACATTTACCCTTTGTCTTCGTCAAAATGTAAAGCAGTTATGAATACCTGGCTGCAGAAGTTGTCCTACTTGGATACGGAGAATCTTCTTCGTACCTAACTTACATTCATGACTCGTACATACATACACGCACATAAACACACACACGCACACACACACGCTCACATACAAACACACACACACACACACACATTTGACACGTGGTAATAATATAGAATCTAATTGTTTTTCTTTTCTTCTTTATCAATAATTAATTTAAAACTTTTGTTATATCGCTTTATTTTTGCTTATGTCGACATAATAATATGTACCTAATTGATGAGTATTCTCACTTTTGTCATCGAAATAGTGTCTTAGGGGAAAAGATGTTGGTAGCTGTGACACAGTCTACACTAGTACGGCTGCCATCGCTCACCTCTACTAAATTGTTGTCTTGTTTTTTCCATAATCTAACGAAATTAGAGTGTATATGTAACATTTAATTACTGAATAAAGCATTTATTTATTTATTATTATTAATGCTTCTTATTATAGTACAGTGAACTCTTATAGTAATACTACTCAGTTAACACACTTTTGCCACTTTCCGGCGAATTTTAAAGATATTGCGTGTTGTGAGGCGGAATGTAACGCCGTTCATTCCCGCAAGTGGAAATCGAACCTACAATAGACGCTGTGCCGCTGCGCCACGGCGGCCCCTGTTATATAATTTCATATTATCTCGTAACAAAGTGCCGCCCGCCTTGAACCCGGCGCTAAGCCGCGGGCTTTTTTAAGGAATGTTGTTTCGTGACAAGAGAAGCCGAGCTTACTGCTCCCCTCGGGGCGTAGAGAAGCAACACAAGATGGTGGTAATTTAATAATTTCCATCTACCGATGTGCCGGGTCAATTCCGGATTCGTATATAAATATGGAGAATTTATAAAAGTATACCTCGTCACTCCGTCGTACATACAATACGAGTACCTACTTAGTAAAAAATGTACATTCAATCAATCAACGTGTACTAGTCCTAGATTAGTATTAACTTGAAGTGTATTTATTTGGTTAGAAGTACTGAATCGCACCTGTCCGGGGAGCTTGTCTCCGTCCACACTCGGTAAATATGATCTAGTTTGTATTGGACTCGTCTAAGCTCGTTGCTGTAGATTGCATTTGATGATACTGCACTCAAATTGATTTAAAATGAATTAGTTTAGTTTAGTTTAGTTTATACTTTATTGCACGCAAATAAAAGAAAAAAGAATAATACAAATAATTCAGAAAAGAAATAAAAAAAAACAAGTATGCAAAGGCGGCCTTATTGTTTCAAGCAATCTCTTACAGGCAACCTTTGATAACAGCAAAGGACTTAAAATAAAAAAGAGAAGGGTGGAAAAACGTTATGTGCAAACTAAAAAATAATACTAAGTAAACACATAAAATACTTATGATATATACAAAAATACATAAGTTCATACACAATACACAAATACATATATTTATAAATAAATACATATTAACATATATATACATACATACATACAGACAAACGCTACATATAATATAATATGTACAATATAATTAATAGATAGAAGAGTCTACAAATTTTCTAAATTAAAAAGGTGTTGTTTTAGACGTCTTTTAAATATGTTAAGTGACATTGAATGTCGCACTTCAGTAGGAAGTGCATTCCAGAGAATAGCAGCTTTCACAGTAAAGGAGTTGGAATAGAAGTGGGTATAGCAGGTTGGATGTTTGAGGAGGTTATCACTTCGCGACCTTAGTTCAAAGCGTAGAAGAGAATCGGAATCAAGGAAGATGAATTAATTATTATTAGTTATCTCAATCTCTTCAAAATTAATGACACTCGGGAAGCAGCTCTGATTCTGGTTTTTACAGAATATTATGATAATATATTTCTTTAATTTCAAACATTATAGTAAACTTATTGCAAACTTTTCATCTGACGTCTACAAATAACTAGAAAATTAAATAAAAATACAATTTTTCTTTCCATATTCGATATTACATACCTAAACTAACATATCCACGCTGTATTCTGCATATAGTCGTAGAAGGATAGATAGACCGAGTACTGAGCGACGTTCCCCACTTATCGATGTTCCCCCGTGCGGGAATCGAACTCACTACCGTCGCGCTTTTAGTCACACGTGGTGCCGCTGTGCTATGATGACCTCGAGAACAAGTTATAATATAAAATTTTAAAATAGCTACACTTGCCCGACAAAGTATAAGAGCTTCCTAAACAATGATACCAGAAGAAGGAAGGAGAAGGGGGTGTAGGGGGGAGACAAGGGAAGGCCCTGTCACGTACACTCGCTTCCTAAATCAACAGCCGTATCAAGTGTTTTTTCTTGCGAACTATCGAACTGAAGTATTTGCTTTTTAAACAAAGGTTTTATCATTTAATAAGCTATTTATTGTGTTTGTTCCGGTTGTCTGTTGTCTGTTAGTTGTGTTTGTTTATAATTATGCACACAACCTACTCGAGGTACACATCTCTCGCTGCATTATCCAGAGACAATCTTTTGCTAAGTGAACTTCGTTCTTCCTTATATACTTACTATCTACAAAAGTTTTTATTTAATTTAAATTAGAAACATATAATGTACGAAGGCTGCTCCGGTACGAGGCAGGCCAGTGCGCGGTCGTCGCCGGCCAACTTTAACTAAGTAAGTTTGCTCTTCTTTCGGAGTTGCACCGCGCACTGCAACGGTCCTCTTTCAGTGTATTTGATTACAACTTACTTTATATAGCACTAGTGGCCCGCTCGCGGTTACACCTGCGTGAACTATGTTATTATTAATTTCTGTCTCCATGACTACGTCCTAGTGACGTCTATGCAAAATTTGAGACTCCTAGCATTTGTAGTAACGAAGTTTCATACAAACTTCCAACCCCAAAAACAACCCCTTAGAAGTCGAATATTGCAAATTCCCGCCTTAGCGAGCACCTACGTCCTATAAGCAACTCCTATGCAAAATTTCAGATTCCTAGCACTTGTAGATTCTGAGATTTCGTGATGAGTGAGTGACCTTTCGATTTTATATATATAGATTAAGGTGGCGTTACTTGGGGAGTGCTACTATTACAGGTTTTGATCTAAATGATATAAAGTGATAGTTGAACATTACAACTGCGATAAAACCTACTCAGGACGTATTTCAATTAACGCGGTAATGCGCCATATCTCGCATATATTATCGTATTAATGTCACTTTGATATTAGTGTCAAAACACTCCATTCTTTCGAAATCTAAGAATTCTTATAAAACTAAAGATAAATAAGTTTAAATTGACGCTTAGTGAAAATTACTAGACCTTATAGCAACATACTATACGGGTGCTATATGATTCTTTGAAGAGTAAGAGAGGCAGGAGGAGACCTCGGTTGAGGACACAGAACACACTACCGCTGATACTGAAGGTAGATAACTGATATCGCTGCTATTACACATTTCGATCTTTTCTTTATCTGCAATTGTCAGAGCATTTGACCTGTTGTGACGGAGGCGGCCTATCGCGGCCTATCGCGGCCTATCGCGGCCTATCGCGGGTTCTATCTAAATTGACGATAGAGAGCGTTTTGATGTCTGCCTTCATTTTTAAAATAGAACATTTTGTTACATAGATGTAGGTAGAAAATAAATAGAGTTAAAATACTTGTAAGCACGGAGGGTTACCCGACGGAACTTACCGTTAAAATACTCCTTTCTTGTTCGGAACTCGACGCCGCATTTTTACATTGTTACCAAAGCTAGAAAGAAAGAAACAAAAATATTTTTTTTCTCTCGTGGAAATCGAACCCACATCGTCGCGTTTATAGGCTTGTGCCACTCCTCAACGGCTGCCTGTTGAGGAACCCTACTGTGTGTGTGTGTGTGCGCTCGGCTCTCCGTTTACTGGTAAAACTATGTAAATATCTTAGTAAGATAGTAAATAGCGTTGCCAAATATATATCTGTCAGTTTGTCCGTCACTCCAATGTTGTAGCTTTACTTGGAAAATATACGTGACACAAGGTTACACATCACGCCGCGGGACAGGCTTTGACGTCACTTTTAAGCTTTAAATAACAGGAAATGTCGAATAATTTTAAATTCTCATGTACAAACAAATATTGTTTTCAGGCCGCGTCCGACTGTGAACTCGAATGTTGTAGGTTCGATTCCCACTCGGTGTAATAAATTATTTTCGTCTTCTCGCTATATTAACAAAATAAAGCGATACATTCAGTTCACCGCTGAACACGCAATGCTTCGAAAGTAGAGCGGCGCATGGAGGATGGAGTGTTTTAACATAAGGTCCTCTCGGTCTGTCCTGCACACCCCCACTCCCGCCACGTGCTGATACCAACACCATTACTACCTACCATTGTTTGGAATGTGTTCATTTATAAGAAGACAGATATGTTTAGTCCATACTAATATTATATTGTAGAGTTTGTTTATTTCTTGAGACTAGTGCAATCAGGAAATACTATGTAACGTTACAATCCACTTAAATAGCGTCATGTGGCTCACTACATTATTAGTTATTGTCGTCCGCCTACGTTGGCGAACCGTGCACCTGGGCACATGCTAGAAACACATACTTTTAAGAATCTTCAAAACAACACTTTAAGTTTTTCTTTGTTTTTTATGCACGCCATGACAAAGATGTTACGAAAAAGCGTTGTAATATACCTAAAGCTCGCGACTCCCGAATGTTCATTCTTGCATTCTACTTTAGAAACTCTAAACAATTGGGCTTGTTTTTATATGTTGTAGTTTTTAGGCAGTCAAGTTTTAACATTTTTAAAAATTGCTCTAGTAATAAGTAGTAATTCTTAAAAATATTAAAAAAATTCTTTTTGCTTTCACATTTTAAGCATTTTCATTGATGCAAACTTTTGATATATTTTAATGAAACTATAATTTTGTCGTCGGGAGCGTGTTTAGTGTGGCGTGCTTCAAATCTCTAATGAACGAGTCCGTATGAAACATTGAGCATAATAAGCACAAATATGAGTTCGTACGAGTAGCTACCTGGTACCTGGTACACGACTCCAGGATTGTAACACAAAGTGCAAGCATATGAAATAGTTGTCACGAAGCCCGTATTTTTTTCTGTAATTTCTTAAAAATGTTCGTCGATGACTGTAAAATTCATGAAAAATTGTTTTAAATTTGCCTTGTGACCAAACCAAATGTGTTAATGAAGAGCTAAGAGGAGGTATTTTATATTGATTCTTGGTAGGCATACAAGCAGTAGAAATATCTAATATTTCTACAATAGGCTTTTACTGTTTTACAAATAATTGTATAAATACCAGACCAGACCATACAGAGATAAAATACAAAATTAAAAAATTTAAGGTTCGTATATTTTTTATTGTTATAAAATGTAAAATGACACGTTAAGTCCAGGATCGTACGATGATGAATGAAACTGCATCCGACGCGCTATTCTGAACGGAACAGTTCATTAAAAACGTATGTAATATGTAGTCCAAATAGTATGTCGTAGTTTGAGTAGCAATATAAAAAAAAAGACACCGAGTTCCCTGTCGGTAACTTCATCATGATATTATATCAAATACCGGAATTTTAACTTAATATTTTAAGCCAAACTTAACAAAAGCATAAGAACTAAAATCTTTTACAAATTTGCCAGAGAGCTTTCACAATCATAATAAGTATAATAATTTATTCTTTAATTTAATAAAAGTATATTCTGAGTGTAATAAGCACGCAGGGCAGCTTGTGGCGAGCTGTTGGGGAGTGGCGTCCCCACGGACCTGAGTCATCCCGAGAGGAATTGTAATCTATCCCCCGCCTCTGGCTTGTCTTTATTGGCCGGCAGAGTGCAACGCAAGAGCTATATGCTCGAAAGGGTGGAAGTACTTAATCTGCGTAATAACAGGGAAACCCGCTCACGAGCTCCTCGTGATGATGAAACCGGTGCACCCCTCTCTACACCCTTAGCCGACCATGCCGATGTTGCGCCCGAGGCACTACGCCGCTTGTGTGTGTGGGGGCCCATCTAGTGGGAGGCGAGTCACCGTCCGCCAACCATTCAATTATTGTAAAGGCCGACGTCCGTTAGTCTCATTCAATAGTCCAGTAGCCAGTCTATCCAAATTCCATTCAATAGTCCTAGTTTAGATTTCCACATTTTCCATAGTTCCTACGCATTAACCGGCGACCATCTCTGGGCAATTACCTGTGGTTACCCAGAGATGGATCCCAGCTGATGCGTCACAGTAAAACATTTGTATATTCTCTAAGGGGCCTCTACGTGTTGGACCTGTGTCCCCACGCAAGCCTTCCAGAGGACCGGGTTCTTTTGCATCCGTGAATCTTTAAAGAATAATAATAAAACTTAAGTGGGACATCATTTTTACCATATAATTAGTGTAAGTGGGTGTAAACTGTAGTACACACACACACACACACACACACACACACATCGTCGACATCGTTAGCGGTCGTTAGTGCTGTCGGTCGGGACTCCCCGAGTCGGTCGACAAGTGCGAGCGCAAGTAGCGACGGTGTCACACACGCTGTGTGAAATTTACTCTTTGAAAAAATATCGTGATCAAATTGTAATTGAAAAGATTATAAGTTAGATTTCCTCCTTAGAGAATGTTATAGCTCGCGCCTGTGAACGCGACCATGTGGGTTTGATTCCCACTCGGACATTTGAAATATTTAATATTTTCATTTCCTCGCTATGGTGACGAGTTCGAGATCGTTGAATTCCGCTACTCAGTCTTCTTCCTCCTGGCATTAATCCCGGCTATTGCCAGGGTCTGCCCTCCTACTCAACCTACTCCACTACTACGCTACTCAGTAATGTCGCAATACCTCAAGAATTCGACGGAAAATGGAGAAAGGAGTGTCTTAATGGGACACGGAGTGTCTTAACAGGTTAGGTTAAGAGATATGTCAATATATTCCCTCTGCCTGCCATGTTATGTGCAGGATATAGCGTGAAGCTAAAGAAATCATTTTATATGGAAATATCAACTGTTTCTAAAATATGTAAATTGAGGAGATTTAAGTGATAAATTGCTTTATTAGACTGTCTCCGCATTCCCTGAAAAATCAAAGACATGCATATATAAAAATGCATCATGCAAATGCTATCCAGTGGGAGATCTTGGGTGACCTTTGAAAACATAACAGTAATGATGCTCAACGTCACGTTAAAGTCGTGTACTTTGAGCATCATTACTCCTCGAAAGGCATATATAAGGTGATGATGAGATAATGACAGCTGACGAGATGCAAGAGGTATGCAGACATCGTAGTATTTTCACGTTCGCTTTGGATACCCTGCTAGGGTACAACAGAAAAACTAAAAAAATAATATTAGCAATGCCATGATTACTGGCATTCTCATCCATTTACTGTACCACTATAAGAACAGAAGAGTCAGGTCCCCCGCAGGACGGGGATGCTCCTACCGAACACGCCTTACAATAAATATTCCTTGCGTGGAGTTATCTCTTCTGTGTAGGTACTTCAGAGATCGATCCTTTACTATTCTTTTATACAAATCTGATGCTATAAGTTATTCCAGCAAAAGCAAATTCAAAAGAAACGATCAAATATTTTCGTACTTGTATTAAATATTTGTTCAATATTAACAATGTTTTAATACAAGTAAGAAAATAAATAAATTTCTTATTTTGTTTGTAGCATGACACTTCCGAAACCAAAACTTATGAAAAATTTGAACTGTCTCATTGAGCAATAATTGTCTTTTATACATCTTAACTATTACACTTGAAAATATAGTTCTCTTTTTTATACTGTAAAGAATGATCAATCATCGACTTGGTCGTAGTAGAGGCCGTAGTGGCACAGTGGTACGGTAACGAGACGAAGCCTTGCTTTAATTTCCGACACCCACCCGTTCGGAAAATGAGCCGCAAATTGGGAAATAGAGTGTCTTCACACTAGTTTCTATATATCTATCTTGCTGTTCACGAGATACGTCATGAAGTTATAAAAACATAGTAAATAAAACGTATACCTAAAAGCTAAAATGCAATTCAATGAAATGCGTAAATTTTGAAGATGTCTTCAAGTTGCATCATTCGCGCTGACGGAGGTGACAAAGTTTTAATTAAAACTGGTCGTCGAAGGAGTCGAAGGAGTCGGGACGGGTTTTTAATCGGTGCTATTGTTCTCCATATTCTCTTTCGCATTCACGCTTGTTAGTTCACTCAGGCTTTGGAAATAGAATAATTCGGAGATATAAGTTTTCCTCAAACATGCAAAGTAGGAATCCAATTAGATTCAATGAGTTTTATGTTAACACTAGATTCACGCAAATGGTAGAAGAGACCGCGGATTGTTTAGACGTGTTCCGCACCGACCGACGTGACAACGTGACATTTCAGTTGACCGACCAAGACAGACCAAGTACAATAAATTGGTACGAATGCGTACACTCGTATATACTAGTCTTATACATACATACGAGTATGTATATCAATACCTATTATTTTAAAGCCAAAAAGTTTGTTTGGTAAACAGATTCATCTTAGCAACTACTGGGTCGGATTGAAACATTCTTTTTTTATTGGATAGTCCATCTAAATAGACGAAGGCTATGGGCCATATTTTCAATCGTCCAAGCGGACGTAGCCGCAACTACAAGTCTTGATATATCAGTTAACAAGAAAAATACAGTAGGTATGTATCAATATAATTTTGCGAATCTATTATTGGCGGTTCCAATCCTACTGAGCCCACCCCGACCTGTACTTGTAACAGAGTTGTCTCTAGGACAAGGTGGAAGACGGAGGACTCTGTATGTCGCGCGAGAAATAAATAAACATCTAATATTTAAAGTAAACTATGTTTTCTTTATAACTGTAAAGCTTTACTTTCTATGAAAACAGACTTATTTAAAATATAAGTAAAAAGCAATAAAATGTATAAAAAGAGGGCAAAGACGCTTGTCGTGAATGCGCAATTACGACTTCATTGGGATTTATATTCCTGAAGCGAAGTCCTTTGTCAAGAATCATTTTAATTCATATTGACCGTTTGGTATCTGTGGAATCCTCGCAAACATAATTTATTTAAAATATAATAATATTGAAATTATCAAATGTATTATAAAAATTATATCTGTTATTTGCTATACCTATATGAGGGCGTCGTGGCGCAGCTACTGTCTATAAACATTTTTAGACGATATTTCAGATTTTAATTTTCTTAAGCCACTTCGTCTTTCTAAGACTTCTCTGATTATAATGAAAGTCAAGCAGGTATCGTAGGTATCGTTGTTTAGACGAGTCGTACAACGAAGCTGCGTCGTACAAGTTTCTATCAGCATAAATAAAAGAGCTCACGAGCGGTCCACAAAGGCGACAGAGGCAGCTTTGAAACAAAAGTTGGACATAACATAACAAGAAAACTTAACGTCTACCCGCAAGTAATCGTAGCTGGTTTATCTTGTAATTCATCAAAAAACACTTTGTCTTGTAGCCAGAGAGACGAAATGAAAAGAATTCATGATCCCGATTGAGAATCGAACTCGCAATCGTTGCTATTACAGACATATACTATCCCACACTAACTACTAGATGAATCCCGAACGTAAAGTTAGGTACTTAAATAAAGATTCAAAGGTAAGTTTATTTCCAATGCTAAGTGACTTCACAGAAGAGTGTATTAAAATGAATAGAGAGCGTTTTCGGACCGCTCTTGAATATTCATGGCCTCCCGACGATTTATGATTTTTAAACCAAGTTGATAAATTAATATGGATAAACCAAAGAAAAACGTGTTATAATTTTTGATTTTAATTATATTTGTTGTTTATGTATTTTCATTTATTACTGTTTTATTAAGTTTATTTTTTATAAAGTGGTATACACGTTGCTATGACGACGCCAAATCCTATTATTATACACGGCAACTGGTTCTCTAGTACCTATACTTAAAAACTTCCAAAATATTTCAAGATCTGTATATTTTTTACCAATCTAAAGTCAATGTTATATAAATAGATTCAGAAATAAAATTCTTATTTTTAAAATATGAACTATTTATAGAATGAACCGAAAACTAAGATACGGAGGTAGAATTAATAATAAAACATTTTTCAATCACACAAAGGCTGGGCTTAACAAAAAGTAATTTAATCCAGAGCATTTGGTCACGTAAATGTTCTTAAATCATGGTGCTGAATTAAATTAAACTTAAAAAAAACTTTGAATTGAATTAAAATATTTTTTATTCCAATAAGTGATTACAATTTCAAAGCACTTTGACTCGACAGATCATTCTCTTACATACTCGTAGCTTTCGAATTGAAATAACAATTGAGTCAATTGTAATATGGTAAACGCATCTTGATAAGACACAAATAAATAAATTCTCACATTAAGAAACTACTTTCAAGTTTCCACCTCGAGACAGATCTCTGTTGCAAAGTAAGCACAATACTTTAAGGTGAGTTTGAGGAATCCTCAATTACGTAGGTACCTGCGAGATGTTCCAGCAGGCGTGTCTTGCAGGGGTTCATTTATAATTACTAGCGAGGATGTATTCGCGAAGTAGTAACTCGTGTTAGTATAATGTCGATTAATGTTTTGAGCATTTACGAAATTTTATAATCTTAAACAGTTCATTGTTCTAAACAATGTGAAAAGTAATATGTAGATTATAGCGCAAGAGGAAATGTTAAAATTATATTAGAAAAAGGTCACGAAAATATCATGAGGTCCCCTGGAGGGAATGTGAGAAGAGGATGATGACAGAGAGAAGACACAAGAGAAGCTAGGCACTTATTTATTTTGATTCAGGTCAAACCACATAATAATATAAGTTTCTAACGGCAAGGCACATCTTTAAAAGAAACACATTTTACACAGAGATATATATTCTCAAGACACTCCGCACTCCTGGAAACTTGAAGAAAGGAAATCCTATTAACCTTTAATCCGGTTAGTGAGACGACCCTCCTGTTAACTATTACAGATAATTAGGAGTTACATTATTTAATTAGTGAAATGGTCGGCGACGAGGCGAGACGCGGGGCGGCGCCTGTACAGTTATATATATTTAGAGTAAAAGATATAATAAAATAATTGAAGGCCGTAGCTTTCCTTGAGCGGACTGTAGTAGTCTTGTTAGTGCATTGTCGGGTCGCTTGTGTACTCAGTTATTTATTATTTACATACCTACTCGTGGGTTATTCATTAATAATATATATAATTATGTATTAACGTGGGCTAGGCGCAATTAAAATAAACACAGAAATCAATTTATCAGAAAGAGCTGACGAAAAATTGAGACTTTATTAAAAAAATACATGTTATATTTCATACAATAATACAATTTCAACGAACAATAAAAAAGATGACTATTGTTAAACGAAGTTTCCCTCCCTTAATTGGCGCCTGCAGTGACGACTTAAACTATTAGGCTCACTTCGGAACTTCACTCACTGACAGTGCTTAAAATGTATTGATATAGAGAATGGAAAGTCGACATATCTACTAATATTTTGTCAGTTTCAAGTCTAAATTATTTAAATTTGTTGGCACACACGAAACGCTCTCATTAAAAAACTGAACTGAATTACATATTTCAATTTGAACACGAGGGAGAAGACGCGGGCAAGAGCTAGTTATATATAAAACAAGTAGGGAACAACCTTAGAGTGGAGGGAAAAGCTAAAATGTAAAAGTATTACATTTATACATTTCTCAATGAACTCCTCCTCACCGAACGTCACTTGAATAACAGCAAATATAAATATTTGTTCAATTTGTGCTTTCCATACAATTATAAATAGAACATACGATGTCTTATGTTTGAATAGGAATGTATACAAATGTGAACGTGGGAGGCGCAGGTTCATGATCTACGTCTCTTGGAAATCGTCTAATGGCTTTGACCACTAAGCCTTACAAATCTCTCGATGTTCAAATTTTTATACGTATTTTTTGTCTCATGTGTCAAATAACGCTATATATATATGTTTATAAGTTTCAAAAGTAAACAAAGATTATACTACAACTATCAGAAGTCACGTTTTCTGAAAAAAACTCTGGCAAAAGTTAGCGACAGCGCGCGTGTGCAGGAGTTAGATAAATGTGTTTGTGTCACGCTCTGACCCCTTCTGTCGATACTCGTGGAGGGAGTTCAGTGAGAGTACTCAGGACTGCGTGTTTACAGTTAGGTGCTGCACTACGATGGCCACGGCAATTATTTTTAGTAAACTAAGATCCCAGGGCCCCTAAATCTACGTCATTTTAGCAAAGTTAAAATTTTGAAGATTATTTGCCTAATACGTAGTTAACATGGTATGGATACTTACTAAATTGAAAATGGGGCCCTTTCATAGGGAGCCGCAACTAAAGGTAAATAAAATCCCTGCTATATCAAAAATTTCAGCTTTGCTAAAATGACGTAAGTCTGGAAGTCGTGGGATCTTAGGCTATATGGGTTACCCAAAGGGTAAAATGGGACCTTATTATTAAGACTCCGCTGTCGGTCCGCCTGTCTGTCTGTCTGTCCACCTGTCACCAGGCTGTATGTCATAAACCGTTTAAATTGACATTGACATTGTGGCGCAGTGGGACAGCGGGTGATTGAACGTCGTCGTGGGACAGTGTCTGAACACTATGTTTTCTCTGCCTATCCTATAGTGAAGGAAATAACATTACAGCCTATAGATGAGCTCTTAATAAATAGCTACAGGGTTTCCTTAAATAAGTAAGTAAGTTAAGTTTCCTTTTGGGTGCAAAGCTTATGATTTATGGAAGTGACGTGGACTCGCCTGGTGGAGGTGGAGACGCGATTACCATACGAGTATACAGCACTGTGCACATCTCATAAAGATATCGAATGCTGCTCATGTAAATATTACTTTTTCTACTAAAACTTAGTTAAGTGGAATAGAAAAGTACCTTGAAATTCGCAAAATACATTTATTTTAAAATATTTCATGAATATTTCATATGTTTGCGTTTTATACTTTGTGTGATGCTTTAACAACTACATCATTTTAATACTATATTCAAACGGAGTGTCTGTTTCTTCACGCTGCTCTGCTTCACGCTGTATCCCGCAGATAGCGGATGTTATCATTTCATTGATTGATTTCTGCCACTCAATAGAATATTATCTAAATAGACGGAGAGTCGGTAGAGAGTAGGAGAACAGAACGATTTTACCCATATCTATATTAATATTATAAAGCTGCATTTGATTCGAATGGAAAATATATTTTGTGTTAAATACTGTATAGTCCAACAGGTAATACTAGTAGGCTATAGGCTATATCATGAGTCGTGAGCGCGCACTCACGACGTGAGCCGCGGCGTCGTTCATCTCCATTTCCGGAGTCATTTTCTTCGCGGCCCAAAGCTAAGCCGTCCGCGTCCTAACGCCGACGCCTTTTGCATAAAATTAACATTTTATTTGGAGTAAATTGGATGTTTTCATTCTGCAATATTATTTTAATGTCATCTTTTAGTACTCTGTTTAAAACTAAAAAATACGTTCAAGCAAGTAGTGACGTGCGACAACTTGAAACAAATTTAATTATTTCATTCGGAGAAGTAATTCTGTACTTTAAAAAAATGTACACGTTTTTTTTTTTGTTAAAATAAAACTATTAAAAGCTTAAAGCAATGTATCGTATATTTACGTATTAATTTCTTAAGAATATAGGTACTTGCGTAGAAGTTAGAATTCCAGTCAAACAACACAAGTTACGTTACGTCAGCGACGCCCACTAATATATGAATATTTGCCCAAAACAGGAATTCAGCTCCTAGTAGTTACACATACTTGCGAATGAAACATTGCGTGCTCATATATGTGTAGTGGTGTGTACAAATATTTTTACTATTTTTTGTATACGTAATATCTCAAAAATTTGGCGAATAGTGTAGTCTTAACACGGGGTGAGCTTTGTTTGGATAATGTTAGTAATACACATGTACCCGCGCCTCATCTTGATTCGATCCCAGAACCATCATCCACCATCACGTGTACTATCAGGCGTTAACACGACGGGAATACATTATTTTTCCTCACGTTTTAAAACTAACAAAGCAGCCATTTTGTTTGATAACGCGTATAGTATTTACAGTGTAAATTGTATTATAATGATTTTTAAACAATACCAAAGAATATTTTACTTGTTCAAGCTTGCTTTAAGCTTCGCGTTTTTTTCCGCATAGGAGGATATAAAGAAAGAAATCACATGGAAGTAGTACTACGGGTATATTTTCCGTCGGTCTCAGTGTCGTTATACATTAAGTAAAATATTATAAAAACGAAAAAGTAACCTGTCATCGATGCTCCGCTCCAGTTCAACCAATACAATAAAGTCTTCTTGCATTATATGTAATAGTAAATTTAGTTATTACTTCATTTATTTAAGAAAAATCCTATCACCGGAGTGACTACCGCCCACGCGACATCGATAGTCTCGTCTCTGATTTCCCGCGAGGAGCTCCAGACTTGCAATATCATCATCCAAATTATATATTGTATATTTTTATAAGCTTATATTAAGTTTTATTAAGTCCGGTCTGCTTGTTAGTCTATAACTAGTGATCTCTGTAACGAAGGTTGTAGGTTCATTCTGTATATATTATATTCTTTTTGAGGTGGGTTAGATCCCCGCTCGAGGGCTTGATTAAATTCAATTTATATTCATTTCCTCGCTCTGACAGATGAAGCACGGCGTTGAGTTCCGCATCTCAACTGCATTCAAAAAATATATCTTAACACTCTGTCCATGCTGCTATGCGAGAAAAAGCGAAAAAAAGTTTATGATTTCAGTGCGAATTTAAGAACAAATGTATAATTTATATCAATATAAACATTACATTACATATTGTATGTTATTTAAAACAAACACTTGACCTCGTCTGGTCTGTTGCTGGTGATATGACGAGCGAACCGGCAAATTATCTTTAAATAATCTTTTAATCTTCGTTTTTTGCTTATTTCTTCTTTTTTTTTGTAGTTTCTTTAATCAGATTTTGCCATTTCCGTACTTTGAACATTTGAAGTCTTAGTCTATTAGAAAAAAAAAGATTTAATAAAAGCTTTTCCTTAAAGACAAATATTATGAATTTTCTCAAAAAAGTTTTTATAAAAAAATATACACACAAGTGTATAAAAAATCGGTGTAGCTGAATAAGAAGGTATGGCTTAGTAGTCAGAGCGCTTGAGAGTTCCCAAGAGGCGCGGGTTCAATACCGTTGTTTTCAAATCCTATAAGAATTCTATAACAATATTTTTCTTTACTTGTGTTAAGTGGCACTTTAATTTTTTGAAATATATTTAGCCACGACTCTTGGCAGTATGAAGGAATAAAGCTTAAAATGATAATCATCTGCAACGCAGAGTAATCACGACGCGTGCCAATCGAGGACTCATCCCCCTGGCTTAATGGCCAACGAGCTCGGCTCTGGCGTGCAGGTATTATCATATTGTAAATGTAGCTATAATATTTTTATTGAAACTTTCTATAAAATTAAAAAATAGGGTATTTGAAGCCGCCCTTTTTAAGGACAAGAGATCGCCATTGTAATCACCCAGTCACCTGCAGCAGCACGGCTGGCTCCCTTGCTGACCATAGTTGATCATAAATTAGGGGCTGGTACGTTATTAGAATATTACATAAGAACACTAGGTGCACTTTATTTATTATGCACAAAAACATTGTGTAGGGAAAATGCTATTATCAATCCATAAACAAAAAATATTGCCTAAAGATAGCCTATAGAGTATGTTTTGTTTAGCGTCACACACGGCACTCCTGCACCAGCACCGGCAGGCAGATAATAACGCAGAACGTAGTGTTAGGACACTTCGTTCCTCATTATCCGTTCGATTTTTGGGGCATTGCGTGCTTAATAGTGGAAATCAACGCTTTGTCGTGTTACCAAAGCGGGAAAATGATTAATTTGTTTGTTGTTGTTCAATTCTCAGAAGTGTATCTGCAACCGCCACGTTTTTGTACAATCAGCTAGTGCGACTTGTATACTGCAGTATATAAATGTTACTATATTTTTTAAAGGCAATATATTTTAGTGTATAGTAAAATAGTATATTATTAGTATTAATGTAAGTCTATTACTGCGTGTGAAATAGTAGGTAGCGGTCACGTACGTCTCTATCGACGGCACGACTTGTTGGATATATATTTTATCTCAGCTAGAATGAAATATTGTACGATTCAAATAAATGGAAGATATTTTGTTATTTTCAACACAAATTCCTCACTAAATAAATAATAATAAAAATATTTTTAATTTTCTCTTGACGTGTCAGGTAAACATGCTGAGAGTCAGTTAGTAAGGCGCGCGCACAGCGACACCGTGACATTTGAATCAACATTTTAGTTTCTTTTTAAGTGTGTACAAATATTTTCTTATGAGATTTATATAAAAATTATTCCAATACGTTATAACAAAACGTTTTTTTCGATATACTTACTAAATAACTTTTTTGTATTATTAGTATCGTTTTTTCTACCAACATGAAATAACGTGAAGGATAATTTTTTTAGAATGTTTTTATCTATAATGAGAGCTGTGACTCTATTTTAAAAATTTTATGATTTGATTAGCGGCCCTCCCGCGGCTTCGTCCGCTTGAACTACATTATTATCAGTTTAGTTCTTAATTTATGGCGCTTAGAGCGTGAACATGATTGTTCATTTAATAAACAGAATTGACTGACAGTGACAGTCAAATGTGTCGATGTCAATTAATAATTTGATGTTTTCAAAATGTTTTATTAACAATTATTTGATTCTTTGTAAAATAACTGTGATGTTTGCATATTACAAAACATACCGAAATCAAATCGAATAATCCAATATCGAAATCGAATCTAAAATAATTAATTGAGAACCTCCTCCTTGTTTCGAAAGCCGGTTAAAAATACAGATTTATCAAAAATAAACAGATTTATTAACGGTCTTAATAGTACAATGTAGTACAATCACTGCAAAATGTTGAGGGATGAAACCTTACTCAAATATATCTTCTCTGTTTAATAGAAAGTCTAAATAGACTTTCTATTAAACAGAGCTTAAATAAGCGATATCGACAGAGTACCAGCACAGCTCCTGTACTGCAGTTACTGCAGTGGTACGGGGCGCTGCACGAGTGTGGTGAATCCTAATGAAAGTGGAATTCGCAAGATTCCTATTAAAGCTCGTTGGTTCGTTCACAATGGTTTCTATTATATGCTTGAGATTGGCTTTGGTGTCGTCGCAGGTGTGGAATATATTGTATGTTATAATGTCGACGGGGTTTTTCAGATATTGACAGAATTCGCTTTATTAAATATTGAGAATTTTAAATTAATAAAACCATCTTGATGTAGTGATGATGATCACTCTGTATCACTCACGCTGTATCCTGCACTCAGGAGGGTAGGTAGAGAGAACCTAATGTACTACTCTGTATCCCACTTTCCATCGATTTTTTCGAGACGTCGGAACTCAACGCCGGGTTTTTGTCTTGGTAACAGAGCGAAGAAATTAAAATACTAATAAATAATAATACATTCCCCCGAGTGGGGACCGAACCCACAATCGTCGTGTTTCTGTCACCCTTGTGTCCCTGCACGACGACGACGCGCGACGGCCTCATATAAACAGATGTACCATTATTGTTTTTATCCCTGCATTCGGCGAGGTACAAGTATTAGTGTTGGGGCTTTCCTAATTTACATAAAGAGTTGTTTTTTCAACAGATACACTGTTAAACGAATACACAACAGTAAATAAATAAATCATTTTATATATATTGCAATTGTTTCTATTGTTTATTATAATATGACGGAGTACCTACGTCTCTCCGTATCCCCGTAAGCCACCCGACGTGTACGGTCGTACATCACGCCCCCCCCCCCCCCGCGCGCGTCCCCCGCACGTGCCACGCTTAAGTTGTTTAAATATTAGGTGTAAGAAGAAATAAATAAAACGACACCATTTTTATAACACTCATTTAATTGATACTATCTTATACTGGTATATTCTTTATATATGACAAGGTAGATAGAAAAAATTCGGTGTTAAGACACTCTGTACTATTTTTTTATAGCTTCACGCTGTATCTGGCGCAAAGCAGTGTAGGTAGAGGGAACCCGGGAACCTAGTGTGCGAGTGAGGTGAGACATTTATTAATATCAGCAAATATAAGAAGTGAACAAGTGTAGTTAAGACTAGCTGTAACAAGAACAGAGTATTAGACACTTGTATTACAGCTAACTCAATATCCTACCAACAGTACCCACTATCGGACAGTGTCAAGTACACTTGCCGTCGCTCTCATCTGAACTAAGACCTCTATAGACGGTTATATCTCAAATTAATATACCATTGTGAATTATTGTTTGAGAACATTTCATTCTGAACGTCGTGCTTCGTCTGTGACCAGCTCGTACCGCCGACTGAGGAGTGGTGGTTGCAGTAAAAATATAATTCAGATTAGTCAGGAAATATATTCTACAAACAGTAATAGCGATATAGTAGGTGCGCTTACAAATAACAAGGTAAATAGCATAAAAGTATTTTTCTACAAAAATGTGAAAAAAAAATAAGTAAGCAGAAGTCGTCCGAACTCAATTACGGTAATGATTTAAAGAAGAGTGGAAGGAAATGGATCTTCTAAGCGGCTTACGAACTCTCAACTAGTAGGCGTGGAATATAAATACTACGACATTTGAAAAAAAATTGCTGAAAAAATGCTACGAGGCCGTCGGTTCGATCCCCACTCCGGGGGATGATTATATTTAAATAATTTTTCTATGCCACTTTTTTCTCTGGAATTATAAAACGAAGATATTTTTATAATATTATAATATTATTTCTAGTGGAGAACGAACGCAAGTTAAATACAACTCGCCACTGCACCAAAACGAACTGAAAAATATGTTTTTTAAATTTTCCTTATAACAGTGAACATTGTGTTAAGGAAAAGCGGCTTCTTATTGCAGGTAACGTGTTCCCCTTAGACGATATGTACGGGCGAGTATGTACGAGTATGTGTTGGCGCGAGATATGTGAACATTGTTACAATTTGTTTCTTTATTTAAGTAATAAAAAGATACGATTTGATACAGAGGTATGTTTTTACGGTTCCGTAGCCGCATCGCGGAAAACGGTACCTGTCCGTCTGTTCGTCTGTCCGTCCATTATTCTGTCATAGCCACTTTATTCTGAAACTATTACAATTACACAATTGAAACTTAGTAGGTAGATGTATTCTGTTAACCGTTTTACGATTTTTATATAAAAATAAAAAATATATAATATTCGATGGAGAACTCCTCTTACATGGGACGGTAGACAGAAAACAAACTCGATCAAATGATAATAATTCTAATGCACGGTGTACTGGTGTACAGGTACGGTGTCTCAGGTACTCTCCATGTTCCTGAGTGAGTCAGTGCCTGTGTGATGACCGCCGCTATCCATTATTATTGTAATTAATGAGAGCGTGTGACTGCAAGCCCGGCGGCTACGTCACACTGCCTTACGACGGCTTCTCAAACTTATTAGATTAATTAACGATTTGGACAGAATAAAATTAGTAGCTAGCGTTACAAGTAATATATTTAAGTTCTTATTCTTTTAAAAGTAAAGTCTCTATACCTTTAAATTAGCAATCACTTCAACTATTTTTTATTAATACAATTTATGCAATATAAAATATTCTTGTTTATGTACTCATAATTAAGCTTCACGCTGCATCCCGCACACATCAGGGTAGGTAGAGGGAGTCGAGTGTTAAGACACTCCGTTCCTCTCTTTCTGCCGAATTCTGGAGACATTGCGTATTGAGTGGCAGAGCTCTACGCCGCGCTTTCCCTCGACACCAGAGCCACGCCTGGCCACGTATTCATAATTTTAAAATCTAAATGCTATAATTTATTATGTAGAATTAAATTGATAATTTTTCATTTATCTAAAAAACAGATGTTTAATTTGATTGTGTCTGGTCTCACGTATATTGTGGCAGTTTCGGCTGAACTTTGCAGTATCTAATACTTGTCAGCTTTTTGTATACTTAAATTGCGACTTGATTCTCTTCGCTATTATAGTGATACGTTAAAATGATACCCAGCTTTACGCTTTTTGCCAAATCAAATTGAAATTGATATGTTACAATATACTGACAGTCGAACTTATATAATTTGAAGATTATCAGCGTCAACAAACACACACAACCGTACATATATGTAACCACGTGTGTGTGTACAGACATACCTATATACATACGGTGAGTGCAAAGTTTGTTCAACGTGACACATTTTAGTGATGCAGCGTCACGCAGGGCGCGTCACGTGCGTCACGTGCGCCGCGACGACCAGTCAGAGTAAACAACTGTTGATTTGCTAAATGTCAAACCGCTTTAATTTCACTTTAAAATGGTGATCATTATTCATCTGTTATCTTTGAAATGGAACGAATAGAGAACGGAGTGTTTTGATATTGAATTTTCTCAGCTTATATCGTTACATACGCAGGGTGTTTGAAAACAACATTTTTCAAAACAATAACAAAAAGTGATATAATTAGAACGCTTCCATTGCACGCTCACAAATATTTGTCAATATCTTATTTATTTATTTACATATTGTAGCTTACAACGGTACCACACGCCTACTTGCAATGCAAAGAGCGTAGACAGAATTGATGATATTACAGCAGGTATATTTATAGGTTCAATTTGCTACAGTTTAATAGTTTTGGAACAGCGCTGCGTTTGCTACGACGCTACGCGGCTACGAGGCTACGACGATACTGACGTTTGAATTTATTTATCGAATAAAACACATTGTTAGTATCAGTCTATTTTGTATTTTAATGTATTTAACACTTTTCAGTAAAGTGTAGTTGTTTGTTTAAAAAGTTCTTTGTTATTTAACGTAACGTAACGTTATTGATTAAAAATAACAATAATGAAATAAAAATATTTTAAAACACAAAAATTCGAATGTAGCAGGATTTAGCACACCTCTTGGAAATTATGTAAGGCATTCCAAAGGTACGGTAAGGTACTCAATTCGGAATACTTTCATGGTACTATTAAATAATGTAATATTGTACTATTGTACCGCTTTATTATGAATCAAATGCAAATTATAAATCAGATTTCCAGTTACTGTTAATTTCTTTTTCTATTATAAAATATATAAAGATGAACTAAAACGAAACAGCCATATTATTCCGCCGTAAAAACTTACGGCGCGCCGTAAAAGGGTCAATCGGTTAGTGATGAGGGTGGGATAGAACAATTTAATCACCCCGCCCCGCTCCGCCCCGCACCACCCCGCACCGCTCTGCCGCTGTTACGTTACTTTCGCACATACATTTTTATGCATGACTGATTTTACACAGTTTAGTCGTTATCGAACGATATTTCAAAACGTTTTATTTCATATTATATTTTGTATACAATGTAAAAAAAGCAAGAAATAAGAGTGTTTTAGCACTAGATCTACGCTAGGAAAATATGAAAATTTGAGAAAGTGTATGAAAATTTTGACTAAACCTTTTGACAAAAACTATAGTTATTATAAGTTATTTTCAAGTTAATTACTTACATATACATATATTTAGCACTTGAGCTACTATTGTATAGTGGCATATTGTACAAATTACATTGCTGCTTAGGTGTCAGGTGTGTCAGTTGTGTCAGCGTGTCAGGCGTGTCAGGTGAGGCGAGGAGGCGCGACCGCGACGTGTAATGTTGATTACTGATTACACCGTCACGTTGATAAGTAATTATCTTAGTTACGGCTACAGCTGTAACATGCTCTTGTCTTATATACATGTGTGGATTACATTTGAAAAAATAAAATATTACTTATGAATGTAAATTAGTGAATTATAACATTTACACTATAATAGTGTATTAAACATTGTTTATTGTGATTTCTGGACATACAGATGAGCAGTTGCTAATATTTAATTATCAATTGCAATAAAAAATGCCCAACTCTGATTTTAAAAACTCCTTTCTCCACGTGTCCTAAAATTGCGTAATTGCGTGTTAAGTGGTGAAAGTCAACGCCGCACTTTCTATACTTACGAGAACGAGGAAATTATTATTTTTTTCGAATGGATACCGAACCCATAACCATCGCGTGTATAGGGAAACCGAAGAAGAATAATTTTGCCGCAGATATGTATGCATATATGTAATCAGTGAAATCATAGAAGATGAATGTGTAACATAATCAGCATAGTAAACAGCTAACAGTAATACATTTTCCAGTTCACTAAATCCAACAAACAAAATTTAAAATATTTTACAATCGAATGAGCACATTAGTCCAAACAATATGCAAAATGTACTCCTAAACCGTATTGGGATTATCGTATAAATTAATTACTCAAATGAATTGTAATGAAGGGACAGATGGACGCGGCGGACTCTATACTCGTATACATATATACTATATTCTTTCTGCGTCTTCGCTCGCGCCGTCAGTAGCCTGTGTGTAGCCATCCTCGACATATGGACTATCCGTTGATAGTCCATATGTCGGGGATGGCTATATTGTAAAAAACGTATAAAAATACATAAAAATGATGTAGGCAAAGTCGAGGTTACATAGTATGAGTATATTGCGAGTGCCACCTGTTCGTGTCGTTTTCCTCGACGATATTTTTCTCGTAAAAATTAATTTTATACAACGAGTGAGCTATGAAATGTCCCTTTTAAAGATAAACGTAAATTAGACTTACAGCGGAGGCTCAGGGGCCGGCACCGCGGACATAAAACCTATTAAAATTATATTTTATTTGTATGAAAATAATGTTGACTTTATTACAATAAAAGTGTTGTAAAAAGAAGACAGGTATTCATTTAAATGTAATATAAATAGATATATCACAAGGAGAGACATTTAGTTGGCTATTCTTCTAGATCACAATATCGGAAATATTTTGATAAAGTAAAGTTTTAGATCATTTTCTTTGTGTAGTGGTATCTCCAAGTGGTTTGCTTCCTAAAACATGTAAATTTCTTATAGATTTTTTACATAGAAAACAATGCTCCAAAATTATTATTTACCATGCTTACAAAATCTAAACACTACTTTGAAATATTGAAAGTATTTTTAATTTTGTTTATGCTATAGTATTAAACAATTGGATATTAAATATAAGAAGTGAAAATTTATATGTTTTTCATAGAAAAAAATCACAATAGCTTTATATTTGCAATTCATTTCATACAAAATAAGTGCGTAAACTTAAGTTTGACAACTTTTAAAAATCACGTTCCCGTTGACTTACCATTCTGAAATTGATACGGAACCTTCTTTGGGTAAGTCCGACTCGCACTTGGCCGTTTTTATTTATAACCACAAATTACACCGCGATATAAGTGATATTAAATTTATAAAAACCGAAACGTTTACAAGTTCGTACGAAAATATCCAGCGCATGAAAAGTCAATGTGGGACTGAATGAAGCTCACTCGGCAACACTTGCCCTGTGACATGCAAACTAGCTACGGCGAGTTGACTCTGTACTCTCCCCGCTGCGGATACTTCTGAACCAAACTATATTTAAATATGCCTATATTTTTGTCATTTTTAAGTGTTTTTTTATATCATATTAAATGCGTGCGTTTTTGGCAAACATATCGAACTGAAGCAACCTTTATTCTTAGAAACGGTTAACTAAAATCTGTACTGTCTAGACATCAGGAATATTTTGTTATTCCTGTTTGAATAAAATGAATTGTTACAAATGAATTAACTACCTTATGTCAGAAATTATGCGAGTATCTTATTATATTATGATCTTAAGAATTTATTTTTAATAAAAATTAAGCAGTTTACATAAATTATCTTACTTTCTTTTATATTCATAAGAAAAAATAATAATTTAATCCTTGTATAGAAATATATATTTTTAAATAAACTTAATTTTGGGCATAAATTTAGCAAATAGGTCATAAATGAAGTCAAACATTTAACATTTATGAAGGGTTATTGCGTCGAAGTTGTCGACTTACAACTGAATCAAAGGCTTTATGTGCATCGGGCGGGGCCGAAGTGTCCACAAGTCTACGCTATAATTGTCCTTCGATCGAATGTGCTTCGAATTACAAAACAAGCTTTAAACACTTTGTTAAAATAAGATGAATTACGTGGATGTTTTTTATTGACATATCTATACTTCTATACTAATATAATAAAGCGGAAGAGTTTGTTTGTTTGTTTGTTTAATCGCTAAGATCTCTGGATCTACTGGTCCGATTTACTTTGTTTTTGTTTTATATGAAAGCTGCATTCTTCAGAAGTGCTATAGGCTATATAACATTACATTACACATATAAACTAATATATTGTAAAGTACTTTCTAATTTGACATGCAATTTATTCTGCCATGTTAATAACAACCGTCGCGTCGCTACGCAACCGTTACCGCAACATTTTCATATTCATCCTTATGAAAATAAATGTAACAGTCACTTTTAGCATTTGATCTAGATTGAAATTATAGTTTACTGTATAACATTCTAATAAATAATTAAGGAGATGTCACTGATTCGGAATGACCTAGCCTTCGGGCGGCATAGTATGAATATGACCGACGCGAAAATATTCTTATAGTCCAAGCAGGCGTAGCCGCGTCCGGGTCCACTAGTATAGAATATAGAATGTATTTTAATTATTCTACGAGGACGACGATAAGCTTGTTGTCTTCCCTTGGTCACTTAATAATAGCATAAAAGTAGTCTGTTCTTTCACGCTTTATCCCGCAGGGGAGCCAGAAGGAACGGAGCGCCAAATGAACTAGCTTTTTTATGTGGTACATGTAGCAAAATATATTACATTGTTTTTATGATTGGTGCTTCATCAAATATATCAAAACACCAAGCTAAGATTTAAGAAATTTCAAAACAAATTCATATATTATTATTTAAACATATTGAAACATGATTAAATAAAAATAAAAACCAAATGGGCTGCACGCTGTTTCCCGCACACAGCACTTTCTGCCGAATTCTGGAGGCATTACGTGTTGAGTGGCAGAACTCAACGCCGCGCTTTGCTTCGACACCAGAGAGAAGAAATGGAAATATAAACGTAAATAAATATTTCACTTTCTCGAGTGGGGATCGAACCCACAACTGTCGCGTCCTTTTCGTTTTTCGATTGAGCAGTATGCTGTTGGCCATATCGGCCTCTACAGCGTCACCGGACTTGGGGAGGCCGAGCTAGACGAGCTCTGACCTTGGCATGGCTACCGTGGAAGGTACCAACAAAAGAGAACACAGTGGCGCAAGGGCGTCTCCTTTGAGACTCGGACCGCGACTTGCGAACACCGTTCGTAGTGGGGGGCTTTGTTTCGATCGGTTCGACCAAAGCCTACTGGGGAGGGCTCTTGATGCCCTATTGGATTAATGAGTGCGGGCTCCTCTCGCGCCGAGGCGCGATTGGGCCACAGTAAAGCTGGGACCTCGTCTCCACCGGCGGGGACGGTGTGCGTAGCGTGTATGTGTGCGATTGTGTGTGGCCCTACCTACAAATTTAGGGTCGTTCGCTTTAGTGATGGGGTCAGCATCATCGGTTAAGATATCCCGGGGTCGACGGCGATCCCACGGGCGACGTTTGGCGTAATTACACGAGTTTACCACCAGCGGATTCGGATGCGATTCGGCTTTAGTGAAATAACTACTAGAGAGCTTGCGACAGTGCTCTTTTACTGAATCTATTTTGACGTCTCTATGGAGATCGGTATTACGCATGTACCACGGGGCACCGGTAGTATTACGCAAGAAACGGTTTTGGATTACTTGTAATCGGCTAAGGTCTGTCTGTGCGAACACAACACAGGCGTAGGCGAAAATGGGTCTGACGCATGCTTTATAGAGTCGGATTTTATTTCTAAGTGAGAGTTTGCTTTTAGCACAAATGAGTGGATACAAACAACTTAGGACGTAGGCCGCTTTGCGGCGAACATAAGTAATGTGGGCTTTAAAGGACAGTTGACTGTCGAGAATGACACCTAAGTATTTGGCCTCGGGAATTATATTGCCTAAAAGGCGGACATGTGGCAGGTAGTCTGTCCTACGGAGGGGGAAGTAAATGATGTTACTTTTATCGGGATTGACCTCTATGCGCCATTGAGATAGCCACTGACCTATGCGGTCCATGGATTTTTGGAGTCTTTTAGCTATGCAGACTGATACACGGACGGACGTATAGACGGCGGTGTCGTCTGCGAAAAGGGCTAGGTTTGTACCTGGGGTTTTGGGGATGTCGTGAGTGTACAGATTGTACAGAAGCGGGGATAGTATGGAGCCCTGAGGGACTCCAGCTCTAACTGGCCTACTGGAGGAAAGGGTGCCTTCTACCCTGTATCTCAATGAGCGGTTTGATAAGTAGTCTCGAATGATGTGCACGAGTCTGTCAGGTACGTTAGTCTTTTGTAACTTGTAAATCAAGCCGTTGTGCCAGACTTTATCAAACGCTTTTGCAATGTCTAAGAAGATTGCCGCTGATGGCATTAATTTGGCTCGGGATAACAGGAATTCCGTGAGGCGGTGTACCTGGTGTATGCTGGAGTGCTTGGCTCTAAAGCCGAATTGTTCGGGGGGGATTATGTCATTGGCCACGATTGCGGCTTGGAGACGAGTGAGGAGGATACGTTCGTATATTTTGCCCATTGAGCTGAGAAGGCTTATGGGGCGATAACTGGACGGGGATGTGCGAGGTTTCTTAGGCTTGTGAATACCTATGACTATTGCCTCTTTCCATTGGTCTGGGAATGAGCACTCTTTTAAGAGCGTGTTGAAAATGGCAACGAGAAGCGTTAGAATGTGAATGGGAAGAATTTTAAGGATCTTATTCGAGATGCGATCGGATCCTGGGGCTTTCTTTGGCTTAAGGCGCTTTATAATGTCTTGTACCTCTTCGACAGAGGTCGGTCTTATAGGTTCGCCCGCTGGTGGCAACGGTGCCCACGTTTCGACCTGTGTGTCCACCGCGGCGACGTGAATTGGATCACACGGTTGTTCCGAGGGGGAGCATTGACTTTCTAAGTTATCCGCTAGGCATTCGGCCTTTTCGAGATCGTCTGAGGCTAGTGTTCCGTCCGGACGGATTAACGGCGGTAATTCGACTACGGTGTCGTTTTTGAATGATTTAGTTAATTGCCAGAACGCTACGTGCGATGGCGTAAGCTCCGATAACCTATGATCCCAAGATTCGTCTCTGAGGTTCTCGAACCGGGCTCGAACCTGTCTTTGGAGCCTCCAGAGTTTAGCGCGGTTAGCCGGCGACGGAAATGAATCGTGCGCCCTATTGGCGATGTTTTTACGTCTCATGAGCTTTCTGAGATCTCGCGGGATCTTAAAATGTCCTTCTGGATTAGTTGGAATTTCCCTAGAACACTCGTCGAGAGTGCTACCCAGTCTGTCAGTAAGTTGGTTAATTTCCGCCTCGACTACTTCCACCGAGTCGAATCTGTCAGGTATGTCGTCTGTCGGTTCCGTGTCGGGATTGCCTAGGCGCTCCGCGAACTTAGACCAGTCGGTGATGGTGGTTTTAGGAAGAACTGGAGGACAATCAGGTCCTAATTTAACTATTACAGGTCTATGGTCTGAGTCTAACTCTGGTATTACCTCGATAGAGCGCAGCCTGAGAGAGACGCCCTGCAGGATGGCTATGTCGAGAATTGAAGGTCGGCCCCGGGGCCCAAATCTAGTGGGAGTGAGGGGGGCTATTATCTCAAAGTGAGAGGTGGTCAGGTCATAGATGTTTTCGAGTTCGATTCCTCCTCTATTTGTGGAGTTGCAATTCCACCTGGTGCTTTTACAGTTAAGGTCCCCGGCTATGATAACCGAGTCCCCCATGTCTAGTAGTGTCTGTAGGTCGCTTCTAAGTAAACTCTTTGATGGAGAGAGATAGGCGGAAGCTATAATAGTGGGTGGATGTCCAGTCATGTGAACCTTACAGACCGAAACTTCGATGTTAGTGAGCGTCGGCGGCGGATCGAGCGGTATGACGTGAAGCGTCTTTCTGTAAAATATGACGGTGCCGCCTTTGGCGCCGTCTCTGTCGTTACGAATAGTACGGTAATTGGCTATCTTGGGATCCCTATTGCAATTTCTAAGGAACGTTTCCTGAACTAGAAAAAGGTCGAGTTGTCGGTTTGTAACAAAATCGCGGACTAGCCCCATTTGCGTACTGAGACCGTTAGCGTTAAAATAACCTATGTTGAGAGAACGCGGCTTGACTCGCGCGAGTCTTAAATCGGGCGGGTTGATTCTAAGATTATTATTGACCGCCATTGGAAGTTTGAGCATTGACAAGTAGTAATTTGGCTATAAGCTTTCTGTTGAGCTTAATTACTTGAAGTCGACTTTTAGGATCGCCGTTTGAGTCTACTAAGCCTTTCGCGAAGGCCAATATTTCGTCTTTATCTAGTATATCTAAGAAGCTAGTCATAATGTCGATCGCGTCTTCGATACTATCCTGTTCTAGGTTTACGTCCCCACGGGGCTGGCGGGCGGAGGAAGTGGCCCTGGAGGGCTTGGGTTTGGGATTGGAGGCCTTGGCGGCTTGGGTCTCTGGTAGAGGTTTTTTCCACGCATTGGTGGAAGGAAGAGGGGCTGGTTGGAGTAGTGGCTGAGGGCCGGACGGGTTTTGCGCTGGACGGGAAGGCATCGAAGCCTTATGCGTCCTGCCGCCCTTTCCGGCGGACCTGCGTGGGGCCCTAGGGCATCCGCGGTAATTTGCGGGGTGCCCTTGGGTCTCACACAAGACACAGCTGGGAGGTACGGCCGGGTCTGGGACCTTGCGCGGACAGTCAGCAGTAGCGTGACTTTCTAAGCACTTCACGCACCTGGGTTTTGCGTGACAGTTTTTGGCGGAATGCCCATAGAGCTGGCAGCGGTGACACTGCCCGGGAATGCCACGAGACCATGGCTTATCTATAGTAATGCCCGTGAGTGAGCAGATGGATTTAATATTGAAAATTTGTTTGCCCTCGGGGCTGCGGTCTAGGACAGCTAGGACCATGTCGTAGCTTTTTTTAGTGTACTGATTGTACATACGGTGGACTGCCCTAACGGGTAGATTTTGGGACATTAAGTCCCGAAAAACGGATTGGGTCTCTAACTCGACTGGGATACCCTTGAGGACTACACGTAATTGACGCTCGTCCTCCAGAGCGTAGGAATGGAACCCTATGTTTGAATTCCTAAGGTGGGTCGTAAGGACCCTGTGGTCTTTAGGTGTTAACACCTGAATTCTAACTCCCTGAGCTGTAGATCTGGCAGAATTGAACTGCACTTTAGCGGACAACATCCATAATTGTAGGTTATCCCACGCTTTTTTTTCCTGAACTATGATCGGGGGAGGTAACCTATCCCTACGAGCGCCGGCCGGTAGCGGTACCGAACCGTCGCCAGAGTTGGACGCGGGGATTGAATTATTATTGTTGCTATTATTATTGTTAGCAATTGCATTGTCTGTCTTGTCAGTCATTTCGGCGTCGGAGCCGTTTTTGTCTACCTGCGCACCCTTTTCTGCTACCTGCGCGCGTGCCCTACTTTTGCGCGGGGGTGAGGACCGCGGGGAAGCGGGGGAATCTAGCGTGCTCGCGGCGCGTTTGCCTGAACTATCGGGGGATCGTTTTGCCTTGCGTTTGGCGGCCTTAGATATGACGGTCTCGAAACCGTCCTGATCCTCCTCCTCCTGTGAGGATTCGGCCGGCGGGGCCGCCGCCTCCTCAGCTTCGGACTCGGACTCTAGAACGATGTCCAGAGCCTCGTCCTCGTCCGATTCGGCGTTGGTCTCGCCGGGATTGGCCTCCTGCTTTTGCTGGCGTTTTTCGCGTTCCACGAATGCGGTTATTTCCAAAAAGAAACATGACGGGATATGGTCTGCGGCGAACTTAAGTAGACTATCCGAGTCTATCCGAACCATTTTGACTAAACTTGACCCCCCGCCGAGGCGAGGGGTGTGTGCCTACTTTGACCTAATGTCTCGGCGTGGTGGGGCCGGGGTGAGTACCTAGCTTAAGCTATCACTGTGTAAAGTACTCACGTGGGTATGGAATCCAGGTGAAATCCTATGGACACTAACACACTACACTGCACTACACAAAACAACGGAGATCGCCGCTCGCCGAACAAAACGACGCCGATCGGTCCTCTTCGTCTTCTTGGTGTTGCAGGGTGGCATAGGTCGATAGTGCGCGCGTGCGTGGATTGGTTTTTTTGGTTTTTGGGTTTTTTTGGTTCTGGTGATTGCGAAAGCGATGCCAAGCGGACATTGAGACGTCCTGGCGGTACCGCGGTCGGAATGGTTCCACAACTGTCGCATTACAATCACACCCTTGTGCCGCTGCGCCACGACGCGACGGCGCGCCATCGTGATTAAGTGTTGCGATATAAAATACATAAATAGTGCAAGAGTCCCAACCACACCAAATTGAAAATCTGTTTAAATATTTCAAGATTTTAAAATAAACGACGCGAGAAAATGGAAAATATGATTTATGATTTGACACGATAACGTCGCACCGCGGCGGCACCCTCATTAATATACTCTCGGCGAGTGGACGCTACCCGCTACCCGCTACCTGCTAGCAGCGAGCAGCTCAGGCTGTCGTTAATATACATGGTCTCTTATCTATGTGATGAACTTTTTAAGGTTGTCAGTGATTTTTAAATGAAAAATGTGATTTGTTTTATCAAAGAGTCATGGGTGCGAATGACATTCGGAGAAACGCTTATATGCAAATTATTTTTCTTTCTCTGATCTAAGAAAGAAAGCTCCACGCTTTATCCCGAATAGACCTAGTGTCGAAACACTCCGTTTAAAAAAAGTGACGGAAGTAAACACCGTCCTTTGCTATCAAAGCAGAAAAGTAAAAATATGATTAAAATACATTCACTCCCCGCTTACAGTATTTTTGTAATTTTTTCAATTAAATTTGACATTGAGTTCTGCAATTTAGGACATATCACGCTGTATCCCAAGCGGGGTAGCCAGAGAGAATGGAGCGCCACAGGCTACGGTCTCTACATACCTCTTATGCCTCACCCGTTATCATGACCATCAATCTCTTCATACATCATTCTCTTCTTTTCATTTGATACTGTGTTTTCGAAGGTCAATCGATATCCCCCAACCTCTCTTACTGCTCTCTTTTCCATCACAGTTCTTTTTTGCCATTCTTTCATCACTCATTCGTTCCACGTGCCCAAACTATTTAGCCGGTACATAAATAACTGGGTTTATTTTCACCAGTTTCCCACTCCCTATTCTTTAACATGTGACCGGTATAGTTATATTTGGACACAAAGCTAATACTCCACGTTCAATAATAAGAGATACACACACACACACACACGTACCTACATACATATGTACGAGTGTGCTTCGTGCCTGTAGATGATGGTATTGTGTGATTACTTACTAATGAGGTGTCGTAAGCAAACATTAACTAATTTGAGCTCCGGAGGTTAGCAGGCACGTTGCACCGCTGTAATAGTCCAGTTACTACAGCGCGACTGTACGCGGTGGTCGTCACTTCAAATATAGTTTAAGATAATATCTTGGTCAGGTAACCTTTTTCGTCAGGGGTTGAATTATTTAAAATATACACATAGAGAGTGCTACTTATTCTATATATTATGATGCGTATTGTAGTAATATGATAATAATTATGAGGCACCTTATTTTTGAGTTTTTACTATCTATAAAATAGTGTAGTTTTTACTATATTTCTGATAATAAGTAAAATAATTTATTTTTAGACTCACGCTTCGTTCTGCATTTAACAGAGTAAACAGAAAGAAGGTCACGTTAAGACACTCTTATCTCCGTTTTCTCCCCGGATTCGAGATCTCGCACTTATTCTATAAGAGTGCGAAATTAAAAATAACTCATTTCCATCTCGCCGTGAGCAAAATTATTTTTCTTTTCGAAGAGAATGGGTTCATATTTTTCTTTGAAGATTATATTATATCACTTAATAAGTACTCGTATATAAGATACCAGGAGAGTAAAGAAACGAAACTAAATATTCTTCATCATGCTTTCGTAAGATCGCTTCTCTGTTAAAAGATGAACAAATTACTTTTTAATGTTCGTTCCTCAATGAAACACGCCGGCGGAAGGACAACTGTACTCCGCAAAGCAATTTTCGAAATTGCAGCGCTTCTGCAAAATTATATTCTTCAGTGGAAAAATATGTATAAGTAAAGACTTTACTTTATTCTCAACAGATTTTTACTTTAACAATACTTACCTTTTGGAATGTTCTGTTGTTTTGTACGTTTAAAACTCTGTTATAATGTGATAACATTTAAATTAGCTGGACTTCTAAATTGACAATTTTGTATATCAAGGATTTAAATTAAAGGTATAATTAGTATTTTTATTAGTACATTAAAAAAGAGTATCATATCTTTCTCGCTCGCTCGTCCTTACAAGAGCGATAATTGAATTGTAAATAAGTGGAGTCATCACGTGGAGCTGCTAGCTGCTGGCAAGCGTTCTCTGCATACGTCTATCGCCTCGTCCACTGTCGTCAACCTTTTTACACAAACATACGCTCTAAGGGGTCCTCATGTTTTTTACGTGACGGTTAATTTCTTTGACAACAAAATTGATTTCTATTATTTAAGACGCTATGACCTTATGTACTCCATGATCCCTGAATAAATGGAACTTAGGCTCCAGGTCTACAAGGAGCTAGAGATGTGTTAATTAAAAGTAAACAAGATTATAAATTCTACCTATGTTACACAATTGTAGTATTTTCGAGATAATAGTAGAATAAAATGCCAACTGATTTGTACACGTTTAATGTCCGATCACAACTGAGTAAGCCAACGCTTTATTTAGACTTACCCTCAACTTATAATAATCACTACATCCCTCCACCAATAATATAAAAATATACAAATAAAAACAATTATCCAATTCACAAGTAAACGAAACTAATAGGTTTATTACAATTTTACATTTTTTTGCTTCCGTGTCTTACGAATAGGATACCTCCGACCACTCTCGGCCGTGACGGACACTGGAGTAGTGTCCTCACCAGGTAACATGAGATCGTTTTTATCAACAACGGGCAATGTGCCCATCCTAGAATTTGAATCTACATTGGATTTATTACTCTGGTCTACATTAATTCGAACATCAGGATCCGATGGTTCTGTTTCCTCCGATAACTTCTCTCTCTCTCCCACTTGATCCAATGTAGTTTCAGAATTCGCTACTGGGCCGACTTCATCTGTTTTTGGAACACAAGTTACACCAGTATACTTTAACAATTGATCAAAATGTTTCTTAATTAATAAATTTAACACTGGAATGTATACCATAAAAAGTCTAGAACCAATCTTACTTCTAATTACTCCTAAATGCCATGTACATTTATTTCCATTATAATAAAAATGTTTAACTAAAACCTGGTCACCTATGTTAAAACAAACATTGCGTACACCGCCATATTGTTTACTTTGTAAATCTTGTTTATAGTTAACTGCTGTTTTAGCAGCAGATGCCAACGACATCGAATTAGGTGACGTTCGAGTATCTTTTAAAAAATCTAATGTGGAAAACAACTTCCTTCCGAGCATTAGTTCTGCGGGTGAATATCCCGTAGTGCAATGTGTTGAATTTCTATAATCAAACAGAAATTTTAATAATTTTACGTTAATATTTCTTTGGTTAGACTCAGTTTTTAAAATAATTTTTAGTGCCTTTTTAACAGTTTTCACCGTGTTTTCCGCTTGGCCATTTGATGCCGGATGATAAGGTGCAATCGTGACATGTTTTATATTATTACTTATACAAAAATTATTAAACTGACTCGAAGTAAAATTCGTTGCGTTATCTGTAACAAGAGTATGAACTAAACCAAATCTACTAAATAATTCGTACAACTTCATAATAACAGCGTCGCTATTTGTGGAAGACATAGGATAACATTCTATCCACTTGGAATGGGCGTCAACTACGATAAGAAAATTTTTCTCGTGCAACGCAAAAAAATCTAGATGTACTCTTTCCCATGGACGTTCAGGATAAGGCCAGGGAGCCAGTGGAGCTCGAGGCGGGGAACTGCGGAAAGATGCACACAAACTGCATGAACCTACCTTTTCTTCAATTTGTTTATCTATATTAGGCCACCACATACGACTCCTGGCTTCCGTTTTAATCTTTACTATTCCGAAATGAGAGGAATGTAATTCATTTAGTAACCTATCTCGAAAAACTGCTGGAATTATAATCTTATGTCCCCGTAACAAGCAACCATTTTCTAAAGACAATTCTAAACGACACAAAAAATAAGGTCTCACTTTCACGTCATTGACGTTACGCGGCCACCCATTTTTTAAGTGATTAATCACTATTTTTAGAATTTCATCTCTCTCAGTCTCTTTCCTAATTTCATGAACCGTTACAGGTTTTAAAAAAATATCCGATACAAAATTTACAATACTAGACTTATCAATTTCCTTATCGTCTATCTCAATGTTATATCCAATGGGCACAGACCGCGATAAAAAATCAGCTGTATTATCTTCACCCTTAACAAACTCTATATTATAATTATACGCGGATAGGAATAACGCATAACGCTGCAAACGGTTTGCGGCTAGTTCAGGAATGCCTTTTTTTGTTCCGATAATCGATAACAACGGCTTATGATCAGTGCGTAACGTAAATGGAACCGTACGCCCGTACAAATAGTGGTGAAATTTCTTTACCGCAAATACTATCGCCGTCGCTTCTTTCTGTATTTGTGCATAATTACGTTCCGCCTTAGACAAAGACCGCGACGCGTACGCCACCACGCGCTCCGAGCCGTCCGCCTGCCGCTGCGCGAGCACCGCGCCCAGCCCCGCGAGCCCCGCGTCCGCCGTCACTATCGTCGTCGACTCGGGGTTATAATGTGCTAAAACTCGATCCGATGTCAATTCTTGCTTAATTTTTGTAAATGCATCATTCTGTAACTTCCCCCAAATCCATGGCTCGCCTTTTTTTAATAATGAATGCAACGGATTCAATATGCTCGACGTGTTTGGAACAAAACACCTATAATAATTAACCATGCCGAGAAAAGACTTCAACTCACTGACGTTTTTTGGACACTGAGCATCGAGTATTGCTTTTATTTTTTGATTTGACTTGTGCAGCCCGTTTTTATCAATTATAAAACCTAAATATTCCACTGAAGATTTAAAAAATTCACATTTATCCCGTTTTAATCGTAGCCCCGCGTCTTGTAACCTACTTAGGACTAATTGTAATCTTTGTAAATGTATAGTTTTAGTGGGCCCCGTTATTAATATGTCATCTAAAAAGATACACGTTCCTTCTATGTCAGATAATAACTGCTCCATTGCTCGTTGAAATATAAAAGGTGCATTAGCTAATCCAAACACTAATCTATTAAAACGGAATAACCCCTTATGAGTATTAATGCACGTTAAATTTTTAGAATCGTCTAGAACTAACTGGTTATAGGCCCTTGACAGATCGATTTTTGAAAATTCGACCCCACCATGTAATTTAGAAAATAGCTCTTCTATTCTCGGTAATGGGTAATTATCCGTGTATAAAACTTTATTTAACGTTACTGAAAAATCTCCGCAAATCCGTACATTTCCGTCTGCCTTTAAAACCGGTACTATGGGAGTAGCAAAATCTGAATGGTCTATTTTTTCTAAAATACCTAAACTCACTAATCTTTTTAGTTCTGACTCCACTTTTGGCTTTAAAGCGAAAGGAACCGGTCGGGGCTTAAAAAACTTAAGTTGCGAATTTGGCTTAATTTTTAGTGTAATTTTATATTTATTAAAACGGCCTAATTCATCCACAAATAGCTCTTTAAATGTTTCTGTCAAACCGATACATACTTTATCATCCGTTATACTATGACATGTCATCCTGCATAACTGCAAGTTAAACGCACTTATAAAATCTCGACCTAAAAGTACCGGCTGATGAACAGAACAATTTAAAACATATATTTTCAACATTTGTGTGTGACCTTCATATTCAACAGGCACCACTATAAATCCTAAAGGGTGCATTTTACTGCCATTATAACAATTTAAAACCACACGACAGGATTGCAACTCGGCCCGCCCCGCGAAACATCGCTCGTACACGTGTTGGGGCAACACGGAGACGGCACTGCCGCTGTCTAACTCACACAACAATCGCTCGCTACCGATTAAAACTGTCTCCGTCATCGGCGCTCCGTTTATACACTTAATATTAAAACTATTTAAATTAAATTTTTCGTCCTCATCCTTACTTAAAATATTATTATGTTTAGTAATTTGTTTCCCGCACATGCGTTGTAGATGTCCTTTCGTATTACACTTGCGACACGTATAATTAGCAAAACGACATTCATTTTTGCTATGATTCCTGTAGCCGCACACTGCACAAACCGGTTTCACGTTATTCAACTTCGCCGTCGCCGCTGCTCGTGCTCGCACCGCGAACACCTCGGTGGCGCCGGATGCGTCCGTCGCCGTCGCGTGGCGATGCGAAGCCGCAGGTTCGATGCTCGCCCTATGCAATGCTAACCGGGCACATCGAATATTTGTTGCTAACTCCAGAGCTTTATTGAATGTCAACGTTTCAATATTTTCTGCGAACAATCTCTCTTTTTCCTTATTGTTTTCTAGTCCCAACACAAATCTATCCCTTAAAGCGGTGTCAAGATCTGATTTGAACTCACAATGCTGCGCTAGGCTGCGAACTCGAGCCGCCCAATCCGTTAGGTCTTCCCCAGGATGCTGTTCCGCTTTATAAAATACGTATCGTTCCGCAAACGTACTTTTCTTTACGACGAAATGAGTGGTGAGCTTCTCGTCGCCAATTTGTAGTATTTTCGAGATAATAGTAGAATAAAATGCCAACTGATTTGTACACGTTTAATGTCCGATCACAACTGAGTAAGCCAACGCTTTATTTAGACTTACCCTCAACTTATAATAATCACTACAACAATATAACATTTTTAAAGATAATATTTACAGATTAAGACGTTATATTTTGACTTTTCTGTCTTTTACATGATATGCTCATAATTTTAATAGTTTTTAACTTGGACATATTGACAGCGATGCAATGGCAATGACTCCTCCCTCCGAGTGCGAATATACAGGGTGAGTCATATTGAACTTTCCGATTTCAATAAGGTGTGTATTAAAAACAAAGCGACATGCAGTAAAAATTATTTTATTGTTTGAAAGCACATAACATGCAGTTTTAATTTAGTTGGTTTTAAAAATGATATCCTGTAAATGTCTACCTCCATTGACCACACACTGCTGAAGCCTTTCCCGGAAGTTGTCCATTACTCGTCGAGTCATATTCAGCGGAATAGCATTGATTTCTTCCGTGATTGCAGCCTTCAGTTCATCGATGGTTCGGGGACGATGCGTGTACACCTTTTCCTTCAGGTAACCCCAGAGAAAGAAATCGCAGGGGGTTAAATCAGGTGATCTCGGCGGCCACCCAACGTCACCTCGCAAAGAAATGAGATGACCGGGAAACATTTGTCGCAGGATTTCCATTGAACGCCTGGATGTATGGGCTGTAGCACCATCTTGTTGGAACCAGATGTTATCGTTGTCATGATTCTGCGTTAATTCCTCCAATTTCGGTTTCAGAAAAGTTTCAAGCATGTCGCAATACCGAGCAGAGGTAACTGTGACGACTTGACCATCTTCTTCAAAAAAATAGGGACCCCACACACCAAACTCTGCAATAGCGCACCACACTGTCACTCGAGGGCTGTGAAGTGGTCGTTCGTGTAGGTTTCGTGGGTTATTCTCAGCCCAGTATCGAAAATTCTGTTTGTTGACAGTTCCGGCGAGGTGAAAATGTGCCTCATCACTGAAGATCAAAACAGCAGTGCGGGGGATCTGCTGAATGTCGCGGCATAAATTTGTTCGTGTGTCTAAGTCTCTAACTGTTAATTCTTGCACTACCTGAATCTTGTATGGGTGAAATTTAAGGTCTCTATGCAGTATTCTGCGGACACTACTGAAAGATAATCCTAGTGAAGCGGCATGTTTCCGAACAGAACGCCGAGGGGATTGTTGAATTGAAGCCCGCACTCTATCCACGTTTTCCGCTGACGTTGACGTCCTAATTCGGCCTTGTGGTCTTGTTTTTAATGCTGATGATGTTGCTCTAAAATTTGATACCCAATTTCTGATTGTTGGTCCAGTGGGAATGGGATCACGTCGACCAATAGCAAAATGTAAACGGAACGCACGCTGTGTTGTGATCACGGAGCCGCCATTTTTAATAAACTCTTCAACTACGAACGCACGATGTTGTCCCGACCAAGCCATTGCTCACACTAAAACTGCATGTCATGGCGCGTCTAATGACACCATCCCCACCCTTCTACTCCTTCCCTTCTTCGTGCAACGTCCTTCCAAAACCGGAAAGTTCAATATGACTCACCCTGTACTTCACAACCGCCCGCTTACAGTACACTATACGTTGCGGTGCTACGCCAGAATGGCCTCTTCCGTACGGTAGTGTGGTCAGTAATAATATAAAGACATTATCACTACATCCTTGCTTGATAAATAGACTATTCAACATAACAATATTTATCAATTCGAACCAATAGTTCCTGCGATAGGGATGTCGACCAAACTAACTCCTCAACTCTATAATATTAGTAGGGCCAGATTTAATGACAAAAAGTCTGATATTTCAGGTGTCTCCGGCAGGTTGGAGGGAGTCTTAATATTCAAGATTCTTAATTAATTTCTTGTTTCTTTCCTCAAGAGAAATTATAGCACTCGGATAAATTGAAAGCCTTAGTGGCGGCCGCGGATTTATTAAGTTTAATCTTTTGTTTAATTAAGTATCATATCGTATTCGCTATCGTCAAGCAGCGTAAACGTAGTGCCTAGACACTGTACTCTAAAGTTTTAGTCAGAATTTTGAATGGTGAAACTCAATCTTTTCCACACAATTCGTAATGTCTCTAGAATTCAGCGGAAAGTGGAGAACGGAAGTGTCTTAATAGGAGCCGGTAAAACCTGCTGGTATAACCTGCTGGTAAAACACCAGCAGGTTCGGAGATTACAGGATACGCTGTGGGATACAGCGTGAAACTAAAAACACTCAAAGATCTGCTTTGTCATGGATTTATACCCAAATGTAAAGTTATATAAAGTTATCATATATTTTTATAACGTGGCTTTTATGTACTTAGTTTAAAAATAAATATCGAAGCATGAGCTATTAAAAATTTATAGTTCATATCAGAGCATCATATATTTCTATTTTATTATTCACATCAAACTCAGTTTAACCAAAGAAAATGGAATCCTCTTAGCTTTCCTTTATCTTTGTATGTAAAGAAAAGTACAGAACGGTTCAGCAATGGAAAATTAAAACAGGTTGTCTGTAAAGTTGCTTCACATTGAATTATCTTAGAAAGAATTTTGTATTATTCCAAAAAAGCAGATAAGCATTTATAATTTTTTCTATTAATTAACATTTATTTGCCTAATAACTTGTTAATTAATATATTTTTTTACTTAAATTATTTTAATCAATTATATATAACAATACGTTATATAATTACAAGTAATAATGAGTCTATAGATGTGTCACAAGCAGAACGCTTTGACCGATCGTGCCTCTCTATCACTCTAGCCGCGCTCTCGCTTGCACGCTGTACTCAGGCGGTACGTACAGCCGGCGTTCATTACATTTATAAGACGTTATGGTCGTCATCGTTATCAAAAAGTAAAGAAAAATAACGTATTGTTCTTTTATATGGACAGAGTGTCTAACATGGGCGCTCTGTCTAAATGCTACATGCTGATGACTTCACGCATAGTTCGTAAAAATACTTTGAAACTGAGTAAAAGAGCAAAACATAAATACGAGTATCGTATAGAACTCATATAGAACTGATAATAAAAGATAGCTTATCTAGAAGAATATATGCCGGAAATGTCTCCCATATAGGTACATACTCGTACATCGGCAGTGCCTGCGCGGTCGCCGTAGTGTTCCAATGAGGAGTTCCGGCGGAAGGAAGGATATTACCTCCATACACAGTACGAGTACGCACTTTGTGGCACTCTCTTAATATATCGACGTGAGTTAATATGATAGTGGTGCAATAAGACGTGCTTAGTGTGATGAATTACTTAATATATGTGTTGTACATGAAAATGTATGGATTATACAGGTGAAATTGTCAGTACCACTTTGAAACCACAGTTTTAACTACTCTATAATTCAGAAAAAACTAAGTTCCCTAAAATGAAAAAGTTATCTTTTCAAACAATTATAAAATTATCGTTTTACAAATAAAACACCACTTGTAAAGTATAACATAGGCACGGACACACTTACCTATCAAAGCGGCAACGTCGCACACGAAATACAAATATGGATAAAAATCGTGAAATGAAAAAAAAATCCTACGTCCAAACTGTTGAGGTACCTTGATTAATTTCTTTACTTCTGGATTTGAAATCTTTTACCCTTTATGCAGTTTCAGTAAAAGGAACGTTGGTCTTCCACCTGTATAATGAATGTAGAAAGCATACATAACAGTTTATAGAGAATGTACGGACGCCTACCGACGTGAAAATATGGATACGATTAAAATGAAAACCTAGCTTCAGACCTCAAACTACTCAAAATGACAAGTTTATTAATAGTCAAAGTTTTATTAACCGACTTCTTTTAATAGTGTAAATGTCAACAGCAATTGACACCTTCAATGAGCTTTCGCTATTCGCCCTTTACATAAAACTTCATTCGAACATTTACAAACAAAAGAAAACAAAATAATAAAAGAGAAAATACTAGATCGTCTCATTGACTCCACTCCGCAACTTTTTAATTCGCTCGCCCTTTGAGTCGAGTAACTGCTTGCGTTCATTTGTTTAAGCAGATTATACGAAACTTGCTTTTTTCAACATTCAACTCTTGAGCTTTATAATTGAAGTTTTTGTGGGGATAGAGGATAAACTATTTATGGTATACGTGGCGTGTTTAGGATAGTTAGATGGTTCGAACTCAACTAGAGGGAGCTCTTCAAAATATTTTGGTTTTTTGTTTTATACTTGGTAAAGTAAATAATTTTACACGTAATATCTGTTTTAAGGCGGAAAGTGCAAAACGAAACGTTATTAAATTTATAGATGCCGCGGGTTGTTTGTTAGGAACTCAGTAAGGGAAAAGTTTCATATAATAAACAGGTAATAATATAGAAAACTTACTAAATATTTACTATAACAGTAGTATGAAAATAAATCTCGAGGGAAATGAATTGCCTAAATGTCTGCTCTAGCTTCGGTTATAAATTGAAAGGTTCATTGTTTCACAAAAATAATTAAATTGCTTCTGCTGCTGGAAGAAACAGATCAAATAATTATTAATATATAATTAAGTTATGAAGTCCTTTAGGTGGTAAGGAAGCAACTCTCTACAAATTGCGTTCATTTTAAAAGATAATAACATAAATGATGTTACACGTCAAATATACTTTTATCTGACTGACAAAGTGTGTTCCGCGTGTAGTCAGTCCGCTTTAAGCATTCCCGAGACATACAAAATATTCTTGAGTTTTTCATATTTCAAAAACAGTTTGGGTAACCGTTAAAACCTATAATATATTTCAAAATCCCCGCAGTCCTTTCAATTCTACTTAAAATAAAAAAAAAATAAAAATATTTATTCCAGTTTCACTTATTATATAGCTTAAATATGTTAAATATGTGTAATAGTATTCCAATATACAGTAGCTACATACAAAGCAAGTGGGAACGTAAAAGACATTATTTGAACATGTTTTACGATAACGTGACAACTCGATAAGCGCCGGATGTGAGAGACGACACGCTGTTGGGGGGGGGGGGGGGTGTGCACGCTCACGTCACGCTACACTGCTTGTAAATTGATTTACGTATTACTATCTGCAGGAACCTTCCGCAAATGAGAGGGAGAGTGTCACAGTGTCACACTCTCACACTATCGTGTATACAGGAAGATTTCTTTCTTTCTTCTTCAAAACCTATTTTGAACGTTTTTTTCAGCTTCACGCCATATCCCGCAGAAAGCAGGGTAGGCAGAAGGACCGTAGTACACTACCCTCCCCACATTCCGCCAAATTCTGGAGTCATTTCGTGTTGCGTGGCGAAACTTAACGCCGGGGTTTGCTTTGGTATCAGAGCAAAGATATTATGAAAATAGTAAGTATTTCATTTCCTCGAGTGGGAATGGAACCCACAATCTGTCTCGTTCAGAGCCGCACGCGTGTGCCCCACGTGTACTTTCAGTCACAATTTACCATAAAAACGTATTTTTTATATTGACGCGCTATATAACAGTATGCAGGGGGAACGTAGCAGTTAGACACTCCGTTCTCCACTATACGTCATTTTAGAATATATTCGACAGCTCGCAAGTATTTGTCGTTTACGTTTACGTTTGTTCACGTGATGCACATTGCAGGAGTACGTGAGGTGCATCTTCACCTCGCACGAGACATCACTTGTTACTACTTGTTTGTCAAAAGTGTATTTGTTGTACAATATATTGTGGTGTAATGGAAACTATTTTATAGTTCCTCTAATGTAATAATTAATAATTAAGAATATAAATATTATGAAACGTCCATTAATAACGTATACATTTTTTTTATATTAATAATTTGTTTCCAATACAAAAGTTCACATTACTGAATTATATTCTCGGGCCTCTAGGAATATTCTCTAGACGTTCGCACAACCTCCGGTTATTATATAAGAACGAGCTTTAACGTATTTCCGAAAGCTCTTTTTCTCACAAAACGTCAGCTTTCGTCAATATTCTTCAAATGTCGCAATATAATGTCGGCTCTGCGTTTGACGCCGCCGACGCGGATCCTCACGATTTATGTAAAAACCTCGAAACGACCGAATGATATAAGAAATAAAGGGAACCATTTATCATCGGTCCCGCAAATGAGGCAATTTTGTGAAATTATAATAAAAAGTGTGGAATCATTGTATTTTATCTTCAATTGTGGGAATATATTAGAAATGTTGGTTAAGAATGTAGCGATTTAAATGTGTGTGTTTTTTAGTGATTTGACGTAAAGTGGGCTATAAATTAAAGTTATACTTAGGTATAAACTAGAATGTATAAAGAAATAGTCGTCGCCCACATTGTTTTTAAGAAATAGAATGAAAATTTCCGTTTTTTCCCGTTCCTCCGTGCTCCACTACACTTATATAAATACAAAGTAAAAAAGAATTCAAGAAATAATATCTTAATAGTTATCAGTAAAATAAATTAAATATAATGTCATCACCTTACTTAGTTACTTCTAGAGAACTAACCCGAGTTGGTAAGAGCGTGCTCTGTGTTAGGTTACGTGCGGTTTACTGTCGGCGTCTCTACGGTACCCCCATCTAACCTATCGGTACCATATCTATTTAGGTATAAGCACGACGGTTGAAAGTTCGATTTCCATTCGGGGAAATGAATTATTTTTATTTCTATATTCTAGTAACAATAAAAAGTGCAGTGTTGAGTCAATAAGCAATGTATTAAAAATTGGGCAGACAGTGGAGAACGGAGTGTCCTTGCACTAGACTCCCATCGCCTAGAAAAAACTAAATAATAAAAAAAAATACATTAATAATATTTTTTTAGAATTAGAATTACAAAATTATGATACAACTAGGTATCAGTCAAACTAAATAATAAGAAATATCTTAATTTTCGAATTTGCCAAAATAGCTTCGACATTTTACGTTACATAGGACGACCTTCAAGTTTTTACTGAAAACTAAAACGATAATCGTGAGGGAATTGTGTTATAATAACGCATTAAACTTATAGCAAAATAATGTATACATACTGCCATAAACAATTTAGGTCTAAGCCATCAAATGTACGAATATTTTACTTCCCTATTTAAGAATCCAACTTTACAAACTACTGTATTTCTTTATATTTATTTTTTAACTTCGCGCTGTGTGTTACGTACAGCGGTGTAGACATAGGAAACCTTTTTGGCGAAGTTGCGCCCTATTTACGATACATTGTTGAGTGACGTAAGTTAACGCCGCGCTATGTCCCCGAATGAGAATCGAACCCAGCTAGACGCTTTTCCGTGCATCACGACTGTATTTTAATATTATCAAAATATCAAAAACTGATCATAAACCAAGCTTCAAAAATGCAAAGATAACATTTTGATGTTAAATTAATTTATTTGTAAATATGTAACTTATATATCTCGCCGATATCGTTAGAAAATATCGCAAAGCACGCAATGTCTCTGAATCGACAAATACCCTTGAACATAAAGAATAACATTTTTTATTAATAATAGACATAAGCGTATAAGAAATTCAACGATTCTGACAAAAACATAAGGTTTAGTGGTGAAAGTGCTTGGATGGTTTCCAAGGTGTGCGGGTTCCAGTTCTGCTATGTTCAAACTCTCTATACGTTCCCTAAAAATAATTTTCTATTCTTAGTATGGAATAACACTTTAACAAAGGATTAAATTGTCTTTTTCTATTTACATTGAAACATTGTAATTTGCCCATTCGGTCCCCCGTCACAGCGACTGATTGTCTCCAACACAGGTTAGAGTTCATTCGATTACGTCACTACCACGCAGAGTGAACTTTGCTAGCAATAGGAAGGTACGATATTCGTTTGAAGAGCGACATCTCTAAGGCTGGCGCAAACCCGTCTCAATGGCGAAACGTCTCGGGAGACAAATTTGTTTTACCTCCAAGTTTTACCTAACCTCGTGTAAAAGCAAACTTTTTATATCTTATATTACCGATATATCAACGACAGCTAATTTTATTCTATTCTTTTACAATTTGCTGTAATAAAAATTATTTTACTTCTATTTTTAAGATTGTAGGTTGAGTTTCTGGCTAAAAAAGTAGTAATATTTAAGACGGCGCCTCTTGGAAACCGTCAAAGCGCACTAAGCCATACGTTGCTACCAGGCTACGTCGAAATTTTTAAAACACTAACGCTTGTTACAATCCCACTACGTTAAAATTTACACTACGTTTCCTAAAAATATTTTTTTCTTTCCTAAGTGTGGAATAACACTTTAAAACTGAAAAAGTAGAGTAATTAACTCCACTGCCGTGCAGGAAAAGTCGTGACCCTATTTTTTTATAAAAAACAAATCAAATCGGCTTCACGCTGTATCCCGCATACAGCAGGGTAGGCAGAGGGAACCTAGTGTTAAGACACTCCGTTGCCCACTTTTTGCCAAATTCTGTATTGAGTAACGGAACTAAACGCCGCGTTTTGCCTCACCACTAGAGCGGAGAAATAAAAATATTAATTTAAATAAATATTTCATTTTCTCGGTTCAAACAAATTGAACCACGACTAGCCTCTGACCTTTTTTATAATTATTCTTAATTTTAATCATACAAGCGTATTACAAACATATTATTTCATCGCTAACATACCTATTACACATTAAGTTCCCACACACCCACAACTCGACGGCAGTACTGCACGAGACAGTCAGTGACAGCCGTCAGCGAGACATCGTGAAGTATACAGCAAGTTACAACTGCTTAACTTGCGGCTTACTCTAAATGAGAGTGTAGCGTCGCAGAAGAACAAGACAATGTCAGTGGTAAGCAGTTTTCGTTGCACTGAAATAAGCTATTATAATGTATATGAAATGTGTTCAACGCGTTTTCTGTGCGCTTAAATGTGTTTATTAATGTGTTGGGTAGCAGATCCCCCATATCGAGGCCGGCGTAGCACAGTGTACTTGTCGGATCGAAATTTTCGAAAATTGGGAGGAAACTTTGAAATGCATGTGTTAGATATAAGTTTCCACTGCCTGCCCTACTGCAGCGTGATGCTAGTTCGTTTATTTAGTTGATACCTAAATGCAGTGTTAGTCTTTCACTTTTTAAGCTCTATGTTGTAAGTAAAGAAAAAACAATAAATACCTACTTGTATTTTATTTAATTACTTTTATATAACCAGCTGTACATATAAAATATCTTCATCTTCATCGATATTCACTTACAACATTTTATTTAATTTTGCAACAGCTGGTTTTGACTCCGGGATATTTTAAAGTATATAAACTCTACTTTTCCGGCGATTAATAATAACCCCGACAAAGTTTGAAGCTTTTGTAAGAAATAATAGTAAATAATGAAGTTTTCATCAAGTTGCCTGTGTTTTGATTTCCCCCGACGATAACGCGCTGCGAGAGAAAAACGAGTTATATCTTATTATTTTTGGGCTACAAATAACATTATAATTAACTGAAAAAAGAAAACAAATATATAACTTTAGAAGTCAATGTGAACCTGTCGAATTCTACTCGGGAACGTATCTACACAAATGTTTGAATGATTATAAGGGCGGCGTTGAGTTCTGCATTCCAGAACTCTTCGCCGCCCTTATGGAAGCCGCCCCTTAGTGAAGAGAGTCAGAAGGGACTGCTCCATATATTTTTGTTCAACCGTTTCACATTGTGAGTTAACTCTTTTCAAGAAAGACGCGACCAAGATACTCTAATTGAAACTTTTCACAATGTTTAGAGATATTGCATCTTAAGTGACAAAATCGGAAAAATGGAAAAAATAAAAATAAAAAATAAAAATAAATAAAAATAATGAAATAATAAGTGTATGAGACTTTTGCGTGGCTGGATAAGTAAAGCTTAGTGGGTAGTTTTCAAAGTGCGCATGCCCAAGTTCTGCTACGTTATATTTTTATATATTTTTTGAAATATATTCTATTCATTTACTTAAGTACATACAATAAAATATTAATGATTCGCTCAAAGCTGTTCCCCCCCCCACACGAGCAGCTACCGTCGACACCTGCTCTACGCCGAGTCGTTTGCAATTTGTAATAATTATAACTTTGTAACGCGACTTGTTTCGTCGAACAACGAAACTTCCATTTCTTGTTTACAGAAACATCTTGTTTATTTTTAAGTGCATATTCAAGAAGTTTCGTGATTTATTGTAGTGGTGTTACTGCTAGAATATTGTAGCTTATACTCGTCAACCTTGTACATTGCATTTATTCTATTATAGAAGAAGAATATCTAGAAGTTTATAAACATTCAAAGATTCATAAGTTTAAATTTTATAAATTGTATTCCATATTGGTACGAATCCTAGATGTACTAGTTTTACTCTCACTTGGTCGATATTTTAGTTTTAAAATTTAAAGCCGGGTTTAAACTAGAATATTCAATTTGCTTTTCATTTCCAACCTCACAAGAAGCAAAAGTTAAAATAATTGAATCTTTATGTATTTACTCCAGTAATATTGGTTTTACTTTTGATTGCATCTCCAATGTTCAGCAACTTGAACTCAAATTTATAGTAATATTTTTTACGAAATAAATAAAACAAATTTATTGTAAAGAAGTGTTAGTGTTAAGTGTGTTGTGTGGTAACCAGGCAGAGAGATCCTATTGGGACTTGACTCTCTATGTTATATATATATATATGTATATATATATGGGGCTATTTGTAATACATCTCCGATAAGCATAGCCCGATGTCTGGACTTTTTTAACCACACCGAATAAAATTCTATTGCTGTGTTAGATTTAATACTTAAGTTAGTAAAAACCAGTTAGTTTAATGTTTTTAAAACCTTGCATATTTTGAATAGTAAATATATTATTATATCTATATAACGTAAATGTTACTGGTTTAGGATAATAGTAATTAGAAACACATTGAGTTTCTCTGGGAAAGAAACGACATTTCATGTTTACAAGTATGTTACTAATTACAAATTACTATTGACTCTAATAAATAAAGTCTAATGTGACACGTGTTTCGTTAAGCAAATTATTTTTTAAAAAACCGTTTAAAAGGATCTCTTCAGTCCGTGTAGCGTCATCGTTAGTGTATGGTGAGGAGACGTGTGGTAATTATTTAAGTATATTGCATTACAGTTATTTTATAAAGAATATTATAAATCCTTAGCCAAATCAATAATTTAACATTTGAGGCTGTTTCTGAACGATTGAATGAAATTATTCATTGACATCAACACATTTGACTGTCAGTCAATTCTGTTTATTAAATGAACTACATGATTACATGTAGTTCAAGAGGGCGAAGCTGCGGGGGGAGCCGCTAGTAATTGCATATTCCAAAAAATACCCAAATCGAATCGATCCAAAATAATCCAATATCGAAATCAAATCCAAAATAATTAATCGAATACTGAATCGAAAACAATTAATTGAGAACTTCCTCCTTGTTTTGAAAGTCTGTTTAAAATACAGATTAATTACAAACAAATACAGATTTATTATAAGTACAAATGCAGGCAAACTCATGCCTTGAATGCATTCAAATGACTATAACTTTTTTTAAGACAGACAGACAAGAAATTAAAAAAAAAAACATTTTGCTTTCTATTATTCTCTTTAAGTGTCTCTATCCATTTCAGTCAAAAATAGAAAATGTACAGACAAAATATTTTTACTGTTTTATTATATATAGAGAAGAGATAACTTTCATACTTTCTATCTAGTTTAGAAGTAAACTAGATAGAAAGTATGAAAGTTATCTCTAGACTAAAATCCTGTAAAAAGTAATTTATCAATATTATATAGGCTGATTAAAAATATTCAAAAACAAAGAAAAAAGCAATAAGCTACGTACATGTGCTCTATCACTTGGTTTCAGGATATATGGAGAGGGTTTATCTGCTTCGAGCGTTATCGATGATCGGGCGCGCCGCGTGATGCATGGCACTCACGAGCTTGCGATTTACACTTTCCAGAAAAACGGATTGACTTTAAAAAACCGATTTAACCACATGAAATATCGACGTTTTATATATTTGTTTTTTTTTTAATTATATTTATACTAATAATTATTCTAATATCTACACAAATATTATAAAGTTGAAGAGTTCGCGAGGGGTTCGGTGAAAGTATATATAGTCCATTGTGGCTGCGGTCTGAGTTACCTTGGACACTTAAAATATATCATACTCGTATGCCACAGTAAGAAAACCCACGGTAAATTTCAAAAACCTAATAAAATATAACAATAAAGGGAAACAATAAATAGTCCTAATCAAGTCGTTCCGACAGCCGCCGTTGACTTACGCGCGCGCACGTGACACCGCCGCCGTCCTCTAGACGCGTGACGTGTCGTATGTAACGGATGTTATAATAACTACTTAGACTGTACTGTCAAATGTTATAAACATTGTGGTATATTATTGTTTACTTATTAGTTGTTTCTGAGATAAGTACTTTTGAATGCGCTTGCCAAATTTTTCTATTATATATATTCTATAATATTAATATTAATTAAATATTTTTTAATAAGGAAATTGAATCCACGACTGTCACGTATGTACAAAGGTCCACAAAGGTGCTTATTGCACACATATAAATATTCATAATAGGTCCTCACTCCAACGAGCTGTAGGCTTAGAAGGGATCAGATTAGTCATTATGGAGCGGCACGCGTCGTGTCTCTCGCTTTGGAAGCTCCTGATTACAATAAGTATAAAATAAATATTCAAAAATATTACTACATTTTTAACTATTTTATTATTATTTACGTATTGAGGGTTATTATTTTTTGGGTTATTACTTTTACCTATTGATCAACATGATAGTGGGGAACCAATTCCCCTCTTATGGAAGTATAATGTATAATTTAACCTGTAACATAAAGTCAGTCATTGTAAGAGTAAATATCCTACCATATTTACTATGTTTTAGCTTCTTGTTTTCTCCAAAGCAGAGTAGCCAGAGATAACGGAGCTTCAAACGCTATTTCGCCTGGTCCACGTTCATTGACCTCTTTTTACATGCCCCCCGGAGCATTTCCCTCACGATTTTTATAAGTCCTTCTTCCAGTATCATTGATACTGTATTCTTGAAGGTCTACCATTACTCTCACTCTGGTTTTATAAAAATTGTTTTGTCCTTCATTAAAAATATATAATTATTACTAAAGTTCTATAGTTCTATGAAATACTAAATATTGATATTTATTTCAATATTTAGTATTTCACATTAACCGTTATAATTTGCTCCAATTTAATAGTTAGCTAATATCGTAGCGCGGCTACGGCGTAGCACGCCGCTACGACGCGTGTAGCGTGTTCAAACAATGTCGGCTAATGTGAAATTTCTGTAATTGAAATTTACGTTTATTACTGTCTATTACTATTGCTTTATTAAATTTCTCTATTTAAACATTTCGCATTTAAATTTCGTTTACTGGTTTTAATAATAAGCTGTTGAAATATTTTCAATATAATGGTTGTATTAAAGGTATGTTTCTTATTATATTTCAACGCTGACTTTTTGGGGTAAATGATAGCTTTTGTTTTACTTTTATATTAATATTAGTTTATGAATAACATCTGTAACTTAGTTTTCGTAAACATTAAGATGTAAAAGGAAATGCCTATTTAATCATACAAAAAATTGGGCTCTTTTCGTTGATAAAAAACGAAACAACTGTAATATTAGCATGAGGGAGTATGTGAGATCGTTCCTAATATCGCTCGCTCGCCAGCGTGTGACAGTGTGGCTCCATTAGTTCTATATTGACTACTAGCAGCCCTCGCAAGGTTCCGCCTACTTCTTATTAATTGAATGTTATTTAAGTGTTTTAGGGATAAAATAATTGGTTATTTTAGTCATGTTTAACTATACTGTTGTACACTTTGTAAATTGTAACTTAAATCTTTTTGGATGAAATTCAGTTCAGTTGATCTGGAGATTAGCCCAGAAACCCAGAAAAACATTAAAAAACTGTTTGTTTGTTCCTTGTTATCGTGAAAAATACAGGCTTATTTTGAAATTACGGACAGACGCTTACTTTTTATTCATATGTAATAGATACATTGTGCTGAAGGCGAATTGTATGCGACGAGAACACAATATGCTTGCTATCTTCTTCTCAGTCGTTACTTACGCTCTTGAAAGAGCGGTCGTGACCATCACGTAGTCACGTTTTTGGCTTTCGTTATTATTGCCACAGTTTCACGCCATTTCCTTCTGTTGGTCGCAAGTCTAGTGCACTCATGCAATTTACCGCCAAGAGCTGATTTTAACTTGGTCAGTCCATCGCATGGGTGATCTACCTCTTGGTCTGGTACCATCTACTCTGCCTTGTACCACGAGCCGCTCTATGAAGTCGTTTCCTTTTCTGCAGGTCACATGACCGAAGAACTTAAGCATGCGGGTTTCTACAGGGGCTGATAGTCGCTCCTTGATGCCAATTTCTTGGAGTATGGACACATTGGAACATAACTCTGTCCACGATATCCCGAGCATCTTTCTCCTGCACCACATCTATGGCATCGACCTTTTTCTTCGTCCATGTCTCGGCGGCATACAGAAAAATAGAGAAAACGAGTGTTCGGATCAATCGCATTTTTTGTTTTTAATGATTTTTCTATTTTTCCATATGTTACTAAGCCTTTCCACAGCATTTCTGATAATAGCCATGCGTCGTTTTATTTTCTCCATGCATCCGCCTTTGTTTGTGATTAAAGTCCCAAGGTATATGCCACAATCATCATTTTTGTATTACTGCGAATTGACCTTTAATCCAAACTGAAATCTGACATATTCCATCTTTTGAAGCAGTTCTTCTATATGCTGAATACTGGAGGCGAATAAGGTTGTGTCGTCGGCGTAACGCAAGCTTGCAATATTGTAGCCACCAACCGCTATCATCCTTGAGAACTGGACAGATGGTATCCAGTTCTCAAGGGTGATACGCATTATAAGCTCTGTGTAAGCGTTAAAGAGGAGCGGTGTCCGTCAAGGGTGCATAAACCCTTGACGGACACCTACGCTTGGATGAAAGTTGCTTGATAGTATGCCGTCTGTTCTCACTGAGGCAGTTCCTCCTTCGTATAACTGTCTAAGAAGGTGTACTAAATGCTTTGGTGTGCCCATTTGCAATAAAGTATTCCATAAAACTAGCCATTTCACAGAATCGAACGCTTTGGAAAAATCTACAAAGCAGATGTAAACGGGTTTGTTAAGTTCCCGCGCTTTCTCTACAACTTGGCGTACGGTAAGAATTTGTTCCCTCGTACCTTTACCTTTCACAAATCCAGCTTGTTCTGGCGCAATTTCCCTTGACAAGTAGGACTTCAGACGCTCATTCAGGATATGTAGCAATATTTTGCTTGCATGTGATATAAGTGCAAAAAAACGGTAATTGCCACATTTTTTTATAGAACCCTTTTTATGTAAAGGAGTAAGAACTGTGTGAGTCCATTCAGTTGGCCATACTCCTGTCTGCCATATCTTGTTACATATTGTATGAAAAATTCGAGTACCATATTCACCTAAGGCTTTGATAGTTTCGACAGGTATTCCATCTCTTCCTGCAGCCTTCTTATCCTTGAGATGTTTGATGGCAGCCTTTACTTCGGACAAGAGTATATCCGGCTCTAATTTTACTTTATGAGGTTCTTTTGGTGAAAAATTGCGCGATTGTTGGTCCTGAAATAGAGACTGACAATAGGTTTTCCGTAACTCTGAAATCCTATCGAATTCACTAACTATTTTGCCATAATTATCTTCAATAGCCCAAGATTTAGTTTACTTTACTTTACTTGCGATATAAATCTTTGGATTCATATTTTACGGCGTGAGTTTCAATTTCATTGCATATGCTATTTTTTTTTTTTTTTTTATTTATTGAGGTAAACTAACAATATCACAATAACATAATTTATATATAATATAATTTATACATATAATAATTGTGAAATCCACATCGTTTACCATAGATATAGTAAATAAGTTTTAAAAGTTGAGAGTCGATTGTACATTATAATTCTGTATTAATTAAATATTAAGTGTCATCATACAGTTCCTCAAATAACAATCTTTTGTAAACGCTTACAATATTTGCAAAAATGTCGATATGGCTAAAGTTGCTGTTGTAGGAATTTAATGTGTGCTGAATGGGTGCACGTAGGCCTGCATTAGTACGAGTCGTTCGTGTGGCAAAAAGATGATGGGTGAAGCTTATACTATTCACAATATCAGAGCAATCGTATCTGTTATGGCAAATGTCATATAAAAACACAGCTTGCATTTGTATTCTCCTAGACTTTAACTCTAAAAGATTATATTTCTGCAGCAATTGATAGTATGGTTTATAATTACGACAGGATTTATAGTGCATGCAACGCAAAAACTTCTTTTGCACTCTCTCCAGGCAGTCTGAGTATTTGTTATATAACGGATCCCAAACACACACACCATGCTCCAATTGTGAACGGATCAAGGTCTTATAGAGATGTAGGTATGTATTTGGACGGACGAAGTCATTACTAGCTCGCATAACAAACCCATACATCTTATAGGCTTTACTACATATGTTATCAACATGTGCATCCAGTGTCAGCTTAGTATCTAATGTGACTCCAAGGTCACGAATGATTTGTACTCTACTAAGGTTATGGCCACCTATGGAATAATTATAGGTACTAGACGTTTGTTTTCTAGTAAAGGTAATAATTTTACACTTGTCAAAACTTAGCTGTAGTTTGTTAGCAATGCAGTAATTATTAAATCTATTCAGGTCCTCCTGAAAATCCAGATGGTCATTAAAATTAGTTATTGTGCGGAAAATTTTTAGGTCATCTGCATATAGCAAAAAATCACAATGCTGGAAGCACATATGGATGTCGTTAATGAATAGGATGAATAACATAGGACCAAGGATCGATCCCTGGGGCACCCCAGACGTTATAATAACCGTACCTGACTCATATCCATTTATGACAACCCTTTGTGTTCTGTTTGTTACGTAAGATTTAAACCACCTCCAAAGATTGCCACGAATACCGTTGAAAGCCAGAGAGTTCTAGTTCTAAGAGTATCCTATGATCTACTCTATCGAACGCCTTCAGAAAATCTGTGTAGATGCTATCCGTTTGAGCATTAGCATCAATATTTTCAAACAGTTTAGAAGTATAAATAAACAGATTAGTGATAGTAGATCGTTTACGAACGAAACCATGTTGCTCTGGAAGAATAGCTTTATGCAACAGTGGATAGACGTCATTACGCACCAGTCTCTCTAGAACCTTGGATAGTGTTGATAGGATTGAAATTGGTCGATAATTAACTACATGTTTTTTTAAGCCTCCTTTATGTATTGGTGTAATTCTAGCTGATTTCCATAAAGCTGGGCATATACCCTCTTTTAGGCATTTATTAAACAACATGGTCACAGGTTTACATATAGACATAGCAGAAGTTTTAATAAAAATAGGAGGAATATTGTCAAGACCTGCGCTTTTAGTACTATCTAGAGACTTTAGTTCCTTAAGGACATCTGATTCCGATAGATGTATATCACTAATAACAGTGTCATTACTAGTGTATCTGTCTATGTCATCTATATCTTCCATACAGAAGGAGTCACATACGTCAGAAGGTTGGAAAACAGATTGAAAAAAAGAAGAAAACAGACTACAAATACTTTCGGGAGTATCTGCTTTTGTTCCATTATAATGGACACTGCTTGGTATATCTGATTGATTTTGACGATTTTTTATATAAGTCCAAAAGTATTTAATATTTTTGGGAATACTGTCTTCTACAGAATTGATATATTTATTGTAACAAATTTGTGATTCTGTCTTGAATCTATCACGATACATTGAAAATATAGAATAATCGGATTGGTTTTTATATACTTTCCATTTAATCCAAGCTTTCTTTTTATTCTTAAATATGTGTATTAGTGCTGGAGTAAACCATACAGGAAATTTAGAATTGTTGGCTCTTTTAAAAGGAACGCGTTTCCGTATAATATGGAAAATATATTCATAGAAGATGTCAACACTTTCTTGAACAGATTTATTTTGAATCAATTTACACCAATTAATTTCCAAAATGTCGCTATTAATTTGCTCATAATCGGCGTTCTTAAAACAGTATCTAAAACATGGACTTTTCGGTGTTAGTTTGGATGATTTTTTATCAATAGGTATTAAAATATAATAGGGAGGATGCAAAACGTCAGGTGGAACCAGAGTGATTGGCGCAGAAAATGACTCAGTATTATATACGCTAGTTAGGCATAAGTCAAGTATTCTAATCATATTGTTTTTAAAAATATTTATTTGTATGCAATCTATGATGGACATGAAGTTTACTAAGTGAGTATACGGTGGCGTAAAATTGTCTATGTTTTTAATTTTTGCTCGTGTCCCATCAATACACCAATCAATATGATGCAAATTGAAATCACCTATCAAATAGAAGTGATCGTATTCATATATGTAAATAATTTCTTGTAGTTTATTAAAAAAGGCAACATATATCTCGGAATCAGTGGCGGGTGATATATAAATGGCACTTACTAAGTATCGAGAGTTACCGATACGCAATTCCAATAGTACATGGTCTACGATCCGTGGGATGTCGAGAGGGGCGGTAGCCAGTGCAGGCGTGCAGACTACGGCACATAGCGAGCGCAGCACTGCCACTAACACTCCGCCACCGTCTTTGCGTTTTGTTAGTACGCGATCACGGTCGCATCGGTACACGCTGTAACGGGAATCTATAAATTCAGTATTTACAATGCCATCGTGGAACCAAGTCTCGGTTAATATAATAATGTCATAATTGTGCGACAATATATTCATGTAAATAGTATTTAATTTAGTCCTTAACCCGCGGCAATTTTCATAGTAAATTGAAAGTACATTGTTATTTATGCTATTGAATTTTACGTTTAAAAATATAAAGAATTATGTAAAAGTAATTAGGTTCACAACTGACAAATCGGTGGATATTCAATGTAGATGCACATGTTGAAATATATAAGCGGCGGCTTTGTTTATTAATTAAAAAGAATAGGAATGACAACAGTAACAACACATAAAACATAGTAATCATTATCTTTGCAACACAGTGTGTATCATTATTATTGATGAAAGCTAAAAATATTTTAAGATTATCAGACGTGCAGTAAACTATCCAACACACATACCCTACATATAATTTTATTAGTACACTAATTGGATTTAAAATAATGCTTTGTAGATGTGAGAAGCGATAGCATAATAAAGTATTATTACTTTTACCTACTTTTAACCAAGTACTGGTTTCACTTATGGAGGTGTTATTAATTAGAGCATAGTGTGTGAAGCCAGGACATAAAATACATTTATGAATTGTGTTTTTCATATAACATAGATAAAGATACAAACTATTGAAAGTTAGAATAACCCGAGCAAATAATATAATTTGAGACATGTTTCTAACTTTGTTAGGCTGTTTATTTGATGCGTTGCTGTTTAGTATCTGTTTTGCGAGCCAGCACGGTTCCATGCTTAACCCAAACATATTTATATTCGTTCTTCTTAGCAGCTTCACGGGCTTTACGAAATAACAGCTTGTTATCTAAAGTTAAATGCTCGTTAACGTATATGTTGACAGGTTGGCCAGATATAGATATTGATGATGAATTTAACCCCCTCGTAGCTCGCGAGGCGGCTATTACATTATCACGTAGTGTCCTGTTGGCGAGTTTCACAACAATATTCTTCGGGCGTCGATCGTCTTTATCAGCGTGTGGTACGCGATGAATCGTTATTATGTCGGATTGTTTTATAGGGTGTTTAATAGCATTACCCAGACATTCTATAATGCTAATAAGGTTTTCACCTCGCCTATCAGGTATATTAGTTATTTCGATATTGCATTGTCTTGCCTGCTGTTCCATAGCATGTATTTTATTTTCTAGTAGTTGTATTTGAGTTTTATAGCAACTAGATTGTGAAATATGTTGTTCTACAGTTTTCAATCGACCTTCAAAGAGTTCTTGTCGTTCATTCGAGAAGCTAAGTGACGTTTCAATTTCACACAAACGGGTGTTGACTTCGTTCAATGATTTATTGAGGTTAATAGTATCCGTATTAAGTTTTAACACATTAACATTAAGTTCAGATAACGCAGATGTTATTTTCGACAGTTCGCCGGTTAGGGCCGTATTTACCGCAGTGGCAATACTATTTGCGATGCAATCGCCAATGGTTTTATTCCATATTTGCATTTGGTTGTTGAACTTTTCCTCAATTTGAAGCATAAGCGTCTCAGTGTTATTTTCTATTTGTTTTCGTTTGCGGGTATTTATGAAGCTATCGCCGCTAACCTTATCAACCGACGCAGGAATATCGCCATCTGATAAGAACACGTTCGGCGGTGTTCGGTGTAAAGACATCGTCGTTGCTCGTTGCTCGATTACCAGTCGCACAGGTGTGACAGAGTTGAAAAATATAGCGCTGTCCTTACGCACCGTCACGGCCGGCAGATGATATGCGAAGACGAAATTGTTTTCACCTTTTTTCACTTAATCCTCAATTATAGAATAGGATCTCAGTACACTAAACACGACACTATTGTTTATAGTACTATGAACGTTTTTTGCGTATTACAAATTAAATATTTAAGGAAGATTAACACAGAGTACTACTCTCAACGCTTGTCGCGGACGGTATGGAATACGCGGCGGATATTGAGATGGGTATTATGATCTCGTCTATACTTCGCTTGAATTTGAGATGATAGTCGATTCAAGTGCTTTACGTCGCAACCCGTGGCTTCCTCCTCGCGCCTTTCATCTATTAGTGACAGTGTCAAATCAGAAATGCCAAAACATTTCTAACCTTCAGACGTCGTTTAAAGTTACACTTTATGTCACTTTAAGATTTAGGTTCTTATCCTTTTTTTGTCATTGTCATTTCTGCCATTACACATTTTATTTTTACCATTTAGTTCTTATCTTTATCTATGTATTTATGTAGTAGTTGTATATATTTATTTATATGTATATACATATATTGATACGGCTATATTTATTTATGTGTGTTGTGTATGGTAAATATATTTTTTATACCCTTAATTATATTTTTGGCACCCTACCTTTATCTTAATTTGCTATGTCCTCTGCCTTAAGGTTGCCTGGCGGAAATTGCTATTAAGCAAAAAGGCCGCCTTTTGTACATTTATAGTGTCTTTTCTTGGGTGTACAATAATAAGTTATTATTATTATTAAATTCCATATTAACAACGCCGTGGCATTACCTTCTTAAATAATATTTTAAATAAATGATTGTAAGTTAAATTTTATTTAAATGAATAAATATATTTTGTACAGTGATGTTTATTTTATTTAGACTTAGACAAAATTTAGTATTTTATTAGTTGTAAGTTAAGTTAACATTACACAGACATTGTTAAGACATTCGTGAGAATTGAATCCTCAAAGCGCCATATCACACCTCCTTCATATTACATAATTTCAACAAAGACAAATACCTATCTACAGTAGTTTATCAATTTCAAAAGTAACAACATTCCACGTAACATTCCGAAGGCAATTATATAAAATTCTCTTTAATTAAAGTCAAGTGGACGTAAATTGAATTCCGCCGCTGAGTCCACGTCCTTCATTAGACATTCCTACAGTTGCTTAGCTTTGTTACCGCCCACCTATCTACGTAACGTAACTAACCCTTCTGGTAAATACTTGTTGTCATATTTTACCACTATTCTTTAGTTCCTCAATCTTCTTCCGTTCCACAATCAGCGTTAATGTCAGACGCTGGACTGTTGCTCCATAGAGGTCTCGATTATACATATTTGTATTATTGGAGTTATATTTAAATAACAACAGTTACATACATATATAGATAAAAGTTAACAGTGTTAGTCGGCTACATGCACTGCGGCGGCTAATTCATTACAAGCAAGAAAAGCGTATTATTGTAATAAATATCGTGCAGACTTTTTCTAGAATAAAAGCGAGTTAGGTACTACTGTAAAGAAACCCACAAGAAGATTAACTTTATGTTTATTGTTACTTATAAATTAACTGCTTATATTATACTTTATATATTGTGGCTTTAGAAACTTGAGACACATAACGCAGGCGCGGCGCAGTAGTACCATATCAGTCTGTCAGTCTGTCTGTTACCAGGCTGTATCTCATGAACCGTGATGTGCGCGAGTTCCACTCGCACTTGGTAGGACTTTTTCATTTTTTGTCATTTTTACGGTATTTATAGACAAAACACAACGGTGATACCAATCTTTTAAGATGTGGAAGAGAAGAAGAAGATGTTCTGTAATAGGATAGAAAGTGGAAAGCGGAGTATTTTAACACTAGGTTCTCGTGCTAAATGTGGGATATAGCTCGAAGGTAATAAAAAAATAACACCAGAGTCGTTATATAGTCAACGATAAAGAAACATAAAAATAAGTGTGTAACAAATAATTCAAGCGTCGTTATCACAGGGAAGGCACTCGAGGATACACTTTATCGGGATGTCCCCGGGGGGACGGGGGCCTTCTGTGGGAACGTCCTAAATGTATTCTATATTTGCTTTTGGTAAATTTTGGTATTTTTTATTAGATTATAATATTTTCTTCTTCACTTTTACATTCTTTTCTTTGGAAGTTTGCTCTTATCTACTCCTTTGTTGAGTGTTTCTACTGTCATATATATTTTTAGGTTCACTCTGTATCCCGTACATAGCAGGATAGGTAGGGGGACCCTGGGAGTCTAGTGTTAATACACCCCGTGCCCATTAAGACAACCGTTTTCCACTTCCCACCGAATTCTAAAGGCATTATGTGGTAAATGCGGGAATTTACCACCGCGCTTTGCCTCGATTAGAGAGATGAAAATATATTATGTTTGATTTCCTCGAGTGAGACTCGAACCCACAACATGTCGCGTTTACAGCAGTACCGTGCGCCACGACTGGCCTCTTTCATAGTTAAACATAATAATTATTACCGATATACCACTAAATAGATTTTAATGAAATTTGTTACAGGTATAAAATATTTATATTAAACAGACCAAATATTGACCATAAGCTAAAAAATCACGAAAAATTTCTAAACAATTCATTGAAATAAATAAACGAATTCAAAGGGGCAGTTACAAAAGCCAAGGCTTACGTTTTATTTGGCAACATTTTAGAACAACAAATAAGTTGCGATTCAAGTGGACTTGTGAGGCCGCGACCACAATACAATGTTACAAATTTAAATGCGGAGTGAGGGTTTACTCTGTTCCATTATCATTTTATATAAGTTGGGTACGAAAAGAAAATTTGTTGCAAAGGGGTGGTATATCCAAGGGTCTAAGTCATAATGTAAGCTGAGATACTATCTAAAGCTGTTTGACATTAGTAAAAATTTCAAAAGATTATTTCCTTTTTATCTTTCTAATTTTAAGAATTTTCAAAATATTAATCATTTCTATGAATAATAAACACCGAGGCCGTTGTCACAGCGTCTGACTGTGTGGCGGTGGTGGTGGTGGGTTCGACTTCCACTCGGAGGGAGACTGTGTATTAGGATCCCTGGCAAGTTAAACATAATATTAATACTTTTTCTGCCCTAATTCTCATCGCCTAGTCTACTATCAACACAGTTATACAAATATCATAATATTATTATATAATTATTTTCTATTTTCAATACATTGACATAATTTTAATATATAAAAAAAACTTTGAATAAAAAAAATCATTTAACAAGTCGCACATAATACTATAACATCTTTTTGGGAATAATAATTTAACGCGAGAGAAATTCCTCGACAAAGCCCGCCTCAGAGCCAGGGCGGTACAATACTACGTACTACGTTTAAAAATTTACATTTAAAATCTCTAAGCTTTTCACTCCGCATTATATATGTAGCTCAAAATATTCCACTGAATGTCCTTTTGCGACACGTAAATTTTGTTGCAAAGTTATTAAAGGAATTTCGTATGGGCGACATCAAAGGACACAGGAGCCTGTGCAGTAGTGGTGAGTAGTGGCGAGGGAAACTAGCGTTAATATACTCCGTTCCCCCGTTTTCCGCCTAATTTTTGAAACATTCATCCCATACATCAAAACCGTATTGGCAATCTGATCTGCATTTAAATTGATCCTTTTGAAGCTGAGCGCTCTAAAACTAGACGAACTAAATAACTAAAAAAATTAAATAATTTTTTGAAGTCGTTTTTTATATATATAAGACCTCACCATTTTCATTTGTTATCTTAAATTGAAAACAAAAAACTATACAAATTAGAAAACCAACAAAGATAAAGACAAGTGACCTAGTCTACTCGAGGCTCGCAACAGCCAGGCCAGCCAGGCCAGTCAGGCCAGCCAGGCAATTAGGGAGCAGTTCAGTTTTAATGTTGCTTTGGAAAATTAATCTCGTCTGTCCCCGTAATAGCGCTGTCAAGGCGCGGTACGATACGAGTAACTAACTACTTTAGCTCACTCATTATTTCATAAATTGTTTGCGGAATGGATTTACGGATTCATTTTTCATATACGTCGTATATTTCATAATGTTTTACGTTATATCGAATGTCGATATTATGTATTGTGTCAAATATTTTAGTATAAACCAAAAACTAGGTGGAAAGTTGGCAGGTCGTAGTATCTTAAGGTTATCTCTGCTTATCCTGCTATGCGGGAAAATGCGTGATGTACGAGTATATCTTATGTATGTATATATTATACGGGTCTAAGACGCTTTCAAACAGCTATACCTAGTCTAGTTAGAAATATTGCATTGTGAGGATCACAGTTAGAGTATGACAAGTGTGGAATATCATTTAAACAATCTTAAAAATATTGTTTTTAATTACATAATGTATTTACACTTTCATATTTAATTATTGAAGACAGTTTCAGAACTGAATAATGCATTTCATTTTGGTCTTCAGAGTAATTAATATGAAAGTTTTTATAAAAACTTTTAAGATGAATATTCACGTTTTAATTTATTTTTGTCTTTTTCACGAAAGCACTTAATTTATGAAAAGTATTTGAGATCCATATATATAATACTATTGGAAAGGTTTGACTGCATGTGCATACGTCAAACAGGATGTCTGTGAACTTAGCAGAGCATTTTCCAGCAGATCAAAAAAAAAATGGAGTTCTCTTCGCATGCACCTGAGTTCTATAGTTCCTGATAGGTTTTATAAATAGTTCTGCCGTTTTTACCCCTGAAAAAGTTATGTAAAAAAATGATCTGCTAACTTCCCGTAGCAGATCATTTTTTTGCAAATAAAAATCGGGGCGAGATCTGCACTCATAGGGATGAATAAAATAGTTCCTGATAATTTTTAACAATAGTTCTGTTAATTTCACGAAGAAAAAAATTTTTAAACAGAAAAAAAGAACGTTCGTTTCGAAAATAGTTCGAAAGGTAAAGTAATTTTTAAAATTAATAAAATGATACTCAGACGCGAGAACTCTTTATTTTACAATAAAATATAGGTAGTTCTACGATATTTAGCCTGAAAGAAAACCAGAACTCTGAAAAAACTGCCAGCAGAGCATAGTTTAATGTATGAAATATTGAAAAATGTCTATTTTAAGTCTTCATATGTAAAAGTACTAAATATTTTTTTTTGAAAGTGTTCAGACACGGGAACTCTTGGATTTCTAACAGAATATGAGTTATTCTATTATACAAAGCCAGTTACAAAACTAGAACTCCTGTAAAAATGCCAGCAGAGCATAGTTGAAGATTGAATTTGTTGAAAAATATCAAATTAATTTGTTGAGATGCAAAAATATTTTTTAAAAATACGAATATCGTGCTCAGAAGCGAGAACTCTTCATTTTTCAACAGAATACAGGTAGTTCTACGATATTTAGCCTAAAAAAAAAACCAGAACTCTAAAAAAACTGCCAGCAGAGCATAGTTGATTGTATGAAATGTAGAAAAATGACAATTTTAACTCTACATATGTTAAAGTACTAAATATATTTTTTTGAAAGTGTTCAGACACGGGAACTCTTAGATTTCTAACAGAATATGAGTTATTCTATTATACAAAGTCAATTACAAAACTAGAACTCCTGTAAAAATGCCAGCAGAGCATAGTTGAAGATTGAATTTGTTGAAAAATATCAAATTAATTTGTTGAGATGCAAAAATATTTTTTAAAAATATGAATATCTTGTTCAGAAGCGAGAACTCTTCATTTTTCAACAGAATACAGGTAGTTCTACGATATTTAGCCTGAATGAAAACCAGAACTCTGAAAAAACTGCCAGCAGAGCATAGTTGATTGTATGAAATGTAGAAAAATGACAATTCTAACTCTACATATGTTAAAGTACTAAATATTTTTTTTTGAAAGTGTTCCGACACAGGAACTCTTGGATTTCTAACAGAATATGAGTTATTCTATTATACAAAGTCAATTACAAAACTAGAACTCCTGTAAAAATGCCAGCAGAGCATAGTTGAAGATTGAATTTGTTGAAAAATATCAAATTAATTTGTTGAGATGCAAAAATATTTTTTAAAAATATTAATATCTTGCTCAGAAGCGAGAACTCTTCATTTTTCAACAGAATACAGGTAGTTCTACGATATTAAGCCTAAAAGAAAACCAGAACTCTGAAAAAACTGCCAGCAGAGCATAGTTGATTGTATGAAATATTGAAAAATGTCCATTTCAACTCTTCATATGTAAAAGTACTAAATAATTTATTTCTGAATGTGCTCAAACACGAGAACTCTTATATTTCTAACAGAATATGAGTTGTTCTATTATAAAAAGCCAATTACAAAACTAGAACTCCTGTAAAAATGCCAGCAGAGCATAGTTGAAAATTCGATTTGTTGAAAAATATCAAATTAACTTGTTGCGACGAAAAATATTTTTTAAAAATATTAATATCTTGCTCAGAAGCGAGAACTCTTCATTTTCAACAGAATACAGGTAGTTCTACGATATTTAGCCTGAATGAAAACCAGAACTCTGAAAAAACTGCCAGCAGAGAATAGTTGATTGTATGAAATGTAGAAAAATGACATTTTAACTCTACATATGTTAAAGTACTAAATATTTTTTTTTGAAAGTGTTCAGACACGGGAACTCTTGGATTTCTAACAGAATATGAGTTATTCTATTATACAAAGTCAATTACAAAACTAGAACTCCTGTAAAAATGCCAGCAGAGCATAGTTGAAAATTCGATTTGTTGAAAAATATCAAATTAACTTGTTGCGACGAAAAATATTTTTTAAAAATATTAATATCTTGCTCAGAAGCGAGAACTCTTCATTTTTCAACATAATACAGGTAGTTCTACGATATTTAGCCTAAAAAAAAACCAGAACTCTGAAAAAACTGCCAGCAGAGCATAGTTGATTGTATGAAATATTGAAAAATGTCCATTTCAACTCTTCATATGTAAAAGTACTAAATAATTTATATCTGAATGTGCTCAAACACGAGAACTCTTGTATTTCTAACAGAATATGAGTTGTTCTATTATAAAAAGCCAATTACAAAACTAGAACTCCTGTAAAAATGCCAGCAGAGCATAGTAGAAAATTCGATTTGTTGAAAAATATCAAATTAACTTGTTGCGACGAAAAATATTTTTTAAAAATATGAATATCTTGTTCAGAAGCGAGAACTCTTCATTTTTCAACAGAATACAGGTAGTTCTACGATATTTAGCCTGAATGAAAACCAGAACTCTGAAAAAACTGCCAGCAGAGCATAGTTGATTGTATGAAATGTAGAAAAATGACAATTCTAACTCTACATATGTTAAAGTACTAAATATTTTTTTTTGAAAGTGTTCCGACACAGGAACTCTTGGATTTCTAACAGAATATGAGTTATTCTATTATACAAAGTCAATTACAAAACTAGAACTCCTGTAAAAATGCCAGCAGAGCATAGTTGAAGATTGAATTTGTTGAAAAATATCAAATTAATTTGTTGAGATGCAAAAATATTTCTTAAAAATATTAACGGGGATTTCTATTTTTAAAAATACAACCGCAAAATATGCAAAAAAGATAATTCGCTTGGATGTAGCATGCAATGCAGCTCATTTAGCGCAATATCTCTTTGAGAAAGAACCGAGCTATACCTCCACCGTTGTTTGTTCCTGTGGGTACAAAAACCAGCATAAATATACTTTTTTAAGCATTAATATTGATCTACTTTTATGTAACGGTCTCCATCTGATCGAGACAGCCATAGCAGATTGCATGACAGTAAAAAGATCTTGTTACAACTGTAAACAAATAGCATCTAGCGTAAATAAATACGGACCCCATAAATATAACAACAATAAAAAAAAACATAAAAAAACTATACAAATCAATATTAAAAAAAAACTAAAAATAAAAATAAAAAACTTAAAAAACAAAAAATAAAAAAAAAACGAAGCCAGTTCATAACACGTCCTCGTCGTTGGCTTTGGGTAACGCAAAGATTGTGAAAAAAAAACATTTACTCGTATTAATACATGACATACGTCTGAATAAAACAAAAACAATACAATTGTAATTTGCCGCATCAGAGTTTAAATAGACATTTTTCAATATTTTATACATTAAACTATGCTGTTTTTTCAGAGTTATGGTTTTCATTCAGGCTAAATATCGTAGAACTACCTGTATTATGTTGAAAAATGAAGAGTTCTCGCTTCTGAGCAAGATATTAATATTTTTAAAAAATATTTTTGCATCTCAACAAATTAATTTGATATTTTTCAACAAATTCAATCTTCAACTATGCTCTGCTGGCATTTTTACAGGAGTTCTAGTTTTGTAATTGACTTTGTATAATAGAATAACTCATATTCTGTTAGAAATCCAAGAGTTCCTGTGTCGGAACACTTTCAAAAAAAAATATTTAGTACTTTAACATATGTAGAGTTAAAATTGTCATTTTTCTACATTTCATACAATCAACTATGCTCTGCTGGCAGTTTTTTTAGAGTTCTGGTTTTCATTCAGGCTAAATATCGTAGAACTACCTGTATTCTGTTGAAAAATGAAGAGTTCTCGCTTCTGAACAAGATATTCATATTTTTAAAAAATATTTTTCGTCGCAACAAGTTAATTTGATATTTTTCAACAAATCGAATTTTCTACTATGCTCTGCTGGCATTTTTACAGGAGTTCTAGTTTTGTAATTGGCTTTTTATAATAGAACAACTCATATTCTGTTAGAAATACAAGAGTTCTCGTGTTTGAGCACATTCAGATATAAATTATTTAGTACTTTTACATATGAAGAGTTGAAATGGACATTTTTCAATATTTCATACAATCAACTATGCTCTGCTGGCAGTTTTTTCAGAGTTCTGGTTTTTTTTAGGCTAAATATCGTAGAACTACCTGTATTATGTTGAAAAATGAAGAGTTCTCGCTTCTGAGCAAGATATTAATATTTTTAAAAAATATTTTTCGTCGCAACAAGTTAATTTGATATTTTTCAACAAATCGAATTTTCAACTATGCTCTGCTGGCATTTTTACAGGAGTTCTAGTTTTGTAATTGACTTTGTATAATAGAATAACTCATATTCTGTTAGAAATCCAAGAGTTCCCGTGTCGGAACACTTTCAAAAAAAAATATTTAGTACTTTAACATATGTAGAGTTAAAATTGTCATTTTTCTACATTTCATACAATCAACTATGCTCTGCTGGCAGTTTTTTCAGAGTTCTGGTTTTTTTTTAGGCTAAATATCGTAGAACTACCTGTATTATGTTGAAAAATGAAGAGTTCTCGCGTCTGAGTATCATTTTATTAATTTTAAAAATTACTTTACCTTTCGAACTATTTTCGAAACGAACGTTCTTTTTTTCTGTTTAAAAATTTTTTTCTTCGTGAAATTAACAGAACTATTGTTAAAAATTATCAGGAACTATTTTATTCATCCCTATGAGTGCAGATCTCGCCCCGATTTTTATTTGCAAAAAAATTATCTGCTACGGGAAGTTAGCAAATCATTTTTTTACATAACTTTTTCAGGGGTAAAAACGGCAGAACTATTTATAAAACCTATCAGGAACTATAGAACTCAGGTGCATGCGAAGAGAACTCCATTTTTTTTTTGATCTGCTGGACAATGCTCTGCTAAGTTCACAGACATTCAAACAGGTTACATTCTTTTTGTTAGTATATAGTTGTAGCTCGAGGATGTTGTGACGGTTAATGACAGTTACGTAAAGGTTATGTAAAGGTGAAAAAATGTAATAATATATATTTTATTTTACAATGAAAGCAACAAATATTTGGCATTGGTAATATATGTAGGGTTTATTACAAAACAGTGTTTGTCACTAAACACAAGCCTGGCGCCCTCCCTCAGCCTCCGGCTATGTCTCACCACCGACATCGAATTGCACTTCTAACTACATTTTCTGAGAGACAAGAGCGTCTCAAGACCTTTATTAACCTTTGAGTACTTGTGTGTCTTATAGATAGTATAGATTCGTTATACAGAGGCAAAGTGAGACAGCTCCGATATTTAATTTCAAAATAATAAAACTAAACATTTGAAAATAAAAATAATCGAAATATAAAGATTAAACGTTGGGAGTTGAGTCCACCACACTAGCATTATCAAATAACTTTTATCCGCAAAATAGAATGTATCTACATTATAATGTACAAAACAAACATCTAATGTAAGATTAAACAACCAGCACTTGAAACAAGCACTAACTACATTCTTTCACAACACTTCACTCGTCGGCCACTTAATTGAATTTGTTTGTTATTTGGGACGAATATTTACTTTTAGATGAATTTCGGCGGAGTTTCTACTATTATATTACTCTATTTAATTTCTCTGATACTGATACTCGAATTTCAGAAGTTTTCAGGAACTTCGCACTTAAAGTTAATATGAAAGTTATTTCTCGGTGAAAGTTACTGTTTTTATATTTTCAGATTTTTATCTTGAGAATCTATTTTGCTCTTTACATGATCTATGAGTATTTCGATGGCTCCTAAGTATAAGGGCCAAAGCGCGAAATCACAACTTTACAGGAGAGACCCAAAGGTTAAATTTGCTGTAACTTTATATTGGTCAAATAGTCCATCTGATGCTATTTGAAAATTAAAGATAATAATATATTAAAATTTGAAAGCAATTTTCTGAGGAATTTTGTTTAGATACTACATTATGTTATAAAGTCATGACGTAAATAAACTTCATGACAAATCACTCTGCCACTCTCTGCACTTCCAATTTTTAACACCATACATATTTTTATAATTATTTTTAAACATGTATTCTGTATATCTAAGAATTAATAAGTCGGAATCTTAAAAAGGTTAAAATTTAATAAGAATTATTGTCTATACTACTAATTCTTACTAAATTTATCTTTTATGGCAATTCTATTGGGTAATGGTACCAAGCATTAGAACCTCGACGTTGCTGGTTATCTACGTCAAAATTCTAATCTCATTGCATTGAGACTGAGTAGAGTAGAGTCGACAAGACCTGCGTAGCTCGTAGCCTTGTGTATATACAAACCTGAAAGCCCTGTACATACGCTCTGATTCCTTATATCATTATTTAAAAGTTGATCTAAGTATCGTGTTTTTATTATTTTTACGTTTTAAAATTGATAGTTGATAGTTAGGGTTTGCTTGGAGCTGATAGTTTCTAATAAATGGGAAAACAAATAAATCAAAATACTCATATGGTATTTTTCTAAAGCAAATATCTGATTCCATGGCGCCCGCCGTTTGTCACGTAGCTCCCTGATATGCATAATCCAACGCCGCGCGTGCCGGGATTACAGCGCTAGACTCGCGAATCGGCGATAAGCCTCTTTATCGATGCTGTCGTGTACTTAAAAGGCAATTTACTATGTTATTATGTTATATGGTCAAGTTGCTTTAGGCCAATTTATATGTTGAAAGTAAAGCTTCCAATCCCTCAGCTAAAATTCTTTCTCGGTATTGCGGGATTGAGAATTTTTAATCCCGCAGGACCCTGATATTTGCGGGATCCCGTATATATAAAATTATATTATTAATATAATGCAAATAAATCAACGCTTTAACCAACACAAGTAATTTTATTAAAGTATTGCTATTGACATAAAAACAATTAAAATATACCGCTTAAATATTATGTAAAATTAAAGTAAATAGAGTAAGAAATTTTGATAAAAGAGACATTTCAAGCAGAAACTTGACAGAATTACATATGCCTTAAAATAATTATTTGAGCTATTTGCAAGTTAGGGACACCATTGTAATGAAATAGCAAACATTGTTCATCGAACCCATGTCTTGGTCAAAGTTTGGTAGGCTTAGTAATAAAGATTCTTTTTATGTCGAAAATATTTGACAGAATCTTTATTACCTAAAAATCTACCCTTAGAATTTTTTATTCGACATTAACCCACTTCTGGAAAAATCGATTTTTGCCCACAAGCAACATTGAGATTGGAAGTCTCACTTGAAAGTTGTATTATGTAATTTTAATAAATTGGTAGTTAATTAAAAAAAAATCTGATAAGCTTTTATAAAGTACCTTACGCTTTAAATAATCAAAAAAAGACACAAAATAATTTACGTGTCTTAAAACTAGGTTCTCTCTGGAATCTCATTTTTGGAATCTCTGATACTCACTTTCTGATAAAACGTCGAAATCGAACTCTGCTGTTTGTCTTCTTACCAGAGCGAAGAAATCATAATATTTCTGTTCTCCTAGAGGGAATCGAACGCATAACTGTCATGTTTATAGTCTGATGCCACTGGGCATAGCAGGGCAGGCAGAGGGATCTCATTAAGACACTGCGTCCCCGTTAAGACACTTCCGTTACGGGGACCCCCCGGGAGTCGGGACACTAGTACCTACACTACATTACATGAATATTCAAGCAAAGTCATTCTGGGAGTTGTGATTTTTAAATCGGTGGCTCAAAGCAACCTTATATGTAAATAGTTACGTATTCTAACCCTTCCCCGTTTTCCTTGGATTTTTTTACGTACAGTCTAGGTTGAGGAATTTTTCACAAAAGTGTAAAATTCATGTTCATCATTGTCACTACGCCACGACGGCGCTATGTTACATTGCACATCAGTGTTAAACTGCAACACAGATACTGCAGCATACAGGAAAGCAATGCTTGATATAGAAGAGAGAGTGTATTGCTTAGTGTTAAGATACTCCACTCACAGCTTTTTGCCGAATTCTGGAGGTAATGTGTTTGTTGAGTAACGGAACTCGGCACCAGAGTGAAGAGAAGAGAGAAATGAAAATAATATTTGATTTCCTGGAGTGTGAATCGAACCCACAACTTGTCGCGTTGAGTTGAGTAGTTCAGTTCTCTACGCAAAGTTACCTTTTGTTATATAACCTTCATATTGCTTGTCATGTCGTCATTTTATTATAAAGTACATAAATTAGTTCAGCCCTAAACTCATCAATCAATTAGCCTACATCGGAACCGCTCGTGTATGTTATTACCAAAATTTAGTAATAATTTACCATTAGCTTTTATACATTATATTATATTATAATAATATATTTTTTTAAATTTCCAAATGTGGAGAACGGAGTGCCATACCATTAGAATCTCTTTATCATATATGAAGTTAGAAGATCTCAGTACCGTGTTTGTTCTTGCCAGAGCAGGGAACTAGTATTAGTACATTTTTTGGATTGGGGATGGAAGCTACATCCACCGTTTATAGAAAAACGTAGCCCTTCCCACTCCGCCCCCAGTTATCGCCCAATATTCGAGTCAATTCGCGCTTCTGCGTTTATTCTTCTTACTACAACGAATATATGAAATAACTAACTTCCTCGAGCGTGAATCGAACCAGCAACCGTCACGTTTACACCTCAAAAAATAATATATTTACCAATAATAATATAATAAAATTGACTAACTAACACTAAGCCAGTTTTACAACAGCGAGTGCGCTCTGACCTGCAGCTTAATGTGGATTGTGACGTGTTTATACAAAGAGTTAACTGCCCTTTGTTGTTTATATAGTAGTGTCTAAAATAGTATACCGGGGCTTTTTAAATTTATTATTTTTATATTTTATTATTATTATTTTTAGGTTGTATTTGCAATTTAGTTTTAAATATTAAAAGAACAAAAAAAAATAGACTACATTAATTTTTTGATAACTTTACTTGATGCTGCTGTATCTCGCATATAGCAGAGTAGGCAGAGGGAACCTAGTATTTAGACATTTCCCCATTTTCCGCTGAATTCTGAAGGTATTGTTGTTGAGTAGCGGAACATAACGCCGCGCTTTGCCTCGGCACCAGAACGAACAAATGAAAATATAAATTTAAATAGATATTCATCCTTCTAATCGAACCCACAACTCGCATTTATACACTCCACTGCGCTACAACTTTCCTCTATTTATTTATTGTTTTTTTTACTTTTATATTAAAGTGGTTTATATTGGACATAAATCTTTTTATTATTAAAATTTATTGATTACTTTTATTCATTCATGTATTTATGGAAGTCCAAAAATAAAAAGTTACTTAACGATTTAAATGGAGTCTAAATGTAGCGTTTAATGTATCAAATGTCACGCCTCCGTGTCAATTATTCGGCAGAGGGCTATGTTACTGAGAGGGAAAAAGGGTCGCAGGGAAACCAAAAAAAGTGTTTATTTTTAACTTTGTATTTTAAAAATGTAGAGAAAAGCTTTACGTGAGCTTAATTTGATGATGCTTTTATTTTTATACTTAACATACTTTAGTATGAGACCCCAGGGTCCTCAGACAGAGATATACCGTTATTTGGTGCTACCTTTAAAAGGTTGCCCCCTTTCAAGTTACTGAGTAGGCATACTGTCTTATGTAGACTATTAATCCTCAAAATTTCAGCTTTGCTAAAATGACATAGGTCTGGCGGATCTGGGATCTTGGGCTAGGTTATTTGAAACTAACGGTCAAACGCAGCTTCGTCCGCTCATAATCTTAAAATAAATTATAGCCTATTCTGATGAATCAAACGTATTACTTTAGAGTTTCTCCTAAATTCGTTCATTAGAGTCTCAGAGAATGTGGTGCTAACATTCCGTATTCGATTTTTCACCCATATTTGGGACATTTTGTATTGATTAGCGGAACTCAATGCCGCATTTTGTCGAACACACGCAGTCATGTACGCAACAGAGAGAGGAAATGGAAATTATTCACTATTCGAATCAGAATCGAAACCACTACCGTCGTGTTACCAATCAGGCGCTTAATACAGGCGCCACTGTGTCACATCTTTCTATTTTAAACACAATTTTAAGTATAAACTATAACAAAACTACAGATACAACAAACTAGTAAAATATCCGAGACATATAATATCTTTAGTAGAAGTCGTCCCCCGGACGCCGGACGCGGGTCGCGTGTCGCGTGTCGCCGGGACATTAGAGACACCGCCGCTGTCTGTCACGACTGGGACGTTTGTTTTGTTACTAGTGGATGTATTGTTGTTGAAATATATGAGACATTTTGCTGAACAGTGTCGATTTAGCAGACATTTTAATGGAAGTAATGTATACGGTGTACGACGGCTGAATAAGTTTTTTGTTTCAATTTTTAACGTTATATCTAGTAATAAAGTAAACATTTTAAATTTTGGTAATTAATTATCAAACGTTTATAAATTATTTCTCATTTGTTATTTCTTAATGTTCATTACAAAAGGAATGAACGATGTGGTTTTTGTGTATTTGTTATTACTAACGTATTTAGAATATTATGATAGATCATATTGCTTAAAGTAAAAATATGCGTTAGAATATTTAATTTTAACAGATTATCAAAGCTATTACAATCTCTTTTTTTTCTTTCAGCTTATACTGTATTTCGGGGGAACCTAATATTATTACACTTTGTACCTTACTTCTCGCCTAATTGATTCAATTTTCAAAAAAAAAAAATTTTACAGGCCAAATAAAAATATTCATATTTTTAAAAGATCAAATCGTTTAATGCCCTCGTTAAGTTACAAATGACGTTTATCTCTTGACAGATGGACTTTATAAGCTTGACTGAAGTTCCAAATTAATTTTCTGTAGAAACACGGAAGGAGAGCGACGCAGATGCTGCCAGCGCATTGTTTATAGTGATCTATCTGTACGTTTATAAATGTTGTAAAACTGAACGAGATACTTATTAGGTTATTATTGTTTAACAAATATGAAAACAATTATAAAACAGATTTATGATAATCAATTATATTAAAAAATATAGATATGTAGGTAAAGGAAGATTCTATTTCAAGTGGATTTCTATAATAGATTGCAAAAAACCAAACAGGATTCAAGAACGATTTTAACTTCACGCTCTATCCATAGGGATAAAGGTTAAAATCCAATAATCGAAATCCCTTTAGCGGGTTAGCCTGAGAGGAGCGAGCGCCGAACACCATGGTCTCTGCACACTTCTTTCACTTCATTCACTATCATCAAACTGTTTTTTGCCATTATTTCATCAGTACCTAATCATATTATTCCGATGTGACCGAACTGAGAATTAAACAAATATTGGTAATTCGTGAAAAATGTCGCGTAAAAGATGAAGACTTACTTATTGGTCTACATTGTATTACAACTTGTAAATTTCAATCAATCGAGGTGTTGGCTCTGAAACATCAAAAGTAAATCCACTTTTCTATTCAAAATGTGTCGAGATCGATGCGAGTGACGAGCGCCGGCCATTTTTCTAAAGCAAGGGTTCAAGTGATCAATAACTTGAGATTTCAGGAATGTGAAGTGGAATTTAATTTCAAGTGAAAGTGAAAATACTTTGCATGTTATAAAGGATTTTTTGAATGACGACGCCCACAGATCGCGGGTTATTGGTTTTTTGTTGTCTATGTTTAACTTTTTGTATAAGCGACTAACTTCGTTTTTTCATATGCTCCAAATTTTTGGAACTGTCTTTACTGTCTCTCATAGCAATTAGAGTTGGTCACTCGACAACTTAAGCCAGTTCGTTGATTGTACATAGGTATGTATAATTAATAAGCTAATAGTACTGTAGCTTCCAAGTGGTGTAATGTGCGTAATATGTGTTAGTACTATGATCTTAATTGTATAGTGTTCGGACAGCCTTAACAAGGACGTGGTTCAAGTCCACGTATGTTCTGAATTTATATTAATATGTTTAATAATTTTACTGTCATATTCCACGTAATTATAGCAGCGGTAAGCCGCGCGTTGTAATCAGTTTCCCGAGGGACTATAACTGACCGCGGAGATCACTGTGTCTCACTTCAACCATCGCATATGGAGTTGGAGAGGATGTTATTTTATTATGTATTATGGAGTTTATTATTTTTTTAGGTGCTGTGCCCTATATGCTGCCTCTATGCGGCTTGCAACCTGTAGGTATATAACACACATAAAATGTAGCAATCCCAAAGGAATTCGTATATAGCCAAAGTTTATTGAAACTCCGTCCGAGCGAGTTGAGAGCTCCCTAACTAACCGACGACAGACTTGTAACATTACATATGCAAATGTTTGCTCAGTTTGTAAACAACTTGTATAACAATGTAATGTCATTTTTAACAATTAACTTGATTCTTGAAGCCGTTGTGCCGCGGGGGGGGGGGGGGGGGGGGGTCAGGGGGGGCAGCGACTGGCCGGGAGTGATGGCTTTAATTTGTTCACTTTGGTCGTTGTGAAACGAAGTTTCTTAATGTAAGGTTAGGTTGCCTCAATCCGTTCAACATTAAACTATTTTTTGGATATTTTGTTCTGTAGAAACACTTCATTTTAATATGTTTATTAAAATTTAATCTTCAACTCTTCTCTATATGGCAAAGCATTAGATACGGCTTCTGTTACCAAGTTCTGCCTTCCGACTCATGCTAAAGTGGACTACTACTTTCCACGCTCTTCAACATTCTTAATAAAAAAAACCAGACAAGCGCATGTCGGGCTCGCCCACAGGGTTCCGTACAAAAGTTGGAGGTCTCAAGTTTCCTCTAAAATTCGGGTTTAGCTTCAAAGAAATATAACAGTTTTCTTATTGAGAAAAGTTTGTAGCAAGTATTAGAACATAATATTTCAATTTTCATTCGGAAATTAGGCTACTAGATTGTCTTTGCTTACTTGAACAAAAAACAAAGCTCAAATAAAATTGTTTTTCTATATTGGTTCTTACAACAATTTCACTTTGGAAAATCAAAAGTTTCACATTTGTAAAGTAATGAGAGTCCCTTGCCAAACCCAGATGTAGGAAACTTGGCACCCGCCCCCTATACGCCCCCTACACGTCAGCGGGAACGTCGATTGTGTGAAGCAAATTAAATTTATTATGTTTCAAATGTTACGTTCACTTAAAGTTTAATATGTTATTTTAAATAGAAACTACAAATATTATGTATACTTCACTTTAAAGAGTCATCTAAGACTCATATTATGAGCCAAACGTCATGCTTGTAATACAAATAAAGAGTAAAGATTGTCCCTATCGGTGTATAAAGAATAATGAAATTGTAAAGAAAATAATATTATATTGAAGCCAGTCGTCACTGCCCTTAGCCACTGCCCACGCTTAGTTTGTGATAGAAGAAGTTTAACTAAAATTCCGTAATAACGTGTTATGAATTAACGCGGTGGCTTAAACGCTCCCATTAGACCGAAGGAAATTCTAAACTCTAAAGCTTTTGTACTTAAAATTTAAATGAAAAGTAGTTGTAAAGTTTTATTCCCGAGACTAAAAGTTACCCCTAATGATACACCTCGGTCTAGTTGAAGTTTCCGTATAGATTTGAAGTAGATTATCTTAAAATATTACTATTTAAAAAATATATATTTGGCAAGAAGAGACCGTTGTGACGCAGTGCAGTGCAGCCTGACGGAGTACGTGTGGATAGAGAGTGAGTGGCACACGTACTCCTGCCCCAAATGTCCGTTCACCTGCTTGTATGACGACTTGACTAAGGCAACAGATACTGCAGTCGACGTGGTTAAATACTGGCAAATTATAATCTGAATTTTCCAATCGTAGGCACGAAAGAGAAGTAGAAGAGATTTTTCCAATGAGTACTGAGTGGCGGACTAAAAGCTTTGTCAAGAACGCTGTGCTACAAAGTATATCATTAAAGCAATAGAGTGTCATTACCTCATATAACTCGACCCATAACAGTAAACACAAATTGAAGTATCGAAATAATAGCACAAGTAGATACAAGTAGTAGAAACATATACACGCGGCGTGAGTAGCTGCTTTAAACTGCTTCGCACAATGTCTTTCTATTAATTTGATTGATATGTGTGTGATAAACAGACTTTCTGAAGTTCCCGATGTATCCCGCTTCTAGCACAGTAGGCAAAGAAATCACGGCGTTCCACAATATCTGCTCAATTTTCGAGACAGTGTATTGCGTAGCGGCGCTTTGTCTTATTGCCGAAGCGTGGAAATAGACATAATTCATTACCTCGAGAGGGGATCGAACTCACGACCGTCGCTGTGACCGTGAGACCGACAACTATCCTAGGCTAGGGCTCCACCAGCTTAGATTACAGAGGCCTGAGGCCTACTACTGCCTCTAATGACTGTCGTGGACATTAGATACGGAACCGGCAACAATTTAACTCATCTGCTCATTGCGTTCCGTGCCGTAGAGGCTATTGGGTACCCCCATCAATCATTAGGGATTAACAGTAGTTTTCTAAGCTAAATTTTTATTTTAACACTATTGAATTTTACGTTTGTAAAATTATCGCTGTGCTTTGACTCGTTGTCAGAGCAAAAAAATAAAAAAATACACTTCCACAATACTTCCACTTCCAAAATATACTTCCTAAGAACCCACAACCTGTCACGTTCTCTCTCGTGTGCTTGTGCCACTGCGCCACGACTGGCCTCAAGAATTTGGATGAAATACAAGTAAGATGAAAGTTATACGCACATTTAAACAAAAATGAAACTTGTATTATATTACTAAACTGTTACAACAGCGTATTGTACCATATTGCAGCAAGATGGCGATGTCGTCAAACTACTATCAATAGATAAGTGACGGACGTACGGACCCACTATACTGGCAACACTTGCTCTCACAACTATCAAACAAAAATGATGGCTCGGAAAGTTACATACAATGAGGATGATACACGAACTATAACCATTTGTATAAAGTTTGTTGGATAAAAATATTTTTATCTTCATTTATTATTTTAATATCGAACTAAAACAAACATGTGGCGTAATCTAACGCCGCCGTCTCGTCCTGCACAACTATATAATTGCAAGGACTTTAATACGAAATGTGATCACGTCGTTCTTTCAACAGATTTACATACACTTTGCTGCAAACGGAAATGCACTACTAATAGGCTTACTTTATACAATGTCCATTCATTTACATAATGTGACAGAGCTAGTGTGGACGCGGATTCTATTACTGGGGAAACTAATTCCTACTCGGGAGAGTGAATTATTTTTATTTTCCTCGTTCTGGTTATATAAAAATATAATTTAAAAAAAGGGAATATCGATTAGCGATTATTAGAATATTTTAGAAACTTGAGAATATTTCAATATAAATTTCTTAACGCTTAAACACATAAAACAGGTCGAGTCGTTCATAATTTATATACGAATGGAGATAATAATAAATCCCCCAGTAATTTTGCCTTTACAAGCATTTTATAGTGGACGTATATTGTTCATACATTATTGCTTTCGAGATAAGAACTTTTGGTAATTATAAGTTCAATATTTTATGAGATACGGTCTGCATCGTAACTCTGGTTCCCTATTGCAGCGGTGTGTGCGCGGTGTACGCTCCATGTACTCCGTGTTTACTCTGGAGTGTTGTTCATTTTAACATTGTTATTATAAGTACACTTCGTGTGACATTGCTATTCATTACTTGTCTAAGTAAAAGTATCTTTGGCTCCTGTTTATCAAATATTTTTTTAATCCTTTGTCAGAATAGCAAATACACGACCGCCCTTGAAGGCCGTCAGGGCCGCCTGACTGTAAATGTGACGGTTATAGATTCCGATCCCCGCTCGGGGGAATGAATGATTTAATTTTTTTCAGATTATTTATTGAGTAGTAACATAATATATATCAGACACAAAAATCTCGACAACAACCACAACATTGCCTGAATTATTTATATGACAGCGTACAATAAATATAAAAACGTACTTTCGTTACAAATGTCAGCTCCTCACGGATCATAAAACAAGGAGTGACAATTTTTCTTCTTCATATCAGCGTGTCATAAAAAGTCGTCCTTGTATCGACTCTGCGTGACCTTCAGACTTTACAAAGGACAAATAATTGCAAGTATTTGATATATTCAGTTTTTACACCATCGAGACAGTTTAAATTTATGTGTAAGTTTTAAGTGAGGCGGTGAGCTTCATTTCCACTCAGATAGTTTTAGGGGATCTAGAGTCACATTCTAAATTTAGAAAGTAGCATCGAGTTTCTTCCCACATAGCAGCCTAAGCAAAAGGAACCTAGTGTTTACTTTCTACCTAATTTTCAAGACATAGTGCGTCATGTGGCGGAACTCAACGCTGCATTTTTACACAAAATATTTTTAAATACCTACATTGTTTTCCACGACCGTAGTGGTTAGCGCTCCGTTTTCTCTGACTATGATGAAGCTAAGATAAGATTTCCATGAGAGCAAACACACAGTCGTCGCTTTCAGAGTCGCCAGACGCTGTTCTACTGTAACACGACACGACGAAGCTGAAAAAAATATGATAACTTTATTATATATGATTAACTTTATTTCTGACTTTAGGGCCATATATTTTTTAAATATATCTTTGCTTAACCTGTGTTGTTGTATTTGTATTATAAACATTACGTAAGTATTTGCTTGTAAAAGCTACAATTATATCTATTTACGTTTCTCGATGGAGTAGCCCGCGTTTAGAGAATAATAAAATGAAGAGCGAGCGACTAACAGCCGTGAGTGGCGGAGAGTGGCGGAGAGTGGGAACTAACCGACGACATCGAATCGCACTCCGCCGCTAAATAAATACTCGTGCTTTAACAATTACATGGGAATCGGGGAACTGTATTTTAGGATACTTAGATTTTGCTAATTATTATAATATATCTTTGGTTTTCTTGCCTCAATATATCTTTGGCATCCCGCACCAAGCAGGGTAGGTAGGGGAACAATCCCTCTGCCCATACATTATTAATCGTGTATATTTAGTATTAAATTTTTGGAGTTGCGTAGGTACTTGTGCAGGTGCGTAAGCATGCGACTGTAAACGTGGGAAAATATTTCATATTTTAAAATGTTATACCACACTTTTTATATTTTCATTTTCTCGCTGTCACTCAATACTCAATGTCTCCAGAATGCTTCTTCTTCGTTTTAATAGAAACGGAGTGTCTTACTACTTACTTAACACTAGTTTTCCACGGGAATTGAACAACTAACAGTTGCACTGCGCCACAACAGGCCATGGAATAATTATGAAACAACATATTTTTAGATTCCAATAAGAAACTATTTAGGAACGACCAATACTCGTTGTATGTAATATAATATTATTATTCCCATTATAAACCAACCACTATCAAACATTAGTTTCTAAATATAGACGTGGCCCGAGGAGGGTTGTCCCGAACATTTCTTACGAATTATATAGGCATATATAGGTATGTGTGGTTAGTATTACAGAATATTTACTGTTTGAGTCTGATTTTATTTAAAGAGTATACAGTTTAGTATACAGAAATAGCGAAGCTTACTTACTTCAAAAGAATAGATTTTACTTCAAATGATTTCGATTGGAAAAGTATGCTATAGGTTTACAGCTCTTTTCGTATAAGAACATAATTTTTATATATATTTTAGCTCCTCTCATTTTGTTTCTATAGGGTATGTACAGAAAATTAAGGGGTTGAGGAAAGTAAGTGGGAAAATTATTTAAACATTATTAGAAACTCTCTTTAATATGTATATCTCACTGGTTAAATACTTCCGTTTCCCACTTTCCGCCGAATTCTCAAGGCATTGCTTGTTGAGTGACGGAACTCAACGTCGCGCTTTGTATCGTTACCAGAGTGAGGAAATTAAAATATTAAATATTTTATTCTCTCGAATATTCATTCGTTGCGTTTACAGTCACATGCTTGTGTTCTCTGCTTTTGTATATCTTCTAACCCCAACATACTTTAGTGGAAATATTTATGTTCACTTATAATCATTGAGAGCTTAAATCAAATATAATTTGCTTAGCTAAAATAAAACAAAAGCTGAATCACTGTGTTTAACATAAGGTCACTTCTTGTAAAACTGAAAAAGAGAAGAGAAGAAACGAGAAGGTTATTTTACAGGCCGCCACAGCGGACACCTGTCAGCGGGCACTGTCTTACTGTGAGAACACCCTCCGCTAAGTTCGGAATACAGTGTAAAACTTTTGGTTAAATAAATATTGGGTTTCATAATAATAAATATAAGTTGTAATGTCAGTGTCGTCGTGGCCGCGCTTTGAACAATATTGTATCATTTATTTACCAACTTTGATAATTAAAGTGTTTTATTAAACATAGTACATTCATTTACATTTCATCATAAAGGTTATTTGACTCGAAGTTACGTAGAACGCAAATACTTTTCTAAACATTTGACAATACGTTAAAATCTTTAAATACATTAGCGTTCGACACCAAGCCAAAGAAAGAAGATTGTTGTATTTAATTTATTGTTCATTTTTAACCAAGAACCAGAGGCCGTCGTGGCGCAGCGGCACAAGGGTGTGACTGTAACGCGACGGTTGTGTGTTCGATCCCCACTCGAGGAAGTGAAATATTTATTTGCGTTTACATTTCCATTTCCATTTCTTCACTATGGTGTCCACGCAAAGCGTGGGGGTGACTTCCACCACTCAACACGCAATGCCTTTAAAATTCGGCGGAAAGTGGGGATCGGAGTGTCTTAACACTAGGCCTACTACTCTACCTACCTTGTTGTGTACGGGATTCAGCGTGCAGTTTTTTTTACGTATTCCCGTATATATAATTATAATAGGAAGGCAGAGAGCAAATTACGCAACGTTTGTTACCCAGTGGAATTCAACGGCACACTTTGTTTTACCGGAAAGGAAAAATAAAAACTATTTCATTACAAACGTTTTTCGAATGAAGGTTATACTCAATCCCACCGTGTTTGCCGTCAGACATAGACACTAAAGACTGGAGTAGATCCTGAGAGAGCACGGCACTGCGAGCGCCAACATTAACAGCATTCAGTGTATAATTGCCAAGAACGATTTACTATCCAGTGTTGCTCATTCGGTTGATTAATTATAATTAAACGAACCAAACAAACGACACGTAGCGCTCGTCGTCTCGCTGCCGCTGGTACATTTAAATGTTAAACAATGGAATGGTTATTTATGAGAGACTTTAATTTATTATTTTGTTGTATTTTATTGTAATTTGTAATTTGAATATTGTCACTGCTACTACTACTTCCTCAATATAAATTGAGGTCGTCAATGTCTAGTGACGTCTATGCGAAAGTAAATAATCACGCTGTATCCCGCATACAGCCGCATACAGCAGGGTGCAGGGTACACACATTGAACCTAGTGTTAAGACACTCCGTTTCCCATTTTCCGCCGACTTTTGCCTCGACACAGTAGCGAATGGAATGGAATGGATGGAAATGGAAATATAACTTTAAATAAATATTTAATTTCCTCGAGTGGGGATCGAACCCACACTTTGTGCCCCCGCGTCACAACTGGCCTCGTTGATGTATTTTTTAAATATGTAGTTATTCTTAATCTTCAAATAAACTTAGTATCATATAATTGAAACTAAAATATTTACAGAATAAAAAAAATAAGTAAGTGTACAAACAAAAATATAAATTTGAAATCTAATCTATCTAACTATATACGAGTATCATACATAATAGCTTTTAATGCACAATTAATACGATTAATTAAATTTTAAGCATAAAAATAAAACGCACAAATGCAGCCTTATCACCGAAAGTATACAAAATTACTTAAAACAAAAAAAATCCAGGTCATAGGGCCAGTATTGGTCCAGTATTGCTGCGATTGAGTTCGCTGAACCGTATCATTATAACTCGTAAAACGAAGGCATTCAACGTGACAATTGGGCTGGCGGGACCGGTCTGGCAGACCAGTTTGGCGAGTTGCAAGCCGTCGACGCCAGACTGCGGCTCCAGTGCAGAGGTGCACCTACCTGGGGGAGAGTGCAGTGTTGTGCGACCACGGAGTGTCTGTGTCGGGAGATGTCGTGGGCTCATGCGCCATGCTGGCAGCTCGCCATGCAAAGGTACGCGCTACTTTTTATTTTCACGCTGTATCCCGTCTATAGCGGGTTAGACAGAGGAAATTTACGAGTCGGACCTAAAACAAGGTATATTTATTGATCTAGAATAAATTAAAGTAAAAAATATTTTTACTTACATTACTTTCAAGTCGGTTGAGTCATGAGTGACTCAAGTGATTTTATTTGATATGTTTTGGCTTTATAACTAAGAATATAGATATTATATTTTAAATGGTTCAGTTTATGATTCGTTTTTTTGTATGATTAACATTATTTTAAAAAGTAGAAATTCGCATTTATTAAAAGATTACAAATATTTATTAATCAAATTCTAATTTAAAATATTCTTTATTAAAATAGATTATTATTATAAGCACTTTTGAATCGTCGAATGAACATATGAACAAAAAGCTACCACCGGTTCGAAAGGCAGTTCTGCTGAGAAGAGCCGGCAATAAACTCAACAGTTACTCTTTTCAAAATCAATGGTACAATCACAATCTATTACATTAGCTGGCAGCTATCCTGCATTACATTCAATAGACATTAATTCCATACATGCTTATCCTCTAGATATTCTTGAACAGTGTAATACGCTTTACTTGTTAGAATTTTTTTTTCAGATATTTTAAATTTTGGAAGTGGTAAACTCAGAATACACTGCGGAATTTTTATATAATATATTTCCCTGTTTATGTATGAAATTATTCAATATATGAGCGTTGTACCTACATACATACTGACTTTAGAATCATGTTGTGTGTGCATTACTTGTATTGGCCGTTTTAATATCTAATATTGATCTTTGAATTTATGCTATTAGTATATAAAAATATATTGCATTAAATTACAAAAAAGATTGAAAGTATAAAAGTTTTTTATAAGTAGAAAGTAGTTTACAGCAGTTTTTAATTTTGTTTATATGAAAGACGAATAATACTTTGAAAGTTTAAATAAATATGTTTGACATACAAATATACTTAGCAGATGAAAGAGAAAGAATATATCCTTTTTATGGTTTGTTTATGGAAACTTAATACTCCCGACCTCGTTTAAAATATTTTATTCGAATAAGTATTTAGCATCGATTTATGTTTTTCTTTATTTTAACACTGTACGTCCCATATAGCAGGGTAAGAAGAGAGAACTTAGTGGTAATATCCGTTATCCACTTTCAGTCTGTTCTGTTGAAACAGAACTAATTTAAACTTTACTTTATTCAATTTTGTCCTTTTATTGAAATTATACGTATTTAATACACTTATTATTTCTTAATAAAATAAAGGTATATACAATCGGTTGTTAGTATGTGCACCGGAGTGAGTCGACCTCCACCAGCCCCAGCAGGGACGGTGTAGGGTTGCCAACCGCTACCGCCGGGTTGTACCAAACGAGTATACGATAGGCAGGTGTGTACTTCATTGAACACCGATCGTTCTTTTATATAATTACTAGCGGCCCGCTCGCGGTTTCACCCGCGTGAACTATGTTATTATTAATTTCTGTCTCCATGGCTACGTCCTAGTGACGTCTATGCGAAATTTGAGACTCCTAGCAAATGCTACAAATGTAGTAGCGAAGTTTCATACAAACTATCGACCCCAAAAGCAACCCCTTAGAAGTCGAATATTGCAAATTCCCGTCTTAGCGAGCCTCTACGTCCTATAAGTAACTCCTATGCAAAATTTGAGATTCCTAGTACATGTAGTTTCTGAGATTTCGTGATGAGTGAGTGACCTTTCGATTTTATATATATAGAAGATATAGACTTGACTTTCTCACATAATGTGAAAAAAAAAGAATTTGTTCAAAAAAACAAAACGCGTCGTTAAGTTCCACCAATCAATATGTAATGTCTCGAAAATTGATTAGTTCGTGGAGAACGGTGCATACAGCAGGGTAAGGAGAGGGGGCCTAGTGTTTAGACACTACGGGCGTGAACATAACAAAATGTAAAACGAATTCTCATTTTAACGATATATAAGAGAAGATTTAGTAATATACATTTTTTTTCTTTTTGTGGGTATATAGACGTTACGTGTTGGTTGCTTGATATTGAAAATTTATATTTTTCTTAAAATACTGTTATTAAACACATATTTAGGTTACTTCTATTAAGAATCAAAGAAAGATAAATACCGTAGAGATACGATCTCTTCGTAGTATATACGGAGTCAGCTTAGCTAATCGAATCCGCAATGAAGAGATACAAAGAATGGCAGCTACTAGCGAGGATGTCACGGTGAAAATGAAGAACAATGTGCTCAGCTGATTTGGGCACGTCGAACGAATGAGTAATGAAAGTTTGGCAAAAAAGATCTATGATGGAAAAGTGAGCGGTAAGAGAAGTGGGGGAGACCTCGGTTGACCTTTGAAGACACAGTATCAAAGTACTGGAAGGTCACGTAACACACATGAGGATCCCCCGGAGAGCATGAAGAGGTTGCTGACAGTGGACGAGGCCAAAGAGGTATAGGTAGAGAGCGTAGCGTTTGGCGCTCCGTTCCCTCTACCGACTATCCGACTACCCCGCTAGGGATACAGCGAGAAGCTATGTTGTTGTTTCTATTCATGCATATAAACCTATGACGTTATCTAGGTTTGATTTGAATTATTTTCGTCTCCCTGGTAATATAAAGCGCGGCGTTGAGTTACAAAACCAAAAGTGGACTATGGAATATCCTAACACTAATTTATAACTTGCTATGTACGATAGAAAAAATTATAGTCGAGTCGATGGGCATAGACAGAGTACTATTATTTAAATATTTACTTTTTCCATTTTGAACAAAGCAGTATTCAATAAATATGTTAAGTGGAGCACTATTTACTTACATACCGTCATACAGTCTCTTTCTTATTGTCTATATATTATGAAACATTCTATTTTAAAAATATAAACTCGATATTGAAATTCAGAAATATTCAATGTTGATTCTGTTAAACGAACAAATATCGTTAAATAAATAAGAGCTCACCGTGTCCCATATTTTGGAAAATGGCTGAGCTTTCTATGAAACAGAAGGCAATTAAACTTTAAAAAAACACCCAAAATTTACTTATTTGAAATTTATGTCAACAATATTGAACTTTTAAATCATTAAAGTATTTTTTTAAGGAATATAATTCAATTTGTTTTATATTTATTTTATTTTATATTTTTTAATTAAATATGTTTAATGTATCTCTTTATTTTTGTGTAATTGTCTTTTTTAATTTCAGGCTGTATTATCTCGTATAGTTATGCAGAGAGAACCTAGTGCTTCGTTCCCAAATTTCTCTTAAAATTCATTCAGTCATTGCGTGTTGGGCGGCGGAATAAATATTTATTACCCCAGGTGGAAATCGAACCCCATTAATCAATATAGCATGAATATATAATGGCGTATAGAAAAATATTAAACGCGACTATTACACCAAAACTTATGAGTTCTATTCATCCATTGCACTTTCATACGAGAAAATACTGGAATTCATTCCTAATACGTAACATATCTAAAATTAATACGTATAAGTTTATTTTCAATTTCACTGTTTATCCCAGATATAGGAGGGTAGACAGAGAGACCTGAATGTTACTCTTTCCATCCAAAACCGAGACATTCGGTGTTATTTGGCGGAATTTGATGCTGAGCCATCGATAAAAAGTTAGGTAAATTCATTGCACCGAGTGAGGGATGCTGCCTATAACCATCGCTTCCACACTCATATGGGCTTCCGCCATCGTGATGCAGTGCATCCAGGAAATAAAACAATTACGAATATAAAATTGTCCAACCGTATAGCCCGGTAGGTACGTGACGTCTCCAAATATGGCATAGAGTGTCTTAACACTAGGTTACCACACACAACCCTGTCCGCCCTGCCATATGTTATACTGCGATAAAATATAATTCCAGATTAGAAATACTTGAAGTGAACAAAAGCAACTTTCCAATATTGACATCCTCGTAAAAGGGCATGAATTAAAGTTTCTTCACGATAAGGACATAAAAATGTTTGATAACATCAGTTTAAATATAGCAAAGTCACGTTCCGCCGCGATTTACGACTTGCACATATTGGCTTAGAGAAAAATACGTCGAAGAGGGCGCCGGGTGTACCTGAGGGGGAGTGTGACCACGTGGTCGAGATCCACGGTTCTTATGCTTAGATTATTCATATATTTTTTATTATTGAAGAAAAATTTTAGTATTGTGTAATATTCTTGTTTTTAAGTTATCTCCACTTTGTTGTCGATGTTTTATGCAACTAATGGCTTATAAAAAGTTTTCACATAAAGCTTTTTATAAGCTTCGTATTATATAAAGTCACAAGTATACTTTTTCTTGTTATTATCATTCAATGATTACCAGACTACACACAGACGAAAGTACTGAACTAAGAATTTTTTAGGTGGTTTAGGGAGTGTAGGGGAGCACTAAGAATGGAACTCTCGAAATTCATACAAAAATGAAAAGACTTAAAATTTGACATGTTATAGTCTACACAAACAAAGTCGTCTCAATTAGTTTATTCTATGTATAGTGTAACGATATCATGTTACATTAGAACAATAATAATAGCACGTAAATATAAGAAGTGCACTCACAACGATGCAAGAGATAGATATAGAGCTAATGAGATTTCTAGATCAAATCTCATTAGCGTTTAAAAATGAAGGCAAGATGCGGACGTAGAGAAGTGTAATTGCATCAGGTGTAGGTATTATTTTGTCTCGGTTTTACTTCACATTTTTTACTTTAATGTTTAAAGAAATTGAAGTAGGGCACAGCCGCATAGCGTCGACTGTAAGCGCTGCGGTTGCGGGTTCGATTTCAACTCCAGGGAATGACTTATTTACATTTTCTCTAGTAAAGAGATATAGAAAGCCGAATAGAATGTCTTAATCTTAAATTCCCTCTGCCTACTTATATTTATTTACTTTTTTTTATTGTATTTATTTTTATTTATTCAAACCTAGTGTTTGGACACTTTGTTCTCTACTTTCCCTATTCTTATGTATTTAATATTAATTATAATACTGAGACCATTATAGCATAATGTGATGCCATCTGACTGTAACGGTAATGGTCGTAGGTACGACCCCCACTCGGGAGAAATAATTCTTTTTGTTTCCCATAATCTAAGACAAAGTGGAATGCAGTGATTTCCGCCATTTCAAATACATTATTGTGAGTTTAGAAAGAAAGCGAAAACACAGTGTCTCATCACTTAGGATTTCTCTGTCTACTCCGCACTACACGCAGAATAAAAAAAATCATTAAAAGCCAAAGAAATTACCAAAAAAGTAATTTCTATCTGTATTTACAATGTAGCGTGAATAATAAAACGCTGTCAGCGGCACTTTAAGCGTTAATTTGTCTTGTTTCGTAAAAAACAAAGCGGCTTAGTGACGCTCTCCGCTTACTAATACATGAGATTACGTTTCCATTTCGTTTCTATTCACTTGTGTGAATTTTCTATTGAAGAACGTATGGCGTTTCAAAATTTTTACTAATATGGAAATAATTAAAATGGTAAACGCTTAAATCGATTGTGAGTGCGACGGTTATAGGTTCCATTCCCACTTGTAGAAATGATTCTATTTATATTGCTCTTATTTCCCCGCTCTGGTACATGAAGCGTCATGATGAGTTCCATCAGATGACTTTAAAAGTAGGCGGAAATTAACACTAGGTCCCCTTTGCCCACCTTGTTGGCCAAGTCAAAGTCTAAATATTTTTGTTGTTAAGTGTTATGTTTTTAAAATATGCATGTCGAAGGTATCAAGATTCTACACAAAAACGCGATGTATGTAGACTTCAGTAATAAATGAAGGATAAATATACTTAATTGAGTGCAACTTTAATTACATTCCATCAACATAGTCTCTCCCTTTTCTTCGTTATACGGGGATTCCCGATTGGGGGACATCGTAATGGTGTAGCTCAATGCCTACCGTGTTATAAACGCGTCCGACAGCCAAGCCTTAAGCTGACATCGTAAGAGGCGGCCCGATGTAATTAATGCGCGACCGAAATACTGCGCCCTCCAGGAATGTCCCGCCGCGCCGGGGTCAACGAACTTGTGCGACTTTACAAACAAAATTTACTTACTTAGGAAGATATTAATTAATGTACCTATTCCTAAGTATGAGACTTAAACTTTTAATACGTTTTGAAAGAATTATTATAATAATTACCTCGTATGAAACATTAATATTATTACAATTATAATTAAAAAATCTTTATCCTCGGTCTAGTAGTGAAAACTGCATTAAAATCAGTTGCGAAATTTAAGAGATCTAATCGAACATTTATGATTATAAAATTAAATGTAAAAACTGCATTTGATTCGACGAAATAAGTTTGGTGCTTGTTCGCCGTGACCAGTGACTACTCCACAGTGACCAGGAACAAAGCGGCCATGTTTAATTGTAAACTACTCTGTTGTCACGCTACCGCTGGTAGAGTGGAGTTCCATTATGATTTATTATCCAACTCCATGATGTATGTGCAATAGTTTGTGAAGAACTATGTCAATATATAACGAGTGCTCGCTCTTTTATCTTTGTTTGTAAATAGATTTGTGAATAAAATAATGGCTGTTATAGAAAATAACATTTTGCTAAGAGACAAAAAGTAAAAAAAATCTAACAAAGAGATATGAAAATTATTATAAATTAGTAATCTATTATTAAAAGAAGCCTATTAAAAACACAAACTTTGAAACATTTTTGTGAAGCAAGTTTGTGTTACTGTGTACTCGTATGTACATAATTACTAAACTCGCGATGAAACTAATGTATCCTCAGTTTTAGTGCCAGACTATAGTCTATAGAACAATAAATTATGTCATTAATTCTGGACTTTTAAAGAAAACAGGTGTAAGTCAAATAAATAACTTTATAAAAAAATACTAACGAGTAGACGTTTAATTTATCAAAGTTTTTTGGCCGCTCGGTTATTATATATACAAAAATTTACGTGAAATAAAGAAAAAACAATTAAAAATTTATATCTTTTTTTCGCTGTATACATATAGGCATGTTGGATATAGTCTTAAGATACTCCTTCCTTACTTTCCTTCTGATTTTCATTCGATCAACATTGCGTGTTGATTGTCGGAAGTGAACGCCGCACTTTGCCGCTGATTAAAAGAAATGAGAATAATTCATTTCCTTATTAGGGATTTAACTCACAACTGTGCCGCTATGCCGTGTAAGCCTACCTAAATTATCTATTTTTTAAATTAACGTTACATATTTTACGTATATATATTTTTATATACATTATAAAATTTATTCAAAATTAGAGTTACTACCTCTTTACCATAGTATCATAAATGAAGTTCCAAATAAGTTCTTACAGTCAACAGCCAGCAGAATGACAATGGAAGCTCACTTTATTGTAACGACAGTAGTTTATTAGAGACCTAAAGATTTTGAAGAGAGAATAAGTAATTTAGCTTTGTTACTTATCTATGGAGCTCTTTTGTTTATAATACGAAGGTTTCTTAATAATTGCTAACATATAAAATTGACCCCCCCCCACCATAGTGGAGTATGGTAATGGTAATTTCTTCCTTTTGGAAAAACAAAAGTCGGATTTAGGCGACGCTACTTAACATACAATGTCTCGAAATTAGTAAATATTAGTAAGTGGGGAGCGCACTGTCTCGGCATTAGGTTTCCGTCGCGCACCCTGCTGAGTACATGTCGACGTGTGAACAATTAACATGAACAACTTAAACAACACTAGGAGAGTTCAGAGTGTCTGTCTGTCCAGTTGGGGCTGCTTCTATATAACTATGTATATTACTTTGTTTGTAAAGTTATTCGATCGAAATATATCGTGTTCTAGTTGAATTAATAATATACCTTTATTTTTTCTAAGTTTAAGGAGTTGAACCTAAAATACACATGTTTTCTCTCATACGCTCTCCCACTGCGCCTCAATGGCCTCGCTTATAATTCAATTTTTATATTTCTATACAGCTGACTGGTACTGGTAAAATTCATATTACTTGAGTATGAAATATGAAAAGTATAGAAATACGTCCTATGAATTTAATAAGACTAATATTAGTAAAAGCGTCATTGAAAGCTTTTAAACCTCACAAGGAAGATATGATAACTTTCTCACAATCTTTAGGAGTTATGTAGGAACAAACACACTGAGACAATATTTAATTACCTGATTCTACGGTCTTTCTAAATGTTTTAAGTGGTTTCTTGCTACGATAAAAAAATGTTTGTATAAAAAATAAATCTGCTAATTTTGGGCCCCACGTATAATTAACGTAACCAATTGAGTTATTAGATTACATTTTATCGCTGTCAGTATGCTATAGCCGGGACGTAAGAAATTATACTGTAAGCCATTATATAAAAAATATGTCTCGATACGAACGGAAAGCGGAGAAATAGGAGTATTGACACTACGTTCTTTCTGATTGGCGTGAAACGCGTGAAGCCTAAAAAAATGTATTATGGACCGGTGCCTGTGGACTCTAGTCCACATGTTGCATAGCGAGAGTACCGAAACACCTTCATTCATTTCGCTAAGCATAGCAGAATGAATATATTCAAATAATTTCTTTCCTGGGGTCTGACGAGATGAAGCACGGCGTGAATACCCAATGTCTGTTTTAAAAATACATTTTAACCATTTGCATATTTATATTATATGGATTTATCGTACCGTATCGTACAGAGTCTGACTGTATTTTTCGGTCTTGTAAGAAGATTTCTCCAAAGATGATGAATTGTGAAATGGAGTGTGCAAACACTAGTGTTGTTAGCTTGAACCTAGGTTCCCTTTGCGTACCTACTGCATGCGGGAGACGGCGTGGGGCTAACAATACAATATATGTTAAACATACATACATAGATACTTATATAGGACAATATATTGCATTATTTCCAGGCTCGTTACCCGACCGGGTATTCCTGGCATGAAATCCGCAATCGATGCGGCGACTTTGGCAAAATATCACGCGAAAATAACCGGGATCAGTGTAATTGCTTTCAGCGCATTCATATGTTAATCTTGTTATACCTGATCAAATAACGATACAACTAATTGTGAACGTGTAGTGGACGCGGCACGGTATTGACTGCAAACGCACCGGTTGTGGACAATAGGTTCCCTGCTAGGTTCCCAGGCTACCCTGCTACACGCGAGGTACAGCGTGAAGCTGTTTTCACAAATATATTTTATTCCAAGCACCGATTCTAAACAAACCTTGTAATTTGACGTGGCTTTTTGTACCAGCGCAGCGGTGGTGGGTGGTGGTTGTTTGGACAAACCTGACCGACAGACTATTGCTAGTGCGTGCGTATTTGCCTTTTAATTAAGTCTCGAGTGTCGAGCGCTGCGGCTGCGACCGATTGAAATATTAAATTATTGGTTTTCACTAACTAGACGGGAATAGCGAGCTTGGTTCGGGTTTGTGTTTAGAGTAGAGGAAATCAAATGGTTTATTATATTTCAAAGGTTTAAGGCTTCGCCCGCCTAAACTTGTAGTTCTTATGATTTTACATTAATTGTAGATTCCGTGTTATTCTGTTGTATAAGCTCTATTACTGCAAAATTTATCTGCATCTAAATAGAAATAAAAGAAGGCTGAGAAAATAATATTCTAAAAATGAATGCGAGTAATACAATGGTTCTGATATTTGAACAAGTGGATGAAGTGGTATATTTAGGAAGTATGTTCAGTAGAGGTGGAAGATACGAGATGAATGCGGAAAAACGTATTGCTGCCGGTAACAGGGCTAACGGAGCCTTAGCTGCATTGATGAGATGGCGAAACGTCAGCACGGCTACATGTTTAGCTGTAAATAAATCAGTATTGGTACCGATGTTATACGGCAGGGAAACAGAAGAAGAATGAAAGAAAAATGAATGCTGTGGAGATACGATCTTTACGTAGGATATGCGGAGTCAGTTTAGATGATCGATTGCGCAATGAAGAGATACGCATAATGAAGAAAAAACGCGCTCAGCTAGTTTGGACACGTCGAACGAATGAGTGATGAAAGATCAAAAAAATACTGGAGGAAGGTAACGTAAAAAGCATGAGGACCTCCCGAAGGGCATTGATGAAGAGGTTCATGACAGTGGATGAGGCGAAAGAGGTGGGCAGAGACCGTAGCGTTTGGCGCTCGGTTTTCTCTGACTACCCCGATAGGGATACAGCGTGAGCTAGTTTAGTTTAGATTTGTCATCTAAATTCATTTGGTAGTTTTTGGGTGACAGTGAAATAATCGTCCAACCTAACAGATACTCATATTTATAATATTAGTAGGCCAAGCCACACTTAATAAAATTAGCATGTGCTTGACGCCCCAAATAAATATCATACTCAAATAATATTACGCTTTCATAACGAACTGATAACCTTCTTTTATTGAAGTTTATTTTCAGAGCTTCACGCTGCATTCCGCACATGGCAGGGTAGGCAGAGGTAAACTGGTGCTAAGACACTCCGTTCCTTATTTTCCGCCAAATTCTTTTTATGCGTGTTGAGTGGCGGTACTCAACGCCGCGTTTTTTCCTCAACACCAGAGCCACCAGATTTCTTCGTGTGGGGATCGAATCTATAACTATAACTATCCCATTTACAGTTTTGTCCCTACGTCACGCCTGACCTCTTATTGAAGTTAGTTATTTAAAATAATAACGAGCATTATTATTTCATTAAAATTGTAAATGAGTGCGATAGAAGATAGAAGATTATTATTGTTTTTATAAAATATGCAATTAAGGCTCTATTACCGCGTAAGCTGTTTAGCAAATAGGTTCATTATAAATAGTTTCCCGCGTCCGCTACAAAGCTTAACCTTTTTGCTCTCCGCCAGTAATCTATTTGCTTTCTAATTTATATATACTCGCAGCTTTGATGCCAGGAATTTCTCCTTCTTACGTTCCGTTCTTATTAATACCAATATAATTATTAGTATTTGTTTGAGCTTCAGTCTGGAACTCATATTGAAAAATAGGCTGAAAGAAATCCGGTTTTAAATTTTCCCCTAATTTAGTGGCATCGATTTTTGTTTAGTCCAGTTTTTGTATTAGTAGACTGACCGAACCCACAAGCATCGCTTGCATTGTCCCTCTGTGTGACGATATCTTCATGGATATATCATTTACGACTCAAATCTATATAAAAGAAAAATGTTCTGTATGAATATTTAATACTAGCGGACGCGCGCAGCTTCGCTTGCGTATTTAGGGGTGAATTCTAATAAACCACGAATCATGTGTTAATGAAATATTTTTAAGATTCTAAATATCAAATTTTATAAAAATCGGTGGCGATTTAAGAATTTTTCCATACAAACTTTCAACCCCTTATTTGCACTCTTAGGGGGGAAATTCTAGAAAACGATGAAACATGTATTCAATTAAATACTTTTAAAAATCTAAATTTCAAATTTTATAATAATCGGTGCCGATTTAATTTTTTTTCCATACAAACTTTGAACCCTTATTTCACCCCTTTAGGGTTAAAAATTTTCAAAATCCCTTCTTAGTGGATGTCCGGATTACGAAAGTAAACATCTGTCCAAATTTTACGTTTCTACCATCAGCGGTTACGGCTGTGCGTGCGTCTTACCTCAGTCAGTGAGGACAAGTCCTTTTATAAACAGGGTGTCCCAGGAGTGAACGATAAAACGAAAACAGGTGATAGACCAAGTCGTGACAGTTATGAGAAAAATATAAAAAAAAATCTGTGTCAAGTATTTTTGATATTATATTGATTTAAAAAAAAATCGGAAAAACCGACACCCTATGATGATTTTTCAAGTCCTAAGACTACAAATATTACTCTTTTTTCATTTTTTTTTCTGTAATGTAATCATGAGTAACCCTTCTGTGAATTACAGTTTAAGATTTAAACATACCTGCATCAGTTTTCAAGAAAATGTGGTGTTTTTGCCAAACATTAAATTCAAAATATTTAGTACACCCAACTTTAACCGACTGTACTGTAAAAAAAATGTACTACACTGTTTTTGCAAGTAACTTTAAAAGTTGGCGCATTTAATCTGGATTCCGAAATGGTTCGATACTTGCTGGATTACTTCTTCGTTGAAGAGAGAAAAATCGAAATACACGATAATCGGGATGACATTCAGCGTTTTGGTATCTTTTCCTATACATTCTAGCTCCAGCATTAGCATTACATAATCATTCTCCATGAATGAAATACATATTGGCAATGTGTTAAAGACCGAGTATATGGCCTGCGAGAGCCCGGACTCGAGCACTATCCTTATAAGTCCTGGGCCAGTCTTTAAGTCGGAAAAGGTTTGGACGGTATCCTGCGATCACAGACCACACCAGTGACCTCCCGCCACTTAGCCCAGGCAACGCTTATCCGACCATGGAGATTGTAATCGATGCCTCCAGACTCGTGCATGACGGATCTAAGATACCTGAACTTTTCCGACTTAGGGGCTGGCCCAGGACCTATAAGGATTGTGCTCGAGTCCGCGATCTCGCAGGCCATATAATCGGTCTTTGACAATGTGTCAAAGACTAATATACATTTCATTGATGGAGAGTGGTTATGTAATGCTAATGCTGCAGCTAGAATGTATAGGAAAAGATACCAAAACGCTGAATGTCATCCCGATTATCGTGTATTTCGATTTTTCTCTCTTCAACGAAGAAGCAATCCAGCAAGTATCGTACCATTTCGGAATCCAGATTAAATGCTCCAACTTTTAAAGTTACTTGCAAAAACAGTGTAGTACATTTTTTTATAGTACAGTCGGTTAAAGTTGGGTGTAGTAAATATTTTGAATTTAATGTTTGGCAAAAACACCACATTTTCTTGAAAACTGATGCAGGTATGTTTCAATCTTAAACTGTAATTCACAGAAGGGTTACTCATGATTACATTGCAGAAAAAAAAATGAAGAAAGAGTAATATTTGTAGTCTTAGGACTTGAAAAATCGTCACAAGGTGTCGGTTTTTCCGATATTTTCTTAAATCAATATAATATGAAAAATACATGACACAGATTTTTTTTTATATTTTTCTCATAGCTGTCACGACTTGGTCTATCATCTGTTTTCGTTTTATCGTTGACTCCTGGGACACCCTGTATATAGATATTCATTTCCTTGGTCTGGTAACGAGACAAAGTACGGCGTTGAAGTCCACATGACATGCAGTGCTTTGATGAAAAGGGAACAAAGGAAGTGTCTTGATGGGAATGGAGTGTCTACTAAGTTGTCTACCTGTTTTTTTTTCTGTCTACCCTCCTATTTGCAGGATATGAAAAAACTCTTTCGTTACTGAATGACAAAGAAAAAACACAGACGATCCTAGTAGACCAAGTAAGGTGAAATTTGGCACATAGAGGTGCAATTTTGGAATTTGAAATTTTTACGGGAAAAGAGATTTTCCACTTTACATCTTTAAGCCCACGCAAGCAAAGTTGTGGGTGACAGCTACTTTTCATATAAATACATATATAAAGAGCAACTGTTGAGTTTATTGCCGGCTCTTCTTAGCAGAACTGCCTTCCGAACCGGTGGTAGCTTTTTGTTCATATGTTCATTCGACGATTCAAAACTGCTTGTATATAGTCTATTTGAATAAAGAATATTTTTAATTTGAATATATGAATAGTATAATTCATGCCCAGATAATCTACTAATTACTTTATTTAATATCACCCAGTAAAGCCGTAAAGTCGCGTGGATTTAACATTAATATTAATTGAAATTGTTCACACGACAGTTTAAAGTTTAATCCAGTTAAATTATCTAAAGTATGAGTATCTGAAGTCGTTAAAATTGAACCTACAAAATGTGTTTCATAATACGATGCTCGTAAATGGTATTAGAGAGGCACGCGATAGTTCATTTATTGATGTAGGAGGAGGATGTAAACTTGGTATCTTTTACCGGTTACATACTGATATAGCTGATGAACTTCACTTTTTGACGCTCTTCTGAAATTACCAAGTAAATTGTAAACTGAGGCCGTCCTGCTGCAAGGGCAGTGGACGCGTTATGGACTCGATTTACACTTAGAGGAATGAAATAATGAATATCTTCATATTTTCGCTCTTGTGACGAGGTAAATCCTGGCGTTGAGTTCTGCTCATCGACATGCAGTGCATTCACAATATGGCGGAAAGTGGAGAACAGAAGTATATTAATGTGAACGACGTGTAATAACACTAGGTTCGGTATTTGGTGTAGTGCGGAATACAAACTAAAAAAAACTTTTTGCGGAAATATGACAACATATAAAATGGAAACGCGCTTTTTCTTATACTCTAATATAAAGTATGAACAGAGAACGGAGTATAGACACTAGGCTCTCTCGGATACAATGCTATACGAAATAATTAGTAGAAGTGGAAAAATTGTACTTAAATAAAATCACATCTAGATAAGTATTTATTGTTAGGTAATCAACCCAAATACAATCACTAAACTATGATTTTATATTTTTAAGGAAAAATGATCTTATAAGGTTCCCCCTTATAAGATCACTTTGTTGTCCGTCTGTCTGTCTGTCAAATGCTTTTATTCAAACTATATACTCAGATTTATGGTCACATGACTTTCTGAAAAAAATAGTATTTCTAATCGAATCGAATTCAAATCGATTGTATATTAAATATATAATTTTCACGAGTGGGAATCGAGCCCACCACCTGTCGTGTTCACAATCGCACGTTTGTGTCCCCTACGTCACGAAAGTGGGGGACGGAAATATCTCTGCCTACCCTGCTATGGGCGAAAAAGCACGAAGCTGCCTTTTTATATTATGTTAATAATAGCGTGAAATATAATTTAATTTTTAATATACACATTTTCCGTATACATAGATTAGTAAGATACATCTACATACTTCATCGTCATAGCGTTTTACTGTAGCATAGTTATATGGATATAGGAGAAATATGCTACAATAGCTGATTACTTAAAAGATTTATATTTGTCACGAATTATAAGTACAGCGCCATCTGTCGCTTTCTTTTTGTATCTAGTTAGGTACGTTCTTAAGTACGTAAGTGCAAAGCTTTAAAACTGAACGTAATTTCGCCACCCCCCAATAGATGGCGTTGTTTCTGGCTTAGAAGTTTTATAAAGAAACGTCTTCTACTCATGTCTCTAACGGTATGTTAAGGTACACAAACTTTAAAATAAAAATTCTTTCTCTCAGTTTAAATTTAAAACTAAAAAAATATATATTCTTCGTTAAAACTTAAAATTAAAAATATTTTCTTTCGATATTGTTTTTATTCTACAAAAAAATATAAATATATTTATAGATACAACATGCATTAAAATAAAAAGTAAAACGAAAAAACAAATATTTCAATAGAATTAACAGTCGGGACCCGTTTCATTTTAAATGGCTCCTTGTGCAGGTTTATTAATTGGTTAAAGAAAAGGTTTCTAATGGTTCCCACTAGCACATAAAGTCCCAACGATAAACTTTTTTTTATCTTCATTCAGTATAGGATAGACACAGATAACACTCCGTTCCCCAATTTTCGAGACATTGAGTGTTGAGTGGCAAAAGTTAACGCCGCCCTTGTTATTTCTTACAAGAGCCAGAAAAATTAAAATAATCAATTCATATATAAAAGAGAAATAAAAATAAAATTATGAAAAATAAATATATACAATCAGTATTTACTTCTAAAGGACATAGTCAAATAACTGTAACTCGAGCAGTTGCGGTCATATAATCCGTCTACGGTGGCCACTAAGCTTTGAAATTTGCCATTTATAAGTTTTCAGACGACGAAGGGTTGCGTAATAGGCTTTCTTCGAGGGACCTGAGATTGTTTTACATTTTCATTTCGTAGCATTAGGAAAAGTAGACTTGACAAGTCTAATTATTAGTATGCCTTTGTTAGGGCATGAAACATGCATATATCACTTAGTATATTAGATATTTTTTTAGGGTCACGATGTGCCCCGCATATAATACCCTGTTAGAGGCAAAGGCAAAGAGAAGCGAGTACTAATACGCTCCGTTACATTGCGTGCCATGTGACGGAACTCAACGCCACGATTTGTTTAACTGTAAGAGCCACGGTTTAGGCTCGATACAAAAATAATACATTTTGAATTTCGCCTCAAAATAGATAAGTGTCATTTTATGCGGTGAGCTTGGTCACTTAACATGCAAAGTCTAGAAAATTTGGCGGTTTGTAGGAAGTAGGCAACAAAGTGTCTTAACGTTCGGCTCCCATTACCTATACTGTTATTCAGGGAAAAGTGTTAAGTTGCTATAAATCTAAAATAGTAAAGACAGTTTAAGTGCAATCAGGTAAATAACGCGACGTAATAGAATATCATCCTATGTTCTTGAACTACTCGGCTCTAGGATATCAGCTTTATATGGACACTCTGAGAGAGAACTCAACAGTTTTATTTCTATGTGCAAAGACCGTGAAAATTAAAGATTTTATTATTTATTAATTTACCGATTACTTCCGTTTATTTGTTTTCCGATATTCGTAAATACAATAAAAACAAACTATATAGATGGCTGATTTGTAACGTTAGCTCCTCGACCATAAACCAACAATGTTCAGACAGCTGAGCGCACGACGGACGGCGCCAGAATGCGGATATAGAATTAATTAAACATACCCTACAACCAAGGAGACGGTACATGAAGGTATTGGAAAATATTTAAAATTTTGTTAAAATTTAAAAATTTATACAATTTTCATAATAATGGAGACAAGCTGATTAGTCATTAAAACTTTAATTCCGAGCAAAATTTAAAATTTTAAAACTATAACAACAAATCAAATTTATAAAAAAATAAGTAGATACACGCTTCTCAATTTTAGTCATCGAAAATAATACAACACTGTTTATTAACTGCACTAAAACCCTAAAACGTGAACCAAATAAAAGTAAATTAAAACATTAATCTATCAATCAATACTCAATAGTCCACTAACCGACCACAGCGGCCGTCCGCTCTACTTGCCTCTCTACGGCTCACCGCAGTACGACCCCAGGTAACCATTACTTGCAAACTGGTGAATCGAGCGAGTTTGTTCTGAGGTTGATAGCTGTGTAAGGAGAGGAAACCTAGTAGTATATATATATATATCTTGGGTAAAAACATGAAAATATGATTTTGTATAATTTTAAATTATTTGAAAACTGATTTAACTATTTATTAAGCAACTGCGTTAGAAGTTTTGCCGTCGTGGCGCAGTAGCAAGTGCAACTTTTGATTTTCACACTCATTATTTATTTTAATTTCCTCTCTCGAGTATTGAGTAATGAGTACTCAATCCGTAATATTTGAAAAGTTGGACAGTTCGTGGAGAGCGAAGGGTCTTAACACTAAGTTCCCTCTGCCTACCATACTATCATATGTGCGGAATACAGTGTGATATAAAAAAATGTTACACGCAATAAACAATAACAATACGAACGAAAAACATAAAAGTTTCAAATTGATCATCCGGCATTATTATATTATTAGTTGCTTACCGAGAACCCTTACGACAATGTGAAGAGCAATCGACCATGTGCTAGTTGCCATGGCGGCCTGGTGGCGGGCTGGGAGCGGGGACGCGACTGTCGGGAGAATGATATAATAATTAAATGACTATTGTGAAATACATTAACAAATATTATATTTAGGACCACTTGTTGGATGTGTCACAAAAAGTACACCTTTCTAGGAAGAGACGTAGCACGTTGATGGTTTACATAACAGTAAACATAGAATTATGAATTCGAACAGCACACGGAGGTGTGTTTATATTTAAATTATTTTCAAAATAGACAAAGCGCGGCGTTGAGTTCCGCTACTCAGTATCATAAAAATAATTAATAAAAAGCTTTTACTTAGCTAACTGCTATTTGTACATATATAATATAGGTAGTATATAAAATGTTTTGTTTCCCCACAGTACCTGGGCTCGTTCCCGGCGGGCGGCGGCGAGCACGCGGCGCGCGTCGACACCGTCTCGCGGAGGCTGCATCTGATGAAGGTTAGTGTTATCTTATAATATATAATGTACAACATAATTACATACATATTATATGAAACCTAACCTCCTTTTTTAAAGTCGGTCAACACAAATAGCTATTCCAGCCAGTCCCTTCTGGCTTTAGTTTTATAATACATATTGTATAATGTGGTATTTATACATATAGACGTTAAGAACAAATCGGTAAGTTAGCAAGTTATTAAATACCTTGATTTCGGCGAAAAATGTGGAACGGAAAAGTCTTCAGAGGAATGGAGTATCTTAACACTAGGTTCCCAGGCCCGCTATGTGCTATATGTAACATATACAGCGTGTAGCTGTGCAGCTGTGCGACGACGGCGTCTTACGACAATAAGGGCAGACAGAGAGACAGAGCGCAGTACAAGTGTGTCGTCACGTACTAAATAAACCTCCGCTGTAATGGAACTGCCAGTTACTTTTAAATGAAAAAGTGCGCACAACAAACTCGACATTTAATAAATTAATTAGTTTCTTTTATATCATACTAGCGGCCCCCCGCAGCTTCGCCTGCTTGAAGTACATGATTATTCATTTAATAAACAGAATTGACTGACAGTCAAATGTGTTGATGTCAATGAATAATATAATTTACTCGTTCAGAAACAGCCTCAAATGTTAAATTATTGATTTGGGTAAGGATTTTTAATATTCTTTGTAAAATAACTGTAATGATTGCATATTACAAAAACACCCAAATTGAATCGAATAATCCAATATCGAAATTGAATCTAAAATAAATCGAATATCGAATCGAAAATATTTAATTGAGAACCTCCTCCTTGTTTTGAATGTCGGTTAAAAATACAGATTTATCACAAACAAATACAGATCCTATCCTATATCTTATAAAACAAAGTCGCCTTTCGTGTCTGTCTGAACTTTCTAACTCTCCTTCTTCTAAACCACCCAACGAATTTTTATGCGGTTTTCACCATTAGGTCGAGTATTTCTCAGGGAAGGTTTATATATAGTTTATTATTTGTACATTCTTATCTAAATTAACATAAATACGATAAATGTGTCTAAAGTCCTACCCGTTGAGACACTTTCGCGCATGCGCTGCTTTAATAGTAAATACTACATGAAAATAATATACTGGAGTATTATTCTTCTTAATAAGATCTACAAAAAAGTCCGCGACGGCATATTCGTATCTGTTAAGGATAACGTGTAGTGATCATATTTCTGTCTAAAAATAATAATTTCAATATATTTTTTATTGTGAGGGATATTTTTCCATAATGGTATTAATCCTTATCCTTTAAAATACTTTATTAATTTTCTACGTTAAACGAAGATAAAATTTTCTTTTTACACTATTTCGAAATTGCGAATAGTTTTAGAGAGAAACGCATTTAATTGTTGATACATCCCGCCGTTGACTCATCAGCTGTGCCGACTCAAGTTTTACTTATCCCTTACTCTCAGCATTTAAATAAGTATATTAGTTACGTTGACCATTTAATGTAGATCAAAACTGTCTTTTACTGTTTTTCATTTTAATAAGTACTTTAGAAGTTGTTACAATATCAAAACATCCTTGCTGCGAAACGGCTCGCCACTCGCCATGCGTCCCGCGACGTTTTACAAGCGGAACCTACAGAGGCATAGCAACGAAGATTTAGATGCGTTTGCACGTATTGGATAATTGGAGTTGAATGTATTATTTCAGCGCGATATGTTTGGTTTCATATTTTTTGTAGTAGTTATTAGTAGGAAGGCTTTTGTTTATAATTTCGTCCGTTTAAAAATAGTAATTTAACTATCTAAAAATAGTCATTTAAATATATTTTAATAAGTACTTGAAAAGATTAGTAGCACAGATTTAAAATTATGGTACCTACTAAAAAATTCTTGCCGAGTAAAACAATTGGAAAATCCTTATTGGAACTACGAAAATGCGGGTTGCATTAGAGTTTAATTAATTTTCACATTATCTTAAGTGATTTGCAAACATACATTATATGAATAATCCAGTAGTAAAAGCGGGCGAAGCCGCAAGGGGGTCGCTAGTTTATTATAAGTATAGATATGGATTGCTTTATATTTGCAGGCAAACTCATGCCTTGAGTTCATGGAAATGACTATAACTTTTTTTTTATGAACCGATTTTGATGAAACAAACTTTAGATAATATTTGGTTTTAGTTAAATAAAAATAAATAAAATAAAAATAAAATGAAAAGAGCCTTTATTGTCTCTGACCTGTTTACATAATTTGTTTTACTTATAACTAACACTTTACACAATATATGAAAATATTTACTAACATAGAATAGAATATTAACTGAAATTGTCCTTTTTTTTCCAAATGTTCTTTTTTTTTTTTGTTTTTGGTTTTTGTTAAGTTGGCATAAAATAAAGAAATTGGTGAAAGTTTTACGTAAATCGGTTCAGTACTTTCAGAGATTGGCGCGACCATATATACAGACAAGAAAATAAAAAAATATATTTTTGCTTTCTATTATTGTTTTTGAGGGGCACCTCCTATCCATTTCAGTCAGAAATACTAAATGAGAGATGAAAGAATCATTTCAATCACTCTTCTTTTTATTTTTATTTTGTATTTCTAAATTTTCTACGTAATCGTAATATGAAGAAGAACTTTCAAATTGAGTTTCATCAGTCACACATCACAACACAACACTTCTCTAAACTATGGTACCTACTACTCACATAACGATAGTAGGTTCTACTAATTACTATGCTATAGGCGCTATTTATTTACACTTGTATGCTATTTTTTCTTATCTTCAGGCATTTAGGCGGATGAAGCCTAGTGCTAAGATACCGCTATCCCTTCCCCCCTTCGCTTGATTTTTGAGATATTTCGTGTTAAGTGATGGAACTTAACGCCGCGTAACTTGCCGGATTAAACAACAGAATAATTTGAATATAATCTTCCCCCGAGCTGAGCTACTACTTTTATCTAATAATAAAGCTAGGCCTTTCTAATCGTGATCTCTAGTTTACGAGCGGCATTGGACTGAATTCAAATTTTATCGCCTTCGTGCTATATCTTTTGCAGTATAGCACTCGATAGTCGATCCTCGCTAGCGTGTGTAGTTAAATTCACATGGTTAAAGAGGACGAGGCGTTGGAATAGAAGGTTTGTTTTTGTTTGATAACTAAAAATGTTATTTCTTTCTAATCACAATTAAATGAGGTAAAGTTGATATTATGTTGGTGAGAGAAATGTATCAAAAAGATCGATAGCTTTAATTATAGTTTTTAGTAGAAATTGAACCCGTGATCTGTCTAACCTAACTTAACCAGTCAAAGCCATAAGCAAACATAAAAAAATAAAGAAAAAAACCCTCCAAATATTTACTTACAATGACAATGTAATTAAAAAATCTAATTAAAAAAGAACTGCCTCTTTTAAAGAAAGGAAGAGGTTTTTGAATTTATGTTCGTACTAATTTAGTAGAGTGCTCTTTAATTTACATTATACTAGTGACAAGTTTCTCCCTCGCGATTTCTGCTCAATTTTCCAGTCCTTACGTATTGAGTGGCGAATCTAAGCACTTTGTTTTTGTTCCGCCGCTAGGAAATGAAAATAATTAGTAGAACCTAGTAAAGTTACGACACTCCTTTTCCACTAGGACGCCTATGTTCTTCCCTTTCCGCCGAATACTTAAAGCATTGCGTGTTGATAGGCAGAACTCAACGTCGTGTATTGTCTTTCAACGTGGAGAATTAATGTATGTTTTTGTAAGTGTGACAAACACCTGAAAATCTCTGCATAGACATAGATAAGAATTTTGACGAACCTAATGAGCGTTCTCATTAGAAAACCTAATGGCTTAATAGCGTTTGGGCGATATCCAGGAGGCGTGACTAGCAAACTTAAAACTTTAAAAAGAAATTAATTTAAATATATTCATAGTTATGAGTAAGAATTGAATCCACATCAACTGGTTTTTTGTTTATTATTTTGTGCTGCTGTAACAGCACCATGACGGCCTAAACAAAGAACTACTCAATCTCACACAAATTCATTACACTCTCTCTATCATAGCCCCAAACACGCTGGCGCACCATGTACGAGTATATCGTATAATCACAGCATCCACATGCATCATTCATTAGCGCTGAGCTCGCGAGAGCAGACTAGTGGAGCTCTCGAGCCCGAGCCCTCGTTCTTGACCTAGCTCCTCTCAAATGTAATCTACTGACGTGGAACTACGTTTTTGTATGCGAAATTTTTTCCTTTGTTATTTTGTGGACCAATTCCTTGGGAGGTTAATGGATTTTTAATGATGAGTAAATGAGTGGACTATGAGAGTAAAATATATTCAGATGTTTAATCTATTTAAATATAGTAAGAACTTGAATTGTCACCCAGCAATGCTGTCATATAAACGAACTATGGAAATTGAGCCATTTATCATTAACTCTCTATAAGCATCTGCTTTAAACTACGAAAGAAAGTAATTTCACTAAAATTCTTTACAATACATAGTTGCACAGCCGGCGTACACAAGAGTGAGGAATACGGAATCGATTTTAATTCGGGTATAGAAGCCATTAAACATTTTTATATCCTCGCCCACCCAAAGGTATACCAGTACAAAGCGCGGCACACGGAGAGTCCTAGCACTAGGTTTTTGCATCGCCTACTGTACTATATGCAGAATACAGCGTGCAGTTCTGTAGAAAAGTCATTAAAATTTCTTTTTGCTGGTAATTTCGTTGTTTTTCTCATGTTAGATATTTACTCGTAAGTAAACACATTAAAATAATAACCTGATATTTTAATTACTAAATAACTGCTATATATTTGTATCTTATTTATCTCTAGAATTTTAAATCTATGAGTCTTTCGTCACTCCAATGACCTCTAAAGCTTTCCTGACATCAGACGAATTGTCATTACGTAACATAGAAGCTCTTGACCGCATCTCATTTCCTTTGAGCACGTTTAGTCACTATTTAGGCCTCTGACTAAAGTTCCAATCATTGAATACAACCTAAAATATACTTTAAAGCCAATAAATATAGAATTTAATTTAAAATGCATTTATTACGAAAACTTTATCAGAAATGTAAAGTAAATATAATTGTTTACCTAGCATATATTGGGCTCTATCCCACCACCAGAAATAAACTCAAAAGTAGTATTGTAATAGGCTCGGCCAGCCCAGGCCCGCTTTGTGCGGGATACAGCGTGAAGCTGATTGATTAAATGGTGTGTGTAGTAAATAAATTTAATTTACTAGATTTTTTTCAGAAAATTGAATGATATGAAGTAGTTTAAATAAATGATTATCAGAAAGAGTAGTAAGTTAAATTACTTTCTGAAAGTGTTTGTATTTTAGAATACTTTTAAAACCTTAGTTAATCATAGTTAGCTAACCTTTCGAAATGTGATAACTATATGAAGTTAAAAATAATAAAAGCTTTTAAAAATGTATGTGTTTTTTAGTTTTACCCTTTAGAAGGGTCGAACTATAATTATTTAAATAAATTATTGTAACTTAATACCATTTGTCGAGCTAGTTATTATACAAACCACAATTCAATAACTTTCATTGTATTCATCTCAAGTGTGGAACATTTTCCAATGTATCATTTCAGAAATAAAATGTAACTATAGCAGTATCGGTCGGGGAAGTTTTAAAAGCTCGATCTCTTACCGCCCGCCTCGGCGCGGCGCGGCGGTACTTATCTACTACGCGCTGGAAACTTTCAAATACGTTTAGAAGCTTTGCCTTTTAAGATTGAAAATATTTGATTTTAACTGCTCATTGTGTCTTTTTATAAAGTTTAACCTGTTAAAATAATACGATATAGATGAAAAATACAATAAGTAATCAATGATTGTGTAGCTTTTAATAATAAATATATTTTATATCAAGAAACTTGTTTCGATTAATGTTTTGAAACACTTACGATTAGAGCAAGAACTACTTATATTTATTTATTATTCCTACATTGTTCCTTACAAATGACTGAAATCAAAAATCAAGGACACAAAAATGGGAGAAACAAAAAGAACAACATATTCAGTCACTTATAAACACTATAATATCCATTAGAAAAATCACTACACAACAATACTGCCGTACAGTATCTTTCATCTGCGACGATTAGTTCCCGAGTAAACACGGAGCCTGTATAAATATAAACACAAACAAACAAACATAAAAGGGCATATCAAAGAGACGCACCGAACTACAGAACCCCTACCTAGTATTTATTATTACGCTGAGCACTAGCCGGTATTAAAATTGAGAGAACAAAAAAAAATTAAAAATCTTTGCAGAAAGTTGTGAGGTTCTATTTTTATGAGGCAATGAGTCTGGGGCCGACTGGACTGCGTTCTGTATTATCTGGCTCTCGAATTAAGATTCTTGTGTCAGTCTTTCTGCTGTCCTCGCGTTACGTGTGACGGGTTGTGACTAGAGAGCCTAGTGTTGAGGCACTCTATTCTTCACTTTTTGCCCAATTTTCGAGATATTGTATATTGACTGGCGGAACACCTATTGGAGTGAAAAAAAAAAACAAAATATAATCTTTTATTAACGGATGTCGAATCACCATCCATCCAGTTTACCATCAGATGATATTCCACTGCTCCAAAATGGTCCCCAAGCTATAATAAGAACATAAAAAAAACATTTTTTTTTTATCTAAATAAAGATCTTCACAAGCATGCGACTGTAACGGCGACGGTTGTGGGTTCGATTCCCACCTGGGGAATGAAAAAATTAATACCTGCTAGTACATTTCATTTAACTTTATCCGGTTAGAATCACTCATCTTTGTGTATTTTATTATAGTTAGTTAAGTAATTCTCTTGTGAATGTTTCTCGATATCTATCTCAATAATATTTTTTATATTAATAATATTTAATTAAAAAACCTACCTACCTATCAGTTACAATTAAATAGCAATGCAACGCCACAAAAACGAGGTCGTCGCGGCGCAGTAGTCACAGTATGTAACTATAAATGCTTCAGTTGTGGGCTCGATTCACATTCGGAAAAAAAATATTGTCATATTCTTGCTTTCGTAATAACAACTCAACATACAATGTTTCGAATAGAGAAAGGAGTGTCTTAACACTAGGTTACCCAGCAATATGCGGGATACAGCGTGAAGCAAAAAAAAATAAAAGCATCAAACGTAGTTCCCTCAACGGGAGCACACAGCCGACGGCTACGTCGAGATTAATGCGTTGTGCGCAGACGAGGCGGCCGAATTAAAGCGAAATAGAAACGACACCGGACCGTCAAAAGATCCTTTGTGAGTGTAGGATACTGTACAGGCCACGCGTGTGCGGCGCAGTCAGATACTGTCTAATATATATAGACATAGTAGTAGGTTCGATACCGTAGGAATTAAGTAACTAGAACTAAGTTTCGCGTTATATTCCGTAGGTAGAGAAAAGAAAAATACATACGCGTGTAAGTTACTTTAAAGTAACGTTAAGACATTCCGCTTTCCACTTTCCGCTTAATTTTCGAGATTGCATTACGTATTGAGTAGTCAAGCGAGGAAATTAAAATAATTCATTCCCCGAAGTGGGAATCCAATCCACAACCGTCACGTCTGCAGTCAATCGCAGCATACGCTGCACCTCGACGGCCTATTACAGAAATACAGAATACAGAAAGTAGGGAACGGAGTTCTATTCGCTAGTTCCTCTATGCTTAAATATTCAATAGTATGGTTTCAACATTGAATTAAAATATTTGTATATCGTAGGCAGTTGATAACCAAATCAAATGACTTCGCCACTTGTACGAGCCTCGTAGACTCTGCAGTACTAACCTTGAACCGAGGCTATCCAATCTGCGCGATGTGGCACTACTGCGCCCCCGGGACCGCTGTGTTAGATAGACGGGGTAGTACTGTACGTGCACACTTGTAGTATCGATATGAAAAATTAATTTCGATAGCTAATTCGCGTTTGATTTGTTTGAAAATTTACATACTTCTTATATTCCGATCACTGTAGAATTTTTATATTTATACTTTGTCTATAGAAAGTTTTGTGTAAGTTTTGCACTGTTAATAACATTAATTAAAAGGTGTTTTTTAATTTCTTTTTTTACCTATTCGTTAAGATTTAACTTTTTCGTCTTCGTTTGTCAACTGTTACGGTAAGTATATTAAATAGTTAATACAAACTTAACATTGCAATTTGTTTAACGAGATTCTTAATCCGTCTGCAAAATCAATTTGATCGACAAAACCTGGCACGTCTCTATATAAATACGCAAATAGCAAACGACTGTTTCTCGGTTGCCCGCGTCCGGCGTCCGGCGTGCGGCGTCCGGGCGAGACTCGAAGCTATATTTGTTTTACTGTCGCAAACAAATATATACATTTAAGACGATGTATCGCCTTATTTTTTTATTAAGTTTTGTTTTTAACACTGATGGTATAGCCACCCCCATTTTCACTAGTTTTGTGAAGTACTAGTAGTTCCTCTCTAGATTTGTGGAGTATAAATAAGCAAATTAAATATACAAACAGTGTGTACAAAGAAAAATCGTTAATTTTCAACCTTAGTGATCCTTTATGATCGCCAATTAATGTCTATGGGTATTTATGAAAGTATAAGTATTTTTTTTTTCTTTTAAGAGATTTTTCAGCAGGGTAGGCAGAATGAACCTGGTGTTAAGACTCTATTCCCCATTTTTCGCTCAATATTAAGGACATAATATGTTGAACGGTGCGCAATGACGGACTCAAAAAATGTTAAAATGTTTACTCAAGTAAATAAACTAAGACAGTACTGTCTATAGAAGGTAATACGTAACAGCAAATAACCGTCCGCCGCCCTATCGCAGTCGCTGTGCAGATTGTAAGGGGTGTGAATCGTGAATCGAACTCGCCCCTTTGAAGGCATTGAACTCAGGGCCAGACTGCAGTGTTATCTCACCATTATTCTTTACTCACGCATGTCGATATAGAAAAAAAAGATTTTCCACAGGGCCGTGGTGATAGTTGTCGATACCAAAAAAGTCAACTACAAGTCAAAAGGCGGCACAGGATTTTTTTCTTCCTATCTAGTGAAGCGAAACTAGAATCATCTTATTTTTAATTCTGCGTTCCTATTCTAGGAACCTAGTGATAAGATACTTCGTTCCCGTTGAGATACTTACCTAGCGGCTTTAATACCAAATTTTGCCCTCCTTTTAAGTCTATTATTTTTTAGTATTTAACAATAAACGTAGTTTTTAGATTTTTTCTTGTAGATGCTAGCTTCCAAATTTCATAATTCTAGGTCAACCGGAAGTACCCTATTAATTTGAAACGATATATTCATATGTTTTTTTTTTAAGTAAATATAGAAATACGATTTTTCAGAAACTCAAGTGAATTGAATTTCAACTCAATCTATAAGCGTTCCTGAGATAAATTCTCTTAACAGACAGACAGACAGGCGGACGGTCACACAACAAAGTGACCGTATAAGGGTTCCTTTATTCCTTATGAGGTACGGAACCCTAAAAAGAATAAACTGACTTAAAACTATACCCATATACGTATTAAAACTTAATTAAAGATGAAGCTGATTTTAATTCAAATTACATCGTTAAAGTTAATAGCAATTACATAGTAATTCGTCACGTACCTCGCAGATAGGAAGCTTTGCTAAAATGTTTATAAGGTCATGCATAAAGCTGGCACACACGATGAAAGTTTGATTACTTTTTTACGACAGCCGACCCCTCCCCATCCCCCCCCCCCGAACCCTCTTCCCTAAGGGGTGCAGAATTAATTATGAGTGTCAACAGGGATAGGTATTGTGCCTGAGAAATGTGATGACGGGTTTTAGATAAATACCAAATATTACATGTTTAAGTACAAAAGAAGTAATTAATTTATATTACCCTTTTCTATAACGTATAAAATATATTTTAATTTCCTAGTATATAAATAAAGAGGGGTGACTACAGGAGAAGGTGTATGTCTAGTGTCTACTGGGCTGTACTACAATATGCATATCCCAGCCAGTATATTCTACTTTGTTACAATATTTTCCTATGTATACTAATGTTATGAATATAAAGAGTTTGTTTGTTGGAACGGACTAATCTCAGGAACTACTCTCAAAGATCTAAACAAATACAAATGTACACTTCACACTTCGTGTTTTGCATCCCTATCAAATTCGAGACATACGTACTGAGCGGCGAAACTAAACGCCGCGTCATGCCAGAGAGCATAAAAATAATTTATTCTCCCGAGCGGGGCTCGAACCTACAACCGTTGCGTTTACAGTCAAACCACAATGACTTTATTATTAAGCATTCAATTATTGTGTTAACTTTACTGGTTGTGTTCCTTCAAAATAAAATAAATAATAAGTAACAATCACACAGGAACAGTTTGTAACGAAATTCTCGAAACGTTTCAAGATTTGGCCCTCGGATGAAACTTATCCATCCAATCACATTCCGTGGAGTGTTGCTGAGATACACACGTACTGACGTACAATTTGCTGTTTATGTAATGTTATTTTTATATAGAAAAACATCATTTTTATACTATTCGACTTGATGACGGTTTTAATTCAGAATATTGTTATTTAAATAAGAATCTGTCATGTGCAACATACAACTCTGAGTTGTTTAAACTTAACCAGAGGTTGATATAAAGTTTAATAATATATACGTATAAAAATTAATGAACAGCGCGAGCCTCCCTCCCACCCTCGGATCAATGTAAATTTTATATGCAGAGAGCTATCAAGCCTAGCCCTATCTGATAAAGGGGGAGTTCTTATAAGCAAGGGTGTAAAACATTATATACTTAACTAGCTTACTTGGGGGTTAGTGCGTGTTCGGATAGAAATAGCATGACACAAGTGTCGTACAGAACGTGTGCCACATGACCCAAGTGTCATCACTACTTTTAGCTATTTCAAGAGTGAGAGGTAGCTCTGACCACAGGTTTATAAAGCCTTGCTCCATATGCGTGTGTTTTTTGCTATTTGAGGTTATTATTTTTTAAGATTTAACCACAAATGTATAGTTTTCAGGTTTTTGTTTCAGAATTAACTTATGCAGCTATTTTATTTATATTTATTACATCATACATATTTAAAATAAGTTATTTTATATTAGGACAAAGTAAAATCCAATTTATTAATTGTTTATTAGTATTAAGTGTATTTGTTGTCTCGAGCCATTCCTTTGCTGTCAGTCACCTGTGCTCGTGCTGTTCTCGCACTTCAAACTACTTTGCCAAACAGAATATCTTAGTAGATTGCGTAACTCGGGTCCGGTTCGTATAAGCCTACGAGCCGTTGTAGATTACCTACGGGTGATCTAGACATGTTGTAAATATTGTTGGAACAGTGTTATTTAACGTGTTTTTGTGGTTTCGTACTTCTCCGCGGGTAGCAAGGTAGGTGAATGAAGCCTAGTGATCATGTAAATCATACCTTATTTACGACTTAATTTTTGAGACATTGCGTGTTTAATGGTTTAACGCCGCGCTATGTCTGTTTACCAGAGCGAGTGAGAATCCTATAGCTGTCGCGTATACTGTCGGATAGGTACTCTGCGTTGCTCTGATTGTTACTTTTTTCACATTTTTATAATATTTTCAATCATTTTGAATACAAAAGTAAAGATGAACTTAACACAAACCACTAGATAATATAAAGCAACAAAATAAGTATTTAAATAAAAACTTCCACTCATTAAGTTGGGCAGATTTAATCATACTTCAGGCTCGCTCCTTGGAGCCTCGAGTCAGTGTTAACAGTTCCCATAATCCCCAACTTGCCTAAAAGTTGTTTAAATTACTTCAGCAGATCTGTACCACCTTTGGATATATCTTAGTATTTAAGTAGTTAAAATAATTATATATTATAAAATTATGAAATATTTTCTTTAAATATATTTTCTTTTTTAGCTTTATTTAACACGGTAACAAATAAACAAATTTTATTTACCTAAAATGATTTCATATCGAATGTAATAAAATGATATGAAGAAAATAAATTTCACACAAAATGAATCATTCCTACCGTGAATATAATTCTGCGTATAAGTTCTCCTTCGTCTCACTTCGCAAGTACCTGAGCACGTTTTAATGAAGTTAGTTTTGTTAAGTCGGTCTTAATATCGTGGAAAATTACTTAAAGAAAAGAGGACATACGTGACTTTCAACTTTAAAGCCTACGAGTACGCTCAAAATTTATTATGAAACTTAAATCTTTATTTAACCTTTTGATAAGACTCTCTAAATACACTCGCATATTTATTTATGTAAATAAAAATAAAGCTAAAAAGTAGATTCACGCTTTTCCTGAAAAGCACGGTGGGCGGATGGGGGCTAGTGTTAACATACTTTTATTACTGTTGAAACCAATCTCCAACTATCGTATGTACAAGTCAGACAATTGCTAATTGCACCAGATGGTAAATATGTTTAAACATTTGTGGGTCAAACCCGCAATCGTTTAAAGACACTCATTAGAAAGAACATTTACATTTCTGATCCACTCCCCTCTTGTATCTTACGCGAACCTACGAGTATATTTCCGATTTGATTCTCATGGAGGGGTACGAATTATTTTCATTTCCTTGCTCTGGTTAGATAAAGCCTGACATTGAGTTTCACTACTTAACTTCTTAATAGAATAGTGTCTTATCACTAGGTTTCCTTTGCCTACTGTGTGAAGCTAAAAAAATTGTAGGATCAATTGTTTACATATTCTTTTGAAAAAATTAATAAATTCATGAAGAATATGTACATACTTATTCATAAAATCTCTATACTACTCTCGAGACGAGAGCTAAAGGATTTTAAGACTTCTAGTCTTAAAATCCTTTAGCTCTCGTCTCGATATCCAAAGAGTGGTAAAGGCCGGCCTTTAACCCGAGGCGGTTTGTTCAAGTGCAGATGAGTGCTCGTCCTACTTCTTGAGATTAGGTTTGATATTCACTCGACATAGAGCTATATAGCTTGTGAATGATAAAATATAAATGTTAACTTTACATTGAGGCCGTCGCGGCGAACAGCGACTGATGGTAAATACGACAGTTGTGGGTTTGATTTTCACTCAGGGGTATGAATTATTTTCATTTCCTTGCGCTAGACACTAGACAAAGTAATGTGATAAGTTTCGCCACTCAGCACACAACGGAGAACAGAGTGTCTTAACACAGGTTAGGGATTCAACTCGAAGCTGCTTATGCAATCAATATAAAAAAAAGCTGTAAACTGATGGACGAGTACCTACTTTATCTGAACGGATAATGTTACAAGCTGATTCCGGTTTGCGCTTTTATTTCGGATTGTCGAAGCAACATTTATTCAATTGCTACTAAATATTTTAAATTTAATTTTCAAGGCAAAATGATATTTTTACACATAATTGTGTATATTATACACAGTTTTTAATAGATTCTATTTTCACTTAAATATTGACATTTGTATTATTAACACGACCCCCGAACCCCTACAGCGGCATACCATGTGATCATCGCATGGTGGTTGCGAGTTCGTTTCCAGTCGATAACTGAAAACAAATATTAAATTAAAATATTAATTCCCTCATAAGTGGTAGTACTGGTAGACAAGAAAATCGTGGTACTGAGCTCCATTATTTAATATACGAAATGTTTCAGCACTGTAATTTCCACGTAAATTAAATGGTATCATCGTACAAAATGTATAAAGTTAACAAAGTTTTGAAATAAGATAGTAATTCCGCGCAAGGTTACCGCCGCGGTGTCGTCATTTCTTTTATAAAAGCTCCAAGTTCCCGAAAGGCGCGGGTGACGAACCGCGGCGAGTTATTGTCGAAGTTCGCGAACTGTTGTAGGTGCGGTGATTTAATAAGGACTTAGAGATATTGAGTGATGGCTGAATACGTTGAATGTAAGGGGAATCTCGTATAGTTACTGAACTAAACTAAGTTTACGAAAATAAAATATATAAATTCGAACATAGTCGTAGAAAAATTATTAATTATTATCAATTTTATAAAATATATTATATAATATTATTAAAGCATGTAACAAGTTCCTTAAGAACGTTCTTCACACATACATTTTTATACGTTGTCTTAAGTACTTTTTGATTCGATCGATGAAATAATACTTATAGAACGCACAAAAACTAATATAAATTTCAGGTTAGAAACGAACAAATGAAAGCCGACACATAAAACTGCAATTTTACTTACACGCATGGGTTTCCTCGACTTTGTATATTTATTATATAAATAAATAAATGTTATAACCAACAAAAACTCCCCAATTTGTCAATTCAATTACTAATACGATATCGTTCAGCGTAGTCAGTTTGTTTTTGGACACAACCCTCGTATCAACGTAGGGTTTATCTATAGCTATAAAGATATGAAGCCCCAAATAGACGCTTGGTTCGCCGATATCTCAAAAGTTGGCATTCGCTCAGAAAATCTTCAAGCTTTCACTGAAATATGTGTAAAAGCTTCACCGAAAGCTCCAAATTGTATGAAATGTTAGGGATTTTGCATTTTTAAAATATTTTCAAATGCGACCGGAGGTATATTCTAATTTCATCGAATTTTTTTAAAATTGGACCGTGAATAATTTCAAATCTATTTTATCCTAACACTAGGTGACTTCTTCCTACCCAGTAACATCGCTCAGACAGACAAAAAAATGTTCGTGTGGGTGTAGTTTCTGTATTTTTCTATTTCATATGTGAAATCCTAAAAATAATAATATACGTAATCATTTTTTCGGAATCCTAAAGTAATTTTTATTTAAGTTTCTTCGTGTACGTGAATTTCGTTCCAAATATGGATGTTCTTGTCATAACGGTATTATAAAGTTATCGATAATTTCTATCTACTTAAACATTTTATGAAGTTGCATAAATACCACACTTAAGGCTCTTAGAGCATCTGGCTTGAAACACGACGGTTGTGGATTCAATAAATTGTTTCATTCTCACGAGTTCCTTTACAAGCACCAGGATAACAAGGTGAGGTGCGGTGATGAGTTCTACCGTTCAAAACAAGAAATAGGAGGAAAGTGGGAAACGGAACGTATCTCTTTAATCCCACGTACAAATTATTTTTTATACGATCTAAAAATGATCTAAACTATCGAGTTGGTAGATAGAACCCTCGTCATAAAACATACATACTGTAGGTCGGTCGTCCCGCATCACATGGTATCTATATACACAGTAAACTCATAATTTGAAACAATTAAAAAACTAATTATTGTTAAACTCAATAAAGCGACGTTCCGGGAGTTCCGGGAGTCATTAAAAAGTGTCTAAACTATAGTTTAATTATGAGGCGAGTACTCTTGTGCGGTCGCGGCGGCGGCGGCGCGTCGGAAATCAAACTTATAAGGACGTACTGTCGGTTCACTGCGTTTTGGCTTAATATTGTATTCTACGGCTTCGTCCGCTTCATGTTATTGTTATATTAAAAGTTTACATAAACTGTGCTATTGTATGTATTTAATGTCGTGGCAGCGCAGCAACGTACCGTCTGACTATAGAAGTGACGGTTATGAGTTCGATTCCCATTCGGCGCACGATATATCGGAAATTGTGGAGGAAGTAAGTAGGGAATGTATTTTATTAAGAAAACCTTCTTTTCGTCTCTATAGAGAATTTACGAGTTTAGTATTTTATAAAACACTGCAATGTACCTGAAAATGAAAATAATTAATTTCTCTGCGCAGCGCACCACATACTAATAATAATAAATGTACGTTTTGTATGAAATTAACTACAAATATAAGGTGTTAATTACTTTTTCTGTGAAGTATCTATACATTTTCGATTTTGTTTTTTACTTTATTTGTATTGCAAGTTCTCACTTAGTGCTAAATTTCATAACTTTAAACTAAGTAAGTATAGGTTTTCATTACGCGTGTGTTACATCTTGATTTGATTATCAAAATTATCATTTTTTGTATTACCATTAAGCTTTATACATAAAGAAGACTAAAGATTATCACAACTTTAAAAGAATAGAGCATTTAAAGTTCAAAGCATTTAATATCTCCCTCTCTTAAACCTTACACAAGTACTTATTCACAAAGAGAACGGTGAACCGAGGAGAGTTCCATTCCGACCGCGGTACCGCCCGGACGTCTCAATGTCCGCTTGGCATCGTTTTCGCAATAACCAAAACCAAAAAACCCAAAAACCAAAAACCAATCCACGCACGCGCGCACTATCGACCCACGCCACCCTGCAACACCAAGAAGACGAAGAGGACCGATCGGCGTCGTTTTGTTCGGCGAGCGGCGATCTCCGTTGTTTTGTGTAGTGCAGTGTAGTGTGTTAGTGTCCATAGGATTTCACCTGGATTCCATACCCACGTGAGTACTTTTACACAGTGATAGCTTAAGCTAGGTACTCACCCCGGCCCCACCAGGCCGAGACATTAGGTCAAAGTAGGCACACACCCCTCGCCTTGGCGGGGGGTCAATCTAGTTTCCCAAAATGGTCCGCGTAGACGCGAATAACTTGCTTAGCTACGTCGCGCAATATTTCCCCGACGCTCTTAATGGCATCAAAGATTACGTCGATAACGAGACGATCGCTCAGTCACCGGAGCTCTTAGAACAGATGGAGGACGAACCGGTGGAGGTCGACGCCGGCTCGGATGAGGACGAGGCTTCCGCAAACAACGCGGAATCCGAGTCCGAGTCTGAGGCCGCGGAGGCCTCCTCGTCGTCCTCGTCGTCCTCTGAGTCCTCGGCCGACGAGGAAGAAACTCCCGGTGTGGAGGATAATGACGGTTTCGAGACCGTCAAATCAAAATCGGCCAAACGGAAGGCCCGTAGATCGCTAGGTACTCCGCCAATAACTCCAGCCAAACGCGCCGCGCGCGCAGAAAAAAACCCCTCCCCGCGGTCCTCACCCCCGCGTAAAAATAGGGCACGCGCGCAGGTAGCCGAGAAGGGTGCGCAGGTAGACAAAAACGGCTCCGACGCCGAAATGACAGACAAGACCGACAATACAACTGCTAGAAATAACAATAGTAATAACAATAATTCGATCCCCGCGTCCAACTCCGGCGACGGCTCGGTACCGGTACCGGCCGGCGCTCGTAGGGCAAGGTTACCTCCCCCGATAGTAGTTCAGGATAGGAAAGCATGGGACAATTTACAATTATGGATGTTGTCCCATAAAGTGCAGTTCAATTCTGCCAGATCAACAGCTCAAGGCGTTAGAGTTCAGGTATTAACACCCAACGACCACAGGGTCCTTACGGCCCACCTTAGAAATTACAAGATAGGATTCCACTCCTACGCTCTGGAGGACGAGCGTCAGTTGCGTGTAGTCCTCAAGGGTATCCCTTCCGACTTAGAGACCGAATCCGTATTTCGGGACTTAAAATCCCAAAATCTTCCAGTTAGGGCAGTCCACCGTATGTACAATCAGTACACTAAAAAAAGCTACGACATGGTCCTAGCTGTCCTAGACCGCAGCCCAGAGGGCAAACAAATCTTTAACATTAAATCCGTCTGCTCACTCACGGGCATTACTATCGATAAGCCATGGTCTCGTGGCATTCCAGGGCAGTGTCACCGCTGCCAGCTCTATGGGCATTCCGCCAAAAACTGTCACGCAAAACCCAGGTGCGTGAAGTGCTTAGAAAGTCACGCTACTGCTGACTGTCCGCGCAAGGTCCCAGACCCGGCCGTACCTCCCAGCTGTGTCCTGTGTGAGACCCAAGGGCACCCCGCAAACTACCGCGGATGCCCTAAGGCCCCACGCAGGTCCGGCGGAAAGGGCGGCAGGACGCATAAGGCTTCGATGCCTTCCCGTCCAGCGCAAAACCCGTCCGGCCCTCAGCCAAAACTCCAACCAGCCCCTCTTCCTTCCACCAGTGCGTGGAAAAAACCTCTACCAGAGACCCAAGCCGCCAAGGCCTCCAATCCCAAACCCAAGCCCTCCAGGGCCACTTCCTCCGCCCGCCAGCCCCGTGGGGACGTAAACCTAGAACAGGATAGTATCGAAGACGCGATCGACATTATGACTAGCTTCTTAGATATACTAGATAAAGACGAAATATTGGCCTTCGCGAAAGGCTTAGTAGACTCAAACGGCGATCCTAAAAGTCGACTTCAAGTAATTAAGCTCAACAGAAAGCTTATAGCCAAATTACTACTTGTCAATGCTCAAACTTCCAATGGCGGTCAATAATAATTTTAGAATCAACCCGCCCGATTTAAGACTCGCGCGAGTCAAGCCGCGTTCTCTCAACATAGGTTATTTTAACGCTAACGGTCTCAATACGCAAATGGGGCTAGTCCGCGATTTTGTTACAAACCGACAACTCGACTTATTTCTAGTTCAGGAAACGTTCCTTAGAAATTGCAATAGGGATCCCAAGATAGCCAATTACCGCACTATTCGTAACGACAGAGACGGCGCCAAAGGCGGCACCGTCATATTTTACAGAAAGACGCTTCACGTCATACCGCTCGATCCGCCGCCGACGCTCACTAACATCGAAGTTTCGGTCTGTAAGGTTCACATGACTGGACATCCACCCACTATTATAGCTTCCGCTTATCTCTCTCCATCAAAGAGTTTACTTAGAAGCGACCTACAGACACTACTAGACATGGGGGACTCGGTTATCATAGCCGGGGACCTTAACTGTAAAAGTACCAGGTGGAATTGCAACTCCACAAATAGAGGAGGAATCGAACTCGAAAATATCTATGACCTGACCACCTCTCGCTGTGAGATAATAGCCCCCCTCACTCCCACTAGATTTGGGCCCCGGGGCCGACCTTCAATTCTCGACATAGCCATCCTGCAGGGCGTCTCTCTCAGGCTGCGCTCTATCGAGGTAATACCAGAGTTAGACTCAGACCATAGACCTGTAATAGTTAAATTAGGACCCGATTGTCCTCCAGTTCTTCCTAAAACCACCATCACCGACTGGTCTAAGTTCGCGGAGCGCCTAGGCAATCCCGACACGGAACCGACAGACGACATACCTGACAGATTCGACTCGGTGGAAGTAGTCGAGGCGGAAATTAACCAACTTACTGACAGACTGGGTAGCACTCTCGACGAGTGTTCTAGGGAAATTCCAAGTAATCCAGAAGGACATTTTAAGATCCCGCGAGATCTCAGAAAGCTCATGAGACGTAAAAACATCGCCAATAGGGCGCACGATTCATTTCCGTCGCCGGCTAACCGCGCTAAACTCTGGAGGCTCCAAAGACAGGTTCGAGCCCGGTTCGAGGACCTCAGAGACGAATCTTGGGATCATAGGTTATCAGAGCTTACGCCATCGCACGTAGCGTTCTGGCAATTAACCAAATCATTCAAAAACGACACCGTAGTCGAATTACCGCCGTTAATCCGTCCGGACGGAACACTAGCCTCAGACGATCTCGAAAAGGCCGAATGCCTAGCGGATAACTTAGAAAGTCAATGCTCCCCCTCGGAACAACCGTGTGATCCAATTCACGTCGCCGCGGTGGACACACAGGTCGAAACGTGGGCACCGTTGCCACCAGCGGGCGAACCTATAAGACCGACCTCTGTCGAAGAGGTACAAGACATTATAAAGCGCCTTAAGCCAAAGAAAGCCCCAGGATCCGATCGCATCTCGAATAAGATCCTTAAAATTCTTCCCATTCACATTCTAACGCTTCTCGTTGCCATTTTCAACACGCTCTTAAAAGAGTGCTCATTCCCAGACCAATGGAAAGAGGCAATAGTCATAGGTATTCACAAGCCTAAGAAACCTCGCACATCCCCGTCCAGTTATCGCCCCATAAGCCTTCTCAGTTCAATGGGCAAAATATACGAACGTATCCTCCTCACTCGTCTCCAAGCCGCAGTCGTGGCCAATGACATAATCCCCCCCGAACAATTCGGCTTTAGAGCCAAACACTCCAGCATACACCAGGTACACCGCCTCACGGAATTCCTGTTATCCCGAGCCAAATTAATGCCATCAGCGGCAATCTTCTTAGACATTGCAAAAGCGTTTGATAAAGTCTGGCACAATGGCTTGATTTACAAGTTACAAAAGACTAACGTACCTGACAGACTCGTGCACATCATTCGAGACTACTTATCAAACCGCTCATTTAGATACAGGGTAGAAGGCACCCTTTCCTCCAGTAGGCCAGTTAGAGCTGGAGTCCCTCAGGGCTCCATACTATCCCCGCTTCTGTACAATTTGTACACTCACGACATCCCCAAAACCCCAGGTACAAACCTAGCCCTTTTCGCAGACGACACCGCCGTCTATACGTCCGTCCGTGTATCAGTCTGCATAGCTAAAAGACTCCAAAAATCCATGGACCGCATAGGTCAGTGGCTATTTCAATGGCGCATAGAGGTCAATCCCGATAAAAGTAACATCATTTACTTCCCCCTTCGTAGGACAGACTACCTGCCACATGTCCGCCTTTTAGGCAAAATAATTCCCGAGGCCAAACAGGCCAAATACTTAGGTGTCATTCTCGACAGTCAACTGTCCTTTAAAGCCCACATTACTTATGTTCGCCGCAAAGCGGCCTACGTCCTAAGTTGTTTGTATCCACTCATTTGTGCTAAAAGTAAACTCTCACTTAGAAATAAAATCCGACTCTATAAAGCATGCGTCAGACCCATTTTCGCCTACGCCTGTGTTGTGTTCGCACAGACAGACCTTAGTCGTTTACAAGTAATTCAAAACCGTTTCTTGCGTAATACTACCGGTGCCCCGTGGTACATGCGTAATACCGATCTCCATAGAGACGTCAAATTAGATTCAGTAAAAGAGCACTGTCGCAAGCTCTCCAGTAGTTATTTCACTAAAGCCGAATCGCATCCGAATCCGCTGGTGGTAAACTCGTGTAATTACGCCAAACGTCGCCCGTGGGATCGCCGTCGACCCCGGGATATCTTAACCGATGATGCTGACCCCATCACTAAAGCGAACGACCCTAAATTTGTAGGTAGGGCCACACACAATCGCACACATACACGCTACGCACACCGTCCCCGCCGGTGGAGACGAGGTCCCAGCTTTACTGTGGCCCAATCGCGCCTCGGCGCGAGAGGAGCCCGCACTCACTAATCCAATAGGGCATCAAGAGCCCTCCCCAGTAGGCTTTGGTCGAACCGATCGAAGCAAAGCCCCCCACTACGAACGGTGTTCGCAAGTCGCGGTCCGAGTCTCAAAGGAGACGCCCTTGCGCCACTGTGTTCTCTTTGTTGGTACCTTCCACGGTAGCCATGCCAAGGTCAGAGCTCGTCTAGCTCGGCCTCCCCAAGTCCGGTGACGCTGTAGAGGCCGATATGGCCAACAGCATACTGCTCAATCGAAAAACGAAAAAAACGAAAACGGTGAACCGAGGCAATAAACAGACTACATTTTGTTTTTCAGCGGTTTAATTAAAGCATTGATTGCCTTGAATTATGCATGCGGCGGTATTTGGTACTATTACTCTCTCTTCTTACGCCTTCTCGGGTCCAAATGTTCTAATATAATATGCTAATTGTGAAATTTACATGGAATATTGTGGGAATATTGTTTTTATTAAACTATTTAAATTTGTTTTTGTGAAGAAATTTCGAAGATTTCGAAGAAATTTGGCGGAACTTAGCATAAATAAATTTAAAAAATTAAATTTTAAAATGGATGGAAACCTGAACTGAAACCTGTTAAAATCGATAAAAGTTTCACATTAATAAAATTCAGATATATATTAGAGTGAGTGGAAAAATATATTTTAATGTCGTTTCTTTGTTTTCAGTTGAAAGGTTTGTGCAATGGTGAACTAAATAGTATGTTATCTATGTACAGAAATTAACAAAATAAAACTTTGTCTTCAGAAGCAACACATTAGTGTATTTCTATACTATACCATAAAGTATATGTTCCTACTCACGCAACTATTAAGATACAAGCGGTCATACAGATGTCAAAGGAATGTGTCATATATTGGAGCACACCTCTAGTGAATGGGATCGAATCTGAATTGCAACGCAATAAGAATTTGAAAGGTGCAATACTGTAGCGCACTTGGTTTTAAATAAAGCAATTTTACAATATTAACGCAGTGTTCAGTTCCATCACTTCTGCAACGTGCAATGTCTTCAGAATTCGGCAGAAAGTGGGAAGCGGACTCCCCTGCCTTGTGTACTACGTGCGGGATAAAAAACAATATATTGACATCTTCATGAAAATCTAATTTGATCCATCTATACACTACGAACGCACTCCACTCCGCGTAATTCTGGAGAAATTGCGTGTTGAGCGGTGGAACTCAACGCTTTTAACACATACAACATTTACATATGTACGAGTAAAAGTTAATAGAAAGTAGCAAGTATTAAAAGGCAAACCAGACCACCATAATTATTATAGGGACAGCTCTCGTGAAACGAACAGCGCGCGGCGACAGCTTGTCATTAGTTTCGTAGCGGAGTTGTGGACTACTGCGCTTCATCTACGACAAGGTTGTCCAAATATCGACAGTTAATAGAAACTTTGTAAAAATACTAATTAAAAAATTACAACTTCTACCGTGGTGTGGTTGCTCACTCGCCCCTCACTCTTAAATAAAATAAATGTTGCAACGTCACATGCGCATTCCGATGTAAATAATTCTAGTGTTATGCCTAAGAACAATCTAGTGTCTTTCCTTACATACCTTCCTATAAGTATGAATATTACATAGGTACATAGATATCGGGCCTAGGAGATGTACAGTGTACATAAGCCCGGATAAATCAAGTGCTTTGCCTTTATACGAGTATAAGGCCGTAGTCCACAGTCCACGTAACACAGACATACGCTGTTACGTGGTTACGTGGTTTAGACTAAAGTATTATGTATGGGCACGTACGTGTATACGAGTATGTTAGACTAACGCCAGTGTTATGTTGTAGGCAGTGTCTGAATATAGAAATTTGAGAACAGCGCGCCCTATGCTGCCTGCTGCCTCTGCGGAGACAGCTATATAGTCCGAGAGGCCCGGATAGAGAGGATATTTTCATTTCTTCGCTTTTGTACCAAGGCAAAAGCGTGAACTCTGCCACTTAACACGCAACGCCTCCAGAGTTGGCCGAAAAGTGGGGAGCGGAGTGTCTCAACACTGCCTACTCTAGTATTTGCGGGATACACGTAAAGTTGAAAAGAAAAGTTATAGTCACTTTGTTCATACATATAAATAAATTATAAGCAAAAAATCATTTTTAGAAAAAGCTTTTATTTAAAAGCCCTAAAAAGGAGAAAATAAAATTTGTCTTTTAAATTTTAACTATCAACTCATAACCTCATTGTACACAATTTATATGATCATAAAAACTTGTCGCGCGATTTACTTGTGTAACTAAACTAGTGCTAATTTAATTATGTAAAATTTGCTAAGTTTCAATTTTTAAAGTTTGAATTTAATTAAATATTGATTAACGCGACAAGCTTTTATGATCATATAAATTGTGTACAATGAGGTTATGAGTAGATAGTTAAAATTTAAAAGACAAATTTTATTTTCTCCTTTTTAGGGCTTTTAAATAAAAGCTTTTTCTAAAAATGATTTTTTGCTTATAATTTATTTTTTACTTTTTAGTTACCACTGTCTAGGTTTCTCACACTAGAGACATGTACCACGATTCCGCTTCTATGGTTAGGAATGCTGTTGGCGACACTAGACCCTTCCCGATTACAGTGGGGGTTCACCAGTGCTCGACTCTTAGTCCGTTCTTATTCAATGTAGTGCACCCTCCATGGCTGATGATGTATGCCGACGACATAGCACTCATTGACGAGAACCGACTGACGCTGGAGCGTAAAGTGAACCTCTGGAAGGGTACGCTTGAGAACGGCGGTCTTAAACTAAATGTGTCGAAGACCGAGTACATGGCCTGCGGAAGCCCGGACTCGAGCACGATCCTTGTAGGTCCTGAGCCAGCCGTTAAGTCAGAAAAGTTCAGGTACCTTGGATCCGTTATGCACGAGTCTGGAGGTATCGATCACGATGTCCATAGCCGGATAAGTTGGCCAGCACTATCTCGGCACACTCAGGAGCTTCACGTCACGGAAATGAAGATGCTGAGGTGGATGTGCGGCGTAATGCGGTCTGACCGCATACGTAACACATTCGTTCGAGGTAGTCTTGGGGTCCGTGACGTAGCGGATAAGCTCCAAGAGCGCCGCCTGCGATGGTTTGTCGGATGCAAGTGCCTTGCTATATCAGTTCCTGGAGTGAGACCTCCTGGACGCCCAAGGAAGCGCTGGTTGGATGTCGTGATGCCGGATATGAGAGCCAATGGTCTAACCACCGAGGACGCAAAAGACCGCGCAAAGTGGAGTAGGTTGAGTAGGAAGGCAGACCCTGGCAATAGCCGGGATTAATGCCAGGAGGAAGAAGGTTTCTCACACTAGATGTCATATTATTTTTCTAATTATTCTCGGCAAGCCCTTTCATTTGATACTCGTATTGCAGATGTGCATAAATAATAACTATTTCGCCATCTTAGATGTTCCGCCATACTGGATTTAGAAAAACGTCATATTTTTCGAGTTACTCTCAACGAGCCCTTTCAATAGATATCCATATTGTAGAAGTAGACTAAAATTAACTATTCGGCTATGTTGGATGGTCCGTCATATTGGATTTAGAATGACGTTAGATTATTTTTCGAGTTACTCTCAATGAGCCCTTTCATTTGATATCCATATTGCAGAATTGCAAAAATAATAACTATTCGTTCATCTTGGATGGTCCCCCATATTGGATTTAGAATGACGTCACATTATTTCCCAAGTTGTTCTCAAAAAGCCCTTTCATTTGATACCCATATTATAGAAGTGCATTAAATATAACTATTCCGCCATCTTGGATAGCCCGCCGTATTGGATTTAGAATGACGTTACACTATTTTTCCAGTTACTCTCAACAAGTTCTTTCATTTGAGACCCATATTATAGAAGTTCATGAAATATAACTATTCCGCCATCCTGGATGGTCCGCCATATTGTATTTAGAATGAAGTTACAAACCTTATCGTGTATTGTCATCCAAACCAAATGTGTATACAAAATTTCAGCTCAATCGTACGAACATACCTTTCATTATATGAAGGCACAAAAAACTTGAATCGTGTCAATTCTATTGGATTTCAAGTGATGTCACATTATTTTTCTAATTGTTCTCGGCAAGATCTTTCATTTGATACCCATATTGCAGAAGTGCATAAATAATAACTATTCCGCCATCTTAGATGTTCCGCCATATTGGATTTAGTATAACGTCACATTAATTTTAGAGTTACGGTCAACGACCCATTTCATTTAATATCTATATTGTAGAAGTAGGCCAAATAGATACTCGGCTATCTTCGATATCCTCCTTATGGGATTTAGAGTGACATCACATTATTTTTCGAGTTGCTCTCAACGAGTCCTTTCATTTGATACCCATATTGTAGAAGTACATTAAAAATAACAATTCCGCCATCTTGCATGGTCCGCCATAATACATTTAGAATGACGTCACATATTTTATCGTGCATTGTCATCCAAAGTAAACGTGTATACAAAATTTCAGCTCAATCGGTTGACGATATCTACTTCAAAATTGAGCTCCAAGATTTCACCCGAACCCACATACATACATTGCAAGTTAAATAAAAGCTTTTAATTAAAATAAACTCTAAAGTTGAAGTTTAAGCCATTCAAACTTTATTAAACCCAATACAGCTACATTACACATACGTTACTCGACATGTCTGTCAGTCAGTAATGAAAGAGTTTTGACATATATATATATATATACTAAAATGATATAAATACATCAAAATAATACAAATATACCTATATTAAATACTATTGAAACTGAATTAAACCTGCATACATTTCAGTAAAGTAATACATTTCAAGGGCTTAGCTTTTAGAATAATTTCAAGGTATAGAAAGAAGTAAGGCGTCATTTTACTCTACAGTTCAGTTGCGATTTGCGTTGCCACTGAACGCACGTGGCTTAAGTGTTGCTTGTCCTGGATACACGATATTAGAAGGTTAGTCCCTGTTCTAATTCAGGTTAAATGTATTTTGTATGCATGTGAGAGAGATGGGTGGTTGTTTTATGGAAGTTTTTAAAATAAAGATTTTAGTCATAAATAAAATAATAATATTAATTTTCTTAATTTTTGTTTTTTTTAAATTTAAAAGAATAAAATGAAATAATAAATGTGCATTGCAACGCAAGACAACTTGCGTAAAAGACTTACTTACTTGTGTACTTAAGTACACTGAGAGTCACTTCACTCTTCTTCGTTCCAATAAAACCTACAGTCGACACATAGACAGTGTGTGAAAGATACCTTTTTACATTTAACATTTATGTTTATATTTTTATAGAAAAGGAAAATTAAATTAGAACGTAGCGGGAACTCAACCTGCGCGTCTTCAACTAAAAATAGCATTTTATATGTTTTCTAAAAAAGTGTTTTCTTCCCTTACCTAGTGAGGAAAACTACTCACTTAACACTTATTACTTACTTAAAAATGTTTGAAAAAATATGCCTTTAAATTATAAATATTTAAAAATGTGAAAACTGATTGTAGCAATAAATTATAAGCAAAAAATCATTTTTAGAAAAAGCTTTTATTTAAAAGCCCTAAAAAGGAGAAAATAAAATTTGTCTTTTAAATTTTAACTATCAACTCATAACCTCATTGTACACAATTTATATGATCATAAAAACTTGTCGCGCGATTTACTTGTGTAACTAAACTAGTGCTAATTTAATTATGTAAAATTTGCTAAGTTTCAATTTTTAAAGTTTGAATTTAATTAAATATTGATTAACGCGACAAGCTTTTATGATCATATAAATTGTGTACAATGAGGTTATGAGTAGATAGTTAAAATTTAAAAGACAAATTTTATTTTCTCCTTTTTAGGGCTTTTAAATAAAAGCTTTTTCTAAAAATGATTTTTTGCTTATAATTTATTTTTTACTTTTTAGTTACCACTGTCTAGGTTTCTCACACTAGAGACATGTACCACGATTCCGCTTCTATGGTTAGGAATGCTGTTGGCGACACTAGACCCTTCCCGATTACAGTGGGGGTTCACCAGTGCTCGACTCTTAGTCCGTTCTTATTCAATGTAGTGCACCCTCCATCGCTGATGATGTATGCCGACGACATAGCACTCATTGACGAGAACCGACTGACGCTGGAGCGTAAAGTGAACCTCTGGAAGGGTACGCTTGAGAACGGCGGTCTTAAACTAAATGTGTCGAAGACCGAGTACATGGCCTGCGGAAGCCCGGACTCGAGCACGATCCTTGTAGGTCCTGAGCCAGCCGTTAAGTCAGAAAAGTTCAGGTACCTTGGATCCGTTATGCACGAGTCTGGAGGTATCGATCACGATGTCCATAGCCGGATAAGTTGGCCAGCACTATCTCGGCACACTCAGGAGCTTCACGTCACGGAAATGAAGATGCTGAGGTGGATGTGCGGCGTAATGCGGTCTGACCGCATACGTAACACATTCGTTCGAGGTAGTCTTGGGGTCCGTGACGTAGCGGATAAGCTCCAAGAGCGCCGCCTGCGATGGTTTGTCGGATGCAAGTGCCTTGCTATATCAGTTCCTGGAGTGAGACCTCCTGGACGCCCAAGGAAGCGCTGGTTGGATGTCGTGATGCCGGATATGAGAGCCAATGGTCTAACCACCGAGGACGCAAAAGACCGCGCAAAGTGGAGTAGGTTGAGTAGGAAGGCAGACCCTGGCAATAGCCGGGATTAATGCCAGGAGGAAGAAGGTTTCTCACACTAGATGTCATATTATTTTTCTAATTATTCTCGGCAAGCCCTTTCATTTGATACTCGTATTGCAGATGTGCATAAATAATAACTATTTCGCCATCTTAGATGTTCCGCCATACTGGATTTAGAAAAACGTCATATTTTTCGAGTTACTCTCAACGAGCCCTTTCAATAGATATCCATATTGTAGAAGTAGACTAAAATTAACTATTCGGCTATGTTGGATGGTCCGCCATATTGGATTTAGAATGACGTTAGATTATTTTTCGAGTTACTCTCAATGAGCCCTTTCATTTGATATCCATATTGCAGAATTGCAAAAATAATAACTATTCGTTCATCTTGGATGGTCCCCCATATTGGATTTAGAATGACGTCACATTATTTCCCAAGTTGTTCTCAAAAAGCCCTTTCATTTGATACCCATATTATAGAAGTGCATTAAATATAACTATTCCGCCATCTTGGATAGCCCGCCGTATTGGATTTAGAATGACGTTACACTATTTTTCCAGTTACTCTCAACAAGTTCTTTCATTTGAGACCCATATTATAGAAGTTCATGAAATATAACTATTCCGCCATCCTGGATGGTCCGCCATATTGTATTTAGAATGAAGTTACAAACCTTATCGTGTATTGTCATCCAAACCAAATGTGTATACAAAATTTCAGCTCAATCGTACGAACATACCTTTCATTATATGAAGGCACAAAAAACTTGAATCGTGTCAATTCTATTGGATTTCAAGTGATGTCACATTATTTTTCTAATTGTTCTCGGCAAGATCTTTCATTTGATACCCATATTGCAGAAGTGCATAAATAATAACTATTCCGCCATCTTAGATGTTCCGCCATATTGGATTTAGTATAACGTCACATTAATTTTAGAGTTACGGTCAACGACCCATTTCATTTAATATCTATATTGTAGAAGTAGGCCAAATAGATACTCGGCTATCTTCGATATCCTCCTTATGGGATTTAGAGTGACATCACATTATTTTTCGAGTTGCTCTCAACGAGTCCTTTCATTTGATACCCATATTGTACAAGTACATTAAAAATAACAATTCCGCCATCTTGCATGGTCCGCCATAATACATTTAGAATGACGTCACATATTTTATCGTGCATTGTCATCCAAAGTAAACGTGTATACAAAATTTCAGCTCAATCGGTTGACGATATCTACTTCAAAATTGAGCTCCAAGATTTCACCCGAACCCACATACATACATTGCAAGTTAAATAAAAGCTTTTAATTAAAATAAACTCTAAAGTTGAAGTTTAAGCCATTCAAACTTTATTAAACCCAATACAGCTACATTACACATACGTTACTCGACATGTCTGTCAGTCAGTAATGAAAGAGTTTTGACATATATATATATATATACTAAAATGATATAAATACATCAAAATAATACAAATATACCTATATTAAATACTATTGAAACTGAATTAAACCTGCATACATTTCAGTAAAGTAATACATTTCAAGGGCTTAGCTTTTAGAATAATTTCAAGGTATAGAAAGAAGTAAGGCGTCATTTTACTCTACAGTTCAGTTGCGATTTGCGTTGCCACTGAACGCACGTGGCTTAAGTGTTGCTTGTCCTGGATACACGATATTAGAAGGTTAGTCCCTGTTCTAATTCAGGTTAAATGTATTTTGTATGCATGTGAGAGAGATGGGTGGTTGTTTTATGGAAGTTTTTAAAATAAAGATTTTAGTCATAAATAAAATAATAATATTAATTTTCTTAATTTTTGTTTTTTTTAAATTTAAAAGAATAAAATGAAATAATAAATGTGCATTGCAACGCAAGACAACTTGCGTAAAAGACTTACTTACTTGTGTACTTAAGTACACTGAGAGTCACTTCACTCTTCTTCGTTCCAATAAAACCTACAGTCGACACATAGACAGTGTGTGAAAGATACCTTTTTACATTTAACATTTATGTTTATATTTTTATAGAAAAGGAAAATTAAATTAGAACGTAGCGGGAACTCAACCTGCGCGTCTTCAACTAAAAATAGCATTTTATATGTTTTCTAAAAAAGTGTTTTCTTCCCTTACCTAGTGAGGAAAACTACTCACTTAACACTTATTACTTACTTAAAAATGTTTGAAAAAATATGCCTTTAAATTATAAATATTTAAAAATGTGAAAACTGATTGTAGCAATAAATTATAAGCAAAAAATCATTTTTAGAAAAAGCTTTTATTTAAAAGCCCTAAAAAGGAGAAAATAAAATTTGTCTTTTAAATTTTAACTATCAACTCATAACCTCATTGTACACAATTTATATGATCATAAAAACTTGTCGCGCGATTTACTTGTGTAACTAAACTAGTGCTAATTTAATTATGTAAAATTTGCTAAGTTTCAATTTTTAAAGTTTGAATTTAATTAAATATTGATTAACGCGACAAGCTTTTATGATCATATAAATTGTGTACAATGAGGTTATGAGTAGATAGTTAAAATTTAAAAGACAAATTTTATTTTCTCCTTTTTAGGGCTTTTAAATAAAAGCTTTTTCTAAAAATGATTTTTTGCTTATAATTTATTTTTTACTTTTTAGTTACCACTGTCTAGGTTTCTCACACTAGAGACATGTACCACGATTCCGCTTCTATGGTTAGGAATGCTGTTGGCGACACTAGACCCTTCCCGATTACAGTGGGGGTTCACCAGTGCTCGACTCTTAGTCCGTTCTTATTCAATGTAGTGCACCCTCCATCGCTGATGATGTATGCCGACGACATAGCACTCATTGACGAGAACCGACTGACGCTGGAGCGTAAAGTGAACCTCTGGAAGGGTACGCTTGAGAACGGCGGTCTTAAACTAAATGTGTCGAAGACCGAGTACATGGCCTGCGGAAGCCCGGACTCGAGCACGATCCTTGTAGGTCCTGAGCCAGCCGTTAAGTCAGAAAAGTTCAGGTACCTTGGATCCGTTATGCACGAGTCTGGAGGTATCGATCACGATGTCCATAGCCGGATAAGTTGGCCAGCACTATCTCGGCACACTCAGGAGCTTCACGTCACGGAAATGAAGATGCTGAGGTGGATGTGCGGCGTAATGCGGTCTGACCGCATACGTAACACATTCGTTCGAGGTAGTCTTGGGGTCCGTGACGTAGCGGATAAGCTCCAAGAGCGCCGCCTGCGATGGTTTGTCGGATGCAAGTGCCTTGCTATATCAGTTCCTGGAGTGAGACCTCCTGGACGCCCAAGGAAGCGCTGGTTGGATGTCGTGATGCCGGATATGAGAGCCAATGGTCTAACCACCGAGGACGCAAAAGACCGCGCAAAGTGGAGTAGGTTGAGTAGGAAGGCAGACCCTGGCAATAGCCGGGATTAATGCCAGGAGGAAGAAGGTTTCTCACACTAGATGTCATATTATTTTTCTAATTATTCTCGGCAAGCCCTTTCATTTGATACTCGTATTGCAGATGTGCATAAATAATAACTATTTCGCCATCTTAGATGTTCCGCCATACTGGATTTAGAAAAACGTCATATTTTTCGAGTTACTCTCAACGAGCCCTTTCAATAGATATCCATATTGTAGAAGTAGACTAAAATTAACTATTCGGCTATGTTGGATGGTCCGCCATATTGGATTTAGAATGACGTTAGATTATTTTTCGAGTTACTCTCAATGAGCCCTTTCATTTGATATCCATATTGCAGAATTGCAAAAATAATAACTATTCGTTCATCTTGGATGGTCCCCCATATTGGATTTAGAATGACGTCACATTATTTCCCAAGTTGTTCTCAAAAAGCCCTTTCATTTGATACCCATATTATAGAAGTGCATTAAATATAACTATTCCGCCATCTTGGATAGCCCGCCGTATTGGATTTAGAATGACGTTACACTATTTTTCCAGTTACTCTCAACAAGTTCTTTCATTTGAGACCCATATTATAGAAGTTCATGAAATATAACTATTCCGCCATCCTGGATGGTCCGCCATATTGTATTTAGAATGAAGTTACAAACCTTATCGTGTATTGTCATCCAAACCAAATGTGTATACAAAATTTCAGCTCAATCGTACGAACATACCTTTCATTATATGAAGGCACAAAAAACTTGAATCGTGTCAATTCTATTGGATTTCAAGTGATGTCACATTATTTTTCTAATTGTTCTCGGCAAGATCTTTCATTTGATACCCATATTGCAGAAGTGCATAAATAATAACTATTCCGCCATCTTAGATGTTCCGCCATATTGGATTTAGTATAACGTCACATTAATTTTAGAGTTACGGTCAACGACCCATTTCATTTAATATCTATATTGTAGAAGTAGGCCAAATAGATACTCGGCTATCTTCGATATCCTCCTTATGGGATTTAGAGTGACATCACATTATTTTTCGAGTTGCTCTCAACGAGTCCTTTCATTTGATACCCATATTGTAGAAGTACATTAAAAATAACAATTCCGCCATCTTGCATGGTCCGCCATAATACATTTAGAATGACGTCACATATTTTATCGTGCATTGTCATCCAAAGTAAACGTGTATACAAAATTTCAGCTCAATCGGTTGACGATATCTACTTCAAAATTGAGCTCCAAGATTTCACCCGAACCCACATACATACATTGCAAGTTAAATAAAAGCTTTTAAAAATACATTATTTTGAATAGTTTTGTATCATGTTGTAGCAAGTCACATTACATGCTATGCTCGAAACGTAAAACAACACGCGAAGTACGAACGAGCAGTGTCGTGTCTGTGAGCAGTCAGGTTTCAGGTACATATTCACTACAGTTATACCGCGGTTTTTCTTAACTTTTAAGTTATTTTATAAAAAATCCCACTGTGGAACATAATTTGACTGTAAGGCGGTAGTTGTAAGTTCGATCCACACGCGGGAAACTGATTGTTATTAAATTATGTTCATTTTCTAGCTCTCATAGACAATGTGCAGAGTTAATAATGTCTTAAAATATAAATATTAGATAGAACATGGGGAGCGGAACATCTTAACACAATAGGTTCCATCAGCCTGGACCTCTGCACTTAGTTTCTTCGGCGAGGAAATAAAAATTGTACATTCACCACAATGAGAACCAAACCCACCACCGCCACTACCACGTCCTCTTTATATTTCTCGTTTTGCAATACCACTTTTTCACATTGCATGCGTAACTAAACTAAGCTTTGCTTTAAATATTTTAGTAAAATCTCGCCCATAACTGTGGCTTACATTAGCACGATATGAATATTACAGGCCTATTATAATTGCATTCCCTACCTCCCTTCCTCCCTCCCTCCCTGCTTAGAATAATAAAAACTTTTATGAGCATTTCGGACTGAACCAACCCTGTCTTATAAATCATGAGTGTTCTTTGCTACTTTACCTTCCCTTCTATACTATACTTCTATACTAACATTACAAAGCTGCAGGGGTTGTTTGGTAGAACGCATCTCAGGAACCTATGGTCTATGGATTTTTTTTATTTAATAGTAGTCTGCTAATCGAGGAATACTATAGGTATACATGATATATTTGACATAGTTACTTGTATTTGCCAACGCGGGCAAAGCCGCAGGTTTGTTGTAGGCTAGTTGAGAAATAAAATAAAATATCCCTTTGTTCTCCTTCTTTACATTTCAATATAAAACACATTATATTTTATTCAACCAAGCTAGAAAAGCATAAGCAATATTTTAAATGATGATCGAATAGACAGCCATCGTGAATACCTATAGTGTGTCATAATAGCAATAGAAGAATCCATACTAATATAATAAAGCGGAAGAATTTGTTTGTTTGTTTGTTTGAACGCTAAGATCTCTGGATCTACTGGATGAATTTACTTTGTTTTTGTTTTGTATGAAAGCTTGTTGAAAGCACATTCTTCAGATGTGCTATAGGCTATATAATATTACATTACACATATATACTAATAAATTAAAATATTTTCTAATTTGACATTCAATTTATTCTGCCATGTTAATAACAACTGTCGTCGCTACGCGACCGCGTTCGTTACGGCGTCATTTTGATATTCATCTTTATGAAAATAAATATAATAGTCACTTTTAGCATTTCATCTAGATTGAAATTATATTTCTATAGAAATTATATTCTTATATTTCAAGCAGGCGTAGCCGCGTCCGGGTCCGCTAGTTATATATAAATTTAAACTCATACTCTGTCTACCCTGCTATATGCTAATGCGTGAAGCTATAAAAGTCTTTATGTAATTTAATTAAAAAAAGGAAATCTTGATATTTTACGTAACTCAGTACTTCTTTAAGGAAAGGGTAATTAGCCTCTCAAGGGCGGAAATAACTCAGCCGTAGGGCGAATACGATTTTTTACCTTAATTTATGACAAACAAAGTTTCTCACTTATTCGGTAGAGTCGAACTGTCGCGTCACGAAATGGTGCGAGTTACAATCTGGTATTAAATCTTTTCATTTTTATGATTTTTCATAAAGAAGATTAACCAAATATATATTATAATAGGTTATGTTCTTTGTGCTCTTTGAAAAGTTTTTCTTTAGATTCGACCCCTATTCGGAGGAGTGTATTATTTTCGTTGCCCCCTTTTGGAATAACAACTCACCCAATGTCTCCAATTTGGGCGGAAAGCGTGAGAGCGTGAGACTGAAGGAAAAATAATTTCGATATACGTTTATACAGAATAATTCTAAGACGCAGGTGACAATAACTCAAAAGCTTCTTTCTATTCCTCTAAAAATCTGTATACAAAAATTGAGCACTACTTCGTGTTGACACCCGAGGGTTATGTTTTTCATTTCCTACTTTTACATTCCCATTCTTCATCCCTCGTCTGTTAAAAATAAAATAGCGATGCTAAATATTAGTACTTGATTAGACGATACTAAAATGTATTGTAGAATGAAAAAATATAAAGTTAAAAATATAGCTATATTAGAATAATAAATGTAATATATTATGAAATTGAGAAGTAATTAGCTGCAAAGTTTTTAGGAAACTTATATACGCGCCAAGAATTGAACCCGCGCCTCTTAAAAACGGTTTCTGACAATATTTCTAATTTTTTTTGTATATAAGATTTTATTAAGACTAATTCATACAGATGATGTTTATACAGTAACATATTTAGTTTCAAGTAATAATTAAAATAATTCAAAAAAGGCATGGAACATAAATAAATAAAATCACAATCACAGCAGGGTAGGCAGGGGGAACCTAGTGTTAAGACACTCCGTTGCCCACTTTCTGCCGAATTCTGGAAGCATTCTGTATTGAGTGGCAGAAGTCAACGCCGTGCTAACCACAAATAAAATAGCATATTTATTATTTAGCACTTGTAAGAACACAAAGCATGGCATTGAATTCCAATGCCACGCAATGGCTTGAAAAAATGGTAAGGGTAAAAATGGGTAAGTTGAAGAACGGAATGTCTTAATACTAGATTCGCTCTGCGTACCCACAATATGAGGAATAAAATATAAAGGTAAAACGTATATGTACATAAATTAAATAACAACTTATTGATATATTCATTAAAAATTAACCATAGAATCTTTTTAATAATATAAATATTGATTTGATCAAAAAAATTGTGTTCCGCACATAACAGGGTGGATATGCAGAGGAAACCTAGAGTTAAGACACCCCATTCTCTAAGCACCATTTTTGAGCCATTGCGTGTTGAGTGGCTCGACTCTACGCCGCGCAGATAGTTTAAAAAAGCTCTTTCCATAAGCTTGAGCCTAACCAACAAATGGAAAGCTCCACTTAAACAAGATAATTGTATACGCAAATACTTCTGACTCTCTCGCATTATTTAATTAAATAATGCACGCCGTCGCGTCGTGGCGCATTTGGACAATATCTGTTTATTTCACCTTTTATCCTATCCTATCCTATATATATATATATCTTATAAAACAAAGTCGGTTTTCGTGTCTGTCTGTTGTTTCTAACTCTTCTTCTTCTAAACCACCCAACGGATTTTGATGCGGTCTTCACCATTAAGTCGAGTGTTTTTCGTAGAAGGTTTATATATAGTTTATTATTTATACATTCTTATGTAAATTAACATAAATACGATAAATGTGTATAAAGTCCTACCCGTTGAGACACTTTCGCGCATGCGCTGCTCTAATGGTAAGTACTATATGAAAAAAATGTACTGGAGTATTGTTCCTCTTAATAAGATCTATAAAAAAGTCCGCGACGGCATATTCTTATTTTTTAAGAATAACGTGTAGTGATCATTTTTCTGTCTAAAAATAATAATTTCAATATATTTTTTATTGTGAGGAATATTTTTCCATAATGGTATTAATCCTTATCCTTTAAAATACTTTATTAATTTTCTACGTTAAACGAAGATAAAATTTGCTTTTTACAATATATCGAAATTGCGAATAGTTTTACAGAAAAACGCATTTAATTGTTGACACATCCCGCCGTTGACACATCAGCTATATGTTACTCAAGTTTCACTTATCCCTTACTCTCAGCATATAAATAAGTACATTAGTTACGTTGGCCATTTAATGTAGATCAAAACTGTCTTTTACTGTTTTTCATTTTAATAAGTACTTTAGAAGTTGTTACAATATCAAAAAATCCTTGCTGCGAAACGGCTCGCCACTCGCCATGCGTCCGCCGCGCCCGCCTGCTTTACACGCATCGGTGGTTCAGTGGTAGAATGCTCGCCTGCCACGCGGGCGGCCCGGGTTCATTCCCGGCCGATGCATTCTATTTAATTTTCTTCACAGGCAGCCACGTCGGGCTTGCTTTTCATCAGGGACAGAATACCCTCTTCAGCATTAACCACAAGCTCGAAAAAAAAAAACCCGGCTGCCTCTATAGCAACGAAGATTTAGATGCGTTTGCACGTATTGGATAATTGGAGTTGAATGTATTATTTAAGCGCGATATATTTGGTTTCACATTTTTTGAAGTAGTTATTAGTAGGTAGGTTTTTGTTTATAATTTCTTCCGTTTAAAAATAGTCATTTAACTATCTAAAAATAGTCATTTAAATATATTTTAATAAGTACTTGAAAAGATTAGTAGCACAGATTTAAAATTACGGTACCTACTAAAAATCCTTGCTGTGTAAAAGAAACTACGAAAATGCGGGTTGCATTAGGGTTTAATTAATTTTCATATTATCTTAAGTGTTTTGTAAACATACATTACATGAATAATCCAGTAGTTAAAGCGGGCGAAGCCGCAAGAGGGTCGCCAGTTATTCAATAAAAATATCTTATATATTTAATATAATTATTGTAATAATGAAAAAAAAATTAAATATAAAAATATTAAAAATATTTTTTTAGAATAATAAAAGGAGTTACAAAGTGTAAACGTCTTTAAATCACAATGATATTAACTTAATTAGGTCGGGACGAGCTTTAGTTCGGTCGGGACTTTCTCCGATGAAATCTTAATTATATAATTAGGATTAGCTGATTGTGTCCTGAATAACTTAAGCTTTTAGGTTCGATGAGAAATTTGTTAGTAATTGCAGGTATAGGTATTGTTCTAATTTAAATTATGTAGAAAGTTGGGACGGAGTGTCTCAAAACGAGGCTCCGTCTGCCTATCCTGGTGGATGCTGTGGTACACAATGTGAAACTTAAAAAATAAAACTGTTTGTTTTGGTATCATACTTGTAGGGTGGTGATGTAATTAAGAAGTTTTAATTACTTACACGATAGTTCAATTTTGATTCAGAGATATTTTTGCACAAAAAATCTGTATAAAAGTCGTGGCGCTGGGGCACAAGCGTGCAAGTGTAAACTTGACAGGTTGTGGGGGGGATTCTCACTCGAGGAAATTAAATATTTTCATTTCCTCGCTCTGACAAGGAGGCAAAGCGCGGCGTTAAGTCCCGCCACTCAACACGTACTGTCTTAATAATATTAAAAAATCTTTAAATTTTTTAAGCAGAATGCACAATTCCAAAATAAAATATCACAATAATTTAAACATTAAACATAAATTCTTTTTAAAGCTCTTAAAATTTTAAACCTCATATTAAAATTTTAAAATATAATCTACAAATTTTACTAAAGCATTAAAAGATATATCTATCTAAGTATGTATATTTTGGAGTACTACAAGTACCTTCTGTAGGTCGCATACAATTGTAAACTTGAACTAAATAGGCGACGGACTCAGACCGCGTGCTCGCACTAATGGACTTGTGCGACGTGTCTAAATCATACGCTTTAAGCGTTTATATAAATGTTATTAGCATATTCACATAAGATCCATATAATTTAAGGCCGTTGCGATTGACTATATACGCTATTTATGGGCTCATCTTCGAAACGGGAAAAGGAATTTATACATTTTCGAGGTATGGCAACAAAACAAAGTTCAACTTTGACTTTCGACAATATCTGATTTAGTCTGAGTCGACAATGTCTGATTTAGCGGAGAGTAGAGACGGAGTGTTTTAAACTAACACCCTCTGCGGGGTACAGAGTGAATAAAAAGCTACGAAAATAAAATGTATTGTTTTTATTTATAATGCTATTTTGATATGGTTAAATAATGTTGCCTTTTATATTTTTGTCGATTATATAACTGGACTATCCAAAACAAAATAAAAAGTTCAATTCGAACTTGTAATTGATGATATTAGTGCGCGAAATATGCAAAATACTGCGTTATGACGTATTTGGACGAGATGGTTGTGGGCTCGTTTCTCACACGATACGTGTAAAAAAGAAACTAGCTGCAGCGTATACTTAATCCACAATAAAAATATAACAGTTGAGAAAATGGTTTTCAATGTCCCCGCACTGAGAGAGCTACACTACTACGACTAACAACCGTAACATGTTACTATGAAAATGGAAATTTAACTTTTGTAGCTCACACATCACTCGAATATGCGAAATTTCAACTTTCTTAGTCCAGTAGTTTCATCGTCGCGAACAATATTTTACTACATTTCCTGAGTAAAAATATGTAAATATATTTTTCATTTATTAAATCAAAACTTTTACTTAGTTAACTGTTTACGGCGGTGGAGGCGTAAAGTTAATTTGTCTCTTGGTACATATTTCACTAAATTACTTATTTCATGTTTCACCTAACATTTTACGGGATATTCTTGTTACGAACTTTTGCTATTTACAAGCAGGCTTTTTAGCTAAAAGCTCGGCTGAGTGGAGGTGGTGAAGCATTTCTCAAGCTTTGTTAACCAAACTTAACTTTTATTAAAAATTTTCGTTTGAAAGTTTTAAGTAATATTTTTTTATTAACGCTGTGTCCTGCATATAACAGGATAAGCACACGAAATCTAATGGTAAAACACTACGTTCTCCACACACCGCTCAAGTTTTGAGACGTATCGGGGACATGTCATACTGACTGGGAGAGCTCAACTCCGCAACGCGCGCACATTGTTAGTCAGACGCCACGATTGCCTAAAAGTAATATTTAAATTATTATATTCTTTTCGGGACTTTAAAGGCCTGTGTAATTTCCTGAAATATATTTGTCCTGGACAATAATCAATCTTCAATCAATTCCCTATTTTTGTTGTTTGGTATTTGTTATATCTATAGGGTTTACAAGACTTATAACCATGCAAAATAAATTTAAAATTTTAATACATTATTTATTTCTGTTTAGAAACAGGATAGTTTCTGCAAATTTTCAATTTCAAAATGATTTTGAGAAATTATCAAATTAAGCTAAACTATTAAGACATTTGAGTAGGTCCGTATTCATTTAGAAAAAATAAAAACATTATAAAAAAGAGACAAGAGTAGAAATGTTGTATTTTAAAATTAAAAAATGTAAAATCAAGTTTATGATTTGATAGTGAAAGCTTTAAAGGAAAAGTTTATTTTATACTTTTTAGCACATTTAAACAAAAGCTTGTTCTTAAAATGTTTTCCTAATTTTTGTTTAGTTATTTTCGTCAAGCCCTTTCAATTGACGCCCATATTGTAAGAATGCATTGAAAAAAAGAGGTCACGTAACCACCATGTACAGCCAAGCTAAGCATATATACAAAATTTTACATAGCAAGTTAAATAAAAGTTAGTAAAATACTATTAACTTTAAAAGTTATATTTCAAAGTTAAGTATTCATTATTGTTTAGCATAAGTTTTTTAAAGTTGCATTAAACGCTACATAAAGACGGCCCAGTTCTAGATGCGGCTGTAACTGACGCGGCGTTATTGCGGCTTACAATGGACAGACGGCCTACTTCAAGTTTCAATGAGACTTATTGAAGAGAAAAATGCAAAATGAATGCCGTTCGAGGGTATTCAAATTGAAGTTATGTTCTTTTTCCATTGTATATGATGATGCAAGATACAGGTTCATATTTTGTTTTGTTTTCGCAGCTACAGATTAGGTATATGAAGTTTTTTTGTTTTCTTGATATTAAAACTCTTCCGTTGCTAAGTGATCTATAGACAATACAAAACGCAGCAATACAACGCAAGTTAAAGCGCTAAAATTGTAGAAGGCGTGTAGCCTTGAAATTCTTACGGCAACGGAAAAACGGGATTTTACGTTTTATGGTTAACGTGTATAATATCTTAGTATAGAAAGTTAGAAATACATTGACGTACAAGCAATCTCTAAGAAGTATATATATCAGATCAAGTTATAGTATAAAAATGATTTTGACCAAAGCTTTTTAAGAAATAAGTCGCTGACCCAATTAACATGCTAAACAACAGGTAGAAAATGTTCCCTTGACTTTTGACATAATATAAAACTAGGCCAGCGCATTGTGCACGTTGTACTCTGAGCTCTGTCATTATACAAGTACACAACAAAAGGACACTTTATAGTCATTAACATTTCATTATGATAAATAATATATATTTTTTATTTTTTAGCACCATTACATAATTTACCATTTTTCAGCTTATAACAAAGTAGGCAGTGAAAAAACACTCTGTTTCCTTACACTCCTTACACTCCTTCCTTATACTCTGGTACCTAACAGAGAGTTTTTGACACATTGCGTTTTAAGTGACGGTACTCAACCCCGCGCTTTGTATTCTTACCAGGATGAGAGAAATTATTCATTGCCCTCGAGTGGGAGTCAAACCCATAAACGCTATGTTAAAAGTGTTGCGTCACCATCGCCGTCTATTTCTATCAATTTTTAGAATAATATGCACAGATCCTATTAATGAATCACCTAGTTCTCCTCTTGCTAAGCCTCAATACCAAATATATATATTATATACTTTTAACTATTCATATGTACAAGTTTTCGTTTCAATTTTCGAAATATCGCATGTTGATTGGTGAAACTAACTAAAATTGGGGAAGGAACACTGTATACGAAAAAAAGATTGAACCTGAAGCACGCATATATGACGCATAAGGCAAGGTTGCTAGTTTAACAAATAAAGTAACTTATCACTAGAATACGTTAACATAAGTTATTTACTGTCAATACACACCTGAGCTGCAGTGCGGCCGTTTTGTTTGAATAAATACAATTGCTTTAGATAAAATGATGATGATGATGATGAATGATGATTTTTATTTTTTTCATTTCTAATATTTATATAGATTTGACAAAGAGAACTTCTTGTTCTGATTCTCTGTTCTCCGCTCTCCGCATTTAGCGAGTCGTTGCCTACGACTCTATTAGACTTTAAGACGAAAAATATAATTTGTTTTAAATAAACCTTTTTTAGTGCTCCTCTGTTCTCTCTGACCTATAGTACTGTCCGCTCGTTGCCGTCCGTTTGCCAGACATTCAATAATGGGAGAGTTTTATACTAATGTATAAAGATTAAGTATTAATTGATGAAAATCAGTGTTGTTTTTTTAAGTTAAGTATATTTTCCGCAATAATAATATTTTAAATATAAGTAATTTTTCGAATGGGAATCGAACCCACAAGTAACATCCATTGGCCAACATCGCCCCATTATTCCATGTACGAGTATGCAATATGTAAATGACTTGGTAGTATCCGGATAGAAATTAGCATTTTGACTATAAACTATACCAAAGTTGAATCAGAGCCCACAACCAACAACTAATGTAGCCAACTTATAAACAAATATTTAAATTTTGTTTCGATATAGTTACGCAGAGGGAACCTAGTGCTGAGACAGTGCTTTCCGCTCGGTCTTTCTACATTTCTAAAAAGAACATCTATTCGAGAATCAATTGGAACTCCATTAAAAAAAATCAAAAACAATCACACTAAACAATGATTATTGTAGAGTTGCAATAAACCAAAGTGGTCTCTCGGCCTAGACCCTGAGGGGAGAGCAGACTCATTAGACATTTTAATTATGGCAGATCTGTCATCCCTGTGTTGCTATACCTGCCCTCTACCCTTACCCCTATAATACAGTAATAAAAAAGGCTAACGCATTGTTCAGAATTTAATTTTGTTATAAACTGTTTATTGTTTTCTCTCTAATAACGTAGTGCTGTCATCTAGTTCCTTAGTTATTAACGTCGGTTCACACTGATAATATCTTTATTATTGAATCGTTTTAGCGCATTCGGACAATATACGGAGTAAACGCAATAGACACCCAATACCCTGCCCGGTAGGCAGAGGGAACCTAGTGTCACGACACCTCCTTGTCCACTTTTTGCCTAGTTTCCGAGTCATTTTGTGTCGAGTGGCGGGACTCACCTCCGACCTTTGTACTTGTGTTACTAGAATAAGGAAATGAAAATAATTTATTCCTGCGAGTGTCAATTGAACCCATAACCGCATTCAAACTCAGTGCCGTTAAACTACTACGACGGCAATTTTTTTTGGAAAATTTTATTTAATTCTGTCGCCACGATATACATAGTTGTCTATAAAGCATTTCTGTTTCTAATTAAAGATAATAACAATAAAAGAACGCTATATCTGTTTCATTTGAAGGGAGTCGCGGACTCTGCTAGCGGGGACAATCAGTACTAGTGTTATGTATTAGCATATTTACTATTGTGCATTAAATATAAAATAATATACTATATATTCCCTTTACTTTAGAATAATAAAAAAAACAGTATTATGATATTTATTTTAAAACTTTTGTATGTCGTGTGGGGAACGAAACATCTTATCACTTGGTTTCCTCAGCCAAGCCCTGGTATACTGCAAAGACAAAAAAATCTATATTTGCTAAATCTTGTCTAATAGCCTAACGTAGATTAGACGTTTATTTTTTTAAACCCACAAATTTAATTTTGAATATATTGTAATTTGTATTTTTTGACCACAAAAGAAATTTTACATCTACTGATATATGTGAAAATATTAGTATAATATCAACATACAAGAATTGCAATATTATTTTAATTACAATTGACTTAAGTAAATTTCAAAGCAGTAAGACACTTATCAAGTCCCAAGTTAAATCCGTTTTTGTCTTAGTTTTCAAATAAATGGGCCGGGACCTGCCCTCGCTGTATTAACGACGATTAATCCTCATTTAATTTATGGTTCTTTGTTCAACATGTACGCAAACCACTTATTGCTATTTTTAAATCAACACTTTCTGTGACAAAACGTGTCCATTTTGTATTATATTTTGCTGACAATTTATGTTTTTTAGATCTTATACATCTCACACTTGCTATAGTTGGGTAGGAGAGTAACGACAATTTTTTTGGGTTCCTTATCCAAATATCAAAACAACAACAAATTGTTATTACTATAACAATTGATACTAACACTAAAACAGAATAAAATAAATATCGCATACAACAAACATGGTTGTCTCGCAGTTTTTATAGACGGAACTCTTCGTGCGTGAGTCCGACTCGCACTTGACCGGTTAACCATATTCTATCCAATTTTGAGACGCTATGTTTGAGTGGCACAGCCCAGTACTGCGTTTTATTCAAATTCAAATTCAAAATATTCTTTATTCAAATAGACTGTTATAAACACTTTTGAATCGTCGAATGTACATGTCAACAAAAAACTACCACCGGTTCGGAAGGCAGTTCTGCTGAGAAGAGCCGGTCAAAGTCAATGGTATATTTTACTATTACATTAGCTGGCAGCTATCCTGCATTACATTCAATAGACATTAATTCCATACATGCTTATCCTCTAGATATTCTTGAACAGTGTAATACGCTTTACTTGTTAGAATTTTTTTTTACAAATACTTTAAATTTTAGAAGTGGCAAACTCAAAATACACTGCGGAATTAAATAATAATATAGTAATAATTATCTTGAAGGTCAAGGAAATTGTTGACAAACCTAAGATTGACAGATTGTTCTAGATTCAGATTAGTGTTGGAAATCATTTACGCGTGTTTGAAAACATAAATGATTGTTCTCTCCAATAAAATTGGCTTACAATAGATTTTCATTAAATTAACAAAAAATTTTTTATATAGTTACTTATTTAGAATGTACTTGTGTATGTCAGCAGGAGAGCGGGCACGCGGTGCCGGTCCTCGTGGTGATCGCGCTCTCGGGCGTCAAAATATGCGACCCCGACGACCAGGTGAGAAACAAATATTTAGATTAAAAATATACAAAATATAATTATATATATACAGTATATATTATGAAGTTATTTAATATATTTTGTTTGCAGATATATCATATTATTATATCTGTTTCTGTGTAAAACTTTATTGATATTATTTTCGGTATTTTAAAGCATCTACTAAGCTTTGTGGAGTACAAATATTAATTAGCTAACTTTACACTTTATTGAATTTTTAATTAGTGCTCTTCTACACTCACTAATTTATCCAACAAGCCAAATTTCAATTATTATCATAGTCCAGCAGTTTCGTCTGGCATTGTCTGTCAGGGACTCTGTAACGAAGGAGTTTTTATATATATATATTCATATTGAGTTCTTGGTGTCTTAAAGTAAGTACGCTGTGTTTTTCATAACTAAACGAGGAAACGTTTGACAACAAGTCGGGATTGAACCTACGACCATTGCTATCGTAAACTACGGTATAAATTCATTCATTTTATATTTGGATATTAATTCGAGAGCGTCAGAAGTATTTGCGTATCCAATTATCTTGCTTACATTTAACAATCGAGTCGAGCATTCTGTTTATTTTGCACTTAAAGAGAGTGTTTTAAGCTTCAATGTACATAACGTAGCACTTCAAATGAAACTGATCTAACATGTATTTGTTATATTTTTTTTGCTAAGACAATTGGTGGCTGTTCTGTAGTATACTGTCATCTTGGTATTGAGATGTGTGCCATACTATATGTGTAATTACCTACTCCTCATACGGTCCTCAATGGGCAGAGTGTGCGCATGTCCCACGCGCTGCGCCGCATCTCGTACGCGACGTGTGAGGCGTCGCGGGCGCTGTTCGCGTTCGTGGCGCGCGAGCCGCGCTCGGAGCCCGCGCTGCAGTACTGCCACGCCTTCGAGACCGACACGCCCGACCAGGTAGTGTATGAGCTTTAACTTTTTACATGAAATTACTCATCGCTGATAACGTGTCTAATACCTAAATATTAAATCGGTTTTTTCCCGTTTCCATACGAATTTCATGACATCCTCTTTTTAATGCTTGTTCTTTACTCTCTTTAACTTACTAAAATAATTTAGGGAGTGGGAAATGCTAAGAGAGTATAAAGCGAAATCCTGTAAGAAAGGACAAAATTATAATTGTGTTGACACAAAAAAAATAGTCGAGTGAAATTGGAACCCATTACCAATTCGTTTAGTCAGGTATATCACAACTGTGCCACGGCGGTGTTAAAATTAATATTTTAATTAATATGAAAGTGAGCAAAGCAGCAATATATTCGATGGCGTCGTTTATTAAAACAGTACATGCTCTACTTTAGGCCCTATCGTGTACTAATATTTGTAGCTATTTTAATTAGCTTTTGTGCTTAACATTTTATATAAAATGCATATATTATATGCAATGAAGTTAAAATCTAAAGGACTCTCCGCATCTACATGGAAAAGCTGCACTGGCTTCTAACGAATTCTTTTATATTTAATAAACGATTGTATTGCTAATTATCTGTAAAAGACCACTATTTTTTTGTCTCTAACTAGGCTATGTAATGAGTTTATTTTTATATTTTTCTTTCAGAATTTATGGAATATTATAAATTAAAACTTTAGTTTTTGAGGCCGCTTATATAACCTTGTCAGAAATTGACACCTACCAAAATTATATACGAGTATATTATATAGTTAAGGAAATGTTACCACTTGATTCACGAGTATATTTAGGATTATATTTTGTTATTAACTATAACCTGACGTTTGTTATACACTTGTAAACTAATATTATACAGGTGACCAGTGTGTTTGGTTGACTACTTGCTCTAACGGAATATAAGCAATAATTGTGTTGCATAGTCCATTTATAGAGGAAGGCTTTAAAGCGACGTCGCGAGTAAATATATATATATATATACCGACATATATAAACGTAAGCTAAAGAATGAAAGTGGATATCTATGTTATCGCCGGGCTGATTTACTCGACCGGTGCTAAAAGCGCGACCGACCGTGACTGCATAGTCGATCTGTTTCCTGTCAGTCGGTTAAATCTTTTGCACCTCACTAAAATTTTGCTTACTATAAGTTTTGTTTATTAGTCTTTGGTAAGCAATGAGAATATAGTGTCGAGGATCTCCATTATCTGCTTTCTGTCCAAATTTAAGACACTGTATGTTGTAAAAGTACAGAAGGTACTTAAAGGGAGACTAGGAACAAAATCTGAAATACCCAAAGAAATCAACTAATAAAAACATTGCAATCTATTTACGTGATTTCTCTTTACTTACCGTACGTGGTCGTTTAAAAGCAATATTAATCAAGTCGATGCAAACGTTTGATAGAATGCATTTAGAGGGAGTTACCCAGTAACGGCGTGCTCGTGACTGTCGACTGATTTAGCAGGGACTTCTGTGCGGCGTACCGACGAGTAGATGTTCGAGACATTATACTGGTACATTGAGTGATGCGGTTACCGCCGCGCTTTGTCTTTTTCCAAGCGGAAATCGAAGTGAATCTCCGCGTTTACAGTGAGACGCATGTGCCCCTCACATAGATACATATGGAATATGTGTATGTATTAAAACATTCAGACCTTAATAAATTTTAATAACTTAAAGTATCCTTCCTTTCTAAAATTTCTTTACTTTATTTCTTTTGATTTCCGGAACCCAAACTATAAAGATGGTATATTTCTCCAAGTAAAAAATAAAACGCATACCCTAAAACTCCACATTGGCACAGTAATTTACAATTACCCAAAAACTAAGAAAACCCAATGAATTTCTTCCCAAAGTAAAATACAAGTGCCAAGTGCCTCTAAGCGTCAGTAAACACACAGTTCCCTCGCCTCGACTCTTGCAACCCCCTACCCTCTGTGCTGCTATACTGCTATACTACTGCGCTATACTACACTGTCGCACTTACAAACTTCTACGTGACTGTTTGAGACCCGTGCTCGGGTCTAAGGCAGTCTTCAACTGGGAGAACATTTTATTTTTTCACATATGTACATATACATGTGTCTTTGTTTTTTTTCTAAGATGACGATTTTTTCTGTATAGAGGATTCAGTAGTAGTATTGAAACATTGCGTGTAACAGCGGCGAAAGTTTGTTTCGAAATATGTAAATTGGGATTCGTACTATCAATTATTTTTTCGCTTTGGTATGAATGTAAAGCGCGGTTTTGAGTTCCGCCACTCAATAGGCAGTGCCTCCAGAATTTGGTGAAGATGTGAGCGGAGTGTCTTAACACTACGCTCCCTCTGCTGACTTTGCTTCATCCGTGATACAACGTGAAGTCATAAAACGGAGCATCGACTAGCACAAGAGGCGCCCACAGTCAGAAGTCGACCTAAGCCACACTGAGGCGGCACTTGAAGCACGATTGCAAACAGCCCGAAACTGACTTGTGCAATATTCCTGAAGCGCTTAACTTTACCGACCCATTTCATTTGTACGCACTGTGCACGTTTATCGGTATTGGTGTTGTGGGCGACTGGCTTTCGTAAAAGTGGGGAACATTTGGATTTTACTTTGATATGTACTCAAATGTCGAAACATGTATAGTACAAACATTATGAAATTTGTAAATAAATTAGAACTTATTTAACAACGAAAATATGCGAAAAAATTAAGATATATTACAGGAAACATTACAAAGTTATATTTGTCTTCACTTTATATCATAATAGTTAATACGTCCGTAAACTGAAGCTTGTCGATTTTTATAGTTTGACTTTACTTGACTTTACTTATTGACTAACCAGATTTATAATTACCTCCAATCATAAATCTGGTAAGGAATCTTCGGTGGGAGATTCCGAATTGCACTTGAGAGATATTATGATTTTTTAATTCTGCCACTCAATACGCTCTTATGTTTCCTAAAAAAGTACCTGCTACAGGGTGAGCAGAGGAAGCCTAGTGATAAGACAGTCCGCTTCCAACTTTCCGTCGAATTCTAGAGTAAATACTTCACTCTCAGCCTAATTTAAGATTAATTACATTCTCATCTACGCTCTATGACGTGTATTGTATATAAATAAACAAACATTAATGGGGTCAGTGTCTGTCGTTTCCTCAACCTGCTTCATTTAAAGCCGGAACCCAATCATTACGGGTGCGCGTCCAAAAGACCGACCGGGAGTCGGAATTGAAATTAAATTTTATTCTCGGTATTTTATTATTTGAGTGTCACGGTGCACCGATTCTATGTCCACTCGCGGAAGTAATATTTTCATTTCCTCGCTATGATGACAAGGCGGCGCCGTTGAGTTCCGCAACTCAGCATGCAATGCCTCTCGAATTCAGCGGAAAGTGGGAAACAGAATTGTCTTAACACTGGGTTCCCAGGTTCCCTCTGCCTACCCTGCTATATGTAGGATACGGCGTGAAGTTAATAAAAATGCTGCAAGAGTTACGAAAGTTAAACTCGAATTTAAAACAACGAGATTGGTTTACAAATTACACTTGTAGGTGCTTGTACTGAAGAGCTGCTGCTGCTGGGCTTATAATCTTGTGTAGTCCTCAGATGTGACAGATTTCAAAGAAAAAATCATAGATTAATTTCTTTGTAGATTTCAATTACTAAAACGAATATTTTTGTGTTTATTATAAGATATTTTCATATTTAAAATATAATAACTAATTCTGAATAGTGGACTGTGAATGCCTTACATTTTTCTAATTAAAAACAAACAATGTGTAAAGAACACGAATGTTTGTCATTTTCTTTATAACATATTTTTTGTACATACAATACTCATATAAGGCATGTCCACATAACAAGCTATACAATCTTTTGGTAAATCATTTTTAATTTTTCCTAGAAATGAAAAAATATTATTAAAAGTAATGAAGTATGTGAATTACTTAAATTATAAAGTAATTTACAATTCGTTCTTTGTACAGTAAAAAGAAAATAAAAATTTCGTACTTGTTAATTAAATATAATCAAAAGTCCGGAGTAATTGAGATAGGATGCTGTAATCCACTCAGTGTCGACGTCGGAGAGCTACAATTACCTTTAATTATATAACTTCATTTTAACTCATGTAAACAATAATGTGCTTTTACATCTTCATATGTCATCATTAAAAATATTCCGGATTGAATGAACAGTTTCACAGTCGTCGTTCAGTCTTTTTTTTTTAATTAAACGTGTTTTAAATAAATATACAGTTTTATACTTTATTTTAAATTATTTTCTCACGCTTAAATAAATTGTCTAATTTTTTTTCATGTAAAATTTTGTAAATAGATAAAACTAGCGGCCCGCTCGCGGTTTCACCCGCGTGAACTATGTTATTATTAATTTCTGTCTCCATGACTACGTCCTAGTGACGTCTATGCAAAATTTGAGACTCCTAGCATTTAAAGTAACGAAGTTTCATACAAATTTTCGACCCCAAAAACAACCCCTTGGAAGTCGAATATTGCAAATTCCCGTCTTAGCGAGCACCTACGTCCTATAAATAACTCCTATGCAAAATTTGAGATTCCTAGCACTTGTAGTTTCTGAGATTTGGTGATGAGTGAGTGACCTTTCGATTTTATATACAGATTTTGTATATAGATTAAGCCACTACAAGGATTAATGTATGAAAAAAATACATTTCTATAATGAAAGCTGTTTAATGTTCTATTAAAAAATTTTCAAAGTTTATACAACAGGAGTAGAAAGCTTCTAACTAAAAGTAATTTTATTTTATTATCTCATTTAGTTTACTTAGCTTTTCTGGATCTAGTCTTGACTATGAAACCTAATTACACAATTTACTTTATCTTTCTAGAATATTTTTAAGTATATGTAAGCCTGTGTATGAGTCTCTTGTAGGTTCTTGAGGGATTACCAACTGATTTCAATGTCAATTTCAAACGATAATCGGATCTAAGAGCCTTTCGTAGCTTTAGTTTCGTTGCGACACATAATAATTGCTTAGGCTTAGCGTCACACGTGTCATTTAATGTATTTTAAACATTCGTCGCTAAACCCAGTCAAGTGGGAGTTAGACTCGTCTACTGAGAGGTTCCTTTTCTCTTATCATGACTCTAGGTCAACGGGGCGGGGAGTACCTTTATAAAAGTTGATAAATTTAAGTGCGCGCTTGTACTCTTTTTGTCTGAAATTAATTACAAATATAAGTATTTGAATATTATAAGTTCTCTTCTCTCTTTTTACCAAATTTCATAATAGTAGATCCGTGAAAAGTACCTACACTTCATGAGTATTGATTACCCAGCGAACTTTCGTCTTTGGATTGCGTAGTACAAGCTTCATTTTTCTACGCTTTAGGAAACGGTAGACCTGGATACTTGATATTTATTTTAGCTTAATATTTCCACATAATGTAGAGATAAACTGCCTTAACAGACGGAAAACATAGTGATCCTATAAGGGTCTAGTTTCTTCTTGTGAGGTACGGGTTTAATGATTTCAATGCAGTTTTCACTATTAGTTATAAACATATAGATATTATATGTACAATAAGTCGTATGATCATTAATTATAAAAATACAATCAAAAAGATTTAAAAATAAAAGAAATGAGAAAAGCACGGGTTTTTCTTAGCAATCTTCAAATGTATGATGGCTGGGTAATGGTGCGGGACTGTCCCACGCAGTACAAGGTGCATACTATTTTTAGAGTTTTGAGAGAATTTATGTTTGCTTATTTTTCTATTTTAATCAGATTTTATTTTTTTAAAAAAAGTAAAGCAAAAAAAGGGTTTTATCTAAAAATAAAAGCAAAATAAGTATTTTCGTTATTTACTTTCTACCTGGCTGAAAGTGAAACAATAAGAAGTTGGGAACAATAACAGTTGAGCTTTCATTGTTGGTACGAGTGCGTAACTTATGGCTGTGATACACGTGCTTTCTGCTTACATAAGAATTATATAGCAAATATAGATAGGACATTTTGAAAAAAATAGAGAGAGTAAGAAAGGATTTTTACACTTACAATTATTTTAATTATTTGGTCAATAGAATATTTGATATCAATGAGATTGATTCTTTTATTTAAGGCAGAAGGAACCTAGCCCTAATACAGTGCGTTCCCCAGTTTTTGGCAAATTTTTCGAGACATTAGGTATGGAGTGGCGAAACTCAACTTATTAAAATCACAACAATATTAAAATCTAGTACGACAACTAGAATATGGTGTATCAATATGTAATTATACACTCAATAAAATATCTAAAAAAAAAAATACTTCATACTTTTCCCGTATAACAGGTTAGGCAGAAAGAACCTGGCTTTAAATACTTTGTTCCCTAATTTCTGCCGAATTTTTGAGACTGCGTGTTGAGTGGCGGAACTCAACGCCACGTTTCATCTACCACAGTCTCAGATAATGCGGACCCACAACCGTCGCGTTAACAGTTAGTATATCTAAAAGTATTTTTTAACATTTTTGTACTTGCTACTACAATTTGTATAAGTTTTAACTTACAAAAGCTCTACAAGTCGAGTTGCAACCACACACAAACAGTATTGAATGTAAATTAAAGGATATATTTTGAACGGGTCATCAAACTCGCAGAACGTCGTCGCTCGCCGGCAAAAATAAAAAAAGCTGCGTTCACAGTCACAGGTGCTCGCGTCGCGGGGCACTGTGGCCGCACCTCGCAGGCTTTACGAATGCGAGCCAAACTGGTTGGGCGAGGTAGTTTACTTCAGTAGACGCGAAGCTCCCGAGCGTTGCGGACGTGCCAGTGACTAGTGAGTGTTGTGAAAGTGGAGTGACTTTGACTTGACTTGGTATGCTATACACGTTGGCAATTTGATAATTGTAAGTTATTTTTTTTTGTTTTATTAATAGTTCTACTTTTTTTATATGTTGTTATGATGGAAAAAGTAGAATAGGTCTGGTTGTGGCTGCAATAGTTGTGAGTTCGAATAATAGATGTTGCATTTATATTAAACTTAAAATTATTTACTTATCCTCTTCATAGGGTATGTCTTTGTAAAGGTGTAAGGTATATTTAAAAAATGCATGTATAAATATTAATGTATGTTTGGTTTCATTCAATCATTATAAGTACTTATAATTGAATATTAGAAAAAAAGTTTAATTTTTAACATGTTTAGTCATAAGATAGTCATATTTCTTTAAGTACTTTAATGTATTATTTGAATTATTTATAGGTGACATTTAGCCATAAAACAAGTAATGACCGGCGCACGAGTAACAGAGTACTAGTATAGAGTTACACGAGCTTTCACGTATTTGAAGAACATAAAAAACTTCATTGATATTATAAAAGTCAGTCAAATTTGAACTGTATATACTATAACAGTCATTAATTAATCCTTTTTTAATGTTCTTAGAAAAAAGAAACTTTTTTATTTAAAATATTATTTTTTTTTGGAAATTTTACTATCAAGATAAACGCGGAGTTCAGTTCTGCTACTCGAAACGCAATATTTCGAACATGGGCCGGTGCATAGGAATGGAACCTTCTAACACTAGGATCCATTTATCTAACTACTATAAGTTGGATACAGCGTGAACTTATTTTATTATTTTTATTATATACCTACCAATATGCAATATCTCTAAATAAAAATTGACGAAAAGTGTTCAAATCAGTAACTTACTTTCAAATTTTCTTGTACTACATTCATTAGAAAAAAAAAACTTGTATAAACAATAAGCTCGGCATTAACTATCTCATTCTAAAAGCGTTCTTTTAAATGTCTCACAGAAGCACCGGACACCGGGCACCGGGTGGTCGCCAAATACCTCACTACTATTAATTGTTATATCTTTTTGTACTTTCTTCACCATGTCCCGGCGCGAGCTGCATTGTTTCCACTTTTTGTTTTTGTATTGTGTTTGAAAAAACATGTGCTTAGGATTATGTTTTTAGAAATATTTAGTAAGTTATGGAACGTTGTTAAGATTTTACTATCTTGAATATTTCGTGCATGTATTTTCGAATGTTTTGGATGTTTTTATTAGTCTATTGAAAAAAACTTGGTTTTTTGTTGGTTGGGCTGTAAACGCGACGGTTGTGGGCTCAATTCCCACTCAGAGATTTGAATTGTTTTCAAATCTTTGTTTTCTGGTAATAAACGAAAATGCAGCGTTGACTTCCACCAATCAACACACAAAACTTCAAAAATTGGACAGTTAGTGGGGAACGGAGTGTTTAACACTAGTTTCTTTCGCCTACCCTACTAAATGCGGGATGAAGTTTAAAAATGTACCTATGTCGTGTAATTTTAATTAACACACTTACCTGCGGACATGTCTCAAGACATAAAGAAACAATAATTATGTGTTCTAAGATTTTAACTACGAAATGCTTAGACACCAGCTTAATAAGTTATGAATCATAAATAATGTATTTTAATGATTGTTGTCAGTGAACTTGACTCGACTTGGCTGATGTTTATGATGGGAAAATTCCTATGCTGAGTATTGTGTTATAAACGCAAGAGAATTTTTTAAAAGATGGCGCCAAATATATAAAAAATACACAATTTATAGTATCTATCGACATTTCTACATATAGCTATACTAATATTATAAAGCCGAAAAATGTCTTTAATTGAACACACTAACCTCGACAAGAAATAGTTTGAGTTAAAAAAATATTTTCGTTTTGGTTACCGCAAACAAAATGTTTTGGTATATTCAAAATATTCGTAAATTAGAGATAACGAACTTCATCATAATACTAGAAATGATAAAGCTCAAGTTTCGCTTTAAAACAAAGCTTTACGCTAAAATATTCGAATGCCGGATTTAGTAACGTAGTCAACTTTTGTGGAAATAATAAAAAGGTTCTATAACTACGTTAAGTAGTTTTGTATGTACGAAATAAAATATGAATTATAGATTAGGGGATACAGCGTGACGCTAGTTAAAGCAAAGAGGAGAAAATAATACATTCCCCGTGACGAACGAACGCATAATCATCAAATTCACAGTCGCGTGCTGTTCTAAAATACTGCATAATATAAATGATTGACGCAAGTGTCGCTTATTTGAAAAGTGTCAGATTACAAGTTGCGTTAAACCATTGCATTGTTTTAAACCATTTTTCAAAACGCACTCTGCGTTCTGAAAAATGTTTATATTTCAATTATTTTTGTCTTCACCTAACAATCAATGTTTACAAATGGGCATAAAAGGCGAAAAAGAGTGTTCTATCACTTTTTTGCCCATTCCAAGAAATACAAAAATTAAAATTAAAAACGTGATTTTATAAAACAGAAATTAAACACAACCTTTTCAAACAAGTTTATATTACAATAATAAAAAGAAACAAAGATCTCATATAATATTAATCAGTATTCTTTAACAAAAATATCAGGCTGTGTATTTCTGACAAACCGCGCTTATTGTTCCAAGTTGAAAACAATGCCTGTGATTAGCCGCCGGGTGTTAGGGGGGGAGGTAGTGGGTTCAATACACGAACGCGCAAAGCGTACCGTACCTATGGGTAATACGTCAAGGGATACGAATTTTTGATCTAAGGACTGTGTATTATTATTGTTCGTATGTTTAAGTGTAGATCGCTCTTGTTAGTGTCACGCTGTATCCGGCCTTTAACAAGGTAGGTAGAGAGAATGTAGAGGTAAGACACTTCTCCGCTTTTCGCCCAATTTGCGAGACATTGCGAGCTGTGCGCCGAAACTCAACGCCGCGCTTTATCTAGGAAATAAAATAATTAAATAATATTCAATTCACGACAATCACAGGAAGGAATCTAACCCATAACCCACCCGTGTCGCTAACAGCTTAGATGTAACATCATTTATGTGTAATGCATCCCAAGTCCAGCTTTAACCGAACGTCATTCATAATGCCTGCCAGAGCCGAGATGCCACTCACTAGTGTTTGCTTATCCCCGGTCCGTAGGTAGTCTAGACGTACTATATTACAATTTTTCCATTTTGTCTCTGTTCCTTTAATACTCGATTAGTTCGAATAGTTTGATTTATGAGGGGACAGAGAGAATACTGTTGAGGCACTATGATTTTCTACATTTGTTAACAATTTTGTATATTTTATGTTTAATGTCACGTTGATACCATATACTGTCCAATTTTCAAGATTCGTGTTTTTCTAGCTGTCGTGGTGCAGTGGCAAAAACGTGCAACAGGAAGTATGTAGTGGGTTCTATTCATACTCAGGGAAATGAAATATTTTCAATATCCATTTCCTCGCTCTGGTAACGAAGCAAAGCGTGTCGTAGATTTTCACCACCAAACGTGCAACGTCATAAAAATTCAGCGGCAACTAGGGAACGAAAATGAGAATAGAGTGTTCCCGAATTCTCTCTGCTTGCTACACATAGCAAGCAGAGGGAATTTCGCACGAAAAAGCCTCACGCAGCATGTGTGCTGAGTGAGGCTTTCTTTCATTAAAAATAAAACTATCGCGTTTTTCTCCGCTTAGCTTGCAGGCAGAGAGAAATTTATAATAAAACACTCTGTTCTCTACTAGATTAGCATACAAGGTATAATATTAAGTAAATACATTGAATATATAAACTACCGAGCTAGCCTCCACGTTTAAGTGTAGGTATATGTCACGTCCATCTTATAGTTGGTCGTTCTTAATCCTTCAAAAGCCTAAGCTCGCTTTCAGTTGCTATTTGCTTATGTCAAAGCCAAAGCTAGAGCTAGAGGCACACATATAGTATGTCTGACACATCTTCTTTTATATTATACAACATTAGCCTGCGACTTCGTCCGCGTTGTCTAATGGAAATAACTATGTGATGTGTATGAAACATAATCTAGAATCTAGATGTTTGAGTTTGAGGTAACTAGAGGTAAAATGGCAACGGAATATTTTAAAGCTAAGTTCCCAGGTTCCGTATGCTTACCCTACTGTCTAGAGGAAGCTAAAAAAAGCTTTTCATTTACTGAGTGACAGACCGACAACGCACAGCATTACTACTACCTACTAAGCAGAACGCTGATAAAATTTGGCATGAAAGTAGCTTGCGAAGTGTAGGAAAAACTAAAAAAAATAACTAATATTCTTCTGAAAATGAGACATTGCAATACTATATATAAATATTATAAAGATAACATAAGTAATAGTTATTCATTTTGTATTCGTATTTGCCGGCGGGTGTCGTCCTCTGCGTCAGACCCTCCATGTTTTATTGTGTTTGTTTTTTCTCTTATTTCATTTTGAGGGCATCCATAAAATGAGTTTCGTCAAACTTATACATATAAGGCACGAATAGGCACTGATTTTCGTTGGCAAAAGATTGAAATTGAAATTTGTTAGCAATTTTTATGCCTTGTCTGTGCATACATGTTTCCTAGTTTCCCGCTCTATCCCGCATAAAGCAGGTATATATTATAGTACGTGGGGCACGAAGTGTCTTAACACTAGGTCTTGGTCTAGTGTCTTAACCCTCTGCCTTCTTCTTCTTCTATTCGTATATATTACTCAATGTATCTAAGATGGCCAGAGTATGCACAACAAATAATTAATATTTTCATTTCCTCGCTCTGGTAACGAGGCAAAGCGCGGCGTGGAGTTCCGCTAGACAATGCCACAAAATGCTGCTGGAGAAAGGCACTGTCTTCACACTAGGTTCACAAATTCCATCTGCCTATTCTACTATGTGCTTGTTCAATGATCCAAAATGCATTAAACAAGCTTTTAGTAACAACTGTATATTATCAAAAACATTTTTTTTTAATGCTCACTTACTGTAGATAAACGTCTATTAAAATATGTATGAAGCGTCGTAAATACTTTGGATAAGACAAACTGAGATAAAACTAAAATGTACATGATTTATTGATGAGCCTCCTTTTACTACTTTAGATTTGACTGGTCTTGGACTTATGTAATAAAGCTATATTATATAACATGCTGATTGATAGCAGATACTCGTATAGCCTTGAGACATTCGAGGCCAGGAGGAGGAGGTAAACGCGACGGATGTGAGTTCGATTCCCACTCTGGGGAATGAATCATTTTCATTGTCTCACTGTGGAAAAATACAAAGCGCCTCGTTGAATTTCACCTTCCAACACGCAATATTCAAATTAAATTGTTTTTAAAATGTTTTAGGAATATATTTAGAGACAAACAAGTATATGGCGATCGGTCCTTATTTTAACTCTGCATCTTATCTTCTGAAGTTAATAAATATAATTTTGATTTAAGCTATTAAATTAATTCTAAAGTTTGAACTTTAACTTATTAAATTAATAAAAAGAGTAAAATTATAAAAAAAACGCCAACTTTATAGATGGCCAGAAGAAAAAAAATAGAATATTAAAATCAACCCTTTCTTAGAAACAGCCGAAATATTTTTGGATCATTGAGCAACAATCGCGTGTCTACAAGATGTGGTTCCCAGAATATCTTGATTTAAAATATTCTTTTACTAGCGGACGCGCGCAGCTTCGCTTGCTTATTTAGGGGTGAATTCTAATAAACCGTGAAAAACGTGTTCAATGAAAAATTTTTAAGAGTAAATTTCAAATTTTATAAAAATCGGTGGCGATTTAAAAAAATCCATACAAACTTTAAACCCCTATTTCATCCTTATAGGGTTAAAATTTTTCAAAATCCCTTCTTAGTGGATGTCCAGATTACGAAAGTAAACTTTTGTCCAAATTTCACGTTTCTACCATCAGCCGTTACGGCTGTGCGTGCGTCTTACCTCAGTCAGTGAGGACAAGTCCTTTTTTATATATAGATTATTGTTTGTTTTATAGACAGTGATGGTCATGAATTCCATTTCCACAGCATTCACGTTATCATGTCTTCGAAGTCGTGGTGGTGCATTTTCCACTCGGATTTTTTGAAAATTCTGGTAAAGATAAAGCGCGGTGTTACTTTCCGCCACTCGATAATAAACGTCTCTAAAATTAAAAGATGCGTGAGGAATGAAGTGTTAACACTAAGTTCCCTCTGCCTACCCTTCTGTACGCGGATACCTGTGAGAAGCCATGTTTTTAATCTTCGATCTAGTTAAAAAAAGTTCAGCGTTGAGTACCCTGGAAGTTACCACTTTCCAACTTCACTACAAATGCCTATTTGAATTTAATATATTCTACTCAATAAAAAGTAATTGACAAGAGGCGTCGGTTCGATTTCCTTACATGACAATTTAATTATTGTAAAAAGTGCATGAACGCTCGCCGGTCTAACGTAATTGCTTAATCGTATCTCGGTCTCTAATTGCTCAGCACCGGCACCAGCACCTACATGTGGGTGATTTGAATTATTCGAATTTATTTAAAATTGTTACTCGAGACACTTTAATTAGTAGCACTGCAAATTTATCAAAGTAGAAGTATAAGTTAGTTAAAGATTTTTTTTTATATTATGTTGAAATCTTAAGCATAATAAAGATAATCACAGGCACACATTTTTGGGGTTTTTTTTACTGTTATATAATGTAAAAGATTTCTAAATCAGGAGTTCTCGAAATTTCTATGGGAACCTAATAGAACATGCCAGTCTTGGCGCAGGGGCACACAAATATAAAATAAAAAAACATCCCGAGGTTTTGATTTATATATTAATATCAACGTGAATAAAGTAACGTTTGACAGCTACAGAGTAGATATAAACTAGTCGCTTCAAAAAGGAAACACCTAATTTGTTCACAACATCGAGTATCCGTCATTGTACTAGTCAGTGTCTCGATGTCCGACGAATGTGAGCTGGTGACGCCCACTCCGACTCCCTTTACTTGTTTGTTGTGAAACCGTTTGATAGTTTATTTTGACACCACTCAAATACCAATCGAGGCGTTGTCCGGTTAAACACGAGATATTGAATGTTTTCATAAAACTTGGGTGGAGGTAAATATTTCTTGATTACAGATAACGTCGTGGCGCAGTGGCGCTGAGTGAGACTGTAAACGTGACAGTTATGTGTTTGATTCCCACACGCTCTGGCAACAAGACAAAGAGCGATGTTGAGTTTCGCCACTTGACATGAAAATTTATGTATAAGTAACAGAGTGTCTCAACACTAGGTTCAATCTGCCATATAATTAAATTTACTAAACATAATATGAGTACCTTATTAAATTTGACAGTGTAAGGTTTTTATCTAAAAAACCTTACACTGTTAAATTTGATAAGGCATTCATATTGGTACAAAAAAATTGGTAAACCGATTTTAATAGGAACACACACTGTGCACTCCGATAATTATAGGTAATATAATTCTATATTTGATTCTTTTAGTTCTCAAGTCCTTTAGAAAAAGAATACATTTCTTGAATAAAAGTTTGATGGCAATATTGTAAAACATAGGGGGAGGGCCGTCTAAGCCACGCGCTAGAGATGAAAACGATAAAAATAAACTTTATTGCCTTGTAAATACAAAACAAATATAAAAATATGGCACGTCCCGTGACCGCCAGCTTGACACGCATGTTTACTGACTTGTCATATAATTTAGTTTGTAGTAATATAATTATGATTAACAAAATATCTTAACAATAGGTTACCAAGTTTCCTCGGCTTACCCTGCTATACGTGGAATTCAGTGTAAAGCTAAGAAATAGATATGTAGTAGTATTTCGGTAATCCAACTTTTTATAATAACGCGTGTTGCGGGATAAAGGGATTCATCCGTGTTTTTCATAACAAACTCTAAAAGGGACAGCAGCATACTCCTAGCACTATATCAACTTTATGGCATCGTCGACGACATTTGGTAATCAATACCATTTTGACTTCTGAGAAAGTGGGACAAGTTGTATAAAATTATTTTCAAACGTTCAGTCTAATGAAGCGGAATTATAAAAGTATATTTGTTATAACTTGTACACCATTTTGTAAATAAAGTTTTGTTATATAAAAAATGCTACAAGTGTTGTTATAATTCAATATAAGTGATCTTATAGTTATTTTTAGAAATAAAGCATTATTTTCGAGAAAATGTATTTATATTTTGTTCAAAATCTAGTTACAAAATTATCTAAACAATTTAATTAAAGTAAAGTAGGTACCTACTACGAGTATATATAGGCCTTGCATAATGATCCTACGATAAGCTTAAGTTATCTAGATTTCTTTTAGTCATTTATTTTACAAAACGTACCCCCCTGGGGTTCTTACGAGGAAACAGTTTATGCGCGACCACCAGCGTACCAGATATATACGGACTACCCTTAGTTTATTTTGTTACTTCTTGGAGATCCGGCTCGAAGGACCATAATAGTTTTAACAACTTCCTATTACAGTTTGATTTATACGATGTTTTTAGAAATTATGGTTTGTTTTAGATGAAGTCCGTTATGAGTCCAACACTTACCAGAGGGAAATAATTATATTCACTTTAAAGTATCAGAATCAAATCTATTACATGTTTTACTTACTTTGTTTACCGGATGGTTCGTATCTCTTTACTTATTTGTGTTTATATTCAATATAGTATTTTCGGGTCTATTTTAATTTCAATTGAATATTACATCCTGTTCAAATTAACTGTTGTTGCTCCTGTTATTTTTAACGTAGAATGTTGTAATTTAATATTTAATTATATTAGAGTTATTCCGAAACTTACCACCCACACGCATCGATAGAATGGGGAGCGCAAATTGTATTAAAATAATATACTTTGTATAAAGATTTCCCTAACGCTTACGTGTATGCATAAATACATAATTCATACATTCTTCGCTTAGAATAGGTAATAAATGTAATAGCTTTAATTTTGCTCTCTTTTATCTCAAACATTCAGAGGAAACGAGCTACTAATAAAAAGTAATAAACGACTCTTTTCTTCAATTTACGCCCATTTCAAAAACATATAAGTGACATAACTCAACGCCGCGTGTTAAATAATCATACTCAGGAGATTAAAGCATTTACCTCCTTTCGAATATAAACAATCTTTGAGGCCGCCGTGGTGCAGCAACACAATGTCTTATTGTCAACATAAAGAACTCAAGAGATCGATGCCCATTCGGGGCTGATTGTATTCGTTACCCTGAAAGAGTTATACCTGAAAGACAAAGCGCGGCGTTGCGCTCCGCCACTCAACACGTAATATCCTCGAAATTCCGGCGATGTGTGGAGAACGAAGTGGCTTAATACTAAGTACCCTCTGTGTACGCTATTACACGGGGAACAGTTACGTGTTTCTTTTCATAATAGCTGTTTTTTTTTTAATTAGCAATATTTTATAATACTACCACAACTATCATTTACGACCAAATCCGTGTCAACTGCGCCATTCATATTTCTTTTAAAATATCTGCGAAGTAGGATAGGAGTCTCGGAGCCGCGCGCATTCAATAACAGCATTCCTCGTTTTGCAAACAATGTGAAATAGAATCTATTACGTTAGCGCCGTGTCGTATAGCGAGCTATGTTTGGACTATTAACCCACCTGATGATCACATTATAAAAAAATAAAATTAAATTACCTAATAATGAAAATAATTGTGTATTAGATGAAACGTTCATTTTTTATGAGAAAAGAAAACATATTAATAATTATTTATTATTAAAAGCTAAAATATTATTAATATTGGTTTTAATATAAAATTATTTAAATCTACTTAAACGTTTATGTAAAATTTATTTCTTTCTCGTAGAGGTGCAGCTTGATGTGAAAATATTTTATATATATTTTTTAATTTGTAAAGTTATTAATTTAATGAATGAGTGATAATTGCACAAATCAATTTGCGTCCGTCACTCAACACACAATGTCTTAAAAATTCGACGGAAAGTGGGGAATAGAAATGTCTTAACACTAGCATTGTATAGCTTTAACTCTAGCATCAGTCTAAGATATTGTATTACTGATACTGTATTGCGGTTCTACACAACGAATGTAAATGAAGTGAACACGTATGCAATCCTGTTTCATTGGGCTCTTTATATATTATACATATATAAGTATGTACAGCTCTGTGTACGTTGACGCCCTCGTGGCGCAGTAGGACGAAGGCAGTGGCGATGGTCATGTGATCGATCCCCTCTCTTGGATACTATATTTAAAAGTACAAATAAAGTAAAGAATCGCGATAACAAGTCCTCCCTTTCTCGTTAAGCGTCAACAACTACGCAATACATATTTAAGGATTAATTAGTACGATATACACTAAGGTCTACTACATACGGTATAAGAACGAAACTAAGAAAAGTAAGAAAATACTGATAATACTAAAAAAAAATACAAATTCAGTAACTTTATATAAAATATCTATAAATTCAATGTATTACAGATAAAAAACATAAACACTAGATGTTCCCTCTCGAATCACGATGTAAGTGTACAAGCTTCATCACGTACTTGTTTTTTCTTCTACAAGGTGCTAAAGTGCGATTTCATTTTGCTAAGAGCTTTCCAGGTGTTTAACCATCAATCCTGCATACGACGCTGTGTCTGCTACTGTATTGATTAGTTTTAAAGAGTTAATTGTTCTAAAAGGAAAAAAAGCTTCTATAAGACGTTTTTTAGATTTAGATAAGTTCCCTGCATTTTTTGGTAGACTTAGTTCGGCAGCGTATGCTGTCCGTAAGATTCGTCAACTGACTGATGTTGACACCGCGCGTTTAGTATACTTCACCTATTTTCATAGCATTATGTCTTACGGCCTATTACTTTGGGGCAGTGCGGCTGACATAGATACCATTTTTGCGCTCCAAAAACGGGCTGTCCGAGCAGTCTATAAAATGGGTCCACGGGAGTCACTAAGGAATAAATTCAAAGACTTTAACATCCTCACACTACACTCCCAATATATTTATGACAACTTAGTATATGTGCATAAAAATATTAATAAATTTAATAAAAACAGTGACCTCCATCAACATAATGTAAGAAATAAAAATAAGCTTGCTGTGCCCTTCTCTAGGCTCCATAAAGTGTCTCACTCATTCGTAGGTCAAAGTATACACTTTTATAACAAACTTCCAAACGACGTGGTTAATTTATCACTGAACAAATTTAAAAAAGTGGTAAAGCACAGGCTCTGCCAAAAAGCATATTACTCTGTTAAAGATTATGTTCGCGATAAAGATGTTTGGAAATGAGTTGCTCTATTTCTAAGTTAAAATTGTTAATTGTAATTTGTAACAAATGTTGGCATTTAAAAAGAGTGGCCATGAGTTTCTTTGCCTGTATCTTCTCATGAGCTCAACCATTTGAACGGGCTTTTTTCAAGTCAAAATTGCAAATTTTTTTTTTTGGTTATTTTGTTTTGTATTTTTTCTACTTTATGACATGTCCAAGTAAATGTTAAGCATTTTTATGGAATAAAGATATTTTGACTTTGACTTGACTTTGACTTTGCATGTGGATTGCTAGTGTGTATAATATAAACATAAAATTAATTATTAAAAACTTACACTGCTATGAGGCTGTGCGACTGTAAATACAATAGTAATGGAAGTGATTTCCATTTCCACTTCATTTCCTCTGGTTACAAGACAAAACGCGGTGTTGAGTTCCGCCACTCAACTCCAATTAGGTGGAAATTGGAGTAAAGAGTGTCTTAATACTTACATAGGTTCCCACTTCCCACCTTGCTATGTAACCCACGGATACACTTTGAAGTTCCAAAATTAACTTAAAAATAAACAAGTTCCACAAAATTTCACCCACATATTTATTATAAGCACAAATACAATACAAAGCTTAAATCGATAGCATTCTTTAAACCAGTTGAGGTTTTAAATAAGAAAATAAATTTGGTGCGCTCATGTCCCGCCCGTGTACCGTTAGCACGTAACTGTTCACACAATGGGTTGTAAATTTTATTAAAAAAAAGATTAATTAATGTATGGAACTTTCTTTGTAACGCGTCCGAGGTAATTATTGTATCACTTTTCTTTTGATAATTGATCATTTAAATTTATAAGCATATAAGCATATAATTTAATAAGGAGACGACCATGTAGACCAGTTGCCGTGGTGAACAGGTAGGGATTTAATTCCATCCCAAATGTAATAGAAAATATACGTTGTTCAAAAAAACACATTTTTCTTTACTAAGTATAAAATAACACTTGACAATTGCTAAAAAAATATTAATAAATAGTATTATATATAATTTAATCAATCTTTCTTGCCAAATGAAAATTCGAAATTTTTGGATAGCGATAACAATGAAATCTATTTACAGAGACATTTGTAATAACATCAATAAATTGTAACAAGTAATAAGCATGTTTACGTAGTTTGTTAGAAGTGGCTTATCAATAACGGCTACCAGTGGCCCTTAATATCTTTATTGAGTGAATTCAACGCTCTATTGCCGTATTACCAGACCGGATAAAAGAAATAATTTCCTCCAAGTGGATATCGAACCCACAACCATCGCGCTTACAATCAGATGCTATCTCTCAGCACCAGGTCAGTAATAACAGCTTAAAAATGGAATTTACATTTGAGGTCGTCCTGGCGCAGCAGCACAAGCGTGCGACTGTACGTGCGCATCGGTTATGGGTTGAAAACTCATTTTATATAACAAACATAAAGATATATTAAAGTTAGTTAAATAATTTGAAAATATATCCTAAGCTTTCTTTACATTTCTAAGTCACGCTGTCCTCATTAGCATCACACGTTGGTCTACAGTGTACTATTCGTAGGCACGCGTGGGACGTCACCATAAGAACCGATTTATAATAACTTTATTACGTTTTTTTTGTTTTCAACTTTCATTTACGCAATAACGACGTCGTGGCACAGCGGTACAGGTTTTCATTGTAAACGCAACAGGTGTGATTTCGATTTCCACTCGGGACAATGACAAAATTTACGTACCCGTTCTAGCAGGACAACTGTTTGAAATATTTAGTGGTTCGTAGGGAACCGAGTGTCCTTATACCTTATAAAAAATGCACAAAATAAGCAAAGTCTAGTCTCTAGCTCTAGCTAGCTCTTCCCATAGAAAGAATTTCGTCACATTAATTTTTACTTTACCTACTTTACAAATTTTATATAATCGTAAAATTAGTAGAGATGCCTTCTATATTACAATTATTGAAAAGAGAAGGGGTCAGGGCCGCAGTTACGACCTGCACACAACCGGTTTACTTCTGTTCATACATTAGAATCCTATAAAGTTATATTACTTAATAATATATTCATAATATAATTTTTAGATAAACTTGTATCGTATGGTAAATGTGTTCATTTGACTGTGACTACGACGATATAGTAAGCTAGTATAGAAGGAAGTAGGAACGAATCACTTCCAGGGACAGTAAAAAACTTAAAGGGAAAATCGACAAGGATATTTTATATACACTGATTGTGAGTTTATATATAAATACATTTTGTGTAATATTGGTCAACTTTTAAGTAAATTCCACCTGTGTGCGGCGTTAAGTTCCACTAGTTAACGTGCAATATCTCGTAAAAAAAGTTTATAGACCAATTTTCGTTTTTTGGTGATATATCTATAAATTTATATATTTTTTCTTTTACTTGTACTGTAACTTCACACTTCTTGCCAAATTTGATTATGTAGCGAACTTCATACTTACAATATAATACAAAAATTGGGCAGAGATATATATAGATTGCGTTGACTTATATTTATATTTTGTTCTGTGCTTCAAGGGATATTTGATAATAATTTCAACTTAATATCTCCATCATGATATTGAAAAAACTGTTTGAAAGACGGATAGAACGAAATACAATAATCAGTAGGTACGGAACACTAAAGATAATTAAACAAAAATTAAATCATCTGAGCTGAATTCATTGCGAAAGCATTGCGTGTTGAGTGGCAGAACTTAACGTCGCGCTTTGTCTCGACACCAAGTAAAGATAAGTATACAAATTAATTTAACAGTTAGTTACAATGTACTTAATAGTTCAGTTAGAACTATGAAGTAATATATAACTCGTCGGCTTCCTGTCGTTGCATAGAATTATCCCGTCATCACTACACTACACTAGAGACGCATGTTTATTTTTCTAATAGCTACTTTGAACGGAAGGGAGATTGTAAATCAATTATAATTGAATATATGATACTATGTCGGTCCAAACTTAGATCAGATATGATGTAGTGTTAAGTTTAGAAAAATTTTGAATATGTATTTCAGAGGTCGTCATGGCGCCTGTGCCCACCAGTGGGTGACGGTTGTGGGTTCAATTCTCATCAGGGGAAATGAAAATATTAAATACTCGCTCTGGTAACTAGATTAAAGCACTGCACTGCGTTACTCAACACGCAATGCGTCCAGAGTTCGACGGAAAGTGAGAAACGGAAGTGTCTAACGGGAACGGAATCGCATAATACTAAGTTACTAAATTTTAAATATGTATGTGGAATACATCAACAGCGAAAAGCTTAACTGAACCACTTTGACTTCAACAGCTAGTTTAATATATAAACGACATTGTTCCAGGCGGAGGAATTGAACACGCTCGTGGGAGATGCGTTCCGAATGGCGTTCGCGTCGCAGCTGCAACCCTCCGCGCCGCTCTGGGTAAACTTATTTACTTAATAAATATATATATTTTATAATAATATCTTAGATTATTGATATTTATTTGAAACTCTTTAACTGCATTATTCGCCTATATTTAGAAACCTACAAAATATATTCTATTACAACAAGGTTTTTTGCCTACTCTGTGAAAGGATAAACAGTGAACCTATTGTCTATTTATAGTTTCAAGGTAAAAAAAAAATCAATGCGTAAGATTTATAAATAAGTATAGAACAGAGTGACTTACCACTACATATTATATGTATATTGCCTGTCTATACAAAACGTAAATGCGCGGAAAATAACTCTTAAGATATTTATGCAGAAATTCCTTCACATCTTTTTACCGCTTAGGACTTATCTAGGGAAAAGTTGAGATGGATTTTAAAATGTTTTACAAAATTGCCTCTTACATTTCAATTTGTCTGAGATATCTTGCTTTTAGATTCGAAACATTTTAATGAAATTGATAGTATTTTTAGCAAAATATTGCAAATACGATTTCTATGGAACTAACGTCTACAAAATATTATTTCATAGTATTAATAAAAAAGTTAAAAGAAATATAACGCCATCGTGGCGCAGTGGAATAACGTCTGCTATAAAGGTAATGGCTGTGGGTTTTATTTCCACTTAGGGTAATAAAATATTTTTATATTCCCATATAATATACGAGGTGTGTTCAAAAAGTAAGGTGACTTTGTATTTTTAAGAAAAAATATTTATTTATTTATCAATATTTATGTTGTCCCCTTCAAAGTAATCCCCCTCAGATACAATACACTTATGCCAACGGTGTTTCCGATCGTCAAAGCACTTCTCATAAGCACTTTTCGGCATAGCCTTGAGCTCTTCCAGCGATGCAGTCTTTATCTCTTCAATCGTTGCAAATCTCCGTCCTTTCATAGGTCTCTTTAGTTTTAGGAACAAGAAAAAGTCACATGGGGCCAAATCCGGTGAATATGGTGGCTGAGGCATGATTGTGGTGTTGTTTTTGGCCAAAAAATCTCTCACCAGCAAAGATGAGTGAGCAGGGGCATTTTAGCAATTTCGGAACAAACTTCGCTGACACACGTCTCATGCCCAAAACGTTAGAAAAAATTTCATGGCACGAGCCAAGCGATATACCAACATCCTCAGCAACTTCTCTGATAGTGATTCGACGATTTTTCAGAACAATTTTCTTTACTGCTTGAACGTTTTCATCAGTTGTTGACGTGCTTGGGCGTCCAGAGCGAGGCTCGTCATTGGCATCTTCCCGGCCATCTTGGAAGAGTTTGTACCACTTGTAAACATTTTTTTTACTCAGAACAGTTTCACCGTATGTCACTGTCAACATTTTAAGTGTTTCGGAGCACTTTATTTTATTTTTTACACAAAATTTGATGCAAATCCTTTGATCCATATTTTTCGATAGCAAGAAATCGCCGAGCACGCAAAACACTTATAACCTTTACGCCTCTCCCAACCAAACAAAAAATGCTATACACTTGAAACTTGGTACAGATGTTCGGGAAGAGTGTACCAACATAACAAAATAAAAAAATCGATAATCGAAAGTACGTTGCCCGCCAAATTTGAAAAGTCACCTTACTTTTTGAACACACCTCGTATAACTCTTTGAGGCGCAGGACCACAAACTTGTGACTATAAACACAACAGGTTGTAAGTTCGATTTCCACTCGAGGAAATAAACAATTTCATATTTTTATTTCTTCCCTCTCGTGTAATCACATAACATCTGGTGTAAGTGTTGTAGGCAAAGTGCGGCGTTGAGCCTCCAGAATTCGAAAGGCAATTGGTAACGGAAGTGTTTTAATGAAAACGGAGTATCTAAACACTATCTAAACACAATATACCTACATACATACATAAACATACGTGACAAAAACACAAAATTACAATACAAAAAGCATTTAAAAGACACTTGCTACACCGTAAGCAGTAAATCTATACCACAGTGGGTAGGTGCCCTTTAATTTGTGCTCGTTTAATGAAGTTGACTGCGGCTGAGAAAGTTAATGTTTCGAATTTATTTGTCCCCTTGAACAATGGAGAGCGGTGAGTTGACGCCAAATTAGAGTTGCTCTGCTGATTTGAGTAATTACTTCTTAATTAATTAATTGGAGTAAAAACGCTTGGAAACAATTAATTCTGTATTGTTCAATGTTTTAACACGGTTTTATGATAGTCTTGTGTTATTTTTAAATTTTTGTGTGTAGTGTGTTTTTGTGGGGTATTTAAAAAGTTTTTACACTTTAATATGTATTTAAGATGTACCCGCACGTATCAGGGTAGGCAGAGAGAGCCTAGTGTTCTGATAATCCGTTCCCATTAAGTCACTTCTGATCCCCACTTTCCGGCGGAAAGTTATTATTCAATATAGCTAAAACAATCAGAAAATAGAGAACGGAGTGTCCCTATAGGGCTCACTGCCTAGGGTAGGCTGCATGCAAAAGGGGCATAAGTAAAAATTTATTATAATATTTGCAAGTATACGCACGTAAAAAGCGTAACGTTTAATGTTAACCATCGTCTTATTTACGGTTATCGGGTTCCCGCGGAGTTCAACAAACTAAACAATCGTGAGAAACTTATAAAGGTTTTTGTACAATAGCCATTTCAATTTTATTTAGGAGAGAGGATCTGGGAACCTCGTGTTAAGGCATCAGGCACTACTGCGCCATGACGTGTTCACCTAAACTGTCATTTACATATTATTGATGATACTATAAAGATGATTAATTAGTTTACTTAAGTTGAGAATAGCTTATATATGCATACATAGAAATTTAACTGTCGTGGCGCGTTATTGTATTCGCGACGGTTATGTGTTCGATTACTGGGGCGAGTGAATTATGTTCAATTCCTTGCTGCTGATAAAGAAGATAAAGCGCGGCGTTTAGTTCCGCCACTAAATATGCAGTGTCTTGAGTATTAGGCGGTGCGTGGGGAAAGGATAATTAACACCAACTTTCCTTTCCTCTATTTACCCTAAACGGCACAAGATTGACAAGCTACATAATTATCTACCTTGACTTACCTATTTTTATATGAAAGTCCATTCTAATAAATGACTTAATTCAGAATTCCCCAGAATACGCAAGGTGTAGGCGTTATATAATTAACTAATTCTAAACATACACTTTGTTTGATTACCAATATGAAAGGTCAACAGTGCGGGAGTCAGGTCTCGTGTGGAGAGCCACCAACCAGGAGCTAGCGACTCATACCTAAGCTGCTGCTGCTTGCTGTTTAAAGCATAGGTGATAGCGTGTTAAAAATTAGCTCAATATTTGTTGAATGATTGAAGTATTTTTTTGCTCGCATTTTATCCTGCAAGTAAGGTTTGTGGAGGTAACTAAGTCTCAAATATCCCACCTTGCTTTCCGTCTGAATTAATTTGAATTCCATGTTTAAGGAATACTCTAATCAAAATTTATTGAATATTTTAGAATTATACGAGTTTTTCTTTTATTGACATGTGTTTAGAAAGTTAGTTTCATATATTTTCATTTTTTGTTACTTTATAAAGACGTAACGTAAGATACATTTTGCTCAAATAATACCTTCTCATAAAACAAGTTCTTGAATCGTTATTTTTCATTTACAATGTATGATTACAAAATGTCATTCAATTTACAATTCCAGTGGTCTCGTATGGTACGACGCCAGAATCAAATTACTTCAAGTTTAAATACACGTGATTAAATACAAATTTAGTAGCATTAAATTACATGTCACTTCACGTCTTGAAATGATTTACGTACAAAATATACTTTTTTTAATATTGTATTCCTTTTTTATATACTTTAGTATTATTTATATAAATATATTTTAAATTTGATAATGTAATACGGTAGACTAGATCAATAAAGGGTAAGTATAAATAACATTACTGGTGGCAAGGTGTGATTTGATTTTTAGTGGGACATACTTACCAAAATTTTGATATGGCCTACGACACAAATAAGCAAATTTTAAACATCAACAACGCAACAACCTAATTGTTTAAGCTTGTACCACACAACAATCGCAATAACCGCATGCCTTGATCACCCGATCCTGAACTTTTAGGTAAATGAGGAACGCTGATAGAAAACGTGCCCCCCCTGGTGTCTGACATCTGACGTCGACGACGGGGACGGCCGCGTACTTGTACATAAGATGATTGCTCTATTGATTGCTACTACCATTAACCATTCGTATGTTTTGTGCTTTGATTTGTATGGGCTAGATACAGTACAAGTAACTATTAAATTGTTGTTATATTTGCATTTAAAATAATGAATGGTTTGAATTATTTATGATTTTTTGTTAATAAAAAGTGAACATGGAGGAAAATATCATTAATATTATTGTTTTATATCCTGTGTCTAGTAACAAGACAAAGCACTGCGTTATGTTATGCCACTTAATACACAATGTCTCGACATTTTTACGGAAAGTTGAAGACGATGTGTCTATAACATACAGATTCCTTCAGTCTACCTTTCTTTACGTGGATATTTAGTGTAAAGCTATAAAAAAACTACTTAGAAAGGAGTGTAATAAATTTATTTCCTATACAAATGTTTTCGTTAAGGACAAAAACAAGTGGATTACTACACAATATTCCGACTACAACGTTTAAAAACAAAGTTACATGTAAAAAAAAAACAATATCGACCTCTACCTATAATAGGAAAAAACGTGATAATAAAAAAAATAATTTGAACACGCAAAAGATAACGAAAACGAACGTGAATATAATACAGAAGTATCATCTTCCCGTGGCCGGCTCACCCGGGGCCGTATTTAACATGCGGACGAAGTTCCAAACAACAATAAGCTTGAAGACAATTCACACGCAATGGTTATCGATTTCTAAAATATTTATTTTGTTTTCCTTCGCGCTGTATACCGATATAGCAGCAAAGGGAATCTGAGAACCTAGTGTTAATACACTTCGTTCTCTATTAAGACATTTTCCGTTTCTTATCTTCCAATGAATTCTCGAAGCATTGTGTGTTGAGTGGCCAATTTAATTTTACAGATGGATAATAATTAATTATTGTAATATCTTACGAAATACCTCTAAATTCGAGCTTTAACTTAGTATTATGGCTCAGTTATCACTTCAAATTGTATCTGGTCAACGTTTTTTTTATTAAATGTCCGTTGTAGCGCAGTAGTACACTTAGAGGAAAAACTATAACACGTTCTACTGTACAGGAATGGACAAGAGGTCCAGGCGGGCGTCGAACTATATAAAAAGTGTTTAAATCGATGGTCCGTGGGTAAAGTATCGAAAGTGAAAAATTGCTATTTTTCTCTCCTACTCCTACTAGGGAGAGTAGTTTTAATGAGATTTTTTCAAAACATCAAACAAATAGGTACTTATGCATTTTTTTTAAATGTATGAAATCGAAAACTACCCTCGTTAGTAGTTCAATGCAGTTATAAAAGAAAATTACAATTTGTGCATTTTTCATTTTTAGGTTTCTCGTAGTTTTGAATACCCCAAATGAACATAGGAAACGAAGGTCATATTTAGCAGTTGTATTTAAAGTTTAAAACTTTATTTAATCAATGATATTTATTGTGTAAGTGTGTAGTGTTATAATAGTAATAAATAATATAAAAAGTAACTTCGAGAGAAAGCAAGTTCACTAATAATATAAAAAGAGCTTAACGCTTTTACCTGCATCGGATAGGTAGAGGGAATCTAAGACATTCTGTTGCCCACTTGAACTCACTCATTTTTTGAGACATGCGCGTTAAGTGGTGGAACTAAATGTCTCGCTTTGGTCTTATTTATCAGAGGGAAGGAAATGAAGCTAATTCATTCTCCCGAGACATCGAATCCACAACCATCGCATTTAAAATCAGTCTCTGTTCGGCTGCTCATTATTAATATGTTAAAAAATATAACCATCATTTAAATTTAAATAATTTTACAAAATATTTTATGAAAATATTGTAATCGCTTTAATATATCACAGGCACTGTCTCTGCCCCGGGGGACGGAGCTCATTCTGCATTGCGTCTTCCACACGTTAACTGGCTTACCCCGTTATAAACCATTCAAAAACTAAATTATCCATAATACTTTAAAGTTTTCCTTACAAAAATGCTTAAATATTTATTTGTACATGTATTTATTTGATAGCAAAATTTTTGTCTCCAGTAGAACAAGTAGACAGAAAAAAATAAGAAATCACTCTGTTTCGACTTAAATAAATATTTAATTACCTCGAGTGGGGATCGAACCCACAACCCCCTGCGCCAAGGTTAGCCTAGACTGTGACATTCAAAGGTTATACATTAAATATGATAACTTTCAGTCCAATCATAAGTCAAAGTAATAATAGTAATAACTATTATTACATAAGCCACGAGACTTGGCAAAATTCTCGAACTTGCCATTTTTTACTACACCTACAGATATACGTATTGAAATATTGTTGTTTTATTGAAAAATAATAATATAATAGCTACCCTCATATCGGAACACACGCGTGGTTGGTTCCCATAAAGCTCCGACCATTAAACCGATAAAGACTGAAACTGTTAGCCTTGGCTAATGCCTTTACTTATATATAGTATATTTGACCTAAAATATAACCACTACCCACATAATATATGACCACACGAACTTACTTGAACTAGAGTTACATCATTATTATTGTAACAAGATGTTTTTGTTAGCATATGACTAAACTGACAGTGGTGTAGAGATGTAGTCTGTATGGACACCTAAAACAAAATACCATCATTTCTCTTATAATTGCACAATAAAAAGCGCATTGAATCCAGCGCAGCAAATTCGTAAAGTTTATTATCCATGCGGGCGCTGATCCTACTTTTTTGTTGATTTCGTTTAGAGCCGTCCGTCGCGACGGGTTTTTTATCCACTTGATTGATGACCCTCTACCCTTGAGGGCCAGTTGCCAAAATAACATTTTAAATACCTGCTTTTTAAATAAATAAAAAAATATTCCCATCTCTGATGGATCTTTTCATCATTATGTTCGCCATTTTATGCCTTTTCACATTTTTTTGTAAGAAATTATTTATTAATTGTGTCATTTTTATGTTTTATGTTATGACAAAGACATTATTAGACCTTTGACATATTTTGTTGACACTCTGACAAAGTCCACTGATCTGTTGTTGTTCTCACATAGCAGGGTAAGCAGGGAAAGCAGGGTGAATAGTGTTAGCACTCACTGTTTTCTATTTTTCGCCTTATTACGAAACGTTGCGTGTTGAATGGCTCATTGCCACACCAGAATAAAGAACTATAAATAATTGAATTATTAATTGAGTGAAGGTCGTACCCACAACCACCGTTTACAGTTAGACGTTATCCCAGTGACGCACACCGTGATGGCCCCAATGATATATCTATACTAATACTATGCGAGCACATGTAACGGGCAGGCTTACGAAATAAAGAACTAAACAAAACACGTTGATTTGTTAGTCGCCAATGTATAGGATACTCCAATTATAGAGAAGAAGGAGAAGCATATTATATCTCGCTACGATAAATAGAAGTGAATTGTCACTAAAAAGTATTTGTAAAAATAGAACATGATGCACAATTGTTTGGGTGAAAGGTTTCTCTAAACGATATCGAGGCAGAAGCGGCGTTGATCTATATATAATAAACGAGCACAAGTTCTATGTGACATCAAAGGTATCATCAATAGACAACAAATAAATGTAATTGTTAACTAAATATCCACTACTTATTCTCTGTTATCAACTCTTATTTTGTTGGCTTAAGATAAATTGTCCTATAACTGTTCGAGGGCAGTTAGTGAAATATTTTCAATGGCACTGTTCGTATCGTCCAGGTCGTCGGTTCACATTCCAGTCGTGGAATGCAACACTGATTTATAACGCGGATACTTTCGGAAGCGGACGTGAGCCGAGTGGGTAATTCATAAAATATTCGAGCAATATATTTATAGAGTGTAGGTAGTTCTATGTAAATGTATCAATATGTTTGGCTGGGTTTACAAAATTATGATGCTATATATGCTTTAAGATAAATTTTAAGATAATCTTATTGTTATATTTTATTTTTTATAATGTAACATACTCGCTCTGATAACAAAAACCGGTCGTAAGTTACATCAAAATAATAATTTGGAAAATTTTCAAAGTCATAAATTATCATAAAAAGGCGAAGGATTAAAAATAACTTTTAGTGATGACATTCTCCTTAAACGATATAGTATACTAATATCGATTTTGTTTTATTTTGATATTTATTTTGCACAAATCATCGTTACTTAGAACAAACGTAACTTCGGTAAAAATTATCGAATTCGCTACATCCAAAGACGCCACTAAACAATATCTCAGAAACGAATGATTCAAATACGTATCTGTCAAAGATATTACCAAAGTATTGAGGAAAGCTTGCATTCCGAAGTGTTTTCAGTTTACGACGGGAAGCGCCGTGATAAACTACAGTGTTTATTCCAAATATAACTGTCTTTGAATACAATCGAAAATAGTTTCTATTGTTTGTAAATTAGAATTCAAACTCAATTCAATTTCCAGCTAAGTTATTAGAGCTATTAAGGAAATCATTATGAATAGATATTCTGTACTGAAAATGGACTTTCGTTTATTGAATTTTATGATAGTAATTTTGCCGCAATCGTGAGGAGCACGCGATGGTTGTCAGTTCAAACCCAATGGGCGGGATGGCTTATTTTATACTTTTACTAGCGGACGCGCGCAGCTTCGCTTGCTTATTTAAGGGTGAGTTCTAATAAACCACGGAACATGTGTACAATGAAATGTTTTTTAGAGTCTAAATTTAAAATTTTATAAAAATCGGTGATGATTTAAACATTTTTCCATACAAACTTTCAACCCCTTATTTGCACCCTTAGGAGGTGTATTCTAAAAAACCGCGAAACACGTGTTCAATGAAATCTATTTAAGAGTCTGAATTTCAAATTTTATAAAAATCGGTGCCGATTTGAATTTTTTTTCAATACAAACTTTCAAGCCCTATTTCACCCCTTTAGGGTTAAAATTTTTCAAAAAAACCCTTCTTAGAGGATGTCCAGATAACGAAAGTAATAATCTGTCCAAATTTCAAGTTTCTACCATCAGCGGTTAAGGCTGTGCGTGCGTCTTACCTCAGTCAGTGAGGACAAGTCCTTTTATATATATAGATTACAGTCTGACGCTCGCTTGGGATACTTTTTTTATTACTACATACTACTATATTTTAATGTGTAAATTTTTCTTCGCCATCTTCACGCGTCTTTTATATATTACTTATATATAATTAGTACAGAGTTCCAAGTGACAAACGAAACCGTTTTTAATTTTCCTCTCAATTTCGAAAGCGGATATATAAAAATTTATTGAATTAATTATTTTCATTTGCCCGTTCACGTGCTATGTCTCAAAGGGAATGTGTTAACTTCTTCGCGTTTGCCGTCAAACGCTGTAAGTTAGACACGTTTTTAAAGTTTTCTTACGTGATTACAATTTTCTCTATTACAGAGCAAAGAGCTAAGCGGCACATGCGCGCGCGCTCCGGACTCTCTCCCCGGCCTGACGCATCACTACCCGCACTGCTTGGACAGGTGGGTGGTATTAGTTAACAATTTGGCTTTTTATAAGGTAAACGAGTATTTTTTCAGTATTGACCCTAAAGAAAAGTATGTATTATTAAATTATTGTTACTTCAATAGAAGTTCTCTTTCCAAGTAATAATTCTAAGTAATTATCTTTGGGTATTCATACTATAGATTTGAAAGAATATTTTTTAGAATTAAAAATATTATAATTAAATTAAAAATAATCTTAAAAAATTACAGATCACCACCACAATGCGATATAATGGGCGGTACGAACGAAGCGAGCGAGCCAAGCGAAGCGAGCGAGGCGAGTCCCACTTCTTCAGAAGACTGGAACTCTCCGACAGAATTAAGCTGCTATCGGAGACTTGGGGAGAGATTAGAGAAAATGGAGAGACCACCACTGATGAAGAGATTAGCGTTAGGACTGAGTGGAGCGTTGTTGCAGCCGTCTGATGATGACGCAACTCCACTTGTCACTGATACTCCTACTACGTGAGTTCTTCTTTTTTCTGCCTTCATGCCATTAATTCTATATTTGTCATGTCACACACACACACACACACATGTCTTTCTTGATGGTCTTTGAGGATTAATGCGTAATTGAGCTTCATATTGAAGTATTTTTAGTTTTAGCTGAAATATGCGTTTATCAATATTGTAATACTACACAATGTAATTTTTATGTTCTAATGTTTTTTGTACGTGATACACGATGTATTTATTTGCCCTGTATTTTATAAATAAAGTATGAGTTTTCTATTGACAAAGCTAGTAACGTAGACACTCTCATAAGATACACACAAGGCTATTCTACTCTTCTTCGCTTTATGTCAGTGTGGAAATGTGGAATTTACTTCTTGAATGGCAAAACTTGTTTTCTAAACAAGTAATTTCCCCAAAGTATTCCACACCTATCATATTTGTTCTAAACTACTTGAAGCTGATTTTTTAAAACATTCATTTAGTCATAATTACTTTCCAGTCCGACAAATGTCCCTCTATGTCTCAACGGGGGATATATAAACGAGGCTTCAGAGGCGGAGCGCACGCGCGACAGCAACCGCGCCAGAGACATACTCACCGACGACGGAGAGTTTAGGAAATGTAACAGTGTCAATGGGTAAGTTAATGACAGCAAATGTACGCTTAGGAGAATGACAAAATATTTATTATTTTGCAATGTCAATGTGAAATAATCTGTGATGTGTGATCATATGTGTGTTAGCGATAACAACACACAACAACAAACATGGATGTTATTTGTTGTTGTTATCGTATAAGTATTGTATAAGTACAATTATTGTATAAGTATTCTATATTGTATACCTATATGAAGAACCTAATATATTTTCCCAGTAGACCGAGTACCGGCAGCGTGGGCACGTCGTCGTCCTCGGGCGAGTCGTCGTGCGTGTCCGGCAACAACAACCCGCGCCCGCTCGAGCCCGAGCTGCGGCACGCGCCCTGGTTTCAGCAGGGGATACCCAGAGAGGTATGTAATACCATCCACTATTCATCACAACCATCCGCGAGGCACGTCCGAAGCGACTTCTACGCAAGATAGTTTCGTCCCTGTCTTCGTACTAGCCACAAACGCTTGGGACAAAGGCCCTTACGTCCGAATCTACTGCTGCGCTCAAAAAAGTAACTGTAGAGGCTACAAAAAAGAGACAGACAAACAGACTTCCACTAAGGCAGTCGTTCTGAAGCCTGCGAAAACCGCGAAAGCTGGCAAGAGCTGGGAGGTGATAGTAATAGGCCTGTAGTTAGATGGATCGCAACCATCGCCTTTTTTCGGGATCTGGTGGATCCCGAAAAAAGGCACTTCCATGAATCTGGGCCGACTGAGTAAGAGTGCAGAAACAAACGTGTTACCACTAAAGGAAAGATGCCATCTGGCCCGCTCGACTTGTGGATGTCCAAAGAGTGAGTGAGAGTGTTGTTTCTTGGTCACCAAGTCAAGTTCGAGGCAAAGAGTTTTCTTTGCCTCGAACTTGACTTTAGATGATGATGGGCATCGGCTTTCTCTTTCGCCGTATGGACCAAGATGGATCATTTCCCGTGCGTAATGCACAAACTTACCAATAGCAAAAAATATTTAAAGTAATCTTCTATATATATAAAAGGACTTGTCCTCACTGACTGAGGTAAGACGCACGCACAGCCGTAACCGCTGATGGTAGAAACGTGGAATTTGGACAGATGGTTACTTTCGTAATCTGGACATCCACTAAGAAGGGGTTTTGAAAAATTTTAACCCTAAAGGGGTGATATAGGGGTTGAAAGTTTGTATGGAAAAAAATTTAAATCGGCACCGATTCTTATAAAATTTGAAATTTATACTCTTAAAAATATTTCATTGGACACCTGTTTCATGGTTTTCTCGAATTCTCCCCCTAAGGGTGCAAATAAGGGGTTGAAAGTTTGTATGGAAAAATTCTAAAAACGCCACTGCTTTTATAAAATTTGAAAGTTAGACTCTTAAAAATATTTTATTGAACATGTGTTTCATGGTTTTCTAGAATTCACCCCCTAAGGGTGCAAATAAGGGGTTGAAGGTTTGTATGGAAATATCTTTAAATCGCCACTGATTTTTATAAAATTTTAAATTTAGACTCTTAAAAATATTTCAATGAACACATGTTTCATGGTTTATTCGAATTTACCCCTAAGTTAGCTAGCAAGCGAAGCTGCGCGCGTCCGCTAGTCTATATATATAAAAGGACTTGTCCTCACTGACTGAGGTAAGACGCACGCACAGCTGTAACCTCTGATGGTAGAAACGTGAAATTTGGACAGATGTTTACTTTCGTAATCTGGACATCCACTAAGAAGGGATTTTGAAAAATTTTTACCCTAAAGGGGTGAAATAGGGGTTCAAAGTTTGTATGGAAAAAAAATTAAATCGGCATCGATTTTCATAAAATTTTAAATTTAGATTTTAAATCAGCAAAATTTTTTATAAAATTTGAAATTCAGACTCTTAAAAATATTTAATTGAACACGTGTTTCATGGTTTTCTAGAATTCACCCTCTAAGGGTGCAAATAAGGTGTTGAAAGTTTGTATGGAAAAATCTTTAAATCCCTACCGATTTTTATAAAATTACAAATTTAGATTTAAAAATATTTCATTAAACGCATGTTTTATGGTTTATTAGAATTCACCCCCTCGACCCCCTTGCGTGTTGTGTGGCAGAACTTAACGCCGCGCTTTGTCTCGACACCAGAGCGAAGAAATGGAAATATAAATAAATACTTCACTTCCTCGAGTGGGATCGAACCACAACAGTTGCGTTACAGTCTAGTCTTGTGCCGCTGCGCCACGACGGCATTTCTATTCAAAGTCGAATTAATTAAATAATATCTAATTTAATTGTCGATAATTTCGTGTTTGATTTTCGAAAAGTGAGAGAAATAAACAATAATTTGTATAATTGATAACAAAAACAGATAGCCCTGGAGGTGCTATCTGCGCAGTCCCCGGGCGCATTCCTGGTGCGCGCCAGCACCACGCAGGCGGACTGCCTCGCGCTGTCGCTGCGCGTGCCGCGCGACTTCGCGCCCATGGGCATCGCGCACTACCTCATACTGCGGACCGGCAAGGGGTACAAGATTAAGGTACATTATAAACCGAATTGTTTGTTTGGTATCTCAGGTACTACAGGCTGACCAATTTCTGAGAAATTCCGATTTGTATTGTATAGTCCATTTATTGAGGAAAGTTAAAAGCTTATATTACATCACATTAATGATTTTTATGTAACCCGTTATAGCTGCGGGCGGAGTTACACATAAAATACGTCATATGTAAAAAACTGTTCTAATGGTGTCTTCCAGGGTTTCACAAAGGAGTTCACGTCCCTGTCGGCGCTGGTGACGCACCACAGCGTGATGCCGGAGCTGCTGCCGGTGCCGCTGCGCCTGCCGCGCGCGCCCCCCCGCCGCCGCGACGCGACCGACCGCCTCGCCGCCGTGCCACCCGCGCCCGCGCCCGCTCCCTACCGCGCGCAACTCGACGTGTAGTAACTAGTTGCACTTCATGATGCTGATAATGAAGAGGATGAAACGGAAATCATCATTTTATAAGAGAACTATTAAATCTTAATAAAGCAATTCGTTTTGAAGAAGTAGGTATATTTCAACTTGAATGCAATATTCATTGATGCAAGAAGAAATGTGTACATACTTTTTTTCTTGCATCAATGAAGTTTGCTAAATTTAAAAAGAGATTAAGAATAAAATGAAATGAGCAAAATATTGAAAACCCATTGTATGAACTTGAGAAAAACAGATTCGTCCTTATTTATACGTGTACCAAAACTATACTAAATTTCATTTAGTTCAAATTTTTTGGCAAAATAATTATTAGTTAAATTTAAATAAAATTATATAAAAGGAGGACACGCGGACATGAAAAAAGTAGCATAATTATTTTGAATAATATTGCGAGTGTCTGAATGAGTACGATGATTGTTTGTGGGTTCGATCTCCACTTGGAGGAATAATATCCCCGTTTCACAAATTGCGGCGTTGAGTTCCGCAGTCTATGAAACGGTAAAGAGACAACATTATATCTAACCACTCTTTCAAAAAAGTGTGTAAAAAAATAATATTGAAAATATATAAAAAACAATAGCTTAGTCGTTGCGAAGTCACTAAATTATTGTTATTATCAGCTAAGGTAGGTTTTTATAAATATAATATTGTGATAATGATTATTAATTATTAGTTACGTGTAATTATGTATAAATAAATAAATGAATGTGTAAAAAGTGTAGTTTGTGTTTAAAAGTAGTTTAGTTATCGCTATTTTTGTGTTAATTATGTGTTTTTTATTTCAGTTATTTTTCTAGTCGTTAATGTTTGATTTGAAATTCGCTTAATGTAACTTTAAGTTATAATTTAAAATGATTAGACGCCAGCTTAAAAAAAAATAGTATGTAATAAATTGTTTGAAAAAACCAGGAAAATTGTCTTGTAACTATGTAATATTTTCCCTTTTGATTTAAATTATTATTTATTCACTTAACACTAGATATGACAACTCGAGATTTATACATTTATCATATTAATTGCTCCAGAGTTATGAAAAATGGTCCATAATAATGATATAACAGCTAATGCAAAATATCGATAAAGATTAAAAGGCATATTCTAATAAAGTTTTTGTCTATAAAAGGGAAAGTGTTACAAAAATACTTTTTTTATTTTCAAATACATTAAATTATTTTAAAATTGATCTTCTAAAACATACTTTATGTGATGTATGGTGCATTTATCATATTAATTGTTGCGAATCGAAATTATATATTAAAAGAAGGTTTATAAAAAAACACGTCAAGAAACCTAGTGGCTTACACAGTGAATACAATAAAAGCTGAAATGACGATGATGAGAACTTTTAAAATGTTATACATGCTTCGGTACTGAACCAAACTAAAAAAAAATGAGTTGTTGTGGGTTATTCATTTAACGAGGCGGACTATATATGTATATATGTATCATGTTATAGTTATTTTAATATCTAATAATAAAAAAATATAGAAAACAAGCAAATTAAAAAAGTATTCTAAGCAAAATATAAACGACAAACATATTTTAAAGATAAATAAATATCTTTTGTATTTTTCAACATTGATGTTTCTTACATTATTGGATACGTTCAATGTCATCGAAATAAAAACTAGGTCTTATTGTATTCACTTTCATTAAAACACTGCCTTAGAAATGTTTATATATGGAGTTACATTAGAATTAGCCTGTTGATGTTTATTGATTATATATATTGTAAACCAGGCTGTATTTGCAATGTAATGAAAACGTTACGAAAATTTTATGTAATTCCAAGAAAGGGACATCTGTGAACTTAAAAATATATGTTTCTCAAAGAACAATAGACACTTTTCTGTTCTAACAACTATCGACCATTAATTAGTTATAAGTTTACTTAAACAATACGTCACAGAACTCAACTCACACTCGGTTCGCGTGAAGTTGGCAAAAGATTAATTTTATATTTAAATATACTACTTAATGTACTTAATATGTTACTGCTATGTCTATATCTACCTATATTGTTTGCCAATACAGCAACATGAGTTGCAGTAGCAGTTGTCAAACAATGTCGCTCGGGCATTGTTCAATGTGGAACCCTAAAAGCTAAGTTTATTTGTAACCGAAGTGAACTGTATACATTTGCCATTAATTTATTCATTAATAAATGAGATGATGATTACATTGGTTTTTTATGTGTACCTCCCGATAAGTCTAGTATTGAATATATAGAAGTGGTCGATGACGAGACATTTATCGTAATTTTTTTTAAAATATCTAACTTAAAAGTAATTATCAAATAAAATGCCTAAATAACGTGATGCCTTAGCAACGTGTTAAGTATATCTAATATATAAAGTTACATACATTTTATACACAAAAAGCCATTTAATAAATTTTAACAGTTTTTAAATACCTGTTATTTCCTTATATTCTACGTGTTTGTGCTCTCTAGAATTCCTTGGATATCTATATCGCAAACTACTAAACTAATTCTGTAATTTGGACTGATCCCTAATATGCAATATATTTTATTCAAATCTAATAAGATTATCGTGATTCGACTTTTAGGTTCCGTCTTTATATTACCTATACGTATATATTGAATTTTCAATCTCAACAATATCGTACAAAATTATAACCCCTTTTTTTGTAGTCCATTAAGAGGTGAATATCACTGATTAACTGAATTATTGTGTTGCGTTTGTCATATACAAGTGTTTTACACTGGGTTCGCTCTGGCTACCTTGTTGTATGAGGGATATAGCTTTATATAATATCGACTTTATTAAAAATGAATAAATTTTTCATGAAATATTTTAATTTTGATGTGGACATTTCAGTTTGTTTACTTACGTAATGGTACTCGACATGAGTGCCATTATCGTCAAAAATATTTTTGTGTTTTACACAAAATACCCCCATCTGCTGATATTTTTGCGAATTAATTATTGTCTACGGAATATTTAAGACAGGAGGAGCTTTTAACAAACCCCTATACTACACTGAACAATTTCAATACATCAATAATAGATGTCGCTGTAAATAAAAATGGTTATTATATTTTATTCAAATTACTATTAACAGATAAGATAAAAAAAAAATTTTTTGAAATTATATAAACTGGTATATTTCTACTAAAAAAACAATTTCTTCATATTTTAAAGTAACTTCATATTTTTATCTAACATATTTACAAATAAACGAATTATGTGTACCATTTATCTTAATTAATTAAACCAAGAAAATTATTAAAATCAATACGTAAAAAAAAAAATTAAATTATTTAAACATAATTTTACATAAGTACATAAAATATTTCTACGATTTTCTGCTTAAGGCATCTTTCACATGAAGAATTAAGTAGGTACTAATTTTTAAATACTTAATGCTCTTTCACAATCACCACTGCACAGTGCTGCTGTTTACTAACTCAGAATATTCTCTTTCAAAGGAGACTTACATTCTAAGCATATTTAATTCAGCATGAAAATGCGCTACTTGAGATTAAATCTTCATAAGTTTTAGTTTAACGTTTAAATGAAAATACGACTATTTGCTATTTTTTTTACCTACTCATTAATATATAAATATTATTTTGTTAATAAGTTGATTTGGAGTTCTCATGCCGCTATTTTATTTTAACCTGTGAGATCTTTTCTACATATAGGTGAGTACGAAAGCCAGGACTAATATAATGACAAAACTCTGCGTTCCATATTTTCCGCTTGTTAAGAAACAACAATAAACGAACGAACGAACAAATAAACAAACTCATCCGCTTTATTATATTAGTAGACTGAGAGCGGTGGAAGGATAAAATTATAGTTCGTATAATAAAATATACATACTAGGTATGTCTTATATTTTTGATATTGAAGAAGCTCAATAAATCTTCTTTCAACTTTAATACATAAATGTATCAATTTTACTCTTTCATATGTACAATACTACTAAAATATAAGATTTCATACAGTAACATCTAGGAACTAAATGGACATCCAACATAAAATTAACATATTCTCATCAATATTAGCGTGGAAATTCAATATAATAACGTTTTGCTCCAAAATTAGCTTCAATGTTATTACAGACTGCCGCCTTAATGGACGCACTAGCGCCACACGGCATTAAGTCAGTAGTCCTCTTAGGAATATGTTCCTCTGGAAGGAAACACTTCCTGCAAATCATTTGATTCAACATCTGAATACCATCTTAGCCCAAGAAATACTAGGGCCACTCTACATTTCTAATAGATTAAGCGTTCTTGGATAATAAATTTAGTAAAGGGGCAAGCATTTTAGTATTAAGATATTCGCGAGTGATTCCTGATACCAAGTTTAATAGAATCTTACGCACGAAGTGCTTGAGTCGAAATTTGATTAGACCAGAGTCGGTGTCGTAATAACCTTTGAATTTGTAATATCGCCTGAAAACAATCTAACCCTACGGAGCGCGAGGTGAAGTCTGCGCAGTAATTGTATCGCACAAGGAATTCAGATGAAAATTACTATTCGTTTCTTGTTCGCCTTTTGTTGTATTTTTTACTTGTAATCTCTATACATAATGAAACAATAAAATATATTTTTTTAATATCTTGTCTATCTGTCTGTCTGTCTGTCTGTCTGTATGTATGGCCGCGCTAGTTTCTGAAAGTACTGAACCGATTTACTTAAAACTTTAATCTTTGCTTTATTATAACTTAACTTGACATCTAAAGTTTGTTCATCAAAATCGGTTCATTAAAAAAAAGTTATCGGCATTAGAACTAAAGGCATGAGTTTGCCTGCAAATATATAGCAATCCATATCTATACTTATACTGATATTAAATCTGTGTTTGTTTTTGATAAATCTGTATTTTTAACCAACTTTTAAAACAAGGAGGAGGTTCCCAATTAATTATTTTCGATTCGATATTTGATTAATTATTTTGGATTCGATTTCGATATTGGATTATTCGATTTGATTTCGGTATGATTTGTAATATGCAATCATTACAAAATATAATTTAGCTAAGATATTATAGTACCACCTTATATTTTTATATGTCTGTCTACCCTGCTGTGTGCGGAATACAGAGTGAAGCTGATGTTTTTAATGATTTATGAAATGTACCTATACAGCACTGCAGTTAAAAATATTAAAAGAACTAACTGAAATACTCCTAAATAATATTAAATAAATAAAAAGCGGATGAAGCCGCGTAGGACTTACTAGTTTTTAATAAAATTCAATTCGCCGTGAAAAGTTCACAGGTCTTTTTATCAAGACCAATGTTATCAAATATTAAGACGGGCACTAGACGCGAATGTAGGTACTGCCGGTACTAATGACGTTAGCAGACGCCCACTCGGCTGAAGGCATTTGCATGCATAAGTTGTGGCACGGGGCGAAATGGTACTTATTTTCATGATAAAAAAATAGTTTTATGCTATATTGATTGATTGATTGTCAATTAAGTTTTCTTTTTAACGTCCAATATCTGTCGAATGGGTGGCCAGTGGAGAAATATTTTGTTAGAATGTGGCAGATCAATGAATAATAAAAAGAATTAAAAAAAATCCATAATTACATGTAGATACAAATGATATATGGTAAATAGTAAGCAGGGAAAGTAAAGTTAAATTACTCGACGGAGTGCAGGTACCCGGGCAGGTATAGACATTGCGTCAATCTCACATTTTATCTTGTTCTGGAGTGGTGAAAGTATTTTCTTGAAATCGAACCCACGACCGTCGTGCTTACACTCAGTCGGTGTCCCGCTGTCCCCGCTGTATGATGTCAGCCTGTGTGATATTAACATTTTGAACCTGAACAAAAGCAGCTAAATATTATAAAATCAAATACTCCTTTTGTCGTTTCACAATTCACACACAATTAAGAGCCTTTGTTCAAAACAATAAGATTTAATATGAGAGTAGGAGATTGTTAAAACTGCAAAGTGGGCTAACGATCGGAAACCCATTATCGAGGGATTCGGGATGGAACCCACAATCAATTAAAATAAACCTGAAGGCTTGAGGGGGACGTGGAACTGGTATGATGACACATTTTTTATTTATTCGTACCTATGTGTTGTTTTAGGACAGCGTCTGACTGTAAGTTATAGCCGTGGAGCCGCGCCACCCTTCATACGCCTCAGACGCTATTTGGTAGATAACGTTACTTGATTGACTTCATTTGATTTACGAGTTCCGGGAGCTCCTCCTCGTGTACGGACTCCACACGTGAAATTATATAGCGTGAACATGATGAAGTAGTTTAACATCCAAGTATATTTACATAGCGATGATTATGCCTTTAAATATAAGCAGTAAGTAGTTTCTGACACTTCCCAATTGTTCTCAAGTGAAAATCGGTGTCGCGCTTTGTCTTGTTACTAGCGCGACCAAATTAAAATAATTCGTTGCTTCGAGGAAAAATTGAACCCACAACTGTATGGTTTACAGTCGGACGATAGCGATCGGTATGTGATTACGTAGTAAAGGGATATCCATTAGGGATAAATACATATTTTTAAAAATTTTACAAGTAAAGTTACTTATAATTAATTATCAATAGAAATCTTTCATAGAATCAAAACTAAACAAAACAGTCGAAAGCAATTATCCCTTATTGTTACTTCCCTAAGACGCGACTCCTTTGTGCTCTATCAAATTCAATTATGGAAACATATTTGATAATAGGCTTTTAATATGAGAACAGGTGACGCTAACGACTCGACTAATTAACGGATGTACCAACGATTAAATAGAATAAACTTGTGATAAGAAATTTGATTTACGTTGTTCAAGTTGGAAGTTTTAAGTACCTATTAATAGTACCTAAGGGCGGTTTATCTTATACTAGGATATTTTGAAAATTAATTGTAAAATTTGGTTGGATATTTTAGTATAAATTAAAATTTCCTGCTGAAACCTCACCACAAAAATGGACTATTTATTGTTCCATAACCTTCTCTATCGGACAGTGAAAGTTAGTTATAAACTCAGTTCAGCCGCGACAAACAGAAAGACAAACAGCATATACCTATGTGTTTATAACTAGTATTAACTAGTATCGTGTCTATAACTTAAACTGGTATATACTGTATGTTACACTATCGTTAATCGAAATAATGTTTTAATCCCGCGTGTTCATGTTGCGACGCCAACAATACTGTTGTTCGCAGGGAAACTAAGTCAAGGGTGTGTCAGCTGAACGAACCGACAGCCAAAACGACTTTGGCATGGATGTAGACTTCGAAAATATTTCATTCTTTACTAGCCAAATGAGATTTTTTTTTTCTTTAACAGATTTTATTAAATATCAGATTTACGGAATTTTTAGAGGCATTGCGTGTTGAGTGGTGGAACTTAACGCAAATATTAAGAAATAATAATTCATTCCTCCGAGTGGGAATCGAATCCACAACCGTCACATTAACAGTCAGATGCTTGCTACTTGAAAGTTTAACATTTAAATGCATTAAATTGAAAGAGCGGGTATTCACTGTTCTGCAAATGCTATGATATCAGCCAAAGTTTATTCAAAATCCGCTTCATAATACCTTAAATACACACTCACATGACTACCTCGTGCGAGTACACTTCCGAAGTGATTTAAGGGATAAACTGTCAAAAGTTAGAGTTGGAGTGAAAATGACAATTGTTCATGTTTATAAAGACAGTCTTTAGGTTTATGATAACGTTCATTCGATGTTAAAGTGTGTAAGTTGTTTTATTTGTGTTAACAGTTAAAATTTTTAGTAGTATCACGCTGTATTGCGCATATAGCAGAGTAGGAAGAGGGAATCCACTGTTAAGACACTCCGTTCCCCCCTTTCTACCGAATTTTCGAAGCATTCCGTGTTGAGTGGCAGGACTCAGCCCGCGAAGGAAAAAATGAAAATATTAACAAACAAATAATTCAGTCTCCCTGAGTGGGATCTAAGGAGGAGGAATTTCAATTTCAGAGGATTAATTTCAGGATTTTTCTAGAAGAGTAAATTTAATTTTTCACTGACATCAGCACATTCAACAGAGTTTTAAAATTATAATAAAGTACATAACGTAGGCAAAAATAATGTAACCGTAAAGAAATATATACGTATTATAATAATTAGCTTTATGTATCAATGCTCAAAGTATATTCGTCGTAGTAAGTAGGCCGGCGTGGCGCAGCGACTGGAAATGCAGCACTTATAAATTCGATTCCTTTTCGGAGAAATAAATTATTTTCATTTACTCAGTCTGGTAACAAGACAAAGCGGTGTTAAATTCCGCCGCTCATCACGCTATGCCCCGGAATTTGAAAAACGTAGAGTCTCAACATTCAGTCTCATACAGAATACACCGTCAAGGTGAAAAAAATATTACAATTAAAAACTTAACACAAAAAGCTTTCACAGAGAATAAAAACTCTAACAATTTAACATGTGAATACACAATCTGTCGATGCATTGTAAATATAGTGAACCAATGCTCTGGCGTCGACTTCTACGAGCACTCTCGAGGCGGGGTATTTCCCACGTTTGCGTTTCAGAATACAAGAAATGGAATTGGTATATAGTTTTACCATGTTTATAATAAAAATATGGGAAATTTTGTAAAGTTAATATAATTTTTTGATTACTGACAAGACGTGCTGACACAGTGGGATAGTCTGGGGCTGTAAATACTATGATAGCGAGTACGATCTGTACTCGGGGAAATAATTACATTTTTTTAATGGATAAAGACAAGACAAATCTGATGGTAAGTGATCACCGCCGCCCACGACCCGTGTAACTCCAGAGGAGCTACAGGGGCGTTGCCGGTGTTTGAAACTACGATATACAAGAAACGAAGTTGAGTTCTGCCACTCGGTACACAATGTCTTGAAAATTGGATGGATGATGAGGAACGGATGGTCTCAACACTAAAAAAATATAACATTTCGAAATCAGAATCACCTTATAGAATCAAAGCACTTTTCCTTTTAAAGGCACACTGATTACACATGACATTAAACCATTTCTAACATAATGTAACATGTAATATTATTGAAGTGAGCGCCAGTAGGTCGGACGTCGGTCGTCGCGCGCCGCAAACACAGAGGTAACACAATCAAAATCGTGTTATCTTCCTTCTTGCTCACACTGCGGGAGCGAGGGGAGCGGCATCAGGGAGAGTCCCTATTGCCGGGTATCACTCTGCACCTATTAAAATAGGTGCGTCTTCGGGTTGTGGCTGTAGAGGCGCTACTTGACCGAGAGGGGAGTAATTTTAGGATAGATGGAGGCTAGGAGGGGGAGGATGAGCTAGAGTCGCCTGGGCGGTCAGCCCAGCTGGGTGAGACCCTCGGCTACCCGAGAGAGGCCCAGCTTAGGCGACCAGCGACCGAGGCGACAGCTCAGGAATCGGATGTTGGGGGGGAGAGGAGATCCTTGGGGAGACGGCGCGCATCTGGTGGTCTTGAGTGCCACGGGGCGATATCCTTAAGGTGCAAGTGGTCTGATACATCGGCACGGCGGAACGCGTTGGACGCGAGCCGGCCGATGTGCTCCTCCAGGCTTTCCATCTTGAGATCGCGGTGGAGCGTTCAGTTGTGGTTGTGGTTTCATTTCTCAGCTTTAGAAAAAAAAATTGCGACGTTTAGTTACGCAATTCAATACCTACGCGGTGTATTCGTTTCGGAAGGAAAGTGTAAAACAAAGTGTCGTAACGTAAATTATTTCGTAGCAAAGGGAACCTACTATTAAGACTCTTCGTTCTCCACTTATTGCCCAATTTTTTTTTTCGTGTTCATCGGAAATGAACAAGTAGAGGAGTGGAAAATTTTAAATAATCAAACTCTCGACCGTTACGAGTATGTACAGACACTGTCGTACATGTATGTGTAATATACAATAAAACAATTAATTAATAAAACGATACGTTAAACAAAAAGATACAAGAAGCTAGGCCATACAAAATAAAGAAGGCACAACTAAGCTGCATAATTGCGTTGATTCTCTAAAAGCATCTGCGGTCCTCAGTCGCATTAAACGCTAATTTTATTAAGAGCCGCTAGAACAACATGTTGCTAAGAGGAACATTTCTTTAATTAAAAAAAAAGAGAAACGACCACAACTCCCCGCTCCTTCTATATTATTGTATTAGTCTTCTTTCATAATTTGCATTGGAAAATGTTTATTTTTTAACTTATTCTAGTTTTGTGATGGTTGTGAATGTGATTGTTTTCTTTATTTTTAATGGGTAAATATAAATGCAATGTCCTATATAAAACATGTCTTGTTTAGGCCCGTATTTATAAACCGCGTCATGAATGAAAACGGCGTCTCAAAATTGGTTTATAAATACGGGTTTAATGACGAAACTCAATACTAGGACCTCGCCAACGTACTGGCGTCAAGGTACTAGCACACACTTTATTTTTATTTCAGTTACTATAACGGAAATTGACTTTATTGGAGACATTCCACTTTTTTTACAAAAATAACAATTTTCAATTTAAATTTGAGGGAATCTTCAAATAAAATTTTAACCCACTCACAGCCATCGTGTATATTTGAAATTTGACATTTAATTTTTATACAGCTTAGGTGTGTCTAATAATTGCATATAAAGGACGCCAACCTTTAATGTGTTTATAAAGATTTTTTCAACTTCAAGCTTAGTCCCGCAAGTAGGGTATACATAGGGAACTTGGGAACTTAGTGTTAAGACACTCCGTTCCCGTTAAGACACTACCATTCCCCAGAGGGAGGAGATGAAACCATTAAATATTTCATTCTCCCGAGTGAGAATGGAACCCACAACCTGTCGCGCTTACAGTCGCTTGTAATTTAATAAACAAATTAACATTGTAATTTTCAAAAGGTGTGAAGAAGCTAAGCAAAGGCGGTATAATTTATTATTGACAGTTCACTCCGCGGGGTACGGCTTTGTGAGTTTAATACGTCGATATATTACAGCCCTCGGAGAATGTTGGAAAGAAACTTATAGGGATGGGGTTGATATTAACATTGACAGTGTTATGTGTTACAGAGAAATAATTTTTTTTATTGTTTAGGACGGTTTTTTCAAGTACATTTTTACTCCTACAGCATGAATTTTAAAGTGGCAGAATTTAAAGTTGTCTTTTATTTTGTTACCATAGCGATGAAATGAAACACAACTCATTTCCCGGAGTGGAAATTGAACCTGCAACCATTGCGTTTATTTTCACATGATGTTTCACTGCGCTACGATGTCCTCACGTTATTTAGTTAATATATTTAGGATTCCCATAAGTGAAAAGTACTATAGACGAGCCAGTAAAACTATAAAGTGCTCTATGCAGGTAGGTGTTACCATTTACTCTATTTATCATATTTAGGTGTCTAGACTACATTTATGACTTTTTTACTTTGATTACCATAGCAAAAAGTAATACATTTTGTCACTTTATCAGAGCTCGCTGTGGCGCAGTGGAAAATATGAGTGAGTGAGCAACAATAAGCTAAAGCACATTGTTGAGTTCCGCCTCTCGAAATGCAATGCTTGTGTCTCGAAAAATTTAACGACGGAATGTCTTAACATTAGGTTCCTTTTGTCTACCCGACCGAATTTTCTGGATGGATGCTAATAAACAAAGGCCGCATATTGTATACATACATGAAGCTAAAAAATTACACTTTTATTAACGAAACAAAAAACACCTAGTATTTTTTTGCAAGAAATACTTTGACAATAGAAATTACTTCGCCAATTTAAACTCTCGAGTGACCGATTTAAGGATAACGATCTCCACTTGCCTAAGTACGGAATTCAAAGAGGTGATATAAAAACTTTTATAATAAACTTTCATAATAATGCTCTCGGCGTTAACCTTAGGATGAGTGCTTAAACTCACAAACCTTTATTTACTTTCCGTTAAAGTTCCGTTCCGTTAAGATAAACTGAACTCATATGTTCAAAAAAATACATTTAAGTATTTTTTAGTTTGTAAGTTTAGTTCTAATTAATTCTCTTTAAAGCTTTATAAAGCTTTTAGTGACTTAACAAAGGCTTAGCTAATTGTAGAAAACAAAGTGTGAACTGAACGCGATATTCTTGTAGATTCGATAAATTATATTAAATTACTAGCGGACGCCTGCTTATTTATACCCTTAGGTCCAAATTTCAAATTTTATAAAAACGAAGGCGATTTAATGATTTTTCCATACAAACTGTCAAATCCTTATTTGCATTCTTAGGGGGTGAATTCTAGAAAACCATGAAACACAAGTTCAATTATAATACAATATTTTTAAGAGCCTAAATTTTCTAATATTCAACGAACGAATAAATACCAGATTTTTTACGAATTATTAGCAGTTTACACTCAAATGATAGCGCAAAAAGTATCCTCAACTCGAGAGTAGAGTAACTAGGTACCTTTACATTTTACAGGTAAAAAGACACGAGGTACGTACAATAAGTCGTATCTCCGCCATGTTTTTGCTAAAGCCAGTGGCTTTTCGACAGACCATTCTGAAAAGCGAATTCGAGCTCGCGGCTCGCGGCTGACCACATTGTATTAAGCCTGGCTTGTTTTGGGCAAACTTTATTTACAAATCAATAAATTAATATATATATATATTATAAAATTAGTTAAACATTTCATATTAAAATTTTTTCGCTCTGGTGCCGAGGCAAAGTGCGGCGTTGAGTCCCACCACTCAAAGATACCTCCAGAATTCGCTTTGACATACATAATGCTTAGTACTTTTTTGTAATAAAAATTGCTTAAATTTTAAGTAACAATTTTTAAAAAAATGTGGTGTCGTGGGACACCAGGTAGGAACGAAGTTCCTTCGGCTTATGTAGAATCGACACAAATTGCAAAAATTGCAAAAACGTCGTGCTCAATTTCATGTAGGTTTTCTTGATTTTTCTCTTAAATTTTGCTGATTAGTTTTTATTTAAGTACAAGAAAGTATTTAGGAAATTCAGTATTTTAGGAAATAATAAATTACTTAAAATAAAAAACATCGTAATTCAAATTATCAACTAAAATAACAAAATATGTCTCTTTATTTTTGTTTGACAACATAAAATTACATAGAAATAGAATAGAAAAATAGAAATAAAAATAATTTTAACTCTCATCCCTTCTCTTTCTATTACCACTCCACCCCAAAAGAAAGAGGGAGAAAGAGAAAGGTATTATACACTACTCGTCTGTGTATGCGACTGTCGCGCCTGCGCACGTCTCATTTAACGGTTTTATTCCACGCATTTTTCTTATGGTTTTACTATCATTTTTTTTTCAGTTCGGTCACACAGCGAAATCTGTATCCCTTCCATGCCTGCCGTAAGGAACTTCGTTCCAAAAAGAAGAAAAAAGAAGATAGAAAATTTTAAGTCTTTGTTTGGTTTGATGTACAGGGTGAGTCATATTGAACTTTCCGGTTTTGGAAGGACGTTGCACGAAGAAGGGAAGGAGTAGAAGGGTGGGGATGGTGTCATTAGACGCGCCATGACATGCAGTTTTAGTGTGAGCAATGGCTTGAATGACAACATCGTGCGTTCGTAGTTGAAGAGTTTATTAAAAATGGCGGCTCCGTGATCACAACACAGCGTGCGTTCCGTTTACATTTTGCTATTGGTCGACGTGATCCCATTCCCACTGGACCAACAATCAGAAATTGGGTATCAAATTTTAGAGCAACATCATCAGCATTAAAAACAAGACCACAAGGCCGAATTAGGACGTCAACGTCAGCGGAAAACGTGGATAGAGTGCGGGCTTCAATTCAACAATCCCCTCGGCGTTCTGTTCGGAAACATGCCGCTTCACTAGGATTATCTTTCAGTAGTGTCCGCAGAATACTGCATAGAGACCTTAAATTTCACCCATACAAGATTCAGGTAGTGCAAGAATTAACAGTTAGAGACTTAGACACACGAACAAATTTATGCCGCGACATTCAGCAGATCCCCCGCACTGCTGTTTTGATCTTCAGTGATGAGGCACATTTTCACCTCGCCGGAACTGTCAACAAACAGAATTTTCGATACTGGGCTGAGAATAACCCACGAAACCTACACGAACGACCACTTCACAGCCCTCGAGTGACAGTGTGGTGCGCTATTGCAGAGTTTGGTGTGTGGGGTCCCTATTTTTTTGAAGAAGATGGTCAAGTCGTCACAGTTACCTCTGCTCGGTATTGCGACATGCTTGAAACTTTTCTGAAACCGAAATTGGAGGAATTAACGCAGAATCATGACAACGATAACATCTGGTTCCAACAAGATGGTGCTACAGCCCATACATCCAGGCGTTCAATGGAAATCCTGCGACAAATGTTTCCCGGTCATCTCATTTCTTTGCGAGGTGACGTTGGGTGGCCGCCGAGATCACCTGATTTAACCCCCTGCGATTTCTTTCTCTGGGGTTACCTGAAGGAAAAGGTGTACACGCATCGTCCCCGAACCATCGATGAACTGAAGGCTGCAATCACGGAAGAAATCAATGCTATTCCGCTGAATATGACTCGACGAGTAATGGACAACTTCCGGGAAAGGCTTCAGCAGTGTGTGGTCAATGGAGGTAGACATTTACAGGATATCATTTTTAAAACCAACTAAATTAAAACTGCATGTTATGTGCTTTCAAACAATAAAATAATTTTTACTGCATGTCGCTTTGTTTTTAATACACACCTTATTGAAATCGGAAAGTTCAATATGACTCATCCTGTATATAAAAATATATATAACTCAAGAGAGACTTGACTTCTATAAAATAAGTTAAATTCCTATTTTTATAATCTATATATATAAAAGGACTTGTCCTCACTGACTGAGGTAAGACGCACGCACAGCCGTAACCGCTGTGCGTAGAAACGTGAAATTTGGACAGATGTTTACTTTCGTAATTTGGACATCCACTAAGAAGGGATTTTGAAAAATTTTAACCCTAAAGGGGTGAAATAGGGGTTCAAAATTTGTATGGAAAAAAATTTAAATCGGCACCGTTTTTTATAAAATTTTAAATTTAGATTTTTAAAAGTATTTAATTGAACACGTGTTTCATCGTTTTCTAGAATTCTCCAACTAAGGGTGCAAATAAGGGGTTGAAAGTTTGTATAGTTTTTTTTTAAATCGTCACCAATTTTTATAAAATTTGAAATTCAGACTCTTAAACGTATATAATTAAACACATGTTTCATGGTTTTCTAGAATTCACCCCCAAAGGGTGCAAATAAGGGGTTGAAAGTTTGTATGGGAAAATTCTTAAATCGCCACCGATTTTTATAAAATTTGATATTTAGACTCTTAAAAATATTAAATTGAACATTTGTTTCATGGTTTTCTAGAATTCACCCCCTAAGGGTGCAAATAAGGGGTTGAAAGTTTGTATGGAAAAATCTGTAAATCGCCACCGATTTTTATATAATTTGAAATTTAGACTCTTAAAAATATTTCATTGAACACATGTTTCATGGGTTATTAGAATTCACTCTTAAATACGCGAGCGAAGCTGCGCGCGTCCGCTAGTATTATTATAAAAATAGGCGTTAAATATTTATAATTCTTGTTTCATGCACGTTCACTCCATTATTTCTCTATTCAAATTTAAGCAACCACGTGAACTCGTGAAACAGAAATGTTAAACTTAAACTTAATATTTTAAATAATAAAAACGTATATTTCTTGAAACACGCGCAAGAAATAGCACCTACAACCTGAAGTTGAAACTCATAAAATATGGTGAAAATTTATTTTAAGCTGTAGTTCCAACTTTTAAAGCGTCCTCACGAATGTAAGGCACGTTCACTTCCAGCTATAACTCCTGACACCGCCGGTACTGTATAAGGGACTGTACAAGTTCGTTCGCTGTGTGCATATAATTATTTCAATGTATATATATGTTTGGGATATGGTGAGACAGTTGCACGTTTGATAACAATTTAAAATTTTATATTTGAAATGATAGAACTTGTTAAACAATGGGCGGTGTTGCATTACGCCGAGGAGGGTTCCTCATATCTATACAATAACAAGGAAAAAACAGTGTATTACTAATTTCTTTTTCCTTGTATGAAAATATGGAAAAATCCAAATTATTTTATAAGTAAGATTTTCTACAGCAGTGACGAACAGCAGAGATATGTTATTTAAACTGATTCTTGAATAATGAGTGTGATGAGACCCTTTGTCTTATAAAATCATATCCATACCTATATTATAAATTCGAAAGTAACTCTGTATGTCTGTTTGTCTTTTACGCAATCAGGGCCAAACCCGTAATCCAATTGTAATAAAATATTCATAAAGAGATACTTGAGGGTCTAGGAATGAACATAGGTTACTCTTTTTTCTCATATTTGTAATATTGCCGATATATATCAATATATTAAAATACTTATTAATTTGACATGCAATTTATTCCGCCATGTTAATAACAACCATCGCTACGCGACCGTTGCTAAGCAACGGCTTTCAAAGTTTGTTGTTTTAAGAAAACGGCACCCAAAATGAGCTTGCTTAACGCATACATGGCGTGTGCCGACACAACCTTATGAGACACATAAAAACAATATATTAGAAAAATATTTACTTAGCAACACATAATCTCAGAAGAAGTAATAAAACAAAGAAAATGCCACCGACTTATCCCGGAAATACAACTTACGACATACAAGTACTACGAGTAAGTCCAGTATAAACACTACTTTATATAGAAGTGATCTCAATTTAAAAAAAGTATTTTTATATGCACGTTTTAACCGGTATATAACACAGTAGATAGAGAGAAACCTACCAGGCATCGGATGTTGAACGGCGGAACCTAACGCCGCGTTTGATTTTGTTTCCAGAGTGAGGAAATGAAAATATTTTATAGTTCGTTCTCTTGCTGCTGCTACCTAAACAATAGTTTATATAGAACTGTACTAGATCTCAATTTTAAAAAGTTTACGAGATTTTTCAAACAACGTACCTAAGTTTAGACAGACCGCTAACCATTCAGAAAGGTGACTTGAAAAATGGTGCTGGTCTCAACCCATTTCTTAGTTGTAAGCTTGACTAATTGCTTGCAGGTTCTTAAGAACGGTATAGAAGGCGTTAGTGAGTTGAAATTTTCAATTTAACTTGTACAAACTTGAACATTGTTGTAGAACTTTATTAGAGTATATACTATACTATAGTTGAGAGATTTTAATTGTTAAACTATTTCTTTATGAATTCACATATCAAGTGAATTGTGCTGATATTACGTATGTTTGTTTTATATAACAAAACATAAAATAGATCGCATAGTGAAGAAATACTCTACTTAACGGTCTTACTTCTACATTGTTTGAAAATCCTCAGTCCATGTATTGATTGAGAAGTGATCATTTGTTTTGCAAACCATGAGAAACATTCCCGATTCCTTTTCTTTTAACTTTTAGAGATATTGCGTGTTTATCAAGAATATAAAAAAAATAAATTTCAAGGAAATAAAAATAAATAGTTTCCCGAGTGGAGACCGAACCTACAACTGTCGCGATTACGGCCGAACGCTGACCCACTGCGCCACGACAACCTCATAACACATTAATCGTAGGAAGATATTAGAACCTGTCACCTCTGTGTTTGTATATATAATTAATTTCTTTAATAGAATTCAAATTCTGTCAGACGCAATAACTCGTAGTGATAAAGTAATCTCAGCTGGTAAAAGAAAGCGGGAACAATCGGACAGCTATATTGGATTTCTCTGAATACATAAACATGGCACATGGGGCCTCGAATAAATAATATTTCGAGATATTACCACTTAAAACTTTCAAAAGAATAAAGCTTTTAAGAAATGTATTATTATTTAATAATTGTTTGATTAAAATTGTATTAAATAAATCTTTCTACTTAAAAGGTACTTTAGTGGTATATTTGGGAAGTATGTTTCGTATACACGTACGATACGAAAAGGACGTGGAAAGCCCTATTTCTGCCGGTAACAGGGTCGACGACCCCTTAGCTGCATTGAAGAGACGGCGAAACATCAGCACACCTGCGCGTGTAGCCAGACACAATGCAGTGTTGGTACCTATGCTGTTATACGGCAGCGAAACGTGGGTATTACAGAAGAAGAATGAAAGAAATATGAATCCTGTTTAGATGCAATCTCGTAGTATGATATGCGGAGTCAGTTAAGTAGGCCGAATCAGCAATGAAGACATACGCAGAATGGCAAGTTCTAGTGACGATGTCACGGTGAGAATGAAGATCGGGCTCAGGTGGTTTGGGCATGTCGAGCAAACGATTGATGAAAGAATGGGAGGTTGAGTGGTAAGAGAGACAGGTGGAGACCTCGGATGACCTTTGCAAATACAGTGTCGATGGTACTGTAGGAAGTTATGTAAAACACATGAGGTCCTCTCGGAGGGCATACATAAAGAAGTTGATGACAATGGACGAGGAAAAAGAGGTATGTCGGGACCGTACCGCTTCGCATTACATTCTACATCACTTACTAATCACAGGAAGTACTTAGTTTGAATTGAAAAACTTTTTACGCGTTCGATGGTCTATTAGGATAAATTGATAAATGCTATAATTTTGCTATATTACAATACATTAATTGTTTTGAAGTAATCCACTGTATCTGGTTTAAATTTACGTCAGACACTTTGAATATGTCATAAGTATGACAAATCTTCGTCATCGTCCCTCTGATCCAGGAACGCCGCTGCCGATAATAGATTTTAAATAAAATTATAAAATATATCAGGAATAAAGAGTTTAGTCATGAAATAAACAAGTAGCTCAGATTTACAAATTCATTTCGAAACTTGTAAGTTGAAAAACAAAGACATACTTTGAACTTTAAAGTTAAAAATTAAATACACCTGCGTTTCAAATATATTCATTATTCAAACTTAGACTGTAGGTAAGCTCGGACTTTTCTTTAACTTTAAACTTAAATATTTTATTTAACTCACAATGCAATAACAGTTCAAGTACAAAAAAAAAATTTTTTAAACCTTATTTTATTTTCAAGCTGTTCTTAGCCGATGCTAGGAACGGTTTGAAAATAAAACAAAGTTATAACGCTTTATATAGCAGTATTTTTCTAATTATGTGTTGTAATTAAATACTTTACGTTTATAGTAACTTTTGTAGTAGAAGCAGCAGATTATACTTCTGGAAAAGTAGCTGGGTACCTTTTGGATTCGTGTCACACAAATTAAAATAGTATCCAGTGTTATTTATTTTTTGTAAGTAATAAAAACTTTTTTAGGAAAAATAATATTTTAGTTTAAGGTGGACCATTACTGCGTTTAGATCCGATACTCATCATCATGCACGACCGAAAGTGTCTTAATGGGAACGGAGTGTCTTAATAGCAGGTTCCCACGTTCGCACTGGCTACCCTGCTATGTGATGGACAGAGTATGAACCTAGAATATAAGAAAAAACAAATATAAAATCAAGCTTATATATACATTTTTAAGAAAAATAAAATTAATGTTATGAAGGAAACACTGGTGCCAAGGAACGCCGTCAAAGAACGTAAATACTGTGTTAATGTGCGTCCGGTCTCTCATGCCAACTACTTCATATATAACTGTACAAGTATAGTATAGGATTATAATTCATATTATATATTATATATATATTAATTTACTTATTTCATTGTATCATTAATAAAATGAGTGCAGCGTTGAGTTACGTAAGTTAACGACCCTGTGCCTCCAAAATACGTAATTATTATAATTGATTCGTTTAGACAAAGCTAAACAAATTAAGTAGTACACTGTCTCTATTGTCGTGATCAAATTAAAATCTACAACTATGTAACTGGCAACCCGTCATCCTTACGGGATTGGAAGCAGACGGCACATTTTAAAACACGTCTTTAACGTGTGAGACACTAATAATCTAAATAAAATTACATACGTAGAGAGGGGGCGGGGATCCTATTTGCACTAACAAATATTTGAAAAACACTCGTGAAAACACCTGCTTTCCGTAGAGCGTGTAACACAAAGCATCGAGCAAGCTACGAGTACTACGAGTACTACGAGTGCGAGTACAAGACGTCGAGTAACATAGCGGTTAGCAGAGTGCAGGTGTTGTGTGGAGACGGTTTATTTCAGTGTTAATAATTATGATATATGTAGGACCTTTGTTTCTTCATCAAATATAATATACGAGGTATAAAGCCCGAGTGAGTGAGGCCCGACTGTAGTATAGACTAGAGTCTGTACTAAATATTTCATTTCCTCGACTGGACATCAAACCCACAACCAGCCGCGCCTACAGCCGCGCGCTTGTGCCACTGCGCCACGACTGGTCATATCTTTATTGATATTCGCAAGATTAAGTCTAATCGATTGACGTTATCATCAATATCAGCCCCACCCGTTTGGTATATTCACTGATAAACACATTACCCTCCTCGGTGTCGCGCAGTCGTGTAATAGTTTTATATCACAAAATATATCTATTAAGACAACTAATCTAAACTTCTATAATTTAATGCTATAAATTAAATTCTCAGTTCAATATAATAATAACTGAATTATCTGAGATTAATTGAATCGGTCTTCAGAACTGTCAAAGACGTTCCGCAGAGATTATCGACACTGGGTCCTATTACCGCCGCCTTATCATAAATCATATTCATTTTGAACATACCAAAAATAATTACGTTTATTATTGATGATAATTAAAGGCATTGTAGTGGAGTAGGACATTGTAATAAATGGTTGTGGGGTTCGATTCGATTTTGGGGAATGTAGGTGTATTTAACTTGTTTCTATTATTGATTTAGTAATTTAGTAGTTAGTTGTTTAGGTTATTGAATGAATTGTAAACAAGCGAACCCATAAGGGTTGTGCTTATTGTCAAGAATATCTCAATACGTGGCAATGGCTCAATAGTGTCTGATGTCGACCGCTGCGGCTGTAGGTCCAATTTATACTCCGGGAAATTAACTACTTTCATTTCTTCCTTTTTGTTATTAAACAAAATTCAGTGTTGAGATCCACCATCATCAACATCAGCCTGTCTTCGTCTATTATTAGATATAGGCCTTTCATATGGTACCTACGCGCTGAGCTCGATCTTCAGCACTTAACAACAATGTCTAAGAAATTGAGTGGAAAACGAAGGAACGTTTAAAGACTAGGAAAAGTGCTTAGAAACTAGGTTCCCCTGCCTTCCCTATTATATGGGATACAGTGTGAAGCGACTACTATATATTCCCTTCATAGTAGGTACGAAAGATTCCTAAAATCATCACAATTCATAATAAATCCACTAATTTCAACGTTCAAATCCTTCATGTATCCGTTAGAACACTTTACACAATGAAACCCAACACTGAGACGAGGCTTCATCCTGTCGTCATACACGAGGACTACCCACGTCCTGAATACGTTACAACATCAGTTTCATATCTACCCTCATTAAGTTCACAAAGCTATCTTGTTATCTCACCTTGTATTAATTAGCGTCTAACGTAACTCAAATTTGTTCTAGGAATCTGATTCAATTTAAAATTCAAAAGGTTCTTGTAATGAAAGTTTCTGTTGAAAAATATTTTTTTATTATAGATGTAAATTTAGTTTTTTGTTTTCTTGGAATGTGGTTATGATAAATAAATGTGCTTGATTAGACGTGATAGTTTTTTAGGGACAGGAGAGCTAGTGCTAATGACTTGTATTAAAAAGTTGAAATAAAATTTGTTATCGATATTGTAATACCCAGCCCGACCCCTGATTAATCTGCAAATAAGTTCGGTAACTCCTGTAATAATCCTCAAACTTTTTATTTTTTTAATTTCGCACTCTTGGATAATGGTAGTGTTTCTTAGCTAGCTGTACGTTTAAGAGTTCTTTTTTCAGTTTCTTGCAATATTCCGTTTATAGCGGTAGGTAGGAATTATTCATTCCCCCGAGTGGTAAACGAAAACTATATGCGTCGCCTTTACAATAAGCCTCCAAAAACTATCTTAGATATTCATTTGAAAAGCTTACTACCTTATAGCTTCTGAAGTGAATACCTGTCCTTACACATTCCAAAGGTGAAACTTTCAAATTAGTTGACGCTCCCCCCGACCACGTCAGCAAGCTCTTTTTAATTAAATCTTTTCTCCTTAAAGAGCAATCATCAAGTGTAAAACTTATGATAATTAGATTTGTTCATATTTGTTTCAGTCGTATTGTCTGTGACAAAGCCTCGGAAGGCTCTAATTAATTTTGCATATCTTATCTTAGCAGTGGTGGCGCACTTAAAATATTTTAAGTGAGTATATTTTTATTCTAGCATTACGCTGTATGCCTCATATGCAGAGCAGGCCGAGGGAACCTAGTACTAGGAAACTCTTGTCCCCGCCTTTACGTCCCACTTTATTTATTAGTCCGTTCGTTTGTCCGTTTGTTTTTTCGTTTATTTATTTACATGGATTCTCCTTTCTCATTTACACAAATCAATGTAATCAAATATTAATTAGTTTGGTTGAACGAGAACGCGACCGTAAACTTCAGGAACTTCGGGTTCGAATTGAAAAAATATTTTTTTTACATAGTCTAATTCAAGGAACACTATTGGTCACTACATTTATACACAACTCGCAACTATTGAACAAACTAGGTTTTTTTGAGATTTGCGGCCACACCGGTGAAGCCGCAAATCTCAAAAAAACCTAGTTTTCTATAGACCTTTCAAGAAACCCTATTCATATATACTCGTACACTAGTGTATGCTGAATACAAAGGTTTCCCCATGTCGTGCAGCGCATATCGTACGCGCGTGACTGTAATAATGTAGGGGAATAGCTGTTGCATTTTAAACCGATTATCCTTAGGAGGGATTGGGGATTTTTTTTCTTCTATTTTTTTTGCCCATTTTATTAATAGGTAAATAAATGTAGGATGTTGTGGTTTATTTTGTATACTACTTTAAGCTTTATCTCACGTATAGCAGGGCTGAGAGAACCTAGGGACAAGATATTCCGTTGTCCACTTTCTGCCTAAGTTCGAGAAATTACATATATTATATTATGGATATAACCTTTATGAAAATGTGAAGTCACTCACTGCTCCGTGGAATCCAGCACCGCTTTTAGTATAGCAAGGACAAGAAAGTTAATTAACTTTTAATATGAAATTGAATAAATTGAATTAAATTCTATATTCATTATACATACCTCAGTCATACATACATTTAATAATATACCATTTAAAAAAAATAATATCGGTTTTTTAATAAAAAAATTCTTCGAAAATTGGAAGAACAGAGAGTTACAATAACTCATGTATATACTCTTTCCAAATATTTAACGAACATTGGAACAAATATCGATCGAAGGCAATCTAATCAAGAGTTTCAAATCAGATAACCAAGTTTTATCTTATTAAGGAACAAAAACCTGTAATAAAATGAAATCCGATGAGATCTGCATTTAAATTGAGAGGTGGTTGATTCGTATTACAGAGAGATTCTCAACTTTTAGTTCGTTACGAGTTTTTTTATATAAAAAAAAGGTCTGTCATTCGCTTTGTGATATTTCGTAGAACCATTGTGATGTAAGAATGGGAAGAAAGCTAACGATCTGATCAGCCACCACTAACAAGACCACGTCAGACTTGCATACCAAGAGCTTTGTTTTGTTGTAACGTAAGTAACATTAAAGTTATTAAAGTTGAAGGAAAATTATTGCTTATATTATGCGAATATAGACAAAATAAATGGGAAAGTGAATATTTTGTATTTGATTTGATTTTCGAACTCGAACTAACAACGTCATAAAAAAGTAACGTAATATTGCAACGTAGCAGAACAGTGCCTGATCAGTGAAGGTTTCATCCTGATTTGGGAAAATATTTATCTATTAAAGATAAAGCGCAACGTCGGCGTGGTCTCGTTGGAATGCGGAGAATGGATGCTCTGTAACGATTTAAAGATGGGACTCGACCACGCCACAACTATAAAAAATATTTTCTTAATATTCATATTAATTATTAATTCTACTTAGATCTGCCTACATATTTTTAAATTAATCCATATTCTACGAATACCTTTTGAATTGTTACAGTATATATATGTACATAGGTACAATTAGAATCAATAATATAGCAGTAAATGTCCGTTAAGAGGTTAACCCTGAGATAACAAAGATTGCGGTCGGAGGCTGCGGCGGATGCTGTGAGCACATCTGTCTGTGGGGACCTTCTGTTGTGTTTGTTGATACAATATGTAACAAGTAGTTCTGTAGGCGGAAATGAACATAAGAGATATCTATTAAAATTTTCCACAGTTAATCGTATTCAAAATAGGGTTAAGATTATATATTTTTATAATTCTAAATTACATATTTTAATTTATTTATATAAAAAATAAAGTGTCATGTTGAACTCCGCTACTCAACATCGGCAACGTATAAAATTTAATAAGTCTAGTACCAGTTTAAATCTCAATCTTAATGTATATTATTTTTAAGATATATGCTGGGTGTCTTGGATTTGACTTGGACCTTTGGTTTTCACTCTCCAATATAGGCTAAAGTAGGTGTGCAAATGACTGTCTGGCTCCAGAGTTCCTACTATTTGATTCTCAAACCTCAAGCTATTCGATTATCAACAATAGTCGCAACAAGAGTTACTCTTAGAAAAGGCTAAAAGCAATAAAAATAAAATAAATGGTTGATAGCCAAAAACAAGTAATAAAATAAAAATAATACAATTTCGTCCAATTAAACATAATACTACAAAACAAGAGAAGAAGTCAACAAATCTCTTAATATGTTAACCAATATATTATGTATACATTTTAAATAATTTATGGCTTTATCATTTACTGCATTATATTTCGCACTGTCATTATAATCGAATTATACTAAATCTAACCTAAGCTACGAACTCCAATCTAAATATAATTTAAACAAGTAAATCCCCGGATAGTTTGGTTTGGTTTCAATCCAATTGAATATTAGTCGGTGTATTTATAACGGTGTCTAAGATTAATAGAATTCCGACTGCAAAGTGCCAAAGACGCTCCTCCGAGCTCCGTGGAGATTATCGACGCCCGGCTCTATTAACGTGCTGTCGGTACGTCGTAAATCATATTCATCCTTACGACGAAAACAAGTGGGCTTGGACGTATTTATATTTAAGCTGTGTATTGACTAAGTATTCATTATGCACATATGTAATGACTGTCATGGCGCAGGGGCAACTGATTGTAAGCGCGATGGTAGTGGATTCGATTTTCACACACATCACAATGAGCTATTTTCAGCTCCGGTAACAAAATAAGCACGGCGTTCGGCGTTCGTTTAATACGTATTATCCTAAAAATTGGGCAGTGCGTGAGAAACAGAGCATCTTAACACCAGGTTCCCTCTCGTCTGCCGTGCTTTATGCAGAATACAGCGTGACTCTAACAGTAATAATAATAATAAAAAGTAACAACAGAGAGGGAGAGAGCTTACGTGAACCTATTTACCTTTTTTGCATTTAGCATTCCAAATTAAAATATTAAAAAAGTTTACGCCACGTTATTTTTATGCAACGGGTATATCAGTTTCAAATATTATTAGGAATTTATTTAGCCTAGAATATATGTAATTTTGAGCCAAAAATTTTTAACATAATAAATATTAAATAAAATCTACTATCATTTAATTTCACTAAAAAAACAAACTTAAGTCAGTATTTAGTCCATAATTTGAGGAACCGAGAGGGTCGCCAGTTCATAAATCATATCAAACGTATTTCCTACGAGTGGCAAAAACAGCACCTTCATTTATATCCCGACCCTCCACCCTCCACATAGGGATGGTCTTCACAAGAAAAATGATTTGTTCGTTTTGGGTCTATTCCGTTTTCTATTACGCAAATAGAAGCTCTATTATGTTTACGCAGTGGTTTTGGGTTGAAAATTATGTTAGTGTAGTTATATTGGAAATGGGACAGTATACAAGTAAAAACTAGTTTAAACAGTGAAAAGATAATTCAAGATTAACATTTGGCATTACGTATGGTATTGCTAGGCAGTCAACCGAGTGAGAAATCAACTCTGCTTCCATATTTCGCCAATATCGGACATTACAATATATAGAATGAAAAAATCAAAACCGACTTTTTGCAATATATAAATGAAGGTATTCTCAAAGTAAACGTTCTTCTGTATTGAAAATAAATCCATAAGCGTCTCTTAGAATTAATCGAGATTGAACATCTCTTATAAATAAATTAAGTATTTATGAGTGCCATCCACCAACTGGAATAGATTAAGAGCCAGGACGTTTTATTTACCAAAACCTAAGCAAAAAAAAAATGATTTAAGAAAGGAAAGTCTCGGTGCCAAATAATGTCGTCAAGGGACGTAAATACTGAGCTAATGTGCGTCCGGTATTTTGTGCCAACTTCTATACGTCTCCAGCTTGCTTCACCAGCAGCTAGGATAAGGCTATGACTTTATTTCTAGCTTCACGCTATATACTAAGAGGAAAGAAAGTAGCGCTAAGACTCTCTGTTCCCTGAGCTCAGTACGAAATCATGACAATACGAGTTGAGCGGATGTCTTGATAATTGAGTGATGCGTTGAGAACTGAGTGTATTATACTAAATTCTCTCTGCTTACTCTTCTAGGTCAAAAAAGTGAGGCTACTTTCTTATATCCACATAACAATTTATTATTAATTATTAATCTCTGAACTTCAGACATGTCAGGTCGGCCGTCAGCTAACTGCGCTGTAACAATAAACATAAAATGATAACAAGCCAGTCTAAGTCTAAACGAGCTCGTAACGCTTCATTGCCTTTTATCTTCACCCGACATTAAGCTCACTTGTTAATGGAATTTGTTTAAACACAAATATGTTTATTCATTTTGTTACATTATATAGGATGTACGGAGGATACATGTATTTAACTACGATTGTTATAGGTTCGATTTTAGATTGGTACTATTGCAATTATGTTGATGCCAAATATCCTTCCATGACGGTGAAAACCGTCGCCTGAGATAGTATGGCCACGTATCATGACGGCCTAAGAATTATGTTATCTGAAGGAAGCTCATTGCTGTCATGTCTGTAGAGTTGACTACTCCTGGACTCTCAAGGAAGCGATGGCTGGATGTGGTGATGGGAGATGAGAGCCAAAGAACTAATCACCGAGGCAGTTGAAGATCATGCAATTTGAAGTAGCTTGGGTTGGAAAGAAGACACTGGCAACAAACGGCTATAATAATTTTTGAAGTGGTAAAAAGGTTGTCCCAACACTAGGTCCCCCGTGCTATTCGCAGGTTAACACGAGAAGCATTTTTATTTTAAAAGTTGGTAAAACATTCAGCTTTAAAAACATTTCTCTTGCAAATGAATTTTCAGATCTTATTTCCATACGTCCGGAATAGTAGTGCCTTTTTCCTCAAAATCATTTATCACTCGCTCTTGTAGAAAAACATCATTAAGGAATCTACATATTTTGAACGCGTCCAGAGTCCTGATGAAGATGTATTTATAATGTGGAAACGGTTTAACTGTACTAAATGTAAAGCCGTCGGGGCGAAGTGATATAGCGTGTGACTCAATACGCGATGGTTGTAGGTTCGATGTTTATATTTACATTATTACCTTTTCCATGCTCGCGTAAAAAGATCTCACATTAAGTGGCCCTGCTCGTTACAATAAGTCATATATCCTCCTTGGATCTCTCTTTTGAATTTTGTTTTTGATCTCCACTTTAAAAAACGAAATCGTCTAAATATATCTTAATTTCTCCATTTAGCTAAGACTATAGAGGGCTTTAAAAAATCTTTTATAAAACTAAAATATTATCAGTAATGATATTACGAAAAAAAATAATCTTAAACACATGCAATACTTACTTAGTTATTGAAGAAACATCGCCCTTATTGATCTGCGCTTTTCACATCTTGTTAGAGCTTCCGCCCCATAAACAGCCCTGTACTTATAAATTATTCGCACCTAAATCGTAAGCTGTGGTGACATGTGGGTACAAAGTTTATTGTTTTACCTGAACGTTGTTTACAACATCTATCAATCTGGTTTGTATAGGATTTATGGGAACCTTTATAAGGAACGATACGATTTTTTAATATTATATTTGTTTTTTCACTATTTCTTTTTAATTGCGCACTGTATTCCGTATATGGCAGGATATCGCTTAGTTGTAATGTTTCAATACATTTCGTGTTAAATGGCTCTTAACTCCGCTTTTGTCTTGAAAATAATTATTTTAATAAATGCCCGAGTAAGAATCACCACCAAAGTTTTAAAGGTAAGCAAAAGTTTACGTTTAAAATATATCTGCAACCTTGACCATTACATTATTTTTATCTATTTTATTGTCTTCAAATATAGGTATTTAATTCTATTAATCCATTTTTGAGAGTGATATATAATCAATGTGGTGGTATAATCAATCAAACGAAACTTTACAAACTTCGATACGATTATAAATTTATTTCTCAATTTTAAATAAGCTTAAGATTAGATTCTAGGCAGTGTTGTTGTTGTTCGATTCCCATTCGGAGAAATGAAATGCGTAATATTATCATTTCTTTGTTCTGGTAACACACGTAACGGTAGACAAAGCGTAGTGTTGAGTTCCACCATTTAAAACGCGATGCCTTTAAAATTCGGCGAATTTGGATTCGAAATATTCGGGAAATGGGGAACGGAAGTGTCTTAATGGGAACGGAGTGTCTTAACACTAGGTTCCCAGGAAATTTTATATGAAAATAAAGACGAATGTCATGTAATAATTCTTAAGTAAGATAAAATTCTGCGGTGCGTGGCGCAAGCAATGTTCGTTGAATAGCGTACCCGAACTATGTAGTTTTCTTTGTACGTGATATCTCAAAAGGTTTCTTTGGAACATTTGTGGAAAAACTAAAATTTTGTCTTCTCAATTTGTTACGAAATATTATAGTATAATTTGTGATTTTATGGAATCTATATATACCAATATCAAACTCTTCCATGATCGAATGACTGACATACAACACGTAGCCACGGCGTTGAGAACGCTGGAGAATATTTGAGATAAGTCTTCCCGAAATCCCATGAGAACGAAAAATATGAGATATTACGTTTAGTAGTTGACGCAAACCAAGTTATGTGGTACGATTCGTATAAATTATTGAACATAAATATTTACAAAAAACAGGAAATATTTTAATAATTTTTAATTATTATATAATTAATATCATTTTTACCAAAACGTAATACCATTATTTCTGAACTGACTGAAGCAAAGTATTCCAAATTATATATTTCTGTCATACTTTTTTAGATAAAAAATGTTTCTACCACGAAAACAGAAAAAGCTCAATTCTACCGTTCGCACCATAAGTTCTATACAGTATCGCACGCACGTCAATGTGCAAACATCTAAAAGCTTTTAATAAGGCAACAAGTAAGTTGTAAGCTCGCAAGCTCTTAATAAAATACTTCCTAATCCGTCCGGAGTGAGAAGTTGTTTGGATAAACCATTGACGTCACGCATTTATATATCCTTATTATGTGGACACTGCCTATTAGATGTATTAGTAGTAAGTAAATAAAAGAACCAACTGACGCGTCCAGTCGAACGATACCTACATAGGGTAGAGTGTTAAATTCAATTTACTAATGTAACATATGTTTAATGTAACATTTAAAATAACACTAGCATTGTACTACACACTACAACTACAACTATATTCACAACATTTTCGTTAAAACGGGACAAAGTTTTTGCTAAACATATAATAAAGATGAAGAATTTGTTTGGTTGAACTCGATTATCTAAGAAACTAATATTCTGAATTGATAAATTCTCCCATTCATTATGTCTGAATGTCAGCAGATAGCGTTGAGAGTTACCTTAGCACTTCGTATACAGTATGTGGATGTGTATGTCGCATACACGACCTGGAGAACGGAGTGTCTTGAAACTGGCAAGAAAGAATTCTTGATATAAGCTGGAGACGCATAAAGTTAACATGTAATGTAATACCCACATTCTGTATGGGAGTATATGAAAAATAACGCAAAGCATAATATTTTCACGATGGCGTTACACAAGTGGTGGTTTCCGTGCACTTTGTATGGGCCTTCCTCCTTCGCAATATGGACTTGAATCGCGCGAGTTGAATTAGATAATGAGTTTTTGCTGCCCTACTTTCATTTAGGCTTTGTTTTAAAACTCCTCGACGCCTGCCAAATGCGGGAGCGGAATGAGGTCGCGAAGTCTCGTTAAGACTTTTTCTCCTCTATCTATGGTGTGGTTCCCTTTGGCCAATGTTTGTTTTGAATAGATTTAGTGAGTATTGGTACTTTTCTTATACACATATGACAGGGTAGCTAAATATAAGTATGTATATAGACACGCCTTCCGGTCTATGCCTTTATTAATTTGTCTACATTAATAGCTATATAAAGCGCGGCGCTGAGTTCCGCTGCTTAACAAGCAATGCCTCTTGAATTCGGCGGAAAGTGGGGAACCTAAGTGTCTTAACGGAAATGGAGTGTACACTAGGTTCCTAGAATCAGGGGCATTCTACCTACCGTGATATGCACGGAAAACCGAGCAAAGTTAAAAAACACTATATACTGTAAAATACATGAAAACATAATATGTAAAAAGACTTCGTCTGACTGTGGGGTTGTGTTTTTCACATTAACTTCCCTCTGGCTATAGGAAGGATTCACAGTGAAGAAGATTTTTTTTTATATATTTATTGTTTTAATGTTTATTTCTCTTTAAAAAACAACAAACAGAAAATTATCTCTTAAAATTTAAAGCAATTATTATAATGTGTCTAATAATATATAGGCTACGACGGCAGTTCATTGTCTTTTAAGTATGTATATAGTGGGTCCATTCAAAAGTAATTATCTGTGAACTCGCCGAACATTTAGTGACTTGCTAATGTTTTGTTAGATAATGTTGCTACGATACTACTTACTGTTTACAAAGCTTCTTAGAAGACTGTACATATGGATTTTTGGTAAATAAAGTAATTTGGATGTGAGTTCGATCCCTACTTGGGGGAAGAAGATTAAATTGACTAAAAACTTACATATTACAGCCATCGAAGGACAACAACGTCTAACTGTAAGTGACGATAAGGTTCGATTTGTATTCGTAGGTGTATCTATAAATAATAAAATTGTAACTGATCTAACTAAAAAAATAAGAGAAATTAGAATTAAAGACTTTGGCAAGTTGGTTTAGTGGCGCGGAGAGTGCAAAGTGCGGCTTCGGATGTTTGTGAGATTTATGTACAGTATAAGCTGTTTTCACAAGAAATAGTTCGCATAAATTTTATTTCATTAAATAAACTTTTTCTATGAAATATAAGGTAATTTTATTTACCTAAAGAATTATTAAAACCTTCTTTAATGAGGAATACATTTCACTAGTTTATTTATTTATTTGCTAGTTTTTTATACTGAATCAGATGAGAGACTGAGGTTCGAAAAAGTATATGTCCACCGTTCTCACTCACGATGTCGATTTCATAAATCCTGAACTAAATACTAAAAATATTACGCAATTGTGTTTAGGATCCATACATCCATATACATAGCTCTAACATATTAAAAAAACAAAATCAGAGACCTCGATATATGTTACCTGTCCGCTTCGCGTAGAATTTCCCCCATTTTTAGATAAGTTTATACCGAAGCATTTCATGTAAGATATAAGAGCTTTGTAAGGAATTTATATTGAACCTAGCAGCCAGCCTTTGCTTCACTCAGGCTTACAGACCAAGGACGAGCGTTCTGTCGACTATTATATTGACTGTTGAACATCCTATATCTTATAAAACAAAGTCGCTTTTCGTGTCTGTCTGAACTTTCTAACTCTTCTTCTTCTAAACCACCCAACGGATTTTTATGCGGTTTTCACCATTAGGTCGTGTATTTCTCAGGGAAGGTTTATATATAGTTTATTATTTGTACATTCTTATGTAAATTAACATAAATACGATAAATGTGTATAAAGTCCTACCAGTTGAGACACTTTCGCGCATGCGCTGCTTTAATGGTAAGTACTACATGAAAATAATGTACTGGAGTATTATTCCTCTTAAAAAGATCTACAAAAAAGTTAGCGACAGCATATTTTTATCTTTTAAGGATAACGTGTAGTGATCCTATTTCTGTCTAAAAATAGTAATTTCAATATATTTTTTATTGTGAGGGATATTTTTCCATAATGGTATTAATCCTTATCCTTTAAAATACTTTATTAAATTTCTACGTTAAACGAAGATAAAATTTGCTTCTTATAATATTTCGAAATTGCGAATAGTTTTAGAGAAAAACGCATTTAATTGTTGACACATCAGCTGTATGTTACTCAAGTTTTACTTATCCCTTACTCTCAGCATATAAATAAGTATATTAGTTACGTTGGCCATTTAATGTAGATCAAAATTGTCTTTTACTGTTTTTTCATTTTAATAAGTACTTTAGAAGTTGTTACAATATCAAAACATCCTTGCTGCGAAACGCGCCCCGCGACGTTTTGCTTATACAAGCGCGTCATGAGCAGTCATCGGTGGTTCAGTGGTAGAATGCTCGCCTGCCACGCGGGCAGCCCAGGTTCGATTCCCGGCCAATGCATTCTATTTAATTTTCCTCACAGGCAGCCACGTGGTGCTTGCTTTTCATCAGGGACAGAATACCCTCTTCAGCATTAACCACAAGCTCAAAAAAAAAACACCCCCGCTATAGAGGCATAGCAACGAAGATTTAGATGCGTTTGCACGTATTGGATAATTGGAGTTGAATGTATTATTTCAGCGCGATATATTTGGTTTCATATTTTTTGTAGTAGTTATTAGTAGGTAGGTTTTTGTTTATAATTTCTTCCGTTTAAAAATAGTCATTTAACTATCTAAAAATAGTCATTTAAATATATTTTAATAAGTACTTGAAAAGATTAGTAGCAAAGATTTAAAATTACGGTACCTACTAAAAAATCCTTGCTGTGTAAAACAATTGGAAATCCTTATTGAAACCTTATTGAAATGCGGGTTGCATTAGAGTTTAATTAATTTTCACATTATCTTAAGTGCTTTGCAAACATACATTATATGAATAATCCAGTAGTAAAAGCGGGCGAAGCCGCAAGGGGGTCGCTAGTTGTTGATAAGTAGGAATTTCAAAAATGGTGAAAGTTTTCTGTTTTATATTAAACAGGTAAAATTTTTGTTTTGTGGCCATTTGCGGCGCAGGAGTAGAAATCTTCGCTCTGATGTCCTTTCAACACGTGATCAAGCAAAGTGACCGAACTTCCCACGAATCATCACAAAGTGTATAATTAAATATCGTTCCATACGTTTCGCAGTCGCGTCGTGTCGGCTTCCTCCTTAGAGAATAAAGGAATAAGGAGATTTGTATTATGTATATTATATCAACATTATTTAAAACATGTGCCGAGTAAATTTTATTAAAAAGATGTCATATTCTATTAACTATAGGTTTTGCTTTCCTAATTTTGAACAATTGCTACGATGTATAAATTTGGAAAATCAAACTTTTTTCTAAAACCATTTTTTGTTATTTCCAAAACAGTAGTTTTTTGTTTTTTATTTATTTTTTTTCAGTTTTTTTCCTCAGTTATTTTAGTTATAAAATTTGACATAAAGTGAGAATATGCAGTACAAGTAAGAGATTTGGATTGTATTGTTACCCAAGCTGCGTACAACGGCCGAGTTTCATGATGATACCATTATTAGAAATAGGTCAAATTCAGTTTCTTAAATGTTATTACATGGTTATATAAATATAAGTCGAAGTAATAAAAGCATGTTAAAAATTAAACCCACAAGTTACGCATTTCTAGTCAAATACTTGCCACTATGCCATAACGGGGTGAACTCAATTACTTTTATAAGAAACAGATATCTAACGTCTTAAATAAATGAATGTAACAGATACTTTACGTAATACTAAAGAAACTTTAAATTAAACGAACGGAATCTCAGTTTTATTTTTATCCACGGCCTTTGAGCTTGAACAAGTGAAGACAAAAAACTTGTAGCAAAATAAATAGCGTCTGATACTCAATTATTACTTTAACTTTTTATTTTTTTTGCTACAATATATTTTTTTTTGAATGAAAATATTAAATATTTAATTCTCCCGAGTGACATCGAACGTAGATTTTTTTGCACATCGTAGTCGATGTAGTAAATTACCTCACTTTTCATTAAGTTTATCTCTTAAGCAAAAATACTTACCGGTTTGCTTTTTAAGATAAAAGAAAAACACGTCGGGTCACCCATTTAGGACAAAAACCAATATTTTGAAATCGGCCAAAGGCCGTAATGCGTGTTTAATCTTCACATGTTTATGTATCGCTGCTCCCAAGAGTTCGCACTCGAGTGACTTCTGTCGGCGCGTTGGTGTAGGTATTTGTTCTTGTTCTTTCTTGTGTTGTGTGGTCGTTTGTTGTGATGTATATGTATCTACTTGTATATGATTATCTGAATGAATATTTGGAGAATTATTAAGCAGGTTGGTAAACCCCCGTTTTTACACTCTAGCAGAGTAGCATTAAGACAATTCGTTTTCTATTATCCACACAATTTTCGAGACTTTGTGAGTTGAGTGCACTTTGCCCTGTTACTAGAACAACGAGATGAAAATAATTATTTACATCTGTCGAGTGGCAATCAAACCCGCAACGGTAACGGAGACGGCCGGGCGGACGTCAGACGCTGCACCACTCCACCACAGTGCTAAGTGGATAGCACCAAAATTTTCTGTAATCCATAAAAGTACAAATGTTTTACAAAATATTACAAAACCAAGTTCCATATCGGCTTTGAGTCGCTGTCAACACTTTCATACTCGTGTTATTAAAAAAGTTCGTTTTCGAAATGTTAAGCTCCACTGCAATGTTTCAGGGTAACAAAGTTTCACGTGAATATAGGTTAGATTTATTTCGTGCTTGCGATATGGTGTAGTAAGATCTCGTACTGTGTACTATAAAATTAAAAATTCTTCATTGTCAGGTTCCTCTCAATGCCGGGTTCCATTTGCCTATCCTGCTATATGTACACAGCATACGGAATACACCATGACGCCATACATATCGGAAATGATAACTAATATTTTTTCCCTCGCATAGTAGTAAGTACAGAAAAGTAATATTATGTTTGTTGGTTTAAAAATTGGGTGGAAAGTAAACTTTTCTTTTTTCATGTACAGTGGTTGAGATGTGAAACAAGTCGGACAGGGTGTACGGTTGTAATAGTTAGAGGTTAAAATGTCGCTCACTAAAAAAATATTTATATATCACGTGTTGTCTTCATGGTTCAGGTTCTGGGACGCGATGCAGCATCTACACGTCACGTCTTCTCCGCTCTGGTAATAAGACAAAGTGCGCCGTTGAGTTCCGCCACTTAGTGCAGAATATTTCAAATATTGAACGACAAGTAGGTAGCCTCTGTTAAAAATATAAAAAAATATACAAAAAGAAAGATGTCTACTACCTTTACTAAAACAAAGTTCGTATTTCATTAATTTATTCCTCGTTTAGCTTAAGCATCTGTCCGTTTACAAACAGACAGAACAATAATAAAATCTGCTAAATCATTCTGTTATTAATAGAAACAAAAACATAACACAACTAGAGATACACAAACATTGCGATGTAAATTAAGGATTAATTTTACTTTAGTACACTATAAGTGAGTATTATCTGCATTATGCAAGGTCACAAGAGAATAATTAGTGCTATGACACTGTTTTCTACTAAACCATTTTGAGAGAGTTTGGTTGGCGGAAGCCAATAATCTCTACCCAGTCGAATTAAAAACATTTTCAAATGCGTGATTTAAGCGTTCAAATTCAAATTAAAAATATTATTTATTCAAATAGGCTGTTATAAGCACTTTTGATTCGTCGAATGAACATATAAACAAAAAACATACCAACCATCTATTTCAGATATACTCTTAAATAAGGTATGCTTTTAACTTGCTTAGTACTGTTATTGTTACAGTTTTAAAATCTTTGGCATTAAAATCAAACTAACAATCGAACAATCATGTATAATATATAAACGATCTCCTAAAATATTTAAAAATATGTACCAATAGGTTATTAGACCCCAAGTTACCCTTCCAGTCGTATATCACATAATATATCTCCCCACCCCCGCACCCCGCGGCGCGTGGAGCATCATCAATAAAGTTAGCCTTATTGACATCACACAAAATATTCAGAAACGAAGATAAACTGTTCAGTTCAATGTTTGAATTGAATTTGCATTGGTAATTTTTAAGCGAAATCCGTCTTTATTGTGAGTTATAATTTGGATATTTTATATATTTAATTTTGATAATGTAAACTATTATAATTAGAGGACAGTCATTGCAATCGTAAACGCGACAAATTGTGGGTTCGATTCCCACTCAAGGAAATTAAATATGTCATATTTTCATTTCCTCGCGTAATATTTTATTATATAAAACCATTCTTAACAATTAAAAAATATATTTATCTTTAACACCTAACACAATCAGTAGTAATACCAATCTCATTCTACAAGGTCCTTCCGAACATTTTACGAAGGTAATGTAAGGCCGTATCCAGCAGAGTGCGAGAAGTCCATAATAAATTATACCACCTTTGCTTAGCTTGTTCACACCTTTTCTAAATTACAATATTAATTAAACAAATTAAATTACAAATAAGGTTGTAAACGCAACCACTCAGCGGAATAAAATATTTAATGGTTTTTCCTCGCTCTGATAATGAGGCAAAGCGCGGCGTTGAGTTCCGTCACGCAACACTCAATGCCTCCACAATCACAACGGAAAGTGGAAAACAGAAATGTCTCAATGAGCACGGAATATCTTAACGCTAGGTTCCTAGGTCCCCTCTGCCTAAACTGCTAAGTGCGGTATACTGCGTGATTACCTTGATGGTCTGATACTAATTGTATCACAATCCGTAGTTGTATATTCAAGGGTAAATATTTTATCAAAAAGACTGCAAAGGCCAAGAGTTGGGACTATGTAGTTAAGAGTTAAAATAAAGGAGTTGCATAATTTATTTGATTATGTAAAGTAAGCGGATTACGCACTTGTAACTTTTTGATTCGAGAGAGGTTGGAGCTGAGAGGGAAGTTTGTTGGAGATTGTTTAGGGCTTGTAAAGGACGTGGTCTTTCAGACGGTATGAAAATCTCTCATACAACGGGCTTTAGATACAACAATAACCCATTTTAGATACAACTATATTAATAAACAAAAAATATATATATTAAAAGTTTAAATGAAAAAAAGAATTACAAACATAAAATAACCTAATAAAAAAGTTAAAAGGAATGGAATCTATTCGTCTAAAAAGCTGTTTTTAATATTTTACATTTTAATTACACATATCTATTATACGAAAATATGAAATGGATGTGCAAAGGTGTATTGCTATAGGTAACAGAGTTAACCGTACCCTAGCGTAACCCTGGCGAAATGTGGATATTACAGATGAAGAATGAAAGAAACACGAATGCTGTGGAGATGAGATTTTTTCATAGGGGTATACGGGGTCAGCTTAGCTGGCCGAATCGGTCTTTGCCGAAACCATGAGAATGAAGGAACGGCCGAAACGGTGAGAATGAAGGAGAACATGCTCAGGTGATTGAGCACTTCGAGCGAATGAGTGATGAAAGAATGGCAAAAAAAGATTTATGGAGAAAAAGTAAGTGGACAAAATAACGTCTGACCTTTTAAAACACGGAGTCTTAACACTATTTGTGGAATACTGTGTGAGTTAAATGCGAGTCAGACTCGTCCATTAAAGATTCTGTATATCGATTTCAGGATTACTCAACGGTAAGTACAACTTATAAAAGTTAACAAACTTAAATTTACACTAATTTTGTTTCCAATGAACTAGAAATATGGGTTTGTAGTTATTTGTTTCTATTAAATCCCTATAATTTTTCAATTTTCAATTTATTTTCCTTTATTTGTCAACATATCTGTAGGTCTACGAGAAGTATCCTATGGATATTGATTGCGCAGCAAATTTCTTACAAAATGCAGCAAAATCGATTCATGAAACTCGTATCTTTTGATCGCGTGGTCTTACAAGATTGTATCTGTGATTGTCTGTGCTTTAATGGACCATAAATCTTAATATAAAGTATCTCGACAGACTGACAACAAAGTGATCCTATTAGGGTTCTGTTTTTGCCTTTTAAGGAAATGTAAGAGTTCATCTCGTCTGGCGATACCTTCTAAGACATTTAGAATTTGTATTTTCCAATATTCCAAGAGAAATGGAATTCCGATCGTAACGAGGTGCTGACTTGTCAATTGAACAAGTTCGGGCGAACACTTATCAAATAGGAGCTTGGTCAGACTTGCCTTAAAATTAAGCTTTTACACCCTCTGTAATTGAATTTATTTGAGAACTTTCAGGTTTCAGGTAAGCCCCGGTATCGTCGACTTAGTTGGTTTTCAAATTTTTTTCTAGTTAGGTTTACTTTAGTCTTTGATTTTACAATTTCTACTATCATTTTTATTTTATATTTATATTTTTTGCTTTTGAACATACCACGATTACTTTTTGTAATTGTAATTAAAAAAACTTGCCTTGTTATAAGACAGATCCTAACGTACCAACTTGTTTGAGCTCTACGTAATATATTCAAAACAGGTCAGTACAGTCCTCATTGGATGGCCAGAATTTAATACAAACTGCTTTGGACGCTCATTAAAGTGTCCGAAACAAAGAAAAAACTGTCAACTTACGCCACGTTTAATTGCCTTAATAAATCCGGCGGAAAGCACAGCGTGGCCACGAACTTCACCGAATAGTAAAAAATGTTAATGCCACTTTAAAAATGTTATTTTTCTTTGTTTCAGGCCATCGAGGCGAAGCGGTACAGTATGTAACCCTAAACTTGACGGCAGCGAGTTCGATGTCCACTAGGGAAATTAAATTATTAATTATCATTTTCTCGTCTTGATAACAATATAAAGTTCAGCGTTGAGTATCACCACTCTACTCTCATGTCTTAATACTAAGTTCCTTTTAAATAACTATTATATTGTTAGTTTATTAAGTTCATTAATTTTTAGGAGATCGTTTGACTTGAATAAGCAGTGTAACTTGTATTAATAGCTGTAAGTTCAAATCCAAAAGATATAATTTTCTTTGCTCTCCGCTAGAATTAATAGAAATTTCACATTAAGAGGGAAACTTGAACGCCAAATTAAAACGATTTTGCATATCCTTATATAGCAATATAATTATTTTATATATTATATAAAAAGTTGTCGCCTTTTCAGCGACCCTGTCTTACGGATCTCCATCACCGACAAGATGCAAATGAAACTCTTTGTAACGAATCTTTAGGGATTTATTTGTAAAAATTCCGGACCGGAACGGTCTGCGACAAAAGGTAATAAATTAATAGATTTTCCTGTAAAATATATTATTGTTAGTTTGTGAAGCATTCGCGGCGGAGAGATACAAGCGTGCGATTATGAATGCAATGGTTGTAGAGGTTGGATTTCCACTGGGGACAATTATATATTTAATATTTTCATTTATCCGCTCTGGTAACTAGGTAAAGCGAATCATTGAGTTCCGCCGCCCAAAGTCCGACATTGTGTTACGCCACTCAACTTTAATTCAATATCTTAAAATAAAATGGAAATTGTAAAGCGAAATCTCTCAACATTTGGTTTCCTTCTACTGCTACGGCGATGATATACGAACAGTCACAATTTAAGACCTTAAATATTGCTTTAGATTGACAATCTATATGTTGTTGATCTACGAGTATATACTTCTGTTTAAATTTACCCATTTGTATACAAAACAATATTTTTTTAAGTAAAACATAATCAGTTATTGTTCTTACATAATTTATTCACTATGTGTCAAACATTATGTAGTCATTTGTCTATCACCAGATTTAACTTTGTGTTAATTTCTTCAGCTTCCACAAAATAATTAATATTTGCATATTTTGACTTATAATACTGAAGTTTAAAATGCAGAAGGCGAGTAAACCTTAGGCTTACTCGTCTTCTGCATTTTGGAAGTTTTACTTTGTTCTCTAATTTTCGCTTCTTTAAATAGATTATATTATCTATATATATAAAAGGACTTGTCCTCACTGACTGAGGTAAGACGCACGTACAGCCGTAACCGCTGATGATAGAAACGTTAAATTTGGACAAAAGTTTACTTTCGTAATCTGGACATCCACTAAGAAGGGATTTTAAACGCTAAAGGGGTGAAATAGGGGTTCAAAGTTTAAAAAAATTAAATCGGCACAGATTTATATAAAATTTGAAATTTAGATTTTTAAAAGTATTTAATTGAACACGTGTTTCATCGTTTTCTAGAATTCTCCCCCTAAGGGTGTAAATAAGGGGTTGAAAGTTTGTATAGGCTTTTTTTAAATCGTCATCAATTTTCATAAAATTTGAAATTTAGACTCTTAAAGGTATATAATTAAACACATGTTTCATGGTTTTCTAGAATTCACCCCCTAAGGGTGCAAAGAAGGGATTGGAAGTTTTTATGGGAAAATTCTTAAATCGCCACCGATTTTTATAAAATTTGATATTTAGACTCTTAAAAATATTTCATTGAACACATGTTTCATGGGTTATTACAATTCACCCTTAAATACGCAAGCGAGGCTGCGCGCGTCCGCTAGTACTCTATAATGATATTTAAGGCTGCACCCATATTGAAAAAATATTGATTTTTATTTGAAAATATTCCTACTACTTGTATTTAAACTCACAACCATGTTGATTTTTAAATTGGTTTCAACCTTCACGTGTCTCTATCGCTATCATATTCAAGAATAGCACTCTTTACCTTTAGTGTAAGTAACACTAAAGTGAAGAGTGCGTGGGCGGCGCGCGACGGTGACCACTCACTATCAGGTGACCCGAACGCTTGTTTGCCGACTTTAAATTTAATCAATCAATATATATGTCCTGTTTACACATATTATACCTAGTTCTTTTTATTTGTTTTAAGTGGTCTCCTAGTTAAGACATACCGTCCCCTACTTTTCACCCAATTTTTGAGACATGTTAATTGGAAAAATGATCAGAAATTTTCAACTGAACGCCACCAGATATATTCAATTAGTGTTTATAAAACATATAACGTTTTAAAAGCTTTAACTAAACACGTTTCTGTATAAAACAAATTTCATTAAAGAGTTGTTTGTTAATGCTAAAATATGTCAATTGAATAGGACCATTACAAAATACTGTGTGTTAGTTATTAGCTATTACCACATAATATGAGCAGAGTTCTGATCAACTTTGAATATAAATGTTTGTGCTGTGTGAAAATTTTTGCTATTTTCTTAATTATCATATTTATTTTGCATTATGTAGAAAAACCTTAATAGTAACACACTCCCGTTTGCTTCCTTGGCATTTGCTTTCTGTTTCTAACAGAAATAATAAGGACAATTCTAAGAAATTAATTATTTTCCATTGGTTTTTGAAGGCGTTTTAGGTAGCCGATTCTATCGTCGCGCTTTTTCTAATAGGACCGGGAAAATCAAAACTAAATATATAAAGCTAAAGAATTTATTCCATTAACCACGCTAATTCCATCAACTACTAGTGTGAGTTGAGCTACCTCGGGCATTTAGAAAGAGTTATAGGTATACCGAATGCGGTTTGTAATTGTTTCCCTTTGACGACGTGCTAGCCAGAGTGAAAGTAGCGCTACAATGTTTGCATATCTCTTTCGCCTCTTCCACAGACATCAATCAGCACATACATGTCCTAGGGGTCTACGCTTTACGTGACCCGTCATCCTATCGTCAATACTGTGTTTTCGAAAATCAATTGAGGTCCCCTTGGCTCACCCACTACTCTCTTTTCTTTTATAACTCTTTTACCATACTTTCATTTATCATTTTGTAAAAAGATAAATATTAATGTTGCAGTAAGCATAAGCAAATACAAATAGTACAATATGTACTTTAACTAAAAGTAAATTATTTCTAACACTAGCAATGTTCCGTAAATTCCAACGTTCAAAAAACCGCTTAGATGTTATACACTTAATAAAGCACACGCAGGAGTGCTGTGTACGTACACTACGTGGTAGTGCAGGTGCGCGAGCTTTCAAAGCGACTATTTTAAAATTCAGTGCGGCTTGCTGTAGGCGAGTGGAAAAAATATCGAAATGTGTTTTGAACCTAATAAAGTTTTTATTCCACTGCTTACTATATGTTGTGTATATATAATAGTAAGTCAGCTTCACACCGTATCCCGCACATAGTAAGGCAGGCAGAGGGCACCTAGAGTTAAGACACTCAGTTTCCCATATTCCGCCGAATTCTAGAGCCGTTGCGTGTTAAGTGGCGGAATTCAGTGCCACGCTTTTCCTCAATACCAGATCAAAAAAATGAAAATATAAATTTAAATAAATATTTCATTTCCTCGACTGGGGATCGAACCCACAAACAGTCGCGTTTACAATCACATACTTGTGGCTCTGCGCCACGACCGGCCTCGGGATAGGTAATATGATAAATAATAAATAAATAAACTTTATTGATAAACATTTTTGATCCATATGATTTTCATTAGTATATGTTTGCATAATCTATGTCAGTAATATTTGTTTGCATGAATATTATTCCAGTGCCTCCAGAGGGGATATTTCCATTTTACATGCCAATGTGCAGAGGAGAATGTAGCACTGCTCGTGAACCTATGTATATGTATGTGGAGATCAGTCGTGGCGCAGGGGCACAAGCGAGTCAACCTAGTCTAGCATTGTTCTAACAAATGGTTTAAATAAAAGATAATAAATATAAAACAAGAGCTCGACGGCATGTGGGCCTATGGTAGATTTATGACTCCGAGAGAAAGTTCTATAAAAGCATTACGAGAACCCTGCTGCACATGTTGGGGCACATGAACATTTGGATGTCGATGACAATAGGCTCGCTGATTTCCGACTTCCAGGGAATTTCATATAATAACTCCATGAGAAACAAAGCATCGTGGGAAACGAGCCAAAGGGGTGGGGACACCCGAATTTGTATTAAAGCCGACCAACCTTAGGGATAAGGCAATTCCACTACCAGCACTCTTATAGTTAAGAACTAGTTTTAATAATAATTGTATTTTATTTTAATAAAATAGTTTTTAAATACAAAGTTTAAGATATTTTTACTGGCGCCCATCGGTGGGGCCTAGCTAAGTGAACAAAACGCGCAATCATAAGTAATTCCGCAAAAAAGTTTCGCGAAGTCTCTCAAGACTATGGCTAGGCAACGAAACCATATAAATACGTAAAAATACTGTTATCAGTGGAAGAAAATGGAAAAGGAAGCTGCCGTCGTGAGCATTCTGTAAGTACCAAGTAGCATTATCTTTGTCACCATTCCTTCCCATCTGAAACTCCCAACTTTTGTATATAATAGCTATAGGAATACTAGTAGTGTTATTCACTCTCCTTCTGATAGTGAGAGTAGTAAAAGTAGCGCGAGTCAGTCGTCCTACCATTTTAGAGTCCCGTGTTTACATTAAACAATGGATCCAAAAACCTTACTTTCGTTCGTCCCTTCGTATAATGGCGATGCATTTACTTTATATAATTATATTAACTGTGCTAAGCAATGGCTACAGATAGCGGGTGGAGATACATCACAAAATATTATGTTATTATTAAGTAAATTAGAATCTAAAGCTGCTATATCAATATCTATGATTGAGCATGATTTTAAATGGAATAATATAGAATTAGCATTAAAAAGAGAATGCGGAGATAATAGAGATTTAAATACGTTATTAATAGAGTTAGGAAATGTTAAGAGAAAAGGTTTATATAAAGATTTAATATTCGAATTAAAACAAAAGTTATTTTTTATTAGATGTAAATTATTAGATAAATATAGTGAAAAACTTTTAGTAGATGAGGTAATGGAGCCGTACATAAATACCGCCCAGAATACTTTAAGAAATAGTTTACCGTATCATGACCAAATATATGTATCTAACTGTAATTTTAATGAAACGGTAACTAGAATATTGCAATTAGAAGCAGAAGGGAGATATGACTACTTTAAACAAAATTTTTATAACGTTTTACCGCCGCCGCGTAATGTACGTCAAAATGCGCATTCGCAATATAATTCGAATTTTAATTATAACCAGAGACAAGCTTATCCATCTACATCGCAATCGAATAATTTTCCGATGCGACATAATTATAATAATAATTTTTATAATAATAATTACAACCATAATAAAAATCAATGGACTCCGAATGCAAATATTTTTTTTACTAGGCCGCAGAATAGTTATTTTAAAAGGAATCAATATCATCCTAATACAAATAGAATCCCGCAGGAAATGGGGGATGTTTCGATGCAATCAGCTCCTCCATTACGTCCTGGTCAGGTCAATTTAGGGAAAGATATTGTTGCTGAGGAAGTATTCCATCATGAAAATAATTTTAATAATAATAATTTAAATTTTCACGAAGTTGCCGACCGCGACAAAAAATCACATAGTATAGAACATGTGAAATGTAAAGAAAATCACGTTGCAGATGCATTAAATATAATTGAAATATTCCACACAAGTTCGGATTCATTACAATCTCATTGTAGTGAGGAAATATCGTTAGACAATACACCATGTAAAACGGACTCTACTGTAAATACAAAGTCCAATTCATTGCTTTCAGACAATAAAACATTAAGTAATACAATAGATTCATGCAGTGATAATGGCATACCAATTATTCACAGTTATCCACCGAAACGTTTAAGACGTGTAGTGTTTGAAAGTGCGCCTTACGAAAACGCAAAATATGAAAAAAGTATGTGGTATTTTTATATTCCACCAAATAATGAGGAAGAAGTTATTAAAAATTTTATGTTAGAATATTTAAATAAAGAAAAATATGCGTTTATAATTCCTAATGAAGAATTATATTTTAAAGTTTCAGAAGTATATAGGAAATATTTTGATCATAGTAAGTTTAAGCCAGTAAGATATACTAAGTCTTTAATAGAGATAGATAATAAAGAGGAACAAATACGTTTGATTAAAGAATGTCATTTATTAAATAATAGACATGCAGGTATTGAAAGTGTTTATAAGCAATTGCGAAAAAAATATTATTTTGAAAATATGCGAAAAATTATTAAAAAATATATTTTAAATTGTGAATTATGTAGGAAACAAAAGAATTATAGGAATGATAGATTGAATAAACGAATTCAGCCTCCAAGAGTATTTAAAATAGATGATAAGGTTTATTTAAAAAATTCAATGATAGATAGGCACAAAACGAAATCAAGATTTCTGGGTCCATACAAAATCTTAAGTAAAGAACCGCATAATAAATATAAAATAAGCAATGAAAAAATTTATCACGTAGAGGAACTAATTGTTTTAGAATCCTCTATACTTTCGGATACAAGTTCAAGTAGTTAGACCCTTCGGAAAATGTAGTAAAACCTACTCGAATATTAGAAGGAAAGTGCTATACAATAAATATATAAGTTAGAAATAAAAATTATTATACATAAGTTAGAAATATGTAAATCACAGATATCAAAGTATACATATTATTTTAGAACATATTAAAATAAAATTGTTTCAGTAAATACTACATTGTATTGTAAATTTAATATGATTTTTTTATTGATAATTGTGTAAAGTAGTATATAGAAAATATGAAATATTGTACCTATTATCCAATACAACCTTCCCTTTTCCTATCCTATAATGCGAACGGTAATTATAGCATACAATGGAAATGAAATATGTGATGTCGAAGATTATACTGAACTAGAACATTAATATGCAAAGGAAATATTTAAAAAAAAAGGAATACTTGCGAATAGCGGAAGATGTCAAATGGTTTTTATTAAATGTCCTCAGAGCTGACAAGACAGAGTCTTCAGATAAAATCATCATTGGAAAAAAAGAATTACAGCTGATGAAGATGGAGAATAAATAAAATTCCAACATTTAACTATGAAAATCACGACATAGTATAATATGGTTGACAACTATTATAACTATTATTATATTGATATGCCTAATTTTTGTTTAAATTCTCAGATCCAGGTTTCGTTCGAAACATGTACTTCGAATTTGGAGGGGGACAGTCAACCTAGTCTAGCATTGTTCTAACAAATGGTTTAAATAAAAGATAATAAATATAAAACAAGAGCTCGACGGCATGTGGGCCTATGGTAGATTTATGACTCCGAGAGAAAGTTCTATAAAAGCATTACGAGAACCCTGCTGCACATGTTGGGGCACATGAACATTTGGATGTCGATGACAATAGGCTCGCTGATTTCCGACTTCCAGGGAATTTCATATAATAACTCCATGAGAAACAAAGCATCGTGGGAAACGAGCCAAAGGGGTGGGGACACCCGAATTTGTATTAAAGCCGACCAACCTTAGGGAATGTCTGTGAACTTAGCAGAGCATTGTCCAGCAGATCAAAAAAAAAAAGGAGTTCTCTTCGCATGCACCTGAGTTCTATAGTTCCTGATAGGTTTTATAAATAGTTCTGCCGTTTTTACCCCTGAAAAAGTTATGTAAAAAAATGATCTGCTAACTTCCCGTAGCAGATCATTTTTTTGCAAATAAAAATCGGGGCGAGATCTGCACTCATAGGGATGAATAAAATAGTTCCTGATAATTTTTAACAATAGTTCTGTTAATTTCATGAAGAAAAAAATTTTTAAACAGAAAAAAAGAACGTTCGTTTCGAAAATAGTTCGAAAGGTAAAGTAATTTTGAAAATTAATAAAATGATACTCAGACGCGAGAACTCTTTATTTTACAATAAAATATAAGTAGTTCTACGATATTTAGCCTGAAAGAAAACCAGAACTCTGAAAAAACTGCCAGCAGAGCATAGTTTAATGTATGAAATATTGAAAAATGTCCATTTCAACTCTTCATATGTAAAAGTACTAAATAATTTATTTCTGAATGTGCTCAAACACGAGAACTCTTGTATTTCTAACAGAATATGAGTTGTTCTATTATAAAAAGTCAATTACAAAACTAGAACTCCTGTAAAAATGCCAGCAGAGCATAGTTGAAAATTCGATTTGTTGAAAAATATCAAATTAACTTGTTGCGAAGAAAAATATTTTTTAAAAATATTAATATCTTGCTCAGAAGCGAGAACTCTTCATTTTTCAACAGAATACAGGTAGTTCTACGATATTTAGCCTGAATGAAAACCAGAACTCTGAAAAAACTGCCAGCAGAGCATAGTTGATTGTATGAAATATTGAAAAATGTCCATTTCAACTCTTCATATGTAAAAGTACTAAATAATTTATTTCTGAATGTGCTCAAACACGAGAACTCTTGTATTTCTAACAGAATATGAGTTGTTCTATTATAAAAAGCCAATTACAAAACTAGAACTCCTGTAAAAATGCCAGCAGAGCATAGTAGAAAATTCGATTTGTTGAAAAATATCAAATTAACTTGTTGTGACGAAAAATATTTTTTAAAAATATGAATATCTTGCTCAGAAGCGAGAACTCTTCATTTTTCAACAGAATACAGGTAGTTCTACGATATTTAGCCTGAATGAAAACCAGAACTCTGAAAAAACTGCCTGCAGAGCATAGTTGATTGTATGAAATATTGAAAAATGTCCATTTCAACTCTTCATATGTAAAAGTACTAAATAATTTATTTCTGAATGTGCTCAAACACGAGAACTCTTGTATTTCTAACAGAATATGAGTTGTTCTATTATAAAAAGCCAATTACAAAACTAGAACTCCTGTAAAAATGCCAGCAGAGCATAGTTGAAAATTCGATTTGTTGAAAAATATCAAATTAACTTGTTGCGACGAAAAATATTTTTTAAAAATATGAATATCTTGCTCAGAAGCGAGAACTCTTCATTTTTCAACAGAATACAGGTAGTTCTACGATATTTAGCCTGAATGAAAACCAGAACTCTGAAAAAACTGCCAGCAGAGCATAGTTGATTGTATGAAATGTAGAAAAATGACAATTTTAACTCTACATATGTTAAAGTACTAAATATTTTTTTTTGAAAGTGTTCAGACACGGGAACTCTTGGATTTCTAACAGAATATAAGTTATTCTATTATACAAAGTCAATTACAAAACTAGAACTCCTGTAAAAATGCCAGCAGAGCATAGTTGAAAATTCGATTTGTTGAAAAATATCAAATTAACTTGTTGCGACGAAAAATATTTTTTAAAAATATGAATATCTTGCTCAGAAGCGAGAACTCTTCATTTTTCAACAGAATACAGGTAGTTCTACGATATTTAGCCTGAATGAAAACCAGAACTCTGAAAAAACTGCCAGCAGAGCATAGTTGATTGTATGAAATATTGAAAAATGTCCATTTCAACTCTTCATATGTAAAAGTACTAAATAATTTATTTCTGAATGTGCTCAAACACGAGAACTCTTGTATTTCTAACAGAATATGAGTTGTTCTATTATAAAAAGCCAATTACAAAACTAGAACTCCTGTAAAAATGCCAGCAGAGCATAGTAGAAAATTCGATTTGTTGAAAAATATCAAATTAACTTGTTGCGACGAAAAATATTTTTTAAAAATATGAATATCTTGCTCAGAAGCGAGAACTCTTCATTTTTCAACAGAATACAGGTAGTTCTACGATATTTAGCCTGAATGAAAACCAGAACTCTGAAAAAACTGCCAGCAGAGCATAGTTGATTGTATGAAATGTAGAAAAATGACAATTTTAACTCTACATATGTTAAAGTACTAAATATTTTTTTTTGAAAGTGTTCAGACACGGGAACTCTTGGATTTCTAACAGAATATGAGTTGTTCTATTATAAAAAGCCAATTACAAAACTAGAACTCCTGTAAAAATGCCAGCAGAGCATAGTTGAAAATTCGATTTGTTGAAAAATATCAAATTAACATGTTGCGAAGAAAAATATTTTTTAAAAATATTAATATCTTGCTCAGAAGCAAGAACTCTTCATTTTTCAATAGAATATAAATCTTTCTTCAATATTTAGCCTGAAAAAAAACCAGAACTCTGAAAAAACTGCCAGCAGAGCATAGTTGATTCTATAAAATATTGAAAAATGTCCATTTCAACTCTTCATATGTAAAAGTACTGAATAATTTTCTATTTTAATGTGCTCAGACTCGGGAACTCTTTGAATTCTACTAGAATATCAGTAGTTCTATTATAAAAAGCCAATTACAAAACTAGAACTCCTGTGAAAATGCCAGCAGCGCATAGTTGAAAATTCGATTTGTTGAAAAATATCAAATTAACATGTTGCGAAGAAAAATATTTTTTAAAAATATTAATATCTTGCTCAGAAGCGAGAACTCTTCATTTTTCAATAGAATACAAGTAGTTCTATGATATTTAGCCTGAAAGAAAACCAGAACTTTGAAGAAAGTGCCAGCAGAGCATAGTTGAATGTATGAAATGTAGAAAAATTACAATTTTAACTCTACATATGTAAATGAATTAAATATATATTTTTTTAAAAGTGTTCAGACACGGGAACTCTTGGATTTCTTACAGAATATAAGTAGTTCTTATATACAAAGCCAATTACAAAACCAGAACTCCTGTAAAAATGCCAGCAGAGCATACCTGAATATTCAATTTGTCGAAAAATATCAAATTTCTTATCTGAAACGAAGAAATATTTTTTAAAAATATTAAAATCGTGCTCAGAAGCGAGAAGTCTTCATTTTTCAATAGAATACAATTAGTTCTATGATACTGAGCCTAAAACAAATACAGAACTCTGAAAAAAATAATTAGTACTTTATTTATATTTATATTTTTCAACAAATCGAATTTTCAACTATGCTCTGCTGGCATTTTTACAGGAGTTCTAGTTTTGTATTTGGCTTTTTATAATAGAACTACTCATATTTTGTTAGAAATACAAGAGTTCTCGTGTTTGAGCACATTCAGAAATAAATTATTTAGTACTTTTACATATGAAGAGTTGAAATGGACATTTTTCAATATTTCATACAATCAACTATGCTCTGCTGGCAGTTTTTTCAGAGTTCTGGTTTTCATTCAGCCTAAATATCGTAGAACTACCTGTATTCTGTTGAAAAATGAAGAGTTCTCGCTTCTGAGCAAGATATTCATATTTTTAAAAAATATTTTTCGTCGCAACAAGTTAATTTGATATTTTTCAACAAATCGAATTTTCAACTATGCTCTGCTGGCATTTTTACAGGAGTTCTAGTTTTGTAATTGACTTTGTATAATAGAATAACTCATATTCTGTTAGAAATCCAAGAGTTCCCGTGTCTGAACACTTTCAAAAAAAAATATTTAGTACTTTAACATATGTAGAGTTAAAATTGTCATTTTTCTACATTTCATACAATCAACTATGCTCTGCTGGCAGTTTTTTCAGAGTTCTGGTTTTCATTCAGGCTAAATATCGTAGAACTACCTGTATTCTGTTGAAAAATGAAGAGTTCTCGCTTCTGAGCAAGATATTCATATTTTTAAAAAATATTTTTCGTCACAACAAGTTAATTTGATATTTTTCAACAAATCAAATTTTCTACTATGCTCTGCTGGCATTTTTACAGGAGTTCTAGTTTTGTAATTGGCTTTTTATAATAGAACAACTCATATTCTGTTAGAAATACAAGAGTTCTCGTGTTTGAGCACATTCAGAAATAAATTATTTAGTACTTTTACATATGAAGAGTTGAAATGGACATTTTTCAATATTTCATACAATCAACTATGCTCTGCAGGCAGTTTTTTCAGAGTTCTGGTTTTCATTCAGGCTAAATATCGTAGAACTACCTGTATTCTGTTGAAAAATGAAGAGTTCTCGCTTCTGAGCAAGATATTCATATTTTTAAAAAATATTTTTCGTCACAACAAGTTAATTTGATATTTTTCAACAAATCGAATTTTCTACTATGCTCTGCTGGCATTTTTACAGGAGTTCTAGTTTTGTAATTGGCTTTTTATAATAGAACAACTCATATTCTGTTAGAAATACAAGAGTTCTCGTGTTTGAGCACATTCAGAAATAAATTATTTAGTACTTTTACATATGAAGAGTTGAAATGGACATTTTTCAATATTTCATACAATCAACTATGCTCTGCTGGCAGTTTTTTCAGAGTTCTGGTTTTCATTCAGGCTAAATATCGTAGAACTACCTGTATTCTGTTGAAAAATGAAGAGTTCTCGCTTCTAAGCAAGATATTCATATTTTTAAAAAATATTTTTCGTCGCAACAAGTTAATTTGATATTTTTCAACAAATCGAATTTTCAACTATGCTCTGCTGGCATTTTTACAGGAGTTCTAGTTTTGTAATTGGCTTTTTATAATATAACAACTCATATTCTGTTAGAAATACAAGAGTTCTTGTGTTTGAGCACATTCAGAAATAAATTATTTAGTACTTTTACATATGAAGAGTTGAAATGGACATTTTTCAATATTTCATACAATCAACTATGCTCTGCTGGCAGTTTTTTCAGAGTTCTGGTTTTCATTCAGGCTAAATATCGTAGAACTACCTGTATTCTGTTGAAAAATGAAGAGTTCTCGCTTCTGAGCAAGATATTCATATTTTTAAAAAATATTTTTCGTCGCAACAAGTTAATTTGATATTTTTCAACAAATCGAATTTTCAACTATGCTCTGCTGGCATTTTCACAGGAGTTCTAGTTTTGTAATTGGCTTTTTATAATAGAACTACTGATATTCTAGTAGAATTCAAAGAGTTCCCGAGTCTGAGCACATTAAAATAGAAAATTATTCAGTACTTTTACATATGAAGAGTTGAAATGGACATTTTTCAATATTTTATAGAATCAACTATGCTCTGCTGGCAGTTTTTTCAGAGTTCTGGTTTTTTTTCAGGCTAAATATTGAAGAAAGATTTATATTCTATTGAAAAATGAAGAGTTCTTGCTTCTGAGCAAGATATTAATATTTTTAAAAAATATTTTTCTTCGCAACATGTTAATTTGATATTTTTCAACAAATCGAATTTTCAACTATGCTCTGCTGGCATTTTTACAGGAGTTCTAGTTTTGTAATTGGCTTTTTATAATAGAACAACTCATATTCTGTTAGAAATCCAAGAGTTCCCGTGTCTGAACACTTTCAAAAAAAAATATTTAGTACTTTAACATATGTAGAGTTAAAATTGTCATTTTTCTACATTTCATACAATCAACTATGCTCTGCTGGCAGTTTTTTCAGAGTTCTGGTTTTCATTCAGGCTAAATATCGTAGAACTACCTGTATTCTGTTGAAAAATGAAGAGTTCTCGCTTCTGAGCAAGATATTCATATTTTTAAGAAATATTTTTCGTCACAACAAGTTAATTTGATATTTTTCAACAAATCGAATTTTCTACTATGCTCTGCTGGCATTTTTACAGGAGTTCTAGTTTTGTAATTGGCTTTTTATAATAGAACAACTCATATTCTGTTAGAAATACAAGAGTTCTCGTGTTTGAGCACATTCAGAAATAAATTATTTAGTACTTTTACATATGAAGAGTTGAAATGGACATTTTTCAATATTTCATACAATCAACTATGCTCTGCTGGCAGTTTTTTCAGAGTTCTGGTTTTCATTCAGGCTAAATATCGTAGAACTACCTGTATTCTGTTGAAAAATGAAGAGTTCTCGCTTCTGAGCAAGATATTCATATTTTTAAAAAATATTTTTCGTCGCAACAAGTTAATTTGATATTTTTCAACAAATCGAATTTTCAACTATGCTCTGCTGGCATTTTTACAGGAGTTCTAGTTTTGTAATTGACTTTGTATAATAGAATAACTCATATTCTGTTAGAAATCCAAGAGTTCCCGTGTCTGAACACTTTCAAAAAAAAATATTTAGTACTTTAACATATGTAGAGTTAAAATTGTCATTTTTCTACATTTCATACAATCAACTATGCTCTGCTGGCAGTTTTTTCAGAGTTCTGGTTTTCATTCAGGCTAAATATCGTAGAACTACCTGTATTCTGTTGAAAAATGAAGAGTTCTCGCTTCTGAGCAAGATATTCATATTTTTAAAAAATATTTTTCGTCGCAACAAGTTAATTTGATATTTTTCAACAAATCGAATTTTCAACTATGCTCTGCTGGCATTTTTACAGGAGTTCTAGTTTTGTAATTGACTTTGTATAATAGAATAACTCATATTCTGTTAGAAATCCAAGAGTTCCCGTGTCTGAACACTTTCAAAAAAAAATATTTAGTACTTTAACATATGTAGAGTTAAAATTGTCATTTTTCTACATTTCATACAATCAACTATGCTCTGCTGGCAGTTTTTTCAGAGTTCTGGTTTTCATTCAGGCTAAATATCGTAGAACTACCTGTATTCTGTTGAAAAATGAAGAGTTCTCGCTTCTGAGCAAGATATTCATATTTTTAAGAAATATTTTTCGTCACAACAAGTTAATTTGATATTTTTCAACAAATCGAATTTTCTACTATGCTCTGCTGGCATTTTTACAGGAGTTCTAGTTTTGTAATTGGCTTTTTATAATAGAACAACTCATATTCTGTTAGAAATACAAGAGTTCTCGTGTTTGAGCACATTCAGAAATAAATTATTTAGTACTTTTACATATGAAGAGTTGAAATGGACATTTTTCAATATTTCATACAATCAACTATGCTCTGCTGGCAGTTTTTTCAGAGTTCTGGTTTTCATTCAGGCTAAATATCGTAGAACTACCTGTATTCTGTTGAAAAATGAAGAGTTCTCGCTTCTGAGCAAGATATTCATATTTTTAAAAAATATTTTTCGTCGCAACAAGTTAATTTGATATTTTTCAACAAATCGAATTTTCAACTATGCTCTGCTGGCATTTTTACAGGAGTTCTAGTTTTGTAATTGACTTTGTATAATAGAATAACTCATATTCTGTTAGAAATCCAAGAGTTCCCGTGTCTGAACACTTTCAAAAAAAAATATTTAGTACTTTAACATATGTAGAGTTAAAATTGTCATTTTTCTACATTTCATACAATCAACTATGCTCTGCTGGCAGTTTTTTCAGAGTTCTGGTTTTCATTCAGGCTAAATATCGTAGAACTACCTGTATTCTGTTGAAAAATGAAGAGTTCTCGCTTCTGAGCAAGATATTCATATTTTTAAGAAATATTTTTCGTCACAACAAGTTAATTTGATATTTTTCAACAAATCGAATTTTCTACTATGCTCTGCTGGCATTTTTACAGGAGTTCTAGTTTTGTAATTGGCTTTTTATAATAGAACAACTCATATTCTGTTAGAAATACAAGAGTTCTCGTGTTTGAGCACATTCAGAAATAAATTATTTAGTACTTTTACATATGAAGAGTTGAAATGGACATTTTTCAATATTTCATACAATCAACTATGCTCTGCAGGCAGTTTTTTCAGAGTTCTGGTTTTCATTCAGGCTAAATATCGTAGAACTACCTGTATTCTGTTGAAAAATGAAGAGTTCTCGCTTCTGAGCAAGATATTCATATTTTTAAAAAATATTTTTCGTCACAACAAGTTAATTTGATATTTTTCAACAAATCGAATTTTCTACTATGCTCTGCTGGCATTTTTACAGGAGTTCTAGTTTTGTAATTGGCTTTTTATAATAGAACAACTCATATTCTGTTAGAAATACAAGAGTTCTCGTGTTTGAGCACATTCAGAAATAAATTATTTAGTACTTTTACATATGAAGAGTTGAAATGGACATTTTTCAATATTTCATACAATCAACTATGCTCTGCTGGCAGTTTTTTCAGAGTTCTGGTTTTCATTCAGGCTAAATATCGTAGAACTACCTGTATTCTGTTGAAAAATGAAGAGTTCTCGCTTCTGAGCAAGATATTCATATTTTTAAAAAATATTTTTCGTCGCAACAAGTTAATTTGATATTTTTCAACAAATCGAATTTTCAACTATGCTCTGCTGGCATTTTTACAGGAGTTCTAGTTTTGTAATTGACTTTGTATAATAGAACAACTCATATTCTGTTAGAAATACAAGAGTTCTCGTGTTTGAGCACATTCAGAAATAAATTATTTAGTACTTTTACATATGAAGAGTTGAAATGGACATTTTTCAATATTTCATACAATCAACTATGCTCTGCTGGCAGTTTTTTCAGAGTTCTGGTTTTCATTCAGGCTAAATATCGTAGAACTACCTGTATTCTGTTGAAAAATGAAGAGTTCTCGCTTCTGAGCAAGATATTCATATTTTTAAAAAATATTTTTCGTCGCAACAAGTTAATTTGATATTTTTCAACAAATCGAATTTTCAACTATGCTCTGCTGGCATTTTTACAGGAGTTCTAGTTTTGTAATTGACTTTGTATAATAGAATAACTCATATTCTGTTAGAAATCCAAGAGTTCCCGTGTCTGAACACTTTCAAAAAAAAATATTTAGTACTTTAACATATGTAGAGTTAAAATTGTCATTTTTCTACATTTCATACAATCAACTATGCTCTGCTGGCAGTTTTTTCAGAGTTCTGGTTTTCTTTCAGGCTAAATATCGTAGAACTACTTATATTTTATTGTAAAATAAAGAGTTCTCGCGTCTGAGTATCATTTTATTAATTTTCAAAATTACTTTACCTTTCGAACTATTTTCGAAACGAACGTTCTTTTTTTCTGTTTAAAAATTTTTTTCTTCGTGAAATTAACAGAACTATTGTTAAAAATTATCAGGAACTATTTTATTCATCCCTATGAGTGCAGATCTCGCCCCGATTTTTATTTGCAAAAAAATGATCTGCTACGGGAAGTTAGCAGATCATTTTTTTACATAACTTTTTCAGGGGTAAAAACGGCAGAACTATTTATAAAACCTATCAGGAACTATAAAACTCAGGTGCATGCGAAGAGAACTCCTTTTTTTTTTTGATCTGCTGGACAATGCTCTGCTAAGTTCACAGACATCCTTAGGGATAAGGCAATTCCACTACCAGCACTCTTATAGTTAAGAACTAGTTTTAATAATAATTGTATTTTATTTTAATAAAATAGTTTTTAAATACAAAGTTTAAGATATTTTTACTAGCGTGTGACTTCTTTGGGCTATCTTTTTTCTCTTGGTGTCAAGGCAAGTGGACAGCGTGGAGACTGCAGTATCTTAACACTAGGTTCTCTCTGCTTATTTTGCTACAGCGTAAAGCTAAAAAATAATAAAAATTAAATGTATGTATTAATTATTTTTGTATTCTCGCTCTTGAAACTTGTCTGGAATATAAGATGAAAAATGAGTAACGACGTCTTAACGTTTCGCGTAAACTAATAATATAGCGTGTCGAATGACGAAATTCAAGGCAGCGTATTACTGGCGGAGAAAACGAATATAATTAATTACCACTCTCCCTAAATTTTAAACTCACAACCATCACACATACAGACAAGTAGTATAAATAAATGACAAGTAAAATTAATTTCAAATTATTATTTTCCTTATATATTACATGATCTCTTACGCAAATAGATGGGTCTAATACCTTACCTACACTTGTAGCGTAAACAGGATCGCTGGCATTGGACGCGACGTCCTCGAGACCGGCGCTCTGTGTACTACTGCTGCTTACGTTATAATTTAAACGAAATGAATTATACGTTAACTACGACTGTGTTTTTGTGTGTTTGTTTACTATAATAATGATAAAAAACTTTCCGCTTAGCAGAGTAGGTGAGTACAGGGGACCGTCCCCTTCCGTTCCGAAGGGTCTGTCAATTGTCAAGATATTGAGTAGCTTTGTCTTATCACCAGAACGAAAAAATGAATATAACCTATTCCAAGAAGTGAGAATTAACCATCACATTATATCAATATAACTTATAAACAACATACCTCCAAAATAAATTAATTGAGTCAAGACGTCAGAGATCGTGTTAAAATCGTTCGAAATTTAATTAAATATTAGTGGTCGGGGGTTATACATTCAAATACTCGTAATTCAGCAAGCAGGGAGGTACGGAGCTCTAACGAACAACATTCGCAAACAAGCGGAAGCTGTAAATAATTTCCAATCGGAATTCAATCTATGCAATCAATTTCCCGCCGCCGCATATTTACGCAGAATGAACAATTATTTTAGCGCAAAATAAATAGAACGTAACTACTCTGCGGAACCACGCTTGGTCAGTGGGTCAGAGTTGGAAAATTTGCTTAAATATTATACCTATCGACTAAATTGTTATGATTCTACATACAAGTTTTATAAAACGGCTTGAAGAAACAAGTGTAAGTTTGCTTAATTCGCACAATGTCCGAGTTGATGTGCCTGAAGTCAAACCTCTAATAACTTTATATCATATGCAAGCCAAAATTGTAGTCTTCAGTTTTGTGACTTAGATATTTCTCTAATTTAAAATACAATGAGGCCCATCGCGGCGCAGGTTGTGGGCTCGACTCCCACTAGAGAAAATTAAATATTTAATATTTTCATTTCTCTGCTCTGGTGTCAAAGCAAAGGTTCCGCCACTCAATATGCAAGGGATCCGGAATACGGCGGAGAATGAGTAGCAAATTGTCTGAACTCTAGGTTCTCTCTGCCTACCCTGCTATGTACTGTATCCCACACATTCCCACGCGTTAAGCTGGTAAAAAAATACAATAATAAATAAAATCTTAGTGTGTCACTCTATTATTTTTTTCAGTAGTAGTTTGTATCTATACCTATATGTTTTTTGGTTCTAAAATTTTAATCAGTATATTTCTTTCATAATCACTTTTTAATTGGATATCAGTTAATTTAAAATCTATCAAAAGTTTTACACAAAGTTCGACTGGCTGTATTACATTTTTATTTAAAATTATATTAAAAATAAAACCAAATATTGTAATTACCAAAGTTTTTCTCTGACTCGTAGTAAATAAGTATGAAAGTCAAACTCGTAGTAAAACTCGTAGTAAATAAATATTTTTTTATTTTTATACTGCATCCTTAATAATATAGAAGAATAAATAGAGGAGAGTGTGAAGACACTTCGTTAGCCACTTTCCAACCGAGATTCGAGACGAGACTTATTGAGAGGCAGAACTCAGCGGAGCTCTAAGCTGTATCTCACATTCAGCAGGGTCGGTAGGGTACGGAGAACTTAATGTTAAGACATTCCTCAGCGTGTTGAGTAGCGGGACTCAATGTTGCGCTTTGCCAGAGCGAGGAAATGGAAAAAAAAATCATTCCTTCATGTAAGAATTGAACCCACAACCCTCGTATTTACAGTCAGACACTATGCCGCTGCATCACGACAGCCTCAATTACTTATTTAAAACTAGCGACCCCCTTGCGGCTTCGCCCGCTTTTACTACTGGATTATTCATATAATGTATGTTTGCAAAGCACTTAAGTTAATGTGAAAATTAATTAAACCCGCATTTTCGTAGTTTCAATAAGGATTTTCCAATTGTTTTACACAGCAAGGATTTTTTAGTAGGTACCGTAATTTTAAATCTGTGCTACTAATCTTTTCAAGTACTTATTAAAATATATTTAAATGACTATTTTTAAACGGAAGAAATTATAAACAAAAGCCTACCTACTAATAACTACTACAAAAAATATGAAACCAAATAGATCGCGCTGAAATAATACATTCAACTCCAATTATCCAATACGTGCAAACGCATCTAAATCTTCGTTGCTATAGAGGCAGCCGGGGTTTTTTTTTCGAGCTTGTGGTTAATGCTGAAGAGGGTATTCTGTCCCTGATGAAAAGCAAGCACTACGTAGCTGCCTGTGAGGAAAATTAAATAGAATGCATCGGCCGGGAATCGAACCTGGGCCGCCCGCGTGGTAGGCGAGCATTCTACCACTGATCCACCGATGCGTGTAAGGCAGGCGGGCGCGGACGCATGGCGACTGGCGAGCCGTTTCGCAGCAAGGATTTTTTGATATTGTAACAACTTCTAAAGTACATATTAAAATGAAAAACAGTAAAAGACAGTTTTGATCTACATTAAATGGCCAACGTAACTAATATACTTATTTATATGCTGAGAGTAAGGGATAAGTAAAACTTGAGTCGGCACAGCTCAAGTGTCAACGGCGTGATGTGTCAACAATTAAATGCGTTTTTCTCTAAAACTATTCGCAATTTCAAAATTGTGTAAAAAGCAAATTTTATCTTCGTTTAACGTAGAAAATTAATAAAGTATTATAAAGGATAAGGATTAATACCATTATGGAAAAATATCCCTCACAATAAAAAATATATTGAAATTACTATTTTTAGATAGAAATATGATCACTACACGTTATCCTTAAAAGATAAAAATATGCCATCGCGGACTTTTTTGTAGATCTTATTAAAAGAGACAATACTCCAGTACATTATTTTCATGTAGTACTTACCATTAAAGCAGCGCATGCGCGAAAGTGTCTCAACGGGTAGGACTTTAGACACATTTATCGTATTTATGTTAATTTACATAAGAATGTACAAATAATAAACTATATATAAACCTTCTACGAAAAATACTCGACCTGATGGTGAAAACCGCAACAAAATCCGTTGGGTGGTTTAGAAGAAGAAGAGTTAGAAAGTTCAGACAGACACGAAAAGCGACTTTGTTTTATAAGATATAGGATAATAAACACTACTGATTTTACCATTAATTTTGAACTATGTCAATATTTCTGTAATTTTAAATTGCTCTTCATTTACCATCAGAGCGACTTGAATACCTTATCAGTTACTCCATATAAAAATATATATACTTCTTGTACCGGAATATAAATAATTTAAGCGCTACGCATCCCTGAAGAGGGCCGTAATTAAAAGCACCGAGGTTAATTAACACCTGATTAATTAGGCCCCTTCGAATGAGAACCGACGATTTTAATTTCTCATTACAAGTTATATACTCGTATTAAATAAAAGGAAATTTTCATTTAACTTATTAGAATGTTTGTACTCGATAATGTTTATGTAACGTTTTTGTCGAGAGAACGAAAATATTAAAAATATCATTTCCACGAGTGGGCATCGAACTTGCAACTTGTCGCACTTAGACGCACGACTGGCCTCAATAGCCTCATAGTCATGCAAACCAGCATCTACCGTTCCAAGTCTCAAACACACCATTACACGAACAACGCAGGCGAGTCGTTAGTGAGTTGTTACACACACTAATTACTCACGTAGTCCCATTTAAAGCAATTTTAAGTTGAACCGGAGTCTGTTTGCAACGGAACCAAATAAATGTATGCCTGTATTATGGAAAACTAGAGGACTGTACAGACTGTTCTAATATTTCTTGACAACAATATAGTTTGATTAAAAAGTGAATATATTTTTTAGAATTATACTGCTTGCTACCTTATTTCCGTGGTTGAAAAAGGTGAAATTCCGTTTTATCCAGGTTTCGTAATACAAAATCATTTATATATTTCTTTACAAATAGCTAGTTGCCACTAGTCGTAATGTTTTAAAATTAAAAAAGTTTAAGACTAAATTTGTTATTTCAGTAATCTAACACAAGAACAATCTCGACCAAGAGACAAAACCTTTTGTAAGCTTCAATCTTCTAATAAAGCGATTATGCAAATTACTCGTTGACTTATAATGGTTTGTGCATAATTTTAGCGACAGCTTTTTTAAGCCTTCTAAAATTCGAAGGTTGTAAAATATTAAATAATTAATTTTTACCCCCGAATAACAATCTACTACCTCTGTACTAGTAGTAACATAAAGCTGAAGAGTTTGCTTGGTAGATTAAGCTTACCTCCACAACTAATCGTTCATATTGAAAATTTTTCTTTTCTCTTGAATAATTTATTTATTGAAAAAGGTAAGCTGTGAGCTGTGTGTGCGCGGGCGAAGCCCCAAGTAAAAGATAGTAACACATATATATATACCATCATGGACAATGATAAGTACGCTGAATGTTGGAGACAAGTTCCAGGGTAATTTGTTAGACACTCTCCCACTATACTATACTACACTATACGCATATAGGCACAGCACGGCAAGCAGAGGGAACTTTTCACGGCAGACAGATATTGCTGAACAAAGAGAGATGTATCGTATAGAAATCGAACCCACAACCGTCACGGTTACGCTATGCCGCAACTAAAACACGATTACTTTAAATATTTATTTAAATAAAACACTTCGCTACGACTATTTTAAAATTCAATAAGTGTAGGTTATTCCAGCACCTTTAATATTCATCGGCGTTAAGAGAACAACTCAATAAAAAGTGTTTACGAGCGCGCGCGATGTACGGCGTAACGACTACGTGAATTATTACCTGCGCGTATATTAGTTCTTGCCTCACCCCCCCCCCCCAACACCCCTCTCGCTTTGTTCTCCGTTCTTTGGGTGCAAAAATTTTAATATTATAAACGGCGCGTGGCGCAGCGGCACAATGGTGTGACTGTAACGCGTAGTGTGTACTCGAGGTAGTGAAATATTTATTTACGTTTATATTTCCATTTTTTCGCTCTGGTGTCGAGGCAAAGCGAAGCGTTGGCGTTGGCCACTCAACACGCGATGCCTTCAGAATTCAGCAAGTAGAGAACGGAGCGTCTTATCACAAAGTTCGCTCTGCCTACACTGCTGTGTGAGGGATATAGCGCGAAGTTAATTTTAAATAGTAGTTCTTCTCAGCAGATCTGCTCTCTAAACCAGTGGTAGTTGCCTGTAGAAATGACTCTTTTAACAAAATGCTATTTATTTAGATTTTTTTATATATTATTTAAAAAATTTACACGGTAAGTAGAACTGGAAAAAGCGGAATTTGAACCTAAGACCACCACATTCAGTAGGATGTTTTACGCTTATTTAGATAAGTTTAAGTTTACGCAAAAGAGCACATTGCAAAACTCCACTCTACTCAACTCTCCGCTCAAATATCGAGCATTGCCTGTTTAGTGACGGCACTTTAAAGATAGATAAAAATAATTTATTTTCCGGGGTCGGAATCAAACCCAACAGATGATCTCGCCTATCTAGGCTATCGAAGCTAACGCTGTACCGCCAAGATGGCTTATATTTCTTATAATCAACCATTATATCGCTGAAATTACCATAATCCACAATCCATTTCAAGCTAATTTCGCGTGAAAAAATCTTGATTTCTAGAACACTAGTTGCTAAAAGGATGCATTTTTCGAAGTCGGTTAAAAAGAATAAGTAGCAGCACTAAGCGAGCGCTCCGAACAATTTGCTGCAATCCCGAGCTAAACGCATCTAATGGTCCGTGACGGTGGGGGGTGGGGAGTGGGGAGTGGAGATTTAAAACGCTCTCGTGTTACGGAACTACGCTTCTGCTTCTGCTTGTGAATTCGCAAATACCTTCGCATCGCACATTTGTCAATAATTGTATGGAACAGTCCTTAGCGAGAATATCCTGGTACTGTTTGATGCAGTTAGACCCTTATATCTGCACCTATACCTATCACTTTGTTGTCAGATATTTGGTACATTTATTAACGCCTTCTAGCTTGTGAAGAATTTTAGCTCAAACATTTATTAATTAAAATTGGCCTTTGCGAATGACTTACTCATGATATTTGGTCCTAGGTAAACTATTATATACACAAAGGAAAAAATCTAAAAAGTGCAAATTATTGATAAGAATCGGAGATTTATATGGGTATTAAGTGCTGCATTTACTCGGAATATAAGTAAAGCTTCAAATTTGTCTTGACTATCTTTAGGACTAGGCCGAATATATTATCCTAATAGTATAAATTCAATACAAGTTCGAGCTACACAAACTTAGTTAAAATATAAAAAGTTGTACGAAAAAAATTGTCGACCTAGCTCGCAATGTGTTCACAACTCTAAACCGGGCAGAAAAAACAGAATAGTGTCTAAACACTAGATTCCCTATTCTTACGATCCATATACCTATGTTTTCCATCATTTAAATATTAATAAAAAAATCATATGCTGTATCCCGCACACAGCAGGGTAGGCAGGGGGAACCTAGTGTTAAAACACTCCGTTCCCCACTTTCTGCCGAATTCTGGAGGCATTGCAGTGGCAAAACTCAACGCCGCGCTTTGCATCGATACCACAACGAAGAAATGGAAATGTAAACGTAAATAAATATTTCACCTCCTCGAGTGGGGATCGAACCCACAACCGTCGCGTTACAGTCACACCCTTGTGCCGCTGCGCCACGACGGCCTAAATGTTTTTTTAGCGAAAAATCTAAAGAAAAAATTAAGAAGAATACATCCATGTTTCAAAACAAATTGCACATAAAGTTCATCTTTCAAAAGTAACTACTAAGTCTGCTCTCAGCAACTTGGAAACCTAAATGTAAGTTTATCTCCCGCTATCAGATGGCATTAGTGCTATGTAAAGTATTACGTGATTAGGAGCTTTACTGAACTGCTATTATATACTAATACTTTTGGGTTCATCGAGGATCGTTGCAAGGAAGACTAATTTAATAATAAAATGACAAAAAAAAATAGATAAAGACATGTGATTAGTATATTAACTTGATATTTTTGTTAATTATTAATGTCAATAAACTCCGTTTTTTGCCCGAATTTAATATGTTGTCAGTGATTTTTGGCAGAAGAGGAAAAGGAAAATTATTATTATTTCCCTGAAAGGGGATCGAATCCACCACCGTCGCTTTTACCGTCAGACGCTCTACGGTCTATGGTCTTATTATATAATCGTTTTTTTAAACATTTTACAGATTTTGTATAAATTTCTTTGAATGGAGCATTATTAGCAATGTTATTAATAACGTTATATAAAAGTTTTTTTTATACTTACCTAAGAAATTTAACTGTGAAATATAATATATTTCCTTGCAGCTGTGAAGAAGTTTTCGACGCTCTAAGTGCAGGGGCAAACTTTTGACAAATAACTGACATGCGATGCAAGACTTATGCAACAGACTAGTTCCTGCCTGCCACTTTGCTTGCTATCCATTAAATTTATGCTAGTATTATGAACTTGATGAGTTTGTTTGGTTCAACGCGTCAATCTCAGGAACTACTAGTTCTTGGTTAATGTTTAGGATAATCCACTTGTAAGGAAATGCTTTAGGTATATTATAAACATATTGAACTTAAATTAAGTTATTGTTACGGTAGTGTACCTCAAAATAAATCATTAATAGGAACCCTAATAGGCTCGTTTTGTTGTCCGCCTTTCTGTCTGTCTGTCAACACCATTTATCTCAATATCGCATAGAGGTATTAAGAAAATGTATGATATGAAATTCATCAAGCAATTAAAAATTGTAGGGAAGCAATTAACACTAGAAGTGCCGAAGATTGATACCCCCCTTGAACCGCCGTCGTGACAAATTTGTCCCATTCTACTTATTATGTTGATTGTTGGTATAATACAAAAAAAATATTATTAAAATAATTCGTAAAATATGTAGACCATATTTAATAATCAATTCTTATTCTTTAACAAACATAAAAGTACCAAAAAATAAAACACAAAGAAAGAATCAATTATTTTTAATACGTTCTAAGGTCGTGACAACTAACTGAATAACTCTTACAAAATTATAAGTTATTGAAATTTGTTAATATTATTAGTAGGCCAAGTAATGCATTAATATATTCTTTATCAGTGATACATCACAGATGATTTATAACATTGCGTGGTAATGCCTCCAGAATTCGGCGGAAAATCCAGCGGAGTGCATAGCACTAGGTTCTCAGGTTCCCTCTACCTACCCTACAATTGCCCACATTTGGTATCAGGTGTTTTTCTGAAATTCAAGCCTAGCTTAGTCATCCTTTCATCTGATACCTCACTTGGACTAGCGGCAAAATTTAGTATTGACACCAATTTTACCCTACTTTTCAGGCTATTATTTTTTAAGATTTATACATAAATGTATAGTTTTCAGATTTTTTCCTATACTAGTACTACATGTAGATGCTAGCTGCCAAATTTCATAATTCTAAGTTAACTGAAAGTACCTTATTAATTTGATTCCCTTTATAGTGTCGAAATACATGTTTTTTACTATATAAATAGTCATATCTTTTTTTAAGGGCGCTTTTTCAGGAAATCAAGGGACTGTAGATCGTCATATAGTTCATATTCATATACTCATATGAATTTCAACTCGATTTCTCCAAGCATTCCTGAGATAAAGGCACAGACAGACGGATGGAGAAAAAAATGATGTTATAAGGGTTTTTTTTTCCTTAAAAGCTACAGAACCCTAAAAACTTAGGCATTGACTGCTAAACCTACTATTCAATTTTTTTCCGCCCCCGCATTGCCCTTTCCCCTCCACCTCGTCCCCGAGGCATGAAAATATGTCTCAATTAATAAAATAATAATGGCGGGACAAAAATGACCCAGCGGCAGTTCTAGGTAAATCTCATTTTTTTTCAAAAAGTATGACTGCTATAAAATTATTTATATTTTTAATTAAATAAAGGTGTAAAATTGGTAATAGTAAAAAAAATTCATCTACATACATTAACAAATAAAAAAGTTATATACAATCAACCTTGCGTTTGGGTCAAAAATGGGACGGCGGCGCTTCTAGTGTTAAAGAATCAGGGAAGTACTTCGTGCCAAATTTAATAATTGTATGTGCATAGGAGTTACAATAATGAAACAAATAAACGAAAAACTCCAAAAAAGAGAAATTTTGACTTGTATCATAAAAAAAATATCAACTTATATTGTAGTTCCTTCCATACAAAATAAATGTATACGCCTGCAAACTTAAGTTTCTCAACTTAAGTTTATTACTCCTGTAATAAAAAAAATCTTTTGTAAGCTATAATAAACAGAAATAACAAACAAAATACTGTGTATATCTTAACTAAACTGAATATTAAGATTTAACATACTCAAATGTTATTTGTAATATAAATTATATCAAATACCACTGCAGCTACTTAAAAAATAAAATGAATCAGCTTCACGTTATATCCCAGTCACAGCAGAGTAGGTAGATGTGACCTAGTGTTAAGACACTCTGTTTCCCACTTTCTGCCGAATTCTGATGGCATTGCGCGTTGACTGGCGTAAAAAATCAAAATTAAAAATCAATCAACTACTACTACTTTAATTATTATTAAGGAACCATATAAAAAGAAGCTCGTTAACTTACTGTCACTTAACAACAGTCCAAAAGTAAATCTATAGGATATCAATAGTAAAGCTAAATAAGTAAATCATAAGTCGTCGTCCCAATTTATTTTCGCGGTCCACTACAGCCTCCCGTGACGTATATAGATGGTTATGGACCCTTTGGTTCAATTTTGACAAATATTTTTCCCTTCCCACTTGTTCCTCGCTTTCCAAGATTGCCAGTTTATCATTTATATTGTTAATTTATCATGTTTGACTTTTTTCTATAGTTCTTGTCGCGTCGTGCTATAATAATGTGATAAATCAATGGTGTTTGTTCTCCCTTTGTTTTTGTTTCATCGATCTATCGTAGTGAAAGACTTTGTCACGTGGTGACTTGTAATACTGATGTGAATTAATTAATTATTTTTTTCTAGAGTGAGTTTAATTTGTCGAGTGAGGTTTCGTTGTTTAGCGATACAGCGTCTGGCTGTAAGACAGTCGTGTTAACTTTACACGCAATGCGTATAAACCAGGGTCCACCATACAGGAAGAAACTATAAATAATAACAATCCTTAAATACAAAAACCTAATAATCAATAACCTACTTGCATCACACCAAGTAGGTACATCCAACGAGAAGTCAACAATATGGCAACTTGAACTAGCCAAGTGTGAGTTATAAACATGTTAGGTGCTATGTTGTTGTAAGCTCAAACTCTACTTAGAACTACTCTAAGCCTCTTTTATAACTCACTGCAAACTTCCAGTGTGCTCCAAGCTGTATATTAAAAAGAAACTTTGAATAAATATGAATTTAAAATGCATATCAGAGTTCAAGTGTTATGCGTTCTATTTCCTCGCAAATTAGAGATCTCTGAATAAGATTTTTTTTCGCTTCACACTGTCTCCTGTACATAACAGGGTAAGCAGAAGGTACCCGGGAACTTAGTGTTAAGACGCTCCTTGACGCACCTTGCGCCGATTTCTGCAGGCATTGCGTGTTGAGTGGCGCAACTCAACGCCACGCTTTGCCTCGTTACTACAGCGTTTAATATGGTAACTGTAAGCCTATAGTATTATTCAAATTAATAATAAATAAACAAAGTATATTATATAAGCTGGGATTCAATATCGCTGACTTTTTATTTTCACAAAAACACCAAAGAGCTATATCGAAAGACTAAAACTTCTGGACTTCCCAACAGTCTTGGCATCGAAATAACATTCTTTTGCTGCCTAAAATTCAATTCAATTGTGTTTTATAGGAATCGATTGCACTCTGACCCAGTGGCTAAAAATAGTGGAAAATTTTAAGCAATTTTGCACTTTTGTTCCCATATGATGTGTATTTTGGCAGCGGTCGCTCTTGATACGCTGTTTTATAAGTGAAATGTATTGATGTAATGTTGTGTCTGACAGCAACGGTTATGGAATATTATATCCGGTATTTATGTTTTAGATTAGTTCGTAGTTTTCGTGGTGATTTGTGATTGTTTACGATAACTATCTGTTTATGGAAAGAATTGTACACTACACCCACACCTTAAAAATCCAAAAAAATGGTTTTTTTCCCGTTTCTGCAGGAATTTCAAGAAAATTCTAACCCATAGCATTAATTTATTGTACTTGAAAAGTATAATGTAAAGAATACATATAAATAATTTTAGAATGTTGTATAAGTTTTTTGTATAATCATAATATTCTAAACTTGTTGAACTGGGTACTTTTTTTTTTGTAAAAAAGGGCACTTAGCCCTACCCAATAAAAGTACCTATTTCTCATATTTTTGTGACATAATATATCTGGGCACTGTTGAAATCTTTTCAATAAAAAAAATTTCTATAAAACCTATATAGCTAAAATATTAATTTATCATAAGCATATTTTTATCAGAAAATTGGCTCAAGAAAAATATTTAATAGTAGATGCCTCTGACAGGCACGTTGTTATAAATTATAAAAACAAGCAAACTAAGTTAGGTCCTAGTTCGGACAAGTGTCACCGGCACGGCCGCCGCGAGCCGCCTTCGAATAGCCGCACACTTTATAAGTTATTAAAATTAATGATGGACTGGCTGGACTGGACCGTCAATTAAATTGCCTACTTCTTATAGGAAATTTTATTTATGATTATTTGAATAACGAGGCTACAAGCATGTGTTTATAACATAACAGGTTGTGGGTTCGATTTCCACCGGAGGAAATGAAATATTTAATATGCTTATTTCGTCGCAGCGTTGAGTTGTGCCACGCAATAGGCAATGGCTTCAGAATTAGACGGACAGTGAGGAGAGGAGTGTCTTAAGCGAAACACAGCGTGAAGCTGAAAGAAAAAAATATTTAAATTAAATTGAAATTCAAATCATTTTATTCAAAATAAGAAGTTACCTGCTTCATTTTTTGAACATCAAGTAATTTACCACCAGTTCACTAAAGTTAATGCCTCAGGCCTGAGAAGAACCGAAAAATTAAATTTATACAAATACAAAACAATATTAAAAGACTTCACGCTTTTTCCCGCACAGCAAGAAAGGTTATTTCTCACATTTGTCAAAAAATTTTTCGTGTTGAGTGACGGAGCTCAACGCCGTATCTTGACTACTAGAGCGGGGTATGCAAAGAAATTGTACTCACACTGCGTAACGACACGCCGGCGACGGAGAACATCGTGCGGTAAGTTTAAATTAAATATTTTTTTGGAAATTTCTTACAAAAAAAACAATATTTTACAGTCTCCATTTTAAATTCTCGAATCTAAGAATAGGATTTCAAGTAGAATTAATGTAGAGGAGGCAAAAGTTTGTTATCTTTTAATTACAAATTGTTTTTTCTTTCAGTGTTACGGATACGCAGGCGTCGCCCGCGGCTGTCCCCTTGTAAATTACGTTGTATTCTTTCTAAAATTATATTCTTGTATTTGATTAATTATACTTTAAATAGCACTGTTCTATATTTTTTTAATATAATAAGAGATATATTATCTTTCTCCTTACTCTGTTATTATGCCAATATGGGTTAAGTGTAAAATGTTAATTATTGCTTAAACCAAAAATTATACACGCTAGTGTGAATCGTGACGCTGTAAATGTAATGATATAGGTTCGATTTCCACTCGTGGGAATTATATTATGTCTAAATTTGTATTTCACTACTCTGGTAAGACAAAGCTTAGTGTTAGGCTTGAATCCTGGCTGAAAGAGGAGAATGTAAAATGGTACTAGGTTTTTTATACACGCCGTCTATACGAGATAAAGCGAATTATTAAAAAAATATCACTTAAGATGTAATAAAATATCTTTTAACTGTAACCCAACACGATACAACGACATCAAAGTAAACATTCCTTAAAATACTAAAGTCAAATTAAAATCATCCCATCGAATTTCGCGAACAACGACTGTCAACTTCAGAATAATTGAAAAGCGGTATTTCTTTAAATTCCAGTACGGAGCCACACGGCGGGCTTTATTAAATTTGTTACGGTATTTATAATTGTAGGCGAATCTTTTGTTAAGGGACAAATATCCAAATAAATTGTGGTGTTATTCTAGAGGCATAGATATACTTTATCAACAAGCGCAAGGACAGGATTATGTCTGGAGTTTGCCGACCTGCAGTAGCTAGGGAGAGGACACTGTCAGTGGAGACGGCCTTACAATACTAAAAACCATTATTCGCCGTTTTATGAAAAGGGCCCACTTTTTATTTACAATTAAATAACATGTATCATTACAACTACAACTTTTTAATATGTTAAGTACATTTACAAGGTAGTAATATACAAATGCATATAATAAAAAGGTTTTAAGTAATTCTCACTCGGTATATACGAGTATGTGTGTCATACCGAGTTCACGCCTGTAACGTCATCTGTAGCGACGCGACGGGAGTGGGAGTGCAGACGTTTCAGAAACAAAAGTGGGGCGAAATCGTCGCGCATAAAACACATTGGTACAAAATGTTATGACACTAGAAATATATATATTTCATACGGAATTTTCACACTGCATGCCTTTGGCGTTACTCCAAAATATATCTGCGTACAGTTCGTGCATCATTGTATGACTGATCCAATGTTAATGTTGTGAAGCGAAAATAGGCCTTATATGTATTTATTTAGAGCTATATTCGCCTGGTTTAATTAACTTTTTCTTATTACTTTAGTTGTAAAGTGTATAGGGTGTATTTACATTGTATTCTATTGGTAACATATTGTAAAATCTTGTTTAAAATGTATGTCCTACATAAAGTTGGCCATTGTTTTTTTATATATTTCTATTTGATCGTACAAACTTATGTGAAAACATCCCTAAGAATATTATTTGTTTTAATACTTAAACTTAACTTAAAAGTTTCAGGTATATTTTTTAAATAATTTGTTTTATAAAGTTAAGAAGAACATCATTATTTCCATATATTTCGTACACCCGCATATATTACCCGTAGGAGGGGACAGTCAACACGATGGTTGTGGATGTGTCAATCCTTATTCGAGGGAAGGAATTATTAGCGTTTACTAGCTCTGGTCAAATAAAGTCTCAACATTCAATATTTTTAATTCAGGCAAAAGCGACAAACTATGTTTATTGATAGCAGGTTACTTTCGTGCTTTAAAAAACTGAAAAAAACACAATTCTCAAGGTCAAGTAAAGTCAAGTCAAAATGCTAGTAAAATTTTATAATACAATTTAATTTCATTGGATATGCTCTACTAAAATAGAGCTTCTAAGGAGTTATTCGAAGCCAATTAATTCAATTTAGTGTAACGCGGTGAGATGAACTACTAATTGTTAAAGTCACTATTGATTTTGTACCTGAACGTAAAGTTTTGACGAACTCGCGTTTAACAATGAACCGTTATATTGAAATTTGTGTAATTTCTTATATGAAGTTAAATTTATACAAAAATGGCTTATTTTAGTTTAATGCAGTTGCAGTGCTGCTTCCAAAGTGTGCCAAGGTGCATAATTGATGAAACGTGAAGCTGAAAAAAAAATCGAGTTCTGTCGATGTACATTTTAATGCAATTTTAAATAATTAGGTCTAATAAACTTACTATTTAGCATATTTGTTTATTTTATTAGATCTCTTACTACACTAATTTCGATAGCGAAATAATTAAAATTGGTCCGAATAAATGAAGAGTACGTGAACAAGACATCAAGATGAGAGTCCACATTTTCACATCACATTTTCTTTTCTTAAACATCGTACTGCATGACAGGGAACCTAATTATCACGTTATTATTCACGACGCGTTTAATGTTACTAGAGCGAGGAACAGGAAACAATTCAATATCTCAAACCCACGAAGCGAGCCCACGACCCTCGTATTTACAATTAGATGCTGTGCCACTGAGCTGTTTGATACACTACAATTTTACTAAAACAACTCTTGGCAATATAACATTGGCTAAGTGACACTTCAAGTTACCCTTATCTTTTAATTATTTCGTTCATTATTTATATACTTTTTTCATATCAAATTAAAGTCACAGCTTTGACATTGATTAAGAAGCAAAATAACTACGTAAAGTATTTACTTAAATAGAGAAAGAGAAGTTCATTTCAAAGACTTTTATAACGTTAATGTATTATTTTAATTACTTATTAAACTATTCAGAATAACCTAAAAGAAATAAACTATAATTCTTTGAATATCCATAAGTTGTTTTAATTATTTGTTATTTAAATATGAAATATTTAGAAATTAAAATTAAGAGTATGTTAACAGAGGTTTCCAGCCAACTACTAGGAAAATGGATGGCTGTCAAACGACGGATAGAGAGTACAGTTTACTTAAAAATGTATGTTTCGCCGTTATGTTTTAATGTACATATATTACAAAATTAGTGATTGCTCACTGTTTCCTTCTATTTTCTCAGTCGTAATATAGAGTTATTTTTTATATTATCAATTATTTTTTTTATTTTATCCGCTGTCTTAATCGGAAGACGGAAGCTTTATCCTAAACCCCCTACTGGTTTTGATCTTCTATATAATGAAGGAATATGTGAATTAATTTTGCAAACTTGATTTGTTTTAAACATTCTGCTAAGATGAATGTCAACTCATAAAAATTGTCATATAAACCTAGTAAAATTAATTATCATTCTTCCAGTAGAACTTCGTTCCCGTAACTAAATCAATTGCACTAACATAGCGCCATATGTATATATGCGCCATAATTTTTTATCTTCTCTCTGTAGCACGTATATAGTAGGATAGACTACGAAATCAAGTGTAAAGATAGTCCATTCTCCACTTTATGCTATCCACTTTTTCGAGACATACAATTGAATGGCAGAAGAATGCTACACTTAGTGTTGTTACCGGAACGAAAAAATGAAAATAATTCATTCATTTCCATAAGCTGGAACTGAACCCATAACCACCGCGTTTATAGTCAGAAACTGTGGCGCTTCTCTCTTACGAATCCAAAGTTCCCTACAACATTATTATGAGTCTTCTGCGAAAGATATAAAATATACAGTAGGTACTGCTGTGGGCATGTAACAAGGAGATCCTGATGTTATGAAAATAGTTTAAAGCATTTTTTCTGGGTCATCGCCAAGTGAGTATAATGAGGTGAAGGGAGGTCGTCGTCCTGGCGAACAGTTTGGGGTCAGACAGTCTCGGATGGTTAATGTGTTTAGAGAAATTATCAGGTGATCCTGGCACAGTTGGGTGGTTGCGGGTTCTACCCCCTTTGGAATTAATGAATTACTTTACTTTACCTGGTTTGAATAAGCAAATTGCAGATAACGTATAATACATAAATTTATTTTTGAACATCGAGTTAAAGTCAGTCAGTATAAAACTATATATGAAAAATGTATATATTCATGAGGTCGTCGTGGCGCAGGGGCCCCAGGGTGTGACTGTAATGCAACGGCAATGAGTTCGATTCTGACTAGGTACTTATAGGATACTTATTATTTATTAATATTTTAATTTTTTTCGTTCTAGCACCATCGCAAAAGCCCGGCGATGATTTTGCCATTCAATACGCAATACCTCGAAATATTCGGCGGAAAGTAGGGAACGGAGTGTCTTAACATTAAGTTCCCTCTGCCTGCCTCCCCGCTGTGTGCGGAATAGACCGCGAAGTATTTTTTTACGTTATATTTTCAACTAGCGACCCTCTTGCGGCTTCGCCCGCTTTAACTACTGGATTATTCATATAATGTATGTTTGCAAAGCATTTAAGATAATGTGAAAATTAATTAAACCCTAATGCAACCCGCATTTTCGTAGTTTCAATAAGGATTTTCCAATTGTTTTACACAGCAAGGATTTTTTAGTAGGTACCGTAATTTTAAATCTGTGCTACTAATCTTTTCAAGTACTTATTAAAATATATTTAAATGACTATTTTTAGATAGTTAAATGACCATTTTTAAACGGAAGAAATTATGAACAAAAACTTACCTACTAATAACTACTACAAAAAATATGAAACCAAATATATAGCGCTGAAATAATACATTCAACTCGACATATCCAATACGTGCAAACGCATCTAAATCTTCGTTGCTATAAAGGCAGGCTTTTTTTTCGAGCTTGTGGTTGATGCTGAAGAGAGTATTCTGTCCCTGATAAAAAGAAAGCACTACGTGGCTGCCTGTGAGGAAAATTAAATAGAATGCATCCGCCGGGAATCGAACCCGGGCCGCCCGCGTGTCAGGCGAGCATTCTACCACTGAACCACCGATGCGTGTAAGGCAGGCGGGCACGGCGGACGCATGGCGAGTGGCAAACCGTTACGCAGCAAGGATTTTTTGATATTGTAACAACTTCTAAAGTACTTATTAAAATGAAAAACAGTAAAAGACAGTTTTGATCTACATTAAATGGCCAACGTAACTAATATACTTATTTATATGCCGAGAGTAAGGGATAAGTGAAACTTGACTCGATACAGCTGATGTGTCAACGGCGTGATGTGTCAACAATTAAATGCGTTTTTCTGTAAAACTATTCGCAATTTAGAAATTGTGTAAAAAGCAAATTTTATCTTCGTTTAACGTAGAAAATTAATCAAGTATTTTAAAGGATAAGGATTAATACCATTATGGAAAAATATGACTCACAATAAAAAATATATTGAAATTATTATTTTTAGAGAGAAAAATGGTCACTACACGTTATTCTTAAAAAATACGAATATGCCGTCGCGGACTTTTTTGTAGATTTTATTAAGAACAACAATACTCCAGTACATTATTTTCATGTAGTACTTACCATTAAAGCAGCGCATGCGCGAAAGTGTATCAACGGGTAGGACTTTATACATATTTATCGTATTTATGTTAATTTACATAAGAATGTACAAATAATAAACTATATATAAACCTTCTACGAAAAATACTCGACCTAATGGTGAAAACCGCATGAAAATCCGTTGGGTGGTTTAGAAGAAGAAGAGTTAGAAACAACAGACAGACACGAAAAGCGACTTTGTTTTATAAGATATAGGATATAATAAGTATATAATTAAGAGGACGCCGTATTTATTTCAATTTTACTGCGCCAATGCTGCTTTATAATACTATGCTTATGTTATAAACGTAAATAAATAAACTATTTTACTCAGTAAGACACATTTCATATATATGGACTATAAATAATTTATATCTTTATCAATATTTTATATTCTAGTCTATCTGTGAATTGTAGATAAACTGATCCAATAAACTACTATAGATAACAATTTATGTTTTATTTTCAGTTTTAGCATCTTTGTATCTTTCATGTCACAGTAAAATATATGTAGTTTGTACATTTTTTTATTTTACATTATTAAACACGATATATTTAAAATATTTCTTTAGTTATACAATGTATCTGACATTCATCGGAGTAGGCAGAAAGAAACCAGTGTTAAGACACGCAATGCAGAATTTTCAATGCATTGCGTGATGAGTGGCGCAACTTAACGCCGCACTTCATTTTTTAAACACAGCGAGGTATTGTAAATAATTAATTTATAATGTCTCCCATGAGTTAATATCGGACTAATGTTAGCTTTTACACATAATCACGTAATTTTTATGCATATAATTTTCTTACATATAAATTGTATATGCACGTAATTCTTCGTGATTTTTAGTTTCACGCTACGCTACGTATCCCACATATAACAGAATAGGCAGAGATAATATCTTGAGATATTCAATTTCCCTCGTACCGGCCACTTTTCGAGACATAACCCCTTCGTGTCTACAGTCAAAAGTTACCGCTGCGCCTCTCAAAATATATGCTGCGATTTTCAAGTATTCATATTACTAATTGCATCACTTCTAGTAGTAAATCTTAATTGCATTAGCAATATCAATACATTTGCCGCGATTAATACTCAGCTAGGACACCTGCTGCACAGATAAGCCATTGAACTTTATTTGTTATTTTCTATACTAATTAATTTATTGGAACATTCGAATTCATGTTTAAAATTATTATATTTGAAATTGTTAAAAGTATATTTATATATTTGTCTAGTGGAAAATAGAATTGAAGTTAATTAGTTATTATTTAAGGATCTAATTAAAGGTATATAGGATAGTTGAAATTTCTTATCACTAATATATCTACGTGTATTTGTATCTATATATCAATCTAACACACCTGTTCTACTTTTATTTTTCCAGAAACACAAAATCTGATATTTCTAAATGTATAAAACAGAGAACAGATTATATAGAAAGCCAAATAATTATTTTAAGATAAGATTTTAATATCTCCAGAATTTGGCAAAAAGTGAAAATAATATATATCGTAGGTAAGTGTAAACTATGTTGTTGTTGTCTACCAGTTTTGTCTTTATAATATAAATTAAATATTATCTTAATTTCATTTATTCATTCTAAAAATTATGATTAAATTCCATACGCTAAATTACCTTTACCTACATATAATCGCTAAATTCCACAAACTAACTAAAACACTTGCAATTTGCAATCGTCCGCGTTTAGAACCGCGACGAATGCAGGAATTAATCAGAGCGAGCACACCTGGCACCTGCATTAGCGCTCTGATGCTGTAATCTGATGGATTTCATCTAATACCCCGCTAATCTCATATAGACCACTGTGCGAGAATCGATCGTAGTGGAGTACAATTTTTAGTATTTAACCGAGGCGAGGCGTGTGAAATTTTTTACGAAAATGCAAATAACTGGGCAGATTTTAATGGGGTTTGGTCTAGTGACAGTTTTTAATTCGGAACAATATGTAGTGCTGTATTTTATTATTATTATTTTTAGACACAAACCAAATCAACAATCAACGAAAATATTAAATATTTCATGTCCTCGACTGATAATCGAATCCATAAGTAGTCGCGTCACCTCTGGTTTCAATTTATTGTTCGAAAATTAAGAAAAGTGCTTTCAATAATGAAATAAAAATGAAATGATATTTTAAAACAGCAAAAAAAGAAACAAGAATACTTCAGAAAAGTAATATTGGTGATATAGTGTAAATTTAAATGAATGGCTACTATAAAACTAGTAATTTCAACGTTAGACTCATCTATAGAAGTATAGAGGTATTCCCTCAAGAGCTAGGTATACATTTTAAGTCCGACCACAAACAGTGCCGTAATTAACAAGACCGACCGCACCTGCTAATGTGGGGAACATAATTAAGTTTAACTACTATTAAAAATCAGTTTTAAAAAGCTTATGTATTGAGCTTTTCTAATTAGAGATTTTATTTTAAATATTTGATATATACTGAGCTAAAATAGGTATCTATTTTAGTTCATTACTATTATAAATAAAAATCTTTGATCCTTTTGCTGTATTATGAAAATAAAATGTTAGTCTCATAATTTGAAAAAAATTCCAGTCGCAAGAATGACTTATTAATTATTAATATTTTCTTTTCATTGCTCTGGTGACAAGGCAAGAGCGCGGCGTTAAGTTTTGCTACTCATCACAAAAAACATGGAGTATCTTAACACTTGATTCTCTCATTCGACCCTGCTATATGCGGGATACACCGTGAAAACATTTCTACTTCATTCCTAGAGATAAAGCATGAAGCTTAGTAAGTCCTAGCAGTTTAAATATAGAATGTAGAGTTAGCCATTAAATAACGACATATAATATGATAGCACCTTCTTCAATAGTTACGGTGAGCGCGTCCCGTATGTATGTGAACGGGTCAGCGGTGTCAAAGAGGCCACGAGGGCCACGGTTGCTCTGTTCAATCGGAATTCAAATCGAGTGACATACGAGTGGGTGATACTTGCCCATTCATTATTAATATTTGATGATTTATTGTTGTTCAATTTAACACCATTCAGTGTACAAAGTCTAATTGAGGGCATTTATATTATATATTTTGTCGCTTGTTGTTCAACAATGTAAATTGTGATGTTTTTACAGATCATTACAAGACAATGATTTATAAGGAAACGTAGTGATCTATCACTCTCTCACCCTCATGTATAAATTTAACGAAAACGTATTCACAAATCGATATAAAATAGCTTTAAACAAACAAAATACAATATTACTAAGTTGAGTAGTTATGATGATATTTCATTAAAATGTACATTTCACAGTAAAGTTTTGAACCGTAAATGGATTTAAATTTTGCATTGTATCGTATAAACTGAGCGTAAATAATTGGCAAAGCTCACCCAAAGAGCTGCTGAAATAAAATTAGCCACATCCACGTCTCTACGTAGAGCCTTTGATGATATTAGACTAACTGATGTAGACATCAGACACAGCTGAGGGAAATGTATATTTGAAATTGCTTATTCAGTGGTAAGAATTACGTCAGTTATCCAATAAATTTTATTTATATTTGTAAATATGAATAAGAATATTGTTAATATACATTGTATATTTTATGAACATTAATTTGATGTTGTTTAATTATTTTAAGTAAATTCAAAGCTTTAATTTTATGCTCGAACCCACGTCCATTGGCCACTACGCCATACGTTCTCATTTTATATTTTATTGCATAGCTTGTTACAACTTATTAATGTCGTTAGCACCTTTGTAGGGAGATTTTTGCAAGTAGCGCTACACAAAGATTATTGCAAAGAGTTTGGCCTGAAATACTTGTTTCAAATTAGACATATTGATTTTATTATTCTGTTAGCATTACACATTTTATCATAACCCGATGAAGTTTCTTTAATTTTTGTACCTTCAAGCTGTATCCCGGAATAGCATGGTAGTCTAAAGGAACTCAGTGTAACCCGGTAAGGCATTTCGTTGCCCACTATCACCGATGTTTTGAGACATTGCCTGTTTAGTGGTGGAAATTAAGGATCAAGTTCAAAAAATGTCTAGTCGTATGTTTGCCATCACTTGTATCAGACGCGTGTCTAACTTCCGTCTGCAGTCCATTTGCACAGCAGCGCGCTGAAGGGGACTGACGCGATTTACAACAACGTGCCAGCCGCTGTAGCGTGTTTCGTACACATATCATTTCTTGGTGTAATGTTTGTGATTGCTTTGATTTAAATTATTCTCATGACACATGTTTTAAAGTACTTACTGTTAATACGATGGTTGTGGGTTTGATGCCCACTAAGGGGGATAGGCAAAGTGTGGCGCTGACACTCTACAGTGCCTTGCATTAGGTCTCTTCTGTCTACCTTTAAAGCGTGAAGTTGTAAAAAAAATGTAACTTGTGTAGTATTTTGGCACTCAAAACACAATGCCATCAGAATTCGTCTACCCTGCTACGTTATAGAGTGAAGATAGTAAAAAAAAAAATCGTAACATAACATATTTTATTTAACTCACAGTTTCCAATATATATATACTAAAGAATATTTTAGTTAGCTAGTGCTAACTAAAATATTTTTTACTAATAAATCAGAATAAATAGAGAAATCATTAAAAATCAAAACCCTCACAACGTTGATTTAATAAATGCCGTTCATATGAGATTTGTTTTGCAGAAGCAAAATAAGCTGTACTTAAAAGCTTAATTTTATCAAGCCAATCCAGCAGCTTAGTGACGAGATCGACATTTACAGCTCATGGCTGACTTTAGATGTACGTAAGTTTACAAACAGATAATATTACAGGTTTAGGATAAAAACATCATTTTAGCTGCGGCTTCGCCTCATCGAGAGATAAGCCTATAACCTTCTTAGATCCAACACAAAAATGTTTTTTCAATTCAAATCAGTAGTTTTTGATTAGAGCTTTCAACTGAACAAATTCTTCAGTTGTATTATGTAAAATATGAATACTTTTTGCACCACCGCGTCTGGTACGCGTAGCAGGCAGAGGGAGTCTCTTGTTAAAAAACTCCGATCCCCACTTTCAGAATAATTTTATAGATTTTCTCGTGTTAAGTATCAGAACTGAATGCCAGAGCGGGTAAGTAAATGGAATCCACGACCATCGCGCTTACAATCTAACCCCTGTGCCATGATGGATTAAAATTAATAAGTAACATTCTCTCTTATTAATATTTTTTTTGTAGCGGAAAGTTACCAATAGAGGTACGAAGATTTTTACAATACCCTAATGAGTTGTAAGAAGCGTATAAGAATTTCGACATAGCTTGATAAGAACTGCAAGAGCGCTTAGACGATTTCCAATAATCGCGACTTTGAATCCCGCTACGTAAAAGCTTCTATAGGTTTTCTAAAAATATTTTTTTATCCTGAGTTGGGGTATTTAAAAAAAATGTTGCTAAAATATCAGACTAGTTATACTTGTAATAATACTTGTAATAATGGTTGAGCTGATGGTGAAGCAGGTGCAGCTGTTCGACCAGGAGGCGTAGCACTGTAACTTTGTACGATATTGCCAATAGTGATTTAATGTTTTCTATCTAATATGTAATATTTTGTACTTCTGTGTTTTTAGAAACTGAAGTGGTAATTAAGGCAATCCATTTTCTAGTTTCATCACAAGGCCCTCGTCAAGTTATAATAAAGAACGAAGGCAGGGGGAACATAGTATTAAGAGACACTCCGTTCCCCACTTTCTAGATAATTTTAGAGACATTGCGCGTGAAGTGGCAGCACCCGCATTGTCTAAACCAAATAAATTATTTCCTCCAGCAGGGATCGAATCCATAACGGTCGCGTATTTAGGTTACAAATATTCTGTCAATCATACATACACACATATATGTATATCAACGTATTCAAATCTAAAGACACGTTTAGTCGGAGCGGCCTTCGTTAATCACGATGCGGACAGAAACCGCTAATTGGGAGAGCGATGTACCTGCCTGTGTTCAGAATTTACAGGATTTCAGAAATTCCCTGTACGACTGTAGTCCTTTTGTTTTCTTTATTCTTCTTTGTACAATGTCATACACGTTGTGCTTAATTTTTATTTCGTTAGAGGTATAATTTATGTTTGTGTGTAAATGTTGTCATAGTAAACGTTTTTTTTTCAGCTTCACTCATAAGTAAGGTAGGCAGAGGGAGTGTTAAAATACCCCGTTTTCCATTTTCCGTCTTATTTTCGAGTCAATGCCGCGCTTAGTATACGGAGAAATAAAACACCGTAAAATGGTGTGTGTAGAGACAATTCCAAATTTCCATCCCAATTTACTTGTACTTTATGAATGGTAGCTACGGTAACATTTTGTATATATTAGCCGTGTTGTATTTTATTATATAGTAATTAAGGATTACTATTTAATAATAATAATATCATAATACTATATAATCATAATACAAAATGAATAAACAACGTATTTATTTTAAATTTTTACACTGAATTCCCTTGACAAAGCAAATTAGCCAGAGAGACCTGGGAATCTAGTCTTAAGATACTCCTTTTTAGAGTTACGTATTCAAAGGGCAAAACGGGGCCCCATTACTGAGACTCTGTTGTCTGTCTGTCCGTCTGCCTGCAAACTATATCTTACGAACCGTGTTAAACAACTAAACTTTTCACAGATGAGGTGTTCATGCCTCCGTCTGCTAAACAACAAATACTAAAATCAGAATAAAATAACAATTCAAGGGTGCTCCTATGATCAAACATGATTTTGTTGTCGTTTTTATTGATAGTGATAAGGGTTCCATCGCGCGCGAGACCGCCTGGCACTTAACCGGTTTTAACTTATGTATAGGTATAGTTTTCTTATTCCACAGTCTAGGTAAAACGTTTCATACAATACCTTTATGTGTTCTATATGAGAGTCCCATTATTATTTTTTAAATGATCAGTACCTGCAAATAGAAATGGTATCTTTAAACAATATAAAATAATATCTGTTATAACTAATTCTATAACATTCAACACTAAACAACGCTAACTTGTATAATCCCAGCGCGGGAACTCAGGTGCAACCGTTAATTGGAATTGATCGTGTTTCTGCAGCTATTTTATACATTTATGATTTAATATCTTATTTCTTGTTTTATAAGGATATAGCATTTTAGATAAATATTTATGAGAAACTAAGGCTGTCGTGGGGCAACGCGGCGTCTAACTTTAAAGGCGATAATTGTGCGCTCGATTTCTTCTAGGAGGATTTTTTTTAATTTGCTCTTTCTAGCTCTAGTAACAAAATAAAACGCGGCGTTGAGTTCCGCCTCTCGACACACTATCTCTGGGAATAAGGCAGAAAGGTGAAGTACGAAATATTGTAATACTGAGTTTCGTCTTCTTACTCTGGCAGATATAATATACAGCGTGAAGCTGTAAAAAAAGAAAATATGATTAACAAAATATTTTTAACGATCACATTGTAGATATGTACGAGTGTATAAAAACAAAACTGCACAAATAAACGTTTAAATTCACTCAAACAGCGTCATGCTCCACGGCGGTCGCTATTACTGTGCTCCGGTTAATTAAAATACAATTTGAAACTGCAGTATATGTATATTTTAATCTTTGCAACAGTTGTGCGAAATTTAACCGCACTTATTCTCATAAAATTATACGTTTTCACGTAAAAAGTAGTAATAGGCGAAAATTTTCTGTAAAGTATCGCGTTTCTAAGCTTTGAAAGCTCATTTTTCTCTGAACTCTTAATATATCAGGAGAAAATCAACGGTTTTTCAAATAAATCCAACATAAAATGTTAAATAAAATAAATATATGATCTCAATGATCAAATCAGCTTTCTATGCTTGTTATAAACTTTCCGAGTAGTATTGAACTAAAACTTTCACTTTTATAGTTCATTTTTTTTCATAAAAAAATACAGAACGGCGATAAATTTCGCCACTTCACGCGTAATCTGCCTCACACACAATGTCAACCCTAGGTTTTGTGTTATGTATTTTGCAAACCAGCGTGCTGCGACGATATGTGAAGTTTCCCCAAACTTATAAAGTATATTTATATATATTAAATATAAACACTAAACCATAAAGGAATATCTTAGAGCAAAAATTACCATTTTCTATTTGACGAGCTCTCGAGACCGGTTGTTACTTCAAATTACTTCGGCCAGAGGGGTCCAATAGTACAGTCAGCGTCGGTATGAGTTAGCTTATGATTTTACTTTATTATATTATCTACATTATAAGAAATGGAACATAATGTTTAATATAAATTATATATAATTTAAAATGGACTTTAGCACACGATGCCTATAAAAATACAAAAAATCAATTAATGAATAAAGCATAAAGCCTTTGAAACTCTTAACTAACGAGATAATAATATCGTCCGTCTCCAGACCACACTTTTATAAATCCATCCTTTCAGGTAGTAGAGTCCTTGTTACCCACAAAAGCTGATTCTAGGGGATTCATTCAGGTAGCTTGGTCCTAATTGAATAGGACCAGGCTACCTAGCGGGTACCTTGTCAACAAAGGGTGAAGTACATACGCTTTTACTAAAAGCTTGTGTAAAAAATACACGCTTGTTGATTTTCAGCGGTTCCTAATATTATTGTGATAAACGAATTTTATATACGTTTTATGAATTTATTTTAAAGTAGTGTTGATGTATGTTTCTTTTCAATGTGTTTTTAAAGGACGACTTGCTATTATATAATTTACACATTTTTTTTTTACTTTCACGCTTGCACGCCGAATTTTTAATACATTGCGTGTTGAGTAGCGGAACTCAACAACAGGTTCATTTCTTCGAGTGGAAATCGGACCCACAAACGTTTACAGTTGCACAATCGTGGCCTCAACGAGTACTTATTTTAAAGATTTTATATTGATGTAATAAACTAAAAAGCTGTTATAATAATAAATGTTACGTACAATTAAGCATATAATTTTTCTAGACGGCATATATTGCGGCATGTGTGTGGATGTAAACGCAACAGGCCGTAGGTTCAATAATTATTCTAAATCGAGGAAGTGAAATATTTATTACGTCAATTTTTTTACTCTGGTGTCCAACAAAGGCGTAGCGTTGATTCCCGTCACTCACCACGCAATGCCTCCAGAATTTCGTGGAAAGTGTGGGGGATATATCGTGAACCTGAAAAAATGATATCTTGTTTTATTGTTTAATCATCATTACTTTTCAGATTGCTTCTTTAATTTAATTACTCTTAAGCAACAGACTGAGTTATATTCATTTTTATCAACAAATCCATATCATTTATACCTGAAAGAAGATACTTCTTCGGAATCACTGTAACAGATAAGCGTAATCCATTAGCCTCTGAAGGAACTGAATGTGTCGCTTTGAAAAATGTCGACATTTTCGCCGGTTCGTTAATGCCCGCTGGGATTGAGATCTGTTCGTTTGGTTAATACTTTGATAGAGATATTTGGGGTGCTTATATTTAAAAGGCATAGTAGAAATAAATCAACTTCATGCTGTATCCCCCACACAACAGACAGAAAGAAGAGAGGACTCTTCAACAATTTTTTTTTTGATATCGGTTAAAAATGTGGTTCATATAAAAGAAGTAGCTAATACCAATGTATTTTTCCACTTTTTGAGACATTATTGTGGGAATGGAACCCACAACCCTTACGTTTACAGTCAGATGCTGTATCACTGTGCCACGACGGCCCGAAAGCTCATTCAGCTCGTAAAATATGTTCTCTTTCCCAAAGATTGTTCTCATCGTGAAATAATGGACCTATTTAGGTCATTTGCGAAGCTTCGATAAATATCTACGAAGCAGTTTGATAATCGTTATTGCAAATTAGCAGCATTAAGGTCAAAGTTCGGGAAAGTTGGTAATTTAGGTAACCTTTTATATGAATACAAATATGTATTTATTTTTTGCTATTAAAATGTATTGTGGGAGGCTGTAACAGAGTCGTGGCATAGGGGCAATAGCGTGACGGTTATGGGTTCGATTCCGACACAGGAGAAATTAATATTTTTTTTCCACTCTTGGAATGGAATCTTAAAATTATGTTTTCAGTTTCCCTTTTCCTACCGTGCTATTTGCAATGTAAAAATAAAAAATATTGTACAAACTCCACCATTCAAGAAAATTTTATGTTCCAGCGTGCCGAGAAGGTCTCAAGTAAAAAATATGCATGAAAAATAAAATTCTACTAGAACGTTATTACTATAAAATGAATGTAAGCAATAAAGTTGAGTAAAAAATGTTCTAAAATTTGTCTAAAAGTAACGATCTTAATGTAGTCGTTAACAATGAAATATGTTCAGCTTTGTTTAGAGAATACGCCGTAATTAAACTAGAATTACAATTTTATGTATATTTTGGTTTGTTTTTATGTAATGGGAGTAGAAATGTAAAGACATTCCTTTCCTCAATTTCCACTAAATCTTCGAGACACTGCGCGTTGATTGGTGGAACTCAACGCTCAACTTGAACAAGTAAATGAAAACATTACTTTCCCTTGAGAGTGAATCACTATCGTGAGTGCTACAATAGAGCAAAAAACATACATTGTTAATTTTAAGCATTAGAGCACGTGAAAAGAAAGGAAGCATGCAGGGGCGAAACTCATATAGTTTGTATGTAAGATAATAAAAGTTAAAAATCTGAGGAATTACTGGATCGAACTGAAAGATATTTTTTTTGTTAGAAAGTCCATTTATTAATGAAGACTCATTGGAAATATTGGAGTAACTCAATTACCTACGAGTCGTATATGTCTAGATTAAAAAAAATAACCACATATTGTAACATAACCTAAAAAAATATATCATCATCCTATAAAATGTATCTTAAACATATCGTTATATTCTACTCTAGTAAAAATATGTAAAACAAAATTGAATAACGCGAGACCTCCCGTTAGAGTGGTCAAGCAAGTCTCCGATCGCCTGTAGGAAAGATACACTCAATTTATCCTTATAAAATCTTACTTTGAATTTTTTATTTTAGATATTATTTATTACTCAGATATATTTTGTTCTTTTAGCGATTGCTTCTTGACAGTTTATACAATTGAATTTATTTAGAATAAGTGGTTTTATGGTTTTACCATTTGTTTATGGTTTACCGCAGCGCAGTCGCGTGCCATCTTGCTTACTGTCGGACGTTCTCCCACTGTGCCACGAAAGAATTATTACTGCTTTAAAAATATCACATATATATATATATATATATATATATATATATATGTAAATGTAATTCCAAGTTTCAATAAAGCGGTCAAGCAGCGCCACACGAGCGCTCGCAACTCCACAAGAAATAGTCACAGTCAATTTATGTTTGGAGTCGCCGTCACAGCTCGAGCGAGCTGCGGATAAGGTTCGTTTAACTTTGTATGTTCAAGTAGAAAAATGTTTACAAAAATACGATAATGATGAAGTAGGAACATGGTTTGATATTGGCTAGAAGGAAGAAAATGTTTAATATATTAGTAGTTTTTTGTTATAAAAAAGCTTTCATTGGAGCAGAAAAAACATAGCCTTCCATTTTTCACTATCTGCCGTATTAGAAATACTATAAAGTTGAATAGCGGATATCAAAATAATAAAAGCAAGTAATTAATTTAAAACATAGCAAATAATTATTTTAATTCTAAACGCATTTAATATGAGGATTGCAATCAAATATAAGTTATTACACATGGTTATTATCCAGAACTAGCTTTGAGTTGGAGCTTGTATAAACATCAAATATTAATTACTATATCCTATGAGGACTAAACTAACTCAGTTTAGTTGATAATATATCAATATACTATGAGGAATTGCAGTACACTTACCGAGTTAGGTAATGTTGCATACCAGGGTAAAAATGTTATATCCTAAATTCGATTACTCACTAACGAGCTGTGAGTTCAATCCGAATGGGGGAATGGTCATATTTCAATTATTTTCATTATTTGTTACCCGTAACAAAACCAAAAAGACCGAGTGAAAATCAAGGAACGGAGAGTTGTTGCTATATGTGAGCTAGTTAAGGTGTAACTTTATATTCTAAAAGAGGAACCAAATGAAAACAAATTTTATTTTCGCATTAAAGTGTTGATGTAAATGTATAAGATTAAATCTCAGTGATAACAATAAGTCCCTTTGTCACTGACGACGCTAGACGTCTTCCAAGTTCCAACTGGAATGAACTTAAGTGGATTTGCTTCACTTTTATTTAAGTATCTCTCATAGATACCGATTCTAAATTTAATTTTTTACTTGTTTTTCTCTATCATACATGGCTTAACTTTAGAGGACAGTCGAGGCTCAGGGTCGTATGACTGGAAACGCAAGAAGTTGTGGATTCGATTCTTACTCGAGTAAATTAAGTATTTAACACTTTCACTTCTTTGCTCTCGTTACAAGGGAAAGCGCGGAGTTGCGATGCCTCCAGAGTTCGACGGAAACTGGGGAACGGAAATGTCTTAATGGGAACGGACTTTTTTTTTTTTTTTTTTTTTTTTTTTTTCGCTGGGAAATGCATTTAATGGGAACGGACTGTCTTAACCCTACGTTCCCAGGTTCCTATATATGCCTATCCTGCTATTTGCGGTATAAAGAGTAAACAAAATTAATGTAAATAAACAGTCTAATGTATTATGAATCTTTTACAGTCGTTATACAAAAACACTTGGTATGTAAATAGTTGTCCGCTCGAGACGAAAAGTGATTCATCTCGTTTTATTTAAATCAAAGCTGTCTGATGCTTCATGTATTACAATTTTTAAGAGTTGAATATACTGAAGTTACTTTTTTCATTAACATTTAAATTATTCTAGTTTTAAGAATATAACCTTATACCTATACCTTATAAATTTTGGTAAAAATTGACTTTAAGTTTATAATTTTTATGTTAATTTTTTCACCCAATTTCAGGTAATTCGTTTCACCTTCGAGAATATTATACATTAAGGACACATTTCAAGACACACACATTTTGTAAACTTTATTCTTCTTAAATAATAAAGTTTACATATCATGGTATATTATCTATTACAGATAAAAGCTAATAAACTCCTATAAAGGTTCCTATAAAGAACAAATATTTGCATGATATTTTGATATGTATTATGATTGCACTTAAGTCTACATTTGTGTCGTAAATTCCAGGCACTGATCTGAGCTCTTCTTACTGCAAATCGATAGGCAACTACAGTGAAGAGTGAAAACAGGGAAAGCTAAGGATTTTTTCATCGTATAAGGAGAAAAAATATAATGAGTGCTTTTCTCATGGATATCTCTCATCTAATAAAAAAAACAAATTGAGCTCAGTTGAGACTCAGAAGCATTGCTTCACAAGTGTGTGACTGTATATTCCACAGGTTGTGGGTTCAATTCCCACTCGAGGAAATTATATATTTAATCTTTTCATTTCCTCACTCTGGTAACCAGGCAAAGCACGGCTTTGAGGTCTATCACCCAACAAGCAATGCCTCTAAAATTTGGCAGAAAATGGGAAACGGAAGTTAATAGGCACGGAGTGTATTAACATTAAATTCCCAGGTCTGACTACCCCGTAAAAAAAATTCTCATAAAATAATTCACGTTAAGCACTTAACGATCTATTATAATTTGTAAGGAGATATACCGTTATATACATACACACCTATATACAGGGTGTAATGAATCGCAGTTCGCGAAGCGGCGATTTTGCGAGAATGTGCTTTGTATAATTAATTATGAGGAAAATCGCGAGCGTTTGTTAAACAAATTACGTACATAAATTAAACATAATCGCGCCTGGAGTGAAGACGTATTATAGTAGCCACGCCCTCTACCGTAGGTACGAGGCGCTATCGTTTTTAGGATTCCATACCTCAGAAGTACAATACGGAACCCTTATAAGATCACTTTTTAGTCATTCTGCCAATATCATTTATCTCGAGATCACGTGGAGGTACCTGAAATTAATATCAAATATTCAGGTCTACGTTTCTTAGTCAACGCAATCAAAAGATAGAAGCTTCTATGCATCGTTGTCGCTGCTTTTTTTATTAAAGTCACCGCAAAAATGAAAACCGAAGGTATATTTAATTACTGTTATCAACAGACAGTCCTAATTTTAACACATACCTAATATTATTCAAATTGTTAGCTTCGCAGGATCTCGGTGTTATTGTGTGCTTTTGTTATTCTACTTCTGCTCGTCGTGTGAAGTTACTAACTTGGCTTTGTTAATAGTCAATATTAGAATTGCAATGAAATTTTTTTAAATTGTTTTTTTTTAATTGGTGCTTGGTTGACAATTAATGGAAGTTGTTAAATTATATTATTTATATAATTTGTTTGATTATATAAAAAGTAGGTTCTGTTAGTGGTCTCCTTTACTTTCTAATCTTCCTACATGCTAACTATAAATTCATCCAAAACGGATCAATAGACCTGTTCCGGACAGGGCATTACACGAACTACTTGTTACTAAGTCCGTTACAAGACTATCTACCAAAATGTCGGTCGTCCTATCATGGCGCTAAGCCAAATGAACCATGAACACAGTGTTCGACCAAGTACAGTAAGCCTTCTTATAAATATTAAATGATCGTGCTTTATGACTCGATAGTAATATGTAGTAATTGATGTATTACTATTGTTTTATGTTTATTTGGTAGTAGCCCTTATATAGTGATGAAGAAGTTAGAGACATTATTTTTATTCGGCATAGATAATCTAATGTTAAGATATTTTGTTGAATAGCAGATTGTTCCTTATTTATATAGTGGAAGTTAATACTGTGTCACTACGGTATATAAATGTACCGTAGTGACACAGTAAGACAATGTCTGAATGTATCCGCCACTTAACACTAGAAGTGCCGAAGATTGAGACCCCCCTTGAACCGCCGTCGTGACAAATTTGTCCCATTCTATGTTTTCACATTCCCATTGTTATGTTGATTGTTGGTATAATACAAAAAAAATATTATTAAAATAATTCGTAAAATATGTAGACCATCTTTAATAATTAATTCTTATTCTTTAACAAACATAAAAGTACCAAAAAATAAAACACAAAGAAAGAATCAAATATTTCTAATACGTTCTAAGGTCGTGACAACTAACTGAATAACTCTTACAAAATTATAAGTTATTGAAATTAGTTAATATTATTAGTAGGCCAAGTAAAGCATAAATATATTCTTCATCAGTGATACATCACAGATGATTTATAACATTGCGTGGTAATGCCTCCAGAATTCGGCGGAAAATGCCAGCGGAGTGCATAGCACTAGGTTCCCAGGTTCCCTCTACCTACCCTACAATTGCCCACATTTGATATCAAGTGTTTTTCTGAAATTCAAGCCTAGCTTAGTCATCCTTTCATCTGATGCCTCACTTGGACTAGCGGCAAAATTTGGTATTGACACCAATTTTACCCCACTTTTCAGGCTATTATTTTTTAAGATTTATACATAAATGAATAGTTTTCAAATTTTTTCCTGTAGATGCTAGCTGCCAATTTTCATAATTCTAAATTAACTAAAAGTACCTTATTAATTTGATTCCTTTTATAGTGTCGAAATACATGTTTTTTACTATATAATCTTCTTTTAAGGGCGCTTTTTCAGGAAATCAAGGGACTGTAGATCGTCATATAGTTGATATTCATATACTCATTTGAATATCAACTCGATTTCTCCAAGCATTCCTGAGATAAAGGCACAGACAGACGGATGGACAAAAAAATGATCTTATAAGGGTTTTTTTTACCTTAAAAGCTACAGAACCCTAAAAACTTAGGCATAGACTGCTAAACCTACTATTCAATTTTTTTCCGCCCCCGCATTGCCCTTTCCCCTCCACCTCGTCCCTGAGGCATGAAAATATGTCAAATTATACCCTCAAATAATAAAATAATAATGGCGGGACAAAAATGACCCAGTGGCAGTTCTAGGTAAATCTCATTTTTTTAAAAAAACTATGACTGCTATAAAATTATTTATATTTTTAATTAAATAAAGGTGTAAAATTGGTAATAGTAAAAAAATTTCATTTACATAAATTAACAAATAAAAAAGTTAGGGTAAAACCCGGATAGTTGCCACACTTTTTGAAAAGCTCTTTTGTTAGAAATGTATACCACTACATTACCTATTCAATGTGTGTTCTTAAACATAGTATATTAATCTTCTAACTTAGCCAATTTTTTCAAATATAAATATTATTAATTTTGAGTACAGCCTGTTTTATGTGACCTCTAAAAAAGGGGATAGTTGCCTACTATGGCGGATACTAGCCTAACGTTAAAAATGGTTCGGGGGATACTTGCCTGTCTATTTTTTTTTCAAATAAAAGCGAACTTATATTAATTTAAGTAATCACTTTTTGTTATTGAACACAATCTTTCATTAAGTATTAATCAAAGTCAATATAATTATAAAATTACAACAAAATAGACTCCAAAATGGTAATTAAGTATCCAAAATAATAATTAAATATTACTATTTATTTTAAAGGTAGAACAACAAAAAAAAATAAGAATTAACTTTGGCATAGCATCTATTAAAACATTATTCAGTTCTAATTACTTATTAAACCCAAACAACACTTAAAAGTACTAAGGTTTTAAAATTTTAAATTTGAACATGTAATTTTTTAATTTAAAAAAATAAATAAATATTAGTATTTATCTTAAATATTAAAAATAATTATGGGAATAACTTTGGCATTAGTATTGATTATTACCAGAAACCAGTTTTCAATTTGCCACATCTCATGTAATGGTTTTTGAATGTTGTACAAGTTTCATGCAACCACATTCGACACATCTCACATTGTATCGAATCTGATTTTGATTTAGTTAAATTATAATTTTCAAAACATTCTACACAATAATTACCAACTTTAACTTCTTTGTTGGTATTTCATTTTTTTGAATTTGCTAATTGATATTGCTATTTTGAATTTCTTAAGGTTCGAGAGGATATGCTGTAAATCCGGGATATTTCGTTGATACTTTTTTGTTTTTTATTTAGATCTTCGAACGCAAGTGCTAAGCTATCTTCTGTCCAGGTGATGTGGCGCGGCACCACGCCTGGCTTTCGTTTATACTTGCGAGGCATTTTGCTGTTGAGAATTAATTTTATTTAAGATAAACTATAGTAAAGCCCAATAAAAATATCACCAAGAAAAAAAGGTAAAAGGTAAAAAAATGTGTAGTTACGGATAGTTGCCCCAGGGCAACAATCCGCAAAAGACAGTAAGGCAACTATCCTTTTTGATACGGATACTTGCCTTTTTTATTTACAAAATAAATAAAACATATTTAACAACAAAACGTTTATTACAGTGCAATTTAAACTCTAATGCAATCAAAGAAACAATTATTTTACTGAAACCGCAATTAGTTATAATTATATTTAACGGAGATTACTTGCCAATATAATTCTGACGCTCGTCAAAGTATCGTCGCGGAAGATTTTTACTCACACGGACAAAACTCGTGCACCTACTTCGAATGCTGATGCGGCACCGAGTCCTACGCGGGGGACGCTTCTTATTATGATCAAAAAGAAACACTGACAACACGTCTAACATAGAGCATTTGAAACTGAGGCATGTATCCGTCCGAGGCAACTATCTGGGTTTTACTATACAATCAACCTTGAGTTTGGGACAAAAATGGGACGGCAGCGCTTCTAGTGTTAAAACGCAATGTCTCCAAAATTTTCCGGAAAGTAGAAAGCGGAGTATATTAATATTGAACTCCTTCTCCCTATTCTGCTATATGTCAAGCTAAAAAATCATATTAAATATAATCATTTCCCAATTTAGTATTGAACCCACCTATTCGTAGTTAGTACAACACGAGTAAGACACCACGTCCAAAACCTAATTACGACGCCTTCAAACATGTACTCGTAGTTGTTACATTTAAAATGCAACAAGATCGCAAGATTAAAGCGCACTTATATTTTCCTTGTTTCAAGTTCCAGTTCGGGAACTTTAGAAGACGAAGCTCTAATTAACTCGCCGCAACGCTATTAAAAACTTCCCCCAGCTCGAAACTACCCGTCTTCTTAGCGAGCGATGAAAAATTGCAAAATGTTCAACAAATAGCGAAATTCAATGGGTATTTTTAGTGTAAATTTCTTCTCAGTTCAGTTATAGTATGTTTAAATGTAATTTTTAAGACAATTCATTTATTTCTTTGGTTTCACTCAGTGTGGTGTTGAGTTTCGCAATTCTCTTCATAAGGGGTAAAATTAATAAGTAATTTAATAACTACTGTTGATGTTTAATTATTTTTCTTTTGCTTTGAATTTAGGACAATACAATCATTATATATTTAAAAATACACTGTGTCGCTCATCCTTGTCCTAGCATTTCATTCTATCGAAACGAACGAACCAACCAAAAAGAAACGAAATTAACCAAAAAGATAATAAATCTTCAATATATGTAAAATGAGTTAACGCCTTGATTAAAAATTAAATGTTTTCCAACGGAATTGAACCTAAAACTATAGTACTATTTAAGTATAAAAGTGAAATCTAATATTTCAAATATTGTAAGTAAATACTCTCAACAGAAATTGACTGTGACTGTCCCTTGGTGACTCTCCTTTGAGCGTTAGAGTGAAACTGCCTTTTCTGGACCACAGGGTGCTTGAGATTCTTGGATATATTTACTTAAGTTACATATTTTTCATACAAAGGAAACCTAATTAAAAGCCGCTACGTTTCCTACTTTCCGCAAATTTTTCGATGTATTTTAGAGTGAGGAAACTACTAATTCATGTTCCCCAGGTGGGAGACGAACATTGTAGAAAAAAAACATAAAATTGTGGGAAAAACAAGAAAGCTAATTAACTAATTAAAGTAATAAGTGTAATTAATTAATTTATATCTCTATTTATAACTTCCTCAAAGTGAAATGCTTGAGAGTGCTTGAGTCGACCTGTCCTTGTTGAAACAGTTCTAACGTTAGAATCGTAACTTTTATTCTATAAATTAAATGAATGTAATGTAAATAATATTCAATATAATAGATATGTTCTTTTATTTAGTAATAGTCGGATTGAAAAGTATTTATTTTATTTCCACATTAAATTTTCAATCGTTTTTAGGCCGCACAATTTTCATTATTATCATACAATTATTAAGAATAAATAAATTATTTACTATTTTTGAGGCCATTCATGGCGCAGGGGCACGAAGAGTGACTGTAAACGTGACTTGTTGTGGGTTCGATGCTCACTCGATGAAAATAAATATTTATTTAAATGTATATATTAATTTGTTCGCTCTGGTGCTGAGTTCCGCCTCCAAAATTTGGCGAACACTGGGGAACAGAGTGTCTTATACTAGGTTCCCACTACCTCCCTTGATGAATGTGGGATGGGAGTCGTGAAGCTGATTTATTTTTTTATATTTCCTTTACAAGTGGATTTTCCAAAATGTACGTTCGAGAAGGTAAATAATCATTCCTTAGTGCTCGCCTATGCTCTACAAAAAAACCTATTTGGAAATTTTCTAAACTCTTTAAGTTTAACAGTTTTAAAAATTAAACGGAAGTGGGGAAGGAGTGTATGTACATAAGTTTCTCTTTGTAAAGTTAGACCTTTGTGGCAAAGGGTGAAGCTGCTAATGCTAACATTATAAAAGTTGTATAGAAATAAAAAAAAACTATTGAATATTTCCATTATATACATAAACGTAGTTTCGTCCTTTGTTGTATTACACAAACTAATAACAAAGAAAACAATACTTTACCAATAAAGTCCCGTATCATACATACTTCCATTAAGAACCCTTCACAAAGTGGATGACTGTAGGAAGAAGCTATTGTAGCATCGGCACTCCCCTCGTCCCGTTCTGGGGTATAACGGAATGAAACGATACACTTGTAGAATAAGTACTATTAACCTGATGTATCTCTTTTGTTGAAAGAGAATTGAACCCATTATATGCGTCACGACCCTTGGCTAAAATTGTTTGGATAATTTTTTAAATGAAAATAATAGGCATACATAAATCAGCAATCATCTCTGAAAACTACAGCTGATATCAAATATATTGTTTACGGAAATAAGAAACGCCGTGTCTTTATTTGGTAATAGCTGTATAATAATTTCGTTATAGAGCGACAAGAGTCTATCTTATTTTATTGTTCTGAGCGACGTGGGTACAAATTCAGCAAATTTTTTTTACATCTTATCTCAGAGTTAAGCAGAGGAAATCCAGTATTTTTGCTCAATATTCGAGACCTATATTTAAATATACAGATGATATGAATAAATGGGGCCGTAGTGACGGCGGTTGTGGATTCAATGTCCACTCGGGTGAGTTAAATTGTAAATATTTTTATTCCCTCGCTCTGGTAGAGAGACAAACGGCAGCTTTGGGTTCCCCCATTAAACATGCAATACCTCAAGAACTCGGTGGAAAGTGAGGAACGGAATTGTCTTAATAAGGAACGGAGTGTCTTAACACTAGGTTCCCATTTTCCCTCTGCCTGCCTTGCTATATGCGAGATACAGCATATAGCCATATAGTACAGCTAAACAGATTGAAAAATGAGAAGAATATAAAATCTTTATGAATTTGACATCAACGCAAAAGAAAGCCACAAAAATAACCAAAACGTAAAACAATGTAAATAAACATAACAAAAAACTCTTGAGCTCACTTAAAAACAAAGTGATTTTTCACGGTCTCTTTGTTCGATGTCAAGGAACTATCACCAGACATTCAGTCTGGTGATAGTACATCAAATTGTATAAAAACCTGAATACATTAAAGTCACTTTAGTGGAAAAAAACAAAAAAAAATATGAGAGAATCGTTTTGCATACAATTATAGGAAGGGTTGTATGAAACGGTTGATTGAATCAAAGTACTGTGATATATTTTTTAAGTTTTCTCATTCGTGCCTTATGTTGTTTGTCCACTTTATACACAAATATTAATACTGAGGCGATGGTTTTGGCGCGAACCACTCTCGGGGATACGACTGCAATTAAATGTCTTGCAATATTAAAATTTAACTCGTAGGACAAAAAGTGCAGTGTCATCGGTTGGGTAGCTTACTTATGTGTGGGACACAGCTTGAAGCTCAAAAAATAATACAAAAAGGACTAATTTCATAATACGGTACTTTTTCTAGTCTTTAATCTTTTTTAAGATTCTCTTTATCAAACCTTCTTTCCTTGCTGGTTTCTACTTAAATTGAGTTTCAAGCAATTAAAACATTGCATCTTGGGAATTCAATAAACTTAGAAGTTATAAAAAAATTAAACTTAGTATACACTAAGAATACTTATGAAAGAGGAGTGACTTGTCAATAATTTCTGGGAAGCGTTAGGCCACCGCCACTCGCGATACAGTTTTAACAAAAAAAGGAGAACGTAATTAATGTTTATAAAATAAATAGTAAGTCTTTATATTATAACTTATTCTGTCCACGTACATTATAAACTTCAGCTAACTTTAAGGTCTTCGAGGTGCGACAATTCGTTCAACTGAAACAAAGTGTAATTACATTTTATACTATTTTTGTAAAAACTACTTTGCCCAGTTAGAACGTGTTTGTTTATATATTGGTGTTATATATTTTTGGATTCAATTAGTGAACATCTGAAGTATAAATATAATATGTCATTAAAATTAAAAATGTTTCAAAAATTATAGAAGATAAAATATTATTAAAAAAATCTTAAAAACAAGCAAAACTTTGTAATTGGCCATTTTGTATGAACAACAATATTTTTTTTGTATACACTATATTATGCAATTGTCAAAATTACTTCTTTTTTATCCACAAAACTATATAACGAAAAGTTTCGTTTTCCACAAAATTGCGGTACGAGTATATTCAGTGCTTTCCAGTTAACAATATTTTTTCCGGTCCCAGCACCTATTAAAGTCGTGTGCCAAATTTTCGTAAAAAATACTGTAACCACTCGGCTAGTGCCAGCAATAGTGTCAGTAAAGTCCGGTACTAGTAGTACTAGCTACGAGTACGTTACCAACATTTGTCCATACGATTCTATATGGAACGTATCGAAATATCTAAATAGGCTGTCTAGTCTAGTGTTGTTTATTTACGTGTGAAAATATTTGCCAAATGAATGATATTTGCATTGTTATTTTAAAATGAAAAATAATTTTCGTATTGTACATTAAAAAAAATAGTCCGGAGAGATAGACCACACGTACTCTAACGCCCAATGTTAATAACCAATCCTAATCCAAAAATGGCTACCATAGATTGAAATAGACAGAGATGGAGGTAGGCATGCAGGTTAGTGATTGGATACATATGTCGGACAGTACGAGATAGACGTTAACTGGGGATAGGAGATACATTATTAATATTGGGCGTAAATTAACAAAAAGTAGCTAGTTAAACTTCATTAAAAATTAACAACAACAAAGTGAAGATAATTAAAAATAAACTAAATAATTAGTGTTTATTTACTTTTTTTTTGGTAAAATCAAATTAAATTTAAATTTAAAAATCAATTTTATAAATATTTAATTACTAGCGACCCTCTTGCGGCTTCGCCCGCTTTAACTACTGGATTATTCATATAATGTATGTTTGCAAAGCACTTAAGATAATGTGAAAATTAATTAAACCCTAATGATACCCGCATTTTCGTAGTTTCAATAAGGATTTTCCAAATGTTTTACACAGAAAGGATTTTTTAGTAGGTACCGTAATTTTAAACCTGTGCTACTAATCTTTACAAATACTTATTAAAATATATTTAAATGACTATTTTAAACGGAAGAAATTATAAACAAAAACTTACCTACTAATAACTACTACAAAAAATATGAAACCAAATATATCGCGCTGAAATTATACATTGAACTCCAATTATCCAATACGTGCGAACGCATCTAAATCTTCTTTGCTATAAAGGCAGGCGGGTTTTTTTTTCGAGCTTGTGGTTAATGCTAAAGAGGGTATTCTCTCCCTGATGAAAAGCTAGCACTACGTGGCTGCCTGTGAGGAAAATTAAATAGAATGCATCGGTCAGGAATCGAACCCGGGCCGCCCGCGTGGCAGGCGAGCATTCTACCACTGAACCACTGATGCGTGTAAGGCAGGCGGGCGCGGCGGACGCGCTTAGTCGAGTGGCGAGCCGTTTCGCAGCAAGGATTTTTTGATATTGTAACAACTTCCAAAGTACAGGTAAAAGATAGTTTTGATCTACATTAAATGGCCAACGTAACTAATATACTTATTTATATGCCGAGAGTAAGGGATAAGTAAAACATAACTCGATACAGTTGACGTGTAAAAGGCGTGATGTGTCAACAATTAAATGCGTTTTTCTCTAAAACTATTCGCAATTTCGAAATAGTGTAAAAAGCAAATTTTATCTTCGTGTAACGTAGAAAATTAATAAAGTATTTTAAAGGATAAGGATTAATACCATTATGGAAAAATATGACTCACAATAAAAAATATATTGAAATTATTATTTTTAGACAGAAAAATGATCACTACACGTTATTCTCAGAAGATACGAATATGCTGTCGCGCACTTTTTTGTCGATCTTAATAAGAGGAACAATACTCCTGTACATTTTTTTCATGTAGTACTTACCATTAAAGCAGCGCATGCGCGAAAGTGTCTCAACGGGTAGGACTTTATACACATTTATCGTATTTATGTTAATTTACATAAAAATGTACAAATAATAAACTATATATAAACCTTCTATGAAAAATACTCGACCTAATGGTGAAAACCGCATCAAAATCCGTTGGGTGACTTAGAAGAAGAAGAGTTAGAAACAACAGATAGACACGAAAAGCGACTTTGTTTTATAAGATATAGGAATAAGTTTATATACTTATATTTTTTTACTACCGACTGCAATAATTGGCGTCGTAATCATATAATATTGCGCTGCTTCTAATGTAAAAATGCAAAAATAAGCACACAATAAATACCTACTAGTCGAAATGAGAACCACCCCTTTTAGAATGCTAGAAATGCCACTAGATTCCCTCTACCCACCCAAAAATACTATAAATACTAAATAAAATATGAAAAATAACAACAATAAAAAAGGTGAAAGTCTAATTTGCATTTCCAATAATTTCACAAGTCGCCTGCGGAGCGGAACAAATTACCGAGACCGTGAAGTAACGAGCTTCACAGCGTGACTCGCCACGATCACTTCTAAAAACTTCTTCCGCCCGCACTGAGCTTCTGTTTTACAGAAAAAAGGCAATAAGAGGACTTAATTAGTGATCGGAGATTAATGTTGGTGTCTTTGTTTAAAATTGTTAGTTTTTTTCGCAGTTTTATTTATATTTTAATTTAGATTTTACTCGTGGCTCTGCCTTTGTGTTCAAATGTAAATAACTAAGAACTGGTTGTGGTGACCGGCGTAACTCCGACCGCAGAGTTTTGATGTAATATACAAAGTGGACTATCTGGACTGATATAATGATAAAAGAGACAAACTCTGATTTGATATGTTTTTAACTTTTTCTTTCAACAACGTAATGTTACATAATCATCGAGTATTACGATAGGTATAATTTCATATAACCCAGTTTAAATAGATCAAATTCCCCTCCTGCTGTTTAAATGTGTCATGTGTCATCTAACACTCTTAGTTATTTATATTCACATATTGACATTTATTAAGTCTAGTTTAAACCGACAGCCGACCTATATTAAAAAAGCGACTCAGCGGCGTCTACATTGAATAAAACTCCCACTAAAATGATTTGGTGCCGTTAAAACAAGCGCCCGTCCGCAGAAAATATTAAAGAAACGAAATTGAAAATCTAGATCCAAGAAAGTGGCTGAAATGAAGCGATAACTTAGAAATATACTGGATAGCCCCAAGATATTCAAAAGTTTTGGGTTAAACTGCAGTACAGCGAACTTGAAGTCCCAAAGCTTGGATGAAAATTGGCCTCCAGCCAGAAGCAAAACTGGGAATAAAATTGAAAATTTAAAACGCGCCCGACTTAATGATTCTGTCGCGAAATCTTATTAGTGTTATAACTTTACAAAAAGAAATAAAAGTTAATTGCTTGGCACAAGACTACAGAATTCCGTTTTAAGTGCTGACCGAAATGAGTCGATGTAAATTGGCCTCTCACGGGGTTGAAGTGCTCGACTTCTTTTGTTCGCGAACTTTTCTGATCTTGAAATATACTGGCTCCCGACCCTCGCGCACTCACTAACAGCGCGGCTGAGGAATGTGCTTTTGAATATACCATTGCATTTCGCGTTTTCTTAGAATTGTATGCCATACGTGTTTAGTTAGGCGTTAACAATTTCGTAAGTTATAATGAAGCGCTCAAAATTAAAACTACGTTCATAATAAAAATGAATTTACAATACATCCTTTATTGTATTTTTATATTAAAACTGTTTCGTTACTGAGTGAAAAAACTAATTTTCTATTTTATTTGTAAAAGGTCACGTAAATAAACGACGACGACTAGTTAATTATTAAGAACTACAAACATATACACTATATTGGAAGAAGAGTAAAACCTACAGAATATAAAATAAAAATTAAAAAAAGATGATTTACTCAGTGATCTAGATTCCTAGAAGAATATATTCCTCACCAACTAAAATTATAAAAAATGGAAAAGTGTATTATATCCAGACTAAATAAATAAAAAAATCATAAAATAAAATTAGAAATTAGTTGTAGCGCAGGGCACAAAAGTGTGCGATTTAAACACAATGGTTATCGGCTCGATTTTCACAGAATAGTCTGGTGCCCACCCCAGGAGATTATCTAACAAATCAAAAAACAACGCTTACACGAATATATTTATACAAAGGTAAAGCCTGGACTTTACCTTCGGCTTTTTTCTGAACTTGGCATTTGGCAATGGGGGTGTTAAAGCACTCCGTTCATCCACAAATTTTGCGTTTATAGTCAGCCGCTGTGCCACTAAGGGCACCAAATCTAAATTGAACAATGTTAACTCTACATATATGGTAAATATAAGCATTCCCCCGAGTGAGATTCGAACTCACAACCCTTATATTCATTAACACGCTTCTACAATTACCCTAGTGTCTAACCTAATACTGATCCTTGTTCCAACAATGGAACAACGTATGAAGTTAGTGCAATATACCGTCCACTATCCCTGCATGTGGCACATAGTCTAAATTTCCCAGGTCACTTATAACATATAGTCTCTATGACAATAATCGTTAACGGCATTCTCCAAATACACATGGAACTATGTTTAATCAAAGCCAATGGAGTAGGTATTTACGAATTAGGATATGCTAGTTCTGTTACACTTTGTATGGTCTTTCGATATCATACTTTGCAGAATTATTGCCTTATTCTCATTATATTAGTACACTAGTGGACCCGGACGCGGCTACGCCTGCTTAAACTATAAGAATTTTTATTAAATATATTTTCAGTTTTCAATAGAATTAGTAAGAAAATATAAGCTTAAATAATCAAAATAATAATTAGAGACATATTATTAGAAAAATTATCTGAGAAATTGAAAACCAACATAAGAAGTAAAAGTAACTAAAGGATATTCTTAATATTAGAAAAAGTACCTAGAACCTGTGCCTTAAAACTACCTAAAAATATTTTTTGCCAGCAATATCAAATAAAATAAGAAGAGAACCAAAGTGTATTTTAAATTAATTATAAACAACAAATAAAGTTCGAAAATGTATTAAAATTTATAAAACCATCAACGTCATCTGCCCGTTCGCGTCGGTCATACTCATACTATGCCGCCCGAAGGCTAGATCATTGCGAATCAGTGACATCTTAATTATTTATTTAATAGAATGTTACACAGTTAACTATAATGTCAATCTAGATAAAATGCTAAAAGTGACTATTATGTTTATTTTCATAAGGATGAATATCAAAATGTCGCGGTAACGGTTGCGTAGCGACGCGATGGTTGTTATTAACATGGCAGAATAAATTGCATGTCAAATTAGAAAGTACTTTAAAATATATTAGTATATATGTGTAATGTAATGTCATATAGCCTATAGCACTTCTGAAGAAAGCAGCTTTCATACAAAACAAAAACAATGAAAATCGGACCAGTAGATCCAGAGATCTTAGCGTGTTACGTTCCCACACAACCCGGGAATCGCTGACCTAGGACCACCCAGAACATGTCCCCCAACATTACCCATAATTTCATTTCCAATTAATACATTGCACAATTCTCTTAAATCTTGGAATTGTTATTTGAATCCCCGCACCTGCAGTTGTAATTAAAATTAAAATTAAACATAGGAATAAAAATCATTCTTGTCTCCGACTTTGAGCAAGTCTCACCTTTTGTAATAATAAGTTAATTTTAATAAAATATTTTTAAGTAAAATCGGTTTTTTTTGGAACCTACGCTGCCACCGTACATAATTGGCGCAGTCGGTAGGATACTCGCGGGCCGGGTCGCGAGCAACGTAACTTAAAATTCGGGAATATCGAATTTAACGTCTCCGCGGACCACCCGGGTGGCTCTCAAGCACCAGCACGAGTATCCAGAATCTACGAGGCGGCGCAGGAGTATCCAGACATTGATGCACCAGAGAAAACAGATTTAACCCAGTAAGTACATTAGAATCTTTCTAGTGATTGCTTACCCGTATTTTTAAGTTTCCTTTTTCCGTTTCCTTTTTGTGGCAATTGGAGATTTTTTTATATTAATTTAGGTTTAATACCATTTAAAACGCGGTTCTTAAATTTCCTTTTTCGGTAATCTAAGATATATAGGTTTAGTAATTTAGTATATTATTATAAGGTATTTTTTTTTATAATATAATTAAATAGAATATAATTAAATTAAAATGTCGGAATTAGATAACATTTTTAAAGCTTTACGCCTAGTGCCCGAATTTGACGGAAATTCAAATGTTTTACCCAGATTTATTAGTTTATGCGATCAATTGGTACAGGAATTTATTAGTAATAATCCCGATAATAATTTAGTTAATATTGCTCTGGCAAATGGTATTTTAAATAAAGTAACAGGCTCAGCGGCACGCTTAATAAATACAAGTGGTATTCCATCAGACTGGAGTGGCATTCGTAAGTCGCTAATTAATAATTTTTCAGATCAACGCGATGAAACTGCGTTGTACAATGATCTCTCTCTTTTAACACAGGGATCTAATACCCCTCAGGAATTTTATGAACGTTGCCAAAATTTATTTAGTACAATAATGACATATATTACATTGCATGAGGAAATTGGTACTACAATAGCAGCTAAAAGAATTTTATATCAGAAATTAACTTTGCAAGCGTTTTTAAGAGGTTTAAAGGACCCCTTAGGCTCACGCATACGATGCATGAGGCCGGAAACCATAGAAAAAGCGTTAGAATTCGTTCAAGACGAATTAAATACTATGTATTTACAGGCTAGAAATGAACCCGACAGGACAAAGCACCCCCAGAATTTTTCTTCTCAGTCTTTTAAGGTAAATAATTTTAATAACCACATTCCACAGTTTAAGCCACATTTTCAAGCTAATTATCCACTTCGTAATAATTTTATAACTAACCCACAACAGACATTACATAGACAACACTTAGGCCCAACACGTACTCAACAAATATTTAGAGCACAACCCCCAAATTATAATCCCCATAATGCATTTAGAATTAACCCACGTAATGCACCCCCACAATTTAACTCGACCTCTCAGGCACCTCGTCCTATGAGCGGTGTTAGTACTTTTGTACCTAGAAATTTACCACCTACTAGACATATTCCAGGACATGATTGGAGTAAGCACGGAAACCCACCACCGTCGAATTATTTTAAAACAAGGGAAATGAATTTCCACGACAGTGACCTTTATGAATAGTACTATGACTATTATGATTATTATGACGATAATGAATATTATAATTACGACTATTATTATTACGCAAATCCATATTATAGTAGCGAACCACCCCAAGAATTATCTCAAAATTGCGAACAAATTGTAGAGGAACCTTCGTCATCAACTCTTAATAAAGAAGAGGATTTTCAGAAACTCAAAATTTTAGACAAACCAAAATAGAACTTAATCTCCAAACTCAACGTCAACTTCCCTATATTCAGATTAAAAATCCCCCTCTAAAATTGCTTATCGATACCGGCGCGAATCAATCTTTTATAAGTCCAGATGCAGTAGAAAAATATTTTAATAAATTTTCTTTAAAATATGATCCTTTCGAAGTAAGTAACGTACACGCTGTAAGTAGACATAAGTATTCCGTAACTATTCCCAGTTTTCCTGAATTTAATAGTAAAGATAGCATTACATTTTTTATATATAAGTTCCATAATTATTTTGACGGTTTAATCGGTACGGATTTATTAGATAAATGGGAAGCGACTATCGATTATAAAAGAAAATTATTTGTTACTTTAAACGCGTGTAACCCTATTCAAATTTATAATTCGTGTAATTTAAATTTGTACGAAAATATTATACCGGCAGGTACCTCGAAATTAGTAAAGTTACCAATTAATATTCGTGAAGGTGAAATTTTTATCCCAGAACAAGTAATCTCTAGTTGTATTATAAAGGAATGTTTAACTTGCGCGAAAAATAACAGAGCTATTTTAGAAATTTATAACCCCACACGCAATGACATTATTTTTTCTATCGACAAACCTATCCAGGCGGAATTGAATAATATCGAATATAAGCATACCGAGCGAATGATAGAACGCGAAAAAGATGTTCTCTCCCGTTTACGGACTAGCCATTTAAATGAGGAAGAAAGAATTAATTTAGAAACGCTTTGTGGTCGTTATTCGGATATATTTTATTTAGAAGGCGAAACCTTAACATTTAGCAATACAATTAAGCATTCGATTAAAACGACAGATGAAATACCCGTATATACTAAAAGCTATAGGTATCCTTTTATACATAGACAGGAAGTTAGGGAACAAATTCAGAGCATGTTAGATCAAGGAATTATTAGACCCTCAGACTCAGCTTGGAGCTCTCCCATATGGATCGTTCCAAAGAAAAGCGACGCTTCAGGAAAAACTAAGTGGCGCATTGTCATAGATTTTCGTAAAGTTAATGAAAAAACGATTGACGATAAGTATCCTATACCGAATATATCGGATATTTTGGATAAATTAGGTAATTGTCAATATTTTAGTACATTAGACCTTGCTAGCGGGTTCCACCAAATTGAGATGAACCCCGCCGACATTTCTAAAACCGCTTTTAATGTGGAGCATGGGCATTTCGAGTTTTTAAGAATGCCCATGGGCTTAAAAAACGCACCCTCGACCTTTCAAAGGGTCATGGATAATGTCTTACGTGGTTTACAAAATAAAATATGCTTAGTATATTTAGATGACATAATAGTTTTTAGCACTTCACTTCAAGAACACATAGAAAATTTAGGAAAAGTCTTTGATAGGTTACGCGAGTCAAATTTTAGAATACAAATGAGTAAGTCGGAATTTTTAAAAAAAGAAACAGCATATTTAGGTCATATTATTACATGCGACGGAATAAAACCAAATCCCGACAAGATATCTGCTATTCAAAATTATCCCATTCCGAAAACGAGTACCGAGATAAAACGATTTTTAGGACTCGTAGGTTACTATAGAAAATTTATTCCCAACTTTGCAAAGATTATAAAACCACTCACTCAATGTTTAAAAAAAGGTTCAAAAATTATTTTAAATCAAGATTATACAGATTGTTTCGAAAAATGTAAAAAATTATTGATTAACGATCCCATCCTGCAATACCCCGACTTTTCTAAGGACTTTATACTGACTACGGACGCTTCGAATTTAGCTATAGGCGCTGTACTTTCGCAAGGACCTATTGGTTCAGATAAACCCATTGCATATGCATCTAGAACTTTAAACACGAGCGAAATTAATTATAGCACAATTGAGAAGGAATTATTAGCGATAGTTTGGGCTACGAAGTATTTCCGCCCCTATTTATTTGGAAGAAAATTTAAAATTATGACTGACCATAGACCCCTTCAGTGGATTATGAATATTAAAGAACCCAATTCCCGACTGACTCGATGGAGGTTAAAATTAAGTGAATATGATTTTTCTGTAATATATAAGCAGGGTAAATATAATTGCAATGCCGACGCTTTATCCCGTATAGAGATTCATAATGAAGAAGCGAATTCAATTGCAGTAAATTGCTCAGAACAATCCCCTTCGAATTCAAATACAGCAACCGTACATACAGACTCAGAAAACCCTATTTTAGAAATTCCCATAACTGACGACCCCTTAAATAAATTTCATAGGCAGATTATTTTTAACATAGTTGGCGACATTAAAAGTAGACCTGTGGTATCGAAAATATTTGAAAATTATATAAAAACTACTATTTCAATTTCAAGTTCGAATCTAGAAAACGACGTAGTAAATGCGGTAAAAGAATACATAAATCCCAAGGTAAAAACTGGTATTTTAATTAATCCCCCATTAGATATGTATAAGATAATCCCAATAATTCAAAATAACTTTAAAAATTCTTCAATGAACCTTCTCCTTTGTAAAAATAATTTAGAAAATGTAAAAGATTATTTAAAACAACAAGAAATAATTAAAAACTATCATGAAGGTAAAACGAACCATCGCGGAATAAATGAAAGTTATCTCTCGTTATCGAAACGATATTTTTGGCCAAAATTAAAGGAACAGGTTACGAAATATATTAATGAATGTTCTATCTGTGGGCAAGCGAAGTATGACCGTAATCCTATTAAGCAAAAATTTCAAATTGTTCCTCCCCCAACTAAACCTTTCACCATAGTTCATTTAGATTTATTTAGTGTGGAAAATCAAAAATATTTAACAATAATTGACGCATTTTCAAAATACGCACAAGCTTATCATTTAAGGGATGCTACTGCGATTAGTGTCGTACAAGGGTTATTAATGTTTTTCACTCATCACGGTGTGCCCTTGACGGTCGTAACCGATAGAGGTCCCGAATTTTCAAACCAATTATTTTTAGAGTTCCTTAGACTACATAAAATTATTCACCATAAGATATTACCTTGTTCGCCTAATGAAAACGGAATAGTAGAACGGCTCCATTCCACATTATTAGAACATTTAAGGATATTAAAATTAAACCAAAATGGAGAATCAGTTATTAATCTCATGCCTTATGCCCTCTTAGCTTACAATAGTTCTATTCATAGTTTCACAAAATGTCGACCTTTAGATATAATAACTGGACATTTCGACCCCCGTGATCCCGTAGACATTGACCTGACAGAACAATTATTACAATTATATATAAGCGATCATCGTGACCGAATGAAAAAGGTTTATGGCATTATTAACGAATCTTCCTTACACCAACGAACCCAAATTATTGAAAATTTAAATAAAGATAGGGAACCCGAGACTATTTACTTACCCGACCAACAGATATTCATACGAAACCCTAAATCGTCTCGACAAAAACTAGCCTCTCGTTTTACTCGTGATAATGTTTTAGCTGATTTACCAATACACATTTATACAAAGAAAAAACGATTACCTGTCGCAAAAACGAGGCTAAAAAGAGTACCTAATAGTGCTCGATTGTCACAGACTGACGATCCTGTTAATGACCTTGACCCTAGCGGAAGAAATTAATTTTAGTAACGTGTAGATTTAAGTAAAATTCGTAATAGTTTAGATTTTAAAGCTTTCCCTTTTCCAAATGCAATGCAGCTGAAAACTTTTAAGTTTTACCGTGTTAAGAGAGGACTCATTGATCTATTAGGGTCTGTAATAAAAAGTATTTCGGGAAATCTCGACTACACGGACGCCATAAAGTATGATAGAGCCATTAACTTACTAGAAAAAAATAATGAGTAATTTAACGAATACGGAACTGAAAACTAAATTTTATAACTTTTACACATTTTTAATTTTAGGAGGCAACATTCGTGCCAAAAGTAATTATCAATCTATTTTCATTTTTAATATGTATCAAGATATGTTAAGCAAATTAAATACAGTATATAAGGAAATTAACTTTTAGATATTAGTTTTAGTTTTATAAATGAAGGTTATTATTATAATGCTTAAGATATTATTTTAATTTTCAAGTTTCCAATTGTTTTCCCTAAGAATTTTCCTGAATCATTTGTACTCTGTACCTAAAATAAATCGCCACATCTTTTATTCCTCTCACCCCTTCCTAGCAATTCACGAAAAAGATTTTATGTACCTACATAGAGGCTGAATGCCCGAAGATCGGTGAATCATACCTATATGATCTTATTGTTAACTAAAACCTACAAGGAAATTCTGAAATAACACAAAAACTGAAATTTTCGAGGCAACTAAGAAATTTTCCGCGTCTTTATCATACCACAGTTCCATTTTACGAAATTATTTTATGAAACTTAAGAAAAATGAAAAGCCGAAGCCATCGAGTGAAGGGAATTCTTCAAAGGGAGAGACCAGCGCTCGAGATCCACTAGAGCACATTCTCCAGCACTATTCGAGATCCAAGGACACCGAATAGGTGCTGTTCTTCAGGAGGGAGGTGTTACGTTCCCACACAACCCGGGAATCGCTGACCTAGGACCACCCAGAACATGTCCCCCAACATTACCCATAATTTCATTTCCAATTAATACATTGCACAATTCTCTTAAATCTTGGAATTGTTATTTGAATCCCCGCACCTGCAGTTGTAATTAAAATTAAAATTAAACATAGGAATAAAAATCATTCTTGTCTCCGACTTTGAGCAAGTCTCACCTTTTGTAATAATAAGTTAATTTTAATAAAATATTTTTAAGTAAAATCGGTTTTTTTTGGAACCTACGCTGCCACCGTACATAATTAGCGTTCAAACAAACAAACAAACAAACAAACAAACAAACAAACAAACAAACAAACAAACAAACTCTTCCGCTTTATTATATTAGTATAGATGTACAGAGGTAATACACACATGTCTTTTTATTGTATGTTGTATTACATTACAGATTTTTTTATTATTATTTATATTAAAAATTTTATTTAAACCAGTTCAGTCTGATCTACACACTTTTTCTGGCATGTAGAAAAGTTAGCAGAGAAAGACTAATGCCATGACACTCCGTTCTCTGTTTTCCCCTGTTACGTCTGGTCCGCTCTTCGATTGAATGGCCGAGTTCAATGATACGCTTAATATTACTAGAGCTCAGAAATGAAAATAATTCATACCCTCCGGTGGAAATGGAACTAATGCACTATATCTGCCTTCAAATAAAATATAAACATGCAAAACTTTAAATACGAACTGTTCAACTTATTTTTATAAGCGTATGCGTAATTTGTTAAAGATAACAGCATAGAGTACTATAATATTCATGGTTTCCATCGTAGCGTGTATCGTAAACGCGGTTTAACGGCGCTCTCCTCTAATACGGCAATGGCTGCTGTGGGTACAGTGGATACTAAGATTTCACGATCACGCTTATCCCGCATATCGCAACATAGGTAAGACTATCAGCGGGAAAAAAAAAGAGAAAAATATTTTTTATCTATTAAATTTCCTACATGCTTGCAGGGGTTTAATTATTAATATACTTCAAATATCATATTTATATGAAAGTATAAATGTTTTCTCTGGAGGAATTGAAATCTATAACCACTCTTTCACTCCACTAATGGAACAGAGTGTCTCAACACTAGGGTACCCTGCCTGCCCTGCTATACGCAGCATTCAGCATGAATTTAATAAAAATATAGGACCATCTAAATAAACTCAATATTATATACATACATATTTCCATACGATAAGGCACTTTACACAAAGTACCGCCGCTATTTAAATACAAACAGCGATATGAAGTAGGAACACGTATCGATTTATTCACGAAGTAGAAACTACTACTATACAGTGTACAATAATTCAATGAGAGTCTGATAACATCTGTAAATGTTATACTCCTATACTTACTAGCGAATAATTTGTGCAGAACTGAAGGAACTTGCTTTGTTTATTTGGTTATATTTCATATATCAACTGTATTTTAGTAATGCGTTTAGAACCATCTTACGTAAACTACATTAGTTATTACTCAATGACAGCCTGTAGCCGGACAAAGTCGCGGTTATAGTGGGTTCGATCCGCAGTCAGGAGAATGATTTATTTCTATTTCCCCGTTCTGGTAAAAAGTGGCGTATAGTTCCGGTGCTCGATACACAATGTCTTGAATTCGGACGATAAATGGACAATGAAGTGTTTTAACACTAGATTCTTTTCGCCAATACTGCTCTTCAGGAAGAACTTGAGACTGCTAAAAAAATATTATTGTTACCTTAATAAGTTAAACCTTTAATTTTCAAACGATAGATAAGTAGTGCGTTACGTTTACCACCTTTCACGGAATTTTAAGACATTATATATTAGGCGGTGGAACTCAACGCCGCATTTCATCTTAAAGAGCTTAGATTATTTGGATATTTTCCAAAAAAAATACTTTGGAAAAACGGCTGCAACATTACAACCAAGTTTTTTACACATAGGTACCAATATAAACAAGTTAGAAACGTTCCATACAACATCCGAGTAACACATTCGGTATAAAATATATGTAACAAAAACACTACCTCCTGCTATCAGTTTGCAAACTAGTTCTCCAGACCAGACGCTGTTTTCATTTGATATTTCGTAGAGTACAATTTAAACTTCGGCTTTGCAAAGTTCTAGTCAATGTAACCAATATTTGTGTGTATTTTGACGCATTTTTTAGCGTGAAGCTGATTCATTTATTTTATTTAAAATAAGTCAGGCGTTAAGTCCTTAGTCCACCACTTATAACACTTACTTCTCTTTGCCTATTTATCATTATTTTTTTCATATTTTCTATTAAAACATAATACATATATCTAATATTAACTATTCAAAAACCATAAAGATTATTCCCTGCAAATGGAGTGTGTAACACATATACACAAATCGGCTGTATTTTAGAATTTCATTGCAGCAAACCAGTTTGAACTGTAAGGAATATCTGGTAGCCGCAAACACGTGCGTCATTTTGTTCTCGTAGCTATCTTGTGGATCGCCACAAATACTCTACTGTTACTATTCGAGTTTTGATACTTAAATATTTGTTGGCGCAAAAAATATTTTATGTACAAATAAAAAAGGTTTACGCATTATCTGAATAGTTATAACCTAGTAGGCTGATAGAACGTGGTGTTAAGACACTCTTTTTCCTGTTAGTCGTGGAAACATTGCCTGTTGAATGGCGGAGCTTGAGGTCGCGTTTTTTCTTTCAAAGGGAAATGATAATAATTAATAATGTTAATGTTATCAGTCTTATGAGTGACATTGAACTTACAACCAAAGCGTTAACAGAAGTCAAAATATACTATAATATTTTAACACTAGAAGTGCCGAAGATGGAGACCTCCCTTGAACCGCCGTCGTGACAAATTTGTCCCATTCTACTTATTATGTTGATTGTTGGTATAATACAAAAAAAATATTATTAAAATAATGCGTAAAATATGTAGACCATCTTTAATAATCAATTCTTATTCTTTAACAAGCATAAAAGTACCAAAAAACAAAACACAAAGAAAGAATCAAATATTTCAAATACGTTCTAAGGTCCTGACAACTAACTGAATAACTCTTACAAAATTTTAAGTTATTGAAATTAATTAATATTATTATTAGGCCAAGTAATGCATTAATATATTCTTCATCAGTGACACATCACAGATGATTTATAACATTGCATAGTAATGCCTCCAGAATTCGGCGGAAAAGGCCAGCGGAGTGCATAGCACTAGGTTCCCTCTACCTACCCTACAATTGCCCACATTTGGTATCGAGTGTTTTTGTGAAATTCAAGCCTAACTTAGTCATCCCTTCATCTGATACCTCACTTGAACTAGCGGCAAAATTTCGTATTGACACCAATTTTACCCCACTTTTCAGGCTATTATTTTTTAAGATTTATACATAAATGTATAGTTTTCAGATTTTTCCTGTACTAGTACTACATGTAGATGCTAGCTTCCAAATTTCATAATTCTAAGTTAACTGAAAGTACTTTATTAATTTGATTCCCTTTATAGTGTCGAAATACACGTTATTTACTATATAAATGGTCATATCTTTTTTAAGGGCGCTTTTTCAGGAAATCAAGGGACTGTAGATCGTCATATAGTTGATATTCATATACTTATATGAATATAAACTCGATTTGTCCAAGCATTCCTGAGATAAAGGCACAGACAGACAGGACAGAAAAATGATCTTATAAGGGTTTTTTATTTCCTTAAAAGCTACAGAACCCTAAAAACTTAGACATTGACTGCTAAACCTACTATTCAATTTTTTTCCGCCCCCGCATCGCCCTTTCACCTCCACCTCGTCCCCGAGCCATGAAAATATGTCAAATCATACCCTCAAATAATAAAATAATAATGGCGGGACAAAAATGACCCAGCGGCAGTTCTAGGCAAATCTATTTTTTTTTCAAAAAGTATGACTGCTATAAAATTATTTATATTTTTAATTAAATAAAGGTGTAAAATTGGTAATAGTAAAAAAGTTTCATCAACATAAATTAACAAATAAAAAAGTTATATACAATCAAACTTGCGTTTGGGACAAAAATGGGACGGCGGCGCTTCTAGTGTTAAGAAACACACATAGCAGAACCTGGGAACATCATTTTAAGACACTGCCATCCAATTAAGATACTTCCGTTCCTAAATTCTTCCGAATTCTAGAGGAATTACAAATTGAATGGCGGCACTGAATGCCATACTTTTTTTTCGCATGATAAAAATACAATATAAAAGTTAATTAAAGATTAAAACTGAATCAAAAAGATAAATAAAAATGTTCAGAAATATTCTTATTGCCTCGATGTTTTCATGTGCCAATTCACTTATCACTTCAATCAGGAGATCGACAATTTCATCACTTTCAATAACATTCGATTCCATTTATTTAATTTCATTGAAGCCTCATAATTGAGGCCATTGTGACGCAGTAGGACCTGCATTGTACATGAGATCGGCTTAGGTTCAGTCTCCCGTTGGAAGAAATATTATTTTGTTTATATTTTTAATTCTTGGGATATGAAAAGCAGCATTGGGTTTTCCCTGCAACCTGTAATATTTCAATAAATATTTCTTCTTTCTTTAATTTGTCGATTGCCGATTTTTACAGCATTTATATAACATTTTCAAGACATTGCATACAGTAATGTAACTCAACGCCGTACTTCGTGTTGTTACCGAGAATATAAATGAAAATAATTGATTGCCTTAAGTGGGAGTCAAATCTACACTGCGCCGCGATAACCTGTGTTATAAATATTTCTTCTAAGTAAAATGAACACATCAGCCTTGTATGAAATTATTAAAACATTACACGCCTCTAGTATGGCATCATAATATTTTACAATTTTCGTTTTAGTTTTATTTATGTTTTTATATATTTTTATTGATTTTGACACTAAATAACCCAAATTGGAACTAAAACTGAGTTTACTTGACAACACTTCGTCTGTATTACACTAAAACAGCGAAATCTCAGGTTCACTTTAAGTCTGACAAAGTGAAACTTTGTGTAAATCTCAAATTGGTTGCTCCTAGGAACATTTGTGCAGTTGATAGAATTTAGACGTTGCCAAGATGGTATCTCTAGCGCTACGTACGTACGTACATACATATATACATTTATTAAGATATTCTTGAGTTACTTTGAATATTATACTATCTGGAATTACAGCTAAAAATGTTTAAATTTGTCTAATGGATGCGCTAGAGAAAATTTTTATTATTATTTATGATGTTCTATAAACGGCTGTTATCAGTAAAATACGCTGTTTTCATATTTATGATTTACTTATTCATATATTGAATATTTTTTTGTTGTCTTAATAATAAATAGGCAGTTTTACTTGAATCGGCGCGAATTGTGAGGAGGTTCTTCTTTCTGGAGCCCTAGCCACCGATAGCTTGGATCCTTGTCCCGCCCTCGGAAGTGTTTTTTATTTTAAGTTATATTTAAAAATGTAAAATTTATTCTCTTATATGATAAAAGTAAATATCGTAATAGGCAAAATAATGGAGAAAAATTTAATTTACTCTCTTAAAACATCAAAAATATGTTAAAAAAAGAAAAATTCTTTCTTTTCCTCAACAATTATTAAGACGCTTTCGAGTCATTGCCTGTTGAATGTCAGAACTCAACACAGCATCACACACACGGGGTCAAACCCACGACCATCGGGATTACAGTCGGCCATTATTGCACCACGATGGCTTCAGCAATAATAAAATGTACTATACAAAATCAAAACAATTGCAATTTAATTAACTATCAAAGCTGTAATTTCAAAACTGAGCTGTTACTTTAGATCCCGGAAACGTCACAGTGTGGGGGTGATGCGACACTCGGGTCTACAATTTCTGCCTTTGTTCCTTGTGATTGCTTCATCGACCAGCAAAGCTAGGGTATCAAAAGACTAGTTTGCGTGAAGTGGGGTTATATTTCCATTAACTACTATTAAATGTGTTATTATTTTTTTTAGTTTTATGCTACATGTCGTATAAATATAGGGTGGCAGGGTTAAATTAGTGCTGGGAATCGAGTTCACGACATACATGCTTCCATAATTTGGCGAAAAATGAGGAACGGGGTGTTTTAACACTAGGTTCCCTCTGCGTACGGGATAGCGTGAAGCTATATTATACATATATTTTTATGATATATATATAATATAGCTTCACGCTATACCGCACTCAAAATTATATATAATATATATTTTTACAAACACGTCTAAAGAGGGAATATCTATTTAACGTTAAACGCTAACAAAAAATGGCAACAGGGTAGGAGCATTACCATAAGCGGGCCGCCGTCGTTCGCCGCAGCCGCTCGCGATCATCGCTGAATTATGAATTTGATGGAACATTATTTTTTTACATGACCTCTTTAAATTGTTTCCTTGTATATGTGTAGGTCATTATATATTTACCTATAATAAGTGTCTCTATGAACTTGCTGTGGCTTTTAGTGACTCAGACTTAACAGATTTAAGGAAGTTAAATTTGCTTTGCTTTCGCCCGCTTGAACTATACCAATATTTATTATTTTTTTTTTAAATTTCCAATAGGACCCGTAAATTCCTATGAATTTATGAAAATATTTTCTTAGTGTCTCTTCTTTCAATCTATCAACATACTAAATTTCAACTGTCTAGTATTATCTATGCGTTCTTCTTTAGTCACTCCGTAATGAAGGAGTCATATTATATAGGGATATACATAATTATGTTGGAAACTCGATCCACGTTGAAATAAATAACGATCCAGTTATACGTATTCTATAAAAGCACGGTACAGTTTTTTATATTTGATATAAAAAATTTAACATTTTCACAAAAACTTAGCAATTTCAGTAAAAACTATTTTATATTCAAATACGCAGCGTAGTTTCCCCTCCACCTCCACCTACCTACCTCTATATACATATATTTAAATAAAGATTATCCAGCAGACGCTGCCTCCGTACCAACCCGTAGCGTTCCTAGATTTCCACCTAAACGATACAATTTCCTCTCTTATTTGCTAGTATGTGTTATTATTGTTGATAAAAATATGATTACAGTAGGAAGTTTTTAGTAATAATTTAAAAATAGCCGCATTTTGCAGTGTATGTTTGTAAAAATGTCGGTTGTGTGTTCGTATTCCAAGTAAGAGGGTGTTATATTTATTGCTTTTTAAAGTTCATAATGTTTTAAAAATTTCAAAGAATAGTATATATTTAATCTAAAATAGTTATAATTTAAATACTTGTAGTTTAGATTATAACTGCGCCTTCGACTATATTTCGAATAATCTATATATATAAAAGGACTTGTCCTGACTGAGGTAAGACGCACGCACAGCCGTAACCGCTGTGCGTAGAAACGTGAAATTGGACAGATGTTTACTTTCGTAATCTGGACACCCACTAAGAAGGAATTTTGAAACATATTAACCCTAAAGAAGTGAAAAAGGGGTTGAAAGTTTGTATGGAAAAATCTTTAAAACGCCACCGATTATTATAAAATTTGAAATTTAAACTCTTAAAAATATTTCATTGAACACATGTTTCGTGGTTTATTAGAATTCACCCCTATATAAGCAAGCGTAGCTGCGCGCGTCCGCTAGTATAATAATAAAAACGAAATATTTTTTTTAAACGATTTTAGAGATTAGCGTGTTCAACCAAATTAAAATTTTCAGCCGTACCCTGTATCCCACATGGAGCATGAAATGCGGAAGTAGCCCCGCGGTATTGCGTGTAGAGTGGCAGAACTTAAAACCGAACTTTGCGGCGATAGCAAAAAAGAAATGAAAATATTAAATATTTCGTTTCTTCGAGTGGTAATCGAACCGACAACATCGCGCTTACGTCACACCCTTGCGCCCTGCGCTACGACTGGCCTCAATAGAAAATAATAATATTCCTTCTTTTGTTTAATATAAGCTACACTCAAAACTGCTGAATTTTACATTTTTCACAAAACATTTAATACAATCTGTATGACTAAATAATGTTAGATGAACATAAAGACATGGAAAGATTGGCAACTCTGTCTGCGAGATAAACGTCTGAAGCGCGACGGAAACAATTGAACTCGTCGTAATAAGAATATCTTTCATGAATTGTACGAATTTGATTTATGTAGCATTTTTATATTCTTTGAAATAATAAAAATCTGTACATTTTATTCTTTATATTTAGGTTCTTTATATTCAAATGCTAATGCAGGCTCTAGTTACAAGAAAAGCGTGGCGTTGAATTCCGCCATTCAACGTTTGCAAGACTGGGTGGAAAATAGAGAACATAAGGTTTTATCTGCCTACCCTGCTACTAACGTAAAGCACGAGTCGGGCTCGCACACTGAAGAGATCTCGAGCTTTTTCTGAAATTTAACCTTAACTTAGCCAGAGTCCTTTCATCTGATACAGCACTTGAAATAGCGGCCTTAATACCGAATTTTAGACTATTTTATTATTTTGTAGGATTTAACCACAAATGTATAGTTTTCAGATTTTTTCCTGAACTAGTATTACCTGTAGATGCTAGATGTCAAATTTCATAATTCTAGGTCAACCAGAGGTACCCTATTTATTTTGATTCCTTTTATAGTTTCGAAATACGCTATGTGACGTATATGTACGTATGTGTAGAAGATAAAGATGTTAACCGAAGCGTTTACACTCAATCGAATAACAACTATAATACCTCATAGATACATTTTCACTGGAAAGTAGAAGTAAACAACAAGTTAGATCCCGCGTCGGCGACGACTGAGATATTGGTAAAGTTATGATGTTGCAGAGACTCGGTCGACTTCCAATACTTAGTTCATGTTGGGCTGTCACTTAGTATTTACTTGTGGCCTTAATCTAGATATTAGAGAGATAAGTTTTTTAAGATAGTTTGGGCTTCGATTTCTCGAGGAAATGTTTTAATAAGTCAAAATGTATTTCGTTTCGCTATTCGCACGCCATACCTTTTAACACTAGAAGCGCCCCCGTCCCATTTTTGACCCAAACGCAAGTTTGATTGTATATAACTTTTTTATTTGTTAATTTATGTAGATGAAATTTTTTTACTATTACCAATTTTACACCTTTATTTAATTAAAGATATAAATAATTTTATAGCAGTCATACTTTTTGAAAAAAAAATAGATTTACCTAGAACTGCCGCTGGGTCATTTTTGTCCCGCCATTATTATTTTGTTATTTGAGGGTATAATTTGACATATTTTCATGCCTCGGGGACGAGGTGGAGGTGAAAGGGCGATGCGGGGGCGGAAAAAATTGAATAGTAGGTTTAGCAGTCAACGCCTAAGTTTTTAGGGTTCTGTAGCTTTTAAGGAAAAAAAACCCTTATAAGATCATTTTTTTGTCCATCCGTCTGTCTGTGCCTTTATTTCAGGAATGCTTGGAGAAATCGAGTTGATATTCATATGAGTATATGAATATCAACTATATGACGATCTACAGTCCCTTAATTTCCTGAAAAAGCGCCCTTAAAAAAAGATATGACGATTTACATAGTAAAAAACGTGTATTTCGACACTATAAAGGGAATCAAATTAATAAGGTACTTTCAGTGAACTTAGAATTATGAAATTTGGCAGCTAGCATCTACATGTAGTACAAGTACAAGAAAAAATCTGAAAACTATACATTTATGTATAAATCTTAAAAAATAATAGCCTGAAAAGTGGGGTAAAATTGGTGTCAATACTAAATTTTGCCGCTAGTTCAAGTGAGGTATCAGATGAAAGGATGACTAAGCTAGGCTTGAATTTCAGAAAAAACACTCGATACCAAATGTGGACAATTGTAGGGTAGGTAGAGGGAACCTGGGAACCTAGTGCTATGCACTCCGCTGGCATTTTCCGCCAAATTCTGGAGGCATTACCACGCATTGTTCATCATCATCATCATCATCTGTGATGTATCACTGATGAAGAATATATTAATGCATTACTTGGCCTAATAATAATATTAACTAATTTCAATAACTTATAATTTTGTAAGAGTTATTCAGTTAGTTGTCACGACCTTAGAACGTATTTGAAATATTTGATTCTTTCTTTGTGTTTTGTTTTTTGGTACTTTTATGTTTGTTAAATAATAAGAATTGATTATTAAAGATGGTCTACATACTTTACGATTTATTTTAATAATATTTTTTTTGTATTATACCAACAATCAACATAATAAGTAGAATGGGACAAATTTGTCACGACGGCGGTTCTAGGGGGGTCTCAATCTTCGGCACTTCTAGTGTTAATAGGGTGAGTATGACTGCTTTCTTACTATAATGCCATTTTTCCACTAAAATACGTTGCGTTAATGCGTTACTCGGTTCGCTAACTCTAAGCTAAGTAGGCTAGCTACTTAACTTTATATAATTACATGAAATAAGGATCAATCGTTCATCGAATAATTATTATAATATTTTTATCAGTTTTTGAAACTTAGTTTAGTCTTATGTGAGTTGATAATGCTTACAAAATTTTTAATCGTAAAAAATTAAAATAATATGCATATTATTCATTTTTAAGCTTCACGCTATAGCCTTGATACTTTCGAACCTACAACCGCCGCGCGCCGCACTTACAGTCAGACTGTGTACAGCTACCCCACTGCGGTATAGGTATAATTTCAATATTTATTTATTACTAGTGGGCCCGGACGCGGCTACGTAATAATAAGTTAAAAAATAATAATAAGTGGAGATTTATTATTAGAAAAAATATCTGAGTAACCGAAATGAACAAACAAAAGAAATAAAAGTAGGAAAAAGTACCTAAAGTTTGCCGTGCGCGCGTACTAAACATTTTTCTATATTAAATAATTACTAATTTTTGCGAACAATATTTAATAAAATCCCAAATGATTAAAATTACGATATTTTAAGTGTATAACATCGGTATAGATAACCGAACTGAGATAAATTAATTATAAGCAGCAAATAATTACGTAAAAAATAATAGTAATTCGAAAATATATAAAAATTTACAAAATCATCAAAGTCATCTGCCCGTTCGCGTCGGTCATACTATACCACTCGTAGGCTAGGTCATTTGGAATCAGTGACATCTCCTTAATTATTTATTAGAATGTTACACAGTAAACTATAATTTCCATCTAGATGAAATGCTAAAAGTGACTATTATATTTATTTTCATAAGGATGAATATCAAATTATAGAAATCATCTAATTTTTGTTAATGTATATAAATCTATATCGGCGCGTGCCATGTATGCATTAAGCAAACTCACTTTGGGTGACGTTTTCTTAAAACAACAAACTTTGCAAGCCGTTGCTTAGCAACGCGTAGCGACGATTGTTATTAACATGGCGGAATAAATTGCATGTCAAATTAATTATTTTAATATATTGGTATATATCGAAAATATTACAAATATGAGAAAAAAAAAAGTATCCTATGTTCATCCCGAGACCCTCAAGTATCTCTATATGAGTATTTTATCACAATTAAATTAGCAGTTTGGCCCTGATTGCGTAAAAGACAGACAGACAGACAGACAGAGTTACTTTCGAATTTATAACATAGGTATGGATTGCATACTGGCTGCACTACTGTTTGTGCAAATAATCGCTTCATTTCATAAACTAATAAGCCTAATGCATATTGTGCTTGTATTACTAACATGTGCAGTAATATTCAAATGGCCACATATTATCATAAATATTGCTATTGAGATCTATAGTTAATATTATAAAACTGTAGTTTGTTTGATGGAATGCTCTAATCTCAGGAACTACTAGCTTTAATTGAAATTTTCTCTCGGTATTGCCTTTTATCGAAAGATGCTAGAAACATCCTATTAATCGATTCGATGTAGGCCACTTAGAATATGTCACCTGTCATTTCCATTCAACCACGGAATCGAGGCCGCAAGTAAAAGCAATTATTATAGACTTAAATATTGTGTGCCTTTTAAAATAACATAACCTATTTTTCTTAACTTTACGTTGTATCCCGCAGAATATATCCGTACATAGCAGAATAAAGAGAGATCGCATTGGCACCCAGTATTAGGACACTCTTTCTCCATTAAGAAATTATCCACTTTCCGCCGTCACCAGAGCGAAGAAATAAAAATATTAAATATTTCATTCCCGCTAGTGAGAGTCTAACCCTTCTTCTCATCTAATCTTCTCTATTTATTCAACGATTGTAGTCGTCTTCTATATCTTTTATGTACAGACAACGATCCGTTACAATTTTATTATAAGTATAGATAATAATTGTACTAAAAACAATCATATTAAAACTGCGGTCCTGATTTCAAATACCGACATTTAATAGTTCGTTACGTTTATTACAGAGTAATAAGATTTGATTAAACTAAAATACATGGAAAATTAAACCTTATTTTACTGCTATAAAGTCAAATTTGCTCTAATTTTCAGGAAAACATGGGTTCCTCTATATAGAATGCATATGCTATTGCCGAAATTTCATTATACGTTTCAAATATCGGTACGTAACCCTACTACGTAACGTACGTAATGAAAGCGGTATGGATATTATGGACAAAACATATGATATTTTGTTATATGTATGTATAAGGCATTTTTGAAGCATTTTGGTGTAGGGATAATTTAGAAGATTTTTTTATAGTATATATATATTCAGCATGAATAGTGGGTTATATTGAAACGACTAAAGTGAATATTATATCGATGAATGTCCACACAAAAAAATATCACAATTAAACCGGTTCTGAGATTAGCACGATCAACCAAACAAGCTTAATATTATATAGCTATAATATTTATATAGATATAGATTTAAAAGAATAAACACATAGTAACAGGATTTGAAGCCGTATTTCGTACTATAATTACTAAAATGTGAATTATTTCCCAGTGAACCTTCATATAATATTGCACGTAGGTATTTCGGCGTTACGCTTTGAAGTGCGGCCTTCTTAGCCCCATAGCCTCATACCCCCATACCTAATATGAAGTCGACCGGTACACTGCAAGGCCCCACTAGCCTTTTAGTGTACAAAGAGGCTGTGGGCGTTACTATGTAGACGTCGATAAGTGGCGTTGTGTAATTGCTTATTAAAAATTATATACAAATAAACGATCTTTTTTTTAACTCTCCACACTGTGGTAGACAATACGGGGCGTCTATTTATGTCAGTCTACACGCAATGTCTCAAAAATTGGGCGGAAAGTGGGCAATGAAGTGTCTTAACACTCTTCCATCTACCTAACTTGCCATGCAGGAAAATTGTGAAGTTGCTAGAAAACTAATTTGCTTGACGGTCAATGAACCCGTGCCTCTTGGAAACCGTTTAAAGATGCTGTGTTCAAATTTTATACGTTTTCTGTTTCTGTAACTGTATGCTACATATTACCTCGTTACCAGGGCGAGAAGATGATTTTTTTTTTCCTCGAATATGAGTCATACCCACAACCTTCGCGCTTACAGTCGCATCCTTGTGCCTCTGCGCTACTTTCAAACAGATTTATGTGCAAGTAGTAATTTTTTTTGCCTGGTATTGCACCCACGGTCATCGCATTTACAATCAGAATTCTAAGCCTACTCTATCCTAAAAAGAAATTTATAATAATCATATCTAAGTATATGCCTAAATGAAAATATTATAAAACAAAATTACACGAAGAAAACGCTGAACTCGCTTACATTCCTTGCAAAATATTCCTTGCATTAAAATCTTAATTCTTAACCTTTGGATTAAATAGTACATCCTAGTGCCACAGTGTCGAATAAATACTGAACAAAAACATAAAGTAAATAAAGTCTATATTCGCTTGAGCTTCATTCTTGGTCTCTGAACGTATTACAGCCGTGATTACTTTAACACCGTTTTGAAAATATAAATAAAATTCTTGCAGAATTTTTATCAACGTGTGTGTTTGTACGTGACGTGAATACTATAGCAGTCGTAGTTATAGTAATAGTAGAGAAGTTACGGTATTTTACACTTTTATTGTTGTTCTGTGTGTCGTGCGAATGGGAGCTTGATGCAATCTTACTGTTTATACTGTTTTTACTGGAGATTTTTTATTGTTTTTCTACACTTTTCTTTATATATTTTTATTTTCAACTTTTTGTTGTATGTCATTTATAGGTGGGCAGAGAGAACCCAGTGTTGAGACACTCCGTTCCTCAGCATCCGCTAAATTTATGAAATATTGAACTGTAACTAATCAACGTTAAAATGAAAGTGAATCACAATAGACAACCTTTTTCAGATTTTGTTAGCGTAACTTCATAAAGCTTTTCACCACATCATTACCCATTTCCTAATTAAAAGTAAATTTGCGAGTTAAACATTTGCATTGATTTCAAAGTTTATTTTAATTTCATATAAATGTTGTATTTGCGGAACACTCGAAGCGATATATAAAAGAGTGCTTATTTTGTATCCCAGACATTGAAAGTACAGTCCCATGAAAAAGTGAAAGTAACAAAAATATTTTGTGTTCTTTGATATATTTAAAAATTTAGAAGAGACAGATAATATAATAGTGGACTCTTTGTTCTTAGCTTGATGCCGCATGAATTCGAGACACTGCTTCTTAGGTGACGAAATTGAATCTGCAACTTGTTTAATCAGAGCAATCGAATAATTCGAAATAATTTATTTTCCAGAATGATGATTGAATACAATAGCATTTCTCCCAGATTTTACATAATAAGAACTTTGAAAACTGTCGGTGCTTACAAAAAAAGATCCTCTTATCCACGCGATTATACATACAAATTACTGAATTAAAACACCGTAAACTTCGAAGCTAGAGGGTATTTTCACGTTCGCCAACAAGCGTGAATAGGCCACGAATGCATTGAGACCGAACACTTTGTTTACCAAAGAGGCTACTTCACCGCTCTCCTAATTAAATGACTGTTTGAAATGATTTACCAACTGATGAAAATTTTGCGGTTTTCATACAAGTATTTATGTTTTAGATGAATTACTTTAGTATTTAATGGCTTTTTGTATAATAATACAATAAATTTATTAATTATATCATTATAATGTGGAAATGTGCGTAAGAAACAAATAAATTATAAAACTTAATGATTTTTAAAACAAGACTGGGTGATAAGGGAGGCAGGGAAGACATCGGTTGATAGTCGAGATATAGTATTGATGATATAAGATGAAGATTAGATAAAAAAACTAAATAAAGACTTCCCAATGGTCATGCAAAGACAACTCTACTGTCATCACAGTAGAGTGGAAGGGGGCCTAAGATGTATGCGGAGACCACAGGTTGAAAGAACAAGTTAATATAAGAATAAAGAATAATGAATTAAAATAAATTTCTTTAAATAAAATATGAATTTAATTTTTATTAAAATAAACAATACCTTTAAAAAACATTCCCATTTTGTGAAATTGAACGCTAGATTTACACTCCCTTCGCCCATAACAGTTAAATTAATTTTAATTACAATTATAATTAATATAGTTTACAGAAGCACAATTATATCAACAAATAAATATGAAATTGATATTGCAAATACAATATTGGGGAGAGTGGTGCTGAACGAGCCGTTTAAATGATTTTAGTGAAGCCCATACTAAATAGTTGTAGTCTATCGTGATCATAAAGACAGCGTAAGTCTTGCTATAAATTAAATGGACGTTTTTTAGCTTCGCGGCGTGGCGTATGACTTTCTTTATTTAAGTCTGTTCAATTATAAATAATAAAAATATTTTATATAAGTGTAGATTGTAGAAATGACTCTAAGGTAATGTAGATTTAAAGTATTTTGGAGAAATATTTGTTATATAGCACTAGGACTAGCGCATAATATTTATTCCCCATCTGCACCTTTCGTAACTTCATACAAACTACTACGTACATAATATAATACATACTATCTACGTGATTATTTTAATAAAATTTTTGAAGCCATAATAGTGAAAAATTTAAAAAAATATCCTAAATCTTATAAAACAAAGTCGCTTTTCGTGTCTGTCTGGCTTTTCTAACTATTCTTCTTCTAAACCACCCAACGGATTTTGATGCGGTTTTCACCATAAGGTCGAGTATTTTTCATGGAAGGTTCATATATAGATTATTATTTGTACATTCTTATGTAAATTAACGTAAATACGACAAATATGTATAAAGTCCTACCCGTTGAGACACTTTCGCGCATGCGCTGCTCTAATGGTAAGTACTACATGAAAATAATGTACTGGAGTATTGTTCCTCTTAATAAGATCTACAAAAAAGTCCGCAACAGCATATTCGTATCTTTTAAGAATAACGTGTAGTGATCATATTTCTGTCTAAAAATTGTAATTTCAATATATTTTTTATTGTGAGGGAAATTTTTCCATAATGGTATTAATCCTTATCCTTTAAAATACTTTATTAATTTTCTACATTAAACGAAGATAAAATTTGTTTTTTACACTATTTCGAAATTGCGAATAGTTTTAGAGAAAAACGCATTTAATTGTTAACACATCACGCCGTTGACACATCAGCTGTATCGAGTCAACTTTCACTTATCCCTTACTCTCAGCATATAAATAAGTATATTAGTTACGTTGGCCATTTAATGTAGATCAAAACTGTCTTTTACTGTTTTTCATTTTAATAAGTACTTTAGAAGTTGTTACAATATCAAAAAATCCTTGCTGCGAAACGGCTCGCCACTCGCGTCCCTGCGCGTCCCGCGACATTTTGCTTATACAAGCGCGTCCGCCGCGCCTGCCTGCCTTACACGCATCGGTGGTTCAGTGGTAGAATGCATTGCAGTAGTGTAGATGCATTCTATTTAATTTTCCTCACCTCACCACGTAGTGCTTGCTTTTCATCAGGGACAGAATACCCTCTTCAGCATTAACCACAAGCTGGAAAAAAAAAACCCGCCTGCCTCTATAGCAACGAAGATTTAGATGCGTTTGCACGTATTGGATAATTGGAGTTGAATGTATTATTTCAACGCGATATATTTGGTTTCATATTTTTTGTAGTAGTTATTAGTAGGTAGGTTTTTGTTTATAATTTCTTCCGTTTACAAATAGTCATTTAACTATCCAAAAATAGTCATTTAAATATATTTTAATAAGTACTTGAAAAGATTAGTAGCACAGATTTAAAAGTGCTCTGCAAACATACATTATATGAATAATCCAGTAGTTAAAGCGGGCGAAGCCGCAAGAGGGTCGCTAGTTAACTATAAAAAATACGTAATGTATAATATGCATGTACATAATACAATTAAGTATAAAATGTACTTCTAATGACTATTTCGTCTAGCAGTATTTCATTTATTCGACTGCAATGCCGTGTTCACGCAGACGGAATGAAATACGACCGTCGATTTCACCCCACTCTCCCCACGGAGCGTACGTAAGCGATAGCGCTTTGGAAAACAGCACGCTTAAATTGGTTCGATTATACCACTACAAAGTTCAATAAAATGTGAAATATCATCTTTCAGTGATGTTCTGCTATAAACATAATGTACCTACGTGTCTGGTGTTGTGCCTGACTTATTTAACTTAGAAAAAATATACTTTTGACTTTGCCATATTCAATATATATGTATCTGTTCAAATATATTTAATAATTTTATCTATAATTTCGCTTCGTAAGTGGAAATTGTGGAATAATGTATTTCTTAACTATAGTACACATGCTCGTAATAACACGTTAGCGGACCCAAATGCTATAAAGGAGTAGGACTTTTTGTTGAATCGATTGAAAATATTTTAAGGAAGACTATATTAAATCACGTTAATATTTTTAATGTAATCTGTCATCATTGTTATTTTGGCCACTCATATTGTGTCATTTGTCATATTACCATCTGCAGGCGAAGCAGCAGAAAGAAGCTCGTACTTAATAAAGGAAACATCCGTTGATTAAGTTTCTATTTAACTGCTTTGAAATATAATATCTTAATTTTCACGGCGTTCAAGTGTTATATACAATTGCCGTAAAATAAAATTATCAGTATAGTGTTGTAGGTAGTAAGAGATTTACTTATAAATAGTCCAACTGATACTTTTAAAAATTTTGTAAAGAAATAAAATATTATGTACCTACCTGTACGAAAATATATTACCAGGGCAGTGCACTGCGTCACGCCGTGGCACGAGCATGTAATTGTTAACGCAGCTGGTTATAGAACTCGAGGTAATGAAATATTTAATAATTTCATTTCTTCGCTCTGGTGTAGTGTATGCGTGGTATATAGTCCACCACTCAAACAAACCAATCGTTACAAATTTAACAGATTTTTTATAGTTTATTCGATATGTGAATCTATTTATAATGACGTATTTCTATAGTTTAGACTTAATTGCCTAAAAATGATTTTTTGACTTAAAATCGATAATTCTGTGTACCACGCGTGAGGTACTCGATATGCATATAGTATTTTAATTTTTCACTCTAAGAAAACAAAGCGAGTTATGCCAACTAGAAAATCGAGGGTTTTGGTTTTTCTGGGTTTACCTAGCGGGATACAAGGTGCACCTGACAATAAAAATATATTTATAGAATAAAAATTTATTTTTAATATTTTTAAAGTTATATTCATTCATTCCACATTTAAGAACGAAAATTATTTTTTTTGAAAAGGTATAAACTAATAATTGTTGTGTAAAAAATATGAGTTGCGGGATTTGCACCTCTTTTACCTCTTACAAACCTAGGCGGTCTGACCACTAAATCATACGTTCTCAATGAGAACAAAATTCTCGCTAATATGCAAATTATTTTTATAATTCGTTTTTGAGTTACGTTAATATTTCTTTATAAATAAACGTATCTGTTAGCATTATATATTTTTTCTTCTATATTTTGTGGGCTAAGCAAAGAACAAAAAGATCCCGAAACAACGACATCGTCATCATAGAAAATAGAGGAGAGAGTGTGTTGGCATTATAAACGAGAAATGCATAAACAAATAAAAGAAAAATAAGCAACCAGTTCATATAATCTAATATCGATGTATTCCAAGACACCGATCTGAGAATCTACGGAGCAAATTAAATAACTCAAAAACATTCTTCAGATAGGTTTATATCGATATCGGGATCTTTTATTAGATTGCCGTTTAATTCCTTTACCCGGATAGTTCCGTGCCTATAAGACTAATATTATATTGCAAGTTTATTTGCTTCATTTTCTTTGTATTTTTCAATATTAAGTGGTATGCAGAAGGAGTTTAATAATATAGAGCTTCCTCTTTACTACCATTTAGGTATACTGAGTGCCTGATCATAAACTATAATAATTGTAGGTTTTGTAAAAAACACCAGTTAATACATTAACTAAATGAAATCCTAAACCTAAACCAACAAATATATTATTAGTCGTCACTCGCAGCTTTGGAATATAAAAGGAATAATCGCGGTTTAAATGCATTTTTGCCGTTCCCGTAGGAATTTGAATGCTCACCGACACTTCCCAAGGAACCTACAGGCTTATATGCCGCATAGTTTCACATGTGCGTTATCTGTTCACTCTCAATTACGTGAACTTTTAGCTTATTCAATTATACGATAAATGTTTTAAATAATAACAACTCTAAATGTTCCTTTAGTACAAATGAAGAAATTAAATAAATAATAAAACAAAATACAGTTTAGCGCCATCTCTTACTGAAAAGTTGATGGTTGATTGATTTCATGATCCCAATGTAAGAGTTTGAATAATTCAATTTATTTTAATTTCCCGACTCTGATTGCAATGCGTGGCGTTAGGTTCCTCCAATCAACATGCAATATGTAACAATATAATGAAATGTCTTAACAAGTTCCTATTGGAACTGACATCGAAAAAATGTATGAAACTGCTCGTTGCTCTTTTATTTACTGTTTCAGAAAATATAGCCCTCTTAAATGTTATTTAACGATTAAAGTTAAAAATTAAATTTTATACAAAATTTCGACAAAAACCTAAATACAGTTTATTTAACTGCAAATTTAACCATCAGAATTAACTCCAATCAACTATAAGGCGTGTTCACGCTTTGTAATTGGGACGAAACATTAATTAAACTGAAAACTCGAAGCCGCACGTTCAATCAGTAAGTTAATACAAGCGTTACAATTGCAACGGTCTTTACTACACATATTATATTGTATACTCGTTTATTCCCGTTATTTCGTTGGCACACACTTTTTGACCCATGTCTCATTTTTTTTATTAATATCTTTTAGTTTTTCGATTTTATAGGATATTTAGAGAGTAAATTGCTAGAATTTCAAGGAACTTAAAGAATGAGTCTCAGCTTTCAACGTCTAGTTACCTTTCTGAAGTAAGCGTTACAGAATTTCGTGAATTTTAAAATCATTTTCGATTTTTGAATTATCAAAGTCGTGGCGTATGAGCACAAAGTGTGACTCTAAACGCGAATGGTTGCGAGTGCTTGTGCTCAACAAGCAATGCTTCCAGTATTCAGCAGAAAGTGGGCTACGGAGTATTTTAGCATTAGGTTCCCTCTGCCTATCCTGCTGTGTGCGAGATACAGCGTGAAGCTGATTGCTTTTTTATTTTAAAATAAATAATAATGCCAAATGTACATGAAGGTTACACAGGCTCAGCAGGCAGTTCTGCTGAGAGGAGCTGACGAGAAATTCAATATATTATTCAATCGTATTTGATTTAATACATTAATATCGTTCTAGTAATCTTGAATAGAGAACAGTATGAATAGTAAGCCTTCCAAAATATTTTACACAAATAAACACACGAATTCCATTGGTATAATAATATAGTAAAAATAATAGTATTATGTAAAAGATTTAGTAATTCGTGTTTAGTTTTAATTTATTTATTATACTAGCCTTTAGGCTATAATTTAATGAACACAGCGGGGTAGAGAGAAAAAATTTAGTGCTAAGGCTCTATTTCCCGCCTACATCTTAAGTCATAAGCTAGGTTTCGGCTAAACTAGAAAAAACGAAAAAAGTAGCTTTTGTAAATATCCATATGAATAAAAATGTAAAATAAGTAGAATTATCTCCCGAATACAATAAAAACTTAATATTTTTTATTCAGTTCTGAGTGTTTTGTCACTTTAAATTAATCCATTTCATCCAAATGGAACTGGTGTTCAATAATTCGCCCTTTGTTTCTGGCTCTCATGCAATTGAAAATGCAATAGTGATTTAGGTCAAGCGGATAACCGCCTGGTGTTGGAATTGCAATGATTCTTCAATTGTATGAAAAAAAAATCAAATAATATATTACTGAAGTCGTGGTGTAGGGGCACAATCGTGTCACGGTAAACACGACAGGCTGCGGGTTCGATTCTCACTCGAGGGAATGAAATATTTAATATTTTCCTTTCTTCATTCCATTGCCTCTGGTGTTGAGGCGCGAATGAATTTCACCACGCCACAATACCACAAAATCAAATGAGTTCTGGAGACATTGCGCTCAGAATTTGGCCGAATGTAGGGAGCTACTGGGTAGTATAAATGTCTTAATAATAGACTACTCTGCCTACTCTACATGTTGCTACATGCTGAATATAGGATGAAGCTGAAAAAAAAAGAAATTACATATATTTAATAGAATACACTAAGAACGGGCCTTGAACGGGCTTTTTTAACCGACTTCTGTAAGAAAAGGAGGTTATCAATTCGACTGTATTTTTTTTTTTTTTTATTTTTTTTTATGTTTGTTACCTCATAACTTTTAACTGGGTGGACCGATTTTGATAATTTTTTTTTATTTGAAAGGTATAGCTTCCCGAATGGTCCCATTTTTTTTTGGTCCATGTCTGACAATGGTATCTATGAGAAAATCACATAAGTCTTAAATTTGCATTATGCATGTGTGCGACTAATAGCCGAATAACTCAATGTCGCGCCAACCGATTTTGATGATTCTTTTTTTATTTGAAAGGATACACTTCAAGAATAATTTGGTGAAAGTTTGGTTAGGTTTCGATTATGGAATCCGGAGAAAATTAAGAAAGTTTGTTTTTTTGGTCAAAAATTAATTATACTGTAATAGTTACAAGCACAAACTTTTTAAATTGATGTCAAAAGTGAGAATCCTGATGGTTGCATTTCTTTTCAACCAACCTCAAAAAAGAGGATGTTCTCATTTTCAACCAACTTCAAAGAAGAGAGATTCCCAATTCGCCCGAATACTTTTTATGTATGTTCATGTTAATATACCAAAATGTAACTTTGCACAAAAATAATATCTAATTATATGAAGTTTTACATAGGACAATGACAACCACTCGTTGAGAACCACTACCACCACCATCACCACTCGTTTAAGAAGCATCATTTTAAGATCTACCCATCATTTAAAATCATAAAATAAATTAATTTTTAACAAAAAGAAAAACCGACTTTTAACAATGAACTAAAAAGTGAAAAATAATTTTACAAAGATTTTATAATTTTGAAGTCGGTGTCAAGCTAATGAAAACTAGCTAGCAACTAACAAGCTAATAAAACACCTTTACTACAATATCTAATTACTAAGCCTGTTTGTTTTACTTGGCACCGACTTCAAAATTATAAAATCTTTATATAATTATTTTTCACTTTTTAGTTCCTTGTTAAAAGTCGGTTTTTCTTTTTGTTAAAAATTAATTTATTCAAGTCAAAATTGCACATTTTTTTTGATTATTTTTAATTTGCATTTTTTTTCTATTTTATGACATGTCCAATTAAATGTTAAGCATTTTTATGGAATAAAGATATTTTGACTTTGACTTTGACTTTGAACATGCTTTTATTGTGAGCTAAGAAGATACATAGATAACCTTTGAAGAGTATCACTCTTCAGATCCTATCTCCGTAATTAAACCAGCTCGTTGATAACATATTACTATACTAGAGGCAAGCTCATTTTGAGTGACGTTTTCTAACAACAAACATTGCAAATCGTTGCTTAGCAACGGTCGCATAGCGACGGTTGTTATTAACATGGATATATATCGAAAATATTACAAATATGAGAAAAAAAAGTATCCTATATTCGTCCCGAGACCCTCAAGTATCTCTATATGAGTATTTTATCACAATTAAATTAGCGGTTCGGCCCTGATTGCGTAAAAGACAGACAGGCAGACAGACAGACAGACAGAGCTACTTTCGAATTTATAATATAGGTATGGATGACTTAGTAGGAGTATGTTGAAATCGTAGCACAGTGAGAAAGTCTGTGACTGAAAACCCTTGATTATAGGTTTCAACCAAACTCGAGAGAGTGAAGTATTTTAAATAGAATTAAGTTTCACATTTTCTTCAAGCAAAGTACTACTCTCTCTATATTATATGTGTGTTGGGTGGCGAACCTCAATTGAAACAATATCCATGATCCAAATGAAACGTTATCTCTTGGCAGCACATACGGGCATTAGCAAACAAAAAAGAAGCCGAAATGAATTTCATACGTCCCATAACAATTATCGCGGAATGGGTGTGTGTATGTTTGGGCGCATTTTTGCCGCTGTAATATTTTATAGCGTGGCCGTTCGTTGCACGGCCTTTGAAATTGGTACAAGTAGTTAATCCGTTATAAAATAAAATGTAATTCTATGGGAAATATTTAGTACAAATTGCATCGAATTATTTTCAATTCCCCGCTCTGGTAGACAAAACGCGGCGTTTAATTCCGCGACGCAGTATATGTAACGTTTCAAAAATTGGATGGATTATATTTTTTAATTAAAACGGGATCGATCGTGGTTCAGTAGTAACGCGTCTGACTGTAACTATGGTCACGTGATCGATCAACGGTAATCTATATTGTCATTTATAGCGCTTTTCTTATTTTTCTTGTCTGAGTGGTGAATTTAGATTTTTGAGTTAATAGTCATACATATATACCTAAATTCCTTAACTTTACTTATTAATAAAGTAGCTGTTATATAAGTATTCTTCTTATTACCATTCGGCTACGGAACTCTAAACCCGCTTTCTCCTTATCACTTACAGCCCAGTGCCGTCAACAAAGGCGTCGCCAGCGTGTAGCCGGTTGCCAACTGCTCCCAATATTATTATTATCTTTTCAAACGCAACTTACGTCACGGATATGCAGAGAAACTTACTTTGAGGCAGCAATGCAAAAAAATACGAATACCGCACTAACTAGCTATTTTATTTGGCATATTTTCATATGAAATATTTAAATATTTCATCCCTCTGGCTCTGGCAATGTGGCAGAGCGCGGTGTTGCGTATCGCAGTGTCTTAACACCAAGCAGCTAAGTCTGTGGCTTTTTCCTAAAAATACTTTTATTAGATTAAATTAAAGCTCGAATAATAGTTTAAGTAAATCATTATGATCAACTCCAATTGAATTTGTCTATCCTGCTATTAAGGGAAAAACGTATCATGGTTTCGAAGCCCCATATAAAAGTTAGTATTTTATATTTTGTTATTAGTTAAATATCTACTAAATGTGCCAAAAACATTATATTACAACCAAATCTCACTACAATAAAGTAACCACTAAAACATACGCGTCCCCAACCACCAAAAATAAACTGATTTAAATATTTTTCCACACAAATATTACATGAATCATACAAAATATGGAAGAGAACAAAGAACATTAGTACACAACAAAGCCCCGGCTTGTTGAAACACTCTACTTCAGAGGCATTTACAGTGAGAGCTCATTGCCGCTGCTTTAAAAATTAAATTTCAGTTACACTTTTTTAAATAAAAGCGTGAATTTGTATGTTTATTTGTTCGTAGAATAATGTTATTTTAATGCTGTATTTACAATGGTTAAATCGATTTATCAGATGACGTGACGGTTGTAAGTTCAAATTCTTCTCTCTCTCTGTGGTAACAAGACAAATCGCGGCGTGGTGTTTCGCCTCTCAACATTAGGTTCCCTCTGTTTACCAAGTTACCTCCGTACCTACTTAGACATTTATATTCTCCATTTTCTGCTGAATATTGGAGGCATTGTGAGCTTTCGTCTTGCTACCAAAGCGCGAAATGAAAATATCAAATAGGTACTTCGTTTCTTTGAGAGGGAACCGAACCCACATCTTGGCACGTTAGCATTCGCACGCTTGTGCTCTTCTGCAACAACTAGCCTTAACTTGTGCCTACAGACATAAACATATACGAGTATACGTATAGTATGTATATATGAAATGAAATTAGAACAGCTTCTGGCGTTAGTCCAAAGCCCAGATCATTTGCCGTGACATTAGTTAGATGAAACTTGAGGGATGTTACACACTCAGCTCCTAGATTACGTCACCTGCCACCAGGCTAGATGTGAGCCGCGTGAGCGTTGTTTAAGGTTGGGGAGATATTGGAATGCCAATATGCAACCACGCGGTTTTAGAAATATAATTGAGGGGTTATGAGACAATAGACTAGTGACCCACGCTTGGCTTCTCTTGCTTAAGCTTATTGTTTTATTAAATTATTTTTTTATAAAAAAATATTTTAAAAAATTGATAAAATAGCTATATATTAGTGTAAAATTTAATTTTAATCTGTTGCCTTATTTTGCGTGAAAGTGGATTCATCCTCGCAAATTTTCAAATTTATAATATTAGCAGGATATTTGGGATTTACAAGTATTTGTAATCAGCTTAGATTTTTAAATAACAAAATACATAATTAACGACATTTATATAAAACAAAAATTCTTAACATAAAGAAGTTAACAATCCAATATATAGGTACAAATATAATTTCCTCCGCGTGAACTAGGTCTCATTAAAAGTTCGCGGCCAACAAAGAACGAGCCCACTGCGAAACAATTACGTTGCCATTGTAACTAAAGGTGACTGACTGTAACTACTAATAGTTGCCTCGGGCTGTACTTCACTTGCTATTTACTTTTATTTTTTATTATTTATGTTAAATATATTTATTATTATATAATTATTAAGGCCGACGTGGCTCAGGCGCACAAAGTGAGTGCTCTAAGCACGACTGGTTGTAGGTGCAATCCTCACTCGAGGAAAAGAAACGTTTACTTAAATCTATATTTCCATTATTATTATTTTAGATTATCCTTCTTATATTTGTGTCATTCATATAATAGCTAAATAGGGGAACCCTTACAGCTTTCATTTAAACTGCGTAAATGAGGCCGTCAAGGGGCAGCAGAACCCGCACAGTCTGGTTATAAATATGTCGTATATATATATACGTACGTACGTATAAGTACCGTGGGTTCGATTCTCACCAAACACTTGGTGGTGGTTGTATTATATATAAACAATACCTATAATGTAAATTTTGTCTCATAAGCTTTCCTTGGAAGTTCCTTGCAACGTTCGCTCCGTGCCGACTGCAGACCTCTGGAAGTAAAGACGTCACGTAACATTGTTTTATAGTTGCTTGACTTATATCGTAAAGTGTGTTCGTTTTATTGAAATATTTTATACGTTGGATACGAAAAACATTTTTATTGCTATATTTGTTTGTTATTTTACTGTAAGCTATAAAAAGATGATAAGATAAGCTCATATGTATTATACGGCGGTATAAAATGTTCAAGGCGGTATTGCATTTCGTTATATTATGTACAAACATGTAATATGTTAATGGACTAAAAGAAAGTAAGGAATAAAGTTACTTGGGTTCAGACCCAAAGGGTAAAAAGTGGGGCTTGATTTTGTGATTTAAATTTACTTTGAGTGTAGCTTGTAAGTTTGAAAAGTTTGAGTACAATACAATATTCTATATTTCTTTTACATATTATTTTTAGAACATCGGATCCTCTCTCTGTCTTTCTATACACTCCACAAATCACTAAGATAAGGTTTGCTACACTGCGTCGTTTTAACTGTGTTTCAGTCACTTTCAATATCAAGAAACAAAAGAGTCAATATAATATTAATAAAGAACAACGTATTTTGTATTAAACTCTATTTAATTAAAATTCTAAAGTATAGTTTCCAAATGAAATATTAAAAATAACTAAATACAGTCTACTAACTGGATATTATAAATATTTCTTTGATCTTCACGCTATTCTGCGATGAGTGATGAATCGAAATATTTATAGTCATTGCTTACTTGGCGCCAACTTGAATATCTTGTCAGATTCTGTTGCTTTCACGCCTTATCCCTTGTAAAAGGGGAGGCAGAAAGAATTTACTATTAGGACACTCGGTTCTCAACTTTTCACCTAAATTCCAGACATTGTGAGTGTATAGGATGATCATAACAGAATTTAATCACATTTTGCCTAAGTCGAGAAACCTACTTAGAATATTCTCGGCTATCCACAATATACGCTATATCTTCCTATATAAAAACATTCTGATTCTGATTCCGATTCAACTGAATTTGAACCCACAACCATCCTCACTCCACTATCTTTTTTAGCTTCACGCTGTATCCCGCCTATCGTAGTCCATTCCCCGAGTGGGAATCGAACATACAACCGCCGCGCTTACAATTGGACGTTTGTGCCATTGGGCCACGACGGCCTCCAACTATTACTATCTATTCAGAAATTTTAAACCGTATTACAAGAAAAATTCCAAGCATTGCATCATAAAATCTTGCGAAATATTAAAATTTCTACCAGAAGTAAGATTAATTGGCAGCCCCTCTCTAATTACGGCCCCTGTCAATACTGATTCATTAGCGTCGACGCGGACGAGGACGCTCTATAATTGATACATGATGTATCGAGTTGTACTTACTTTTGATTTTATACACTGTCAAGGAAAAGTTTTTATTAGTGACCGGAGAGCAACGGTTCTAGTTTCGATCCCCCTCTCGGTGCAAATAATTATTATTTATTAATATTTTCATTTTAATTTCACATCACCTTTGGCACCAAGGGAAAATCCCGGCGTTCATTTCGGCCACTCAAAACGTAAATGTAACATTTGAATTGATTACTTTCACATTTAATCAGTCTCAATTACGTCTTAATATTGACAAAAACAATCAGTTTTATAATAATTTCTTGCAACTTCTTTATAAAATCTAAACAGACTTCAATAAACTAAAGTGTTGCTAACAATTTACAATTTAATTTAAGTAAAGAATGTTTCATTTCAATACAAAGTAAATGGAGTCGGGTTACACTTGGAATAGCCGTTCAAAGCCCAGATTTTATAAGTAAAGAAAGTTTCATTGCAAATAAAATTTTATAATTGTTATTTGAAATAATTAGTTTTCTTATTTTGTTTAATGTTGTCGTGGCGCAGTGGGCTCCGACTGCACTGGTGGTAACTACTGTAGGTTCTCATCCCACTCGAGGGAATGATTACATTTGAACTATGTTAAGTTCACCGCTCTGGCAAGCATGCCGTTGAGATTCAACACTTAACACCCAATGTCTCAAAAGTTGCAAGGGAAGGGGAATAGGTTAAGCTTAAGAGTTCGGTTCCTTCTATGGAAGATCCTTTAGGTCCTTTCTATTCAAATAAATATAAACTGTAGCCTATTTCAATATGAACATTACCTCAAATGATTCAAATCCACAACCATCGCTAACCAACAAAAAGCTTAAAACAAAATAAAATTTACACAAACATTCCAGTACAAAACTAAACTAACACAATGTCAAGTTATAATAACGTGTCAATTACACGTTCAGTCTGTGCTCTATGACGGCGACAGCGATAGATTGTATAATGACTATCAAATACCATGCGGGGGTAAATTGAAATGAAGGATGGGTACGCGCTGGTTGTGCTCTATTTACAGATGAACAGATTGACAACAAAAGTAATCCTATAAACGTTCCTCTTTTATCTTTTGAGGTACGGAACCCTAAAAAATAATAATATCAAGTTAAATTCTAAATTTGAAAGCCACTTCATAATTTAAGTGACATTAAATTTGTCTATCTAGATAGTTAAATAGAAGTGGCGGCGTCAGTGCAGTCGTAACATTTGAGATTAGTGTCGCCTTTAGTACTTAGATAATATTTATATGAGGGAAATATTTAGATGGAAATTATTACGGTTTGATAAATTGTAAAACAATTACTATTTAAATTTATAGAACATTTTTATTTTTATTATATTACTGTATCTTTTTCAAATCAAACCAGTAGTTTCTTAGATTAGCGCGTTCAACCATACAAATTATTGAGCTTTATATTATAAATATAGAGTTAGTTTATGTTTTTTTTAACTAATCCTACATATATTAATTAGTGTTCAATTATAATTAGATTGGTACAAAGCGGATTATATTGGATTATATTAAAATCAATGGGTTCCTCGTGATGCAGTGGGACAGTAGCGATGGTAACGAGTTCAATCTCCACTAAGGGGAAGATAAAAGAGTAAAAAATAATATCTTATTTCAAAATATAATTCGCTGAATTATGTTGTCATTGAATTTAAGGTCACTTTATAAATTTTCTAATACATTGAGGCCGTCGTGAGTTCTTTCGCTCCAGTAATAAGACAAAGCGTGATGTAGACTTCCACTATTAACACGTAACGTTTCTAAAGTTGAGTGATGCTTGGGAAACTAACCTATTCGTAACACTAGGTTCCCTGCCTACGTAGCTATCTATATGAGGGATACAGCTTCGAACTAAAAAAAATCACATCATTTCCAGAAAGAATGAACCAGTTAGTTTCTTTTTCTAAGCGATATAAAGGAAGAAAGTCCAATAAAATACTGAAATTGTAAAAAATTTTATTCCCTCGAAGACGTAGTAATAAAGCAATATCTCCGCGTCGCTGCACTAAAAATTTCATTTCATTTGTGAAGTATTATTCCATCGTTTATGTCTATCACTTAAATATGATGATAAATATTTTTATTTGTTCCTATCTTTGTTCTTTTTTTTATATGTATTTTAAATGTTCTCTTCTAATTTCAATATGTCAGTGATTTTGCCTTGACGCTAGTTTTCTTCTCGAAATTCTGCTATATGTGGAATATAGTGCGTTAACTAAAACAATGAACAATAAAAAAATATTCAAAATCAAACCCACTATACAAAATCCGTTCAAACGATACTCTAATTGATTTCTCGTTTCTAATCGCTGGAATGTGGCCAATCAATGATCACCATAAAATTACACACACAATTGACTTTTAGATAAACGATCATTAATGCCTTGTTACGTTTATAACACCTCCTATTAGAAGTTGATAATTAGCTATATCTACTAGTTCTATATGAATTTATCGATAAAGAGAATTTATTAAAATATAATTTATTAACAATATTTTCACATCCGTGTTCTGACAAAGTACGGCGTTAAGTTACAAAGCTAAAAATATGATATCTCGAAATGTGATAGGTAGAGAAATGAAAACGTGCAGTATGTTATTATTAGAACTTATTTATCTAAGTATGGAAAAAAATCTTTATAACTATTATTGCCCAGTTGTGGATATCGTATATCTATTTGTGAGTATTATTCAAAGAATAATTTGATTAAGAATATTTTTATTTCGGTTTTTGAGAACATGAAAATCGAAGAACAGGGTGTCTCAATACTAGTCTCACTCAACTTGCTCTTTGTAAAAGTAAAAACTATGAAACAATTTCGTTATTTGAGTCATAATTACTCTAAAAAAATTTTCATAAAAAATTGGGAAAAGGAAAGACATTCCGTCCTTTTACTTTACGGTTCTTTAGAGAATATAATATTATGAACGTTGTATATTTGGTAGATTCCTTATTTACGATGATAAGTATTTCAGTTGAATTTTAGAGCTTTCTAGAGATGCGGAGCTGTAGCGTTTCGTAGCATTTTGTAGCATTAGCTCGGGGTCTCGTAGCGTCGTAGCAAAGCATATGCGCGTAGCGATTTAAAAGTAAGTTTCTATTTTATCATTTATGTTATGTCAATGTGGCCTCGACATGACGCAGCGGCACAGCTTGTGACTGTAAGCACACAGGTAGTGGTAGTAGTAGGTAAGTTAGAATCTTCTTTAATTTCATTACTCTGTAACGAGAAAAAGCGCAACATTAAGTTCCGTTTTGCGTAGAATTGATTTTTGTATTTTATTATAACTACTTAAGATATAGTAGAAAAATAACTAAAACGAAATCGATTTTGTTTTTTATTTGAGCAGTAACTAAGTGATTTTTTTTTCCTTGAACCGCGGCATAAAGGCGACTAAGACTACTTGAGAGGTTTAAATCCCATAGCAAAGGATTACCGAGTGACCTCACTCGCTTGATATCACTCGCTTTATACAATATATTTATTAAAATTTAATGAAATTTTTACTGTTTTTCCTGTATGTAATAGAAATAATTTTTCAATAGATTATTTTTTTCAACTTAAGCTTTCTTGTTTCTTTTTTGTATTCTTGAGTATTTACAGTTTGACTAAAACTAAAACGAAATGTAAAGTACGTAGTGCACTTTAGAGAAACAAAGTATTCCAGATCACAGATCAAGAAATAGCGCATCGCTTTAAACTTTAAATTTGACTTATGTGTATTTTTAAAAAATAAAAAAACGAGATTTTCCATTTTACGTCTAGAGTCTACGCAAAAAAATCTGAGGGCGTCGATCAGCTATTTATTTATATAAAAATTTATATCTTAAGTTAGCTTCACGTTGTCTCCCTAGCGGGATAGTCAGACAGAACGGAATAAACACTTTTGTAAATGGAAATTAAACGCACAACCGTCGGGACTTGGTTCATCACTTCACAATTACGTCACACATGGAAATGTGAGTTCCTGTTTTGTTGTTTGTGTCGTTGTCGTTTATAAACTTATAAATATATTCAAATACAATATAGCATAAATATTGTTAAAAGACATTCTATCTTATATTTTTTTTGTCATTTTCCACATTTGTTCAACGAATATACGTTTCACAAATTTCAACATATTTCTATTAAAAACGATACCCCCGTACCGATATGAAATAGAAAAAAAATGACCATTTATTCGTTTTTGAATCGTTTCCTCAATACAGTTCTAGTTCGCACAATGTAAATACAGAGTGTGGTGTAGCTACGTCATTTAGATATACGGTGCGTATTCAATTGCCCGCCTGCGGTAAGCCAGAGCGTAGGATTTCCTAGTTTAAGGCACAGAAACGAAAATATTGCATGCGATACCAATGCTTTCGGTGTTTTAGTTCGAATTTTTAAAAAAAATCTTTTGGGGTATTGGAATATTTTGAAATGCGTATTTTTTCATAACAGCAATAGACTTCTGTAAAATCATCGGTTATCAACTTGACTTGTTTCTTACCTCAGGACTCTGGACTGGGTGAACCGATTTTGATATTGTTTTTAATTTGAAATCTGGTCCTTTTTTTGAATTTTATTTGAAATTCATCTTAAATTTGTATAGTTAATTGTTTGACGTCGGTTTTCAGGTCGGTTTCAGATTTAAAGAACTATACCATACCATACCATACAATAGGAAGTTTTAAAAATTAGTATCCTCTCTTACTAAACGATAATTCTAAGTAATTAACTTTGGGTAGTGAAAATTAGTAATAATCTCCCTACAGAGATGCTAACAACATAAACAAGTTGTAACAAGCGTATAAGAATTTTGACGTAGCTCGATGAGAACGTATGGCTTATTTGATCAGAGCGCCTGGACGGTTTCCAGGTGGCGCGGGTTCGAGTCCCGCTACGTTTTAGTTTTGACACATTTTCTTAATAAGAAAATTTTAATCTTCCAACTGATCAGCAAAGCGCGGTGTTGAGTTCCACTATTCAACACGTAATGCCGCGGAAAGTGGTTCAAAAATAGACCCTCTATTTCCTGCTACAAGCACGATATAACATCAATCATAAAAATTTATCTAACGCTATTTCCAACGAACTCAATTCCAAAAAGATATGAAATTTGCAACTAAAGTTCATGGCCTATAAATAGTTAGTATAAAATTTTATTATATCAGCGAGAATATGTCAAAACATAACTTTGTTAGAGCATTTGTGGCAGAAAGTGTTTATTAAGTAATAAAAAGTTTATTGGTTCAGGCCTTTATTCTCCCCCCCAGGTATTTCTCACCTTAGTATTCTTAAAGGGTTACAGGCATTTCTTCGACCTTTGGCTTGGGTTTAGTGTTCGTATTAAATATTAAGTTATGCAAACCGAAAACGAATGTTATATTTGTGTCTGTCTATTTATTCACCACTTAGATAATTAAACATGTTCACGTTCATATGCGAGTCTGTGAAATCTTTTAAAATGAAGTGATAGTGAGTCCCTACTATAATCTGCCTATCTAAACAGAGTTTAGAGTCCCAATTTTTAAGACGTTTGGTGTTAAGTGAAGGATCTCAACGCCACTCTTTGTCTTATTCCAAAGCGGAAACGAAAATAATTCAGTCATAAATAAAAATAAATCAGCTTCAGGTTGTATCCCGCACAGAGCAGAAAAGGCGGAGGGAACCTAGTGTTAAGACACACCGAGACCGAGACCCCACTTTCCGCCGAATTCTGGAGGCATTGCTTGTTGAGTGGCGGAACTCAACGCCGGGCTTTTGCGTCGACACCGGAGTAAAGAAATGGAAATATAAATTTAAGTAAATATTCTATCTCCTCGAGTGGGGATCGAATCCACAAACAGTCGGTTTTACAGTCACACGTTGTGCCCCTGTACTGTGAGGTGCTGCGCCCCTGATATATTGTTACTTTGTTGTAAATATGATCCCTATTTGATTTTATATGAACCGTTTTTTACTTTTATCAAGATTAACAGACGTAACAAGCAAAAATTAAAAAAAAACATATATCAACTTTTATTTAATTTGTACAGCACATTTTTAAGGAAATAGTTAACTGTTATTTTGTTATTTATTTATAAACAGTAAAACTATGTATAAAATATTATTTACAAATACCTACACAACTTATTAATTCTCATGAAATTCAGGTAAATATTACAACTGAAAAACTGTACAAGATTTCAGTGACTGCAGGAGTTCAATAGCGTTCATATAAAAGATCGAGCGATTATCTCGGCACGTGTCGAAATACTTCATACAATCTGATCGCTTCAAATTATAGCACGGCAGTGACGCTATTGTAAGATTTTGTAAGAATATTTTTACACATAAAATCGACTGCTTCTAAATTTACTGAGTCAACATACAAATTTCGACAATTTCATTTTTAGTATACCTACTAATATTAATACGATTCCCTACTTACCTACGTGAAGGAGATAGAGTACTGTTTTATTTGTTTCAATATAATTGAAATTTAGGGTAATAATAATTAATCCACCAATAAATGATAATGATGAAAAATTAAAAATTAACAAAATATGATAAAATATATATACTCACTCACATACCATTACCAATTCTTGACTACTCCCAATTCAATAAAAATTTCACATTTGGATCTGAACATCTTAGTCTTGAACTGAAATATCCTTATTTAACACAAATTCAAATTCAAAATATTCTTTATTCAAATAGGCAATTATTATAAGCACTTTTGAATCGTCGAATGAACATATGAACAAAAAGCTACCACCGGTTCGGAAGGCAGTTCTGCTGAGAAGAGCCGGCAAGAAACTCAACAGTTGCTCTTTTCAAAGTCAATGGTACAATCTATTACATTAGTTGGCAGCTATCCTGCATTACATTCAATAGACATTAATTCCATACATGTTTGTCCTCTAAGTATTCTTGAACAGTGTAATAAGCTTTACTTGTCAGAATTTTTTTTACTGATATTTTAAATTTTGGAAGTGGCAAATCTAGAATACACTGGAATTTTATTATATATACGTATGCTCAAACCCATACAAATATCCTTATTGGGGTATACGGTGATCTCACCGCCGCGCTTTGTTTTTTTTTCAACAGAGCGTGGAAATAAAAATAACTCATTTGTTCTCATTTCACAGCGAGTTCTGTTTTTTTAAATGTAGTATAGGAGGAAAATTTACCCAACACAAGCAAATATGAATAATCGCAGCGAGGATGACGACACGAAAGGTGTTCATTGAAACGTCTGACAACACCCGTTGGTTCATTTGTTCGCTTAATCGCCGGGAAACTGATACCGGCATACATTTGTGCATTCGATTATCTATTTTATATTTTATATTTTTGGCTGTATATATAATACTTGTTTATTACTGTGTTTGAGGTAGGTAGGCAGATAATTTTTTATCTCAAGACTGGTGCAAGTGCAAGACACTAAATATTTTTTCAATAAATATATTATATTATTAACATTTCATGGCAACACAAAACTATAATTTAAATGAAACTATTTTAAAGCTCGGGCTTATAACATTTCAATGTTTCAATGTTTCTAAATGAAACTCAGCAATGAATAAGAACTAAAGCAATTGTTCAATTAATTCTATCACCACTAAATTTTCAATAAAACTAAATCCTATATCAAAGTTCTATTATACTCATATTACAGGTATATTAAAAGGTTCATATTAACCTATTACAGCTTAACTGAAAGCTAAAATTTAACGATGCGAACGACGAGCTCTACACAATATCGTGATAATTGTATGAAATTGAATTTCATGGTGCATTAGTCTGAAATATGATCCGCACCAAACTGCTCTTCACTTGATACCCACCTAACGTATAGACACAATGAGTATTGAATTAAATACGGACTTAATTGTGAAAATAAAAGTCGAAGAGTTTATTTGGTTGAATGCGCTAAGCTCAGGAAGTATGGGTTCGAAATGAAAATTATATGAATGTTGGATTTAAATTAGGTAATTATATCATATTAATTGTGTCAATGCAGCTGCATCAAAGTTACTACCAATACTATAATCAAATTACTAATAATTAATAAAAAATATTTTACTTTTTGTGACTCTTTTCACAACTCACGCAATGTTGTCGGATAAGCAAAGACAAATAAGTGTTAAGACAGTTAATTATCAAAAAGCTTCATGGTGTATCCCGCAAATGGCAGGGTTAGCAGAGGAAAATTAGTGTCAAGAAACTTTGTTCTCTACTTTCTGCTAAATTTTTGAAAGCGAAGAAATAATTTATTAACATTTACAAATAATAATTCATTCCGCCGATTAGGGATCGAACCCACAATCGTCACATCAAAGTCTCACTGTTGTGCTCCTGCGCCACGACGCGCGACGTTCCCTTTTTCAGATATACTATACTAAGTTGTACTATATTTTGGACTCGACATTGAGGACGCCAAAGTTCAAAAGAGTATACCTACAGGTAGGTGATTACGAAACAAGAATCAAAAGTATTCAATATAACATAAAATGTTCTATACTAGAATATTTATGTAGGAAATAGCGGTCGTTACATGTTTCTTTTAATAAACAAGCTTTCAAAAGCTCAAAGTAAGCTTTTAAAAATTGTTTTTAAATTAAGTGAACCGAAAATTGAAGCAGATGGATTACGGTTGCGAATATGAAAACAATGATACATTAAATCTTGTTTTCACAAACGGATTTCATTAATTATTTTGTATCTGTGTTTTTTAACATAAAATTTTAATAATAAATTGATGTATCCATCTGCGATCTTCATAGTGCAGTGAAAGTGACTGAGGTGGTTCACGCTGTATCCCGCATGTGGCAGGGTAGGTAGAAGGAGCTCTGGAGGTATTACGTGTGAGTGGCAGAACCCAACGCCGCCCTTTGCCTCTACAACAAAGCGAAGAAACAGAAATATATTTTTTTTATTTCATTTCCTCGAGTGGGGATAGAACCCACAACCAGTCGCATACTTGCCCCTGTGCCACGAATGGCCTCTTATTTTAAAATTGGATAATAATAATACAAAACAATAACGTAGCCAGATTAGAGGCCATACGCTTGTTTACAATACAACAAACGTATATGTCAAATATGTCAAAATATTCGCAAATATTTCATAATACAATTGTGTGACGCATTCCTTTCCTTGTTATAGGTAAGTCGAAAGGAAGCCACGGTCGCTTCCATAGGAATGTTGTAATATTCCATTCTTATTCAATTCTATGTAAATACCAGACTATTTTTGTTTAAGTTTCACGCTATTTCCCGCGTATTGCGTGATATGTAGAGAGAATCTAGTGTTGAGACATTCCGCTCCGTATGCATCGTCGAATTTTCAAGAGCTTGTGTTTTGTGTAGTGGGACTAAACATCAATCATCAACGTTGTTCTGCCAAACTATGTAATATAAATAAATATATTTTTGTACACCTTACTGCTCTTATGTATCTTTGTAGGTTAGAAGAAAACCGATCAAGTGCGAGTCGGACTCGTACACCGAGGGTTTCAAAAAATGTAAACTTAGAAGCTTAATTTCAGGCGATCCTCCGATCCTTTAGGCGATCTTCACGTCAGGTCTTGACAGACAAGACAGGTCTTGGTCATTAGGACCAACAAAGTGAGGTAACAACTCACTTTGTTGGTCCAACAAAGTGAGGTGAGTAAGGAACAGAACCTTAGAAGGAAGGTGTTAGCAGATAATTACTTTATTTATTGACATCATTAGACTTTCATTGAATTAAATATAAACAGATTACATATTTTACATTGATCTAGCCGTGTTAACTAGTGGATTTAAACTATTGAATGCTAGACGTAAATTGTGTAATCATGTTTTTCCCGTGAGAATTTTGAGAAATCCTCTCTAAGTGCTCACCTACACTCCTTAATCTACCTACATGTCGGTTTTCAACTTTCGAAGTTCAGTTATTTTGTCTCTACGTTATCTGTCCGGCACTCAGGAACTGAAGAACTTGTAATATAATAATTAAAATTTAACAACATCAAGGCGCTATAAAGTCAAAATTGTTAAAAACGCTAAAAATAAAATCTTAAGTGTCGTCATTTTAAATTTATAGACCGGTCGTTATAGGTCGTAAAGCAAAGTAGAGGTAACCCGCAGTATTTTTTTTCAGCTTCACACCTTATCGCATGTGGCTGGGAGCTTAGCAACATAATGTTACGACACTCCATTTTCTCCTTCCCTCTGAATTTAAGACAAAGCCTGTTGAGGGACGAAATATGAAATGTAAAATGTTCAATCCCGTTCATTCATATAATTTTTTTCTTTTATCTACTTTTACTACCCATTTTTGGATAAATCTACTTAATTAAGCATGCTTTAGTTACAAAATTATAAGTTTGAAGCGTGAATTAACATAATTTATTAATATTGCTGAATCTACGGCTAATTTAGAAATCAATTCAAATTTTGGTAGAAGCTGCTTGATTTAGCATAGAGTACGAATACGGGAATTGTTTTAATATAATTTATTTATTTGTATTTGACTTCGGCTTAAGAGCCGCAGGCAAACGCTAGTTTTAAATAACACTAATATGTTAACAATCGCGGCGTAGGATCACAAGCGTGCAACTGTAAAGTGACAATTTGTGGGTTCGATTCCCACTCTAGGAATTGAAATCTTAATAGTTTTATTTTCTCGAGTTACGTTCCGACATTCAACATAGAACTTCTGAAAAATTGGGTTCATGGGGAACGGATTTATCTTAACTCTAGGTTTCCTCTGCTACAATAATACTTAAAAAACTGAAAACATCATCAATTTTTATTTAAATCAATCACTTTTATCCGACTCGGAATTGGAACTTAGACTTACTGTTATTATATTTTACGTAAGTTAATTTATTTTGCAGTAAATATATGTAAACGGAACAATTCGTATTTGTTGAGATTCCGCAAAATGCTACGTAGCTGAAAATAAATGGTGCTTGCATTCTGTAGTTTTTACGTCGCACCAAGAGCAGTACGGTCTCGAGCAGCGTATGGGGGCGGAAATTAGATTTTTCATCTATACTTATTTATTTGCCTTATTTTAAATTCACAAAGTAGGCTGGGCTAGGGTTGAGGCCAGTCGTGGCGTAGGGGCACAAAGAGTGACTATGAAGCGCACGCAATAAGTTGTGGGTTGGAATTCTGGTGTAGAGGCAAATCTCAAAGGCAAATCGAGATCCGCTACACTAACTTTGCATTAACCACGAAACCATTCATTCTTATCCACATAGAAATTCTTATACGCTTTTTTATTTATGTTGTTATCATCTCTGTAGGGGATATTTTACAAATTACCGCTATCCATAAATAATTGCGAAATAGTATTACTTCACTATCTTTTCTTTTTATCATTTGAATCCCAAATCAAATTTAGTCAGAAATAGTCAACTAAACTCAACACGCAGAGCAAAGTGGCCTAATATTAGGTTTCCTCCATCTACCCTACAATATACAGGATATATATATAGCGCGAAGGTATTTCAATTCCTACAATCGCTACTAGCTTATAACTCAAAACCCGCCAGCGTCGATGGTCGGCCACATGGTGTTCTTTTTAGCGCTATCCGGTACATTTTCAACTCTATCAAATGTATTTAGCCTTTGAGCCAACGAAATGAGAGCCGCCCACGGTGGACTAAAATAATTCAAAGTACGAATGGCTTGCAAATTTGGAGAAAGGAATTTAAACATGTAGAGTGTGGGAGCGAAGAGTGTTGCTGTGCAGGCTGTTTATTTATTTGAAATCTATACTAATATTCTAAGGCTGAAGAGTATGTTTGATTGAAAGGAAAGGTAAATTGTGAGGTTATTTTTTGAGATAATCCATTCATCGAGGAAGGTTATTGTTATTAGGATGCCAAAATTTTGTGTTGTTTTTAGTATATCTACTCATACTTAAAGAAACAAAATTACGTTTAATATAAGCACTGCATAAGTAAGATGCGCCGCGGCAAAATCTCTGACTGTAAGCGTGATGATTGTGAGTTCAAATTCCACACACTCGCTCAGGTAACAAGACAAAATTTAAATTATCCCCTCAATATTTAATGTTTTGAAAATTTGAAAGAAAGAGCGGAAAGTATGGAAACAAGTGTCCTAACACTACGTTCCGTTTGACTGTTTTGCTATACGCCAGCAATAGCGTATAGCCTGATAATATCTCTGAAGTAGACATTAAGGCAAGAAGAGGAACAATCAGGCCATGTCTCACAAATTTAAATTCTTGGAAAAAAATAGAAAAAGAAGTAAGTTAATTGACTTTTTATTATATTTTATAGTCAAGAGTCTTTTTATACAAGCAGCAAGTCAAAGGAGGCCTCACTGCTCTTCAATGTTGGTCGTCTACAAACTATTACGTTTCTTAATTATGTTTATCTAAGCTACTGTTACGCAAAAAAAGGTTTAAACTAAGCAAACAAAGAGTTCAAAGTAGTATTGTGGACTGAGACTATCGTGGCGCTATAGAATAATGTTTGCACACGTAGTGGCTGTGGGTTTGATATCCAGTTAAGGAAATACTTGTATTTAAGTAGTTGCATTTAAGGCAATCATGGCGTAACGGCATAACTTGTAAATGTGATGGTTATGAGTTCAATTCAACTGGCGGGAATGTATAAGTCGTTTCCTCTTGAGATAAATGGAGAGTCTCAACACTAGGATCTCTCTTACTACTCTGCTACACGTGGGATACCGCGTAAATATCATTAATAAATTTAATTCATTTGGTCAGTCTAGAGCGCTCGTATTATTACAAGTATTTGTATTTCTTAAAGAATTTTCCCCTTTTCATAGTCATTTGAAGCCATTGGGCCATTGGGTTACACTTTTAGAATAATAATAATTATTGGGTTATTAATCGAAGAATATTCTTCTTCCTCCTGGCATTAATCCCGGCTATTGCCAGGGTCTGCGCTCCTACTCAACCTACTCCACTTTGCACGGTCTTTTGCGTCCTCGGTGGTTAGACCATTAATCGAAGAATATTATATAGCAAAAATAAACCACCATTAAAACTTTTGTCGCAAATTATCAAAGTGAAGCCTAACATTTTCACGCTGAGATGCCAATTACGCTCCGTTAAACTTAATATTTTATTTGCTCTCCAACAACGATACTCAATGGAACAATTAATTTTGCTTTTCTTTATTTTAATAAAACAGGTTAGATATTACTTAGTCTATATATATCATGTACTGTTTGTTTGCTTCAACGCATTTATCTTAGGAACTATTCAATAAATCGATTGCATTGTGTTGAGGAAAGCTAAATATTGTATTATAATACGTTAATAATTTGGATGTAACCAACTGTACAGGTGGTCAGAGTAACATCGGGTACCAATAATGTACTATTTCAAGTTATTTCCATTTAGCAACGGAGACATAACAAGGGTTAAAGGGGGGTAAAAGCAAATATTATAAAATTGATATTATTATCTTAATAAATAAATACCAATATCTCTAATGTCAGAACTTTTATTGGAAATCATTATCCACAAACATGCAATACCTTGACATATTTAGTCTGTTTAGATATCTACTGAAGTAGTTAGAACGTATCTAAATACAAATATTAGCACCGGATGGGAGTCGATCCTACTTTCCAGTTCGATTGGCAAGTACGTTGATTGAGGCACATATAAGACTTATTTATACAAATTAAAATAGTTTCCTGTTTATTTACCGCTTCTATAATGATGACGGTATTAGAATGTGAATCTTGATTGGATTTGTACTAGAAATGCAGTTTCATATTAAACACGGAGTGTTGGTTTAAGTTTTTAATATAGGTACATAAGACAATGGATATATACATTGTCTTAGAAGAAAAAATAATGGTATTTTTAGCGGGGTAGATAGAAGGAACCTAAGAACCTAGTGTTTAAGTCACAAGAACAGAAAAATAGCAATTTTTAAGGGTGAGTAACGGAAATATGTCGTAGTCAATAAGCACGTTGGATGTATCTATCTCCACCCGAATCTAGTGTAAAGACATTTCGTTGTCCAGACACCGCTGAATTTCAGAGACATTGTAACATGACATTGTTAAGTAGCGAAACTCATGGCACGCAAAGGGGAGAAATGAAAATTAGTGAAATGTACTCATTTCACCGAGTAGGGGTTGAAAGTCTTTACAAAAACACGGTCTCTTATTTTTATTTTATAATAAAACGTTTTATGAATTTTTTTTAAAAAAGCACAAAACGATTCAAATTAAGCCATAACTCACCTCAATTTTAATTCTTTGAAGGAGGTCATGAATATCTTGGGAGCTTAAAGCCAGGAGCTTAAATCGAATTTTATGACGCCTTAGAAAAATTCCCCGAATGTTTTTAATATGAAAACCTAGTTTGAAACATAAATTATGTATGAAAACCTCGTACGGCGAATTCATAGTCCACTTCCTTTGTAACTTGTGATTATAAAAATGATATTTCAAAGTATGAATTTGATTTTTTAATTTTCGTGCCACTGTAAACACGTTGTGGGTTTGATTCTCACTTAAAGAAATTAAATATTATTATATTAAATAAATATTCTCAAAAATTTAGTGAAAAGTAGGGAACAGAGTGTCTTAACACTCTTTATTTATTCTGCTTTATTTAGGATACAACGTGAAGCTAAAACTAAATACATATTGCCTGTGGCAAAACCACCCCAATCTGCTTCTCAGTAGTGAAACAATAACAATGTACACTTAAGTCGGGTATATCAACGAGCAACGAGCTATACAGTAAATACTTTTAAGCTGAATTCATATTTAAACCAATTTGGTCGGCGTCATATTCCAGCAGAGAATTTATTTTAACCACTTTATTATTTTTAATTAATCGAGTATAAAGAATATTATTTTAAATTATATTAATGCCTTTGTGTCTATCAGATTTTACTAATTATTACGATAATAATTTATAAGTTTTAGAGCACATTTTATCCCACGACTATTTATTTATTTTTTTTTTATGGAAAAAGGACAAGGCAAACGAGCGTTCGGGTCGGGGATGATGATCACCGCCGCCCACGACCCCGTGCAGCACCAAAGGAGCTACAGGTGCGTTGCCGGCCTTTGAGGTGGAGATAGACGCGCTTTTTGAAGGTACCCATATCGTACCGACCTGGAAACACTGCCGCGGGTAGGCTATTCCACAGTTCGGTGGCGCGTGATTCCTAAGAAGAAGAAATTCCTACGAAACCGCACAGTAGTGGAGTGCCATGCATCCAGATGGTGTGAATGATATTTAAGTTTGTGACGTGCTGTGCGGTTAGAAAATTCGGCGGCAGGTAACAGTATTACTTTAATAGCATTATAACGAGAAGGTATCTCATATATATAGTCAAAAAATAGACATTTAACTATACAATTCACCTGGCGCAGTGGGACAGCGTCTAACTCTGCTAGGGGGAGTAATTATATCTGTATATCTGTATATACTAATAGAAATATACAGTAAACTAAAGATATACATTTAAAATTAGCATATCAGTGACGCGAATTCATAAGAGTTTGCTCTACCAAAAAGTGCCTAACGCGGTTAAAGAAGTTTTTACTTCAGAAAATAATATAATAAAATAAACCTGCAAAGTGAAAACCTGAAATCTATTCACTCTCAGAGTAAATTCTAGTGACACGAAGTACCATTATTTTTCTACTTTCTGTTAATTTAATTATAACGATACTGGAACCCGACACTGCTCTATGTAATTTGTTAGATTGAACGCTACAATCTCAGAAACTACTTGTTCAAAGTAAAAAAAACTATGTTGGTTAGTTCATTTATCATGGGAGGCTGTGTGCTGCGCTACATTGTGTTATTCCTCTTGATGTAACCCACTGTATGTCTAGTCAAAGTTACTTATGTTCTTAAAAAGAGATTCGAACACGGTGACAAACATGTTAATGCAAAGTAAGTGATAAATAGGTCAACACTCATAGATAGATCGATTAAAAATAAGTACCAATAAAAATATTAATTTAAACTAAAATAATTTTTGCTTATATTTAATATCAATCATAATTACACTTAAATTATAGGAAGCACCTGTAATTTCAAAAACATAAATTTAGCGTGAAAATTTATGCAAAGACTACCGAGATGTCAGTTTTAATCAATGTAGAGATAAACCGAGCAAAAACAAATTTGAATATGTAAATATAAAGTGATCGTGGCTCAGTGGGTTCGATCAAAAAGAGTTCGACTGAAAGTGGCTAAAGGAATGTCTTAACACTAGGTTCCCTCTGTCTACCCTGCTGAAGCTGATTTAATTATAATTGATTATATTTTGTAATAAGGTTGTATATATATAGTGTTTGTTTGTCAAGTTTGTACCTAAAGTTGTATATAAAGGTTCCTTAAATGAAATATCTTCTATCTATATATATAAAAGGACTTGTCCTCACTGACTGAGGTAAGACGCACGCACAGCCGTAACCGCTGGTGGTAGAAACGTTGAATTTGGACAAAAGTTTACTTTCATAATCTGGACATCCACTAAGAAGGGATTTTGAAAAATGTTAACCCTAAAGGGGTGAAATAGGGGTTCAAAGTTTGTATGGAAAAAAAATTAAATCGGTATCGATTTTCATAAAATTTTAAATTTAGATTTTTAAAAGTATTTAATTGAACACGTGTTTCATCGTTTTCTAGAATTCTCCCCCTAAGGGTGCATATAAGGGGTTGAAAGTTTGTATAGATTTTTTTTTAAATCGGCACCAATTTTTATAAAATTTGAAATTCAGACTCTTATAAGTATTTAATTGAACATATGTTTCATGGTTTTTTAGAATTCACCCCCTAAGGGTGCAAATAAGGGGTTGAAAGTTTGTATGGAAAAATCTTAAAATCGCCACCGATTTCTATAAAATTAGAAATTTAGACTCTTAAAAACATTTCATTGAACACATGTTTTATGGTTTATTAGAATTCACCCCCAAAATACGCAAGCGAAGCTGCGCGCGTCCGCTAGTAAACATATATAAAGAAACAAAGTTCCCTCTGCTTCCTTCTTATATTGGATAGATGCGTAGAAATAAAAAAATATGTTAATTCCGATATCGATTCCCTATATTGCCAAATTAGAGGACGATATAAATATATTTACGAGGGTCGAAAATACGACGTCGTATTACGGGATCTAATCTGAGTTGATGTTGTCATCTAACATTTTAATGAAATCGAATAAAATATCAACGTTACGTTTCTGTTATAAAATTTAAAGTCTTAGTTAGATGTGCAGGATTGTACTAACATTTTGTATATAACGTTGAATTATACCTGTTTTAATATGAAAATTAGAATGTACGCCTCTTAGATATAAACAAACTCTGGCCAAATATTTTATATTAGATAAGCGAAGGTAACAGTTAAGTGTAGTGGGACAGTGTCTGACTACATGCCATGGTTGTGGGTTCGATCCTCAACCTTGGTAATTATATTGATTTCCTAGCATTAATAAGGCAAGGCGCGGCGTTTAATTCCGGCACTTAATATGTAATTTCTCGAATTTTCGAAGAAGTGTAGAACAGAATATTATAAGGGAAAGAGCGTGAAGCTGTTATCTAATCAGTAAGCTCTACTTACTCTACTACTAACAAAATTGCGTAAAAGCTTATTTGGTTCTTAATAAAAGTTAAATTTAGCTCATATTTTTCGTACGTAGCGTCTAATGCGGTAATTACTTCAGTTAATATCCCAGTAGTGTGAAGTTGAACGCGAGCTTAAAGTTTAAATGAAGAAGCTTACACACAAACATAATGAGATTGCGAGGATTTAAAATGAAATAAAACGAAAATCATATTTCATATTTCCACGTTGGAAATAAATGTACGCGTATATTTCTTTAGAATAATATAATTTAGTTCTATTTTTATTTAATATACGTAATGGAATTTATTATACAGGTATACTCGTATAGACCGCTAATAGATTTATATACTATATGTACTATGGTACTATTCAAAGGTCACGAAAAATTTAATATGTTTGTGAACATAATTATACAAGTTAAATTAATATGAATGAACAATTTCATTTTCAAAAGTTCCTTTGGTAATATAGTAGCTAAGTACAAATTTTTATTTCTTTTTTTTATTTTGTTTTTGAGAAGAGGATTTTTTTTAAGGAGAGGGAATTTGAGAACCTTGTGTTAAGATACTCCGTTTTGCAATAAGATACTTTCATTCCTCTTTGCTTACAACACGCAATGTCTGAGTGTCTTAACACTAGGTTCCATCTGCTGCGTGAAGCTGAATATTTGTAAGATTTGTCTTTACACTATAACATAATAAATTAGTATATTGTACTCGTACAGTATACAAAGTAGTATATTGCGGCCGAATTAATCCTCGTTCCGCTACTTAGTACGAGTTACTTTACCAGTTTGTCTCAATGTAGGCTGACCATGCTTTTAATATTTGACGATTTTTCTCTTTATATCTTTATCTATTTATAATTAATGACTTTAAGTTTAAAACTAAATTATGCCTGAATATTTATTTCATATAATATATATTACCTAATTATATACTATTAACTATACCTGTGCAATGATATGTATAGACATAACTATTTTAAGTACTTAATTTCTTCTCATAGATCTTTGAGTTTCACGATATACGCGATTAATCCGGTTAAAATGAAACTATTTCACCGGATTAATCGCATATATTTAATATTATACATTTTTGGAAACCTGACGTTTTGAGCAATTTGCAGTAGTCCGTAGTGACGGACTCCGAAAAAATCTCCAAAATCGGGTGGACCATGAAAAACGCAATGTCTTAACACTAGGTGTCCTCTGCCTACGCTGGTATGCTAAATGTAATTTGTGTGGTCACCCCGTAACAACAATGCGAAGCATCAATAAGATTAAAGTAAATTGTACTTAGCAGTTTTTAGAGGGTCGCGTCGTACAGTATTACATAAAGTATTGGCCAAGCCCAAGTTTGTTGCGGAGCGATGTTCAAAGTTTAGCCGCAACAGTAATTAGCACCGGACATACTTAAAGACAAATTACACTTTTTAAAAGGAATCCGCTTTTTGAAGTTCATTAAGTTGTAGTTCCTGGTTTTGGATGAAACTAATGTGTAATATGTAATATCGTTCACTTGACGTTTGAATTGCACTTTTTGAAATATTTCCCGAGATCCATCATAGTTTGTAAATTGACTGTGCTGTGGATGCGATACAGCGTGAAGCTATAAAAAAGTGCAAATACTATCACTAATATTGTTGTGTTAAGACAAAATGATGATGAGGATATCTTAAGTATTGTCGTGGCGGGAACGTCGTTGTTACAAACTATAGAATAATACAGTTTTTTTATTATATATTCTTATTGCGCTGTCGTAGTTTAAATAAATACATTTTGTAAGCCTTTTGAAAATTAGATTTTTGGTAAATTTAGAATTATTATTACGACATTTTGTATTGTAGGTGTAAGGTATGATTGTCATCATCGTCTATAATATATAACTTAATCATTAATTTTAAAAAAAATCTTTGTACACTGTGTAGTGGTTTAAATAAATAAACATTTTTTTCTTAGCAATTAAGTAAATAAAATTTATCCTAACAATATATTTTCTGATTTACATCAAAAATATTGAATTTCAAATTAAGCAATTACAATATAAATTCCTTACTATTCATTAAATTTCTATTAAATATTAATTTAAGAGTCTGAGCGGGTCTAATATTTCTCTAGAGAGCTCTTAATGGTTTGTAATCTTACTTTTAAAACTTTAGCAATTTTTCAATAGTTAAGTTTAATTAACAATCAACCCGTATTTAGTGGCACTGAGAGACAGACTTTTATTATATACGCTTATCGCGTATATAGGTCCATTGGTAATGAACATGCAATATCCCAAAAGTGGCCTTAGAAAAGAAGAAAAACCTAAAGAAAAGCATCTTAATAGGTAATTATGTTTTGTCTGTCAATTCTGCTATGGTAATGCGTGAAACTAACAAAAATAAACAGAAAATGTTTGTGTTTGTCGCGGAAAGCCCATATGCCCAGCAGTAAAAGAAAAATTAATGGAATTATCTTTAACTTGTCTGTGATTTTTCTCTTACAGAAAACAGTTTATAGTTCTATAAAATACTAATTAAAAATGAAGAAAATAGACAGGGCAAAGACAAATGAAAACCAGAGTAATGCATTTTCGTCGTATATCTCCAAAACAATTTCATTTGCACCAAAAACCTATAAATACTGAGTTTTTCAAATGAAGCGTTCAATAAACATTTTTACGCGTGTCGTTAGTCTTTTATTTATGAAACGAACATTGCTGCGTGAAATATTAAAACAAATTGTATGGCCTTGATAGCCGTTTCCGAAATGGCGAGAACAATAGTTTTGGGTAGTGCTAGCTCATACTGTGGGAAAAGTAATCATCCGTAGTAAAGTAGGGTAACTGGGAACCTTGTATCAAGACACTCCGTCCCGATTTATTTTTGATTCCCACTTATGGGATGGAATTATTTTCACTTCCTCGCCCCTAAAGACAAAACGCGGCAGAACGCGTCTAGAAACTTGCGAGAATGGGGAACGCAGTGTCATAACACTAGATTCCCTAGCGAGATGTGTATCTACTACCATTGAGCTGGCGTATTTTACGAGACTATAAATGGACAGTGTGCGGTTGTGCTAATTTTCAGAATTCAGTGTATCACGCCCGACGCAATACAACGACAGTGTTAAATGTAAATTCTTTTTAAAATGATTGCCAGTGTGGTTTTAAAGGACAATGGCGTAAGGATGTTTTATTTAGCAGTATGCCGCGGTTTTACACGAGTATAAAATATAAAGATTTTTTATTTAAATTAAATATTAGCAACAATTTAAAATTATTGGAGAACACTGAAATTTCATTACAGTACAGGTTTGATTTGTTTATATCAACGTGAGCCGCAGGTTTGTATGGAATGATTAAAAACGCTTTTATTAGGTCGAGCTGTTACTTAGTTTGTAATAAAATGTAAGAATTGAAATTAAACGCACTTGTAATTGTTGTATCATATGAAACTTGGCAACTATATATGGATTAGTTGACAAAATAATATGATGGTACCATCGAGCTGGTCAGAAGATGGAATTGGCAGCTAAATATATCGAGTTTGCGCTCTGTTCTGCGTGCTGCTGCGTGCTCTGTAATATGTTCTATTGAAAAAAGCGAGTTTTTAATTAGTTAGATTATTGATTCATTTGTATCCACTCGTCTCCTAATATCAGAGGAACAACAATAAACAAATTCTCAGAGAAAATACTACTCAAGTAAGCTTTCCTATGCCAATCTTACAATATATGGATTTATATTAACCTCGCATTGTATTCCAGATAAGCAGAGTAGGCAATAATAATCTATTATGAGGATACTCCTGTCAATTTCCGTGTAATTTTCGAGACATGTGACGTGGTGACACAGACACAACAAGGCAAGCATATGATAATAATTGATATCGCTGAGCTGCAGTTGTCTGCAGTCGCTCGCTGTGCCGCTGCGCCACTACGGTCTCCTACATTCTGCATACACTTATGTATATATACATATAGATATTACGTATTATATTGCTTTTTTGACGCCGTACTTTCTGAAGGAAATAGGCACACCCCACACCGCGTTGCCGTTACGAAGCGTGGCATTGTGTGTTGAAACATGTGTGGTGGCTGAAAGCGCCGGGAAACACTATAATTATTATAATGAGACCGACAAAGGAAAGTCTAAAGTTGTCTTACTATGATATAAGGCATAATATATTAAAAATTATTATTTAGCTCCTAAAAATTAAGAATTTGTAGACATTTTCGATTCAACTATTCGAGATCATTAACAATCACATTTACTAAATCTTATATCCTATCTTTTACGCACAAAAAATATGCATATACGATATAGCATTAGTGTTATCAGAAGTCAGAAAATGAAACGTAGGTACAACGCAAAACGCTTAGTCGCGAAGGTCGAACAACACGACTAAATGTGAACTCAGCGTACATAATGTATGTATATAGGTTCACTGAACCGCCTTTGATTTACTTGTCGGTTGCCGCAGATTTATGGTAATTTGAAAAAGTTATGATTTAAACCACGCACCTACAAGAAAACATCTTTAACGATGTTTATAAAAGAACTCGATCTGAATTTTATACGTAAGCTTTATAATAAGCGGATTGAGAGGCTAAAATAATATCACTGAGTTACTTTTTTTACCTAAATGAACATAAATTACTGTACTTGTTCATAAGTCGAGGAATTACTAATGTGTGTGTATCGTCGTAGTAATTGTCCGCACAATCATCAGCCTAATCAACATCAGCATCACCATCATCACCACCGTCGTTATAGTCGTCACTTGGTTTTACAATTACTAGTATGATAGTAGTATCACTCCTTCTATATTCGTGTATTATAAATGGTCTCTTTATTTATTTTCTGTTAACGAAACATAATTAATACTTTCCTTATATCGTATAATCTCTCGGCGATATTTTCCCATGATTTGTATATAGGAACTACATTCCCCCAACAATCGTTAGCCGAGCTTTATTGTACCGTTCAATCAATTTGCCAGTACCTCTACAAATAGAGGTAATAGCCATTTACTGTATCGAAATTGGGAATTACGATGATGTTTGTATTCCTTCATTAAATGAAGAAGTAGAAGTAGTACTAACTATGTTTCTTTAGATAAAAAAATCTTTTGAATTGTCTTTTTAGTCATTTTCTACTGCCATCTTGAGATACTACATACTTTGAAACTACGTTACTATATACATATATAAATTATAAATTTAAAATTGTAAATGACTCATCGTACACCCACTTGATTTTGCCTATATTCTTTATATTTTGTATGAAAAATACTAAAAATATTTATACCCGATTAATTTTCATCCATTAATCCATAACCTCGGAATATGTACAGTGTATAGATAGGTGCTACTAACGTATTGTATTTGTTCAAACCGAGTTCGCTTTAAATGCACCCCAGGGACCTGGCAGCATCAGAGCATTCGATCATAGTCTGATTTAGTATTGAATTGTTGTATGGGAATATATCTGACATGACGTTTGGGTAACATACAGTGATCATTATTTGATGGCTTGCCTTTAACTATTGACTAATTTACTCGTATAATAGCTAATTTTGAGTTTTGTTTGACTAATTAATTGCATTTTTTTAAATTTCACACTGTATCCCTTGCACAGGAATTAGTGTAAGGATAGGAAACTCGGGAACCTTGTGTTAAGACACTCCATTCCCAATAAAACGCTTCCGTTCCCCACTCAGCCTCTCAATTAAACTAGGGCACTCAAATTAAAAATCTATTAACAAACGACCCTATCCGATAGAGTATAAGTTACTTCGCTCGCGTTATAAAAGGGAATTACTACAAATTGTGTATGATAAATGACACATTCTAAGGGTTCGAGCTAAGTCTCTGCTATGTGCAGGATTCATCATTCCCACACAGTACTGTTAGCATTCTACATATCGCTATAATACACTTATTAGAAATTTCAGTTTAAACATCATCTTTCATGTTATACAACATGTTTCTATTGAACTTAAAACCTTATAACTATGAACATAGAGTATATATTTGATTGTATATTTTCAATAAGCAAATACCATCTCGTCGGCTTTACTTGACTCCAATCGATGAATTTAACTGCTCTTGCACGAGCTAATGCCTTTTACGTGAATTTTACAGTCTAAAGTAGATGTGTTAAAACATTTAAGGTTATTTTTGATAGAAAGAATTTCAACCTGATTTTACCTAAGTGCTTCGATTTTTTTATTTTTTATTTTATCTCTTATTTTATAACAATTGTGTAGGTAAGCAGTGATAGCTAGTGTTATGTTACTCTGTTTTCCAATTTCTATGTTTTAAATGATAACAACGTGACAAAGTTTGTTTCGAAATAAAATATAGAAGTCTTCTTTGCCACTTAACGCGTCCAGGTTTCATTTGTCTATCCTGTCATATACAGGATATAGCGTGAATTTGATGCAAAACATATTAGAATATAAAAATATGGTCCTAGTTTACGTAGTGTCTTAACTCTGGAATATCTTTATCTATCTATCTATTGTATTTATATACGATGCTTAAAAGTAGTATTTAAGCCCATTAAGGCAAGGCATCTGATATATTCGTTCAATTACGCCAGTAACAGCTCCATAGAGCTGTAGTGTAATAAATAAAAAAATGTTTTAAAACACGCGCAAAAAAAAGAAACAAATAAATTCAATAAATTACTCTAAAAAGATTTATGTAACATATAAATTTTGATTTGGCCTGATGTTTTGATGACTTTTTCATATATTTTTCACATAGGTATGCAGGTGAGGCCGCCGCGGCGCGTCCGATTTTAAACGCCTTGGTGGTGTGTTCGATTCCGACTCGGGGAAATGATTACGTTTAAATATTTTTTAATTTCCCCTTCTGGGTAACAAAGCGCAGCGTTGAGTTCCTCCACTTAATATGAAAATTGCGACAAGTAAAGAACTTACCTTTAGGTTCCCTCGGGAAACACGCAAAACTGAAGAAGAAAATTGTACATTTTATTAAAATACAAACTTGTGGACAAAGTGAGATTGAGACAGAACAAATTAAGGTAGCTTTCGGTAACTGGTACCAAAATGAATGAAATTTTGGTAAATTACATTTCATGATTATGATTTAATTTAAATGATATTTTGGCGTGATTTACTTTGGTACGTTGTTATAGAAATGTTATTACGAATTCATAATTTCTAATTGCCTTATTTATGTAATATAATGTTGCAGTGCTTAGTCTATATAATGGTATAATATATTATTATGACATCGCTATTGTTAGGCAAGACTATCAAAACTTCATTCATTTCTTAAATTGAACGCTTATTAGCATTAAATTAAAAGAAAACATTGTATTTCTTTCACTCTGTATCTCGCATCTACCAGGGTAGAGCTTAATGTCTAGGCACTCTGTTTTCCACATGCAGCTTCTATTTGAGATATCGTGTGTTGAGAGTCGATACTTAACTCTACCCTGCTAGAAGGACAAAACATAAAGCAGCAAAGAGCATTTAAAATTACCCAGAGCAACAATTAACAAAAGAATCTACCCAATAACAACAAATACTAATATAACAACAATTATAACTAAACACAGCACTAAAACATAATCGCAAGGAGCCCGCACCGCGCACGCGCGCCCACATCCTCCTCGCATTTCAACTTGCTCCTACAGTTGTGAATGAGACGCCGCCAGGGTATATGACTCGCTAACAAAATACTTATTATATCGCGAACTATTTAATAATATAATGTCAGAGTGTCATGTCACTGTGACATAGTGTAGTGATGTGTAACTTACAAGTTGTTATTTTGGGAATTTCAGTGTTGTTCAAATGTTCGGATTCAGTGGGTAAGTTTGGAAGTAACTGGAAATAACTTTTTTGAATGAATATTTTATTTGGATAATTACGTTTTTTTATTTATTTGAAATTTTACTAGTTTGTGTTTTGTTTTATTGTATAATATTAAATAATTATTTAATTTCTAGTATATTTCCTTGTAAAAATATTTTACTTTGTTTGTTCACATTTTCAATACTTTTTTTTGTTACATATGTAATAGCTGTATTCTCGTTATAATTATTGTATAATCAACAATATAATCTATAAGATACCTCATAGTATTTATAAGTTATCACATAATTATATTTTTTATATTATTACAATACATTTAACTTTTTTTTTTTTTTTTTACTTATTCATTTACAGCAAAAAGCCAATCCAATTATTATAAATTAAAAATAACCATTTATTTTATATTGGTGGTATACAAACTATTCTTATAATTATGGAATCAATAAAATATAAACTATATACTAACTATAATTTAATATACTATATTTACAGCTTTCTTTATTCCCTTTAGATCTGACAGAAAGGTTCTTATATAGTAAATTTAATAATAAAATAACATAACCAATAAAAGGAAATAACCCAAAAAATAACAAAAAGAACTAAAAAATTCCATCAGCGTTACCAAACAAAGTAGTTATAAAATATAACGTTATGTAATGATCTTACGGACCCTCGGTCGGGGCTGAATTCATTTGGAGGGATAACTTTTGTACAAATAACTTTTTTCTATTCCTTATTACACTTATGTGAATTGAAATGTTCTTAGAACAAGTGGGAGTAGATAATGATCAATAGTTTCTAACTTTAAATGAAGCAAAAGTATATTTATAAACTAAAATATGAGTTTGTTTTTCTTTTAGAAAACAAAGGAAAAAAAATATAGCCGTACAATTCTGTATTCTTTGTTTATTAAATAAATAAATATACACAATAAAGAAAAAATAGAATGAAATGCTCAGACGTGGCGCAGGGATACATGCGGGTGAGAGTAAGCGCGACAGGTTGAGTGTTCGATTTTCACTCGAGAAAATTAAATATTTAATGTTTTCATAACAAAGCAAAGCGCGGCGTTAAGTTCCGTCCGATGCTTCCAGAATTCGGTGGAAAGTGGGGAAAGTAAATGTCTTAAAGTTAACGCAATGTCTAAACACTAGGCTCCTAGTTTCCCTCTCCCTATCCTGCTATATGTGCAGTCAAGACTCTCATTAATTTTCGCCTAATTTTTAAAACATTGCGTATTGAGTGATGAAACCCAGAGCCGGGTTTGTTACGAGAGCAAGGAACAAAGAAAAATTCAAATTACCCCAAACGGAAATCGAACTCACAACTGCATAGGGTTCCTATGCTATATGCGAGATATGGCGTGAAAATGAAAAAAAAATGAATAAGATAATTGTTATTTATTGGAACATGCCTTTAATTTATAATAATTAGTATATAATAAATAGTAGGTAATGCAGTGATTTATTTATTTACGCACCTCCCGCATTTAGTTCGTGTTAAGTTCCCTGCTATATACAAGAAAGAGCTCCACACTTCACGCTGACTGACTGATGAGCCAGTAGGAGTCGAACTTCATCCGACCAGGCAATGATTATATTTTAATACTTTATTTACTTTAGAACTAAATGCGATGTTAAGTTACGCAAATCGACAAAAGTATCTCGAAATTTAAACGGGAAATTGTATGATACGAGAAGCAATAATATTAAAAGTTCAAAAAACTTTTAACAGTAATATTATGTTACGCCGTATAAAGTTTAGGCTCGATTAGTCAAATTGGAGTAAAGTAAATATCCCTATTATTATGAAAAGTATATATTAGTATGAAAATTTAAATGGTCGAATAAACTTCACTAATTCTATTTCCTTAGTTGGTGTGATTTTTTTTATTAATAACGTCTTCGTATGTTCTAATATTTTAGTCTTGTACATGAAGACTAAAATACCAGATTGTATATATTTTGAACATTTATGAGACTTCATTGAAAGACCAGCCGTACCGCAGGGGCATAAGCGATTAGCTTAGATTAAATTAGATTAGTGTTTGAGGTAAAGCGCGGCGTTGAGTTCCGCTACTCAATACGCGGACGGTAGAGGGCCTAAAAAAGAAAGAGTGCCTAAATGGAAACGGAGTATCTTAACACTAGGAGTTTGTACCAGATACAGCGTACAGACTCTTCTCACATTTCACGAACTTAGAAAAAACCTGTTGGTATATAATTACACAGTTCTTTACTAAACAAAAACATAGCATAAGACGACCTGATGCTTTTTCTAAAAGAAAAGAAAGACTAGTGACCGCCGGATTTTAAAGACATTGCGTGTTGAGTGGCGAAACTCAAAGCCGCGCTTTGTCTTGTTACCAGCGTGACGAAACCCAACCCACAACCATTTAATTTTACACTCAGATGCTGTGCCACTGCACTACGACGGCTTCTCATATGGGAATATATAAATTGTAATATTTCTTTTCCTGAAAATCGACATTATATTATAATAAAAAGTAAAATATCTAAATGAAAATTCCGGAGTCCCAGTTGGTCTGCCAATAATTTCCAGTTTTATTAGTCCACTTGATGGACTGACGTAAAAGATGAGTAATTAAGTAACCTAACTGTCTCTACTCCCGACGCACTCGTTATCGACGTCGTAAAAACTTCTCTAGGGTATAACCGTCGTAACGAATAAAACTTAAGGGCAGTTCTGAATGTTGCCTAGAGTTGCTATTTTAAAATTTTAAAAATAAGAGCTTTGGATGTGGAATATTTTTTCCATTTGGCATAAAATATACTGATTGATTAAGATTGTTATTTAAACAATATTAGCAAAATAAAAATACAAAAACAAGAAATGCGTTAACTGTAAAGAGGCCAGTGGTGGTGCAGAGGCACAAAGTGTGAATGTAAGCGCGACAGGTTGCGGGTTCGATTCCCATTCAAGCAAATGTACTATTTAATATTTTCATTTCTTCGATCTGGTGTCGATGCAAAGCACGGCGTTGAGTTCCACCACTCAACACGCAATGCCTCTAAAATTCGGCAGAAAATATGGAACAGAATTTCTTAACACTAGATTACATCTCCCTACGCTGCTGTGTGCGGGATACAGGAATGTTATACGGTTACGTCCTATATACAGCTTTTTAAAAACAATTATTTTTAACTAAATTATTAATTATAAGAGCTATATGCATATTATGACATACTAAAGGTTTTTTTGTTAAGCCCCATTTAATTTATTATTCTTATAAAAAATATTATCTTTATTTTTTAATTTGCTAACAACAAAATCTTTTTGCCTCTCTATATAAGGCTAAGTAGACATTTAGGAATGACTGATCGACAAATGTGTAGTTTTCTATGAAGATACAACTAAAAACTCATATATAGGTCTCAATATAAGAAGCCTTTGAATTTTCTAAAGAGAACGCTCAAATTGTAATTTATCACGTTCGCAGAGAATTTCTCTTGAGGAAACTCTTTAAGAAATTGTAGGACACGTAGAGTGAAGGTAGATTTATTGAATGGATTCTTGATCTTAGGAATTTTAGGTAAAGGCCTAATTTGATAATTTTTCTTCACAATATTAGGCCAATAATATTAGCCGGAGCCTGAGGCCGTCGTTGCAGTGGCACAGCGTATGGCTATAAACGCGTTGGTTACGGTTTCGATTCCTACAAGGGATATGGAAGGGGACCATATGTTTCGAAAATTTGGAGAAGCTTTGTCTGAATGAATAAACAGAAAAAAAAAATAAGAGAATCGAACCCACGACTATTTCCTGTACATGTGATAAAAATATATTGAAGTAAATGACAATTTTAAATGTTAACTAACTATTTAGTTTAACTAAGCTTTCTATATAATTGACAATGCTCACATTTTACTTTTAATTGGTGAATAACAGGCACTGGGAAAAGTCTAATTGCGTACATTTAAAACATTTTATTTTTTATTTTTTATTTTTAACTAGTTTAGCTCGAATATGAATATGGAGGTAATTTATTTAAAAATGAAAAATCTAGCAAAAAATATGTTATCACAGAGTAAAAAAAAATATCTCGACAGCAACTATACTTGACATTAAAAATATATAATTATCTATTTAAACTATTTTCATTTCTCCGCTCGGGTTGTCTATCTAAGTGCGGCGTTGAATTCAATCGGCGTTGAATGATAAATCTTGTGTAAAATAACTGAACAGCCAAACTAGTGTAAAGTCAAACGACAAAATTTAAAGAGCAACGAAATTTATGTTACCAATAACTAAAATAATAACTTTGAACCCACTTTATATTGATCACTAAATTAGAGCTCAATAATTGAGTCAGCGTCGAATTATCGTCGCTCTGTTGAAGGGAAATTGGAGAATACCATTAGAAAGTTTAACTACTTCGGTTTAGACTATTTTGTATCCGACCGACCGACCATCTTTGATATATATTCAAATATTTTACAAGTTTTAAATTGTTCTTATTTTCTCAAAGTATAATCTAAAACTATAAGAGAAAAACTGTGTTTTATTAATATAATTCTTACTATATAAGTGTTTCTTTAACTTTCATAGACAAATCATGTATGTCTCTAAAATTATAGAAAACTGGAAAATTAAAAAAATAGTAGAATTGTCTATCAAGTAGCAAACGGCAAATAAACGACTCCCATATATAGGTACATAGTAATATACTATTTTTTAAAGTCACGTTTATTTTATGTATTATTTCCACCACTCAACAAGCAATGTCTCGATGAGACATGTATTTCCCTTGAATTCTATATGAAATTACATTTTTCTCTTTCATCTCCGAAATCGGATTTATAAGAGTTAAACCCCGCATTTGTGCCTTGAGAGGCTTCCACAACGTACAACGTATAATGTTAAGCTTTGTTCTATTTTCCCGTTCAGCCAATCCAAATCTAAATATTTATGAACACCTAAATTAATAATATAAAAACTGATTCTATATTATTAGTTTAGATGTGTGATGTGAAATTTGTTTTACCCAGCTGCGCGATGCAAGCGATTAAGAAGTGGAGTGAAGAGGAGTGTCTTGACACTACATAGTGTCTGCCTACCCTGCTACAGGACGATACGCTAAAATCTTATTAAGATTGAATTATTTTGTATAGGTTCATGCGGTATCTTGCATAGACAGAAACAATTTAATGTTAAGATATTCCGTTAGTGACACTCAACACCGCAGTTTATCCTGTTACCAGAGCCAGAAAATGAAAATAGTGTATCCTCTCGATTAGGGATCCGTTGTGCGTATAGCCAAACGCTGCACAAATGTAATTTACATAATTACAGTCTAATACTGGGATTCCAATCAATAACGATCGTTTACTGTTTACATCTCACGTTGGTGCCACGAGCACGACGCGCGACATCGTTATTACGAAATATACAAAAACTTTTAAAGGCGTACTCTCAAAGCGTAATGTTTAATTGGTTATAGCTTGGATGGTTTTTAAAAAATATGGGGCTAAGTCCGGTTGTGATCAAATTATTATATAATTCTAAGTTAGATAAAAAAATATATACATAAGTATAGAAAATACCCTAAACAAAGTTATTGTGCTCATTTCGGTAATAAAACATTTTACTTTGATGTTATTATTAACGCGTAAATATTAACACATTTGTAATGTGGTGTTAAGGTTTTCCGTGCCCCATTTCAGCAAAATTTCGAGATATTGCGTGTTTATGGCGTACCTTAGCACCGTAGTCTCACCAAAGTGGAAAATCACTCATTATATTCTTCAGAGAGGGGCTCGAACGGTCCTCTATCTTCTTTACAGTTAATCGCTGTCCCACTATCAGGCGTCTCAATTTAAAAAGTATAATAATCGTGATTATTTACATATTTTACTCGTATAGAATAACATTAAGATTCCAACCAGCAAGCAATAACATTAAGAATATAGCTAAAATATTAAATTTAATCTAATCGAGATCTCGAAGAAATCAAAAGAAAGGATTCCAAGCTTTTTTCCATTCAATAAGCATTAGAATAAAGCTTCCGTTGATATCAAACGTTGCGAGCAAATGGATCCAAATGTTTCATCTTAATTCTGATAATTGAATGGAGTTATAAAACAAAATGCGATATAAGCATAGGTATCTAAAAAAATATATTGATATAGGAAATATACCAGCATTACCGATTACTACTTTTTTATTAGATTTTTACCTGTTCTGGGTTTTAAGTGGGTTTATTATTATTTTGACTACAATTTAAAAAACAAAAACCACACAAAATTCCATTTGCTATGTTAATTTCTATCTTCATTGAAAAATATATGTATTTTTCTTAGATAATATGAAATATTTTTCTTAATATGAAAATTTGCCTAGAAACGTATCTTCATTTAGCTTGCATTACATTAAATAACTTAATTATTTTATTCACACGCTTAGTGTGTTTTTCTTAGCTTCTAAAGTCTTATGTCGTAATTCTTAGTGTCGATTGGCGAAACTCAACGTTGCGCTTGTTACCAGGTCAACGAAATGTAAATCTCTACAAAAGTGAGATACAGAATGTCTCCAAAAAACTAAATACGCGTTAACCAAATTAACTTTGTATTTTATTGTAAATACATTATACTTAAAACAGCTCTCGAAAGCGAAGCTCGTTGAAAAGACGAATGCTTTTGATCAAAAAGGGAAGGGACGTGAGCAAGCAATTAGGCACTAATTTGTTTAACGAACCACTGCGGAGAACAATGATGCGGTTACTATAGGATATTGGATCTGATCGGCCGAGTAGATTCCCGGTATAATATATAGTATTCTTTATTGCAGATAAAACATGTAAGATATATTAATTTAAAAGGTTACGTGATTATTTATCTAGATAATTATCTGTATTACATCCCACGCCACGGGCAACTATTTAATACAGACAAGAGAAGTTGTTTCGTACTAAGTTGTCCATCCCACGAGTATCTTTGTCTTTTCTGATTAAAAAAAAACACCTTTACTCTGTATCCCGCACGAGTTCTAGACAGCCCCAAAAAGCTGAGAACAGAGTATAAATTTTGCCTAAAACCTAAACGTTGACCTGCCTTCCCAATATCAAACGATCAACATATAAAAACAGTTCTCAACATAAATAAAGAAAAAATTCAAATGTCCTTGGTCAAAGGCAGTACAATTTGGGCCATTGTCCACGTCTCCAATAGCCGTCACGCGACTGTGTGATTACAGCGGACCCTGCGCGGAGTTACCGTTGCCCTTTATTCGTAGGTTATGATTATTGTGATACGCTTGTTCCTTTCAATACCTTTGGCTTATTAAATTTTCCGGAACTATTCTAAGGAAACGAGGTGTTGATAGGTTTTATTAATGTTGTGTTTGCTGCTTGGGCTTTTATTTATTTATATTGGAGATTATAAGCGTTGTTAGTGGATTTGATTTCTACCCTTTGGAAATCACTCTGGTAAAATTAAGTCTGTTGTTGAGTTCTACTAAATAACGCAGTATTTTGACGCTATTTCTCTCTCTCTTTGACTACATAATAGATATGCGATATAAAGCATTATTATTCATAACTTCTTTCACAAATCTCAAATATTTCATATCTTATAAATTTATTTACTATACAAATACAAAAAATAATTCTCATACCCGTCTTCAGCTTTTTTATAGGTAAAATTGAATCTATCCAGACCGAATATTGACTTACGTATCTACATATATATATACTAGCAGACGCGCGCAGCTTCACCTGCTTATTTTCACCCTTAGTGTGGTGAATTCTAATAAACCATGAAACACGTGTTCAATGAAATATTTTTAAGAGTCTCAATTTCAAATTTTATAAAAATCAGTGGCGAATAAAAGATTTTTCCATGCAAACTTTCAACTCGTTATTTAAACCCCTATGGGATGAATTAAAATAAACCACGAAACATGTGTTCAATAATTTATTTTTAAGAGTCTAAGTTTCGAATTTTATAAAAATCGGTGGCGATTTAAAAAAAAATCCATACAAACTTTCAACCCCTTATTTGCACCTTTAGGGGGTGTATTCTAAAAACCACGAAACACGTATTCAAAGAAATGTATATAAGACTCTGAATTTCAAATTTTATAAAAATTGGTGGGGATTTAAAAAAAAATCCATACAAACTTTCAACCCCTATTTCATCCCTTGAGGGCTAAAATTTTAAAAAATCCCTTCTTAGTGGATGTCCAGAATACGAAAGTAAACATCTCCCCAAATTTTACATTTCTACACACAGCGGTTACGGCTGTGCGTGCGTCTTACCTCAGTCAGTGAGGACAAGTTCTTTTATATATATAGATAGACTAGCGGACGCGCGCAGCTTCGCTTACGTAATTAGGGGTGATTTCTTATAAACCACGAAGCATGTGTTTAATGAAATATTTTTAAGAGTCTAAATTTCAAATTTTATAAAAATCGGTGGCGATTTAAAGATTTTTCCATACAAACTTTCAACCCCTTATTTGCACCCTTAGGGGGTAAATTCTAGAAAACCATGAAACATATGTTCAATTAAATATTTTCAAGAGTCTAAATTAACAATTTTATAATAATCGGTGGTGTTTTAAAGATTCCATTAGTATTATTAGTATTTAGTATTATTAGTATTAGTATTCCATTAGTATATAATATTCCATTAGTATAGTATTCCATTCCATTGTAGATTTCCATACAAACTTTCAACCCCTTATTTGCACCCTTAGGGGAAGAATTCTAGAAAACCATGAAACATGTGTTCTATTAAATACTTTTAAGAGTCTGAATTTCAAATTTTATAAAAATTGGTGCCGTTTTAAAAAAAAATCCATACAAACTTTCAACCCCTTATTTGCACCCTTAGGGGGAGAATTCTAGAAAACGATGAAACACGTGTTCAATTAAATACTTTTAAAAATCTAAATTTCAAATTTTATAAAAATCGGTGCCGATTTAATTTTTTTTCCATACAAACTTTGAACCCCTATTTCGCCCCTTTAGGGTGAAAATTTTTCAAAATCCCTTCTTAGTGGATGTCCAGATTACGAAAGTAAACATCTGTCCAAATTTAACGTTTCTACGCACAGCGGTTACGGCTGTGCGTGCGTCTTACCTCAGTCAGTGAGGACAAGTCCTTTTATATATATAGATAGATAAGCCTGAAATCACTAGTGAACGTTATATTATAAGCCAAATGTTAGGTAAGTTAATGTTCTAAGTAACTTAGTTAACTATCTCTAATATAATATTATATCAAAGAGATCTAACTTATTGAAGACATTGATGATAATCGATTTAAGTTTGGTTTTCGAAGTCTCTGTACATATTATGTATTTATTTACCTATACATATTATAATTATATATAGTGTCATTTCATTGGTCTAGAATCTAGATAGTCAATCTGCATTTTACAACTTTCTCTGCCTGACGGGCCTTGGTACCACGAGTCATCATTTTTATTTATATTATTTATGCAATAGTGTGCTTAGAAATGCAGGTTAGAGCAGTACGAACTTGTGTTGTTAGTTTACAAATGTTTATATATGTTAGAAAGTAAATGCATGCAATAAGCAAGGAAGTATGATATTAAAATTGAAAATGTAGTTCGTTACCTGCGCGATGACAGATCACGAACAAAACACAGCACAGACACTTGAAAGTCACAAATTTGAATGTACTGAATATGATATTACCAGTACCAATGTCTATATTAGAGACTTTTTCACAAATTACACCATATTGAAAATTAAAATTATAAAATTTAAATTAAGACGTTTCTGTCGTAGTGTTACCACCAAAAAAAAAGTTGAAGAAGATGACTTAATTTTTTTTCTTTATATAAATACTAGTGGACCCGAACTCGGCTACGCCCGCTTGAACTATACGAATATTTATTAAATATATTTATGAAATTATTTTCAGTTTTCAATAGAGAGACGCGTTAAGCAAGCTCATTTTCATTTTGGGTGACGTTTTATAACAACAAACTTTGCAAGTCGTTGCTTAGCAACGCGACGGTTGTTATGAACATGGCGGAATAAATTGCATGTCAAATAATAAGTTTTTAATATATGGGTAAACATCGAAAATATTACAAATATGAGAAAAAAAATATCTTATGTTCATCCCGAGACCCTCAAGTATCTCTATATGAGTATTTTATCACAATTAAATTAGCGGTTTGGCCCTGATTGCGTAAAAGACAGACAGACAGACAGACAGAGTTACTTTCGAATTTATAATATAGGTATGGATGGAAGGTATGGATATTGTGACTGTAAATGCGACAGGTTGTGGGTTCGATTCTTACTCGAGGAAATTAAATATTAACTATTTTCATTTCTTCGCTCTGTGTGAGTGTCGAGGCAAAGCGAGGCGTTCAGTTTCGCTCTTTTGATAAACTTATTATAACTTTTGTAACTACACATAATCAAACTTTTTCAATATTCAATCTAAATATTTTTAAATTAAACAATATTTACATTAACAATATATAGATAATATATTTTTTATTTTAAGTTATGTGTCTATTTAAACCATTTAACTTAATAAAATTAGCCCCCAGTGTAAGAATAAAATTAGTATTACTAAGAATGAAGTACTAACAAAATATATAACTTGTATTCAAGTATTCTGTTCATATTAATATTATTATGTGAATGGATAGATGAAAGGCTCCCGCGGGATTAGAGAAATAGACTAAGAAAAATAGTGTTGTAGCTAGGCGCAAGTAATTTTAAACGTCAGGTTTAATAAGCTATGTTTTTCTTTATTTATTTTTCGTATATTGGTATAGGCACTATATGCCTATACCAATATACAGTACAGTACTCTGTTCAATACTTCATTAAATTCGAGACGTTCCTCGTTGAGCGGTGCAAAACAACGTCACAAACATTACTGACTTGAGCGGAAAGTGAAAGCACTTCTTAATAGTCATTTCTTCGAGTAGAAATCAAAACCACAATATGAGATACCTACAGAATGATAAAACTTCATCGACATTAAAAATCAGTTTTCTGAATTGGTTTATTAAAATCTATTTCTTTATTATCACTAAACAAAATCTCCAAATAAAACTTTTAAAGATTACAAAAAAAACGCTATTTACATAAAGCAAAAAAAATAAACGTTTAACAATAAACAATAAACAAAATATATACTCATTGAGTAATGATCGTAAAGCAAAAAGTAAACTGTCATGAAAAGTACAATACTTGGAGTAACGCTCCCCGCACCCCTCGCCTGTATGCCCTTTGTTAGTAATATAAATAACGAGTGCCTTTTTATATTTGAACATCGGAGTGATCAATAGGTGATTTCACGAATAATAAACGTTACTTAGACATAATGGCCCTTTTATACATAAAGAATTTATAATATTGCTTTTTTAGTTCAGTTAATGAGGACGTCGTAGCGCAGTGGCTGACTGTAAACGACAGTTTATTAGAGATTAAATTTATATTTTTCAATTCCCCACTCTGATAGACAAAACGCGGTGTTAAGTTACGCCATTCAACACGTAATGTCTCGAAAATTAGACTTATTTATATTGATTAGACTTCACCACTTTAGGAATTTTGTCATTAGCTTCCCTCTACCTACCAGAAAAAAATCAGTCATTGTACACAATTTATATGATAATAAAAGCTTGTCTTAAAAATTTAAACTTAGCAGATTTTACATAATTAAATTAGTACTAGTTTAGTTACACAAGTAAATCACGCGACAAGCTTTTATGATCATATAAATTGTGTACAATGAGGTTATGAGTTGATAGTTAATATTTAAAAGACAAATTTTATTTTCTCCTTTTTAAAGCGTTTAAATAAAAGCTTTTTCTAAAAATGATTTTTTGCTTCTAATTTATTTCATTATATACATAAGTTTCGATACAATTTGATGTTAAAAAATATTTCCCGAATGGGAACCTTTAAAACAGAAGTATAATATAATAAGCTCCCGAATAATGCCACAGAGGTATAATATATAAATCACAATAAAAACCATTGTAAACAATCTAAAAACACCATTTCCTCGTTCAAATTTAAAGGAAATAAATTGAAACAGCTCTGAGATCTCAAATACAATATGATTTATGTTCTAGTGACATTTAATTCAGTCTACGGATATCCTCATTTTCTTCCAAGACTTACGAAGTGAAGCAAAAGTAACAATATTAACTTTTTGCAGCGTTCTCTGAGCAACGGTCCAATCATTCTGTCCTAATCAAACTAGCTCCTCTTGAATTTTACTTTGAAATATGAACAAAGCTTTCTTTTATGGAGTATTTTCTTTTATACCAGTGAATGTAATGCCTCCATACAAAACTGAAAGAGGGATTGATGAACGGTTTATTTGGAAATAAAGTGGAACATATTTGTAAATTATATATTTTAATAATTATAACAAATTCAAAGTCATGCTGTCTTCTTACCAGAGCTTGTTGCGTGTATAGTCACGAAATGCCACCGCCGCCAGACAGAATAATGCATTAATGTTCTGTAAATTAATTAAAAATTACAATCACATTACAAAGACGTATGTACATACATACATACATACATACATACATACATACATATATATAGTTTAAAGCCTTTTGTTTTTAGAACTATTGTTATACAGAACTATAGTGAATGCGTGACAATGGTGTACGCAGTTAATAATTCAATTATAAGTCACTTTTAGAATAATTAAGTTAATTAACGTAAAAGGATAATGACGTACAGCTTTTGCCTGTAGAAAAGTCAGTGACATATTTTTATATGGAACTTTACTTACTTATAGGATAATCAGAAAGGAAAAAATCATTGTGGGTGAAAAATAGATAGGCTGAAGGAATTTAGTATTAGTATTATGTAATTGTGTATCGAGTAGCGGAACTTAACTCCGTGATTGGAGATCGGATCAGTCCCGTGTGGAGATCGGATCAGTCTGACGCCTTAAAACTAAAAATATCTTAAAGTAATTTGAAGATAAAAAGCTTTGAATGAAGTTGTTTAGATCTCTAAATAGTGATTTTGCTTAGTACTTATTCTATTTATAATGATTGTTTAGCTATTATATTATAATGCTCAAGAAGAATTGAAAAATTTCTTAATTGAAAATTTTATATCATTTTGACAATTAGAATTTTTTAATTCAAATTATTCTATAAATTTAAATTATTAAACTCAATCCAAAATTTAAAAGAAATGTATTTTGTTATAAAACTATATAAATCATGAGTTATTGAATTAAAGTAACAGCATGCATCTTTTCGGACTTTCTAGTCAAAATTACAACAACACATGTTGAGTGGCAGGACCAAATGCGGTTTATCTATACCGAAATAAAAAGTCGATACTGTGGATTGTCCCACATTAAAGCTCTGATATTGCAATTTGCGTAGGATATGATAGATATCCTGATGCGGAGGAAATACTTTTTTTTATTTCTTTATGCTGCTATCTCTTCACTCAGTTGAATTCTTGATAGTTCCTTGATCTTACAAGATCTTACAACTCTTACGTCGTGGCAAGTTTGCAAAATATTTCAGTAAATATCCACTTTGATTTTCCATTTTCTTTACGACTTCAGCGTATACATATGTACTATAAATACGTTGGAGTACTATTACGTGAAATACAAACATATAAATAAATAAAATAATTCATTGAGTTGAGAAAAGCATAGTGTATACACTCTGTTCTTCACTTTCCGCTCTGTCTTCGAGACATTCCGTGTTAAGTGGCGAAACTCAATGCCGCGCTTTGTCCTGTTATCAGGCAGAGGACACTAAACATATATTGATGATGATTGATACAATCGCCGAATTTATATTTATACACTGTGCTACACCACAGTGAGATTACAATTTTTAATATCCTTGATAATAAGTAACCAGTGGTCGAATCAAAATCGATCCATTCATTTAGTAGATACGATGCACAGAAATATTATGGACATGACATACACATATACCTACACAAAGTTGTCAAATTTATAACACCCCGTTTATTTTCGTCAGAGATGAAGAATAAGTTTCTCAAAATACAAATTATAAAAGATATATAACTAAAATAAAGAAAAATTTTCACAAAATTATCAATTACAGCCCCGGTAAAGAGTAATAGGCGATCGAGTAACGGCCGGTTTGGTATCTACTCGTACGAATAGATTACATCCATTTAGTAATAGATGCCCACTCAGCTCAGCTCAGCTACTGCTCGTAGCTTTAGAGTGGCCGTGATAGACATTAAGTTAAGTAATGTTACGCTTGGATAGCTTGGGACGCTGCGCTGGTGTACTGTTTTGTTTGTAGTTTCAAACTGTATTCTGGATACAGGGTAGGCTGATGGAACCTAGTGTTAAAACTAGTGTTGAGTGGAGGAACTGGCGGATATGCAGCAACATTTAATATAACTTAGAATTAATTAAAAAAAAAAACAAACGTATTTTAAAAGGAATTAAATGACTGAGTGAGACAGCCCACAGGCAAACGACTGCTTACAGAAATATGAAATTCGGAATGTGTTCATATATAGATAGATATATATAGATGTGACAACACTGCACTTTAGTACACATCTTGTAAGCAGCGCCACATATTTAATTTTTAATTTTTTGTCTTTGTGTTTGATTTATTAAAATTATAAAAGATAAAGTTGTTTCTACACTGTACGGTAATGGAAAAATGTATAAAAAATCGTGTCAATAACGCTGTTCTTGATAATATAACGGAAAGATTATTTTAACACTATGTGGATCACTTATTCACTTCTAACAATAAACTTAGTTTATAAGGAGTTCAACTTAATCCTTCTAGGTAGGCTTATGTATATATACCTATAGGCTTTTATATAAGATTTTTCCAAATTCTAAGAGAAGCCGAAAAAAACGTGGGCTGCAATATTTTTTTTATAACATAACATTTTGAAACAAAACTGCGATACCAACAATGGTTAACGTTGCTCTATACATACTAGTACACGTAGGCCTGCAAGCTTCCTATTGTCACTATGAATAATTAAGAAGTGTCCGGAACGTATGAAATATTCAATTTCAATGATGTAAGCTACAAATATTTTTTGAAAGAGAAATATTTTTTCAATTTGACAACTACATTGCTATATAAATGTGAAATAACTGCCATACATATTTTTTTAGCTAACAAACTAATAGTGTTAGAACATTTAGGTCTTTACCTGAATTCTTATTCCTGTTTGTCACAGATCATACGAAAAAATATTTAGAATATGTTTTGGTCAGTAGAAAAATTCAATACTTTTAAATAAATGTAATAGAATTTTGTTGGATATCTACATTTTATCGTAGTTACATTACTTATCGTCTCTATTTAAATAACTCCATCACCCAAAAGTTATATCGAAAACAATGCTATAAACAAGAAACATTTCGTGTCGTTCCTTTTCCTTTATATATTACTTACTAGTGGACCCGGACGCGGCTACGCCTGCTTCAACTATAAGAATATTTATTAAATTATTTTCAATTTTCAATAGAATTAGTAAGAAAATTTAAGCTTAAACAATCAAAAAGGATAATTAGTAGATACACATTATTAGAAAAAAATATCTGAGTTATTGAAATTAACCAACAAAAGGATTAAAAGTAACTAAAGGATATAGAATTCTTAATATTAGAAAAAGTACCTAAAGTTTTCCGTGCGTGCGTACATAGATATCGACTCTACGAAATAACTAAACATTTCTCTCTATTAAGCAGGATAATTTTAGCGGGCAATATCAAATAAAATAAGAAGAGAACCAAAGTGTAGCTTAAATTAATTATAAACAGCAAATAATTACATAAACATTTACAATAGTTCGAAAATGTATAAAAATTTATAAAACCGTCAACGTCATCTGCCCGTTCGCGTCGGTCATACTGTGCCGCCCGTAGGTTAGGTCATTTGGAATCAGTGACATCTCCTTAATTATTTATCAGAATGTTATACAGTAAACTATAATTTCCATCAAGATGAAATGATAAAAGTGACTCTTATATTTATTTTCATAAGGATGAATATCAAAATGTCGCGGTAACGGTTGCGTAGCGACGCGACGGTTGTTATTAACATGGCAGAATAAATTGCATGTCAAATTAGAAAGTACTTTAAAATATATTAGTATATATGTGTAATGTAATGTTATATAGCCTATAGCACTTCTGAAGAATGCAGCTTTCATACAAAACAAAAACAATGAAAATCGGACCAGTAGATCCAGAGATCTTAGCGTTCAAACAAACAAACAAACAAACAAACAAACAAACAAACAAACTCTTCCGCTTTATTATATTAGTATAGATAGTAAACAATAAGCGTGTGACTGTACGCGGTTGCGATTGTGGTTTCATTTCCAACTAGAAGGAATATATTATATTTCATAATTTATTCGTATTGGTAAATATATCGGGGCATTAGGTTTCGGAACTTTACTCATAATGTCTCAAAAACTGGGCAGGAGGTAGTTAACGGAGTGTTTTACCAATAGGACATCTTCTGACTACCTACTATAGTCGGGTTACAGTATCAAACTTTTCTTTTATTTGTGCATAACAATAATTGAGGCCGCCGGGGTACAGTGAATTTGAAAGAGATAACAGTGCTATATTGCTCTTTAATTGAAATTGTGAAATTTTAAAAACTGAAAATAAAAAATTCTAAAAATCAGAAATAGTTACCTATCTGAGTAAAATATACAGAAAGCTCTACAGTCGATTGCTTTAAAGAATTTCGTATACTACAACATTTGCCGTCTTCGCGATTGCGACTTGCAATTTTTCGAACAAATATGTCTATCTTTCACCCGTCAGAAGGAAAATGAAATCTTTTTGCTTATATTCCCCTATCTTTCTTATTTTGCGAGGTGAGTAAACAGAATTTTGTGGCAAGTGATTTTATTTTCTACTTTTAGGGCTGTTGATAGTGTATTCCGTCATTTGAAGCCTGTCGCAACGCTGCGGCACAGCACCTGACTGTAAGCATGACGTTCATTGAGTTCCATTCCCACTTGGAAGAATGATTTGTTTTAAATTCCTCGTTCTGGTACAAATAATAAAGCATAGCAATAGACATATAACAATAGACTCCCTGCTGTGCGGGAAAAAGCGTGAAACCACATTTACCTAAGTACGGTCGGTATCCATTATCATTCTTTCACGCACTTAACTGCGCTAATACGACATCACTATGTCATGTCGTCGCCTGAACACAACTTCTCTCACAAACACGTCCATCTCTCACGTCAAAAGAAAGATAAAGTCAACGTGTAAATAAACACTTTGCGTATTCATCACAAGAAACCACATTGTTATTGTACAAGGAACATTCATAAAGGCCATTTACGAAATCACACACAAATACTCGTAATATTATTTTAGCTGCAAAGTGCTTTTTGTGTATTAGCTTTATATCTACAGGAATAACAGGGGTGTCGATGTATTTAATGTGTTCCGATTTAGCTTTCATATGAGGGGTTACAGCTATTAAAACTGTTTTTATATTGCACTTTTATAATAAAAGTGTTAATGAAAAATATTGTACGAATAATAAGGTCGCTTACATTCGCGACTGTTACACATTTTAAATGAAACTTTTTAACAGGAAAAATAACATATATTTAGTTTATTACATTTTAAACAGAACTATTTCAATAGCTAACCCATAATCCACTGGCAAACCAAGGATTTTGACTCGGTCGAAGCGCCATAAGTGAAGAACTAAACCGAACTGACAACGGGCTACCTACTGTAAAGATTTTTTGACTTTTTGGAAACGTCGGGCAAAAACATATAATTATACAAAATATACGCCATTAATCCAGTTAGAGAGTTCCATTTGAAATAATAAGAGTAAGCTTTATTCTGGATTCAGGAGATACGCCTTCTGTATACAGAATTAACCTTATTTCGGATATTAATATTAATACTCGTAGAATTATACTTAACTAGCGGACGCGCGCAGCTTCGCTAGCTCACTTAGGGGTGAATTCTAATAAACCATGCAACATGTGTTCAAAGAAATATTTTTAAGAGTCTAAATTTCTAATTTTACAAAAATCGGTGGCGATTTAAATTTTTTTCCATACAAACTTTCAACCCTTTATTTGCGCCCTTGGGGGGTGAATTCTAGACAACCATGAAACACATGTTCAAAGAAATATTTTAAAGAGTCTTAATTTCTAATTTCATAAAAGTCGGTGGCCATTTAAAGATTTTTCCATACAAACTTTCAACCCCTTATTTGCACCCTTAGGGAGAGAATTCTAGAAAACGATGAAATATGTGTTCAATTAAATACTTTTAAAAATCTAAATTTCAAATTTTATAAAAATCGGTGCCGATTTAAAAAATTGTTCATACAAACTTTAAACCCCTATTTCACCCCTTTAAGATTAAAATTTTTCAAAATCCCTTCTTAGTGGATGTCCAGATAACGAAAGAAAACATCTGTCCAAATTTCACGTTTCTACGCACAGCGGTTACTGCTGTGAAAAAGTATCCACTAGCTAGTAGCTACAGGTTTTTTATATTATTTTATTATTTTTTTAAAATACGTATTTAAGAAATTGAATTAATTTGTATCAATTCTCGTATATTATAAAAGTTTATGCTTACGTTACCTTTAGTATTTCTGATGAGTGTTAAGTCAGACAGCCAGACATTACGTGTCGACGCGTTAATGGGGGAACAGAGCGAAGATATGAAAATACTTAAATTCCCCGATAGGGAATCGAACCAACAACGGTCATGCTTACAGTCAGACGCTGTGCCGCGATGCCACGACTGGCCGATTGTTTTATGTGAGATTTTAGTATTGAAAAATATAATTATGTTAAATATATATCTAAATACATGTTTTATATATAATTAATCATTCTATTTATTTGGCTGAAATTTAAGGTCAGGTCAAGGTTTATTATCCATATCTAGAGAGTACGTTAAGGTTTAAGTCTACTCTATTTTTATTATATTGAATTCGTGTCCCATTGAGCTTCAAGAGAGATTGTAATACTTCAAACGTTTACGACTAAAGATCAATTGTCTATCGCAGACTTAATCGCTTGAAAAGACGTTATTGCCGTCTATGTAGCCTTTGGCATAATATCTACTAAACCAAGGCCCACTTGAATGCGTTTATTAATAATTACATCGGATTAAAGTTGCTAGTTCAAACCTGATGAGTGATACAGAATATAATAAAGAGTTTTTTTTTGAAGCCATTATGGGGTAGTGCATGTGGCACTAGTATATACTGTAAATGGAATGATTGTAAGTTCGATTCTTTTTTGAAGAAATGGTTATTTTGTACTTCCCATTCATGGCAAGATAAAAAGCGGCGTTTAACTCTGCCAACTAAAATACAACTAATATTTTATGTTTTTTGGAAACACGAGGACGAAATGGTTAACTTCTCAGCTTCACGCTGTGTCACGCACATAGCAGGCTAGGTAGAGGGGACCTAGGAAGCTAGTGTGAAGACACTCCGTTGCCGTTTGCCGTGGAATAAAAGTAAATAAGTAAAAACTCAGTAAAAATATTTAATATTACCTTATACTGACATCCGGTTATATATGGCACCAGGTGAACTTGAGCACAAAAGGCTTCACCGGTAAAACAAGCGTCAAACACTTTGTGACCATTTATTACACTATGTAGGTACACCTTCCTTTACGTCCCGTAAGGAAAGGTGTAGATTTCATATTTTTTTTATTATTTATGACGGTGATGTGAATAAATTTATGCCTATTCCTAAAATATGCTGATATTATTTCTCTTGTTTTGGTAGAAAAGTGTAATTTAAATATTATTTCTTGTTACCTAAGTTGGCAATGGTAAAATAGTTTTTTTTACATGTATGATATACAGCAAGGCAGGCTTAAGAAATTTCATGTTAAATAATTTTTCCACTTTCTGCCTTCTCTTCGAAATTAAAACACTGAGTGATGATATTCAACCTTCACGTTGTCTTATTGGAATGAGGAAAAAAAATATACATTTCCCTGAGAGGAGATGGAACTTACAACGCTTACAGTCAAATGCCCTACTGCGCCACGGTGGCATTGATTGATTAGATTATCAGTTCAAGGCATTGTAAGTTGAAATTAATAACCCCCCAACCCCCCCCCTCCCGTTATAAAAATATAATTTAATATCTTAATTTCCTCGTCGACCCCAAATTTTACGTGATCATCAAAATTTTCACCACGAATATCGCTATCAACATTTTACTACGACCGCTAGCGAGCGCCAATATTTGTCGGCTATGGTAACTATTCTATAGTATTATAAACCTAGCACACCCTTGTATTACCAACCCTATAAAAGGTCGACCCTTTTTGTGTTCTCCAAATCACCAGTCATTTCGCGGCTTACAGAAAAATTGTCGTCTTTCCAACGACATTGGCACGTGACGATTTGAATTGAACTATTACAAAGAAATGTTTGAAAAGCAATTTCTGTAGGGATTTGTGATTCACCTCAGAATACCGATTGCCATATTTTACAGCTTTGATTCTTATATTTTATTATACTTCTTGTATTTATTAAATATTTTTTAAATGATTTGTTCCCTATTGTTTTATCTATATATATAAAAGGACTTGTCCTCACTGACTGAGTTAAGACGCACGCACAGCCGTAACCGCTGTGCGTAGAAACGTTAAATTCGGACAAAAGTTTATTTTCGTAATCTGGACATCCACTAAGAAGGGATTTTGAAAAATTTTAACCCTAAAGGGGTGAAATAGGGGTTCAAAGTTTGTATGGAAAAAAATTTTAATGCGCACCGATTTTTATAAAATTTAAAATTTAGATTTTTAAAAGTATTTAATTGAACACGTATTTCATCGTTTTCTAGAATTCTCCCCCTAAGGGTGCAAATAAGGGGTTGAAACTATGTATAGGTTTTTTTTAAATCGTCACCAATTTTTATAAAATTTTAAATTCAGGCTCTTAAACGTATATAGTTAAACACATGTTTCATGGTTTTTTAGAATTCACCCCCTAAGGGTGCAAATAAGGGGTTGAAAGTTTGTATGGGAAACTTCTTAAATCGCCATCGATTTTTATAAAATTTGATATTTAGGCTCTTAAAAATATTTAATTGAACATATGTTTCATGGTTTTCTAGAATTCACCCCCTAAGGGTGCAAATAAGGGGTTGAAAGTTTGTATGGAAAAATCTTTAAATCGCCACCGATTTTTATAAAATTTGAAATTTAGACTTTTAAAAATATTTCATTGAACACATGTTTCATGGGTTATTAGAATTCACCCTTAATACGCAAGCGAAGCTGCGCGCGTCCGCTAGTTTAAAATATACACAACCTTTTAATTACGTCTTCCCCCATCTGGGAAAATAGAAATAAGGGAATTATGTTTGATAGTTGTGTTTGATGCATTTTAAAAGACTGTAGGTATAATGGGTAACATAGGAACAATTAATATATAACAATATGTTCTTTTTCGGTAAGTGGACTGTGGAATACATTTTTTTAAATTTCAAACCAGTAGTTCCCGAGATTAGTGCGTTACTAGATAGCCCCCTCCCCCAAAACTAGCTATTACTCCGTTCTAGCAACAAAAGCGTCTAACCTCCTAAATAATATTAACAGTTTTATATAATACAGATAATAAATATTTAAAAGCTATTTAACATTTTTATCTAAGCTCTAATCTTCAAAGGCGCGATTTAAGATGGGTTGCAATATCGTTGAGATAATGCTATTCTTGGAACTAATAACGTAGACTTTGTAATACCGCTATTTAAACTCCGGATATTTTCTTGTAAGGCATCAAATATTTATATTCAATCGTGGATCTTACATTCCGGAGATATAAAGACTTTATTATGGATATCCCTCGTGGTGCAGTGGGACGGGACGGTGTGTGGTTGTAAAAGTGACGGTGGTGATTCGATCCCCATTAAAGGTAAGGTAAATCGTAAAGTTAAATTCCACAACTACCACATATTCTTTGTCTATTTTGTTATGCGGAGAAGCAGCTAGCTAACTTCCCGTACCTACTTGTGGCATAATTATATTGTAACAGAAAACACAGATGGTTTTACGTCCAAATCCCACTAATAGGGATGGGATTTGCAAATGGATGATTTTAAAAGAAATAAATTAAAATCCCTTCTTAGTGAATCCAAATTTCACGTTTCTACCATCAGCGGTTTCGGCTGTGCGTGCGTCTTACCGTATATTTTTAATTTGAACCCGTAGTTTCATAGCTTAGTGTATGTATGTATTGCATTTAATCTAACAAACTCTTTAGCTTTATAATATTAGTAAGGAATACAGAAAAGCCAAGGGCTATATTGAGTTCCGTTACTCAATACGCTGTGTTTCAGTGTCCTATCACTAGGTGGCACTTGCCTACTCTAATAAATGATAAAAAGATGTGAAGCTGATTTTTTAAAATATTAATAAAAAAAATCCTAGGTATACTATGTAAAATTTTAAATACTATACCTGCGATGGTATCAAAACTGCTATCGACACAAATAATGTATTTAGACAATTACTAAAACTAACAGCCTGCCTATTGGTTCATAAAACTTACCAAACTATATATGTACGCTCCAAAAAGCGTAAAAAAGGAATAGATAAAGAGAACAAAAAAGCCAAACAAACGTTTGGTCACGTTCATCAACGTTACGTTACATTCTCTAACAGCATTTGAAAAGCTAACTAGCTAGCGATGTTAGGCTCCAATTCAATATGTGAAAAATTGTATTACAATTCAAATAGAATAATTTGGTATTGCCAGTGATAGCTACAGTATACTGATTTGATTATATTTCAATTGTATTGTTCATATTTTATGGAACAGAAGAATGATTGATTTTTTTTTCAACTTCACGCTCTATCCCGCATGCAGTAGATAAGCAGTGGGATAGGTATTAAGACACGACGTTCCTCATCGAATTCTGGAGGTATTGCGTGTTGAGTGGCAGAACTCAACGCCGCGCTTTGTCTCGACACCAGAGTAAGGAAATGAAAATAGTAGATAGGTACATTATATATGTAAGTAATAGCCGCTAGCCCGCTTGTTTGTTTGGTTTAGAGACGTAAAATGGATCATTCTGTTTTTGTCCATAACCGTATTAATTTAAAAAATCCTTTTTAGTGCTCTCTTCACTAACCTACCAACATGCTAAATTTCAACCATTATGAATGAAAGCTTGAACGCCGTTTCCAAAGGAGTGTGGATTCTAAATTATGACGTTTTAATGTTTTTGATATATACTATTTATGCTCATAGCAGGATTGGCAAAGCAAACCCGGGAACCAAGGGTTAACACACTCCATTCCCATTAATTATCTGTGAAACGGAGAATTCTGGAAACATTGCTTGTCACCAGAGCGAAGAAAGCAAAATATTACATATTCAATTTTGTCGAGTGGAAATCGAACCCATAACCTGTCGCGTTTATAGTTACACACTTGTGTATTTACGCTTTGACTGGTCTCTATGTAATTGTATTTATAAGAAAGGTTCAAATACCCTTATGTTCCACCCAGTGCCATAACTATTGACGTTTGCCACGATGACATAAAAAGCTAACTTTTTATTGTGATCCTTACATATAAAAAATGTAGTTTACCTTTCAAAGGACAGGGGTAAGGATATAACAAACAATATTACCTATAAAGGGTCCTCTTAAAATCCCTCTCTTCGTATTTTCATTTGAACTCCCTAATTGAATTTTACTGTAATATTAAATGTTTTTAGAATAATTTTGATATAGGTAAAAAAATCGCATTAAATTATTTAATGTTTACTGCTCACTGCTGGTAGACGAAGCACGGCGCTAAGTTCTGCCTTCCTTACATTGCGAGCCTACACGCAATGTCTCGATAATTAATTCTAAAACTAGAAACGGAGTGTCTTAATATCAAGCTATCTCTGCTATGCGGGAAAAACCGTGAAGTTGCTTACTTACTTAGCTTGTTTGGGGCACAGTTGGATTGTACCCGAGTATAAATAATGTATTCTGTTCGAATGCCACTTAGAGAGTATCTTAACACTAGGTTCCCTCTGCCTACCTTGCTATATGCAAAATTAAGTATGAATGTTTTTTTAAATGGTCATAATAATATACGCATATGAATAAATAATGAAACAAGAATAACCCTGAAACCAAAACGAAATGCGATTTTCGAAATGACTTTCCTAATAACTAAGTTTTTAAACTAAAGCAAAAAGCTCAACAAAATTTCTATAAAAGCTCGAGCTTTAATTTAAAATTAGAAATGAAAATGCTTCAGGTACGTTTCAATGTTCGAGGCTAACAAGCTGTGAAATCACGTTTGAATGCATGACCACTTGACCGGCTTGCTTTATAACCATTCATTTAATTCGGTTGCGAATAAAACATTTGACTTTTCTATGCTCACGTAAACAATTAGGAACAGTCGTGACCTAGGGGCCTTTGCACAAGCCTTTGACAAATAACTATTATAGTATAATAAAATATTTTAATTTAGATCAACGCCGCACTTTGTTTAATATAATCTATCATCATAGAAAATATATTAAATACAATCACCCTCCGAGCCGAAATCGAGCCCACAACCATCGCCTTCACAGTCAGACGTCTTCCTACTGCGCGTAATAGAAATATGATAATTCATATTAAAGCAACACATAATGATGCGATAAAGGAAATAAACATAATATGTATATATTTGTATAAAATTATTTTACATCTTACCCGCCAATTCTATAAATTTGACGATTGAACTGAATTTCATTACATTGTAAATTTTATAGTAGACTAGCGGGCCCGGACGCGGCTACGCCCGCGAAAATATAAGCCTAAATAATTAAAATAAGTTAAAAAATAATAATAAGTGGAGATTTATTATTAGAAAAAATATCTGAGTAACCGAAATGAACAAACAAAAGAAGTAAGAGTAACTAAAGGAAATTCTTAATATTAGAAAAAGTACCTAAAATTTGCCGTGCGCGCGAACTAAACATTGTTCTATATTAAATAATTATTAATTTTTGCGAACAATATTAAATAAAATCCCAAATGATTAAAAATACTATATTTTATGTGTATAACATCGGTATAGATAATCGAACTGAGATAAATTAATTATAAGCAGCAAATAATTACATAAAAATTAAGAGTAATTCGAAAATATATAAAAATTAACAAAACCATCAAAGTTATCTGCCCGTTCGCGTCGGTCATACTATACCACTCGTAGGCTAGGTCATTTGGAATCAGTGACATCTCCTTAATTATTTATTAGAATGTTATACAGTAAACTATAATTTCCATCTAGATGAAATGTTAAAAGTGACTTTTATATTTATTTTCATAAGGATGAATATCAAATTATAGAAATCATCTAATTTTTGTTAATGTATACAAATCTATATCGGCGGGTGCCATGTATGCATTAAGCAAACTCATTTGTGATGACGTTTTCTTAAAACAACAAACTTTGCTAATCGTTGCTTAGCAACGGCGGTTGTTATAAACATGGCGGAATAAATTGCATGTCAAATTAATAAGTATTTTAATATATTGATATATATCGAAAATATTACAAATATGAGAAAAAAAAGTATCCTATGTTCATCCCGAGACCCTCAAGTATCTCTATATGTGTATTTTATCACAATAGAATTAGCGGTTTGACCCTGATTGCGTAAAAGACAGACAGATAGAGTTACTTTTGAATTTATAGTATAGGTATGGATATATTCTAAGTTATAATAAATCCAAATCTATACTAATTAATTAACTCACATTAATACTTATAGGTTACATTTTATGATTAAAATAATAATAGTAATTTTAGTTATTATTGTAATGTTTCTCTAAAAATAGTGTAACTGACTCCTACCCTCATTGCATTTTTTTTCTGTTTCTTACTATTACTAAGCTTTCATACCTTTATCCTCATCGCCACTTGTAGTGTATGGGCCCAAAGACAATGGCTCACCACTACACCAGATCAGCAGCAGCAGATTAGAATCGAAGCACGTAAATTTAATTTCAAACTGAACCTATAAGATTTATGTTTACTTCTTTTTAAGTACAGAACCCTAAAAATGAAACCAAATAGATGAAAGTTGGAATAACTCAATTTCAATTTGACACGAAAGGCTTCAATCGCTCAGTATCGAAATATATTATTCAATTTACATTTAAGAAAGCAATCAATTATAAATGGAGAGTTAAATTTTCTCGCACTTGAATGTTTTCAAGTGCTTATTGAAATTCTTTCTTAAATAAAATACGGGTATTATAAGATATACATTTTAATGGCCACTGAGACCGTTGTGGTACAATGCGAGATAATCTAACTGAACTGAAAATACAACGAAAAGACCAGACTAGACTATAGGAAATTAGACTATAGTATACATTGATACATAGATTTTTTTTATAATTTCTTTTTGTATGAAGTTCGCCGCGTTATCAAAACCTATAGGGTACTTCCTCTCCACTCCGTACAAAAGGATATTCCCGCAAATTTAAATTTGTCAATTTTTATTGATCTACAATCCTGAAATTGGAACGGCACTTGGTAATACGAGCGAGTCCGACTCGCACTTAACCGGAATTTATATTACTTTTAGTGAATGATTATGAAATTTAAATGACTCGATTAGTCATTAATTTCAGCTATACCTACACACTTTCTTAAGGAAAAGTACATCGATAGACGTACAGACAAACAGACAAAACAGGGATGCTATAAGAGTTATATTTCTTATATTGGTATACAGAACACCAAATATGATAAAATATTTCTATCAATCAATATGACAAAATATTGTAAAAGTATGTAATACGTACACTATACCCTGTATACTATGTAGGTACATATAATTGGTTAAATTTGGCAAACCGGTCGAGCTAAGCTTCGCGCGACGTCAAAGCCTGGACGACTGCGGTAGTCTAATTAATCGGACGCAGGCTATAAATGCGTAACATTTTGTTTCCGTCGCTATAAAAAAGATTTTAACGAAAAACGCTGTATGCATTTTGGGTATATTTTTTTAACAACTGTTACTATTTTGCTAATTGAATTTTGTATTTTAGCTTTTTTAGAGTTTTTTTTATATGATTTTTGTTTTTTGATAAAAGGATCTAGATTGTGTTATGCGTAGGTTCGAATTTAACTTGACATATAATTAATCCCATAATATACAAGTATGTACCTATCCTATAAAAATGCGTGGATACCTATATCCCGAAATCTGCTAATCTGGAAGTGGAAATCAAAGTGATCGGTCACTATTGGTAATAATGTCGGTAAAGGAACATTAACATACACTTACAGAATTTACCACACCATATAAATAAATCTTAATTTAAATCTAGTTAGTTGATAAACTTAAACTTAATGACTCATAATTTACTATAAATTTTGTTTGTACATAAAACAGTTTATAATTAATTTGGGTCGAGGGCCCCTCGAGTGCGATCATTTATTAAAGCTATAAATAGCTTTTATTTCTTAACTTTACTATGGTAATGATATTATTAGCAAAAAGGTTAAGGATAAAGAGGGATAACTTTTTTTTTGCATTCACGTTGTATCCCGCTTATAGTAGGGTAGCCAGAGGAAATTTAGTGTTATTACACGCTATATTACACGCTGAATTTTGCAGGTTTGACGTGATGAGTGGCGGTACTCAACACCGCGCTTTGGTATAGCTTGCCTTGGCGTCAGAGTGAAGAAATGAAAATATAAAATAAATAATAATTTCCTCTTGCGAGTAGAAATTGAATCCACGACCGTTGCGCCACAGTCTCATGTACTCCAGTGCACAGACGGCCACAATACACCAATTTACATTATAAAGTATTGATCGAGTATATGTGCACGTACTACACCTTAGCTGACATCTTAGTGTAATTATTGTATTTAAATCATTGTCACTTAATAGCGCTGCTGAGACAACCTACGGTATTAGATTTCACATCAGGTCATGGTTTGTAACTTGATTTCACCGCTGCTTCGCAAGCATGTTCAAATGAAAAGTTACATTGAAACTATTAACGTGGTATAGTATAGGCCATACGACTTTCCTCGTTACAAACTCGTACCAAAGTAGCATTGAAATGAACCAAATGGCGCAGAGGCACTAGGGTGTGACTGTAAAGCGACGGTTGTGGGTTGGATCCGCACTCGAGGGAATGTATTATTATTTCTTAATATGTTCATTTCTTCGCTTTGGCACTAACCCAAAAAGCTTGGCGTTGAGTTCCGCCAATCAACACGCAGTGCACCAAAAAATTCAGCCTTCAAATTATTTACCAGAGCAGGATGAAAACAATTAATTTCCCCGAATGAGATTGGAACCTTAAACCGTCATACTCTGCTACGAAAGCCTCATCGTATGTGTGTCAAAAAAAAATACCACTAATCAATTCAGAACAAGTAGCTACAACACGTTGATGAACATATATTTTTTTGTACTTTCCACCCTACACATGCCATTTGCATAGAAAACAGTGGAAAAACGCAGAAAAAATGAGAAAAATACAGCTTTGTAACTCAATAGTTAGTGAGTTTCCCATCTCGCTAACACTCTGTGCGCCAGTACTCGCGTATTACAATATCAAAGGTGGACTTAAAATATGTGCATCTGTTTATCGTCGCTTTCTATGTGCTCGTACATACATACGTTAGACCTAAGCTTGATTCTCTCATTATTACGATGGTTATCATTAACTTTGTTATTATTATCTCGGTTTTACTAAGAAATTTGATTATCTAAATGATTAATTACTCCATATCAGACTTATCTATTATAATTGTCAACTTCACGTAAATATACAGTGTTCTCTTCTTGCGTCCGAATTTAAGACGCAATGCTAAACGAGGTCCCTCGTGGCACAGAAGCACAGGAGCACAGGAGCACAGGCGTGCAACTGTAAGCGTGACCTTCTGCTGATTGAGATTATTAACAGAGCTTTTAAAACATACTCGTATATATAACAATACAATTTGCAACCAAAACATAGTGGTTTTTGATGCTTTAGCGAAATACCGCAATGTAACCATAAAATATTTTAGATAAATTATTTAATAATTGAACTAAATGTTTCTGCCATATAAATTGAATCAATTAAACTATTGAAATCAACGTTTTTCACTGAACGATGCAAAGGCACGTGTCCGATCATGTAATTAGTGTCTGGGTCACACACAAATATGTATTTTATAATGAATTTATGTATTATATGTTACGTAATGTGTTTTAATTTTTATAATTTCGTAAGGGATATTGTTATAATTATAATTGTATAATTACACAAGGCTTCTAAGCTTGTATAACATATACTATCTATGCTAATTTTATAACGCTTAAACGTTTTTTTGGTTGAATACATTAATCTAAAGAACGGCTGGTTTGAACTGAAATATTACTCTCTGTTTGATAGTTTATTTATCGAGGAAGGCAATAGGCCCACCGTACTTGTGGCCAGAGTTGTCTCGGGCATTCAGAATGAGTTATGTTCCATCGCTCAACAAAATAATACCTTCGCTGGGAAAGAAATCGAAGAAAACGTGACGACAGTAAATACTATTTATTTAATATGTGAGGAAAAAGTAATTGGAAAAGTTAAACATACAGCCACTTAAGTGACTTTCCTTTGAATATTAAAATGAATTAGTAGATGAGTAGTATTAAAATAGTAAATTGGTAGTGGGTTCGATTCCCACTCGAAAAAATTAAACTGAGCTTACATTCCTCATATTCCCCGCAATTTTCGGGACATTGTACAATATGCATAATTATGTTGAACGGTAAAACTCAAAGCCACGATTTCTGTTATTACCAGTCACAGTGTCAAAAAAAACCAAACAAGATCCAAGAATACTAAGCAATTAAGTTAACTAAATTTATGAAAGAGCAATCAAATTTGAATCGACATCATTACGTCCTCTAAAATCGATATCATCGAGTAAACAGAACGACAATGGAAATTCGTCTAAAATTAAATAGATAGTTAATTCGCCAATTACACCAAATTGATCCATCAATAACTATAATTGTGTAATCATTTGATTTAGATTGCTCTAGAGGGCAATATGTCAGTGTATTTAAATGCACTATACATTTTATACGCCAGCGCGGACCAGTGGAAGAGTATCACGGTGTAAAAGCGTTGGTTATGGCTTCGATTCCCGGGGAAGTAATTAAAATTAAATTACTTTCATTTCCCCCTACTGGTAAGATAAAATTCGACATTGAGTTTCGCTACTGGACACTCAATTTTGTGAAATTGGGCAAAAAGTGAAGGATGAGGTGTTTCGCACCAGGTTTGCCCTGTCTACCTCCCTATATGGAAGATATGCGAAAAGCTAAAAAAACATGGAATTTAAACTGATTATCTCCTTAAGCATTAAAGAAAGGAGTTGAATCATATCATATCTGTCGCTCTTATTTGCTATGCTACGGTGCAATGAGGGCGTCTAAGCATGAAATTAATTATATGTATAGTTGAATACAAAATATCGATGTCCATGAAGTATAACAGTGACCGCAAACGTAACCAATGACTGTGTTTATTTGCGTATAGCATTTCGCAACTAATTACTTACTTTAATGTATTTTCAAATTGAAAATTCATTCTACTAAATCGTTATTACAAATTTTTTAAACTCGTTTTTTTTTGTTTTTTTAAACATGCCTTTATCTACCCAGTGCGCTTGTGTCAGTTAAATGTACGTCAAAATGTTATGAAATTTACTAAGTTTTAGTTTCTGAGGTTGAACTGTAACTTTTTTTCAGTCAAAACAACTTTCTTTTTACGTCTGTATACTTTTGCAATCTTATTTTTTTGTTAGGATTTTCTTCACGAAACTAAGCGCGTGGCGTTGAGTTCTACCATTTTACCATAGAAAGTAGAGAACGGAGTATCTTTACCCTAGGCACCCTAGGCCTAACCCGCCATATGCAAGATACAGCGTGAAAACTCAAAAATATTTAAAACAGTATATTTAAAGCAGTACCATAAAGTCCTAAACGTTTCACATAAAGAGAATAAATCCTCGCCACTGTATTATACGTGTATTTTAGTTTGAAGAAATCTCTCGTTATAAATGGCAGTCGTACCTCGCGCGTACATTATGTAAATACATTACCCTCCATACTTTACTAGGGTTGGTACTAAAAAATTAGACGAAATATAGTACAAAATGCTGTAATTTTTGTTTTGTGTAATTTTTTCCATATTCTTAGTCTGTTATGACAAAATGCGGCGTTGAATTACGCAACTTTAGACGTAGAGCCTGTAAAATAAGTTAAGGGCATACTGATTCACCGTCATTCTTTGCCTAACGTCTGTAATATAATAAATACTAAAAGCTAATACAAATCCCAATTACATTCAAGAGGAAGATTATCATATCAAGCAGTACTAAAGGGATCAACTTCTGCTAATTCCATGAACCTTAACCCGAACACTTAAGAGCGAGATTACCAATAGTTTTCGCTTACATATTCTTCTGCCTCAGTTGTCTGGGGAGCGATTGACGATTCAAGCTCTTCACGACTATGTTACTAGAAAATATAGTAGGGTCCCTCAGGGGAGTTTTTTGTGTGAAAAATGGCATATCATTGTAAGGGTGAAACGCCCAATTTGCTTAGGTAAGGTACGGGTCAGGTAAATATTTCAAGACTGAGTACATTTTACTAAATAAGCTCCCACGGGATTACATGTCAGAGTTCGTATGATCTGTTTTGAGAGGACTAGTCGTGGACTAGAGATTATAAGATTTATATAATAGTTTGGATTAATATATAAAGTATTCGTTTAATATATTAAAGTATTATTTTCAATGATTTTTCACTTTTAGTGGTGTATTGAAAAGAGGACTGGGGGTTTTTTTTTATTGTAGCGAGGAAATCAAAATAATGAATGAAAAATGAATTCCCAAAGTGGAAATCGAACTCACAATCGCCACGCTTATAGTTAAACGCTACCTGTGCATCTGCTCCTTGACGGCTGTAGCCATACTCTTAAGTGTATATAGTGGTGATAACTGGAAAAAAATGAGAGTACTAAGCCGCATAAAGCAGATTAACATTTTCAATCATTAATTAAGGTAAAATAATAAAACAAAGCAGCTCAATAAATTTAACTGACATTACTCATTGAATTATAAGCAGAAGAACTATTATATAATCAAATCCACAAAATAATCTCTATTATTCGCATACAAAATACATAAAAAATATAGAAACTCATGATAAATATTCACACAGTCCAGCTGCAAAAAGCCTTTACATTCGTTATAGCGAACAATAAATTATGAAGTTTAGAAAATTTTTGACATGAATTATATCTGAATATTTTTAACCAAAGCTAGAGAGAGATGCCCACGTTTTGTTGAAACTTTGACGATATTTTATTCGCAGGTACTCCTAAAGTACTTTATTTATGTTATATTTCTAAATTATTATGTTAAATTCGGGATAGGCAAAGAAAAATACATATTTTACTTACTTTTCCTAATATGAATATGTAGAGTACATTTTTTTCTCGTTTTGGTGAAATAATGTACGAAAATATTGTTTTGAGTAATTTATATCTATGTAATAAAGGCCAGCGTGGTGCAGCCGCACGTCTGACTTTAAATACAGCGGTCGTGTGTTCGATGTCCACTCAGGGAAATATAATATATTAATTTCCTCATTTGGTAACAAAACAAAACTATTGTTACCGGTCCGTTGAGCTCTGTCAAGAAAATGGAATGTTTACTATTAGGTTCCTTCTACCTACCTTTCTATGTACGTGCACTATTTTAATTGTGTTTAACTTTATATTATGATTGTACGCGATGTCGCATGTAGTAGGGGAGTAAGCCTAATGTTAAGACACTTCGATCTCCGCTTTCCTCCCGGATTGATGAATTGCGCCATGAGTGGTAAAATTGAACGCCGCACTTTTTCTTTCATTGGAGTGAGTAAATGAAAATACTTGATTCCTCTGGTTGGGGTTGGAACCCACAAATGTCGTATGCTATACCATTTCATTGCACTGCGATGACCACGACGATTAAACGAATATTTCAATATTTTATATAATATACATTTTAAGAGATACTATAAATTCAAATGTAAGTACAAATCAAAATTCAAGAGTTCAATAAATAATATTTTCTTTGTTTCAGATTTACCACGTTTCGTGGGTCCCGGATCGAACGTCACAGTAGCAGTGGGAAGGGACGCGGCCTTAACATGTAGAGTCGATAATTTACAAGGGTTTAAGGTAAAATTAATTTTACTTATCATTTACTATATTATCTTGTCTTATTATATTTGAAACTCATTGTATACATAATAATAGTGGGCTCAATCCCCTTTCGAGGCAATGATTAAATCTTAATTATGTTCATTTTCCCAACAATGTTAAAAGTTTATTGAAGTTAATCATAGCAATATTATTGACAATGACCTTCTACAGGCAGAATATTGGGAAAAGTAAGATCTATCATTGGGTTCAAAAAACGCATTAACTTAACGCTCTAATACTAGTTACAAATTCAAATATATTTAGCAAAACTTTTGTTTATCTTTAAAAATCATGTCTGTGATCAAAATTATTTCGTATAACAAACTCCATATACCTAACAAAAAGAAGTAATATTTTGTCTACACATTTTAGAAGTCTAAACAGCAAAAAGCATTGCCATTAAATAAAGATTAAGAGAGCCACCTAAACTGTATATTTCCGAGTTTTTCCGGATATTTCCCGTAATAAAGCGAGCCTTATGTCCGAACCATTTATAATACAACCTTGAATAAAACATGATCGGTGAAAAATTAAATTCGACTCGACAAAACTCTACATCATTTATCAAGACCCACCAAACAATTGGGTGGACTGTTGGGAAAATTGACCTCCGGAACTTTTATTTCAGCTTCTGCTTCATTTTATGCTGTGATGATATTTTGATTGATTGTCGCATCACTTCTTTTTGAGTAGATGATGCGTCGTTTCTACTTTAAATTTGTTAACGTAATTTTCACATATTTTTATAATTTTTATTGATTAAGGCTTTCGTGACAGCGAGCATCCGCCTGTAAGCGTGACGGTTTGATTCATATTCGAGTAAATGTTTTTTTTTTTAAATTTCTCCGCTCTGTTCTTTCTCAGTAACAAACTCTGGCGTAGAGTCGGGGTCAGATAGTTAACTTAGAATGTCGCAAAAACTAGGTGGAAATCGGAGAGCAGAGTGTGTCACTAGTATACAAACGTGGAATACAGTGTGACGCTTTTATAATTGCAATAAATGGTGAAAACTCGCCTTTCCCAAGGATTTTCTATCTTTCTCGACGTGGCAGTGGGTGCCGCTATTCAACAACATTTATTTCTTACCAGTAGTTTTGCCAGTAGTTCTTGAGATAACTGCATTCAACCAAAAAAACTTTTCAGTTTAATTTTCACTATCCTCCTCCTAGTCGTGATTTTTTAAAGGAAAATGTGTGTAATGTGTATAACATTTACGTTACGTTATTTACATTTCCGAGCTCGACGTTTCAAGTAATTTGAAGTAGTCCGTAGTCGCGACTCTCGAATAAAATGCCACCTGGCATCCATTTGCGAGTTGATACAATTATTATATCAACTGCTAGAAATAAATAATGAAATTAGTGAAAAAAATATTGAAAAAGGCGGTTTTACGTTATTTCTTTGTAGAGAATGTGTTGTTTTTTTGGAAAGTCAAATAATTTTGTTTTACATTTTAAAACTTATCTCTAAATTCTAGGTAGAGGTAGGCAGAGGTACCTAATGTTAAAATACTCCGTTTCCCACTCACCACCATGTTATTGAGACATTTCGTGTTGAGTCGCGGAAATAAACACCGCATCTTGTGTTATTACCAGAGCGAGGAAATGATAATAATTAATACTTTTCAGAAGGAATTGAAGTGCCGCAGCACAGCACTATGTTCATATTTGATACATTTTTATTACAATGACAAATGTTATTATTGGAATAACCATGAGAACCTAGGATTAAGACTAAGTTATACTAGACTAAAAACTAGATTACCTAATACTAAAAATAATTAAAATGACTAACACTAACCGCACAGGTGGCGTGGCTCCGAGTGGACACCCAGACAATCCTGACGATAGCAGGTCACGTGATAACCAAGAACCACCGCATCAGCGTCCAACATGGTGACGGGGCGTGGACGCTCGGCCTGCGGGATGTGAGCGCGGCAGACGGGGGCAGGTACATGTGCCAGGTCAACACCGAGCCTATGATGAGTCAAACGCATTTGTTGCAAGTCGTTGGTGAGTATCTGTGTTATTTTAGCTTCATGCTGTTATCCTGCATATAGTAAACAGGTAAAGGTAAAGGGAATCTAGTGTTGAGACACTCCGATCTCCACTATCAGGCGATGTTTGCTCTCAAAGCTGCGTTTCATCTAGACCAGTTTAGTTTTGTTTAGACCAGTGGAAGGAAATGAAAATATTAAGTAATTTATTTCCCTAAGTGAGAATCGAACTCACGAACGCCGCGCTTACGATCACACGCTATGCTATTGCGCTATAATGGTCTCGACTATGACTCGACTATAGCTTGTGTTTTCTAAATAAAAGGTGATATTTAAAAAAAAATAAGAAAGGATATACAGATATTAGAACAAGCGAAAGAAGTGATATATCTGGAAGTATTTTTAGTAGAGACAGGAGAAATAAAATACCATTAGTCTCAGTAAAGGACTGTTATATACGATTTCAGTTTAAAAACCCAACACTATAAAAACACTGCATAGTGTTACTGCATTGTTTGAATTTATTTTTGCCATTTTTTTGCATTCATTTACAAAACTTTTATACTCTTATACAGTAACTGCTGCAGAATGCAGTTCCACCAAGTGCTTGTTGAGAATGTTTATTACGACTCCTAGTCGTGCTAAAGATAATGTTATATTTGAAATTGTTTCGTGAAATGTGTGCAGTTTACATAGTTTTATTTTAAGCGCGCTTGTGAGAGGATTTTTTATATTTCGCTGCAATATTGTAATATTTATTGTATTTATTTATGAATGTATTGCAAATCAGCTATTTTTTTTTTGTAAATCATATAAGTAAATATTTTGTCAGTTCTATTTTATTTTTAAAGAAGCTTTTTTGTGTGATAAAGTTCACAGAATCAGATGTAAATTGAAAAATCTCGTTTTTCCTGTAGTAATTTGAAGACATTCTCTCTAGTCCAGTCCAGTAGTTTCGTCTGTGTGTTGTCAGTCAGTCAGTAACGGAAGAGTTTTATAATGTAATAAATTTTTTTTAAAAAAACAAAACAAGTGGGGAATTGAAGTGTATTAACGGGAACGGGATGGCTTAATACTGGTTTCCACGTTTCATGTGCATACTCCGCTATGTGACGTGTGAAGCTAAGAAAACGTATATAAAAACCTATAATTTAAAAACATTGCTAAACTTCTAAGCACGCTGCACTTACCTTGCAAAGATCAAACACTCTAAAACTCGATATCGGTAAAGAGCGAAACGTATTTCTAAGTTCCAAACAAAAGTTATGATGTCAATGATAAACATTCAGGAAGCGAGCACGAGTAGTTCCGGAAAGAGAACCATCTTAAATAAACTTTGGAGAACTTCGAAACTGCGAATGCTGTATTTATTTTATGTACCTAGGGGCAAATCTCTTTTACGCTTCTCGACTCTGACTGTTCATGTATAAACGATTGTTTTTTTATGGAACTTTATTTGACAAACAAATGACAGAGAGTTATTATTTCTCGATTATTTTTTTTATATCCTTATTTTTTGCGAGGTCGTCGGAGAAAATCACATAGTGTCAAGACATTCCAAATCATAAATTGTTACTTTCTAATCATTTTAGAGCCTTTGGATGTTTAGTGTTCGGACCAGTGCAGCGTTTTGTCTAAATATTTGTTGAGCTTTTTCGTTATTTAGAGACAGACATTCCATATTATACGTCTTAAAATCTTCGAAATAAAATTTACGGTAAAAGTTTAGTCTTAATTGAAAAGCTTCATTTCAATATCATTATTATATAGGCTCTCACTTCAACCCAACTGTTTTGTAAAAAAAAAGTAAAACAGAAATAACAGAATATAAATTCTTTTGTAAAATTCAACTTCTATATCACTCAAAAGTCGTAAGTAGGCATTGAGGTGTCGAGAGAGGAGCTCCGAAACTGCCAAATAAATGGCGGCGCGTAAAAAATGACCCAAATTACTGGCCATATCTCACAAAGTGTATTATTGAAGAAGATTCTTCACAGAACCACGTTATAAACGATAGGTCGTATAATTTTGTTAAACTTTTATAATAGATGCTTCGTTTATATCTGTATATAATGATTTTTATATCGTCGCACATTCTACTTAATACTAATATTATATACTCGTATGTAATTCTTTAAGAGGGTGGATGTTTGTTCTACTTTCACGCAAAAACAACAGAATGGATTGAGATGAAACTTAACAAAATTAATGGCTTATACAGCAGATTAATGTATAAGTTACAATTGATGTAAAGATTTTCTTCAAATTGATTATAATATAACTATCAATTTAAGCGGGCGAAGCCTTGCGTTTTACTAGTGTTATCTATTTGATAATCATAGGAAACTACAAATCACTAAATTCTTTTCGTTTTAATTTTTATAAAAAAAATATTTATTGAGGCCGTCGTTGCGCAGCGGCGAAGTATCTGCCTGTAAACGTGACAGTTGTGAGTTCAATTATTTTTATTTCCCCGCTCTAGACAAAGCAAAGCTCAAGTTAAAGCGCGCCGTTGATTTCCACCTCATAATACATAATATCTCGAAAATTGATCGGAAAGCAGAGATTGTCTTAGCATTATGATCCTTCTACCTACTCCGCTGCTTACGGCCACGACGTACAGTTAATTTTTTTTTACCTTTCTAAATACATTAAGTATATTTCTTGCAACAGTACCACCAGACATCGACGACGGGGCAAGCAGCGGTGAAGTGCTAATCAAGGAAGGTGACAACGCCACACTCCGCTGCGTTGCTTCCGGCGTGCCTCCTCCTGCTGTGACTTGGAGACGAGAGGACTCGAGGCATTTCAAAATGGACAATCAGACTTTGGGTAAGTCTTTTTTCCATAATATATAAATTAACCACTATATTTTTTCATTTTGAAAGTGTGTGTATAAAAAATAAAAGATTTAGAGATGAAAAATTTTTGGAAAAATCAAAATATAAAAGTTGCAATAATGGTCAAAAAATGAAAACTAAGTAATGCATTTTAAGTATTTCCAGCATCTAAAAATTACGGAAATGCTTGATGATGAAAAAAGCAAATATACAAAGACATTATTTTCTTAATAACTTATTTTTAATTTTTATTGTTACATGAAGTTGTATCACACAACAGTCAGGTAGCAACATACTGACAGCGATAGTGACTTTTAACACAAGCTAATTAAATTTAACTACGTTTTAGCAACATGACATTAATTATATACCTAAACTTATAATTAGGCAAAGTTTAGCAGCTATAAAATGTTTAGTATTTTGTTTATACATACATAATATATATGAATAAGTATATGTGCGTAGATAACTCAATTTAAAATATATAATACACGCTGTCTCCCGCATACAGCAGAATAAGCAGAGAGAATCCGCCGCCGATTTTTTCCAGGCATTACGTGAGTAGCGAAACTCAACACCGGGTTTTTACCTTGGTGTCAGAGCGAAAAAATGAAAATATTGCGTTACAGTCACACCTTTGTGCTTGTGCATCACGACGGCCTACTAAAAATACTTCATTATCTTGATTTAATATCAGTTAAACACTAATCAATAATTCCGAGTGCGGCAGTTACAAAAGACAATAAAACAGACAACTATAAAAACAAAAACAACACAGTACGTTAAAATAAAAAAGGGAAAGATCTCCCGAGGATTGAAAGATAATCCGACAAGCGCTCCATTACAATCTGACATTAAGATTATCGTAAAATGCGAATATAGAACATATATATACTGACTTTTATATCGGAGAAAATTCTTCATATAGAAAGTTTGTTTTTATTGAGGCTTTTAAGGAAACAAGGTATATAGACAGTTTCATACACGCTTCGTATGCGTGAACGTAAAATACAATATGATACAATTTGTAAAATTTGTTTTTTCTTTTTATGTTCGTTAAAAATGGAAAGAGATCAAAGATGCTTGCTTGTGTCGGTTGTTATAGAAAAAGCAAGAAATATCTAATCCTAAATCTCACCGCACCCATTTTAAGATATTACATAAAAAATTACAACGCCAACATACATTTTATTCCAAATCAAATATTGTATTTATCACAAGGGAATATTGACACGGATATCCAGAAACTCGAGCTGAAACAACACGAAGACAGCTGCAACAACAAAGGCTCGTACATTCTCTAACCGGTGCAATATACTCATACGTCAATGAGCTATAAATTAAACTTTAAGCTCATTATTATAAAACGTTAATTACATTTACAGTGCTTCATAACGCTACTTACGGACGATTTAATTAATTGACTGTGGTAAAATATGGAAGTTATACGTAATATAATAAAGCTAAAGATGTTGTTTGGTTGAACGCCCTTATCTCAGGAAGATATATATTTTGAATTTCCTTTGAATGAAATATTTTGATATGATACGGTTAAAATAAAACTGTTAAGGAAGGTGAGCATAAATACAATAGTGGAAATAGCCGCCCTGCGACTATCGTGCAATAGTGCACAGACAAACCGTTGAAGAGAAAATGTTTTTCAAAACAATTTTGTTAAGTTTTGGCTTCTATTTCATTGTTAAATGCCCTCAATAATAGATTTTGTTATAGATAGAGATCACTTCTATAGCGATACATAGAGATCACTGTATCCAAGAACTATCACCTGCACTTAGAATATATTATCTATATATATAAAATCGAAAGGTCACTCACTCATCACGAAATCTCAGAAACTACATGTGCTAGGAATCTCAAATTTTGCATAGGAGTTACGTATAGGACGTAGGTGCTCGCTAAGACGGGAATTTGCAATATTTAATTTATAAGGGGTTGTTTTTGGGGTCGAAAGTTTGTATGAAACTTCGTTACTACAAATGCTAGGAGTCTCAAATTTTGCATAGACGTCACTAGGACGTAGTTATGGAGACAGAAATTAATAATAACATAGTTCACGCGGGTGAAACCGCGAGCGGGCCGCTAGTCTTCTATATATATAAAATCGAAAGGTCACTCATTCATCACGAAATCTCAGAAACTACATGTGCTAGGAATCTCAAATTTTGCATAGGAGTTATTTATAGGTGCTCGCTAAGACGGGAATTTGCAATATTCGACTTCTAAGGGGTTGTTTTTGAGGTCGAAAGTTTGTATGAAACTTCGATACTACAAATGCTAGGAGTCTCAAATTTTGCATAGACGTCACTAGGACGTAGTCATGGAGACATCAATTAATAATAACATAGTTCACGCGGGTGTAACCGCGAGCGGGCCGCTAGTGTTTAATATTGTTATTTTTATTTGATCAAGCGGGTGAAACCGTCCTGTATTATACTTATATTAGAAACGAAATAATATATTATTTTAGCTTCACGCTGTATCCCGCTCAGGGCAGGCAATACACTATGTTCCCATTAAGGCTCTTCCATTCTCTACTTTCCAAATTCTGAATAGATTGTGTATTAAGTGTTTATTTCCTCTAATGGGAATCGAACCTACAACCTATTGTTTGTTAATAGTTGTATTACTCAATGCTTCCAAGCAATCCCACATAAGGCCATTAGTATCTAACACAATACACCTCTTATCATAACAATAATCCAAACTAAATCATAGTCATAGTTTGCTAACAAAAGTTGTTATCAGCGAACTTTAGAATGAAATGCTAGTTATCTCCACGAAATGGCTCATTAAGGCAGAGTTCTATGCAAAGTATTAACCATTTGTATTGTAGATTATTATAATGAGACGCCGCGCCACCGTGGATGAGTTCAAATGTGTCTGACTTTAATCGCAGTGGTTGTAGGTTTGAATCTCTTGATGATGTTATTATTTTTTATACTCTTGAGAGTGAACTGGTGCTTTTGGATAGCATTTGATAATAAAAGTGACGGTAGTGAGTAATATCCCCTACTCGAGAGAATACTTTATTTTCCGCTCTTTGACATGACTGGAGAGTGATGAAACTTAACCACCTGCACCCACCTTTCTAAATACGGAATGTTAACTAAAAATATAAATATTGCGCAGTAAACATGACCGTATAGGTAGTTTAGTAAACAAAGGGGCAACTTTACAACCGGCGGTAGCAAATTGAATGTAAACTCAGCTAATTTGCATTCCGGGCTCCGACCAAACTTTGCCGAGTTTGTCACTTTTGAAGTTTTACTCAACTTTTTATAGAAACAACAGAAAATCACGTGAAGCTTTCAGGTACAGATGTAAATAAATCGTAATGAGTTACTTTGCATATTTAAACTTTTACTTTGGATAATTAGAAGCACTTTTTTCCTTTTTAAGTACTTTGTACGTTAGTTTTCATTCTAAATTTATAAAAAAATAAATAATAAATTTATAAATTTATAAAAACGCTTTTACCCGCAAAGCACAGGCAGGGATAACCTAATGTTAAGATACTCCATGTCTCTGTTTCTCCACATTTATCAAGATATTGCATGTTGAGTGGCAAATTTCATCGCCATACTTTGTGTATGCATGAGATCAAGGATATAAAAATAATTTAAATATAATCATTCTACCAAATGAGAATCGAACCTATAACCGTCATGAGAACGGCTTCAAACTCAAATTTATGTAACTTTTTATTTAACCGCCACGTACAATAATCTATCATACAATTGGGCAATGGGCATCCATAATATCGTGTAAATTATTATAATTGACAAATTGTGTCCGGCCTAATATTCTTCTATATCTTTATATATCAGGGAAGGCAAGATATTCAAATCTTTCGTTAGTGCAGATCAACACTTTAAAACATATAAAAATTATCGAGTTCGTTTTATTACTCAATATTTTTGTTAATAATTATAAAAAACATACTAAAACAGTAACTTATAGGCATGTTAAAATATAATATTGTGACTTATATTTAACGTATAAGTTTCCGTTTTAGTATATTTTTAATATTAGAAATAGTTAACATCATTAATTATTTTAAGACCTGCCCTGGATTTTGGTGTCACTTATAATTTTATGTGAAAATATTTTTTCATCACAAATCGTATTGTTTTCTTTGATTCTTTATGTCATTGTTGGAAATTTAAGTTTTTTTCTTATTTATTTTTATAAGTAATTTTAAAATGAAAAGTCTCATTTTAAACAAAACTTTTGAAGCTTAAACTTTAAAAGTTGAACTTTGATAATAATCACTCCGGAAATTATGAAGTTTAAGAAAAGAGCCAAGGCTTCATAATTAAAGGACTTGAGACGGTAAAGTTTTACGAACGAGCAAAAATATATTAGATTTTTGATAAAATTAACGAACTATAACTAATAAAGGCGAAAATTTTTTGAAAGCAATTATAATTCTGAAAAGGATGTCGAAGTTTGACAGTTCGAATAAAGTTTAAGCCAGACTTCGTCCTAAGAACAGTTTACACTCAATCCGTCTTCATCTTTCGCTCAAAATCGTGAAACCTTCAAGTATTTTCAAGTTAAATTTCAGTGTAATATGCACATAGTTTCATGAAAAATAAGTTTCACGCTTTATTAAGCAGAGCACGTAGAGGGAACCTAGCGTTAAGTCACTCCGTACCGCGCTTTCCGTCCAATTTTGGAGAGAGAAAACACAGCGCGACAACGCGTCTCACAGCATTCGCTGAGCCTCACTCCTTTTACCGATTTGTTTATCTTACTTGTTTAATTTTTGTATTTGTCTTATTTTCACTTGTATTCTGTTGTTTTTGGTATTTAAATTGTATTAATATAGCCATTAAACGGTAATAAAAGTTTTTTGAATTAGAATATTACATGTTGAGTGGCGGAACTCAAATCTAGGTTATGTCTTATTACGAGAGCGACAAAATGAAAATAATTTATTCCACTCGCTGAAATGAAACTCAGAATAGTTCAGGCTGTTCTGAGTGTAATTTCACCTCAAAAATTTCTGAACTTGTTTGATAGTACCACTATGATTAAATGTTATTTCAATCTTTAAATAGATCACGAGGAGGTACTTTTCGTGGAGGAAACGAAATTAAGAACTTCCGCCGTATTACTTCTTCCATCACATTATTTAAGTCGGTGAATTTAATTTATGAATTAACTTCTATTTTGTTTTTATATATTATACAGACATACTTTTATTAAATTAGTTAATCAATTTTACATTTTTAAATATAAATTATTATAAAAAGATACATTTAAAAATATATAAAAAAATATATATATATTATATATTTTTATATTACTATATTATTATAAACACGTTTTACTTATAAAGTACTATGCTATCAATTGAAAAGTTTTAAACCACAGAGGTCAACCGGAAGTCCAATTTATAAAAGCTGGCAAACTTAAGGTAGCGGGTTTATGCATTCAATTTGTATGAAAATAATTGTAAACATAAATTTGCAATGATTTGTTTTACCTATAAAATACCTATAATTAATTTTTCAGTACAGAATTTCAAAAACTGTTTTTTTAGCTCGACGATTGTTAAAATCGTGCCAAACATTGAGATACATAAAAATACGAGCATCTCCGTTTCCTTAATGGTTGCGGATATATTACATTTGTTTTTACCAAACTATTTTTACGTTCGATTTCCCACTCGAGTTGCTTTCCAAAGTTTTTCGTTATAATTTCGTGGAGAAATATATTTTCTGTGTTTGTGATGAATTAGATTTAAAGAGGATTTAGGCTGCTGCAGTGGTTTGAAAGTATCATATGGACCTGATTTCGAATCTCACTTAAAACATTATCTCTTCTGATTTTATAAAGCTGAACATTTAATTTTGTTAACCGCGCTTATCTGGTTAACAACTAATTCTAATTTTTGGATTTTGGATGGTAATGAAAGTGTTCATTTATCAACCCAAAATGATCGTGCCAATCGCAGTCTCACAGCACCGCGGCCACCTCAAAATGTATGTGTTATATTAATTCTAAAATATTTTTTCAGTATCAAAACACAGTGGCGAATGGTTGAATCTGACTGGCATAGAGAGGACTATATCTGGAGCGTATCTCTGCATCGCCACGAACGGTGTGCCGCCGTCTGTTAGCAAGAGGATACAAATAAACGTTATGTGTGAGTTGTTTGTATATACATTTTATTTTAACTATACACTGTATGCCGCACATAGCAGGATAGGCAGAAGAAACCTGGGAACCTATTTCTGAGATATCACGTGCACATTGACAACATCTAACCGTAAAAGCCATGGAAAAAGCGTTAAGCTAAAATCGATTACAACGTAGAATAAAAAAATCCGTGATATTTCATTAGCTTCTCTATGCCTTCCTTTTTTTATAATTTAAAAAGTTTGGAATTTAAAAATAAAAACATAATAACAAAGCTGTCGTGTGGCAGACGACGACGGTAAAGCGACTTATTATAAAATCAACATTACTGTTCTAAGTTCGAGTCTCACTCAAGGAATTAATTATTTTTGTTTCCTCTTCCTGGTAATAACACAAAATAGCACCAGGCTGTCTCTGCTCTCTGTCTTATGCATAGTTATACAGCGTGAAGTTAAAAATAAAAAAATAAAACCAAATTCTGTTCGTACTGATTTCCAACAAATTAATCACGTTTTAAAGACCTCAACACTTTCAAAGCGGACGTCAAAGTCGACGGAGCGTGTTATTTTATTGTCAATTCCATTTGAAATGCAACGAGGAGCCACCACTATTTAATCCTACGATTTAAACGTTTCAATGTTCTTTTATTTTGAAACCGCAAAATGCTGTACATTTCACTGTTTAATTATTAGAATTCAATTTAAACTCTTCACTTCAACATAACTTCATCAATAAAAACACAAGCATGCATGTGGGTTCGATTCATTTCTTCGCTCTGGTAACGAACCAAACCTTATCCGAATTCTTAAACCGAATTCTTTGAAAAGTGGGGAACGAATGGGAACGTTGTGCCTAAAAATTGGGTTCCTAGGTTCCCTCTGCCTACTTTCCGTTTTCCGTCTTATTAAATATGCTTATTTCACCCAGTCGCACCAACGGTATGGGCAGGACGGGCAGCGTTACGGGCGCTGTCGGGTACCTCCGTCACTCTGTCCTGTACTGGCGAAGCATATCCTGTTCCGCAGGTACATTGGATATTGAACGGCGAGCAAAGGTTGGTTAATGGTAAGTCATTGTAAAATATTTTATTAGTTTTAATTCCTCGAAAAATTTATGATCCGTCACAAAAAGACTTTTCAATTGTTACCTATTCCGTTTATAATATAAGTATAGAAGCAAAAATAGTTCCTCAAGCAACTATCAAACACAGGCTACTATCTCACATACAACAAACTAAATATTCCACCCTATTTTTCAACGTTAAAAAATCGTTAACACGACACTTTCATGAGTGTTTGACAAATTATCCGCGGGGTTTTAAATAGTCTTCACCGTGGTGATCACTGCTCGTTTATCATCCACGTCTAAGTCCTGGACGAGCGCCAACATGTCCAATGATTGATTTCGATGCTGAAAGCCAACTCGTTTACACATTCAATTGTATAATCATTTGTATATTTTGTGATAAAATATCTAGTCATCATTTATTTAAATCTACAAAAACTAATGAAGTCATTGAGGCGGTGCCGGTGCTGCAAAAACGCCTTTGACAGATATACAGATAGACAGAAAGCGCATGACAGTGATTCTTTAAGAGGTTTTATTTTTTAAGTATCTATATAACCATAAAAATAAAAAAAAACGCTTCTATACCAACATACATTCATTTAGGCTTGGCCACACTCGAATATCTATAGAGAGATATACTCGTAATGTATATTTAATTTTAGATTACCTAAATATACACGGCAACGTTATTAAATGTTAATTGCGAAATAATAATATTAATCGCATATAGCATTCCTATTAATATTTAAATATTTCTGATGCTAACAGCTCTCCAATAAAATTTTATAATATTATAAAGTGCTATTCACATATAGAATACATCGTGGTGTAGTGAGAGCATCTGTGACCGCGACGGTTATGGGGATATGACTTACTTTATTTTTTCCAATCTGACACGACAGCGGGCGGCGTTGAATTTCGCCACCTAATATGCAATATCTCTATTTCAGTGAAAAATGGAGAACGAAGCGGTTTGCGGGAAAAATAGTGAAGCTAAAAAACATCACACACTCAGTACCAAATCTTAAACAATGTATGAAAGTCCTCGTTAACGACTGCACCATATCGATCTTTCATTACTGTTATAAAAACAACATTTAATTTGCCTTGTTATTCCTAGGAACCAAATATAGACTCAGCCAGACATCGAGAGGGTACCGTCACATCGCGACGCTCCAGCTAACGAGTATGACGCGCAGCGACGCGGGCGCATACCGGTGCGTCCTTGAAAACAATTTGGGGAAATCTCAAGCTGAGCTTTATTTACATAGTAAGTACCTTTTAAACATTTCTATTATAAATAAGCGTTTAAGAAGCGTTTAAGATGAGCGGTAGGTAATGTGGGACTCTTTGATGAATCCTATCCTAGCCACTAAAAGCCAGCTGAAACAATCTATCTAAAGAAGATGACGTCTGGATTCGTGGAAGGCCCGCCTGTTGCAGGCCACCGTCACCTTCAGGATAGGGTAGGAATACTCTTAGTACGCGAGGCAACGCAGACCAAATGTAATTTTGGTTATAAGGAAATGAAAAAAGGGTGTTATGTGTGATTCTAAAATATAATGTGGTGTATCAGTCTACATAAAGTAAAATAAAATAAATAGCTTACTGAATATAATTAAAGGGAAACATAACTTTACTTAAGTTTATATGAAATTACGACCGATTCATATTATCCGTTGCATTTCAACAGGATGGTGAGCTTTTACTGAAATAAAGTAAATATTATTTTAAATGATGGGGTAAAAAATGAAGTATCAATTTTTTTCACGACCGATGAATGATAGATAGTCAGAAGAGAAGGATGAAATTGTCAATTACCGTGGGAAGTTTACTTTGCGGGTGTATTCCGGAGAATCCATTATGCTTTTTAATTATTGTAATTAAATTTAAAGATTTAATCCGATTAACTTAAAAATGTCAAGTGACTCGGTCAATATTTTAATGGATTATAAGATTATTTTAAATGTTAGAGTTAAAATTATTAAGAATATATAGTGACAGATTTCTCGCTTCTCGTTTTATTTAACACTTTCTGCCAAAGTTTGAAGGTTGTGGACTCAAATGGAAAGTATTCGTAGGTATTATTGACTTTTATTCGAGAGACCAATGCCCACGACAAGACAAAGCAGTTTTAACTAATGATGATACTTCATAATATCATCAAACAAAGAAATCAAGGATAGTGAAATTTTACATATTTTTCCTACTAGTCGGTCAAAGTGGTTGTAATTGAAATGAAACATATTATGAAGCCACTAATTTTGTTTAATAAGCAACAAGTAGAAACTTTAATTCAAGCTGAAATAAAAAAAATACTGACCGCTCTTATGTTTCCAGTGTTAACGACTACAACCACTACCACCACAACTACTACTACCACTACAACGACCACCACTACGCCACCACCGACGACCACCTTGACGCCCTGTAAGTAAATGTGAAATTTGGGTTTTTTACAGAGGCCGAAGACGACTGTTGTAAGTTCGATTTCTTCTACTACCCGGTAAAAGAGTTCATTTTATTTCCTTGCTCTGATAACAGGACAAAACTCGGTGTTGGGCTTTCCATAAGGAACGTAGTGTACGCTCCCTCTGCCTACCCTGTTATATGCAGTATACAACGTCAAGAGTCTAAAAAAAATAATTTAAAAAAAACCTTTTTTATATTAACCATCGATCAACTATTTACTATAGAATAGATATTATTGGACAAAAATGATTAATAAAAAAAAATATGAAATAATTATTTATAAAAGGATGATAATATGTAGTTTCTTAGATTAAAAATATATAATATGAGTCAAATTGAAAATGTAGCATATTGCCGATTATTTTTCTAAGCTTAATCTATGAACATCAATTAATTATTTTATTTTTTTTTCGGTCTGGTAAAGAAAGAGAACAGGTCAGTTACACGAACATGCTCATAATAATAAAATTTCCTGCGCCAGTTGATAGTTTAAAATACTTTCATTGAACTTGATTTTAAAACTATTTTTCAATAAAACATTACAAGCTTCAGAAAAGTTAATATGAATTTAAATAAAACTCATTTTCTGAGATTTTATCTATTATAATTTTGTTATCGTAGATAAAGGCCATGAGCTACTTTAAGCCATTCAAAACACTTTCTTACCAAGACGGCCCCAGTTGTTGAACTACGTTGATACTCCGTTCTAATTAAGATACTATGCGCCGAATTCTGGAGGTATTGCGTGTGGAGTGAACAGGATACCAGAGCGAGGAAATGAAAATAATAAATATTTTTTATCCTCGAGTGGAAATCGAACTTGTCGCGTGTATACTCGCAAACTACGCCACGGAATATTTGAAGACGTCGATAATTTATTTTTCTTTGTAATAAAATTATCTCATTCAATAGAATTAGTGAAAAGAATCCCCCGAAATATTGGGCTCGTTGAGTTAAAAATCTCTCCTTTACGAAAAATACGTATTTAATTAGGATCTCTGTATTCATAATATTTTATTTAAAAAAATATCAATGAATGGAAATGTATTCTGGCGTAAAATCTTTTTGAATTTACGGTACGAAGTCAACAGTGGGTGCAGAATGGGGCTAACTAAGTAATTCACCACTTGTTTTCTCATAAATTTTATTATTTATATCACAGGTATATTACATATACAGGTGTCGTTCCCCACTTGTGGGAATGAAATATTTTTATGTCCTTGTTCTATTTACAATACCGACCACGCTGCGTTGAGTTCCACCTCTCTACCATCTTCCACATGCAATTACGTAGTAAAAGGAACGGACGCCGTAGAAAACGGAATATTTTTACATGGTTCCCTCTGGCAACCCTCCGATACAAGGAAAAAAGCGTGTAGCTACTTATTTCGTTGGTAAAAAGGTACACAAACATATATACATATTACACATAAAAGGAAAAATAAAGTCGAGCTAAAGACCTTTTGTAATACGGTAATGGCATATGTTTATTATCTCGGCCTTTCCTTTTCATTTGCTAATTTCCATAAGTCTTTATGGGATAAGAAGAATATTATATATATTTTGCAGTCATATTATAAATAAAAATCATAACAAGGTTTTTATTTCGTATGGGTTTTGTAAAAAAATATTTACGTAAAGGGAAAATGTGAAATCGTTGTGTCATAGCACCATAGTCGCCAAATGGAAATCCTTTAAATCCTACTTTGAACAAATTGGAATCAAAACTTGTATATATCGTTATAAAATACTAAAACCTAAGAGCTGCAACTTCGGCGTACATTATATACTCGCATCACACATGAAGAGATGCATTAAGGCGACCTACTTGTTAGAAACTGGAAAGTAAACCGCTGGCAAGGAACGACAGTATCATGTCGAAACTATGTAAGCAGTGATAGGAAATAGATTTATGAGTTCACTCAGCGCCGAAACGTAAACGTAATGTACCTATGTGCAAAATGATAAATTGATACGTTATCGTGCAATTGAGATACGGTGATTGTGGGTTCAATTTTAACTAATTGTATTATAGTCTCAATTTCGTCACCGAAATTTAAATATATTTATTATTCTTGTGTTCCATCTTATGTAAAATAAGTAGAGAAAGCTAACGTTCCCAGATGGTGATCGAACTGACTTTGTGAAATAGACATCATAGTTGAAAATACAACTACTAAAGGCCTCATCTTGTGTCTTACATACTTTCATATTAATGATAGTTTCAACACATTATTATTTAATTCATATTAATTATAAAGAAATCGAAAAAATATGTTCTAGTTCTTTGAGACAAATATTATCTTCTAACGCTTTAACATTTCCTTTGAAAACATTATTATCAAGTCATCATTTTATCTCAATACATTATGTATTATTGTACGAGGCCCCTCGACTTTTACCGTTACGTTTATTCGTTAATTACTGTTATTGCTGAAGTTAGACAATAATAGTCTAATTTTATCTCTTTAGAATGGAGTCGTAAAAAGTTTTAATATTAAACAAATGGAGCTTAATTACATTCACAATTTAAAGCTTTAAACTCTAGTTACATTTACTTTGGAATATAAAAAGTATGTAATATGATACCAGAAGTTTTTATCCGACTACTCCGGATAGAGGGTAATATTATTTTACATAAAAACGGCAAAAAACAAGTTTGTTATAAGGGAGGTAGCCCTCTTAAAAAAATGTTTTAATCTGTTCGAATCAGTTCAAATTAAAAAATATATTTTTGTGTATCGATTGCGTCAATTCAAACAAAAAATTCCAACTTTGTAATATTAATATAGAAATAGATTTTCCCACAAATTAATAAAAAAATTGTTGCAGTCGACGCTGAGAGGCATCTGGAGCAACTCCATCGCGGAGTACTGGAGGATCCGCAAGCTGCCCACGAAGGCAACTATATAGTGCTTAGTCAACATCAAATGCAGAATCTTGGTAAGTTTAAATGGTAAAATAATGCTTAAATAGGCCCAACTAATTACTTAATCTTAATGAACTATTGGGATTATTTTTTTCTTCATAATAATATGTGTGATTTTTGTTTTTTAATATTATTTTTGTAGACACATTTCTGTTAGATATTTAATGAAAAATCCCCCCGCTCTCTATTATCCGACAATTTACAAAAAATATGAACTATGCTTAAAGCGTAAAATTAAAAAAAATATATTTTATTTAAATATAATATAATTCTTCTTCTTCTTTAGTTTTATGATGCATCCCGTTTATGGATGGAGGGAATCTGGGAACCTTGAGTTAAACCACTCTGTTTCCCACTTTCCGCCGCATTCTTGAGGCATTGCAGACTCAACACCACACTTTGAATGAAATGAAATGAAATTATTAAATAATTTCTAATTTAATTAATCAACTAATTATAACTTTGACCCTATGAAGATAAAAGAAAAGTATATTTTTTATATTAGTTAATGATTTTTCGTGGTAAATATTCCCAAACTATATTCAAATCAATTTTCCTTAAAAAATATAACTTTTTACACCTTAAAAATAAGTGAGCACATTCTTTCCAAACTTATTTAAATAACTTAGTAATAATGAGATAAGTTTAACGTCAGTTTAGATTTTATGGTACTTTTCGAGCTTTATATTAAAAAGTACTTTTGTCATGAGATCAAAAATGTATGGCAGTGTCTACATTTATGAAGGAACCCGTGCGTTAAAAAATAAATTTTAAAAGTAAATGTGCAATTTACATACTTTATCCATGTTAATTATTTTTTGATAATAATGTCCCATATATGAAGCTGGAAGCTAAGGACTATGAAAATCTATATTTTATACATTAGCCGCGTAATTTGAACCCGTAACTATCACGCGTTGTTCAAGTACGTTTAAAATAATCTTATATCATTTTTTTATTAATACTCATTATCTTCGATCAATACTATTCTCCATTGATATTGCCTATTCTCCATTATATTTTATATGAATTGTTCAAAATACACGTTTTATTTCGAAATGCCTTTGAGCATGATTCAAATTCAAAGAAATTCAAATTAACATAATTAGCTTTCAGCATAATGTAATTTAGCTTCCAATCGACGTTAGTTAAATACATTACAAATTATGTTACCACTTAACGCTCGTTAATTCAACGAACAAAATTTAAATTTCCCTCTTTTGTTACCTTCTATAGTATTATAAAGCAAAATAAGAGTGAAACGTGCATTTTTTGCTAATATTTATCAAACCAGCAAAATAAAATAGATCTAATAATATATTTTTTTTCTTTTAAATGCTAGTCACTTTCATTTAGCTTGGTACTTATTCTTTAGTCTTCGCTAGGATGTTATTGCTTAAGAAATGAGAAATAAAATGGAAGAACGAAGTGTCTTAACACTAGGTTCCCTCTGCTATATATGTAATACTGCGTGAAACTAATTAACTTAATATCCAACAACCGAAAAAATTTACTACACTAATAAAACTAATTGAAAATCTAATAAACTAAAAAAAATAATTAAATTCAACAGAAATGGTGACGACGATGTGACCTGAGTTACGGGGACCGGAGTCCCCCTGGGGCGATGGGTGGCCTCTCGCCAGTGACGCATCTCGAACCTACATAACTCTCCGACAATATGGATACGTAAGTCTTGGTCTAGGCCTAGTGCTGGCCCTCACAGCGTGACGTGGACGCCACGTGGACTTAAGTGTTATCAAATAATTATGAATGGATTTAGTGAAATCGGTGTTGGAATTGGTTGTATTGGATGATATTTTAGCTGCTTAGTTTGAGTAATTGTCATGCATCGGGGAATTGAAGAAAATTTGTAAACGATTGTCGTCTTAGTAGTTTGTTGTTATTTCATCTATTATGTTATATGTTAAAGAAAATGTACAGTGAGGCCTTCTTCGTGGCGCGACGTTTAAATGTGAATAGGAAGTAATATTTTCATTTCCTCGCAGTATTAATAAAATAAAGTACACCATTTAGTTTCACCATTCAAAACGCAAATCTCGAAAATCGCGAAGAAAATAAGAAAAGGAGCCTTTAAATACTAAATTTCCTCAGCCTTGAAGTTCAAAAAAATGTTTATTTAATTACCTATTTTATAATAAATTCATGTACATTTATATCTATTCATTGTTTTGTATATTTTTTAGATTATTTAATTTGTATAACGATGATTTCAGAATTTCATAATGTATGTATGTTCGTAATTTCTTAATTTTGGAGTGAGATAAATATTGCTATAGTCAGGAATCGAATCTATGATAGTTATTAATTTTTGCTTTCAGCATTCAAAAATTTAGATAAATTGAACATTGTTCGAAATAATCTACATTACATGATATATGTATGTATATAAGCTAAGGTTGCTGTAAATATTTTTGCACGAACTAGTCATATCAGACTAATAATAATAATATAATTCACGCCAAGTTTTATGAAAAAAAAAATGTTTTTTGTTTATTTTTTTTATTTAGTTTAGACTTAGATATATTTGGAAGAGTGTATATAGATCTATTTAAGGCATAATTATGAGGGTAATCTATTGTGTATAATAACATTACGACTATCCATGTTAGACAATTTGAACAATTCATAAAAGCTGATTTGCTTTTTGTATCAGATAAGAAATATAAAAATAATTATAAGTTTTTATGACTTTGGCCTAAAATATACCAGTATAACATAAAATTTCGAAATTATACAGTTAAAATAATTTTTACAGTTATTCATATGTATTTCTGACTTAAAAATAGTTTAAATTTATTAAAATTGAAAATTAATATTGCTTTTAAATTGAAATTTTCAGTTGACATGGCATGTAAATTCTAGATTAATGTATGAAGTACTGTATCAATATGTTCCGTTGTGAATAATAAATTTTTGGAAATATATTTTAGTTTTACTATACAATACTTGGTTGCGTCATGGAGGTATCTAAAGAGTATAATGAAATATAAAGGCTGTTGATTCAAATTCAGTTTTGGGAAGCTTATGGAAATTGTAAAGTCCGTCTTTTAACTTGAGTATATATTTGATATATACTCAATTCATGGACTACGAACACGTGTAATCTCGTCGATGGCTCTCGTACTAATGACGTGGTCGCAGTGCGCACGAGACTGTGTTTTATTGTTGACTCTTGTCAATATATATAAGAGAATATGTGAACAATGAATTAATGACGTCATACTACAGCCATAGAAATACATTTTTAAAGTAAGTGAATTTTATCACGTTTATCATTAAAGCGGTTGAATATGGAGAAAATAGTGTCATATCACTTGCTTCTAGATGCCTACTCGAAAATATTAAAGACAAATAAATATGATGAGCCCACATTGGCAATAAATGGAATTTTTTAATTGGAAAAAACGTAAGTGCAAAGATTACATTATAAAGACAAATCATTATGTGAGCAAGCGTGCGACTGTAAGCCCGACGGTTATTGGTTACATACTCACTCGGGAGAATGACATGTCTAATATTTCCATATTCTGCACCACTAGCTACTCTCTTTATCTACCTCGCTATGAGAGGGATACAGCGTGAAGTTAAAAAAATATTTTGTACTACTATTTTATATTATATAATTTTGACCAAACAAACAATATTTTACAAAGCAATCAACAGAAATAGCAGAACCGTAAGTATAACCTCGAGATCCTTCCCTGACGTGACCCGTGACATGTCGTGATCCCACCGCGTTCTGCCCTGAGGGATATCTCACCATGGATTAGTAGGGTCGGTACGTGACAGGTTTTTAGTAAAAGTATAATTCATATTGTTAAAAATTAAAGGTGTTTTGTTTTATTTTCATATTTATGAAGCTTTTTGTTAAGATTTGTTAAATAAATAGAAGTATAGGGTACTAAATTTATTTTGAATATTTTACCAATAAATTATAATAATATATCTATTTAATTATTTTTTTACCGACGGCTTCGTTCTCATTGTCAAATGGAAATAACTAAGAGTCATATGTCACATTCTTAATGTGACTTTAGTGATAAAATATAGCTGATATATAGCCTTTTGTATTGAGTGAACTTTGCAAGACAAAATAATTTGTAAATAATTTAAACCAATACTTCTTAAGATAAGCGCGTTCAACCAAACAAATTGTTTATTTTTAATATTAAATATAGTTAATATAGGTAAATATTTTTTATATGTATATAAAGAACACACATGACGATTTTATGTCCAATCCCATATTTCATACTTAATCATAGTAAAGCTCAGCGTGACCTTTCAAAATGACATTTATCCATTTTCTATCATAAATTTCAAGCGGCAAGAGCGGTAAGAGAGGTAGAGACCTCAGTCGACCTTCGAAAACATAATATCAAAGATACTAGATGAAGCATAAAGATCCTCCGGGTGGGATGTATGAAGAGGTTGATGATAGTGGACGAGGCAAAAGAGGTACGCAGAGTCCTCTTTGACTATTACAGGGTAAAGCTAAGTTAATTTAATTTCATGAAAAAAGCATGGAAACCTAGTATTAGAAACCATATAGTTTACTACGACAGGGTCGAAGTATGAAGCGACCGTCTAAGATGATCGCACATCTTCAAACGGGCACATAAGCCTTCCCAACATGACCTCATAAAGGCGCGACGTGTCACTTGTGTATTCGTAATATTAATATTTCTTATATAACACTTTAACGTAAAGCTTTAGATATATTTTGCTTATTTTGAGAGATAATCTTTGTACTCACTGCTACGCATATGTAACTGTTAGATTTATGCTTTAATTATAAATAAACTGTAAGATTTCTTTTAAGAAAAACTTTTATTTCTCCACAACAATTACATTCAATTTAGTATAATCACGTTCTCTCTTACAAAGATAGTGGCGCCGATGGCCAACTTAAGAACTAAAACTTTCGTTCAAAAACTTAACTTTAATAAATAAAATAAAAAAATAAAATAAAAATAAAATAGCCTTTATTGCTGTTCTTTACAATTAATATATAACTTGCCTTTTCTACAAACTAAATTGATTTTTAATAATTAATATCAATATTTTTTCAATAATAATAATCTAATTAATTTTATTTGTTTGTTTTTTTTTTTTTTTTGTTTATTCATCGGCAACTAGATATTTGTGTGAAACAGCTTGTCTGTCGACAAAGGCCTCCTCTAAAGAGTTCCATATTTTCCTGTCTTTTGCTAGACGGGTCCATACTGGACCAGCTATTTTTTTGATGTCATCTTCCCATCTCTTTGGTTGTCTGCCTTTATTTCTTTTGCTGTTTCTTGGGTACCATTCGGTTACTAACTTAGTCCATTTTTCTTTACTTTCCCTTAACATATGTCCCGTCCAACGCCATTTAAGCTGTCTGTAAGTTGTGTGTACATTTTTAAAATTTGTTTTCTTTTTAATTTCTCGTAAGTTTACTCTGTCTTTCCTTTTTATACCTAAAACACTCCGTTCCATTGCATTTTGGCAGACTTTTAATTTGCTTTCTTGTGCTTCTGTCAACGCCCATGTCTGGCAACCGTATAGTAAGCATGGCATAATGCATATTTCAAATATTTTCTTTTTTCCTTTCATTGGCATATCTTTATCTTTCATTATTTCCCTCAGAGACCAAAATCGTTTCCAAGAATTCGTTATTCTTCGTTCTAATTCCTTTTTCATGCAATTATCTGTAGATATCAGTTGGCCCAAGTATATATATTCTTTTACATATTCTATACTTTCGTTATTTACTATTATTTTTTCATTAGTTACTGTTTGTTGGGCGTTCGTCATAATTTTGGTTTTAATTAGATTCATTGTCAGTCCTGCCTTAGCACTTTCATCAGATAGTTGCTGAAGCATTAACCCCAGAGTTCCAGCGTCCTCTGAGAACAAAATCAAATCATCTGCAAAACGTAAATTGTTTAGATTTTCGCCATTTATATTTAGGCCTCTTTTGGTCCAGTTTAGGTTTCTGAAGATCATCTCCAGCACTGCTGAAAATAATTTGGGAGATATAGGGTCTCCTTGGCGTACACCCCTTCTTATAGGAAATTCTTTGCCCATAGATTCAAGTTGGACTTGTGCAGTGCTCGCTGTATAGACGTTTTTAATTATTCGTATGTATTTTTCTTGCACTCCTTGCTTTTTCAAAGCATCCCAAATATACTCGTGCTTCAATGTATCGAATGCTTTGTTAAAATCAACAAACCCTATGTAATACGTTTTATTATATTCTCTGTATTTCTGTAGTATTTGTCTTAGAGTGTGAATGTGATCTATAGTTGAGAATTTACTACGGAAACCAGCTTGTTCTTTAGGTTGATTTAAATCTAATGTGTTAGTAATTCTTTTAAGTATTATTTTTGAGAATATTTTATAAATATTGGACATTAGACTGATCGGCCTGTAGTTTCCTATATCGTCCTTGTCACCTTTCTTATGAAGCAGTATGATTGTGGATTTAGTCCAATCTTCCGGGATGGTTTCCGTTTGGAGAATCTCGTTGAACAGTTCTGTAAGTCTTGATGCTAACACTGGTAGTGCAGTTTTTAGTAGTTCATTTGTGATTAAATCTGATCCTGGTGCCTTATCTAATTTTTGTGTTTGAATAGATTTTATTGTTTCTTCCTTTAAAATTGGTGTAATCTCCTCTTCATTTAATGACGTATCTTCCTTTATTACGTGTTCTCCATTATGGCTTTGATATAAATTTTGGTAGTATTCTGTAGCAATTTGTAGTATTTCTGGTCTATTGTTTGTTGTTTTACTATTTTTATTTTTCATATGTAGAATCCAGTCCTTTTTGTAATTCATTTCTTTTAGCGCCTTCTTTATTCCTCCTGTTTTTTCTATATGTCTCTTTAATGTCGCTAATCTTTTTGTTTTTCGTTCTTTTCTAAGTTGTTCGTTTATCTTTTTGCTTAATTCTGCTATCTTGTGGCGATTATAATAATTTTTATTTTTCCCTTGTAATAGTTCCTTCCGTTCTTGTAATAATTGCTTACTTATATATGATGTCGCTATCTTACTTGTCATGTTTACTTTCTTTGTTTCTGATTTTAGTTGTTTGATCAATCTGGTGTATTTATCTTGCATCGATATATTTTTTTTTCCATTTTCCACTGTTTCCAGAGAGGTTTCGAGGTTGTTTAGAAGTATATTAATGTTACCAGTGCATTTGATGGCTTTCATATTGTTGTGAAATTGTCGTGCTTTTTTAGCACATGTCCCTGAGAGTTTTGCTCTTACCATTCTATGATCTGTGTTAAAATTAAAGTTGCTTAAAATAGACAGGTCTTCAAAAACTTTTACATCGTTAGACAGAACATAGTCGATCTCATTTTTATACCGCCCATTAGGAGATATCCATGTCCATTTCTTTGATATTTTCTTTTTGTAAAAACTGTTTAGGATGCTTAATTTATTTTCAATAGCAAAGGAAACTAATCGTGAACCATTTTTACTTCTGTTGCCAAATCCATGGTTTCCTATAGTATATTCTTCTCCACTTTTTTGTTTTCCAATCTGTCCATTAAAATCCCCCATAACTATTATATTTTTGGAAACATTTGCAATAGTGAATTGTAGGTCTTCATAGAACTTTTCAATTTTTGCTATGTCTTCTCTTCTACTTGATTCTGTAGGCGAATACGCCTGTATAATAGACCATTCTTTCTCTCCCTCTCCATTTACAGGTAGTTGAATATTGAGGAGTGCAATCCGTTCTGAAATCCCTCTTAATTCCTTTATGTTTTTGGCAAAGTTTCTTTTTATCATAAAACCGACTCCGTATAATCCGGGCGTCTCCCCGATATGGTATAGTATATATGTCCCATGGTCTTCAATTCTTTCCCCGTATCTCCTCACTTCGCTAATACCAATGATATCCCATTTTATTTCATCTAATGCTAATTCTAGTTCTTGTAGTTTTTCGGTGGTTCCTAATGATCGACAGTTTATAGTTGCTATATATATACCGCTAAATTTCTTTTTTCCGTTTTTATTTATCTTTAGAGGGTCGTGGTCATTTTCCCCCACGAGGACCAGTCGGCTTGGGGGAGGTAAGTTTTTTCTATTGTTGCTGTTTTTATGCTGTTGTTTATTCCGGTTGCCGATGCCTATTTGCTATTGCCTATCGTCCACCGTATAGGAAGAGAGGGAGTTGGATCTGCCTCTCATTACATCAAAAGCGTTGCGCCTATTTTTTTGTGACGACGTCCAGGCTTGTAATTTTTTGGTTTGTGTATTATCCCGCGGCGGAGAAGATAAGTCTCTTTTTCTTTTTTCGTTGGTTGTATTATTTTCCTTTACTATTAGCTTGTCATGTTTAAGATACGCGAAATTTCCCTTCATTCTTTCCTCTTTTAATTTCGTTTGTAACATTTTCCTCTTCTCCAGAACTTCTTTAGAATAATCCTCTGCAATATATATGTTTTTGAGATTTTTCCGGGCTTTCATTATCTCATTTTTCTTCCATAAATTTACAAAAGAAAGTAAAACAGGTCTCGGTTTTCCGTCTGGGTATTTTTTACCGATGCGATAAATTTTGTTTATTTCAGAATCCTGGATGTTTATGCTTAAATCTTTATTGAATATCTTCCTTGCCGCTTGTATTAGTCCTGACTGAGAGTCTTCTTCCTCTTTTAATCCAAAAATAATAATGTTGTTTTGTCTCTTATCTCTTTTCAAATATTCCATCTCTTTTTCAAGGCTCATTATTTTTCCTTTTAAATTTTTGTTTTCCGCTATAATAGGCTCTATTTTTTTATTAATTTTTTCCACGATTGAATTAGTTATAGACTCTTTCAATTCAGCCATCTGTTTCTCCATTTCGATTTTCATCTCTCCAAATAGAATTAGAAATTGATCCTCCATGTTTAAGTTTTAACTTTGCGTATAATGGAATACAGCGGTAGAGTGGTATTTTTACGTTGGCAACACCGACGTAATTGATGAATGTCACTGACACGTCAAGTCTGTCAAGTCTATTTGACAGCGCCTAAAATCAAATGCAATGTGCTCTTATTTAATTATATCTCCTTATTTTCACGTTTATTGCACCAGATTTAATAGTTCTACAACTCCACAGCACGTATAATTGTGTCTTCCACTATTCACCGTGTCTAATTGCTCGTAAATTATTTTTAATCACAATAAGTTTGAGAGCTGCACTACAACGATGTTCACGCTTTGACAACCGGAACCGGACTTTAACTTTAATACTCCCACTTAAATTTTATAGTACAAAGTCTATAAAAATTTACACAAACTTCTTCAAAAATTACAATTTATTTAAAATACTATCTCTTTTAATTTCAAACTTTGCTGCAGGCAATGATTTTGTGAGAAAGTCAGCAAGTTGACATGCACTTTTTACATATTTTATTTGTATTATATTTTCTTCAACTTTTTCTCTTATAAAATTATATCGTACATCGATATGTTTCGACCTTTTGTGATAGACAGGATTATGTATAAGCTTAATGGCACTCTGGTTATCAATAAACAGAGTAACTGAATTTTGTGGCTGTTCAATATCATACAAAAGTTGTCTAAGCCATAAAATTTCTTTGGCTGCTTCACTAGCTGCCATATATTCAGATTCAGTGGTAGACAATGCCACAGTATTTTGTTTCCAACTGGCCCAGGTAATAGGCCCCCCATTGAACATAAACACATATCCTGTATTTGACTTGCGCGAGTCTAAATCTGCTGCAAAGTCTGAATCACAAAAACCCACTAATTCAGATCTATAATTATAAGTTATACACATATCTTTACTTTTTATTAGATAACGAATTATTCTTTTTACAGCATTAACATGGTCTTTACTGGGATTGTTTATGTACCGGCTTACTATGTTAATAGCATAAGCTATATCTGGTCTACTAACAGACGACAGGAACAGTAATGCTCCCACTGCTTCTCTATAAGGAAAATCAGGGACAAAGTCAATGTTTTCATTTTTAGTCAAAATAACATTACTATCAGTAGGAGTATTACATGGATTTGCCTGTGACATACCAAATCTTTCTATTATTTGCTCTGTATACCGTTTTTGATGAATAATTATGCAATCAGGCAATTTACTTATTTCCATGCCAACAAAAGAATACAAGTTCAACACTTTAATCTTAAAAACATTTTTCAGATCATTTATTATAGCAGATAAAACAGGTTTTGTTTTTTGAAAATAATAAAGCATCATCAACATATAATATCAAAATGACTTTATAATTTTGGAAATTACCAACAAAGATGCAATTATCTGAATGGCACATTTTAAAACCATAAGTTAATAAAAACGACTTGAACGTTTTGTTCCAGCAACGAGATGATTGCTTTAAACCATATAATGATTTATTTAACTTACATATGCTTCCTGATGCAGCCTTGACACCCTCGGGGACTTCCATATACACATCCTCAGCAAGCTCTCCATACAGGAAGGCAGTTTTCACGTCGAACTGCTCTATTTCATAATTTTCTCTTGCTGCTATACTTAATAAAATTCTAATGGAGTCATACCTTACCGTCGGTGAGAATGTCTCCTTGTAATCAATATCTTTCACCTGAGCAAATCCTCGAGCACATAACCTAGCTTTATATCTGTCTATGCTTCCATCTTCATTTCTTTTTATACAAAATACCCATTTAGAGGTGATAGCTTTCTGATTGTCTCTTTTTATTATGGACCAAGTATTATTTTCATAATGGGATTGCAGCTCTTCTAAAATAGCTTCTTTCCATTTATCACTATCATTACACTGCATGGCTTCTTCAAACGTTATTGGAGTATTGAACTCTACTAGGTTTGCCTCATGAATTCTATTTCGTCTTGGTCTCAGTGTAATGTTACGTTCTTCAATATCTTCCAAAGTTCTACTTGGCTCATAAGTTTCATCATTCTCATCATAACAACTTTGCAAACTGTCATCACTTTGAGTTTGCTCTAAGCTTCTTGGACTAGACTGATCCACTGAAATTTGCTGTTCTGAGCTCATTGGCTCTTCAGTTTGAGTAGTTCCATTTTCATGTTGTTCTTTAATAGAAATTATTTGGATTTTCTTACCATTTTCAGTTACAGTCATGTTGTTTTCATTGAATCTTACATTTCTCGATATAGTTATTTTCTTTGTTTCAATATCAAACATTCTATAATTATACTGGTCATATCCTACTAAAATCATTTTTTTTACTCTTTTTATCCAGTTTCTTTCTTTTTTTATCAGGGACATGAACATATCCTTCTGATCCAAAAACTTTGACATGATCAAGACGTGGTTTTTTACCATACCATAGTTCATGTGGTGATACATTCTTAGTCTGGCTAGACGAGCTCCGATTAAGCAAGTACACGGAACAACATACAGCTTCAGCCCACAGATATAGTGGCATATCTTTTCCATGCAACATGGATCGTGCACATTCCATGATAGTGCGCAGTTCCCTTTCAGCTCGGCCGTTCTGTTCAGGGGTATACGGTGCAGTGCATTCATGAATTATTCCGTTTTCATCAAGATAATCCCTGAACTCTTGATTTACATATTCACGGCCATTGTCTGTGTGCAATACCTTTATACTATGCTGAAATGTATTCTCTACAATCTTGTTGTATTTCTTAAAACAGCTGATCACATCACTTTTATACTTTATAATATATACGTGCCTGTAACTTGTTGCTCCATCCTTAAACAAGACAAAATATCTTGCGCCCGATACAGATGCATGTTCTAAAGGTCCACATACATCACTGTATACTACTTCTCCAGGTATATGGGGGTTCCTATCTGATTTTTGGAACGGCAGCCGGCTCTGTTTACCATATTGGCAAGCTTCACAGATAAACTCTTTATCATTTTCAGTCATTGGGAGCGTAATTTCACCATTTTTAGCCATATTTTTTACCTCTTTTATGTTCAAGTGTCCTAGGCGCTCATGCCATAACTTCAAAGTTGTTTGGACCACATTACAGCTCTCTTGACAAACAGTTTTGACATCTAGTTCATAAAGATTATTTTCTTTTATACTTGCAGTCAGTACTACTGAGTTATCTTTAAGTATTAAAGCATTATTATTTTTTTTTACTATAACATAACCTTTCTTTGTGGCCGCTCCTTCAGAGAATAGATTTCGACGCAAATCTGGCACAAACAGCACTTCAGTCAGTATGGATTCTTCCCACTGTCCATTTACATGTTTCTTAATCATCACAGTGCCTTTTCCTTGTACTTCAATCTCCTTTTGATTTCCTAACCGCACTTTTCTGTTATTACAAGGGTCAGTTTTATAATCTTGCAACTTATGAAAGAAATCACGCCTATATGACATGTGAGCGGATGCCCCACTATCAAGAATCCATACATCTGTGTCTGTAACAGAATGTAAACAATGTTCTGCACTAAACGCTAACATATTCTTCTGCTCTTGAGATTTCTTCCCAGATTTCTTTGGTGCCTTGCAATCTCGTGCAAAGTGCCCCCGTTTGTTGCAGTTATAACATATAAATCTATGTTGTGTTTGACTTGTAGAACTTCTATTACTATTGGTACTCTGTTTGTTGTATTGTGATACAGGCTTCTTCGCAACTAATAATGCAGTTACACTTTCTTCTTCAGTTGTCAAACTCGCCTCTTCATCTAACAATCTCGAAGTCAGATTATGTATTGTTTGCTTAGCTGGATCTAAGGATAACCATGCTTGGCGGAGAGATCTGTAACTCGCTGGCAGAGTTGAAATTATTTTAGTCATTACTGCCATTTCACTCACGGTTTCTCCACTTTCACGTAACTGTTTCGCCAAGTTCTCCACCTTTGAGATATGTTGGGCAATGTTGTCCGTTGGTGACATCTTGTATTGGTAAAATTTCTCTTGAACCATCATTTTATTATACTCTGATTTCTGTTCGTAGATAGATTCCAATTTGTTCATTATCTCCAATGCAGTTTCACAATTTTCAATCAATGTTATTTGATTTAATTTCATAGATGAAGTTATGATGAACATTGCCATGCCATCTTCTTTTAACCATTGTGTTGTGTTTCCTTCGGGTTTTGCCTTTTTTATATCCAAGCCCTTTGCCTTCAATGCGCAGTTTACATGGAATTTCCATTGGCGAAAGTTTCTTCCTTCAAACTTTTCAACTTGCATTGCATTTGTAACCTCCATTATTTGAGGTTATACAAGCGGAACACTTTCTTGTTAAATTGTTGTAAATATTTGCTCTTCACAATTTATTATATGCCGATAACGTTCCTGGGCCCATAACCTGTTAGATTTATGCTTTAATTATAAATAAACTGTAAGATTTCTTTTAAGAAAAACTTTTATTTCTCCACAACAATTACATTCAATTTAGTATAATCACGTTCTCTCTTACAAAGATAGTGGCGCCGATGGCCAACTTAAGAACTAAAACTTTCGTTCAAAAACTTAACTTAACTTTAATAGTAACGGAAACTTTCAACTTAATTTTGCATACTTTGCAAGAACCGATGACAATGCAATCATATGAAAAAAAACCGATCTAACCCACTCGGACCTACTACGGCCTACTCGGTCTAGGCCCACCGACCGTACGAACTTCCAGATTGTAAGTCAACGGTGATTAGGACCTGTAATAAATAATCATTAATAAACTAGGAAATACGTCTTTATAAAAAAATCATAAATAAATATTAATTTAATAAAACTACAAAACACGCCAAAAAAACTGTAACGTTACCTACGTAGTGTCTTTTTTTCCAAAACATTGGTTGTGAACATTTTTTACGAAAAGACACGACGAACAATATATTTATTTTAGTACAATAATGCTCTTCTGGGATTGTAAAAAAATCTGACAATTATTTCTAGAAGAGGTACGAATTAACTCATAAAATGAGGTTTTGTATTTGGAAAAATGACTGTATAAATAGGAAATACAAATATTTTATATTTGTATTTCCTCCGTCCTGGCAAAACAAGTACAGCGTTGAGTTCCGCCGCTCTACAATGCAGCAAACCAAAAATGATCACGTAAAGAGAAATAATTTTGTAAATTTAATTTTGAATAAATATTTCGTGGCTTTATAACTTTTAGATAACATGGTTTGCTTGTATAATTAAGTTTAAAAGTTTTGTTGGAATCATATTGTAAAGTTCAATAATGAACTTCCAATGAATTGAATTTTGGCTTTGTTAACATTTTTTTAACGAATAATATCTATCTATATATATAAAATCGAAAGGTCACTAACTCATCACGAAATCTCAGAAAATACAAGTGATAGGAATCTCACATTTTGCATAGGAGTTACTTATAGGACGTAGGTGCTCGCTAAGACGGGAATTTGCAATATTCGACTTCTAAGGGGTTGTTTTTGGGGTCGAAAGTTTGTATGAAACTTCGTTACTACAAATGCTAGGAGTCTCAAATTTTGCATAGACGTCACTAGGTCGTAGCCATGGAGACAGAAATTAATAATAACATAGTTCACGCGGTGAAACCGCGAGCGGGAAGCTAGTATTAAATATAATTAAAAGTTATCAATATATATAAAACCAGGTAGGAACGAAGTTCCTTCAGCTAATGTAGAATCGACACAAATAGCAAAAAAAGTCGTGCTCAATTTTATGTAGGTTTTCTTGTTTTTTCTCTTAAATTTTGCTGATTAGTTTTTATTTAAGTACAAGAAAGTATTTAGGAAATTCAGTATTTTAGGAAATAATAAATTACTTAAAATAAAAAAAACATCGTAATTCAAATTATCAACTGAAAAAAGAAAGAGGGAGAAAGAGAAAGATATTATACACTACTCGTCTGTGTATGCGACTGTCGCGCCTGCGCACGTCTCATTTAACGGTTTTATTCCACGCATTTTTCTTACGGATTTACTATCACATTTTTTTCAGTTCGGTCACGCAGCGAAATCCCTATCCCTTCTAAGCCTGCCGTAAGGAACTTCGTTCCAAAATATATTTTCAGAGTGTTAAAATACTTCAATTTCAAAATTATACCCAATTTTCGAATATTGTGTTTTGAGTGGTTCACTTTGAGTCAAATATAAATGAAAAACAAAGGAATAAATGTGGCTATTGCGACTTAGTAGTAGGTAGCTAGTACATTAATATGTACTCTTGCAATAGTCTATGGTACACACGAGATAAATTGTTATCTAGTGTGTACCATAGACTAAAGACAATTCTAACATGAACTTTACGTTCAGGCATTGAAACTTCATGCAAGCATCCGACATTGGGTTCTTAAAGAGCTTGTAGCAAAAGATTTGAGAATTGAAAATGTCTTAAAAACATTTATAAAGACATTGACCTTGCGGGCGAAGCTAAGTAAAATCTCGTTTGATATATATATATTTAAGCCTATAGAAATATACTCTTTTGAAATTAATTTCATTAAGAACCAGTTCGACTGAAGTGTTATAAGCGGAAATTGGGTTAAGTATAACCGAGTTATGTCTTGGTTCAATTAGATTAATTTTAAAATATTGTACCCATAATTATTGAAATCAAAGGAGTTTTAAAACTTTACCAGCACACGGTATAGAATGCTACAGAACTAAATCTAACCGAAGCTTAAAATAAATTAGATAATAAGATTAAATTTCGAGTTTCATATAAATAAATGATTTTTTTATTCAAACTACATTTGAGCCCCCTGTTCCTCTAGGGTTGAAATCTCTTCCAGCCCTTTTAGGATTGAAATTTTAAAGATTTGAAATATGTGCTCAATAAGTTTAGTCATTAAGGTTAAATAATCTAATCTAGCTGCAGATTTGATCACTTGTACGAAACGTAATGTATTTACATATATGGATATATAATAACATCTTTTTTAGTATCGGGCTTTTCCCTAGCGGTGTAGCCCGAGAGAACAGAGCGCTAAAGGTACGGTATCCGTATACCTCCTTCTTCTCATCCCCCTCCATTAATGGATTTAAACGATTTTAAAATCATCCTCCTGCTTTTTTCATGACCTTCGTTCAGAAGTTGCTATTCTGCAGTCTGTTAACGAAGCAAAACGCGGCGTTGAATTCCTCCATTTAACAGACAATGCAAATAGAAATTACTTCCACAATTATTAAAAATATATCAAAATCAATCTAATAAATACTATGTAAAAAGTAAATTGAAAATAAAGCTTAGTTTTTGTTCCGCCGGAGGTTGTACTGGCATTGAAAGTACCCTCGTCAATCTTACCTTATTTGACCTTAATACATGATTTTAGGAAAACAAAGGGTTACACAAATAAGAAAAGATGGAAAAAGTAAAATAATTTTAATTTTATATCGAGTTCTGTTCATTTGGGTTAGTTTAAATATTAAAACTTGTATTATCTTAGAATCTATTTGTTTAGTGAATATCCAATTATGTCATTTTATATATTGTCAATTTCAATATAAATAGCTTCATGTTTTTTTAGACATGGAGAGAATGTAGAGTTAAGGTACTCCGTTTCCCAGTACCTCGTTTATTGAGAGGTATGCCTCAACGCCACGCTTTTTAAACGGTTTTATTTAGCTCACCCCGTTTGTTTGTTTGTTTGGGTCAAATTTAGTAATTGAAATTTAACCCTCTTCCCGTTAACCGATTGATCTGAAATTTGGTATACGCCTTTGATTCTGGTGACAATACAATTATCCATATTCAATATTATTGTGAATCCAAGATGGCCGCCGCTACAAGATGGCGGACAACTTAGTTTTTTTCAATCCCATCAATATGGATATCAAATGAAAGGGCTTGTCAAGTAGAATTCAGTGGACTATACAAAATCAAAATCCAAGATGGCCGCCACTATAAGATGGCGGACAAGTTAGTTTTTTTCAATCCTATCAATACGGGTATCAAATGAAAGGGCTTGTCAAGCAGAATTCAGTGGACTATACAAAATCAAAATCCAAGATGGCCGCCGCTACAAGATGGCGGACAAGTTAGTTTTTTCGATCCCATCAATATGGGTATCAAATGAAAGGGCTTGTCAAGTAGAATTCAGTGCACTATACAAAATCAAAATCAAAGATGGCCACTGCTACAAAATGGCGGATAATGTAGTTTTCTATCCCATCAATATGGGTATCAAAATAAAGGGCTTGGTAAGTATAATACAGTATACTATACACAATTACAATATGAATCTCCCACCTAAGTCAAGATCTGGTATCCTGTCGAGGACTGTGTGGCTATAGGGTGCCTAAAAATGATACGTCGCTAGGGGTACCACCCAAGGTAAAAGGTAAAAGCGCGCCGAGAACTGTATGGCACTAGGTGGATAAAAATGATATGTCGTTAGCGTTTTCCCCTCAAGATTCAGGCACATCTTGTTGTACATAGCCTTGTCCCTCTATTGGACCTCTGGGGGGGTCGTTCGTAACATTCTCCATTAACCTTGCAATAATGAGACATCGAGCCTCATTTCAACGAATTGAATAGCATGAGAAATAAAAACTAAAAACTTAAAAATAAAAAAGTAAAAAAAAAAATTTAAGTTAAACGGTTTTATATTGCAGATAAATGTACTAAAAGCTAAAAAATAATTTCATAGAAATTATGATTACTAAAATAAAATCGTGGGGACACTTGCTACTTACCACTAAGTGGGTGAAGTCTCACGCTATGTCTTTCAATTGTAGATATTGGACGTGCCCCACGATTAAATTTTAGTAATCATAATTTCTATGAAATTATTTTTTAGCTTTTAGTACATTTATCTGCAATATAAAACCGTTTAACTTAATTTTTTTTTTTCTTTTTACTACAGCGCGGAATTTATTCCATCATTTGAAATTGGAATAATTGAACTCACAACTGTCTTTGTTAGATACTGACGACCTCAATAATAATCTCTCTGCCTGTAATATTTACTGCAACTATCATATTATTTAATGTATGAAAAGTAATGTAATCTGATACTATGATCCCATCGAATATTCCACAAACATATTATTTTATATCCGTAAATAAAGTACACGTCGTTCTTTTATCTTTTTAAGCTAAATGTTTTGCCTTTTTATTGGAGGAATGAAAATAAAATAAATATAATTATTATCAGAAGTGGGATTGAACTCACAACCATTGTGTGTTTAATAAGACACTGTCCCATTGTGACCTCTTTTTCAATTATAGTAGTTGGGATTTGTTGGTTCTGGCGCACGCGCCAGAACCAACAAATGCGCTAGAACCACGGGAGTGTGCCAGACCCCGCGCGTCGACTTGTCGATGCATCGAAATTAAAAAAAAAAAAAAAAAAAAAAAAAAAAAGGTTTAGCCCCCCATTTGAATCGATTGCGCCGGGTCCCAGAGCCGTAGCTCTAACCGTTCCAAAGATAGCTTTTCGATTAATTAAATGCCACTAGACGCGTCTCTTATCAGTCACCCTCATCAAGCTCGGGCCCGGCCTTATCGCTCGCTTCCCCGAATTGCTAACAACGAACCTACGTCACAGTGCAGTGTTGCTGTCTCTTTCTTGCATTACTTATCACCCAACGACACCACAGTGCCCGTCTCTTTGTCGCTATGTTGCCTAACAATTTGTTTATTAAAAACTTCTCATTTAATATGTAATTTCTATCATTTTAATTTAATAAAAATTGTATTTTTTACTATATAATGTTTCAAATAATAGTGCGCCGATGTAACAATATTTTGTTTATTAAAACTTCTCATTTAATATATATATTTTTATGAAATCTAACAATAAGAAATCGAAATGAGAGTATAAAAATGTAAAGAAATGTTCAACCTAACCTAACCTAAATCGCTTTCTACAAATGATTTTCTTATTACAATCTTTGTGAATTTATTTAGTCTGAATACTTCCATTGTATTTTTTACTATATAATGTTTCAAATAATGGTGCGCCGATGTAACAATATTTTGTTTATTAAAACTTCTCATTTAATATATATATTTTTATGAAATCTAACAATAAGAAATCGAAATGAGAGTATAAAAATGTAAAGAAATGTTCAACCTAACCTAACCTAAATCGCTTTCTACAAATGATTTTCTTATTACAATCTTTGTGAATTTATTTAGTCTGAATACTTCCATTGTATTTTTTACTATATAATGTTTCAAATAATGGTGCGCCGATGTAACAATATTTTGTTTATTAAAACTTCTCATTTAATATATATATTTTTATGAAATCTAACAATAAGAAATCGAAATGAGAGTATAAAAATGTAAAGAAATGTTCAACCTAACCTAACCTAAATCGCTTTCTACAAATGATTTTCTTATTACAATCTTTGTGAATTTATTTAGTCTGAATACTTCCATTGTATTTTTTACTATATAATGTTTCAAATAATGGTGCGCCGATGTAACAATATTTTGTTTATTAAAACTTCTCATTTAATATATATATTTTTATGAAATCTAACAATAAGAAATCGAAATGAGAGTATAAAAATGTAAAGAAATGTTCAACCTAACCTAACCTAAGAATGAAAATCTTTTGTTTATTAAAAACTTCTCATTTAATATATATATTTTTATGAAATCTAACAAAAAGAAATCGAAATGAGAGAATAAAAATGTAAAGAAATGTTCAACCTTTGTTTTATTTTCATTTGAAACGCATTTTAATAAAACCAAATAATATTTTTTATCACTTTAAACAAAAAGACTAAATAAATTAATTTACTAAAATTTTACTTTGTTTTATTTTCATTTGAAACGCATTTTAATAAAACCAAATAATATTTTTTATCACTTTAAACAAAAAGACTAAATAAATTAATTTACTAAAATTTTACTTTGTTTTATTTTCATTTGAAACGCATTTTAATAAAACCAAATAATATTTTTTATCACTTTAAACAAAAAGACTAAATAAATTAATTTACTAAAATTTTACTTTGTTTTATTTTCATTTGAAACGCATTTTAATAAAACCAAATAATATTTTTTATCACTTTAAACAAAAAGACTAAATAAATTAATTTACTAAAATTTTACTTTGTTTTATTTTCATTTGAAACGCATTTTAATAAAACCAAATAATATTTTTTATCACTTTAAACAAAAAGACTAAATAAATTAATTTACTAAAATTTTACTTTGTTTTATTTTCATTTAAAACGCATTTTAATAAAACCAAATAATATTTTTTATCACTTTAAACAAAAAGACTAAATAAATTAATTTACTAAAATTTTACTTTGTTTTATTTTCATTTGAAACGCATTTTAATAAAACCAAATAATATTTTTTATCACTTTAAACAAAAAGACTAAATAAATTAATTTACTAAAATTTTACTTTGTTTTATTTTCATTTGAAACGCATTTTAATAAAACCAAATAATATTTTTTATCACTTTAAACAAAAAGACTAAATAAATTAATTTACTAAAATTTTACTTTGTTTTATTTTCATTTGAAACGCATTTTAATAAAACCAAATAATATTTTTTATCACTTTAAACAAAAAGACTAAATAAATTAATTTACTAAAATTTTACTTTGTTTTATTTTCATTTGAAACGTATTTTAATAAAACCAAATAATATTTTTTACATTAGCATTTATTACATAATAAATAATGTTTCATATATATTTTTTTAAGGTAAAACTAAATATGTACATACAAAAAAATACATAACATTTTATAATATATTTTCTTAACTAATACAATAAAAATGACATCTTAATACTATCTTAACTTATAATGACCCCAAGCTAATGTATCTATTGAGTTATGCAAAATATGTCGCTTGGTGTCGTTGTATGACAAACAAATTTTTTTTTTTTTTTTTTGTGTAAATATAACATGTTTGATGCTTCTAAATCTATACATTTCAGCAAGTTGTATTTTTTTATTAAATAAACATGATTTATAGTCACTAAAATTTAATTTCTTAGTTACACTTTTATTAACCCCTTTAGCTTTGGTGATAGTACGATCTTCAACACTCATTGCATACATTTTTGATCGCAATCCAACAAATTCAGTAAGAATTTTTCCGTTGTTCTCGTCTTTAAAAAATCCTAATTTCTTTTTATTTACTTGAGGAAAGTGAAATTGATTATTTGAAGGATAATCAGAAGTATCGATATATGAATTTAAATCTTCCTTAATTCCTTTGTAAAAATCACCGCAAAATATTTGGTATATCAGACTATCAGTATCAGTATATAACAATTTTATGTTGGTAAATTTATTTTTCATGTACTGATAGTGAAAGTCATACATTAAAGTCTTGGATATCTCTAATATGCTAAAACCTAAATATATGGGCTTATTATAAAACAATTTAGTTTTGCGAAGTTGGACTGCGACCAAATTTTCAGAAAAAATGGAAAGACTGTGGAATTCGGGGCGAGCAATGAGACTCTCAACATCTTTGATTTTTCCATGATTTTCCCAATGTGTTAATAATTTCACGTTTACTCTTTTTTCGATATTTTCCATTGTCTTTCCAAATACAGAATTATTCATCAGCTTATAAAAATCTTTTTCAAAGTCGGATGTTGCTAAAGTTCGTAATTGAGTGTTTAATTCAATATATTTTTTTAACCAAGGTTTTTGCTTGAATTTTAATACTCTATGAACTTTTTGTACTCGCAAACCATATTTCTCACATTGCAAAAGGTTTCTATAATGTATAACATATTTTTTTTTGTTATATAAATTAGTAACTAATTTAGATTCTTTCGAATTACCCACACAAATATTTTCTGGACACAATGGAAAGTCGGAATGAGCATCATGTAAGCTATCGGGGTATTCTAGATCTACTTCTAAAATATATCCAATATCAGAGGTGATTGGTACATTATAATTTATATAAGGATCTTCCCATTCAAAATTAGACAAAGGCAAGTATTGAGACATAGCCCACCCATATAAATTGTTTGCATCAAGATAAATTAAATATGAAATAAGATCATTACTATCAAAAGTTTTCATGTGTGGATTATTTGCTTTTGCATAGCGATTACTGCATTGCGATATGCCTCCTCTAATACTGGATTTGACAAAAGCAATTTTGTCAAAATCTGTCAATAATTCTAGTTCAACTTTGGTATATTTTAACATAGCATCCCAACTTAACCCTGGAGCGGTACAGTAATGAGCAGGATCTAAATCGTAAGTCTTCATGCAAACATTTCTAAAATTTTCGAAAATATCACATAAAAGTATTACATCAGTTTTTAAGTAAAGATTAGAATAGTCAGCCATACTCTGACAGTGGAAATATATATATTTTTGATTTATTTTTTAGTTGTTATTGTGGAATTTTAGACATGCTCAAACTTGTAACAGATTTGCTATTACTAACGCCATTGTTTCTTTATTAGTCATAAGTGATAAGCATACAGTTTGAATATTATCGTTATCCGGTATTTTAATAGGTTTGTTCCGCTACATTGTGCAAGTTAGTATAATAATTTTCCGACTCACCAAAATTTACTAAGGGTATTTCTATTGGTTTTCGATCTTTAGCAATAAAATACAAATAAGAGTTTGTTGATAAAGTGACCATTTCTCTCTGTCGTCTAATTTAGTTTTTATAATATTCAAACTGTATGCTTATCACTTATGAAATTGAAATGAAAATTTTAGAAATGTTTGCATGAAGACTTACGATTTAGATCCTGCTCATTACTGTACCGCTCCAGGGTTAAGTTGGGATGCTATGTTAAAATATACCAAAGTTGAACTAGAATTATTGACAGATTTTGACAAAATTGCTTTTGTCAAATCCAGTATTAGAGGAGGCATATCGCAATGCAGTAATCGCTATGCAAAAGCAAATAATCCACACATGAAAACTTTTGATAGTAATGATCTTATTTCATATTTAATTTATCTTGATGCAAACAATTTATATGGGTGGGCTATGTCTCAATACTTGCCTTTGTCTAATTTTGAATGGGAAGATCCTTATGTAAATTATAATGTACCAATCACCTCTGATATTGGATATATTTTAGAAGTAGATCTAGAATACCCCGATAGCTTACATGATGCTCATTCCGACTTTCCATTGTGTCCAGAAAATATTTGTGTGGGTAATTCGAAAGAATCTAAATTAGTTACTAATTTATATAACAAAAAAAAATATGTTATACATTATAGAAACCTTTTGCAATGTGAGAAATATGGTTTGCGAGTACAAAAAGTTCATAGAGTATTAAAATTCAAGCAAAAACCTTGGTTAAAAAAATATATTGAATTAAACACTCAATTACGAACTTTAGCAACATCCGACTTTGAAAAAGATTTTTATAAGCTGATGAATAATTCTGTATTTGGAAAGACAATGGAAAATATCGAAAAAAGAGTAAACGTGAAATTATTAACACATTGGGAAAATCATGGAAAAATCAAAGATGTTGAGAGTCTCATTGCTCGCCCCGAATTCCACAGTCTTTCCATTTTTTCTGAAAATTTGGTCGCAGTCCAACTTCGCAAAACTAAATTGTTTTATAATAAGCCCATATATTTAGGTTTTAGCATATTAGAGATATCCAAGACTTTAATGTATGACTTTCACTATCAGTACATGAAAAATAAATTTACCAACATAAAATTGTTATATACTGATACTGATAGTCTGATATACCAAATATTTTGCGGTGATTTTTACAAAGAAATTAAGGAAGATTTAAATTCATATATCGATACTTCTGATTATCCTTCAAATAATCAATTTCACTTTCCTCAAGTAAATAAAAAGAAATTAGGATTTTTTAAAGACGAGAACAACGGAAAAATTCTTACTGAATTTGTTGGATTGCGATCAAAAATGTATGCAATGAGTGTTGAAGATCGTACTATCACCAAAGCTAAAGGGGTTAATAAAAGTGTAACTAAGAAATTAAATTTTAGTGACTATAAATCATGTTTATTTAATAAAAAAAATACAACTTGCTGAAATGTATAGATTTAGAAGCATCAAACATGTTATATTTACACAAAAAAAAAAAAAAAAAAATTTGTTTGTCATACAACGACACCAAGCGACATATTTTGCATAACTCAATAGATACATTAGCTTGGGGTCATTATAAGTTAAGATAGTATTAAGATGTCATTTTTATTGTATTAGTTAAGAAAATATATTATAAAATGTTATGTATTTTTTTGTATGTACATATTTAGTTTTACCTTAAAAAAATATATATGAAACATTATTTATTATGTAATAAATGCTAATGTAAAAAATATTATTTGGTTTTATTAAAATACGTTTCAAATGAAAATAAAACAAAGTAAAATTTTAGTAAATTAATTTATTTAGTCTTTTTGTTTAAAGTGATAAAAAATATTATTTGGTTTTATTAAAATGCGTTTCAAATGAAAATAAAACAAAGTAAAATTTTAGTAAATTAATTTATTTAGTCTTTTTGTTTAAAGTGATAAAAAATATTATTTGGTTTTATTAAAATGCGTTTCAAATGAAAATAAAACAAAGTAAAATTTTAGTAAATTAATTTATTTAGTCTTTTTGTTTAAAGTGATAAAAAATATTATTTGGTTTTATTAAAATGCGTTTCAAATGAAAATAAAACAAAGTAAAATTTTAGTAAATTAATTTATTTAGTCTTTTTGTTTAAAGTGATAAAAAATATTATTTGGTTTTATTAAAATGCGTTTCAAATGAAAATAAAACAAAGTAAAATTTTAGTAAATTAATTTATTTAGTCTTTTTGTTTAAAGTGATAAAAAATATTATTTGGTTTTATTAAAATGCGTTTCAAATGAAAATAAAACAAAGTAAAATTTTAGTAAATTAATTTATTTAGTCTTTTTGTTTAAAGTGATAAAAAATATTATTTGGTTTTATTAAAATGCGTTTCAAATGAAAATAAAACAAAGTAAAATTTTAGTAAATTAATTTATTTAGTCTTTTTGTTTAAAGTGATAAAAAATATTATTTGGTTTTATTAAAATGCGTTTCAAATGAAAATAAAACAAAGTAAAATTTTAGTAAATTAATTTATTTAGTCTTTTTGTTTAAAGTGATAAAAAATATTATTTGGTTTTATTAAAATGCGTTTCAAATGAAAATAAAACAAAGTAAAATTTTAGTAAATTAATTTATTTAGTCTTTTTGTTTAAAGTGATAAAAAATATTATTTGGTTTTATTAAAATGCGTTTCAAATGAAAATAAAACAAAGTAAAATTTTAGTAAATCAAGAGTTTTATTCTTAGGTTAGGTTAGGTTGAACATTTTTTTACATTGTTATTCTCTCATTTCGATTTCTTTTTGCTACATTTCATAAAAATATATATATTAAATGAGAAGTTTTTAATAAACAAAAGATTTTTATTCTTGGTTAGGTTAGGTTGAACATTTTTTGACATTTTTATTCTCTCATTTCGATTTGTTTTTGTTAGATTTCATAAAAATATATATATATATTAAATGAGAAGTTTTTAATACACAAAATATTGCTACATCGGCGCACCATTATTTGAAACATTATATAGTAAAAAATACAATGGAAGTATTTAGACTAAATAAATTCACAAAGATTGTAATAAGAAAATCATTTGTAGAAAGCGATTTAATATCGCGGGTTCTAGCACACAGTCCTGTATCGCGGTTTCTGGCGCTTCGATTAAAATGAGAGAAATTGCAGGATTTCGGTAGGTTAGGTTAGGTTAGACATTTTTATTAGATTAAAATGATAGAAATTGCATATTAAATGAGAAGTTTTTAATAAACAAATTGTTAGGCAACATAGCGACAAAGAGATGGGCACTGTGGTGTCGTTAGGTGATAAGTAATGCAAGAAAGAGACAGCAACACTGCACTGTGACGTAGGTTCGTTGTTAGCAATTCGGGGAAGCGAGCGATAAGGCCGGGCCCGAGCTTAATGAGGGTGAGTGATAAGAGACGCGTCTAGTGGCATTTAATTAATCGAAAAACTATCTTTGGAACGGTTAGAGCTACAGCTCTGGGACCCGGCGCAATCGATTCAAATGGGGGGCTAAACCTTTTTTTTTTTTTTTTTTTTTTTTTTTTTTTTTTTTTTTTTTTTTTTAATTTCGATGCATCGACAAGTCGACGCGCGGGGTCTGGCACACTCCCGTGGTTCTAGCGCATTTGTTGGTTCTGGCGCGTGCGCCAGAACCAACAAATCCCAACTACTAATTATTTATACGAATTTTCGGCTACTTACATAATTAACTATATGATTTCTCAAGAAATACATGAACCGAATATATAAGAAGTTTATTTGTCATTACAGTTTGCCAGTTGGCACCATCATTAAGGAGGGTTATTGCGGTAGCATTACGAAGCAAATATTGAATAGTAAGGGTTGCCTACATTAATGGTGGGGGTTCGTGGGAAAGCTTTTCTTTGTATTTAGTTTTGACTATTTTTTTGTTGTAGAAATTAATGTATAATGTGTAAAATGTTATTTGATTTTTAAAAGCTTTTACTTTTATATTATGACTAGTGGACGCGCGCAGCTTCGCCTACTTATTGGAGCCTTAGGGGTGAATTATAATAAACCACGAAACACATGTTTAATGATATATTTTTAAGAGTGTCAGTTTCAAATTTTATAAAAATCGGTGGCTATTTAAAGATTTTTTCATACAAACTTTCCACACCTTATTTGCACCCTTAAGGGGAGAATTCTAGAAAACGATGAAATACGTGTTCAATTAAATACTTTTAAAAATCTAAATTTCTAATTTTATAAAAATCGATGCTAATTTCAAATTTTTTCCATATAAACTTTCAACCCCTATTTCACCCTTTTAGAGTTAAAATTTTTCAAAATCCCTTCTTAGTGGATGTCCAGATTACGAAAGTAAACATCTGTCCAAATTTCACGTTTCTACGCACAGCGGTTACGGCTGTGCGTGCGTCTTACCTCAGTCAGTGAGGACAAGTCCTTTTATATATATATATAGACTAGCGGACGCGCGCAGCTTCGCTTGCGTATTTAAGGGTGAATTCTAATAACCCATGAAACATGTGTTCAATGAAATATTTTTAAGAGTCTAAATTTCAAATTTTATAAAAATCGGTGGCGATTTAAAGATTTTTCCATACAAACTTTCAACCCCTTATTTGCACCCTTAGGGAGTGAATTCTAGAAAACCATGAAACATATGTTCAATTAAATATTTTTAAGAGTCTAAATATCAAATTTTATAAAAATCGGTGGCGATTTGAGAATTTTCCCATACAAACTTTCAACCCCTCATTTGCACCCTTAGGGGGTGATTTCTAGAAAACCATGAAACATGTGTTCAATTATATACGTTTAAGAGTCTGAATTTCAAATTTTATAAAAATTGGTGACGATTTAAAAAAAACCTATACAAACTTTCAACCCCTTATTTGCACCCTGAGGGGGAGAATTCTAGAAAACGATGAAACACGTATTCAATTAAATACTTTTAAAAATCTAAATTTCAAATTTTATAAAAATCGGTGCCGATTTAAATTTTTTTCCATACAAGCTTTCAACCCCTATTTCACCCCTTTAGGGTTAAAATTTTTCAAAATCCCTTCTTAGTGGATGTCCAGATTACGAAAGTAAACATCTGTCTAAATGTCACGTTTCTACGCACAGCGGTTACGGCTGTGCGTGCGTCTTACCTCAGTCAGTGAGGACAAGTCCTTTTATATATATAGATAATCATAATATAGGGATGAATTTGTGAGAGAAAATTAAAATTAAATATTTAAAGTACAGATTTCACGAGATACATTAAGTTTTATCAGCTATTTAAAGATTGCAATAACAAATTAAGAAAAGGAAGACAAAGAAACATATATTTTTTTACCGTTGGTACAGGGGACTTGAACTCGCACCTCATGACAATCGCCCAAGAGCCAAGAGGTTCGAATCTCCCTTATTCAACATTTTTATATATTTTTAATTAAACACGAAAAAGGCTACTTTATATAGAAATTAAGTCAAGTTATTAAATATATATGCATTTCAAATTTTAAATAAATGTTAAAAAAGATTTTGATAAAAATTTAACAACAACAAAAAATATTTAATCCAATCCAATATCATTCATAATTTGACGACAAAAAATTAAATATAACTGAGATTGTTAATATGAATGAATTTTATTTTATTTTACTGTATTTAAAATTTAAATTAAATTAAATAAATGAGGCCAGTCGTCGCACAGAGGCACAATCGTGCGACTGTAAAAGCTGGTTGTGGGTTCAATTGTTTCTCGCTCTGGTAATGAGGCAACTGCCTCCAGACTTCAGCAAAAATTGTAGAAAGGAAGTTTTTTTTAATGGGAACGGAGCGTCTTAACATTAGGTTCTCAGGTGCTCTCTGCGTACTCTGCTATGTCCGGTATACAGTGTAAAGCCAAAAAAAAATTATATTTTATATAAAATTTAGCTTAACATATTTTAAGCACAGTGTGTAGTAACACAATAAAGACATATTGAAATTCACACGTTTTCTATATCTGATATTTAATAATACGTTAAATTATTATTCATCCTATCCTATATCTTATAAAACAAAGTCGCTTTTTGTGTCTGTCTGAACTTTCTAACTCTTCTTCTTCTAAACCACCCAACGGATTTGGAAGCGGTTTTCACCATTAGGTCGAGTATTTCTCAAGGAAGGTTTATATATAGTTTATTATTTGTACATTCTTATGTAAATTAACATAAATACGATAAATATGTATAAAGTCCTACCCGCTGAGACACTTTGGCGCATGCGCTGCTTTAATGGTAAATACTACATGAAAAAAATGTACTGGAGTATTGTTCCTCTTAATAAGACCCTCAAAAAAGTCCGCGACGGCATATTCGTATCTTTTAAGAATAACGTGTACTGATCATATTTCTGTCTAAAAATTGTAATTTCAATATATTTTTTATTGTGAGGGATATTTTTCCATTATGGTATTAATCCTTATCCTTTAAAATACTTTATTAATTTTCTACGTTAAACGAAGATAAAATTAGCTTTTTACACTATTTCGAAATTGCGAATAGTTTGAGAGAAAAACGTATTTAATTGTTGACACATCACGCCGTTGACACATCAGCTATTTTTCACTTATTCCTTACTCTCAGCATATAAATAAGTATATTAGTTACGTTGGCCATTTAATGTAGATCAAAACTGTCTTTTACTGTTTTTCATTTTAATAAGTACTTTAGAAGTTGTTAGAATATCAAAAAATCCTTGCTGCGAAACGGCTTATACAAGCGTGTCCGCCGCGCCCGCCTGTCTTACACGCATCGGTGGTTCAGTGGTAGAATGCTCGCTTGCCACGCGGGCGGCCCGGGTTCGATTCCCGGCCGATGCATTCTATTTAATTTTCCTCACAGGCAGCCACGTAGTGCTTGCTTTTCATCAGGGACAGAATACCCTCTTCAGCATTAACCACAAGCTCGAAAAAAAACCCGCCTGCCTTTATAGCAACGAAGATTTAGATGCGTTTGCACGTATTGGATAATTCGAGTTGAATGTATTATTTAATGTCATTTAACTATCTAAAAATAGTATTTTAAATATATTTTAATAAGTACTTGAAAAGATTAGTAGCATAGATTTAAAATTAATTTTTAACAAAAACAAAAACCGACTTCTAACAACGAACTAAAAAGTGAAAAATAATTATATAAAGATTTTATAATTTTCAAGTCGGTGCCAAGTAAAACAAACAGGCTTAGTAATTAGATATTGTAGTAAAGGTGTTGTAGCATTAGTTTGACACCGACTTCAAAATTATAAAATCTTTATATAATTATTTTTCACTTTTTAGTTCGTTGTTAGAAGTCGGTTTTTGTTTTAGTTAAAAATTAATTTATTTTACGATTTTTAGTGATGGGTAGATCTTAAAATGATGCTTCTTGAACGAGTGGTGATGGTGGTGGTAGTGGTTGACAACGAGTGGTTGTGATTGTTCTATGTAAAACTTCATTTAATTAGCTATTATTTTTGTGCAAAGTTACATTTTGGTATATTGACAAGAACAAACATAAAAAGTATTCGGGTGAATTCGGAATCTCCCTTTTTTGAAGTTGGTTGAAAATGAGAACATCCTCTTTTTTGAGATTGGTTGAAAAGAAATGCAACGATCAGGAATCTCACTTCTGACATCAATTTAAAAAGTATTTGCTTGTAACTATTACAGTATAATTAATTTTTGACCAAAAAAAACAAACTTTCTCAATTTTCTCCGGATTCCATAATCGAAACCTAACCAAACTTTCACCAAATTATCCTTAAAGTGTATCCTTTCAAATAAAAAAAGAATCATCAAAATCGGTTGGCGCGACATTGAGTTATTCGGCTATTAGTCGCGCACATGCATAATGCAAATTTAAGACTTATGTGATTTTCTCATGGATACCATTGTCAGACATGGACCAAAAAAAAATGGGACCATTCGGGAAGCTATACCTTTCAAATAAAAAAAAAATATCAAAATCGGTCCACCCAGTTAAAAGTTATGAGGTAACAAACATAAAAAAAAAAAATTAAAAAAAAATACAGTCGAATTGATAACCTCCTTTTCTTACAGAAGTCGGTTAATTACGGTACCTGCTAAAAAATCCTTGCTGTGTAAAACAATTGCAAAATCCTTATTGAACCTACGAAAATGCGGGTTGCATTAGGGTTTAATTAATTTTCACATTATCTTAAGTGCTTTGCAAACATACATTATATGAATAATCGAGTAGTAAAAGCGGGCGAAGCCGCAAGGGGGTCGCTAGTATATTATAAGAGCAACTGTTGAGTTTCTTGCCGGCTCTTCTCAGCAGAACTGCCTTCCGAACCGGTGATAGCTTTTTGTTTATATGTTCATTCGACGATTCAAAAGTGCTTGTAATAATATATTTGAATAAAGAATATTTTGAATTTGAATTACAAACTGACTGGGGCCAGTCGTGGTGCAGAGGCACAAGCGTGAGATTGTAAGCACGACTGGTTGTGGGTTCGATTCCCACTAGTGGAAATTACATATTTAAATTTATATTTTGATTTATTTGCTTTATTTTATTTATATTTTGATTTATTTGATTTATTTGATTTATTTTGATTTTGATTTATTTGGTGTCGAGGAAAAGCGCTCTGTTACTCAACAGGTAATGCTTCAAAAATTCGGCGAAAACTGGCAGAAGTAATGTTAATGGAAACTAAATTGTGTTGTATTAGGACACTCCGTTCCGTTTTCGCTGAATTCTGGAGGCATTGCGTGTTGAGTAACGAAACTCAACGCCGGGCCAAAGCCGGTTGCTGGTGTGCGAAGCGAAGCAAGAGCGAAGAAAATAGAATATTGAATATATTTCATTTCCTCGTGTGGGAGCCCGCTTACAACCGCTCAAGCTTGTGCCACTGCGCTACTACTGACCTCATAAATTATCACTTTACCTATTAAATTAGTTTCTGATAAAAAAAATCATAGTAAATTAAGTACAAATCATTTCAACCCCCAATAATAACGTGGAAACTTTGAAATTACCTAAATTCCGCTTTTATACATGAATTTGGCTATTTTCGAAGCGCCGGTGGCAATTTAATATAGCAGAGGTGGCCTCTACCTTCTCATTAGTAATTAACATTTTAATTGAGAAGTGGCTGAAACTCAGAGATCCCTTGTTACCAAACTTGCATTTTTGACAATATTGATTGAAATGTCTAACTAGTAATTACCTCTTGTATTATATCTCTCTCTATCCTCTATAATTATTTATTATTCTTTCCTTTGTGGATTTATATATTTATTTATATGGAAATAACACTATCATATAATTTCAAATTTTTAAAAATTTTATGGGGCCGTTGTTTGCATCAGTATCTGTATGTAAAAACGACGATTGCGGGTTCCATTCCCACTCAGAAGAATGAACTATTTTCATTTTCTCGCACTCGTAACGGTAACAAGAAAAAGCTCAACATTGAGATTCGTCTCTCAATACAACTTCACGATAATTGCAGCAGTTTGTGGCGATCGAGGTGTTTAAGCAATTAATTTCCTTTACCGACACTGCTACGTGGAAAAAAGCATGAAGCTGCTTTTTTATCAGATATCATTAAAACTAACAAAAAATATTCTTTCTTTCCAAACAAAAGCCGCAAACTAAATATCTATGTTAAAAATACGTATCTAATATGACAGTAATTTGTAAGCCTAACGTATAATTTACCTTTGAGAAAGCACTCGATCTTTCAATACAATAAGAGCAATTAACTGACACAAAAAAAATATCAGCCCTCAGCCCTTGACCTCGGGATCAAATTCTGTACGCCTATCTTATCTCGTATAGTGGACAGATCGATTTAAGCTATAATAGACGCTCTAATGTGAAGAGAATATTGTTCGCGCGGCGTTGAATTCTGCCAGAACACGGAAACAGAAAGTAGAGTACGAAGATTGAAACTAGACTATTTCTGTATACTCCGCTGTAAACCTTAAAAATAACTAGAAAAAAAATAAATTATAGTTCTATTCTGTAATATGTATACCCATATAAAATAATACCTACATAAAATATTTTAAAATATTTTATCACTGTAAGGTGTAAAGCGTGAAATTGACTTCTGTGTACCTGCGCCGGTCCAACAATACAACAATAACTTCGAATATTGAAACACTGTAAACCTTTCCCGGGAAAAGAATTTAGGGATTTCGTTTCAATTCTGTATTAATTTGTGATACTAGCATTTACTCGCGACTTTGCTTTCGCGGTATAGTAGGATATAGCTACTAAAAGGAAAGCAGACTAGTATTTAATATTCATTAAGCCTTTGAGTAGCTTGAGAACGGAATATATTGGCACTAGATTATTTTGTCTATGAGAAGCACTGAACTGTATCAAGCCCTATAATATTTAATACTAACCAAATGCATTTTAATTATAAAAACCCCTCTTTTTAGTGCTTAATCTGTAATAATGAAGTAATTCAAACTTAGCTGATATATATATATATTTGATAAACTTATAAGAATTCGAACGTAGCAGGAATTAAACCCGCGTCTCTTGGCCATCCAAGCACTCTGACCACTAAGCAATATGTTCCCATCAAGTTACGTTGAATTTTTTTCATCTTTAAAGTCATTATTCCAGTTGTATTACATTGATAAATGCCTCCAATGATATGTTTGTATTTTAATTATGTAAATTAGCACAAATATAAACAAGAAAACCCCACAAGCAAGTGTTTCATAAGAATCGTTTGTATATAAAATATGATAATGAATGCTGTCTTTCTTACTTTTTAGTACAACATTCCCGCAAATGTCTCCCCTTTATGCGAGGGTCTGGTCTTGTAATTAGCTTGACTGAGCTCATTATAATTATGCGGCGGCCTCACGCCACCGTGGTGTAGTCTCTTTCTGCCAATACTATGTATAGTTGAATGCGAGAATAGTAGGTACATACATATATATCATTTATTTTCATTTGTAATTTTGGCTATAATAATATAAACACCATTGTAAAGAATACATTATTTTCATTGGCTTGCTCTAGTAACGAGACAAAGCACGGCGTTGAGTTTCGCCACTCAACACACAACATCTCTACAATTATTTCAATGTTTGACACTATGTCTACACTTTGCAAAGCAACAAAATATTTATTTAGATAAGTATAAATTGCTGTAAAATTTTATATCAGTTTATCCACTTAACAGAGATTCATAATTGGTTCAAAATACTAAGTACATACTCGTAAATCCGTAATTATAATCCGATCTTAGAAGTCCTAAACTAATAAAGATGTTAACTAATGTAATTTAGTTTGATATGAACCCGGAACTGCGTTATACTCGTATATATCTTCAATTTATTTGCGTAATATATATTCTAACTGTGTAATATAATTATCTGTTTTGCAGTATCAAATTTAAACTTCTGTACCCCGTACATAGCAGGGTAGGCAGAGGGAGCCTAGTGTTAAGACACTCCGTACCTCACTTTCCACCGAATTCTGGAAACATTGCGCGTTGACTGGAGGAATGCCACACGTTGCCCCGACACCAGAACGAAGAAATATAAATATAGATTTAAATAAATATTTTATTTCCTCGAGTGGCGATCGAACCCACTTTCAGTCGCGTTACAGTCACACTTAGTGCCCCTGCGCCACCACTGGAGTTCGAGTATATATACAATACTTATTTAGAACGTACCACGATGCGACAGCTTCGACACATAAATTCTAAAATTATTAATTACATGTGAAACAACACAAATTATTTTAATTTAATTGTTATTTCAATGCAAAAACAAACCAACATTTACAAATAACATGCCCGCAACTCTGTCGTAGGTGGCATAAATATATTCAACGCCAGAGCAGCGCAGTGGTACAGTGTTTGACTTAAAGCGTGATAGATGTAGATTCAATTTTAATAAGAAGGATTCTAATATTTATAAATAATTTATAGATATCTCACACCGTTAATTTTTCAATGTGTCATTTTTCATTTTTTACAGTTTCATTATAGTTTAGATTCTCCTTTGTATTTGAGCTCATCACGGCGCGGCTGATGCCCACTCGAGGGTATCGTTTTTAAATTATTTTAATATTTCCGCTCTGGTAAATAGAGGTATTCAACACGCAATATTCCGAAAATTGGGCAGATATCGGTGAAACTAGTGTCTTAACACTCTCTCCCCTTAATGAAATCGTCCAGGCTATACGAGAAAATCGAGTAGAGAAAGAGAGAAGTGGCTTCCTCCTTTTTTCTCCAATAAAGCTTTGGCTTCAATTCCGACCGCTTAAGGAGAAATTGATAAAATTTACATAATATGGCTTTTTAAATACTATTAAAAGTAAACTTAATATTTATATTAAAAAAAATAATATTCATGAGAAACCTATATAACGTTGTTTTAATTTACCGGTTCTAAGAACACAATTTCAATATGTTTTTATCTAAGGCAAATCTTATAAATTTACCAACGCAATCGAGACTGTTAACAATGTCAAAAATTTCCATCTATATTATGAGGAAAAAATTTAAACCTGCTGCCTACTTATTATTTACAACTACTCACGCATAGATAGAGCAAACAATAAGAACCAATATGGCATTCCACGTGTGCCTTCAAAAGATGTTAAATCACGAACGGGATTTTATTTATTTGCCAGACGAGACCTTGCCATTGTTATGTTAGATCTACTACACTTCACACTGGACAGGCCATTTTTCGTCATTGATAGCTTTCGTTTATTTATTGTTATTTTTATTTGTTAACTATTTAGAGTTTGGTGTTTTTTATAGAAGTAAATAGAAATTTGACCTATCTTGATTCAAACTGAAGTGAAGAATTCTAAATGTTTTACAAAATTTTGTAGAAAAAAAAAATTAACACTAGGCTTAATACTAGGAGTTACTTAATTTTCTGCGAAACATGCCACTCAACACGCATGTTGAGTGGTTGAGCTCAAAACCACGCTTCGTCTAGCAAAGCTAAAAAAATTTAATATAATAATAATTTTTCCAAATGAGGATCGAGCCCATGACCGTTTTATTTATAAAACTGACAAAAAAGCTTTCACCGTATATTATGTGTAAGTCAGTATATATTTTTATAAACTCATCTACTTCTCAAGCTCTACAAAACTGTTAGAGTCTCTAGAGTAATATGTGTTCGCGGAAGTAGTCTATGAAGAATGATTGTAAGCTCTTATACTATGGAGCTTTTATCATAAAAGTTTCTCACATTATGTGATGAAGTTAAGCTTACATATGCTAAGGAAATATGTATTAAACAAAAAAAATAGTGAAAGGGAATGGTGACCACAAAACATTCAGGGTTCGATTTCCACTAGAGGGAATGTTTTATTTTTATTTCCTTATTTTAAATGTCTTTAAAATGTCCTTATGTATATATAAAACTAATTATAAACATTACTAGTATACCCACTATACTATACTGTTGATACCACACTATTGACATGTCTCTTTTGTCGATATTAAAATAAGTTTTAGTGTTTTGAAGCCACAGCAGTAGATATTGTGGATTCGATCTTGCATTACTTAGATGACTACATTTTGATATAGAGCTTAACACTAACTTCAATCTGTTTCCTTATAATGTTGGAAAAAACATGAAGTTAGTAAAAGTATATTTATAATATTAGATTTACGTAATCTATATTTATTAACTAATGACCGGCACAGACACTAAAGTCTCATTGCTCCCACTAATTCCTCACGATAACTTCGCAACTCGAGGAGCTAGCAGGTGCAGATTATGCAATGAATCTACCAACTTGTACACACATCGCGTACAACTTCTGCAAAGACGTTCACTCATTTCAACATTGAGTTATAGAATTTTGAAGTAAAAGTAGAAGGAGACTTTAGTGCTATAAGAAGTTTCACTTTAATACTTTCGTTAGATTTAATAAATGTAATTATTTAATTTCTTATAATTTAAGCGCACACTTAAATTCCACCACTCCACGTGAAATTTTCTGTTTTTACCATCGAAAGTGGGGATCAGAGTGTCTTATCACCGTTTTCTCTCTGCCTACTCCGCTACATGCGAGAAAAGGGCACAGCTTTAATATATTACTATATTATGTGCACACATTTAACAATAATTATTATATACAAGCTTCATGCTGTTTATAGGCTTTTTGACATTTGTTCAGCAAAGGTGATTTCATTTATATACCTACATAGGACAAAATATTCTGTAAGTTTTTTCAAGACCAATGATTTCATATACGAATATAATTTTTAACTACTAGTTTCAGAGATTAGTGTACCGAAACAAACAAACAAACTTAAAAGTTAGCTGTATTATAGAAGATTTCCATAGAAAATGATGTATACTCGTAAGCTTACTCGTATCCGCAATTTTTCCGCCAATCTTTACATCAGCTGCTGTACGTAAGATCTTTCCTCTTATCATATCCGCACTGATAATGAATATTTTATCTCCACATCAATCTTAATACTCAAAACGTGTTCGTAGATGAATGTGTAACATTTTATCAATAATAAAGTTAAAGTGTGTTTTTTCTTGTACTTATATTTCTTTTTGAGGTTCCTTACCTTAAAAGAAAACACCTATAGGGATTTGTTGTCGGTATGTCTGTCTAGACAATATATCTCAAGATTGCGTAAAGATATTAAGCTGAAATTAATATTAAACATCTAGATCTACGGTAACTTAGCACAGAAAAAAACTAAGCTTTTAAGTCAACACAACCGAAAGATACGATCATTTACGATGGAGCGTTTAAGCTTCGTTTTAGCCGCGTTTTGAAATTTCTTCTCCCATGGACATCTTCCATGAATCTACAATTACAAAATTTGACACTCGCTAGAAGACAAAACGTGGTGTTTAGTAACTTAGCACGCAATATTTAAAGAGTCGGGCGGAAAGTGGTACCTGCTTGATAACTTAAAATTAGAGTTCCTCTGCGTACCCGCTATTTGCGGGAGACAGCGTGCAAAGTTCAAAAGCCTGATCTTCTTAATCAAAGCAAGGTATTGAGCTATCAATAACTTTGATCAATAAAAAAGAAACCTATTAGGTAAAAAACATAAAAGAGATTAAGGAAATTTCCTCTAACAACCGAAAACAATAGGTAAATTATATTGAAATGCCTCCACGTAAAAAGTATGAGGATCCTCGGAGAGCGCGTACAAAAGAACATTCATAGGTCTTGGCTCTTCCATCTCTCTTTTCTTCACTTTCTTTATCATTGGTAACAAGTAAAGATAGAAAAGCGGAGAATGGAGTAACCTAACTTGACTTTCTTGGCGTGAAATTCTTTTTATATAAAAATCATAGATAATCGATGTTGTCTTAGTGGCACGGCAGCACAGTGTCTGAATATGAACACGACGGTTATGGGTGCAATTTCCACTCACAATAAATCAATCCGATTTATTTTGAATTGCCCTCTCTGATATCAATAGGAATAACAAATATAGCGTTGTACAGCGTTGTCCGCCACTCAATAACTTAAAAATATAGATAATAGATTTTATATTAGATTCAATAAAAGTGTAGATCGTATTCAGGTTACATGTTTATCCCATATAATATAAATAAAGCCGCACGCCTCCACATAACACTGATTTATTGCTGCGATGCCAATGACTTGAAAGGCTTGCTTCAAACTTGCGATTTTAGTATAGACAAAGCAAATTATAGTTGACATTTATATTATGTAATATTATTAATCTATATATATAAAAGGACTTGTCCTCACTGACCGAGGTAAGACGCACGCACAGCCGAAACCGCTAATGGTAGAAACGTAAAATTTAGATAGATGTTTACTTTTGTAACCTGGACATCCACTAAGAAGGGATTTTGAAAAATTTTAACCCTAAAGGGGTGAAATAGAGGTTGAAAGTTTGTATGGAAAAAATTTTAAATCGGCACCGATTTTTATAAAGTTTGAAATTTGGATTTTTAAAAGTATTTAATTGAACACGTGTTTCATCGTTTTCTAGAATACTCCTCTTAAGGGTGCACATAAGGGGTTGAAAGTTTGTATAGATTTTTTTTTAAATCGGCACCAATTTTTATAAAATTTGAAATTCAGGCTCTTAAAAGTATTTAATTGAACACATATTTCATAGTTTTCTAGAATTCTTCCTCTAAGGGTGCAAATAAGGGGTTGAAAGTTTATATGGAAAATCTTTAAAACGCCACCGATTATTATAAAATTTGAAATTTAGACTCTTAAAAATATTTAATTGAACATGTGTTTCATGGTTTCCTAGAATTCACCCCCTAAGGGTGCAAATATGGGGTTGAAAGTTTGTATGGAAAAATATTTAAATCGCCACCGATTTTTATAAAATTTGAAATTTAGACTCTTAAAAATATTTCATTGAACACATGTTTCGTAGTTTATAAGAATTCACCCCTAAATAAGGAAGCGAAGCTGCGCGCGTCCGCTAGTTAGTTTATAAAACTGAAGAGTTTGTTTGGTTGAATGCACTTATCTTAGGAACTACTGGTTAGAATAGAATAGAATTGAGGATGGCCTATATTACATCACTTTACAACCCATTGTACCTGTGATCGGACAAATAATAATATAAATAAAATATGTCATACAAAATTAATCTTAGTTCTACCCATCTTATTTTAACATTTTTAAAGTATTATTAAAATATAATTTATAACAAACATAATATGCTGTATAAATATTGTAATTACTTGTTTGTTTTGTTGTAGGTGTTCTATAATTATGTATTGTCATTTCTTGTTTACCAGTCGTGTAGTGCCATACAACGTGATATTGGCGAAGTGAATTGTGCTCAACGGCCACGTTCGGAACGCCACAAATGAAGAAATCAATCAATCAATACTTATTTATTTCAATATATTTGTTTAAATAAAAATCTCATATAAGGTTGTTGTAAAAGTTAAATGGTTGGTATTGTTGAAATATTGAAAATGCTGTCGATAGGTTTATTTGTCGAGAAAATGAAGTTCCGTGAATTACTATTTTCTTCAGCTTCAACTTAACTTTTGACGCGATCTTGAGATAAATTGTCTTGATAGTTGGACAACAACATAAAAAATCACAAACTTTAGTAGTAAGTCTGAATCGTGCCTAAGCAAGTCATATTTTTGGGCGATTGCGAGTGTGTCGCGTGAGGCGCGGTTATCTACTTTGCTATTATGTACGATACGAGTATGAGAATTTTTACTTCGCCTTTCGTAAGCCGATACATTGATAGATATATTTTATATTTAAAAAGCGCTTTGTAAGGATTGTTTTGTTTTTGAAAAGTTATTGATATATTACTGTGTTTTTTTTTATATAATTTTTTTTTGGCTTATTTGGATATACGATTATTTATGAAATAGCGGTAACTTTTTGCTTATATGTTCATTCGACGATTCAAAAGTGAAGTGTAGAATTTACAAAATTATTACCATTATTTGACGATTACATATAATAAAATATCATGATTATATAATTTTAAATACTGACATTCCGTACCCCGCACATTTTTCAATTTTCGATATTATATTACGTGTTACGTGGCTTGCATATTAAAAAAAAAACTTAAAATCTTATCTCATTTAGAAAACTTCAACTCCAAAATTCAAATAACATTTTTAAACACAAAGTCACAAACAAATATCACAACACCAGCACCAGCATAAACGAGCAGAAACAAAAGATGATAGTGCTCTAACTAAGCTAAGTAAATTGCAATTTATGATTATAATATAGGCCACTTGATGGCCATATCCGTCCAGCATAAGATAATGGCTTTAGAGACAATTGGTATGCATCTAGCAATTCCGACTAAGTGCACCCCTGGGAGTGCAGACGATAAGCGAAGCATGATTATGTGATATTGCATCTTATAGAGATAAGGAGGCCGTTAAAACGCGGTGGAACAAGCTCTGGTAGCATGGTGGTTGGTTGTGGATTCCATTCACATTTAACACACACACCACACCGTGATGGCAGATTTTAAGAAACTGTTCTATAAAATACATACATACAATGTATATCATATTAGAAACTCAACGCCATGCATTACCTGAGCAAGAAAATAGAACAATTCACACACCCCGCTTGTATAACAAACGCAGATTTGAATCTTACGAGATTTATTTATATAATATATTTATTTAATAGGAAGCCAACGTTGTATACAATAATAATTCAAATCGCTAAAAAAAACAATCTTAAGTGAGAACGACATTAATTGTATACCGCACTTACAGGCTAACTTGACATGCATAAATTAAAAATAAATGAAAACAAACACAATACAAATCCTTCTACGCTAACATTACTTACACTTCAGAAAAAAATAAAAATAAAAACACTTATACTATAAAAGAAACAGAACCACTAAAATTTTAAAATGATTTTAACTATTAAAAAACAAAAATTTCACACCTCTCTCTCAATAATTTGAATTCAATTTCGTCTAACGGATTACCGTATTTTTTAAACTGTATCCTATATTTATTTTTCTCCGCAAGCCGTCTTTTTAATTTTTTTGAGTACCATACTGGATAAGGTGAATTTTGTTTAAATACTTTTTTCTTCATGCATTTATCAATTATTTTTCGAATTTGTGTTTAAAAGATATCAGTCATATCATTAACATTGTCACATTTACTAAACAAAGATTCCCAATCTATATCTCGAAGAAATTTGTTTATTAATCCGTAGTCCGCATTCCTAAAATCGTGCTTTATTATAGTATTTGTAACCAATAATGTATCATCGTAGTCTGTTATGAGGTTGATATCTAAAGGCGGATGAAAATTATCGACAGAGCATACCGAGAAATTACTTTTCTTCACCCTTATATTATTGATTGTACCAAAAACAAGATCTAACATTTTACCGTATACATTACTGACGCAATTAAACTGAGACAGTTTCGTTAATGCCATAAAATCGCTGATGATGGATACTGCTTTACTGCTATTACTATATCTATCATAAATTAATTTTTAACAAAAACAAAAACCGACTTCTAACAACGAACTAAAAAGTGAAAAATAATTATATAAAGATTTTATAATTTTGAAGTCGGTGCCAAGTAAAACAAATAGGCTTAGTAATTAGATATTATAGTAAAGGTGTTGTAGCATTAGTTTGACACCGACTTCAAAATTATAAAATCTTTATATAATTATTTTTCACTTTTTAGTTCGTTGTTAGAAGTCGGTTTTTGTTTTTGTTAAAAATTAATTTATTTTACGATTTTTAGTGATAGGTAGATCTTAAAATGATGCTTCTTGAACGAGTGGTGATGGTGGTGGTAGTGGTTGTCAACGAGTGGTTGTGATTGTTCTATGTAAAACTTCATTTAATTAGCTATTATTTTTGTGCAAAGTTACATTTTGGTATATTGACAAGAACAAACATAAAAAGTATTCGGGTGAATTCGGAATCTCCCTTTTTTGAAGTTGGTTGAAAATGAGAACATCCTCTTTTTTGAGATTGGTTGAAAAGAAATGCAACGATCAGGAATCTCACTCCTGACATCAATTTAAAAAGTTTTTGCTTGTAACTATTACAGTATAATTAATTTTTGACCAAAAAAAACAAACTTTCTCAATTTTCTCCGGATTCCATAATTGAAACCTAACCAAACTTTCACCAAATTATCCTTAAAGTGTATCCTTTCAAATAAAAAAAGAATCATCAAAATCGGTTGGCGCGACATTGAGTTATTCGGCTATTAGTCGCGCACATGCATAATGCAAATTTAAGACTTATGTGATTTTCTCATGGATACCATTGTCAGACATGGACCAAAAAAAATGGGACCATTCGGGAAGCTATACCTTTCAAATAAAAAAAAAATTATCAAAATCGGTCCACCCAGTTAAAAGTTATGAGGTAACAAACATAAAAAAAAAAATAAAAAAAAAAAAAAAAAATACAGTCGAATTGATAACCTCCTTTTCTTACAGAAGTCGGTTAAAAATAATGTACTGAGTATTGTACACTTTAAAGGGTCTACAGAAAACTCCGTAATGTTATTTGTCTATATCTTGTGGATAGCCCACAATAATAATTTTGCCATTGACTTTTTACGAGAAATAATTTTCAAGCAAATTTTCACTTTATAAATCTTAGGCATTTTGTAATCATACATTATATTAACAAAATACGTTCGTAATTCATTGTATTAAGTAAATAATTCAGTAGTTTAATCGGGCGAAACCGCGAGCGAAGCTAGTATTCTAATAAAGAGCACTCTGTATTGACAATACAAGCTTTCTCTAACAACGCACCTTATATTCGTTATTACATGTAATATGTGTACGTGTTTTTAGTATACGTGCGATATTGGAAGTTCGATGTGCAGCACCTGCTTGAATAATATTGATCGCTTAACATTTTAAATTGGCTACTCATTGTATGTATAAATAAAAAATACAAAAAATTAAAAAATATATTTTCTTCTGCCCTACTGGTAGAGATTTAGTGTGAAGACGCTATAAAAGTTAATTAGTTAGTTCTTAGTTTTTACTTTATAAATTTTACTATATTCAATTACAAAAATTCAATAACAAAAAAATGCAAATCTGCGATTAAATCAAGTCGCTGTGTTCAGTTTCAAGGCGTTTCAAACTTCACTATAACAGCTCTAATTAATTCTCTAGAGCGTCTGCCGTTTCAATGTTATTGTTTTATTAGCGTTAATGAGTAAATGATATACAAAATAAAGAATAATAGAATATTCTTTTATTAGTTAGTAGAGTCTGTCGTGGCTCAGTGGAACGTAGTCTAATATGCGCTACTAGTTGTGTATTAGATTGTGCTTTCTAAGACCAAGTATTGGTCAGATACGGGCAACATTATCACATTTAACACAGTTGCACCAATCATCATTCCATCATACACAGAATCATATGTAGAAAAGTAAATATTTTAGGTAAAATTGGTAACAGTATCTTCACACTAGACACCTAATATTGACCTAAAAGTCAAGTGCAGCAGTACGCAGTGTGCGCAATGTACGCAGTGTACACAGTGTAAACCTGCGACACCTGTGAAGATACTGCTACCAATTTTACTTAAAATATTTAAACCCGCTAATTTCATTAAGACAAAATAAAACTTTAAAAAACAGATAAGTGTTAATGGAAACTAAAATATTGTTTTTTTTTCTGTTGCACGCTGTATCGCGCACAACAGGGCAGCCAGAGACAACCCTGTGTTAGAAACTCTATTTTGCGCTGAATTCTGGAGACACTGCGTTCATTTAAAACGTAAACTGTAAAATCATCTATTGGAACCGACGATACAGATGTAACAAAATTTGTACATGTTATTTGTTAATAAATTTCTTTATCTTTATCTTATCTCATCTTATTTCCTTGAGTGGGGATTGAACCCTAAACCTGTCATGTTGGCCCTGCGCGACGACTGGCTTCGAGTTCTTAGTTTTTTCATTTAACCACGAGTCTAAGCTTCGGAAAATTTCAAGTTCTTTATAGAAATATAGCTATGTCTTAAATATTTTATTCGTTCTAATTCTAAACAACACAATGTTATGCGAACTCGACCAAGGCTAAGATATCTGGACGGGAAAATAATAAGATTTCGTTCGCTTCAGAAATGCTTTTCTGAGAAATATTCCTAAATACGTATATATTTTACAATAAAACACAATGTACATTGCATAAGGTACTCCAGGATTTATATTTTATAGTCAATAGTAATAGTTTATTATTTACATTTTAAGGTACAAAAGTTGATATTTAATAAACGAGTACCAACTTGGACTGTATTCACGCTCCTTCTTTCTTCCTGGCATTAATCCCGGCTATTGTCAGGGTCTGCCTTCCTACTCAACCTACTCCACTTTGCACGGTCTTTTGCATCCTCGGTGGTTAGACCCTTGGCTCTAATGTTCTCCCAAAAGTAAGATAGTGCTAAGACACTGTTCTCATGTTCTGATGCGTGGTGAGCGTGATGAGTGACGGTACTGAACGCCGCACTTTGTCTTGTTACTACAGCAAGGTAATGTAAATAGAGAGACAGATAAATACACTTTAATATAATAAGTTTTTTTTGTGTAAAATCATTGTTTATTTATATTAGACTTATTGAGGAACTCCGTAACTCTGGAAATATCAGTGCTTTAACAATAGGTTACTAGATTTATAAAAATATCGATATTTTCCTCCATAGCAGGGTAGTCAGAGGGAACCTAGTGTCATTACCACTTTTCTCTTTTGTCTGAATTATGTACTTAGAGTTGGAATGCGATGCCGCACTTTGCTTTATAAAAACAAAGAATAGAAAATAATTCATACCTGCCAGTGGGATCGAACCCACAACCCTTGCCGCGTTCGCTGCGCCTCGGTGGCCTCAAATAAAATAAAATTGCTGTTGATTAAAACTTTTAAAGAAAATTAATTTGAGAAAGTCCAAGATAAACGGACCTCCTAAATTTAAGGATCATTCTAATTTACAAAGATTTAACTCTTTTTGATAAACGATATTCTTTGTGAATATAAATATCAATTTTATTGATGAGACTTTCAAAGTAATTAGGGCAAATCTAATAAGCTCGTAAAGGTTTTATAATGCTAAAAATATTCTATTTTTAAGTGGCTTCATGCCTTATACCGTATAGCCGAGTAGGCAGATGGAACTTAGTGTTACGATACTCCGTTCCCTACTTTACGACTTATTTTCGAGAATCTTAATGTCTCTAAAATTGAACGGTTTGTAAGAAATGGATTGTCGTGAGGCAGGAGGAAGCTAGTGCTAACACCGTCCCCCTTGGTCACGACGTTGGCGTATTTAATCTTTGAATTGTACAAATTTAAATTCAACAACTTTTGAATTTAAACTCGAGTTCTAAGCTTGAGACAAATTAGTAACTTTAGTTAGTACGACAGGAAGTTTCGACAAACGGACAAAGTTGCCAATTGAAAGCCACAGAACAATAAATGTACGTTTTTTCTTTGTAAACTTATATTAGGTAGATCTTTAATAAATAGCCCTGTTGTATGCGGGATGGAGCGTGAACTTATTAATTCTTTCTTAAAGGGTACGCATAATGTCGCTTTTGCCGTATCAGAACAAAATAAATTAAAAATATATTCGTTCCTTTGAAGGGAAATCAAACCCGCAACCATCGAATTTACAGTAAGAAGAAAAATAAAAGATATTTTTAAAAGTTTTTATTACGACACAAAATTATGATTGAATTAAGAACGTTGTTTGTACAATTATAATCTAATTTATAGGAAAATACTTCGACTGTTTTAATTAATTATGAATGAATAAAGTTACAACCTCTTATTAAAGAGAACATAATATTGATGTTCGCAGCAATTATTTTGTTTTGAAAGTATGTATAGACATAAATTTATATATATATATATATATATATATATACTGTTTTAATTAATTATGAATGAATAAAGTTACAACCTCTTATTAAAGAGAACATAATATTGATATATATATATATATATATATATATATATATATATATATATATATATCCTATACGATATAAGGACAACCGAGTGTCAAGACACCGATTCTCCGCTCTCTTCTTAAGTTCGAGATACTTGCGTGCCGATTAGAAATATTCAATTACATTATCGCCCAATATTAATAATGTATCTCCTATCTCCAGTTAACGTCTATCTCGTACTGTCCGACATGTCTATCCAATCACTAACCTGCATGCCTACCTCCATCTCTGTCTATTTCAATCTATGGTAGCAATTTTTGGATTAGGATTGGTTATTAACATTGGGCTTTAATCACTAACTAACTATCGAAAAAGTTCAGGTATCTTAGACCCCTTATGCACGAGTCTGGAGACATCCATCACGATCTCCATGGTCGGATAAGCGTTGCCTGGGCTAAGTGGCGGGAGGTCACTGGCGTGGTCTATGATCGCAGGATACCGTCCAAACCTTTTCCGACTTAGGGGCTGGCCCAGGACTTATAAGGATAGTGCTCGAGTCAGGGATCTCACAGGCCATATACTCGGTCTTTGACACATTGCCAATATGCATTTCATTCATGGAGAATGGTTATGTAATGCTTATGCTGCAGCTAGAATATATCGGAAAAGATACCAAACTCTTCAACAAAGAAGTAATCCAGCAAGTATTGTACCATTTCGGAATCCAGATTAAATGCGCCAACTTTTAAAGTTACTTGCAAAAACAGTGTAGAACATTTTTTTTTATAGTAAAGTCGGTTAAAGTTAGGTGTACTAAATATTTTGAATTTAATGTTTGGCATTTTATTGAAAACCGATGCAGGTATGTTTCCATCTTAAACTGTAATTCACAGAAGGGTTACTCATAATTACATTACAGAAAAAAAATGAAAAAAGAGTAATATTTGTAGTCTTAGGACTTGAAAAATCATCACAGGGTGTCGGTTTTTCCGATATTTTTTTAAATCAATCTAATATGAAAAATACATGACACAGATTTTTTTTTATATTTTTCTCATAACTGTCACGACTTGGTCTATCATCTGTTTTCGTTTTATCATTGACTCCCGTGCCACCCTGTATATTAAACCCGTTATCTACAACAAAATATAAAAAATCGTGCACTTTAGTACTTTTGACTTCTACAACTTTTACAAACCACTTATTTTTATACCAAAGGTGTAAAAAGCTCTTGAAAATTAATTGGAACAAATCCTCTTGAGCTCCAGCACTGAACTCAATCTTAGCGTTCATCGATTTATGAGAGAATTTGCATACAATTGACTACATTACTTGGTTAGAGTGCAATAAATTATTATAAGGCGTAATTGAATATGAGTTAATTTAAAATATTAAAATACTTATAACGGGGTTGGATTTGTTGTCCGTGGGTATATTTGTAGGTTGTGGATATTTGTTGTTGATTTCATACAAAATGAATGCATATAACTTATATCAAATAGCAGAGCAACAACGACTGGCTTCGTAAGAAATCTAAGCAAAATAAATACAAAACAACATAATCTCGCATAAAAACTCATAGAAATGATTAAAAACAAACTTCTACAGAAATAACATTTTGTATAAACTTTTGAACTTTACATTTACATTGAATGAATTCTATAGAATAGAAGTAATCCTTTTAAACGAAGTAACCGCACAACGGCGCGTAGCGGCGTCTTTTGTTTACCTGCTTTATTGTTAGTAAGCGATGACAATACTTTTAAATAATTTAAATGTATGCACGTATGGAGGTTTAATCTTGTTTATGTCTTTGAAAGACAACGACGAAGGGAAAGAGGTACGTAGAGACCGTTTTTGGCACTCTGTTCTTTATGGCTACCCTCTTAAGAACACTAGAACACTAACACACACTACTCCTCTCTATTTATCTTACGATTTTTATTCATATATTTTTTTCTGTTTAAGTCGTTCCCTAGTGAGCTGTCATATTGAGTGGCGAAACAACACCGCGCTTTACTTTGTTATTATAAGCAAGGAAATGAAAATATTAAATATTTCACTTCTCCAAGTAAGATTTAAACTCACAACTGCCGCACAATATTAAAAACGTGGAGAGGAGAAAAAAAACGAATTCCAATTAAGGAAATATTTTGAAGGTACCCATATCGTACCGACCTGGAACACTGCCGCGGGTAGGCCTTTCCACAGTTCGGTGACGCGTGGAAGGAAATTTCTACGAAACCGCTCAGTAGTGGAGTGCCACGTATCCAGGTGGTGTGGATGGTATTTAAGTTTATATTTAAGGTGCCTGTAGTTTTTTTTAAAGCTAAAGAGTTTGTTTGAGCTCTTTAGCCTTTTAGTATTTTTAGGTACAGACAAAGAATCGAAAGTGGAGAACAGAAGTGTATTATTGGGAACGGATTGTCTTGACGCCACGTTACTAGTTGCCTTCTGCCTCTGCTATGAGCGAAATACTGAATGAAGCTTTTAAAGGAATCCCACTATAAAACGAACCTGTAACCTACATTTTAAGAATAAACCAGTAGATAACTTTTACCCACAAAGGAAAGCTATTATTACTAAGTATATAATACAGACTTTCGAACGAATCTTAACGTGCCAGTTTTATATGTGGAGTACAACTTCTGTAGTTGCATCGAGTTGTTTAACTTTGTATAGAATGAGTTTTTGCGTAATGCTGTCTGACTTACCTACTCCTAGGGCCGGGTTCACGATAAAGTATTAGTTAGTAATATGATATTCAATGTAGTCCAGCAGGTAGACGCTGATGATATATATATATATATATATAAATATACTATTTGTTATACATTTAAAGATTTATTACATAGTTAAAAGCTAAAAGTTTTGCCTAAATATTTTACGTTTCTTATTATATTTTGTGTGAGAAATTACTCATTATATTTTAAAATTGATAACTACAGACATATGATCCTTCTTTTTTTTTCTATAATATTATTATTATCTAACATAAGTCACCTTAAGCAACACTTTTTCTACTAGGTATTGCTATCTTATTGTTTATTTGTTGGTTATCTGGCAGATACAATTATCTAGGACTTTATCAACATGCGGTGAAACCAGCCCTCAGTATACAGTCCTATACTTTACTTTACTAGATTGTTCTTTACAAAGTTTGTTTGTCCTTCGTGATAGGTATATAGTATTTGGAGATTGTTGCATTCATTCTGTTCTCAAGTCAATTTTATCAAATTCTGTTGTAGTCAGTATAGAATATGGAATGTAGAATCTCAACATCAGGTTCCCTCTGCGTATCTTAATTTTTACTAGAATCCCTTCCCCAGTAAGTAAAATTGTATTTATGTAAATAAAAAATTAACGTTTTCTAATTAAGCAAACTAAGTAGAGAAGTAATCATGAGACGCTACATTAACAATGCAAAGGTCACCTGTACCTTATTACAAATTAACATTTAATAAGTTAATAACGTTCAATAAAGAAATAACCCTCCATTCCAATAATCATATTTATACAATCATATAAGAAAAATGTTTAAATATTTTTCGTTCGTTTTATAATTTACATTCACAATTTTTTCGTTTTTTTTTTTTATATGCCATAATATCTCTATACCATAATATATATAACAGAACAGGGGCTTTGTCCTGTTAACACAGCAAACAAAGCAGAAAATGTAAATATAAAATATTTGCAGTTTGCAGCAGTGGGAGTGAGTGAGTGCATTTATTCAATCAGGTAACACAAGATGCGGTGCTAAGTTCCACAACTCAATAAGTATAGTCTTGATTCTGGTGGAAAGTGTCTTATCACTGAGGTCTACCTTTCCAGTTTATCAGGGTACAGCGTGAAGTTACATCTAATATCAAACGCAGTGTCTGTTTAAAACAGGCTGAAGTCAATTAACCAAATTAATCTCTCCTTCTACAGATTACGTGTAATAAATCTGTTTCATTAATCAGGCGGTGTTTCACAGCTGAGTTATTTATATGACGAGCTTGCGCTTAGAATCTCTATAGTCATTATTTGTTTTTGATTTGCTAGAATGAAAATCGAACTCACAGCCATCATTTACAATCAGACGGCCGGCCTCAAAGTTTCCAACATGAAATATTTATTGAAAAGATTTTTTTTATATAATATTCATTACATTGGAGTAAATTTTCACAAATATAAGTTTAATTTCCATATTTGGCATTAGTAATTACATCACATCGTAGTTTGTAGACGGCGAGCGCGAGGGTCGAGCGGAACATTTTGTACCTACTCAAACTTTACCGCAAATAAAGAGTGAAAGACAAATATTCCGGATCTATTAAATTTATTTGGAAGGTTACTTAAATTTATAGACATGAAGTATTTAAATTATGTATTTCTAAATAATATGTCACCGACAATCTGTGCAACTTCGGTATTGTATACAGCCCAGATATTTTATAAAAGAATATAAATTTTATTATCCATTACATACTCGTCATTTAAATAATGAATAAAATTCTTAAGTATTATATAAAGTACTTACTTGCCTTTGGTCCATATATTCGACTATAATCTATATATATAAAAGGACTTGTCCTCACTGACTGAGGTAAGACGCACGCACAGCCGTAACCGCTGTGCGTAGAAACGTAAAATTTGGACAGATGTTTACTTTCGTAATCTGGACATCCACTAAGAAGGGATTTTGAAAAATTTTAACCCTAAAGGGGTGATATAGGGGTTGAAAGTTTGTATGGAAAAAAAATTAAATCGGCACCGATTGTTATAAAATTTGAAATTTAGATTTTTAAAAGCATTTAATTGAACACGTGTTTCATAGTCTTCTAGAATTCTCCCCCTAAGGGTGCAAATAAGGGGTTGAAAGTTTGTATAGGTTTTTTTTAAATCGTCACCAATTTTTATAAAATTTGAAATTCAGACTCTTAAACGTATATAATTAAACACATGTTTCATGGTTTTCTAGAATTCACCCCCTAAGGGTGCAAATAAGGGGTTGAAAGTTTGTATAGGTTTTTTTTAAATCGTCACCAATTTTTATAAAATTTGAAATTCAGACTCTTAAACGTATATAATTAAACACATGTTTCATGGTTTTCTAGAATTCACCCCCTAAGGGTGCAAATAAGGGGTTGAAAGTTTGTATGGAAAAATTCTTAAGTCACCACCGATTTTTATAAAATTTGATATTTAGACTCTTAAAAATATTTAATTGAACATGTGTTTCATGGTTTTCTAGAATTCACCCCCTAAGAGTGCAAATAAGGGGTTGAAAGTTTGTATGAAAAAATCTTTAAATCGCAACCGATTTTTATAAAATTTTAAATTTAGACTCTTAAAAATAATTGATCGAACACATGTTTCATGGGTTATTAGAATTCACCCCTAAATACGCAAACGAAGCTGCGCGCGTCCGCTAGTATATTATAATACAACTAGGTTCTTAAATAAAAGAATAATTTTCATAACTCGGAAGTGAAAACACATCTTATAACATTTGCCACCTAGTTAACTGTGTTGACACCGAGCGGTACATAAAGCTAAATGGTATCTTTCCGGCCTTTTTAGGTACTTTGTCTCGCGTTACCGCCCTGCACCGTGTTCTTGAAGTAACATCCAATATGGCTAAGTAAATTGTAACTTAGGCTTACACAGCCGTGTTAATTTGTACTAACAATTTTTCTTTTGTACAAAAGCGTCAATGTATAAAGATATATAAATCAAAGGCTATTGTATACGTTGAAGGAAGGATTACTTACGTTTAATACTGGTTTCTGTTCACACTCACTTATACAGACAAACTAAGGGATGGTTTAAAATAAATGACGATATACTGGAGGGGTGTGCATTAGGTACTTAGCTAATGTAAGTATTGGATATGTTTAAATGGTAATACGTATTATTATAAAATCAGTTTCACGTTGAGAGGCGAAAGTCAACTCCGCGTCCGCGCCGCTTTCAAATGAAAATGTATAGATATTTCGTTACCCAATTTCCGCCCACTCAGAACTTAACGCAACATTTTGTCTCACAAGGCGGGAGAATGAAAAGAATTTCTATATTTACTTTTCCCTGCGTGGGAATCGCACCTGCAACCATCGCGTTTACATCATTTGCTATCTTACTGCACCAATTTGTATAAAATATAATAAATATTCTATAAAATTCTTACGTGCTTTTAAGCGATAGATTTGGCTCGGTAGTAATTAGTAGCCGTGTGGACGAGGCGGCGGCCATCAATCACAATAATTGTCTGCTTTAAAACGTCCGCGTGGTCTCTCATTAGCTCCCGCCTTTTATTTTACTCTTTGTGTCGCATTGTTCTTGATATAATTATGTATGTTTTCATTTCATTTTAAAATAATTAAAATACAATAATAAATTATAAAGTTGGCTATTTCATTGCACGCGTAATTTTTTTATATTAAACAGAACGGATGTAATTATTATCAATCATCATACATTCAATGTAATCATCATCTATTACACTTAAATCATAAACCTATTACAGCATATATTAAGAGTAGCGAGTCTCCGCCAACAGCTACACCCTTTGAATTTATCGTGAGGTATAAATAAGCTTTCGTTTGCTCGAGATAATTCTACTTTATAGTAATTTTATGCGGCACATTAGCTCTAGTATAAAATGCAAGCCGTTCAAGATTAATTACCCGCTTTCTCCGCAGTCTTAATCGACGCAAATTGTTGTACTATCAGAAGAAAGAGTATTTATTTGTAGGAAATAAAAGAAAAATATTCCTCCTAAAAAGAAATCGAATCTATAATCGTCACGATTACAATCAACAGATTTTATACAGACATTGTTTTTTAGATTTATTTTAAATTTAGCTTAAAATAATTTAATAATATTTTTATTATCAATTAAATAATAAAATAATCTTTCCCACGATTGGATATCAAGCTTACGAGTACTCCAAGTTAGAGTCAGTCGTCGTAAGCATGGAAAAGCTTTGGCTATTTTTCACACATTTTCGAAATAAGTAAGTAATGAGAAAGTGTAGCAGTAACTTCGGACTTGTAGAAAATTCGAACTGAGATTGGGTAGACGAGTAGCCTATACAACTTACGTGTTATTTAAGATTTTTTTTTCTTCTGATGATTACAAACTTTTTTTAGAAATATATTTCCTTAAATATATAAAACTGCGTACCTGAATAGTTCCAAATAAAATCGTCGAGGCGCAACTTCTTATTATAAAGACGTTTGTGAACTTGATTCGAACTTAAGGTAATGAATGAGTTATTGTAATTTTCTCATTCCGGTAATACGACAAAGCGTTCCTTCACTCAACACGCGTGACACATGGCGTGTTATACCTGCAATTTCTTTCCGTTTTTTTCCTAAAATTTAGGCAGTGCATGGGGTATCACAAGGTTCCCTTTGGCTACTCTAATATATGCGTGTAAATAGCGTGAAAATAACTAAATTATAACAATAATAGTTATAAAAATAAAGAAATAGATAAACTGATAACAACATATTTATTACAACTATATTCTACAATAAATATTGCAGAAGCACAAGTCTCACATAAAACCTGTTTGTCCCAAGAGTGCTCTCTATTTCTATCTCGTGAAGAGTGATCGCTTGAGTTTAACCGCATTTCTGAAGTGCTCAGGGAGGTGTTTATAAATATATCATTATTATTTGTGGAAAAATGTAAGTAATTTGAATCATATATTGTATAGAATGGATGAGAATGTTGCTTAATGCTCTGCTCGCTTCCAGCTCGAATTAGAGACAGCGTTTTTCTTGGCGGTGATTAAAGCCGAAGCTTCGTTTTACCAGGTTAAGAAATAAAACATTCCACCGAATGGGAATCGAATTCATAGTCATAGTTTACAGAAAAATGCCACCCATAATACTATGATGGCCTCACGAGATAGAATGTGGAGAAAATTGTTATAATATTTTGTGTGTTCTGTTCTTAAAATAACTTAGTTTTTTTCACTGTTCCGCGATTAAATGATCACAGCCTAATGAGAAAACACTCTCACATACAGCGCCGCACACACTGGTACCACTGCGCCACGATGGCCTCAATATTTCACGCTTTTGACCTAGTGACAAGACACTTCACTTTCTATCTGAATTCGAGACATCAGGTATAATGCGGCGGAACATAACACCGCGACAACATTTAAAAATCTCATAAAATAAGTTAAATAAATAAGAAAATGGCCAAAGAATTGCTTAAGTTAAGTGCAACGTGATATGCATCAGATGTTCCGTTATAAATCGTTATCTCCGAGAAACTCGAGGAACTTTGGCGAGCAATCCCCGTCTACTTGATTCCATATGTGCTGCCTCTAAGAATCTTAATTACTGCTGTAATTGAAATTAGGGTATGTTTAAATGGTCACATTATTCATATGGCAATTTTGATATTTTAATTTATTTTATCTATACTGAAATTCTGACGAAAAGTTAGAAGCTTCTACAGAGATAATAAAAAGAAAATTGTACCAATCTCATAAATATTTGTTGAGTCCGTAGTGGCGTAGCGGCAAAGAATCCTACTATAAATGCGACGCGTAGATGGTTCAATTGGTAACAAGCAGCGTTGAGTTTACATAAGGCTCCTTAAGGTAGGTAAAAAAAATTGATACAATATGATTTAATTTAATTGTCTGTATTTGTAAAATTAGTACCTTATTAGTAATATAAACGAACGAAAAACCTTTTAATATAGGTTATGGCATTTTAAAAATAATTTTATTATGACGGCGTTTCAAAAGTATGAGAGAACAGTTGGTGTTAAATATAAATAAGAAAAATGTTTAATTAATAATAAATTATTACTATTGTGAATTAATTTAGCCAATCATTTAGAATAAGCCATTTAAATATCATTTTTTTCTGTAAAAATGAAAAGCGGAGCGCGCGAGCGGGTCGTATTAGAACAACGTCTGAATGTTACAGATTCGATACTCAATAAGGGGAATTTTAATTTCCTCGATGTAGTACGACAAAGTGCGGCGTTGAGTTCCACAACTAACACACAATTAGAATGTCTCGAATTCTGGCGAAAGTGGAAGACCGAATTCTGGAGACATTGCATGATGAGTGGTGGAGTGCATGCGGGGTTTTGCCTCAACATCAGAGCAAAGAATAAAAATAATAAACATTTCTTTCCTCGCGTGGGAATCGCATCTACAACTTGTCGCGTTTACTGTCACACGCGTGTACCTCTGCGCCACGACTGATTAATTTAATATTTTAATGTATTGCAATACATACAGTACCTACAATACACTTATAAATCAATTTTGAACAAAATCTGTTTGTTCATATTTATATTGTATACATTCATACTATTTAGATTTCCAATTCCTAATAACGTATTCGGTTAATCGGATTACTCCCATCAGTTGTACATTAAGCTATATTAATAACTGTAATAGGCTATTATATTACATTTATTTGGTTTTTTTATACGAAATATTCAAATTATTTCTATTTTTATCCTGTTTTTAATTTCATCCTGTAAAGCGAGGCAGGAAGTATTAGGAACCTAGTGGTAGTGACATTCTGTACTTTACGCACTGCCCTACTGACCTTAAAAAAATCCTTTCTAGAAAACAAAGTAAGTATACGAATATTATAATACCTCGAAATGGACAAATAATGGAGAACGGAGTGTATCAACACTTTTATCTATTACAAAGTTAATAAACTTTACAAATAAAATAAAACATACTTAAAAACTCGTGCCCATACAATTTAGTTTTAGTCATAATTAGTTAGCTATGGTTTTAGTCGTTCAATTATCTTCTAACGTACCATATTTATGACATTATATAATGCAATAATACCGCAACGAATGAACGAAGAATATTCATTTATTAAATTAATTATTCCTTTAATAATCGAGGCCATCCTGGTGTAGTAGAGCGGTGTCTGATTGTAAACGCAATGGTTGTGGGTTTGATTCCCACCTAGAAGAATGACTTATTGTAATTTGTTCCGTTTTCTATTTTCTATGATAAAGTACAAAGTGAAACCAATATGATTTGTCACTAGGTTCTCTTGTATTGATTCCACCAAATACTAATTTTATACTTCTTTTTAACGTAACAGTATTAAAAAACTATTTTCTCCGCAATTTAGTTAGGTCTCAAACACACAGCTACCATGTACGGTAATACAAAGATCGATATAAGCCACTTGTGGCTTCCATTCCCAACATTAATTTGGTTAATAGTATAAGAGCCCATAATTGACATGCATGTTCAATTCACAGTAAGTGCTTCTCTAGACATTATGTACAAATAACGCCTATAGATGTATAATGTATAACTTAAATGTATTTTTGTGAAATAAAGATTTGAATTGAAAAATTTGAATTGCGGATACGCCATTTTTCCACATTTCATTTTTAAATTTATTCGGTTATATTATAACAGATGTAAAGATAAATTTGATCTCTAATTAAAAGAATGCTTGAGGCTAGTTGTGACGCAGGGGCACAAAGTGTGACTGTGACGACTGGTTGTGGGTTCAATCCCCACTCGAGGAAAATGTATGTTTCCATTTCTTCGCTCTGGTGTTGAGGTAAAGAACGGCGTTGAGTTTCGCCACTCAATACGCAATGCATCAAGAATTCGGCGGAAACTGGAGAACAGAGTGTCTTGACACAAAGTTCCCGACAGTAATTCAGTGTGCGTGGCAATGTCCATAATAACAATTGAATAAATTACTAAAAAGTATTATATTTCAAGCCGCAAATACAATAAACACAGTTGTACACAGCAGCAAAGATTCGTACAAAATAAATTAAGTGAAAACAATTTTCTAAAGTGTCTTGTAATACAAAATCGTTACTTAAAGGGTTCGTCCAAGACAACTTACGAATACAATAATTTTTAATGAAAAATGTTATTATGGTGATTTTTAATATGATTTTGCTAATCTTTAAATAATGTAATAAAATATTTAAATAGTGTTTTAAGGCACTCCGCTTTCCATCTGAGTTCATTACATTACGTATTAAGTGGCGGAACCCAACGCCGTCCTTTGTCTACCAGAACGGGGAAGTTAAAGTAATTTGTTCTATATATACAATAACAACTCGAATAAGTTAAAATTAAAATATTTCAATTTTGAATTAATATAAAATAAGCAGTATTCATTATAACCAGCGAAGGTATTTCAATGTACCTCAACATTCCCCATTTGCAAATTGAATCACATTCGTCGATGAATCACTGACTAAGTACTCTACTATATTGGTTACGTTTAATACCATTCGACCCACTTAAGAGAGAGGGTGGTTGGTACAAATCCTAATTCGATATTTTTTTGTATTTAATTAACGGGCCTTAACTTCTTCACTTCGCGTCGCACAACTTCTCACGTAGATAATTTTAAAGACCCCTAAAAATCCTACGGAACCAAAAAAAAATGGCGAAAAGAGTTAGAGTCCTGTTTATTCTATCCAGAAATCAGATACTCCAGTAGTATAAAAAATATATGAAAAAAAGGAAAATGTATTATACTGAGTTATTTGAAAGGAATGTAATTGCGAACAAAATGGGCTATTTCGCACGTTTTTATTTTTATTAGCGGTTTACAAATGTGCCTTTATTAGTATAATATCAATTCATTTTTGCCTTAAATGACTAATATTATTCTGACATTGGTACTTGTGACGTAATAGAAAAATTTTAATAATAGAGGCTTATAGTACTAAGTTAATTCGGAAAAGTTCAGGTACCTTGGATCCGTTATGGCCGTATTTGGATGCATTGATAACGATTTTCATGGCTGGGCTAGCAACTGGCTGGAGGTCACTGGTGTGGTCTGAGATCGCAGAATACCCTAAACATAGACTAAACTTGCCAGTATTTTTTATTTAATAATCAGTTATAATTTAAGCTTTAAGCTTTAATCGAAAGAAAAATGGAAAAAAATACAAATATTTTCTTCAACGTTTACCTTTCACTGTAGAATAAAACCAGTGAGTCGGTTTGGAATAGCCTAAAGAGTCCAGAGAAAACCGAGGAAATTTGAAAATGATGGAAAATTCTAAATAAACCCGTCCTATAATCCACGAGTCAAAGATCGCACAATGCATTATGTAGAAGGCTTTTCGACGCCCGCTTGGCTCTCTTTGAACGAGTGGTCCAAGTTTGAAAATAAAAATATTATAAGCGAACGACAAAAGAGTGGAGTACTTTCGTATTTCAAAAGTTTCAATCTTCATCCCGCATATGGAGCAGGAAGTCAAAGTCAAATAATTTCATACAAAATAAGAAGTTACATGTTTCATTTTTAGAACGTCAAACAATTTATTACCAGTTCACTAAAGTAAAGTTAATGCCTCAAACCTGACAAGAACAGACGGAAGAAACTCTGCGGGACTTTTTTTTTAAATCAATTTTATACAAATTCATATTTAATTTCATTCCCAAGACGTATCTATCTATTTATATAAAAGGACTTGTCCTCACTGACTGAGGTAAGACGCGCGCACAGCCGTAACCGCTCATGGTAGAAACGTGGAATTTGGACAGACTTTTACTCCTTTTTTTTTACTTTCATAATCTGGACATCCACTAAAAAGGGATTTTGAAAAATTTTAACCCTAAAGGGGTGAAATAGGGGTTGAAAGTTAGTATGGGAAAAAATTTTAATCGGCACCGATTTTTATAAAATTTGAAATTTAGATTTTTATAAGTATTTAATTGAATACGTGTTTCATCGTTTTCTAGAATTCTCCCCCTAAGGGTGCAAATAAAGGGTTGAAAGTTTGTATGGAAAAATTCTTAAATCGCCACCGATTTTTATAAATTTTGATATTTAGACTCTTAAAAATATTTAATTGAACATGTGTTTCATGGTTTTCTAGAATTCACCCATTAAGGGTGCAAATAAGGGGTTGAAAGTTTTTTTGGAAAAATCTTTAAAACACCACCGATTTTTATAAAATTTTAAATTTAGACTCTTAAAAATATTTCATTGAACACATGTTTAATTGTTTATTAGAATTCGTAAGCGAAGCTGCGCGCGTCCGCTAGTCATTTATAAAATCATTAATTAATGCAACGTTCACTTTCCGAGAAATTGCGACAATTTTTGTACTTCTGTTATTATTATATTCCCTCAAGGTATATTTAACCTCATATAGGTTTAAATTATTTATCATTGGATTTGGATCACATACATGACACTAAAAAACGAATTATTAAAAGTTTCGTTGAAAATTCGTTTTTTAGTGTCATTTTTTTTTGTCGAGACCAGAGAACGTTTCAATATAATATCCAAAAATTTCTCTCGTTTCAATGTAATATTCAAAAAAATGGTTATTTAAATTAAACAACGCCTAACGCTGTCAGCTTTCAATACGCTCCTCAGTGGGCGACGTGTAATAGAGCATGTTATTTTAGTTCCTGTAAGCCGTGGCTTACTTCAAACCTAGATATAAAATAACTTTGCCATTCATTTTTTGTTCAAATATCAAATATCTATATCGTATATCACAATGTTTCGTATATTTTTTTCAATAAAAAACTGTCTGAAAACTAGCCTGAAGCGAGTTATTAGGGATTTCAAAGCCTGTATATTTTTTCAAATCCTATGTAAGAGAGTATCTGTGAGTTGTTTGTACGTTTTAGTTATATATAAAGATTTGTCGTTATTTATAGATGTGGCTCTTGTTTCGCAGCGGCACAGAACCAGCTCGTAAGTTCTACGTTTTATGGTCGATAAGGTCCCACTCAAGGATTGTCATATCCCAAACAGGATAAAACATGGCGTTGAGTTGCGAAACTTAACGCCGCGATGAGCCATTTGAGACAAAATATATATTTTTTATTTATTATTACGTTTTAGTTATATAAAGTCCGATTTTGACTTCTGCAATTTTATACTTAAATTTAGTGCAAAGTGTAATGTAAAAAAAGCGCGTAAGCAAAGCCTGAGCGCCATGTCAGTTTAATTATAGAAGGAAATTTAATTCGCAAATATAAATCAAACGTAACGTTGTTCGTTTCCACATTATTTTCATCAGCCTTAAGACCCCCGCAATTTTTCCGACAAGAGTGATAAATGGTTGGCATGAAAAAGCGGGATCTTTTTGCTACGATTTATTTTCCATCTCATACGATAAAATCATATATACACTTCGACTATTTATATAAATTAATTGATTTATATATATGTAAAATCTATATATAGTGCTCAAGATAAAGTTATTATATAGAAGACATTAGTAGTAGTATTGGCGGAACTCTACGCTAAAATTAAATAATATATTTCCAAGTGGGGAACGAACGTTTATTATCAACGTTATTATCAAACCCCGTGTTCCTTTAACAAAAATATATAGATTTATTTATAACATCTTGTTAGACATGTAGAGTTCGTCATAGATCAATTGGCTCTAGCAAGGGGCCACCTGAAACACTCAACTCCAATTTATTTCAATAGTCTCCAGTATAGAGGCCGACATTTATGATAACCGTACATCAAGCACGTAACGCTAGACTAGTAGATGGGGCGTGGTGTCAACGGATTCGCCGACAACATGAAATATTATATCAAATGATATATGGTTACAATTTAGCTATGTAAAATCAATTTGCTTTGATCTATCAATTAATTCTATTTCAATTACTTAAATAAATAACAAAGTTTGTATTGAGAACTGAATATTTATATAGCTTAATGCTTTTCCTGCTTATGTGCTAAAAGATTTCTAGAGGTTGCATTTTTTTTTTCTTTTTTTTTTTCAGAAATTGCCTTTGTTGCTAAATAAAACAATTATGACGATGAAAATTTTTTACGTGGCTAATAAAAAATACAAAACGCAGCAATATCGATGCATATATTTTCGTAAGTTTTATTGCATTCCCTAAGCTTGATTGTACTGTACTCTAAGCGACCGTAGACCTGAATATCTTTTATTAACTTTATGCGATCTAGAGATAATTTTGACAGACAGACGGAAGAACAATGAGACCCCATAAGGGCACCGTGTTTTTCTTTTGATATACGGAAAATGATTACTCCTTCCTTAAAAAGAAAATTCTTAAAAAGAAAATGATTACTTCAATAATCCAGTATAGCCCTAAGTTTAATGCCTGCCATGAAAAAAAAAACATAACGCTGCTATATTTTATTGCAATACAGACTAAATCGAACCTGCACCAAAATTGTATAATATAATTGGCACAATTCCGCTGTACTTCAATTCATTATTCATAGATAAAGCTATTAGCACGTAATGACTATAAATATTTTGATTATTTGATTATAAGACAATAAATATTTGATGGCTTCCCATTGCTTGTAATTTCATTAAACCAATCACGGAGAAATTCCACTCTAATTTACTAAACGGGCCGAATAAGGTTGTTGCTAATATGAGGATATTATTTCGATTTAAATTTATAATGGAAGGAACTAATAAATTTGACAGATGTCAAAGTGAAAACTAAATATCTAAATTTGTGAGAAATCTTATCGTGACATTGGCGAAGTGAATAGTGCTCAACTGGCACGCTCGAAGCGCCATAAATAAAGAACCGAACCGAACCGAGAAATCTTATGACAATAATCGTATATAAAATAAGTATATTTTTTATATAGACATACTCGTATATTTACACTAACGTTTGAAATTATTACTAGAGTATGAGTCTATGACTGATTCATATATCTTTGAAACTACTCCAGTAGTTCATTTTGATTTGTATATTACTTTTTTTATCTTGAAGATTTCCACAATTGTTGAAGAACTGGTGGCTGGACTGGCTGGACTGGTGCAGCTAAACTATAAAAAGTAATTAAATGCGCTAATAACAAAAGTTATTGAGTGTGATGAACATTTTCCGTTAACATAAAAAGTTAACTTAAAGTAATAGAAGAATATCAAGTATTAAATTTTTGGCAAAATATTACTACAGTAGTACCAGAAATCGAACCATGAACTAACTTAGAACTTCTTTTCAACCTAACAGTAACATAACTTACTGTAAACTTACATTCTTTACGATGCGAGCGTACAGACTCAGTAACGAAGCAAAGCTTACATATATATAACAACAATTCAAATCCTTTGCCTTTGCTACAAGTCCTGGCTGAAGTACGCATAGAAAACACAAAGGAACCTTTGCAGAGTACAGCGAAAGCGAAATAAAATATACAACATTATGATATTAAGACGTTTCAAGCTAGTTCTTTTGTTTGGTTTCGCTTGAGTATTAAATACGTTTTTTTTATTAACCCTGATAAAACTGAAAGATTTGGGAAAACAACTTGTGTCTTTGCTGGATCGATTTAGCCAATCTTCTTCTTGATTAATGAGTTATCTGTATCTCAACCTTCCTTACAAAAGATTAGGTCAATATGTTATTTTATGAAATTAAGAGTATAAATCAGAAGTAAATTAAAAATTACATAATTTATATATATTTTAAATTAAATTAAAAGAAATATTAATAAAATTCATTTAAGAAAATAATTACAAATAAAAATTCAGTATTATATATTACAAAGTATAAAAGTAAATTTTATTTTTCCAACCCGCTTCAAAGGAGCTTCGCCTTATAATAATTATGATGAGCTAAGATAATTATAAACATAGACCGCGATGAAAAAGCGTCGGTTATTTCATTTTGCAAGAAAAGCTAGCAAAATGTATTGGACTTCTTGTTAAAACTTATACTTTTCGGAGTTTCGTAACCGAATGGAAAAACTGAAAACGTATAAGTCATTTTTGTTTATCTGACTATTACACTAGAGTGTTTTTTTGTAAATAAATCTAATGACTAATGTCATACATGGCATTAAAACTAACAAATAATGATTTCATCCAACTTATGGAACATATCTCAAAATATAAAAAACCATCATGAGAAACTTGTATAGGGATTATATTAAAAATAATTCATTAGAAGCCAGTGCAGCTTTCCCATGCTAATCGGGCTTTACACTCTTCAAAATATTTCATTGAACACGTGTTTCATGGTTTATTACAATTCCCCCTAAGCGAAGCTGCGCACGTCTGCTACTTTAATATATAGGATACTTAATTAGCTTAGTTGGATACTTTATTTCTTTTTTTTAATACTTTTAAAATAAAAAAAAAAAGCTTTTAAGAAAGCAAAAATAATGTCACACAACTCAGATTTTTATTTGAAAAATATAAATTTATTAATATAAAAATTAAAAATAATATTTTTTATTAAAACAAGTATTTTACAAGAATGGCAAAGTTAACTATGATAATAAATAAAATTGACACCTACCTTAATTTCCTCAGTCACGGAGTTTCGTAACACTAAATTCCCAGGTCCCCTCTGCCTACCTTGCTATATGCGGAATACAACGTGATGTTAGTAAAAAAAATATATCTAACTTTTAAATAACCTTTTTATGTAATCCTTTATATTCACACAAATTTATTGTACACTTACAAAAACTAGTGAATATTATATAAATAAATAATGTTATGTTTAGATTGCGGTTACCTCAAGAGAACAAAACAAACCTACATCTCATTAAAATTGATAAAAACAAGAACCTAGAGAAACATTATTAGAGGCAATTTTTTGATTAAAGTAGTGTACTTGGAATATTTTATGAATTTACTGCGTATTTAACTATAGGAATTATTTATGTATTTGTAGAAATTAAGAAGCTCATGATGCAGTGGTACAGCATCTGATTGTAAATGCGATGTTTGTAGGTTCGATCCGCACTCAGGGGAACAAAATATTTTAATTCCCTACTCAGGCAAGAAAAAGCGTGGCATTGAGTTCCAATACAGCCCACATTTATATTTGCAAGAAAAGACAGACAAAGCTTATTGACATTAGGCTTTTCTGCGTATCCTGCTGTGAGGTAGGAAATTAAACTGACGATAGGTTCCTCTTGCTATTCGACATATCGACACTGGCTTTCATGTATCTGCGAAGATAATTAGTAGACAAGCATAAAATTGCAGATTTTTAATTGATGAATTTATATTTAGTAATATTCACAAATTAATTATTTTTCTTTATTATTATAATTTTTAAGATATTTCTTCAGTCTTTATTTCAATATTCTAAAACATAAAAATATATATATATAGGTATATAATATTAGCCGATTGTTTCAAACATTAACCCAGTTATAGTCCAGCTATCAGACAGCCATTGTCCAAACTTCATCAATATCCGCTATCCGGTACGAAGCGGCGCTGCACTGTGACAATAGCCCGCCTCTAAATAACTAACGTTGCTATGAAATTTATTAAAGCTCATATGTTATTTTGTGGAACATTTTTCAACTATTTTATGTTACCTTTAGAGATAGTAGGATGTAAGAAGAAATAAGTAAGAATTTATATATAAATATGAGAAAGTTCAAAGTAAGCTACTTTGAACTTCGGTTAAAAGAATAATCTTTTGGTACCCAACTTCAAAAAAGAAGATGTTAGCTTGACTTGCTACGCAAGTAAAATTAATGGAATTAAATAATATATGAGCGTGATGATCTTAATATATATGTTATATATATACTATAATATATATTATAAATAAAAAACATATATAAAAATATATATATAGATTTTAGACGAAATTTAACAATTGTTTGTATGTTTGCATGTTTCTCCACAAATTTCTTTGCTTTTTAGGGTTCCGTAACTGTAAACAAAAAAACGGAACCCTTTTAAGATCACTTAGTGTTCCGTCTTTCTGTTTGTCAGACCATTTATCTTGAGATCCACGGTCCCCTGTGTAATCCCCGTTGGCTTACAATCTTGAAATTGGTAAAAAATCTACATCATTATTTAACTATAAGTCTAGATATTTCTAAATTGAAAATAAATAAAGTAACTTTAACTAAATTTAATAGTAAAATTATAAGTTATTCAACTTTCTCATAATTTAATTTGACAAGACGTGTTTATTAACAGCATAGTTGTAACGTAATGTAAAACCTCTTTAGCATCTTAAATCTTGACATTTACCTAGAAGTCAAGACCGAGGTAGTCCCAAGGTCAATAACTTCAATTAAAGTGAAAATTAATAGTTGAAAGCAGGCGTGATGCACACGCGTGCGACTGTAAACACGATAAGCTGTGAGTTCGATTTCCACTCGAGAAAATTATATTTAATAGTTTAATTTTCCTCGCTTTGCTAACGAGGTAAAGCACGGCGTTGAGTTCCGCCACTAACAACAGACAAATTAGTAATTTATCACAACGTTTTTTATCTCCCAAATTGCCTGAAGCTTGATGTTGTGATCTATATGAACATTCAAAAAAGTAAATATAATCAAACTTATATAATTGAGTTAGTACAAGTTTTCTCATAAAAAAACTTTTCTCAAGTCAACTTTACCTAGGAGTTTATATAAATTATTATAGCATTATTAGATGTGAGGAAAAATGTACACTGTGCTGTATTACGAGTACGTATATTTATCACTCTTGCAAGTTTGTTTTGTTCTTCGTTATTATAAGTGAATTTTTTGTAACATATTGCTACTATATGTTTATTATCATTGCTTAAATTCTATACATCTCAAGATATCATTCAACAACCACATGATGAGATGATATCTCAGAGATAATTCTTTTGTAAGTGAAGTTATGATCAACACATTTTTCAACATTGAACTTGGCTCTGATTTCACAAATTGTTTTTTAATGTAATTATTTTTTTTTACATTACATTTATTAGAAAAATTAAATATAATGATTTAAATAAAGTTTTAACGTCGGTCCATCTACACAAAATTATTTATATTTTATAAAATTTTACAAAAGAAAAAATATAAATGGTTTGTAAGATAATCTCTTCATAAATTGACAGTTTATTTAAAGATTCAAGTAATTCTACTCTAACCCTCAATCTCACACTTGATTCTCCAAATTCGTATAGTTTACTTAAACTTAATCTTTTGAGTAACATTATATTTCAGGGAAAATGAAGAACCGACCCTAAACTTCTTAGTTGGAATGACACATCCAAAGATCCACAAGATAACGTGCTGGGTTATTTTGATAAAACTTTGCATGTCGTTTAAGCATAATTAAGTCATAAGGAATGAGAAAACTTGACTTGAAAGGTTTTGTGTTGCTATTTAGTGTGAAAATTTATGAAGATGTATTTTAACATATTAATAAGCGATCCGCTCGTGGCTTTGTCGTTTTTTAGTAGTTTTTCGCGGCTTTTACTTATCTAAACTACTTTCGTGATCTAATAAAATGATCGTTGTAAAGACAATATCCACACAATGAAAATAAAAAATTCTGCCAATTCAATAAAAAAGTTTTATCAATTTAGTTGAATCAAATACTTTATACAGACATCACTTTTTATTTTTTGAACTGATTTAAATGAAACAATTGAAAAATAATTGAAATGACTTTCCTTGCTTGGCTACAAGACATTGCGCGATGCAGAGGTCCGCCGTTCAACACATACCTATCTGGAAATTAGGTGATAAATAACGTCTGAACTCTTCTTGGTTAGTACTGCTGTTAGTTCTAACCAAACCAGCTATACGGGGGGGGGGGGGGGGGGAATAATTTGAACAGACAAGGTTGCAGGCGGCCACTAGAATAGTATAATTTTGATAAATTATTTAATATTACAAATCTTGAAGTTCTTGAAATTTACTTAATTAGTTACCTCTCAATAAATTACGTCTCTTATAAAAGTTTTTGGATATGACTTTTATAAAAACGCTAAATCGCTTTATCACAGACTTATTAGGGTTTATAATAAAACATAAATAATTTTAATAATAAGTAGGTATTACATATCTACGCAATATTTGATAAAAAAAAATATGACTTTCTAAGGAGTTTATATAAAAAAGAAGAGCTGTACTAAAGATACCTCATGGTGGAGAAAGCATAGAATTTTACGAGCGGCTTTGCCTGTGATATAAAAACGCCTAAACCTTAGATTAAATTATAAAGAAATAACACTAAATTTATTAAAAACTTCAACAAAGAAACAAACATTTTTATGTTTATTTGTATTTTAACTATGAGGCCACTCATGGTGGAGAGGCAGAAAGTGTAAGCTTGACAGATTGTGGGTTCGATTCCCCCTCAAGAAAATGAAATATTTAATATTTTATTTTTTAACACTAAAGAAATAACACTAAATTTATTAAAAACTTCAACAAAGAAACAAACATTTTTATGTTTATTTGTATTTTAACTATGAGGCCACTCATGGTGGAGAGGCAGAAAGTGTAAGCTTGACAGATTGTGGGTTCGATTCCCCCTCAAGAAAATGAAATATTTAATATTTTATTTTTTAACACTAAAGAAATAACACTAAATTTATTAAAAACTTCAACAAAGAAACAAACATTTTTATGTTTATTTGTATTTTAACTATGAGGCCACTCATGGTGGAGGGGCAGAAAGTGTAAGCTTGACAGATTGTGGGTTCGATTCCCCCTCAAGAAAATGAAATATTTAATATTTTATTTTTTAACACTAAAGAAATAACACTAAATTTATTAAAAACTTCAACAAAGAAACAAACATTTTTATGTTTATTTGTATTTTAACTATGAGGCCACTCATGGTGGAGAGGCAGAAAGTGTAAGCTTGACAGATTGTGGGTTCGAATCCCCCTCAAGAAAATGAAATATTTAATATTTTATTTTTTAACACTAAAGAAATAACACTAAATTTATTAAAAACTTCAACAAAGAAACAAATATTTTTATGTTTATTTGTATTTTAACTATGAGGCCACTCATGGTGGAGAGGCAGAAAGTGTAAGCTTGACAGATTGTGGGTTCGAATCCCCTTAAGAAAATGAAATATTTAATATTTTATTTTTTCTCTGGTATCAAGGCAAAGCGCAGCGTTGAGTTCCGCCATTCAATACGCAATGCCTCTAAAATTCGACAGAAAATGGAGAACGGAGTGGCTTAACGGTAAGTTTCCTCTGTCTACGCTACCATGTGCTGGTGCCAAAAAAGACTTCGAAGAAAAATAAGATAATTCACATTATTACAATTGTACCATTACAATTGTAGAAATTGACACACGCTGTATGTACGCACAAAATTAGGTCAAAATCAGCGGAAATTAAAACTAATAAGGACGGCCGTATTTCAGGATGAATTGTACGCAGCTCCTAAATTACCGGCTTAGATGTAACTCCATCTTGGCTCGTTTATCTTCGCCTTCGTTTGATAACAATATTTCTCTTGGAGCGTTCCTAATCTAGTAGATTCCTTTTCACGTCGTGATATTTCTTTTAGCTGTTATTATTTTATGCGATGGTTATGGGTTATGTTTTGACTGAGGTAATGTATTTAGATCACTTCTTATTTGTTATATTATTATTATTAATTACGCGCCTGCGCCACGACTAGCCTGGCAAGATAATCAGTTAATAATAATGAATAATGTTAAAATTTTAGATATACATATTTTAAAAATATAAATGTAAATTAAATATAAGCTTTTCACTTAAATATAATTATAAAAGTTCCCTTCAATGACAGACGAGAAAAAAGTTTGAACTTGAAATTAATTGAGACGGTTCACGATACCTTTATAATTTAGAAAAAAAAATAAATCATTATAATAACAAGAGAACATGATATTGAATACTCCAAACAAAATACTAAAATATGCCAGATTTTAAGCCAAGGATTTGGTAACAATGTAATTATTATAAAAATAGCATTCATATTTCTTTTGTGAAACAAAGCTAATCAATCCTAATAAACTAAATCTGTAGACCTGCTCAACTTTTAATTATTTTAGAGATTTTATTAGATAAATTTTATTACTTTAGAGGTAAGTCGTGGCGCCGAGGCACAAGCGTGACTTTATACGCGGCAGGTTTTAAGTTCGATTTTTATACAAGGAAATAAATTATATTAATATTTTAATATAATCATATTACGCCAACTTGCAATACCCACAGTGGAGCATCGTATGTATTTGTTCAATTTCAACTTGGATGATCGAAATATTTTCATTTTCTCGCTCTGGTGGTAGTATAAACCACGGCGTTGAGTTTCGCTATTCAACGCACAATGTCTCAACGGCTGAGCGGAGAGTAGGGAACGAAATGTTCTAGAACAAGAAATAAAAAGGAACCCAAAAAAACATACCAACTCATTGTCCCGAGCCATCCGCGCCACCTTTAAAAGAAAACGGATCGCTAGTTCCATGTAAAACGGCAGACCTCGTCTAAAATTTACTAACCCTGTAACATACTGAATACAACAAAGGAATCCAGAATTTCCGACCCGTTTTTTGTTACACAAAGTTGAAATACGCTCCGCATCCGACCGACCCTCGCTAATCTGCTAACATAAAGTATGCTTTGATTTCAATGTAAGGAAAGACTCCAATAATGTGGGTATTATAAAATTGATCAAAATATCCATTATGAAACATTGCCTCTTTAGTATATATATGTATTATAGTTTATATTACTTTATATTTAAAGGTTACGGCATAGACGAGGCCGTCATGGCGCCTCGTCATATATAATGTCAGATTATAGGCCTAATTATATATTTTTTGCTTTATGCTGTATCCCGCAAAAGCAGGATAGGTAGAGCCTGAACTGAAATTGACCCAGTGTCTGAGCACTAGGCTGCCAGAAACCTGGCAGCCTAGTGCTCAGACACTGGGTCAATTTGCGTTCCCCACTTTCCATAGAATTCTTGAGGTATCGAGTGATAAGTGGCGTAATTTAACCCAGGCGCGTTTGTTAAGAGATCGAAGAAATGAAAATATTAAATATTTCATTTGCCAAGTGGAAATTGAATCCACAACCTTTGAGTTCTCAGTCGCAAGCTTGTGCCCCTGCGGTACGATGAAATATTTGATTTGCAAGTTTGTTTGATGATTGTGGATTTTATTCAAAATGAGGAATGATTACTTATTTTTAAGACACGGTCATTCGAGCTTGGGTGGAAAGTGGAGAGAACGGAGCGTCTTCGTTATCTTTGCTTAGCTTGCTAGATACAGAGAATAAATATCTGAAGTAAAGAAACACGAACGATATTTTATGTAAATGTCAATTAAACAAATACCTTACAATACTGACTTAACGAAGTATACGTTTTCATATTGCATTGTCATGTATTCCAATGCAGAAATAAATATATTTGAGCTTTAACTTTCAGTTAAACAGATAAGTTTCGTAATGTGGAAAATGTCTTTTTACAGAACAATCTGTTAAGTTTTATTTAAATAAGTTTCATTAATTAAGTCAATAACTCAACTCGTAAACATATCATATTGTTAGAAAACGGAAGCGGTTAACGTTTTTAAAATAAACACGATAAAAATACATACCGTCTATATGTTTTTAACGTACATTTTATTTCTTTATCAATTTACTTTAAAACGAAGGCTTAGTGACGCCTTGTTGATTGTTTTTTGTATTTACTCTTCAACGTTTTAGTATTCCAGCACTATACCTGCTATACATAGAAGTTCAGCTTCATGTTTCACCACACAGCAGCAGCACAACAGGGTAGGCAGAGGGAACTTAATGTGTCTTACTTAACACTCCGTTCCTCATTATCTATATGTAGAAAATCAATAATAATAATTTTAAGCGAATATTATTTTCTTAAAACTCTAAGTCGGTAATAACTTTTCATTATTAATGAAGACTTATTAGAAAATGAAATATTAGAGCAAAGTAAGATATTACTTCATCTTAAAATAACGGTATATTTTATTTTATACAATTAATACCATCATGGTACTGTAGGGCAACGTCTGAATGTAAATGTGATAGTTGTGGGTTCAATTTTCACTCAGGGAAATATATTTGTTTTGTAGATAAGGAAAGTAATGTTAAGACGACAAGTTAAATATAATCATTCCTCCGAAAGGGAATCGCACTCACAACATGTTAGCTTTCACAATATAATATATAGAGATATATTGAACTGAGTTCTACAGAAAATGTTCAATAGAAAAAAAAAACCATATATTTAAATCCTTTTGTTGGTATATGTTAATAGATTCATTTGAAATGTAAAAGCTCGATTGTTAAAACAGACATTTGCCAGTGCTAGTATGAAATGCTCCAAGCGTGGCTAAATAGTGAAATTATTTTATGAGAATTTAAAATTTTTATTTCTTTTTGCTGGAAACTACTAAAAGTATTTTTTTATTGATAATTTCAATTATTAAAATGAAAATGGGATCTTCTAGAATCTTTAATTAAAATAATCTATTAATTTGACTAGAGGTCATCGTGGCACAGCGGCCCAGTGTTTTACTGTAAATGCGACTGTGGATTCTTTTCCCACTAACAATATAATAAAGTTCTTTTTCACAAATGAAGAGATGAAAGATAATATATGCAAATAAAATTCTTCGTAACTGTTATAAGATTTATGCCTGATACTTTATTGGTATACCATTGATGGATGGTACCTTGTATTAAGACACTCCGTTCTCTACTTTCCCTCAATATTTGAGACATCGCGTGTTGATTGGCAAACTCAACGTTGCGGTGCTTTTATATTATAGTAATTTTATCGGTAATAGGTGCAGTTATATATTAGTTCTCGTATATAATATTAAGTCATTTAACTTAAACTTAAGTTAATTTAAGCCTTCACAAGCACTTTAGAGTTGACCGCAACGCTACCAACGACGAGAATGCAAATGAAGCTAAAAAACCGACTATACTTAGCAGTTCGTTCTTTTATGAACCTTTTGATAATAATTAAATGCATCATCACGTTATTTTTAATGGTATTTAGCTTACTAAATACAAATATAAGGAATTTTAAACTGTTTTAGGCAAAGCAGGATATTCAGAGGGAACATTATGCTGGGACCTTTCTTTTCCCATTATTATAAAAACAGAAATATACATGTATAGTTATGTCACTCGACAAAGTCCCAAAAATTGGGCGAAATTTGGGGAGTGGAGTGTCTTAACCAGTGTTAAAATACTCCCCTCCCCAAATTTCAATTGAAGGGAATTGAAGGGTAACCCAGTGGTTACCCTTCAAATGCGGGATATAATGTACAGCTAGAAAAAAAATCTCTTAAAGCCATATTCGGTAGCCATAACTAGGTGCTTGAGGTTACCCTTTCATAGAACGTAAAGGTCCTCTACACCTATCCACTTCTAACAGTAGTGGACGCCGTTTAATTGGTGGTGAAATTGCTAGTACTTAACACCAACAGTGGCGTTGTATAAATTTATATGACTATATATATATATATATATATATATATATATATATATATATATATATATATATATATATATATATATATATATATATATATATATATATATATATATATGTGTTAATGCAGATTCTTCTGTCTTTGATGATCTATTTGGCTAGTTCCCCGAGCAGGGATCGAACCCACAGCCATAGCCACAATCAAACACCACACTGCACCGTGATGGCCCTAACTAAGCTACATCATCATCAATCATTTTCTCTAAGATCTTCCTTATTTACAAACAACCTAAATGTTATACTTTAGATAAGTTAACTCAATGTAATCACGTCTCTGGCTTTACACCGATTCTGTATATGGCAAACTGCCTCTACATTTTAGCTTGTTTTGTTCGTGTAACAGTGATATAAATAATATGGTATAAAGGAAGTTTATAATTATTTTAATATTATAAAGTCTATTGTTTGAATAATTATTAAGTAAAGGTAGAGTTTGTAGAGTTGGTTTATGACTAGTTTTTGTTTTGTCATTACTTAGGGAAAAAAATTAGAAAATACAAGAAAGAGAGTGGAATGTAGTTTAGTCAAAGTTTTGTTTATTAGCGTTACATATTATGCAGTATATAAGAGATTACAGGGTACCCCCTGCTTACCGGCTACTAGATACCTCTAGTGTTAATACACTCCGTTTGCTACGTGCCAATCAGTTTTCAAATATTGTGTGTTCAGTGTCGAAATAGAAAATTATAATAGTGTTTAGATTCAAACGTCCCACTACGCCACCATGGCCTTCTTTATTTAATTTTAAAGGTTCAAATATGTAAAAACAAAAATACAAGAAAAACAAAATCATAAACACAATAATATATGTTCACAGTACACGCAAAAGTAAGAGCTTGCCAATATTAACATATATAGATATCGTAAAAAAAGTTCAACAAGACCAATAAGGAAAGTCGTATAGATAATTACGTTACGAGTGCCATACACCCTTCTACATTCTAGTACATATGCTTAAAAGCTTTTAGAAGACACGAACCTTTATGTTTTTTTTAATTTGTGTATCTTTTTTATGGAAAACGAGCATACAGGCCACCACATGGTAAGTGACCCCGTGTAATACCGGTATGTTACCGGTGCACTGCTGGATTGAAGGTGGAGATAGCCTGTTGAAGTTGTCCATTTCATTTCGACCTGGAAACACTACCGCAGGCCATTGCACTATTGTGTGCCACATGAAAGGAAATTTCTACAGGTCTATATAGTAAGGATTATCCAGATGGTAACAATGTTATTTACGTTTGTGACCTACTGTGAAAACTTGGTACTCCATCAAACAGTTCCCCACACGATAAATGTGTCTAGTTTTTTAAGATTTTATGACTCCTTACAATTAGAACGGCTCTACTTTGTATTTGATTAAATGATAAGAACAGTACAGTATCTGAAAAGATAAGAACAGTACTACATACAGGGTCAAATCTGTAACGTTATATTTACAGCTCCACATACAGCATAACGCGATTATAGCAGAATAGACAGAGGGAGCCTCGTATTAAAAGAATCCGTTTTCCATTTTCCGTCCATTTTTTGAGAAATTATGTGTTGTTGAATTCAACGAACGAGTGAGAATCAAATATACTTATGTACAACAGAGCATATCTATATAGACATAGCACTTTTCGTCGTTCTATTATGTTTCACAAGCAATAACAATCAAAGCGTAGTGGAAAAACAATAAACGCGGTTTAGATTTGTCGTTGCGAACGTGAAACGGAACGTATCTTGAATCGTTATGTACACGAAAATAAAAAGAAATGATCTTGATTCGAATGTAATAGATTTTTCTTTACGCTTTTGGACCTAATCGGCAACGCGTGGAATTATAATTGCTTGTTTTGTGAAGAATTTGTTATTATCTTGTGAAGAAAGAAATTTAGTAAAAAATATTTTAAATTTGCTTACAGTATGCAACGATCTTTACCATAACAAAAATGTGTAGGTAAAAAATATAATTAATTAAAAAAAATAGTAATAATAAACTATGAATAATAGTAATAATAAATATTATAAATATAAATTCTTTTTGTCGTACTCGTTTTTTAATTATGCGTTCCGTTCACAAGTAATATTAAAGTGACGTAATAATGACGTAACATATTTTATACACAATAATACGCAAATATAAAATATATTTGTTAAAAATAATTTAAAAATTATAAAAATAATAGGTAATCATTGTGTATTATAATTTAAAAAAATAATAATATAATTAATATATTTTGTAATATTACAAAATATCTTCTTGGCTGAATAAGCTACTATCAAGGTCAAAGTCAAAAAGAAACGATAGAAAAGACGAGAGGGGAGATGGCGGACGCGTCTGGTGAAGGACAGTTATTCGAAAATGTTTACAAAAGTTTTAATTTATAATTACTATACATTTAATTACATTTTATATAAAAAAAAGTGTGAGATAGTGAATATAATAGTGATTAAGTGTTCGAGACTGTTAAAATAAGTTGTAAGTGCTGTCACTATTTTGCGACTTGCGACATTTGCTTGGAATACTTCGTCGGTAAGTTTTTAATAGCTTATTATTAAACAAAGGAGAGTAATATTATTGCACGTAACGCCATTAGTATACAGAGATAAATATTATTTAATTATTATGTTGAAAGAAATGCATAACGATGTTGTAGGAGGTATGTAAAATTAAAATTTTAATAATACGTAGAATGCTTGCTGCCATCTTTGTTTGGTGCGTGTATATGAAATTGAAATTAAATAAGTAGGTTTAGTGAATTATAATTATTTATAAATGTAATGTTTATATATATTCGTAAATATTTAATATATTATTATATATATTATAAGATATATTATAAGAGAAAATATAAATATAATAGTATCATTTCTAATGTGATATACGGAATATTTTTTATATCAAAATACGTATTTAGGTACATTTTATAAATATTATTTAATATGAGTATATTCAATGTCTGTCACGATATTATCACGAACCATACTAAAATATTAAAATTATTATTTATATAATTTTGTATTATGGTATTTTATGATTATTCATTTTATTTTATTGAGTGGAGAGTCAGAGTCAGTAAAAGGAAAGATTTAGTTACTTATATTCATATTATGATGATGTAGGTAAGTTAAGGTTATATTGTTCAGAATATTAATAATGTAGTTGTATAAGTTTCTCCTAAAGCAAAATAGAGCCTAGTGATAAGACGTTCCGATGACCATTTTCTGCTCAAATCTGGAAGCTTCGTCTTGAAAAGCGGGAATGGAATGTAAATACAATTATTCCCCGAGAAATCGAACCCCCAGACGCCTTCTCACTATGCCATGAAAGCTTCGATACCTGTTTGTATAAGTTAATATTTTGTATAAAGATTTTATTAATTCGCGTCTCGTACCAACGTGTCTAATGTCACAATACACTCAAAAAGAAATATAAAGGCTGAACACAAAGAGCTCCATGGCTTCAGGCGATACCGCTCGCGACCCTTTTGAATTTGTAATACCTTAAGAACGAAATTTTTTGTGATTAAAATAAACGAGTCTTTTACAAAATTGTCGGTGGCTTCTGAAAAGATATTATTATTTTTTGTGATACTTGTTGGTTCTTTTTTTATAATTTTATTTTTGCTTCACGCTGTATCCCGCATACAGCAGGGAGCGATGAAATAAAAATATTGAACAGTTAATTTCCTCGAATAGGGAATCGAACTCGGAACGATCGTGTCTCAATTGGACGCCATGCCATGATGTCAGTACTTATTTATTGAATGTAGTATAAAATCTACTCTAATACCACCACGTTAAGTAAATAGACGGATTTGGGTGAACTTGTGTTTTGTAGACGAACTTGCCTGAACTTAAGCAGTTTACTTACAACTGATTAGCCGTTACTTTCAGGTATTAACTTCGTTGTTTATATAAAATGTTGTGTTACTTGAAGCAACAGCGGTGGCTGTAACAGCGCCTGTTTATAAGTGATTGTGGATTTGATATCTACGCAAGGCAATGTTTATTATAGTTCTGTAACTTAGCTTCGTCTTGTATCCCTCAAATAGCAGGAGAGGCAGAGAGAGCAGGCCTCCTTTATAGAGCCCCCCATTTAGTATCTTGTTGCCAGCGACCTGAACAATGCTTATTCTATGTATATAAAACTCTCTCGAGAGTCAGACGGGCGACATACAGATGAAACTACAGGATGTAGAAAATTTAAATAAGGCATGTAAGTTGATTAACGAGCGTAGTAGATCACTAAGAGAGCATTTTCTGCAAGAAAAGAAAAACAACTGTATGTTTTTTACGTCATAAAGTCCACAAATACATAGTTTGGGTTTCCAGTTGAGCTTGTTTCTACTAAATCCATACGACACGACATATCACAATACAAAACTATTCACAACCATAAAAACTAAATGATATTAAACATGAGAAATAATCTAGCTTACAAAGTAATTTAGCAGTAGAGTACGGCGCATTATGCAATAAGTTTGAGTTAGCGAGTTGCGGTGCTCGACTCTACATAGCACACAAAACTTAAACTTTCATATTCAACTCTTTGAAAACAAAATCTTAATTTACACGAGTAATGAACTTACCGTCTCTACTTCCGTCATTTGTACTACTTATAAGATTATAATAAGCGTCGTGTGGAGACCTAGAGCTTTAAGTTTTGCTTTTGTATAAGTATAGAGCTGTTTGTAGTTGCTTGCGTTCTTTTATGTGTCGTTAAGTTTAAATTTTAAATGGAATAATTTCACTCTGTATACATTGAATTTCAATTGAACCCACGACTGTCACATTTACTAACAGATGCTATGTCGCTTTACTTTAATATATAAAAAACTTAAAGATTTTATCGGCATACTGAACAAAAAGATAAAGCAATTCTAGATACTACGACAATAAAAGAAAGAATTCTAATAGTTTTAGTACATAAAGTATTTGAAATCGTATTTTCTTAGAAACTATTGTGTTATCTTCAAAAGTTTCTATTGTTGTTCACATCCTTCACACAAGTATGTAGCGATGAAATGGAAAAATAAAGTTTTGAAAATGAGCTTGTGAACTTTAACACTTTAACTTTTAAAATTTTCTTTGTAAAATTAATAATTATAAATATAATTTTAACTAATTATATTTTTTATATCGTTGATATATTTTAATTTTTTTTTTTTAGTTTTGGTAACTTTGGAGGGTTTTGGTCTTGATCTTCCACGGTGACCGGCCGGATTGGAAGAATTGATTCGTTAATAATTTTTTGCGATTTTTCTTTGCGAGAAGGGGGTATTAATGGCTACAAGACGTTGTCTGCTTCTTCAAGCTTCTTCGAGGGATAGTTTGAGCTTTTTGCGCTAAAGAAGTTCAGTATACCCGGTTTTACTGGCCCCTCAGAAAGGCTGGACGATCTGCAAAAATTACTCCTAGTCTTGTTCTTTTTATTAAACTGTATATTTGGTTCGTTGGTTCCATTTCCAGGTGAGTTGGAAAGCATTCTTTTATTTTTTGAAGGAGTCTTCGGATTATTGTTAAGGAACTTTAGTTTATCGTAGATAATGATTGCTGAGTTTCCTTTTTCTTTTTCAATCCTCACTTGCTCTTGTAATTCTCTCCGTTTCTTCAAAATATGCTCTGGGTAGTCTTCTTTTATATAGTATGGAGTATTTTTGAGCTTTTTCTTTTGTTTTAGAATATTTATTTTAATGCCAAGTGTTAAAAGTGTGATTTTTATTGGTCTAGGTTTATCTCCTTTTTTGCCTATTCTTCTAGCTTCCTGTATGTCCCTCTGATCGACTTTTACATTGAAGTGCTTATCAATAAAACTAATTAAGATATTTTCTAAGTTTGAATATGACGATTCATTTTCTTCTAGACCGAATAACACGATATTTCTTTGTCTTGATTGTTTTTCCAGGAAATATATTCTTTTTTCTTGACTATCCAGTTCAATTTTAAGGTGCTCGTGCTTTTCTTCCCAAGATTTTATTTTTTCATCTAATATGCTGTTAATGTTCTGTGTAACTTGTTCTGTTACTTGTTTTCCATTTTTTAAAATCATAGTTTTGTGCTCGTCGAGTTCGCTTTGAATTTTTCGTAGAGCGCTTAAGACTTCTTCCATGTTTATGAGTTTAAATATTTATTTTATTTTATTTTAATTTGGGAAATATTTGCAATAACAAAATCGCATAAGTGTCTATAATGTTTAAAAGCGACCTCTTGTGACTTGATTTCGAAAACTGGTACCCAATAACAAACTTTATCGGAGGATTATATATCACTTGGTTCTAATTCCTTCCAGAAGATGGCGTTGGGTGCTTAGAGAGTTGTTGAAATTTATCAATTTATTTATAAAGCACTTTTTTATTTATGTATTTCCTTGTATACTCCACAAACTTTATATTTAGTTTGCACTAGACACAGTTCATGAGTTAGATCACTTTAAATGCTGTATTTTTTAAAAAATGTCACAAGATAAAACACACTAACGGTCGTTTTTTGTTTCCACTATATCACGTCTTTCACTGGTTGTTTGATCGTATCCACAATATATCTTGTGTATCTTGGTATCTTCCAACGGTTGTCTTCTTTCCGCTGACTATCAACTCGTAATCAATTTTTAAAACGTACAGTAATACAGAGAACGATGCGAACCGTGGCACAGTGGCGCCCCTATCTTTTTTATTTATTTATTATATTTTAATTAAAATATTTTTCTTTTATTCGGGTTTCCGCACCTCAAAAGAAAAAATAGAAACCCTTATAAAATTACTTTGCTCTCCATCTGTCAAAATTATTTACCTTGAGATCGCGTAAAGGTATAAAACTAAGTTTGTTATACCTGGATTCACTGCGTGTAGAAAGTTAAACAGCAAAAACGTAGTGCTAAGACACTCCGTTTAACACTTTCCGGTATAATTGAACACGTTGCTTGCTGAGAGTCCGAATGGAAACCAATGAAATCGAATATGTTTTATAGTTAAAAAAATAGATATTATCTGTTATCTCACTATAACTTGCAAAAACGAGGTTTGTGGGTTCAATTCCCACTTGAGGAAATTAAATATATAATATTTTAATTTCTTCTTTTGTAGTAAAGAGCAGGTAAATACGCATGTCCTCATCGTTTATACAGTCTGGCACTTTTTAAAAAAGTATATAATTGAGCACGAAATATTTAATCTAAAAAAATCTAATACTTTTTTTATAACGACCTTTTAATAGATATTATATGAAAGAACGTGGTTACTTAACATTTTTTATCTATTTAGGCAAGTCACGTCACGTCGAGATCATTGCAGAGCAGCGACGTAGGGTCCGATTATAAATGAAACGGTTGTGGGTTTGATTCCTACTCAGGGAAAGTTTATTTTTATTTCCTCGCTCTGGTAACGAAAACAAAAAAGCCCAACGTTTGGTTTCGCCACGTAACGAAGAACTAAGAAGAGAGAGAAAATTACTTAGAGAGTTTGTACACTAGGTTTGCTCTACCTATCCTGGTATCCTACGAGATACAGCTTGCAACTAAAAAATAACCTAAATAAATCATATAATATATCTTCAAATTCTATGAAAGGTAGAAAAGAACTAATAATCATATGAAAGTAATTTAACCGGATTAATCACGTTTATACATATATTTGTAAAGCATACAAAAATAAAAGTAAGAGCGGTTAAAAGCTTACAAAAATCAATCCTGTACTTGTTTCGAGACCACTGAGCAAATCACACGGCCCAGTGATCGCTCGAACATCGTGCTGCGTCAGCTTTCAGCGCTTAGGTTATTTCGTACAGAATTATAAGAAATACCATTATTTTATTATATTTTTCTTAAGTAAATAAAATTATTAGAATATTATTACCAAAATTGCGGAAATATACGGTATACTGAGTGAAGCTACGAAAGAAAGTTTTCGGAGTCCAAAATAACGTTTTAACTTATCTAAACGAAAAAAATAACAAAATTTAAAAACATTTAACCGAGCGGGAATCCAACCCACAACCATCGCGTTTACAGAACCCACCTACTTTACCTTTGCCACTGCGCCACGATGTCTTCAATTAAAATTTAAATAATTTACACAAATTTTCTTACATTCAAAATAAATGCTGTAAAACAATTTATCATTTTGTCATGAGTAGAGGTGAGTTAGGTATAAACGTACTTGCTCCTTTTGTTAGATAATTTAGACAAATGTCTTTAGTGCTCGAAATCCAGGCTGAATTGCTACTAAATGAATCTGATGAACCTATTGTTAATAAATTATTATTCGGTTCTATTTTGTACAACACTTTGGTTGTTTTGATTTATTTTATTTTCACATAAGTCTTATATATTATATAATGTGAGCAAGGTGCTAATTATATGATGGTAAAAGATTTACCCTGATTCTACGATTATTTTTACGCCGTGCTCCACGACTAGCCTTGAATCTATAACCATCGGGCATATGGTCAAAAAATCGTGGCCAAGTTCAAATAAGCCAATATTTTTTTAGGTTACATTTGAAAAGTATTTTCTGCCAAAGAGCTGTATGTGTATAAATTGTTTTAAAGTATATATGTAGATTACTTTTTATTTCATTTCCTGGAGTGGGGATCGAATCTATAGCCAGTCGCGTTTACAGTAACACTTTATGCTAGTCAATACGCAATGCCTGCAGAAATCGACGGAAAGTGGGGAACGAAGAGTCTTAATTAGGTTTCCCTACTCGGACGTGTGCAGGATACAGCGTGAAGTTGATTTTGTTCTAATATAAAATTGATGAGTTTTTTTAAAAAAGATTTTTATAAAGACAGACAGACCTATATATGACATGTACATATAGATATCCGTAAGTACAGTCTACAAAACCGAAGAAAATGGCACCTGAGTGCCGTGCATAATTAAAACACAGACTTACATATCAACACGGTGATTGGTTACAAATTAAATAAATTTAGTTGTGGGTTCAATTATGGTTAATACAAATATTAATATTGATCATAGTTAATTCGTCATTAAGCTTTGTTCCTTAAATAAAAGCACTCTTTGTATTTATGTACCATATTGATAAAGCGCGGTACTAAAATACACTTTATAATCATACTACATAATATGTGTATTGTAAATGAATAAAGCTAAACTGTATTTTATTACAATATAAAGCTAATGTGTTTGTTTCGTTGAACGCATTAATCTCAGGAACTGTTAATCGTAATCTAACCTTAATCGTGTCGACGTCACCCTCTGTATCAGCGGTTAAAGTTATCATACACAACTCCTAGCTAATGCCTTTTAACTCCGCGGGCGGAGCTCTAGTGAAAGCTAGTATAATATTAAATGATACTCCTATAAAAAACGAGGTTTGTGGGTTCAATTCCCACTTGAGGAAATTAAATATATAATATTTTAATTTCTTCTTTTGTAGTAAAGAGCAGGTAAATACGCATGTCCTCATCGTTTATACAGTCTGGCACTTTTTAAAAAAGTATATAATTGAGCACGAAATATTTAATCTAAAAAAATCTAATACTTTTTTTATAACGACCTTTTAATAGATATTATATGAAAGAACGTGGTTACTTAACATTTTTTATCTATTTAGGCAAGTCACGTCACGTCGAGATCATTGCAGAGCAGCGACGTAGGGTCCGATTATAAATGAAACGGTTGTGGGTTTGATTCCTACTCAGGGAAAGTTTATTTTTATTTCCTCGCTCTGGTAACGAAAACAAAAAAGCCCAACGTTTGGTTTCGCCACGTAACGAAGAACTAAGAAGAGAGAGAAAATTACTTAGAGAGTTTGTACACTAGGTTTGCTCTACCTATCCTGGTATCCTACGAGATACAGCTTGCAACTAAAAAATAACCTAAATAAATCATATAATATATCTTCAAATTCTATGAAAGGTAGAAAAGAACTAATAATCATATGAAAGTAATTTAACCGGATTAATCACGTTTATACATATATTTGTAAAGCATACAAAAATAAAAGTAAGAGCGGTTAAAAGCTTACAAAAATCAATCCTGTACTTGTTTCGAGACCACTGAGCAAATCACACGGCCCAGTGATCGCTCGAACATCGTGCTGCGTCAGCTTTCAGCGCTTAGGTTATTTCGTACAGAATTATAAGAAATACCATTATTTTATTATATTTTTCTTAAGTAAATAAAATTATTAGAATATTATTACCAAAATTGCGGAAATATACGGTATACTGAGTGAAGCTACGAAAGAAAGTTTTCGGAGTCCAAAATAACGTTTTAACTTATCTAAACGAAAAAAATAACAAAATTTAAAAACATTTAACCGAGCGGGAATCCAACCCACAACCATCGCGTTTACAGAACCCACCTACTTTACCTTTGCCACTGCGCCACGATGTCTTCAATTAAAATTTAAATAATTTACACAAATTTTCTTACATTCAAAATAAATGCTGTAAAACAATTTATCATTTTGTCATGAGTAGAGGTGAGTTAGGTATAAACGTACTTGCTCCTTTTGTTAGATAATTTAGACAAATGTCTTTAGTGCTCGAAATCCAGGCTGAATTGCTACTAAATGAATCTGATGAACCTATTGTTAATAAATTATTATTCGGTTCTATTTTGTACAACACTTTGGTTGTTTTGATTTATTTTATTTTCACATAAGTCTTATATATTATATAATGTGAGCAAGGTGCTAATTATATGATGGTAAAAGATTTACCCTGATTCTACGATTATTTTTACGCCGTGCTCCACGACTAGCCTTGAATCTATAACCATCGGGCATATGGTCAAAAAATCGTGGCCAAGTTCAAATAAGCCAATATTTTTTTAGGTTACATTTGAAAAGTATTTTCTGCCAAAGAGCTGTATGTGTATAAATTGTTTTAAAGTATATATGTAGATTACTTATCTACTACTTGAAATAGTTAAAAATAAAATGAAAAATACAATTTTAAAGCAATATTCTTTACACATCTCGACAAAAGTTGTAGAAATGGCAATAAAATCACACCAAACTGAGTACAACACGTTAAAAGTCAACGGTCGTACGTGAATAGCCTATTGAGAAAATTGGTAGATACGAATTTTGTCTATGTTTGGCCGACAATAAAATAGGACGCCTTTACTGTGAATTATTTTTATTAATGTTGTCAGCCTTTCTCAGTGTACACGAAAAATGTTAAGGGTTTATTATTCCTTTTTTTGGAAACTTAACGCTGAAAATTGTAAATATATTTAATATAATTAAATTAATAATGTAATTATATTTAATGTATAAAATTGATTAAAAAAATAAGTCCCGCTGAGTTTCTTGCGCCGGTTCATCTCAAGTCTGAGGCATTAACTTTAGTGAACTGGTGGTAAATTATTTCACGTTCAAAAATGAAGCATATAACTTGTTATTTTGAATAAATTATATGAATTAGAATATAAGACTTCAGTTTTTCCCTTTTGAGGTACGGAACCCTCAAAATATTTCTAATTTTTTTTGTAATCTTTCTGCAATATTATTAAATTAGAAGTGATGATATTAGGTAGATACATCACGTAATAAATCATGATCTAGGTAAAGGCTTAGGCATACTTGAAGGGCGTACGAGTAGACGCAGCGTAGGCACGTTTCGGTACAATCCCTAATATCGACGGCTCCGTCCCTAATATTACTAGGCTTAGATTGCCCTAAACTTCCAACATAAATGTTTATATAGATTATATGTTTTTCATATGATATCACTTATATTTATGTATTTTTTTACTGTAGATATTTGACATGACATAAGACTAATAATATTCAGGCTGTCTAGACATCAATAAAAATATATTATTCTCTTAAAGCTTCACGATTTATCATGCACATAGCAGGGTAGGTAGAGGGAACCAGGTAACCTAGTATTAAGAAACTTCATTCTACTTAAGATACTTCCGCCCTTCTTTCCGCTGAATTCTGGAGACATTGCGTGTTGAGTGGCGAAACTCAACGCCGCGCTTCGCCTCGACACCAGGACGAAGAAATGGAAAAAGGTTCGATCTCCACTGCAGGAAATAAATAAATATTTCATTTCCTGGAGTGGGGATCGAATCTATAGCCAGTCGCGTTTACAGTAACACTTTATGCTAGTCAATACGCAATGCCTGCAGAAATCGACGGAAAGTGGGGAACGAAGAGTCTTAATTAGGTTTCCCTACTCGGACGTGTGCAGGATACAGCGTGAAGTTGATTTTGTTCTAATATAAAATTGATGAGTTTTTTTAAAAAAGATTTTTATAAAGACAGACAGACCTATATATGACATGTACATATAGATATCCGTAAGTACAGTCTACAAAACCGAAGAAAATGGCACCTGAGTGCCGTGCATAATTAAAACACAGACTTACATATCAACACGGTGATTGGTTACAAATTAAATAAATTTAGTTGTGGGTTCAATTATGGTTAATACAAATATTAATATTGATCATAGTTAATTCGTCATTAAGCTTTGTTCCTTAAATAAAAGCACTCTTTGTATTTATGTACCATATTGATAAAGCGCGGTACTAAAATACACTTTATAATCATACTACATAATATGTGTATTGTAAATGAATAAAGCTAAACTGTATTTTATTACAATATAAAGCTAATGTGTTTGTTTCGTTGAACGCATTAATCTCAGGAACTGTTAATCGTAATCTAACCTTAATCGTGTCGACGTCACCCTCTGTATCAGCGGTTAAAGTTATCATACACAACTCCTAGCTAATGCCTTTTAACTCCGCGGGCGGAGCTCTAGTGAAAGCTAGTATAATATTAAATGATACTCCTATAAAAAACATCTACCAAATAGCTTACCCCATTTTCCTTTTCAATTGAAAAACAACATTTCCCATAGGCTCTCTATAATTCAGTATTTTTATCATACAGGAAGATGGTTGTTGATACGAAATATATACATCCCTGGAGGCTATTACAAGTAAAGTACTGATATGTCGATTTTTTTTGTTTTATCTTTTGCTTATGCAGTAGATATTGATATTGTTATTGTTAGATGTATTACGGTTATTTTATTATATAGTTTCAGTTATTGTGCGCTCAATTTAGTCTTAAGTTATAATTTAAGAGTTAAATTATGAAGCTACCTTGGCGACAGTGGCACAGCGCCTAACGGTAAACATGGCGGTTGTGGGTTCGATTTCTACACGGGGGAATGATTATATTCAATTTATTTTCATTTTCATCACTAACAAAGCGCGACGTTGAATTCCCCAACTCAACACACAAACTAACTTTGACTACGAAAGAAGTTCCTACCCTCTATAAGACAACAAACATCGTATAATAAATAAATATAACAAATGATAACGATATTATCATTTATAAACAAAGTAAATAAAATCCTAATTGAACCCTTTAGCTTCGAATAATTTTATATTCCACTTGAAAACGTGTTTTTAGGATTCTGTTGCATAAAATATTGCTTGAGATTTAGCACATTTTCAAAAACCACTGTTACACAGCCGTAACGTTCGCGTTAGCCGATTGGGACGTTATGGCGCAGAGTCTAATTGTAAACGTGACAGTTGTATGTTTGATTATCACTTGGAGGTATGGATTATTTTCATTTTCTTGCTTTGGGGTAACAAGACAAACATGACATTAAGATTCGCAAGGTTCGTGCCCACGATGCTATAAGTAATATACAATATGATTCTGACTGACTAAAAACTGTAAATATCACATGGTCATTTATACAGTATCCTTAAAAAAGAGTATTTTCATTTTTGCCACCATGAAACCCTTTATATGCGACTACGACTCGAACTTGTCCACTTTTTTATTCAAGTCACGTCTCTCTTCCTGATGAAGGGTCGGTCTTTACTGATGCGATCGGGTTCTGTGATACCACAACGGTTTCTAGTTGACTGAATGTAATGAAACTTGTATAGAATTATCAATTTTACTCATATTTTCGTTATATGAATTTGGGGAAGCATAACATATTATAGTTTTAGACTTGTATAACTGCTGGCCTACGACCAAATTGACTTCTGAATACATTTTTTCTTTATGTAAAATGATTTTTATATGACTACACGCTACCTGTAACTTTGTTTACGTAGAATTTTCAACAAAATACGTAAAATTATCCGCCCCACAGTCATTTTCACCTTACTCCTAAAGATAATATTTATAACTTCAACGTTTTACACCAAAAAGTCCCCGTTGTGTTTCGTAGCTTAACACCGCACTTTATCAGTCCCAGTGCGAACAATAAATTGAGTAAGAATCGAACCCGCAACCATCATATTTACTTTAAGACTACACATCCAGAATGCGACAGAAAATAAGAAACGAAACTATAGGAAAATGGGAACGGAGTGTCTTAACGCTAAGTTTCCAGGTTTCCTTTGCCACCATGCCACTATCACATAACGTGACCTTTAAAGGCAAAATGTATATCATAACAAGATCAGGCCTAAAACTTGTACACAAACTTTATGATCCCTCACAAAATAACGTTTTCAAAGAGTTATATCGAGCGCTGCAGGGTTACTCCCTCCACAGATCGGTCAAGGAGATAGGTTAGACGATTTTATAGACACCTTATTCACTTATTCGATATTTACGTGTTAGATAGAAAATTGCTGTACCAACTTTTATTAGAAGTTTGGAAATTATTTGAGTATTTTTATTATAATTGTATCGTTTTTTTTTTAGCTTCTCGCTCTATCCTCCTAAAGAGTATAGCAGACTAGGAGAGATAGTTTAGTGTTAGGACACTCCATTCTCTGCATTTCGCTCGCATTTTAATTAATGAGTATTGATCAAATATAGAGCTATAATATTAAAATAACATTTCAGTGTAAATGTATCCATACTCATTAAGACAGTTTCGTTTCTCACTTTCCGCCGAATTCTGAAGACATTGTGTGATGGGTGGCGGAACGGTGGTTTTGAGCTCCACCGATCAGCGAAATTGCAGAACACTGTATTAACACTGTAAGTTTTGCCTCCCTATTAAATATCCAGGATAAAACGAGAAAATGAAAGGCTTTAATTTTTACTTACTTTGGGGTTACTTCTCTAAGATTTGAATCCATGACGGAATAATCTGTTTTTTATTAAATACCTACATAAGATAATTTTAGGATGAGATTAATGTTTAAATATTATTTTACATATCACATGCCAATGTTAATAAGCTGAGGCCGACGTGACGTGTTGGTATAAACACGTCTCTATTAAAGCGAGAATTGTTAGAAAATGGCGAACCCCGAGATGTAGTATCTAAAAATGTACTAATGTAGTAGTCAAAAAACTAGCCCATTAATTATATTATTGTAGAATTTCGACGTTCTAATGAAATTGAGACCATTTATAAAATTAATGTCTATGAAAAGAAAACTTAAGACGTATCCGAACTCAATGAATGAAGTAAAGTTTGAATGACTAGAACTTTTACCATAAGAACTTTTCAATAGCGTTGAACTTTTAATTATACATCTTATGTAATATATAATGAATATTTTCTTTTGATTTTGTGTAGACAGCTCTACTCCAGTTACGTGTCTTATAATCAGTTTCGCCAGTTGTTTTTTATTAATAGTATGGCATAATAAAAAATTACATTTCTTATATAAAATTGCTAAGACACAATGTAACTTATGTTTAATTACGATTATTCATTTGTGCATTAGTATCGAGACTTTTTCCAAATGTACAACAAATATAGCAAATTAGGCGGTGGAGCCTTACGTCGCACTTTGTGTGTAAAGAGCAGACGATATAGTAAATAGGTACTTGTAACATTTCCTCATTATAACAAAATTTATAGAAAAAACCAGTAAAAGTTAATAAATAAAAATATTCAGTATCTTTATTCAAGTACTACGAATTAAGGTGAATAGAAATAGAATATAGAAAAAAGCAACTTCTCCTCCGAACTTCTCAACAGATTGACTCTTTTAATTTAAAGTTGGCTATTTTATATGAAACTCAAATAGCGATTTCAATAGTGCAAGTTGAAAAGAGACTCTTCCATAAAATACCAAGTATTGGGTTTTTATTGCAACGGAATAAAAATATCTATAAGAAGCCAATTTGTACTGCAACTATTGAAAATAGTTAATTACATTTTTTAGAAAATAAGTTGTATTTCAATCTTTAACGGGTTTTTTTCATGAAATCCATGAAATTGGAAAAGCTAAATGTAGCGTAAGAAGCTTTGTTTTGTAAATGCGCTACAAGGTTTTACAATTTCATTAAATTATTATTTTTATTTTAAAAACAACTTACCTTTTAAGAAGAATAAAAAGTAAAAAAAAAATTAAGTTAAACGGTTTTATATTGCAGATAAATGTACTAAAAGCTAAAAAATAATTTCATGGAAATTATGATTACTAAAATAAAATAGTGGGGCACGACACTTGCTACTTACCACTAGGTGGGTGGAGTCTCATGCCATGTCTTTCGATTGTAGATATTGGACGCTAGCTATTTTTTAGCTTTTAGTACATTTATCTGCAATATAAAATCGTTTAACTTAAAAAAAATATATTTTTTATTTTTCAATTTTTAGTTTGTATTTCTCATTCTATTCAATTCGTTGAGTCCCTCATTATTTCAAGGTTAATGGATAATGTTACGGTCGACCCCCCCAGAGGTCCAATAGAGGGGCAAGGCTATGTACAACAAGATGTGCCTGAATCTTGAGGGGAAAACTCTAACGACATATCATTTTTATCCACCCTAATGCTATATAGTTCTCGGCGCGCTTTTACCTTTTACCTTATATATATACTGCGTTATACTTACCGACCTTACTTACGTATTTTGATACCTATATTGATGGAATTGAAAACTACTTTACCCGCCATTTTGTAGCAATGGTTTTGATTTTGTATAGTGCACTGAATTCTTCTTGACAAGCCCTTTCATTTGATACCCATATTGATGGGATTGAAAAAAGACTAAGTTGTCCGCCATCTTGTAGCGGCGGCCATCTAGGATTTTGATTTTTTATAGTGCACTGAATTCTACTAAACAAGCCCTTTCATTTGATACCCATATTAATGTGATTGAAAAAAAACGAAGATGTCTGCCATCTTGTAGCGGTGGCCATCTCGGATTCACAATAATATTGAATATGGATAATTGTATTGTCACCAGAATCAAAGGCGTATACCAAATTTCAGATCGATCGGTTAACGGGAAGAGGGTTAAATTTCAATTACTAAATTTGACCCAAACAAACAAACGGGGTGAGTTAAATAAAACCGTTTAATAAAAATATTGATTTTCCTCAAAACTGTGATTTTATTTTCATCTGCTACAGCAGTTAATGGAGGCAAGCAGGGCTGTTAGACTTACATTGGATAAGGAGAAAGCTAAAATCATAACAAATATGGCAGAAATAGCTATGGTATCTAAGAAAAAATAATTAATATGCACATCTTGTCATGCATCACGTACAGTTGCTAATCTTGAGCTTTATCTCGGAATATAATAATGAAATTAAAAACGTGGCTAAAACAGGGATGGAAATAAGTATGCTCGGTCAGCAACCACGTAATGATTAAATCAAAAGGTTGAAAGATGATATTGAAATTATTGGAGGTACAACCAGGCCTGGAAAGCAATAATAGCAATGATTAGAGAAAGCCTGAAGCACGCTGTTCATTAAGTCGGGAGTAAATTAAGACAAAATTATAAAAATAATTATTTATTTATGTTAAATGAAGCTTAATATCAGCAATAAAGGACACACACAAAGGTGCAATAATATCAAAATTTTATAGGAAATTGCACAGAAATTGTAAATTGTAAAAAACTTGATTCAACTGCATTTACATGTCGTCCAAAGCGGTCAAGAGTTTTATTACGCTCCACTCAAGATCAGAACAAAAGAATGCCCCCGTACGCCGACGGCTGGCACTGTGCGACTCGACTTACTAATATTTAAGAAACGGCACGCATTTTTGCTTTATTTTTATTTTATTTTGAGAAATCTTCATCCACTATGTCAATCAGCACTTAATTTTATTTGTTCTAATTTGTTAAGACACTCCGTCAACAACTTTCCGCTCGCTTTATAATTACGCGTTGAGTGGAGTAACTCAACGCCGTGCCTTTGTCCTGTAAGCTTACCAGAGCGAGAAAACGATAATAACGCATGTTTTCATCTGAAGACAAACAAAACAAACAATTTCTCATCAAATAAAAATATAATTTATTTTACTATACTATAAAAGTATTTTACTTTGAAATTGATTAAAATTGCTGAAACCCCTGTATAAGGGGTGTTCAATAACACGGGAGGTCAGGCCGCTCAATACATAATGCAAGGCCTTTCGACGCCTGCTTGCTCTTATGTAGATAGTAGTATTGGTTTTACTGACGCTTGTACGAGAGGCATTAACATATTGGATGTCTGTACATCGATTTGTTTTTTAATATTCATGCATTTATTTAGATTTACTTAAGTATTTTAAAATATTGTTCAGATAAATCGGTAGTACCAAAACGTGGTGTTGAATTCCATTATTCAAATCACTACCACAAAATATCTTGAATGTTTGCGGATAGCGGAGAACGAAGTGATTTGACACTAAGTTTTCCGTGTTATGTGATAAAAAAATGGAGTTACTAATATATTCTACACATCTAGGAATTGCATAGAATATTTTTAATATTATTACGTATGTATATATTGTAGAAAGAAAAATAAAATTTCCGTTTTTCGCTTTCCATAATTTTTATCACTCTTTATGTTATCAGTGCTCCATATTTTTTAATTCTAAATGAATTTAAATTGATTAATAGATAATCTTTAATCCTTAATAGAGTATCCAAAACTTCCGTGTGTATAATAAAATACTTTTCCAACTATACTATAATTAAAAAGAAACAAAATGCACCGTTGAATTCCGCCATTTAACATGCAAGAACGAATTATCTTGACACTCGCTTTCTTTGTTCATACTGTTAAATGCGGGATAAAGTGTGAATGTAAAAATAATAAAAAATAAAATATATATTTAAAATAAAATAATCTATAATTATTTAAAATGTTACAAATTCAGTGTATGTTTTTCAATCAAATTAATAACGTATCAAAAAACGGTCGTTCCAATAATAACGATAATTGATACGCAATTTAAGAATTGGAAGGAAAAACAAAGCGGAGGCATAAATAAGAAATTGCTCTTTTACATTTTCCTTATGATATTTTAATTTCTTCTCATAAATATTTTTGTTGCGATGTTTGAGTACATAATTCTAAGTTATAACATTTTTTTAATAATAATTTGGTTTGTTCGGCTTGGCGCCTGCTTTACCCTGACGCTGTTTTTTGTATAGTAAACAAGAAGGAAGGCAGAGCCTAGGCTAAATTCAGCCTATTTTTGCAGAAATTGCGAAAAGTGCTTCTTATATGACCTCCCTCCAGTATCTTTGATATTAAATTTCCGAAGTTTTTCGTTCGACATGCCCAAGCCAGCTCATCTCATTCTCACCGTGATATCGTCGCTAATATTTGCCATTTTATGTATCTCTCTCATTGCGGATTCGATCAGCTAAGCTGATTCCGCACATTCTACGAAGAGATCGCAACTCCACAGCATTCATTTTTCTTTCATTCTTTTTCTGTAATATCCATGTTTCTCTGCCGTCTAACAGCGTCAATCGTTTTTTTTTTTTAATTTATTTTTAAATTTAATATGGCAAAACATTGAACTGAATTGAGACATTCCAAAAAAAGGAAAATATTACTTCGTTAATGAAAATTATTGTCTTTTTCAACATTTAGATACATTTATAGTGTAAAAGCAAAACAAGTTTTAGATATCACAGCAATAATGTTATTTAAACTGAAATCGATAAAGTTTCTTGCACAGTGTCAACAAAGTAATACTCCATAGAATATTGTTTGTAGAAACAACTTGAAATTCCCTCGACATTAGCTGAGGTTGCGCACACCTTAGATTGTTCTTATTAAATACTTTTACGGAAAAAATGAGACCGTCGTGGAGCAGCGGCATCCATTTCGTTGATTTCGTAGCAAGAGAATTCACCTTGGAGCCGCCTCTCAACACGCAATGTCTCGAAACGGAGAGAGAGCCCTACCTAGTCTAGGCTAGATTCCCTCTACCAACTCTCCGCATAGCAAATGTGAAGCTACAAAAAATAAGATCATTATCGTGTATGGAACATTGTCGAAAGTTAGGAAATCTAAAAAAAATGTACGCCGTGCTATTTTTATACTATTCTTTTTTCCACAGAATTAAAATTAAAATTTAAATATGTTGACCAACGTAGCAACATATTTTTGTCTTTTAAATATTTTTTTATATCTTTTAACATATTAATATTTTTAAACAGCCTTGTCGCAGACATGTAGAATGCTTTCCGTTGAGAATAAACAATCTATCATGAGCATTACTGGCACTTTTTCCTGAAGACACGAGTGTACGATAAAAATGAGAAATATTTTTATTGTTGGATTATTCAAAAACTTTTTGAGCGATCGATAGTTCGAAGTACTTTTAGATCCGTGTAGGTAATAGTCCTTTATATTAATGTATTGTACAAAATGATAATGCTTTTTTTTCAGCTTAAAATATATTTAATACTGTATAACAGTATGTGTAGAGAGATTATAATATTAAAACATTCCATTCTCTTTTTTCAGTAAGTTTTTGCATATTAAGTTTTAAATCCATTGGAATAAATTAAATTTTTCATAAAGCGATCAATTATTTACTCTGTTCATTACTTTTAGTCTAAGCTAAAGCGCTTTAACGACATTAAATTGAATCATTGAAATGTGGGTTCAATTCTCACCCCGATATATGAATTATTCCTATTTGCTTGCTCTAGTTTAAGTTAGATCTAGTTCTAGATCACTTGGTTTTGGATTCCGCCACTTAACACGCTTTGTTGCCAAAATTAGGCGAAAAATGGGGAACATAACTTGTGTATAAGTGTCTTAACATTAGGTTCCCTCTGCCTTTCCTATGTATGCAATTCAGCGTGAAACTGAGACAAATTTTAAAACTTTCACTTACCAAAATGAAATTTTACTTACACCCAGCAAGAAAATCTAAGCAATGCACTATTCACCTGCAACGGCAATCGAAAGCTTAAAAGCTCGGCTTTCTTTGTATCATTTTATTCCGCTGAGATTTTGCTCGAGAATTGCACAAACACAATTTCACGCCTTAACTCGGAATCGAGGAAATGTGATATTTAAATTGCGATAGAAATTCAATTGTTAACACTTTGGAACACTCTTGTTGACATTATGTAGTATTCTAGGCAGCTTCCCGCTGTATCCTGCATGTGGTAGAGTAGGCAGAGGGAACCTGGTAACCTAGAGATAAGATACTTCGTTCACATTAGGATCCCGCTTTCCGCCGAATCAACGCCGCGCTTTTCCTCGTTACTAGAGCGAAGAAATGAAAACTTTAAATATTTTATTTTTTCGAGTGGAAATCGAACCCACAACCTAAAGTGCTTACAATTAAATAAGTGTAATTGAAATATATTGATAAGCGGAATCACACCATGCTACCGTGCCGTGATAACCCTAAAAAATGTGTATCAATATAATTAAATAAGCCACATTCTTCATTTGGTAAAGCACTTACTTGTAATGAGTCTATTATTTCACTCTAATGCCCTTTCTTTTATTTATCTGTAAAACAACCGGCGCTGTGTAAATTATACTAAGGTCATAATGAATGGCGGTGTTTTTATGTAATGAGATACTTACTTGACTTACAATGTCGGCTAGGCATTATAATTAAAGTCAGATGTTTCAGTCACATATTTATGTAGGTTGTAAGTCTTAAAAATAATATAACAGAACGGAACTCAACGCCGCGCACATTTTACAATGACATACACTGTGGAATATCTAGGAGTATATTACAAAAACATATAAATAGTGAGCCTTATTAGACGTACCAATAACTATTATTTTAAATCTCACTTCTCTACTACATTATATCTATATACTAGCGACCCTCTTGCGGCTTCGCCCGCTTTAACTACTGGATTATTCATGTAATGTATGTTTGCAAAGCACTTAAGATAATGTGAAAATTAATTAAACCCTTAAGGAACCCGCATTTTTGTAGTTTCAACAAGGATTTTCCAATTGTTTTACATAGCAAGGATTTTTTAGTAGGTGCCGTAATTTTAAATCTGTGCTACTAATCTTTTCAAGTACTTATTAAAATATATTTAAATGACTATTTTTAGATAGTTAAATGACTATTTTTAAACGGAAGAAATTATAAACAAAAACCTACCTACTAATAACTACTACAAAAAATGTGAATCCAAATATATCGCGCTTAAATAATACATTGAACTCCAATTATCCAATACGTGCAAACGCATCTAACTAAATCTTCGTTGCTATAGAGGCAGCCGGGTTTTTTTTTTCGAGCTTGTGGTTAATGCTGAAGGGGGTATTCTGTCCCTGATGAAAAGCAAGCACGACGTGGCTGCCTATGAGGAAAATTAAATAGAATGCATGGGCCGGGAATCGAACCCGGGCCGCCCGCGTGGCAGGCGAGCATTCTACCACTGAACCACCGATGCGTGTAAGGCAAGCGGGCACGGCGGACGCATGGCGAGTGGCGAGCCGTTTCGCAGCAAGGATTTTTTTGATATTGTAACAACTTCTAAAGTACTTATTAAAATGAAAAACAGTAAAAGACAGTTTTGGTCTACATTAAATGGCCAACGTAACTAATGTACTTATTTATATGCTGAGAGTAAGGGATAAGTGAAACTTGAGTAACATACAGCTGAAGTGTCAACGGCGGGATGTGTCAACAATTAAATACGTTTTTCTGTAAAACTATTCGCAATTTCGAAATATTGTAAAAAGCAAATTTGATCTTCGTTTAACGTAGAAAATTTATAAAGTATTTTAAAGGATAACGATTTATACCATTACGGAAAAATATCCCTCACAATAAAAAATATATTGAAATTATTATTTTTAGACAGAAAAATGATTACTACGCGCTATTCTTAAAAGATACGAATATGCTCTCGCGGACTTTTTTGTAGATCTTATTAAGAGGAACAATACTCCAGTACATTTTTTTCATGTAGTACTTACCATTAGAGCAGCGCATGCGCGAAAGTGTCTCAACGGGTAGGACTTTATACACATTTATCGTATTTATGTTAATTTACATAAGAATGTTCAAATAATATATATAAACCTTCTATGAAAAACACTCGACTTAATGGTGAAGACCGCATCAAAATCCGTTGGGTGGTTTAGAAGAAGAAGAGTTAGAAACAACAGACAGACACGAAAAGCGACTTTGTTTTATAAGATATCTATATATATAAAAGGACTTGTCCTCACTGACTGAGGTAAGACGCACGCACAGCCGTAACCGCTGTGCGTAAAAACGTGAAATTTGGGCAGATGTTTACTTTCGTAATCTGGACATCCACTAAGAAGGGATTTTGAAAAATTTTTACCCTAAAGGGGTGAGAAAGGGGTTGAAAGTTTGTATGGAAAAGAAATTAAATCGGCATCGATTTTCATAAAATTTTAAATTTAGATTTTTAAAAGTATTAAATTGAACACGTGTTTCATCGTTTTCTAGAATTCTCCCCCTAAGGGTGCAAATAAGGGGTTGAAAGTTTGTACGGAAAAATCTTAAAAACGCCCGGATTATTATAAAATTTTAAATCTAGACTCTTAAAAATATTTAATTGAACATGTGTTTCATGGTTTTATAGAATTCTTCCCCTAAGGGTGCAAATAAGGGGTTGAAAATTTGAAATTTAGACTCTTAAAAATATTTCATTGAACACATGTTTCGTGGTTTATTAGAATTCACCCCTAATTACGCAAGCGAAGCTGCGCGCGTCCGCTAGTCTTCAATAAATTTCCAGAATAACCTATATATAGCAAACATAGTAGGTATATTTATACATATATACTATAGGATATGGTTATTCACAAACTATTTATCAATACACAGGTGCATCTTCGAAGCAATCACTGAAATTAGAGACTGCCAGTAGTCAGAGCGACAATTCATGTATGTAGAACTATATATGTATACTAGCGGACGCGCGCAGCTTCGCTTGCGTATTTAAGGGTGAATTCTAATAACCCATGAAACATGTGTTCAATGAAATATTTTTAAGAGTCTAAATTTAAAACTTGATAAAAATCGGTGGCGATTTAAAGATTTTTCCATACAAACTTTCAACCCCTTATTTGCACCCTTAGGGGGTGAATCTAGAAAACCATGAAACATATGTTCAATTAAATATTTTTAAGAGTCTAAATATCAAATTTTATAAAAATCGGTGGCGATTTAAGAATTTTCCCATACAAACTTTCAACCCCTTATTTGCACCCTTTGGGGGTGAATTCTAGAAAACCATGAAACATGTGTTTAATCATGTACGTTTAAGAGTGTGAATTTGAAATTTTATAAAAATTGGTGACGATTTAAAAAAAAACCTATACAAACTTTCAACCCCTTATTTGCACCCTTAGGGAGAGAATTCTAGAAAACGATGAAACACGTGTTCAATTAAATACTTTTAAAAATCTAAATTTCAAATTTTATAAAAATCGGTGTCGATTTAATTTTTTTTCCATACAAACTTTGAACCCCTATTTCACCCCTTTAGGGTTAAAATTTTTCAAAATCCCTTCTTAGTGGATGTCCAGATTACGAAAGTAAACTTTTGTCCAAATTTCACGTTTCTACGCACAGCGATTACGGCTGTGCGTGCGTCTTACCTCAGTCAGTGAGGACAAGTCCTTTTATATATATAGATTATATAGATGGTACTAGGCCATATTATATATTTAAATGGTACAAAATATTTAATATTTTCATTTCTTCGCTCGGCAAAGAGTGGTGTTGAGTTCCGCCACTCAACACGCAATATTTCTAGAATTCGGCGGAAAGTGGAGAAGAACACGTCCGTTGGTCTTAATGGGAACGGAGTATCTTAACATCAGGTTCCCAGGTTATAAATCCACAATATCACATCTTCTGAGTGGAAATTGAATCCACAACCATCACATTTACAGTTACACAATTGCAACTTTTCAACACGACAGCCCATTTAAATCTTAATAATCATAAAGCTATAGATAACAACCTCTTCGATGCTATCATTAGTTAGGTATCAAAGTTCAGATCTCGAACGTGACCACGCTTAATCTTTCTAATCTATTGCTTAAGATGTGACGTATGCCTATATCATTTGTGAAGGTTACACTGAATGTTTTACTACTTTCTTTCAGTTTAATTGTACGTTTATTTTCAAATGATTATAACACTTACTTTATTTTATTTATTGTTAGATATCAATGAAGAAAATCTATCCTTTAGAGTTAATAACTGTATCAATAACTATATAACATTTTTTTAGCATTTTCATGTTTTCCCCCACATTTTAGTGTGAGCAGGATTGGAACCTGCTCTCTAAGGCACTCCCTACTCGCCGCCCAATTTTCAAGACACACGCCTTGCTTAGCGGAAATAATCTTAAAAATAATGCACATCCCAAACAAATCTTCCAATCAATTAATAATCTCTAATTTTTTTCATCCTTAAAGTCTAAATAATATTTTTATTTAGACTTTAAGGATGAAAAACTATCCAAACATTTACACAATTCAGATATACAAAAAACATAACACGTAGCAAAACAAACATACATTTCTTACCCAAAATTGGTAGCTATAAACGTTAGTATGCAAACATAACATCATTGTCCAAACAACGCCCCAAGTAGCCGAGGTCAGTTGACACAGGTTGATGAATCGTCAGCTCTGCTTCCACTCTATTGGGTGTTTGGGGATTGATATTACTGGATTCATATTTGTTTTACGATTTTGTTTTGGAGGATTTGCTAAGTTGACTTTTACTTGATTTTACTACTTTTTGCCACTAGAAAATGTAAAGGTATCAATACTTACAAAATTTACATTTTAAAACCTATCCATTCAGTCTCATTTATTTATAGAAAATGAAGTAAGTGTTGAGGCCAGTTGTGGTGCAGCAGAAGAGTGCGACTGAAAACGCTACAGGTTATGAGTTCAATTCCCTATAAGGAATTAATACTTAATATTTTTATTTCTTCACTCTGGTAACGAAGCAAAAAGCGCACCGTTGAGTATCATGCCTGTTGTGGCGCAGGGGGCGACAGGCAAAGAATGTACCTGTACACGCGACGATAACGAAATGTTTAATATTTTCATTTCTTCTGTCTGGTAACAAAGCCAACCGCGCGCCATTACGTACCGCCGCACAAGGCGCGAAAGAGAGAAATATAAGAGAGAAAGTATCTCGTAGGAAGGGAGTGTCTTACTCTTAACACTAAGTTTTCAGGTTCCCTTAGCCAACCTTGCTACATGATTAATACAGCCTGAAAGTAAAAAAAATATATGTATGTATTAAAATACATATAAAAACAATTGAAAACCTCACTCAACGAAATTTGTACAGTAACAGAAGATAAAAAACCTGCTGATGCTATACTGGCCTGCGCAAACACTCAAGTCCAAGCTTGGACGTTTTGATTGTAGCGTTTGTTTAGGTGACATATTCGTTTCAGTTCTTCGTTGCTTAGCATAAATGAATTTTCATTTTCCATATTTCGCAATCCACCATATTGTATATTTTGTAGCATTTATAATAAAAATATGATTTATCGGCGCCTGTAGAAAGATTCAGAAGACAAACTATTACTGGGAGCGTTTGTTGTAAACAATAATATTACATAGACATATCGATCGAATGCAGTTTTAGCTATTGTCATTTGGTAAATTTTCTGTAATATTTAATATTTGTTTTATTTCAATTGATTTATGAAAATGTGATCAATAACAACTCCAGCACAGCTAGTTTTATAATAAACTAGTGGACCCGGACGCGGCTATGCCTGCTTGAACTATATATATACTATTTATTAGAATGTTATACAGTAAACTATAATTTCAATCTAGATAAAATGCTAAAAGTGACTATTATATTTATTTTCATAAGGATGAATATCAATATGTCGCGGTAACGGTTGCGCAGCGACGCGACCGTTGTTATTAACATGGCAGAATAAATTGCATGTCAAATTAGAAAGTACTTTAAAATATATTAGTATATACGAGTAATGTAATGTTATATAGCCTATAGCACTTCTGAAGAATGCAGCTTTCACACAAAACTAAAACAAAGTAAATCGGACAAGTAGATCCAGAGATCTTAGCGTTCAAACAAACAAACAAACAAACTCTTCCGCTTTATTATATTAGTATAGATTTATATTTCAATTCGGAATACATTCCACTAATTTACATTAATGATACTTTGAGTAATTTTTAATGTGCGTAAATAATTTATAATTATAATGAAGTTTATTATAAAAAAAGTAAAAATATTTTATACAGATTATTGAAGCATGGCGCGGTGATACAAGTGTGTAAACACGACGTTTGTATGTTCGATTCTTATTTTTACTCTCTTTGGGGGACTAAATTATGTTTTATAGTTGAATTTGCGCTATTCAACAAGCAATACCTCGAAAATTTGGCGAAAAGTGTGGCGAAATGAAGTGTCTTAACATTAGGTTCCCTCTGCCTCCCTGCTATAACCAAGATATAGCATGAGGTTAAAAAAAAGTAATTATTATAAAAAAACTCGTATAGGTATTACAAAATGGCGTCGAAGTCCCAGCACGTGATACGCCCACAAAGTTCCCTGTGTAAGTCTATTATGGACACAAAATTACGCGGATCACGCAACAAAAACTTATAAGTTGTGTATGAAACTAAAGTAATATTAATGAACGTTTGTTATAAGTACGAAATATTGTCAATAATACCGTTATTGCCGTTATTGGTTTTACTTTATATGGAGCTTATCTGAGATTCGAATAAAGGGTTTATCTATTTCAATAAAGTTACCCCACTTTTTTTGTTTTATGTTAGGTGGCAGGGAGGGGAGTATATATATAAAACAAGATAATGTAATATTACGATAATTATATTAATAATTCATTGGTTACTTCTGGTACTCACCAACGAGTACTCTAATTAAGAGCTCAATATCAAATGACAAATCAATAACAAAATTTGATTTCTTTTTTAAAAAAGTGAAATAAAATTAAAACATTTTTAAAATCATAATCATCGTATCGATTACATTTAAAATATAATAACAAAAAAAAGATAATGATAAAATAAAATAAAAATATGGATAATATAAAAATAAACTTTACTTGATCTCTCAGGTACTTCAAGTAAAGTTTTTAAAATTTAAAACTTTTAAATTCTCACATAAGCTTCAACTAAAATTAGGTATTCCAGTCATGCTTGTGCGGAATTTAGATGCCCTTAGATTAAGTAACGGTAACATGTCCCACCATCCTGGTCGGAATTGAAAAAGAATAATTAAAAAAAAATAATAAATTAAATCAGCTTCACGCACACAGCAGGACCATTCATCAGAAGCCAGTCCTTCATTCATCAGAAGCTTTCGCAACCGGCATGTATCAATAATAATAAATTAATTTTTTGGTAATATTCAAAAACTACGCGGACCAAGTTGCGGGTAGTATATAGTATTCCATAAAAAAAAGTCAAGTTGCTTGCTGACGCGATGCTTCGTCATTTGCAGCGACGACTTAGCTGCACAATGGTCCGTGTGATTGCTCTCACTGATTTTAGAATTTAAAATACGAGATGTAGGCGATAAGATAGTTTCAATTTGTACACTTCTGTAATTTGCAGAATAGATCACAAAATTATAATATCCTTCATTCTCTTTCATTTCACTTTAACTAGTAGTAATAATTCAGAAATGATTATTATATTACCGGCAATAAAATATATATTTATATTCAAAACTACGTGAAGTTAACATTCTTTTAAAAACTTTTCAAAATATTATTTTTACTCTGCCCCTCTCCTTTAATCCTATATGTATATGAGTTTTCTTCTTTTTCATTTATATCACTTGTTTAATAATAGAGTAGAGAGGTAAGAGAGGCAGGAGGAGACCGCGGTCGACCTTCGAAAACACAATATCAAGTTATAAGTTATAAAAAATCGCTATGGTTTACATTTTAAGCCAATCTTCAGCAAAGCGTAAAGTCGCTGTCAATCAACGTTGAAGTCACCTCGAGGATTTATTGATGGGCCCTAATGGATTATCAACACTATAAATATATAAAGAAAAAAGTGATTTCTTATCGACATATCTGTATCAAAAGATAACACATTAATTATAATATACACTTTTGGCACATTTCGAATTTGTCTGACTAAAGAATATAATAAAGTGTGGAATTAGAAAATTTTAAATATGGCATACCTTACCTGCAGCAGTGTTGTCATGTAGAGAGACCTAGTGCTATGACATTTTGGTCCCCATTTTCCACTCAATTTGAATTGAGTGAATTTGAGCTAATTGGATGAAGTCAACGCCGCGGTTTGTCTTATTATGAGAATAATTTGTGAGCGGGAAAATGACAACAATTTATTCTAGCGCTGCGCCATGACGGCCATACTCTAATAAATATGGAAAATATTGAAACATATCAAGAAAATGAATAAGATTCTATTCGAACGAATCAGTTTATCACCACAATATATATCTATGGCGGAGCGAAGTAAAATTGCTGATACATAATAACGAATATTATTATATTATATACGTATATAGGATAGTGGGTTTATGGGCGACGCAGATGCGATCAGAAATATGGCCCTCTTATAGTTTATTGGCATTTTGGTAATAAATCAACAATATAAGTAATAGGTAGCTTTGTTTATGTGTAGGGCGTATGATTCAATTTTGTGTCTATTTTCCGGTCAGCAGACTATTTAAATAATTAAATTTAGGCCGTCTCTGCTCAGCGATGCACGTCTATGATTAAATACGACGGTTAAAGGAGAAAAATTAATATTGGGATATACACAATATATACAAATGTATATATTGTGTATATCCCAATAAATTCTATAAAGATGATAATAACTTAAAAAAAATATATACATATTAACATTTTTAAAATGTCTGCACTAAAAAAAAATATCATAGGATACGTAAAAAAAAATTAAGTAGCCGGAAAGTTTGCTGAACATACTGTTTAACCATAGCTCGGAATAACATCTTAATAATGCTGCAAATATCCTTACAGAGATGCCTAAAGCAAAATAAGCTGTAAATTCTTTTTTATGGATAAAGACAGGCAAACGAGCTTACGGGTCACTGATAGTAAGTGTTCACCGCTGCCCACGACCTCGTGCATCATCATAGCTAAAGGTGCGTTGTCGGCCTTTAAGGTGCAGATAGACGCGCTTTTTGAAAGGTCCCAGGTTTTATTGACCTGGAAATACTGCCACACAGTAGTGGAGTGCCATGCATCCAGATACTGTTCGGTTAGAAAATTTGGGGGCAGATAATAGTTCAAAGGCAATGTAATGCTAGTACTGACACTGTTTCATAGCAGCGAAACACAGATATTACAGAAAAAGAATGAAAGAATGATGAATGCTGTACAGATATGATTTACTCGTGGGATATGCGATGTCAGTTAAGCTGACTGTATCTGCATTGAAGAAACATACAGAATGGCAGATTCTGGCGTGGATATCACGGTAACAATAAAGAAGAATGTGCTCAGATGGCTTGAGTAACGTCAAGAGAGTAACTGATGAAAGAATAGCTGAAAAGATTTAGTGGGGGGTTACAGATACAGGGGTAGACCTGGGTTGACCTTCGAAAACACAGTATCAATGATACTGGAAGAATAAAGCATGAGCCCTGGAGGACATGTATGAGGAAGTCAATGACTTTGAATGTAAATTCGAGATTCGTTAAAATAAAGTGTGATTCCAATCCATATTATGGAAGTGAGGGAGAAGCTAGAATTAAGTAGGTACCCCAGTTTTCCGTCATTGAGTATTGTGTGGCAGAACTTAATACTGCGCTTTGTCTATGAGAACGGAGACAAAAAATTATAATGATGGCATGTACATATAACAAAGTATATGATTTAGTAAATTACTAAAATTATACAACCGTACAAAATTATACAAGCGGATCCGATATCATTATAATGAGAGAGGAGAAAATGCATACAAGGATATTTTAACACATATTTAATACTTTACTGATTTAATATTAAATATTTTCACCTAACTTATTAAAATGTTGTTTAATTTCATTCTTTTAATAATTCTTTTAACAACGATGCAAGTCCGAAGGTATTAAGATTATTTATTTTATACTGAAACAGAGATATCTATTTCTTCAAATTAATTTTGTAAACGCCAAATGCGATTCTATTCTAATTTGCAATTGAAATTATTTAAAACGACCGGAGAGGCGTTTTACTTAGAAATTTAGCTTTTTGAACGATCATCGGAATGCTTAACATTTCTTAAATGATCCCTTCATCTTCATAAATAAACTTGAATGACAAACAATTTTGCTTAAACAACAATGGATAAAGATAACTAAACAAGGAACTACTTATTGGAAGCCTTAGTATATCTTTGTAGCTTCAAATATTCGCATTTTTTATATTCCAGCAAAAAAGGAGAGTAGGTAGAGTGTTAAGACACTGCGTTCTCCACTTTCCGTAAAATTTCCGAAATGATAGCTAGGCTTTCAATGTACCACAACATTCCCCATTTGCTATATTGGTTACGTTTAATACCATTCGACCCAGTTAAGAGCGAGGGTGGTTGGTACAAATCCTAATTCGATAATTCTTGTGCTATGACGGTCTTAACGTAGGGCAGTAAGGATGTTTTTTTTATTATTTTCAATAAAAATATACATAAATAGATGAATAAAGGCCGTTTTCCTATTTATAGAGAATGTTTAAAATGATGTTACATGTTTTATTACAGCCATTCAAAGCAACTGGCGTCTTTATATTATATCGTATTTTAGACTTGGAGTATTGTTTATGATATTTTAACGAGCTTACAATAAAGTGCCGTTGAATTCATTTCTTAACTTATTATAGAATTATTACAATTATGGTTCATTTAAAAATATTGTCTTTTTACGTTTAACGTTTTGTCAAAGAGTAGGCAAAGTGACTATACTCTTCTAGAGCGGGGATATTATGTCAATACACCATTTCGCGGAGAGGAAATCGAACCCACTAAAACCACATTGAGCTTACATTCCACTGCGCCTCGATAGTCTCTTTTTTTGTAAAAGGAAAAATTAAATTATTTAAACAGTAGCAAAGTCTTTCACACTGAGTTCTTTCATTTTAAGCGTAAACTTGAAAAGAATATAGAATATAATTAATTAGAGACGTAGATTGTCATTCTGACTTCAAACAGCAGGTACTTCTTAATTTCATTTCCATCTAAAAGAAATTCTATTTCTATTCTATTAGTTATTCTGTTTATTATTACTACACGACTTGTTCTCGATCAATTTTTTTCTAGTTTGTAACATTTATATGAAAGTAGTTTTCTTTCGAACCGATGGTTCTAATTGAAACATCTTTTTGTGTTGGATAGTCCATCCATTGCGGAAAGCTTACACAACTTAGAATTTTCCTTTATTCCCTTTTGAAAACACGAAGCCGCAGTTCAAAAAGTTTTAAAATATTTTGTTTATCTTCACGCTATACCCCACACATAGCAGAGAAAAGACAGAGAGAACCCGGGAAACTAGTGGTTCCGATTAATTCTCGAAGCATTTTATGATGAGTAGCGAAACTAAACGCCGCACTTTATATCATAACAAAAATAAATATTTAATACCTTCAAGTGGAAATGTAACCAACAACCGTCGCGTTTATGTTCACACGCTCTTTTCGCTGCTTCGAGATTACCTTATCATATAAACATTCAAATCAATACAATACAGTATTAATTTACATAATCAAATGCAATTCTCGTGAAAATATAGAATTTCAGCAACAATTACACTCTATGTTCATATCAAAAGGAAACCTAATCTCTCACGAACTGATTGAGTTTAAACTATATGTGGAAATGGCTGAACTTTATGGTACAAAGCGTTATAATTACATTATACACGTATTAGTATTCCTGTCTTGAAGGCAGTTGTGAAACGACAAACTTAATGCTACGTGATAAGAAATTATGATCAATATTAGAGGAAATTGTCGGGGAGGCATTTTTTATTATTGCGAAAATATTAACAACTACTAAAATCAATCTAAAAATAATTTATCATATTTTAATATTTTATAATATTTCTATGACTTTCTTAATAAAGTATTTTTTTCTCACAATACCAGTAGGTACACCTTCGGTCTTTTAAAATAATGTCACTTTTGTTGACAATGTCTAAATTATTTTCTTGAAAATGTAGATATGATATTTAAACAATAACATAAAGATACGTTATCTTATGCTGAAAAAAAGCAAAATCTAAATTACAAGAAATAAATGAATTTTTCCATATCAAAATGTGAGTAGAATGATTTTCACTTTCCTATACGTACTATATATAAAACGAGCTGTACATAAATATATTTATGCAAAAATAAAATATCATCAAAGGTAAAAATGTTTCGGTAAACAGTCGTGTGGCACGTTCCTTGCCTCGAGCGTGGAGATAAAGAAACATAAACATACAAACGTTATACTAGAGGCTGTAGAACCTAGCTTTTATCTCGGTGTAATACTCTATGTAATATTTATAAGTTATAGATAGAGTCGTTATATATGTATACTTGGTTTACCATCGGAATGGTTTGAAGTTCGAATTTAAATATGAGTCTATTAAATTCCATGTGCATATAGAGGCTATCGCGATGAAGTGAGGCAGCCTCCGATTGTAGATGAACACAGTGGCTTCGATTTTCCTCAGAACAACATTTTTTTTGCGACAAGACAGCGCTGTCTTAAATTTCGTCATTCAACGCGTAATATCTTGACTTTACTTATACTTTTTGTAGAAAGTGGAGAACGGAGAGTTTTGACACTATGTAGTCTCTACTTACAGTACTTTATGTGGAATACAGTAAAAATATTTAACAACAAAAAAAATTTTTCTCCTGTTCTAGTTGCAAAAAATGTAGAGTTCACTTTTGCCATTCGTTATAAAATGATTTAAGCCAGATTTGTAGACTAGGTACTATCATAGTTAATATCAGTGAATGCTGTAAGAACCAAATTATATTAATGACAATCACCATTCACAAATTTTGATTAAAATTTGAAAGCAAAGATTTATATTTCCAACTGATTTTACTTCAGTGCTCATAGTTTAATTCATTATAATTAAGTCGAATTAGCAATCCAAATTTCGGGGTTTAACAAATTAATTCTCCAAGGGTTTGAGCGATGTGTTCGATTTTATATACTTTCGAATTGAGTTTTTGCTTACATTTACATAATAGAAAAAAAATTCAAGAGAGTTGAAATTAATTGGGTTACCAAATATTTTTTATTAGGCCCTGGCCAAAGAGAAAATTGAAATATGTATAATGTTTTTTCTAATATTTATTATTGTTAAGATAATTATACCTCAGAATTTTTTTTTATCATTTTATTGCTTTTACTATTTGTAAAGGGAATTTCTTTTGATTTTAATTAATATGGGTAGTTTACTATGTAATGTACATATAGATTTTTTTAATATAAAAGGATAGAAACTTGACTAGAAACAAATCATGATAATTCGATCAAGAATTATTAACAATATTTGATAAAAATTAAGTAGCGGACTTCTACTTGAGTAGACTCGCTTTTGTGTTTGCAAAAATTACAATATATATTATTCTATTTACTAAGCTATCATATTTAAAGCTCCCTTCTAAAATACTTTGTAGAAATGATCTAATAGTTATAGACAGGCCGAGAACTTTGAATAAATTATAGAGAGGTGATAGAAGTAACGACTACTTTGTTATATTTCTTTATTTTATAATCTTTTTATAGTTTTTATTGTATCATTAGATCTAATATACTAAATTTAAAATCTGTTTTAGTATAGATTTTGTTTTGACAGAGTTACAAAGCGACCATTCCATGTTTTTGTATCAATTTTGCAATAAAATTGAGTTTAAAGTTTTAAATTTCAAAAGTATTCTCCCATTCGTGGGAACTGCACATTTAATAGTTTCATTTCGTCGTTGTGCGGCATTGAATTCCACTACTCAACACGCAATGTCTACAGAATTGGGCGGATAATGGGGAACAGAAGTGCTCTAATAGTCGTCGATAGCGTAGCATATAACTTAAAATTTTTCTTCTTCTTAAATCTTAATTGTCTATAAAGATTTACGTAAAAACACCAATATTATGTGACTAAATTCAGTTTATTATTTTATGTTATTATAAGACAATCTGATGTAAGCTCAGCGTAAGCCTTAGCACCTAAGTAAAGAAGCTTTATCCTCTACACACAAATTGCTTACTAGAAGTACACTGTTTATGTAACCTAAATCAACCAGTATTATATTATAATGTAATATATTGTTCAGTATAGTTCAGTAATAGACGTCTAACATTGTCGACAGGGTAAACAAAGAGAATCTAGTGTCATAACACTCCATACTCCGCGTTTTGCCTGAATTGGAGATAAAGTTTTAAGCTACGAATTCCATGCTACGATTTTTTTGTAAAACAGGAAAGTGAAAATTATTTTTCCGCCTAAGGGCGAACGGAAATGATTGAGCCCTGAACTTTGTTCTGGTGTTGATGCAAAGCGCGGCGTTAAGTTCCGCCACCCAACACGTATTGCCTCCATAATGAAGAAAGTGGGGAACGAAGTGATTCAACACCAACTGTTCACTAATATTTTTGAAACGCCATCACAATATAATGATGATTTTTAACGAAATTCCGTAACCTATATTAAAAGGTTTTTACAAAAAAAATTAACGGAAATTTTCCGTTGGCGAGTTAGCTAACTAATTTGCAAACTTTTATTCACCTGTTCTGTTCTGAACGACCCTATTCCCCTCGCGGTCTCGTCCGCCGAAATGAATTTTCGTGGTAGCCAATACCTACCATTGAAAACAATATAATATTTTTTATTGTACTTGCACAATATCAATGTATACAATATAAATATGAACAAACAGATAATGTTTAAATTGATTTTTAGATGATAGAAAAAAAAACAAGCTTTTCTTCACCAAATGATACAAATGCTTTAGAATGTGCTGGAACACATTAAATGGAGTAGAATAAATTATATGAGTCTAAATTCGTATAGCTTACTAGTAACCCTGGAAGAGCTCCATTGTTCAGGTCCTCGCTCCATCATCACATTAGCTCGTTTATACCATAATATTACCTAAGCTATGTATAACTTACAAGTTTCATGTGGATACAATACTGCGTAATAAAAGAGGTAGGTATATTTTGCGGGTAAAAAAGTACCATAGAATAACATAAATAAATAAAGGGAACGAGTCCGGGTCGTCGGACATTCACGAGCCATAAAATAATGAATCGTGGTGAGATAAAACACCAACTTCGTTAATGTACTAGACGCCTCTACTTGCTTCTGAAAAGGATCATTCGCAGATATAAGGCTATGGCCTATATATGTATACTAATATTATAAAGCTAAACAGCTTGTTTAATTGAGCGCGATAATCTCAGGAACTATTAATTTGAACTGAAACATTTTTTGTATTGGATAGTTCATGTATCGAAGACTTAATCCATATTAAATTCCGTTTTTTTTGTATGTAATCAGAGCTATTTGGGGTACCTTTTGGTATAATTGGATATTAAGACTTACCAATGTTCAAACGAGATTTAGAAATTTCATTATTCGTCGACTATAGGCTCAAATTCTCTTTTATTTCTCAAGCTAATACATTGATATGCAATGTGGCGTTGATTTTCGCAAAATCTCGAACATTAGGCAGTAGGTGCAGAAAAAAGCGTAATGATATACAAAGATAGGAATGACGAGAGAGCTTAGAAGGAATAGTTAGTAATTCAATATATTTTTATACAATGTAAAAGATAAAGCAATATAAAATCAGATTATTTACTTGAATGCCTTCTCGACCTTTTACTATAAAGGTTTGTCGTAGGCCGTCAATTACACCTTCGAATTGAGTTTTAAAGCTAAATAAATTATTATTTTGGTAAAATTGGGGCTAATTCTTGTAAAGGACAATGCAATAGTGATATAATTTTGTTTTATCATGATAATATTATTCAATTCTTGAATTTTGTTCCTTTATTTAGTTTGCTTATTATAAATAAGATAAATAAGGCCAGTCGTGGCATTAAGTGTTATGGGTTTGATTCTCACTCAAAGAAATAAAAAAAATTAACACGCAATTCGGTTCCGCTATTTAATACACAATGCCACCAGAATTTGGCGGAAAATGGGAACGGAATAACATTAGGTTCCCTCTGCTTACCCTGCTATCTCCGGGATACAGAGTGACGCTAAAAAAAATAAACATAATAAAAATAGATTTTAAACTGTTGTAATAAATAAGAAGGTACACATCCAAAAGTACCTATTTATTATAAAAGTTTAAAATAAAAAAAAATTAAACTAATACTATTATTACTAAAATATTTCGTGCGAGAGACGATTTGTTAATATATACCTTGTTTTATTATTTCTCCTCTTGTTCCTTTTGTTACACACACATAAAATAAGCGAGGAAATCTTTTTTTTTACACAACTAACACTGAGTTAGAATTGAATCTGCAATCATCATAACATTTAAACATTTTCCAACCTACATATAGCATCTAAATAGTTAGTTGCACCGTAGGTACAGTTAGAAACAGAAATAATCAACGTATGATAGATTAACTATCCTATAGCAATTTCAACAAAACACTTTTCTGCTGTATAATATTAGTACACATAAGTTACAAAGTTCCCTTATTAGGTTTTACAAGGCATGTATGTCACTTTGAAAGCACTATGCATCTTGGTTAAGTTTATTTGCACTCGTAATTCCTAAATGTTCCTATAAAGAAGTTGAAACAAAATCTAATCCAAATAGACATAAACCAGGCGACATTTTATTATCTTTTTTAGTAGATGTATAATTTAATGTTGACTTAAGCGCTTTCATTAGGTTGCGATTTATAGGATCTTTAAACTGGGAGAGGTGATTTCTGTAGAATAAACGTGCTCGAAGGACCAAAAATCCTATGATAACGTCCAAGACGCGGGCTGAATATTTAGTGTTTATACGATTAAATAATTTCAATAGTTGTTTTTTTTATATTTAATGAATATATATTTTTCTGCTGTTAATTTCTTTTTGATGCTATCGTAGCGTCGCGGTACAGCTTCTGACAGTAAGCGCAACGGTTGGAGGGTTCAATTCTTACTTGGGGGAATTAGTTGTTTTCATTTTCTGATTCAGGTAAAAAGATAAATCGCAACGTTGCCACTCTACACATACCTCGAAAATTGAAGGATAAATTAATCAACCAAACCTAGTGAGGTTCGATCGCGTTTACATCTTACAACATATAAAAAAATTAACTGTTTATTGACATTTATTTACTGCGTCTGCAAATAGATATAGAGAAATAAACTACCTACCTGCAAACAAGTTGCACCTGTACTCAAAGTCAAAGTCAAAGTCAAAATATCTTTATTCCATAAAAATGCTTAACATTCACTTGGACATGTCATAAAGATAAAAAAAAAATGCAAAACAAAATAACCAAAAAAAAATGTGCAATTTTGACTTGAAAAAAGCCCGTTCAAATGGTTGAGCTCATGAGAAGATACAGGCAAAGAAACTCATGGCCACTCTTTTTAAATGCCAACATTTGTTACAAATTACAATTAACAATTTTAACTTAGAAATAGAGCAACTCATTTCCAAACATCTTTATCGCGAACATAATCTTTAACAGAGTAATAAGCTTTTTGACAGAGCCTGTGCTTTACCACTTTTTTAAATTTGTTCAGTGATAAATTAACCACGTCGTTTGGAAGTTTGTTATAAAAGTGTATACTTTGACCTACGAATGAGTGAGACACTTTATGGAGCCTAGAGAAGGGCACAGCAAGCTTATTTTTATTTCTTAAATTATATTGATGGAGGTCACTGTTTTTATTAAATTTATTAACATTCTTATGCACATATACTAAGTTGTCGTAAATATATTGGGAGTGTAGTGTGAGGATGTTAAAGTCTTTGAATTTATTCCTTAGTGACTCCCGTGGACCCATTTTATAGACTGCTCGGACAGCCCGTTTTTGGAGCACAAAAATGGTATCTATGTCAGCCGCACTACCCCAAAGTAATAGGCCGTAAGACATAATGCTATGAAAATAGCTGAAGTATACTAAACGCGCGGTGTCAACATCGGTCAGTTGACGAATCTTGCGGACAGCATACGCTGCCGAACTAAGTCTACCAGATAAAGTTTCTATATGCGGACCCCATTGTAACTTAGCATCTAATGTTATACCTAAGAAAACAGTTTCATTAACTACTTTAAGTTCCTTATTGTTCATCAAAACCCTGGTTTCTACTTGTTGAACATTCTTAGTAAAGAACCTGATACATTTAGTTTTACTACTATTTAAAACCAAGTTATTGGCACTAAACCAGTGTAATATCCTAGAAAGAGCATTGTACTAGGTAATGAATGATCTAATTAAATAATAATTTTACAGATACCTACATAAAAAAATTTACAATAAAATTTTAAGGCACAGGGAGCCTAACTCAGCGTTGCTTCTTACCAGAGCTATGAAATGAAAATAATGCACTACCTCGAGTGGCAATCGAACCAACAACTACGAGTCTATGGTAAGATGCTTTGCCGCTGCGCTACGATGACCCCAACAAATATTTCATACATTTATACAATTTTCATTTAATCGTTCGAATCAATTCGATTTTTTGTCAGAATTTCAGTTTAATTTACACAAATCTCTAAATTACCTTATAAATAATGTGACCATTTAAACATACCGAAACCTAATTCCAATTACAGCAGTAATTAAGATTCTTAGAGGCAGCACGTATGAAATCAAGTAGACGGGGATTGCTCGCCAAAGTTCCTCGAGTGTCTCGGAGATAACGATTTATAACGGAACATCTGATGCATATCACGTTGCACTTAACTTAAGCAATTCTTTGGCCATTTTCTTATTTATTTAACTTATTTTATGAGATTTTTAAATGTTGTTGTAATTTAGTAGAACTTAGTTGCGGCTTTATGTTCCGCCACCTAACATGCAATGTCTCGAATTCAGATGGAAAGTGAATTGTATTGTTCTTAAATCCTTTCAGTTATCCTGTTTTGAAGGAAAAAGCGTGAAGAAAAATTTAGGGAGTTGAGGTCGTCCTGGAGCAAGATCACAAGTCTGAACACGACGGTTGCCAATTCGATTCCCACGCAGAGGAATAAAATATTTAATATTTTTATTTCTTCGCTCTGGTGTCAAGGCAAAGCGCGGCGTTGGGTTCCGTCACTCAAAACGCAATGACAAAATATTTCATTTCCTCGAGTGAGAATCAAACCCACAACCAGTCGCGTTTACAGTTACACTTTGTGCCCCTGCGCCACGACTAGCCTCGATATAAATAGTAAATTATTCTTGACGTATGTTTGGTAAATTAAATTGTTAGTTAAGACTTGATCATTCAACCGTAATGGTCTGTTTAATAAATTCAAACAACGGAAATATTCTTTCATTGTGCACATGGTAATTATAGACTCGAAACAAAAGAACGTCGTTAAGTGCCACCACGAACCACGCTATATCCTCTTATTCTGGTTTAAATCGACGGGATGTCTTGATGCTAGGTTCCATCTGTGTGCAAAGTTATGGGAAAATAAGGTGAAGCTCCGTTCTCACGTTTACTACACAATTTATGATTCGAATTGTATACATTTTTCTACAAATAATAACGATATATTTATAAACTCTTAGGGAGCTTTAGAAATGCGCTTAAACTCAAGCGATCACTCTTCACGAGATAGAAATAGAGTGCACTCTTGGGACAAACAGGGTTTATGTGGGACTTGTGCTTCTGCTATATTTATTGTAGAATATAGTTGTGACAAGTTATGTCGTTATCCTTTATATCTATTTATTTATTCTTCTCCAAAGCGTTTCTAGGTTAACAACGTCTTACTGCAAAATTCAGTATTCAGATTGTTTTATATTACTACTAGTGGGCCCGGACGCGGCTACGCCCGCTAAAATATAAGCCTAAATAATTAAAATAAGTTAAAAAATAATAATAAGTGGAGATTTATTATTAGAAAAAACATCTGAGTAACCGAAATGAACAAACAAAAGAAGTAAAAGTAACTAAAGGACATTCTTAATATTAGAAAAAGTACCTAAAATTTTTCGTGCGCGCGTACTAAACATTTTTCTATATTAAATAATTATTAATTTTTGCGAACAATATTAAATGAAATCCCAAATGATTAAAATTACGATATTTTAAGTGTATAACATCGGTATAGATAACCGAACTGAGATAAATTAATTATAAGCAGCAAATAATTACATAAAAAATAATAGTAATTCGAAAATATATAAAAATTTACAAAATCATCAAAGTCATCTGCCCGTTCGCGTCGGTCATACTATACCACTCGTAGGCTAGGACATTTGGAATCAGTGACATCTTATTTATTAGAATGTTACACAGTAAACTATAATTTCCATCTAGATGAAATGCTAAAAGTGACTATTATATTTATTTTCATAAGGATGAATATTAAATTATAGAAATCATCTAATTTTTGTTAATGTATACAAATCTATATCGGCGCGCGCCATGTATGCATTAAGCAAACTCACTTTGGGTGACGTTTTCTTAAAACAACAAACTTTGCAAGCCGTTGCTTAGCAACGCGTAGCGAAGATCGTTATTAATATGGCGGAATAAATTGCTTGTCAAATTAATTATTTTAATATATTGGTATATATAAATAAATATTACAAATATGAATAAATATTACAAATATGAGAAAAAAAAAGTATCCTATGTTCATCCCGGGACCCTCAAGTATCTCTATATGAGTATTTTATCACAATTAAATTAGCGGTTTGGCCCTGATTGCGTAAAAGACAGACAGACAGACAGAGTTACTTTCGAATTTATAATACATTATAGAGTTACATGAGAGTACCGGGATGAACATAGGATACTTTTTTTCCTTATATTTGTAATATTTTTGATACATACCAATATATTAAAATATTTATTAATTTGACATGCAATTTATTCCGCCATGTTAATAACAACCGCCGTTGCTAAGCAACGATTTGCAAAATTTGTTGTTAGAAAACGTCACCCAAAATGACCTTGCTTGACGCATCTCTCTATTGAAAATTGAAAATAATTTCATAAATATATTTAATTAATATTCGTATAGTTCAAGCGGGCGTAGCCGCGTTCGGGTCCACTAGTATACGTATAAAATTTGTTTTAAAAATAATAAAAGTATTTTATATAAAAAAATAACCGATTAATCTATTTAATTATCATATATTTAAGTATCACCAAAAATATGTCTTACGTAGTTTGGAAACAATTTATATAAAATATACTAACTGCTCTTTATATTTTTATTTTTTATTTGTTGTGGTGGTGGCACGGCACAGAGTTTGAATGTAATCGCGACGATTCAAGGTTCGATGCCCTGTCGGCGGAATATTTTTCTTTCATTTCCTAGAAATAAATACTCTTTCTGCTGACAGTACAACAATTTGCGTCGATTAAGACTGCGGAGAAAGCGGGTAATTAATCTTGAACGGCTTGCATTTTATAGTAGAGCTAATGTGCCGCATAAAATTACTATAAAGTAGAATTATCTCGAGCAAACGAAAGCTTATTTATACCTCACGATAAATTCAAAGGGTGTAGCTGTTGGCGGAGACTCGCTACTCTTAATATATGCTGTAATAGGTTTATGATTTAAGTGTAATAGATGATGATTACATTGAATGTATGATGATTGATAATAATTACAACCGTTCCGTTTAATATAAAAAAATTACGCGTGCAATGAAATATCCAACTTTATAATTTATTATTGTATTTTAATTATTTTTCAAATGAAATGTAAACATACATAATTATATCAAGAACAATGCGACACAAAGAGTAAAATAAAAGGCGGGAGCTAATGAGAGACCACGCGGACGTTTTAAAGCAGACAATTATTGTGATTGATGGCCGCCGCCTCGTCCACACGGCTACTAATTACTACCGAGCCAAATCTATCGCTTAAAAGCACGCAAGAACTTTATAGAATATTTATTATACTTTATACAAATTGGTGCAGTAAGATAGCAAATGATGTAAACGCGATGGTTGCAGGTTCGATTTCAACGCAGGTAAAAGTATATATAGAAATTATTTTAATTCTCCCGCCTTGGGAGACAAAGTTTTGCGTGAAGCTCTGTTTTGGGCGGAAATTGGGTAACGAAATATCTATACACTTTAACACTAGAACCGCCGTCGTGACAAATTTGTCCCCTTCTACTTATTATATTGATTGTTGGTGTAAGACAAGAAAGTTATTAAAAATATATGTAAAATATACAGACCACCTTTAATAATCAATTTAACATCGATTCTTATTCTTTAACAAACATAAATGTACCAATAAACAAAACACAAAGTAAGAATTAAATATGTCAATATACGTTATAAGATCGTGACAACTTATTGATACACTCTTACAAGATTATAAGTTATTGAAATCAGTCAATATTATCATTAGACCAAATAATGCATTAATAATAATATTCTTCATTAGTGTATTTATTACAGACATTTTTTTTTGTATATGTGGTACCTACTTCACAGAAGATTCATAACTTTACTAATATATTATCTTTACTTGTGCCTACAGAATTCGGCGGAAAATGCCAGCAGAGTACTTAACACTAGGTTCCCAGGTTCCCTTTACCTACCCTACCCTTGATCATATTTGATCTCAAGCGTTTTTCTGAAATTCAAGCTTAGGCTAGCCAGAGTCCGTTTCTGATACCTCACTTGAACGAGTGGCTAAATTTGGTAAGGAAACCAATTTTGCCCCACTTTTCAGGCTATTTTTTGTAAAGTTTTAAACACAAAAGTATAGTTTTCAGATTTTTTCTTGAACTAGTACTACCTGTAGATGCTAGCTGCCAAATTTTATTATTCTAGGTTAACCAGGAGTACTTTATTATTTATTATTAAAAAAAAATTCTTTAGAGTGTCGAAATACACGTTTTTTACGATATAAATGGTCATATCTTTTTTTTAAGTACGATTTTTTCAGGAAGATTTTTGTTTATTAATATACTTATATGTTTATCAACTCGATTTCAACAAGAATTCCTGAGATAAAGGCACAGACAGATGGATGGGCAACAAAGTGTTCTTATAAGGGTTCCTTTTTTCCTTAAAATATACGGAACCCTAAAAACTTAGGAATTGACTGCTAAACCTAGTGTTCTATGTTTTTTTCCGCTCCCGCGTCGTCACTTCGCCTCCACGTCATCCCCGAGGCATGAAAATATGTTAAATTATACCCTCAAATAATAAAATAATAATGGCGGGACAAAAATGACCCAGCGGCAGTTCTAGGTAAATCTATTTTTTTTTCAAAAAGCAGACTGGTATAAAATTATTTATATTTTTAATTAAATAAAGGTGTAAAATTGATAATAGTCAAAAAGTTTCATCTATTTACACTCTAACTTGCGTTTGGGACAAAAATGGGACGGCGGCGCTTCTAGTGTTAATTTGAAAGCGGCGCGGACGCGGAGTGGACTTTCGCCTCTCAACGTGAAACTGATTTTATAATAATACGTATTACTATTTAAACATATCCAATACTTACATTAGCTAAGTACCTAATGCACACCCCTCCAGTATATCGTCATTTATTTTAAACCATCCTTAGCTTGTCTGTATAAGTGAGTGAGAACAGAAACCAGTATTAAACGTAAGTAATCCTTCCTTCAACGTATACAATAGCCTTTGATTTATAGAACATCGTTATACATTGACGCTTTTGTACAAAAGAACAATTGTTAGTACAAATTAACACGGCTGTGTAAGCCTAAGTTACAATTTACTTAGCCATATTGGATGTTACTTCAAGAACACGGTGCAGGGCGGTAACGCGAGACAAAGTACCTAAAAAGGCCGGAAAGATACCATTTAGCTTTATGTACCGCTCGGTGTCAACACAGTTAACTAGGTGGCAAATGTTATAAGATGTGTTTTTACTTCCGCGTTATTATTTGCTCTTTATGAAAAATATATTTTCAATCTTTATGCTTTTTGACGTGGTATTGTCTCATAAGCCGATAATGTTGATGCCGGCTGCACGCACGAAAAAGCATTACTAATTATCACGTTCCATCTGAGCTGAGCGTGTAAACGAGAGCGTGGAACAAGCGATAGAGAGACATTGACATGGATTGACCTAAGCGTTTGGCTTGTGACCTATCTATTCATTCATTGTCACTTGTAGTTAAATAACATAATGTTATTTATTAATTAATCTGTATAATTTAAGTATAAAAAAATGTGTGAATTAACAAGTGCAAATAAATATGATAATTATTAAATTCAATTCATAAAAATATTTAATTTTACATCAATGTTTTGTTGCCATCACAAACTATCATCCGCCCGCCCTTATTAATGAACAACCAGTAGAAGACAATTTTTTTGGAATAGCTAGAGATATCTATGTAATAAACAAAATATATAAAATGGTGTCGTGGGACACCAGGTAGGAATGAAGTTCCTTCGGCTTATGTAGAATCGACACAAATTGCAAAAATTGCAAAAAAGTCGTGCTCAATTTTATGTAGGTTTTCTTGATTTTTCTCTTAAATTTTGCTGATTAGTTTTATTTAAGTACAAGAAAGTATTTAGGAAATTCAGTATTTTAGGAAATAAAAAATTACTTAAAATAAAAAACATCGTAATTCAAATTATCAACTAAAATAACAAAAGAGGGAGAAAGAGAAAAGTATTATACACTACTCGTCTGTGTATGCGACTGTCGCGCCTGCGCACGTCTCATTTAACGGTTTTGTTCCACGCATTTTCCTTACGGTTTTACTATCACATTTCAGTTCGGTCACGCAGCGAAATCCCTATCCCTTCCAAGCCTGCCGTAAGGAACTTCGTTCCAATAACAAGGTTATACAGATTGCCGGTGACATAATTAATATATATATATATAAATATATAATTACTTCATGCTTATAAATTTAACTCACCTAGCAAATAAATTTAATAGATCCGGAATATTTGTCTTTCACTCTTTATTTGCGGTAAAATTTCAGTATAAAATGTTCCGCTCGACCCTCGCGCTCGTTGTCTACAAACTACGATGTGATGTAATTACTAATGCCAAATATGGAAATTAAACTTTACGTTGTGCTAATTTACTCCAATATTATGAATATTATATAAAGAAATCTGTTTATTTAATATATTCAACCTCATATTACAAATATTGCGGCCGGTTAACGCGATTGTTGTGAGTTCAATTCCCACTTGAGGGAATCAAATATTTCTTTAGCAGCCTATTTTACAATAACAGAGAAAGGAAAACAAAATAAAATGTATAACAAAAATTCTCCCATATTACCATGACTATAGAAATACTAAGCGCAAGCTCGTCATATAAATAACTCGGTTGTGAGACACCGCCTGAGTAATGAAACATATTTATTACACGTAATCTGTAGAAGGAGACATTAATTTGGTTAATTGACTTCAGCCTGTTTTAAACAGACACTGCGTTTGTTAGAGGTAGCTATTCCAACGCAACGCTTTATCCTGGACATGGCAGGGTAGACAAATAGACCTACCTACATTAAGGATACCGCGTTAAGGCGAAAAAAACAATTTATAAAACGAACATAAAATATTTTAAATATTTTCTTATAATCATATTTGAATGGACGGCCATTTCTTTATTAAAATGTTAATTTGTAATAAGGTACAGGTGACCTTTGCATTATTAATGTAGCGTCTTATGATTACTTCCCTACTTTGTTTGCTTAATTAGAAAACGTTTAATTTCTGTTTATATAAATACAATTTTTCTTTTTTATTTCTATACTTAATTTTTTTTCGCGAGTGCGTGAGTTCTCCCTCTCAACAGACAATGCCTCCAGAATTCGACAGAAAGTGGGGAACGGAGTGTCTTAACCCTAAGTTCCCTCTGCCTACCCTGATGTGTGCGGAAACAGCGTGAAGCTGATTTATTTATTTATTTAATTTTTTTACAATATTTTACATATACCTACTCGTACGTTGTTTTGAGGAATAATATCATATCTAAAACCATTTATTAACTAAAGAATAGTTAATTATAATAATTATATTCACAACGGCCTCGCATGCTAACTAAGTAGTATCTTGAGATGACGTCACTCTTCACGCCCGACAGTTTGATTGATAATACTTGCGGCGGATGATTAACATCTTTCTTAATGCTGGTTGGAATATTTCCTCTATTTATGATTTGTAGTAAAAGAATTTGTTGATCGCAGGTTCGATTTTTGCTACGATTTTTTTGGATTCTGCAAACTGTATACGGAAATGTATAGAGATAAATCGCTACGCTCGATTCGATCTATTTCGACATAATATAAATTTACAATAATATATTATAAATACATTCAAAATACTGATAAAGGAAATAATAAAAAACTCAATGATTTTAATATAATTACTAATAAAAATCTTATAATGAAATAACTGAAGCCAATTTGCCAATTGTCTCAAATTACACATTCAAAAACACCAAAGACACTTAAAGCAATATATAGGTACCTCTGCCTTACGTAGAATTCTTAACTATTTCTAGATTTGAAATCGTTGCTGAAGTTCGTCTCGAAGCTCAACTTGCTAACTATGTGAATGATGCCACCTGACCGGATGCAGTTCGCGAAGAATTTCAACTAACTACTTTGAGTTCCATCAAGACACTTCTATTCCATACCACCTGGTATTGATGGAAACTATTGCAATAATAGGAACTGTTACTCTTATTTGATATAATTACATATTTTAAATGTTTTTCTACGTGTATAGAAGTGTTTGACTAATGAAATTATTAAAGAGCACAAGCGTATAATTTCCAAAGTGGGTAGAGAGGGTCTCAATACATATTTTATTAAAAAGGAAACACATCTCTCTTCAACTTCTACGTTTACAGACGCTGATAATGCTATTTATTATATATGCAACGGTTGCATCCCGCTACGTTAGTTTTTATGTTTTACAAAAAGATTTTTTTTCCTAAGTGTTCCTTGGTGTTTAGTGTTGATAGGGAAATCATAATTATTCACTCTCTCGAGTAGTAATCGAATCCACAACCGATATTTACAAATGCTATCTAAAATAAAAAAAACGTCTCTATACTATGGTTTGTCAGTATCATAACTGATTCTTAGTAACATGTCAGTCACCCGTTCTATGTTCCGCTGACTTACCAGTTTCGTTAATCAAATTACTTATAACATAGGAAGCACTTTACAAGGACTTCCTCTTATACGCACAGATTTTTTAAGGCATGGCTTTTACTCAAGTAGGTTTTTTACATGCGTCAGCGTTAAAAAAGAAAAAAAGAAAAAATATGCTGCCATGCCTTCATAGTGCCTATAGGGCGCATAGGCACTATGATGGCATGATGTTTAAATATTACAATGTTCATGAGTTAAATTTGAATGGCGCAATAGATTTATGAAGCAAGAGTGAGTGTTGAGAGTGGTAGTGGTAGTGGTGGTAGGGTGGGCCCTCGCTTGTGCCCCTGTGCAACGACTGGCTTCATGAATAAATCTAAGCAAAATAAACTCAAAACAATATAATCTTACAAAAAAACCCACAGAAATGATAAAAAACAAACTTTCTACAGAAATAACAATTTGTATAAACTTTTGAACTTTACATTTACATTGAATGAATTCTATAGAATAGAAGTAATCCTTTTAAACGAAGTAACCGCACAATGGCGGGTAGCGGCGTCTTTTGTTTACCTGCTTTATTGTTAGTAAGCGATGACAATACTTTTAAATAATTTAAATGTATGCACGTATGGAGGTTTAATCTTGTTTATGAGATACTTTCGTACTTTTTAGGGTTCCCTATCTATATTCCGTACCTATGTACTATTCATTATGTATGCAATATAATGGCAACTATTACGTTTACAGACAGACGCTGCCAAATGCACTCGGCACGCATTGGTTATTCTTTGTTTCTATTATGTTATGTTTCACTAACTTGGAATCGAATGAACAACCATCAAATATACAGACGGACAACTAATCCATAATGGTATTATATATTGTTTTAATCTATTAATAATAATAGTCTTTTAGTTTACCTTATAACCAACCACGTCTTATAATAATTTATTGCACTCTAACCAAGTAATGTAGTCAATTTTATGCAAATTCTTATAAATCGATGAACGGTAAGATTGAGTTCAGTGCTGGAGCTCAAGAGGATTTGTTCCAATTAATTTTCAAGAGCTTTTTACACCTTTGGTATAAAAATAAGTGGTTTGTAAAAGTTGTAAATGTCTAAAGTACTCAAGTGAACGATTTTTAATATTTTGTTGTAGATAACGGGTTTAATATATGAAATGACGATAACGAAGATGTTTAAAGAGACCTCGCGTTTCAAATAAAATGCAGTGTTAAGTGACGCTATTTAATATGTAATATTTGAAAGGATTTACGATGATCTTTCAACAATGAAGAAGAATGTCTTAATGATTAACGTAATATAATCTAGTGCTTACAGCCTATCTTTACATTTACTATCCATCCAGTACTTACGCAGATTACCACGTTTCAGCAAAAATCTATTCAGTTATTAGTAGAGAAAGCATAGTTTTTTTTGTTTTGTTCATAACGGAAGCGGATCTAAATTACAATGCCCTTTATACATCTGGGACAGGAGAGAAGACAAAATGCACTAAGGGAACGGAAACAAAATCCCGAGTAACAAGTAGTATATGACAGTTGCAACATCCGAACGCGTAAAATATTCACGCGCGTCGATGAAGTGAAATATTTTATGAGTTCGTTCAGTGGCCTTAATTTTTTTCAGACTCTATATTTGTGTAATATATTGAATTTGTGGAGTAAACTTTTAGTTTGGAATAACTGAGTGTAAATTCTTTTATATTTTCGATGAATTCCCACATATAAATGGGGTTGTTTTTACTTCTCCGCCCTCGTAAGGTGAGGAAGTCGTGAGTAAATGGAAAAGAAGAATACTATTTACTAGCGAATATTCGGGTTCTTTTCTTCTGTTACCCAACAGAAGCCTAGCCGATAATATTGCAGAGATGTGTTGCTTCACTCTGGCAATTTAAAATATTTTTACAATTAGCTAAAAAAATGAAATTCCACCACGCAACACGTAACATCTCGAATTCGGTCTGAAAGTGGAGAAAGAAATTCAAATGTTAATGTTAAATTAAAAGACAATTTTGCTCTGACAGTCAGTCATTCGTCTCAATTGTACTTCAGTTTCGTCAATTTGTACATTTATAATAACATGTACCGATAAACTCTACGTTGCCAAAGATCGCTATTCCTGTCGTACAATATTAGATAGATTACTATCAGTCACGTACTGACACATCGTTTAACTATCGCGAATATAGTAGATATTCTTTATTTAATACACTTACTTTATGATAGCATGAGTAAGAACATTCTTATAGAATTGCATATATTTATATATATATTTTTTGTATTGAGTAGACAGAAGGTGCTGCTTGAATTGGAAACATTGCAAGTGGGGTGGTGGAGCTCAACGGTATTCTTTGTTGTTCAGATGCACTTTGGAAACGTTGCTGATGATAATTGCTAAATTAGATATTCTAGAACTTCATATTCCACAAAAAATATTCATGCTCAGTATCTTTTGCTACTTCCTTGCTTACTATGCACTATTTTCAGATTTCTTACAATGAGCTAATTGCACTCACTCATTCAATTATATTTCCAAGGATCTTTTTACATATGCGCACAAAAATTCAAAATAGTATGGTAATTAACACACGTACAGAATCATCAAAAATATAATATAATTTATTATAGATATATCTACATCCTAGTATATCTGTCCTAAACGACATTGTGCTTGATCACGTACAAATAACTTCCACATCACAGTTTCAGTTCAAGATACGATTTATGTTAGAATAATTACATTAGTTTCGCTTTGTACCAACTTTGCTCATTATAACTAAATACACGTGTATACATATGTATGTGTGTATATATGTATTTGTATCATATAATATAGTAAAGGTAACGGTACTTACTGTACGTATCTCTTGTGTTTCGTGAGGTAAGCTGTAAATGTTGTATGTCTCATGCTCCATATAAATGTCATTAATCTAATACATAAAGGACTTCAAAATTAATAAAGTATTGAATATGCGTTACAACATATGCATTGCATAATTATGCATAACATATAATAACGTCTTATACTTGGAATAGAACCCTCTACCATATCCCGTATGCTACAGTGGCGTTAGATTTGGTAACATCACTATTAAGCCGCCATGATAAAGTTCAAATTTAATTATTCTCATAAATTAGCTTAAATTGGAAGTCCCACGCGATGATGCGTAGAAATATTCCGAATCATTCCGTTGCCGATTCATAGGAATGTTTAATTTCGACAATGATTATGTAGAATTTCACTTTGAAATTTTAAATTTGGGGAATTCAGCAAGATATATTAATTAATGTGTGTAGAGTAGACACACGCGATGGCAGAAGTGATAACTTTTTTATAGAGAAAGGGTATAGAGAAGAAACTTAGTGCTAAGATACGACTCCAGTTGAAACCAGTCGTGGTGCAGGAACACAAAGTGTGTCTGTAAATGCGACAGGTTATTGGTTCGAAATGAAAATCTGCAACTGCACTTAGTAAATATCTGAGAAATATAATATTTATGTTTATAAAAGAATGGGTGGTGCATAAAGAAAATAATTTAAGCCTGCATGCATGTGACAGAACAGGAGAGCCAAAGGTCTTACCACCGAGGACGATTAAGACCGTGTAAAATGTAGTAGGTTCAACAGAAAGGTAGATTCTTGTAAACGACAATATTAATGAAGGAAGAAGATTTAATAGCATTTTAATAAGACGCATCTTTATTTCCACAAATTTTATCTTCTATGTATATAAAATCGAAAGGTCACTCACTCATCACGAAATCTCAGAAACTACATGTGCATTTTGCATAGGAGTTATATATAGGACGTAGGTGCACGCTAAGACGGTAATTTGCAATATTCGACTTCTAAGGGGTTGTTTTTGGGGTTGAAAGTTTGTATGAAACTTCGTTACTACAAATGCCAGGAGTCTCAAATTTTGCATGAAACAGAAATTAATAATAAAGTAGTTCACGCAGGTGTCAGAATTTATTTATTTCTATAATAAAAATATATCAAGAATAATATATAATATTATATTTATAAAAATATATAATATTGAAGTATTAAATAATTTATATTATATAAAAGTAATCTATTACTTGTTAGAATTTATTAATTTCTATAATAAAAATATATCAAAAATAATATAAAATCTATAATATAAAATATTTGTAAAAATATATAATATTTAAGTGTTTAATAATTTATAATGTATAAAAATAATCTATTACTGAAAAGTCATTTAAATTCTTACAACTGCTTTATATGGACGGGATAAGAGAAACAAACAATAAATTCAAAATAATATTTATTCAAATAGACTTTTATTATAAGCAGTTTGAATTGTGGAATGAACATATGAACAAAAAGCTACTACCGGTTCGGAAAGCAGTTCTGCCGAGAAGAACCGGCAAGAAACTCAACAGTTGCTCTTTTCAAACTCAATGGTACAATTTATTACATTAACTAACAGTTATCGTCTATTACATTTAATAGACATTAATTCCATACATGTTTGTCCTCTAAATATTCTTGAATATATACCAATTTCATAATTCACAAACTAATTTATTATATTTCCCTTATTTAATAAATTCAGTAAATACAGCATTACATATTTGATAATTAAAAGCACAATAATTTATCTGTAAAGTCATTTTAAAAAAAGAATCAATAGAAAGCAGCACTTACGTCTGTTCAGTCCGGCAGCTCGTCACAGAATGTCTTTACAAAGCACTGCACTTCGATTTATAAACTACCGACCTATGATGGTGGGGAACCACCATCATAAATTTAGTCAAAATACTTCTAATAAATTGTATTATTTTAAGATACTATCAAATTCATATTTTTTTATTTTAGTATTATAATATTCTTAACGATAAAATTTAGAATAATACAATAAATGTATAATTTTAAGATACTATCACAGGCGATGCCGCGGGCGGACCGCTAGTATTAATATAAAGTTTTCACATTTACGATCTCAAATGTGAAGGGACTTATGTAAAATTTATATAGCTAGGTAACTTTAAAATCACCACTCTGAGAACTCTGATGTAAGTTACACTAGCACCCTAACTTAACCAAATCTATGAAAATGTAAACTACTTTATTTCATTAAAACTTTTAAACCTTAAAATTTTCTGTTACATTTTATATTACGTTTATTGTTTTTATAATATAACTAGTGGACCCGAACGCGGCTACGCCCGCTTGAACTATACGAATATTTATTAAATATATTTATGAGATTATTTTCAGTTCTCAATAGAGAGATGCGTTAAGCAAGCTCATTTTGGGTGACGTTTTATAACAACAAACTTTGCAAATCGTTGTTTAGCAACGCGACGGTTGTTATTAACATGGCGGAATAGATTGCATGTCAAATGAATAGATATTTTAATATATGAGTATATATCGAAAATATAACAAATATGAGAAAAAAAGTATCCTATGTTCATCCTGAAACCCTCAAGTATCTCTATATCAGTATTTTTCCACAATTAAATTAGCGGTTTGGCCCTGATTGCGTAAAAGACAGACAGACAGACAGACAGAGTTACTTTCGAATTTATAATATAGGTATGGATGGATTAAGAAGAGAAACTAGAATGAATCTTTACATGTACAATTTATTCTTAATATTTAAAATTTTGGTGGCTTTTTTTTTATTAAAGTAATAGGACTATGACAATATATTGTTTATTTTTTATCAATATTATTTACTCTTTAAGGTATGTGTACAAAGCTTTATCGATTTTATATTATAAAAGGATTCATAGTTGCACAATTGTGGTAAATTTACTTTTTAGAAAATATAAAAATTATAAATCATTGAATGTAAAAAATTAAGCGGGATTTAAACCCGAGCCACTGGAAACTGTCCAAGCGCTCTTATCAACTAAGCCATACGTTCCCATCGGATTACATCAAAATTCTTATATGCTTGTTACAACTTATAGTTACTAGCATCTACCGCTAAACAATCCACAACCAACCACATACAGTCACTACAGCCCCTACGGCCTCTATCATATTACAATAAATAATTAAATATGTTCAAGGAATATTGCAAATTTCAATTCACTAATATTTGGCTTTTTCTCTCGAAACCGTGAAATTTGGGTCTTTTCACCTAGAAACGAAAGGCTCGTTAGAATTTTTCATTTTCTAAAACATTCGAGCACAAACCTAACCGAGTAAGCCGTTGAATTAATTTCAGTTATTTGCTTCCCTTCAAAGGCAAATAAAGCAAACAATTCAATTCTGTTTTCTGTTTGATTGAAAATAATTCTCAATTCTCAGTCCACGACCTCCGTTTTGATTGACTTGCCCCAAAAGTACTATTGCAAAGCCGAATGTATTATTTGTTTTGGAAGTTTAGAAAAATACCAATAATTTTGGTTTTAATTTAAAGTTCCGACTTTGTAGGGTTTTACCGAGTAAATTCTCTTAAAAGATTATTTTAATATAATTTAATTTCACCACAAGTTCTTGTTTTAACATATTTGTATAACTCATAAGGAGCAAGTAATAAAAACCTACAAATAAGAAACGTCGTGCGCTTTTTTTCAAAGTTCCAATTTTAGAGACATTGTGTGTTGAGGAGTAGAACTCAACGTCGCGTTGTGTGTTGTTTTAAGTGGAAAAAATATATAAAGCCTATCTCCCAATTTCTTGGATGTGCCTAAAATAAAAATAATAATTTTCTTAGTCCGCGTAACATTTTTGTAAGCTACCATGTTGTTGACTCAGATCACGTCCCCTTCTTATAGAGAAGTGGTCAATTTGTAAAGATTGGTTTTGTACATAGTGTAAATAACCATTTGCTTTTATAAAAAAATGAGCGGACATAAAAAAGGGCAGACCAGATTTCTTTTTTTTGTGAAAATATTTCTTTTATTTTATACTGACTTAATAGTGATTTAATTCGTCATTCGTTTGTCGTAGTAATTATTTAAGGAATAAGATGTTTATAAGGCTGAACCTGAGGCTCTCGATATATAAGTTCACATTGTATTCCACTGCACATAGCATGGTAGGTAGGGAAAATATAGGAACCAAGTGTTAAGACACTCCGTTGTCATTAAAAAACATCCGTTCCGACGACTTCTGTGGGTATTATATGTTAATTGGAGGAAACAACGCCACGCTTGGCCTGGTTACTGGAGCAAAGAAATCTAAATATTAAATATTTCAAATGTTCGTTCGAAATCGAACCCAAAACCTTTAACAGTCTCCTACGGCACGACTGGCTTTAAGCTGCCTGATTAAATCACTTAATATAATAAAATAGAAAATGAATACCATTCTAAATTGAATATTAGACCATTTTACATTGACAACTTGAAGCAATCAGATGAAATTACTTTGAAAATTCTATCTCAGTACAAAAGTTGTCTCACATTCAGCTGCGGGATTCTGAAAGGGGCGTAATGGGTTAACGAGATCTAATTCTGAAGGTCCAAAACCGATATGGAGAGATTTTTGACAAATTTTCCCTTTGATACGATATTACTTTATTTGTTTTCATTATTGTGGTTTAGGGCTTTAGGCTAATCGTTCAGGGATTTTAATTATATTCTAATTTTATGCTATGCGCCTATACTATTGGTTTCACGTTCTATCGTTGCACAAACCCTGCACGGTAGGCAAAGGGAACCTAGAAAATTAGTATTAAGACACTTCCGTTCCCCACTTTCTGCCGAATTCTGGAGGCATCGATTGGCAGAACTCAACACCGCGCTTCGCCTCGACACCTACAAAATAAAACTATTAAATATACCATTTCATTGAGTGGGAATCGAACCCATAATCAGTCGCGTATACGCCCCTGCGCCAAGACCGGCCTCATTATACTTAATTATATAATACGTAAATACGTTGAAACCATCCTGGTACAGTGACAGCATCGGCGACTGTATATTGTCTGCCACAGAGGGAAAATGACAATTGTTGAATCCTTGAGTATCCAATATACGAGTATATCTAATTAACAACTCAACTCTCTTTAGAAGAAATGAAATATCCCCATGTTATTTACGCCCCACATGTGTGTTCACATACAAAAATCCTCACACGACTGAGCATTTATCAAATAACAGAACACAATTGCATTTGGATCATAACACATTTGGCGCTACGAGTGCTAGTGTGTAATATTCGCCGCCGCAATAATACAAGATCAAAGGCGAAATCTTAATATCAAATTGCGTATTTCCGCCGTTTGAATGTGACACCTACTTACTCGTGAAGTTGACACCCGTCGACACGAATAACTTCCAACTGTAGTGACGCGCTATAAGTTAAGGGTACCATGTTGGGTTATTAAGCAACTAAATGTTGCATATTTAAATATTGAAACAGTGTGTCGATACCGTGTCCATACAGAAAGTATTCTTGGGTAGCCAAGGTTCTCATTAGGTATATTTTAAAAGTCTGTCTATGTCCACATAGCACTTGTAGCTCCTTTGGGGTCGCTACTCGTTTGCTTTATCTTTTCTATAAAAAAAACTCTTCGTCTATATCTATTACTATAAGCGGAATTAATTTATTGTAAAGCTAAAAAAACCCATATACCAACATCGATTTCTCTTTTAGAATGGGAACTGACTTTCTATTTGTCTGTTACATCTGTCTAACAGAATATACTTGGGAAAACTGCAATGGATCAGTGACACAACATCTTTTTTTGTCTTCAATCATTACAGTAATGGAGTTCTGGAGGTTACGGCCTTTAACGTTGAGGTTTTTTCCAAAGTATCTGCCTTGTAGCTTATTTGTTTTGTTCCATTAGACTTTCTGATCTCATATAGTTTACTTGGTATATATTATAAAAAAAACGTTCATTTTGAACCACCTCCATATCTATTCGTCACAGTTAATTTATTCTAAAGGCATTTAACATTTCAATTGATACTAAGAAAGATTAAACCATTTAACTTTTGCAATAAAATAGTTGTTGAGAATTCACCCCACATTTTAATGCACGAAATTTGGTAACTTTTTTAAAAAGTTATATCTACTCGTATTTATATTTAGCATTAGTACCTTTTGCAAATTAAAAATAGTATATATAAAAATAAAACCTTAGCGTTTACAATTTGGCGGTGCCGTGCCGCCACAACAGCATCCTTTTATTGTATTTTTTTATTTTGATATTTTAGTAAAGAATTCATTTTAGTAAAAGAGACAAGGAGTACATTACTCTGGTGTTTTTTAAATATTTTAACTTAAATTTTAAATTTTGAAATCAACTTGTTTGATTTAGCCAACTATTTTAATTTTCTATTAACATTATGTGTGTGTTATTTGTGATATTTTCTAATGTATGAATATAGAAATAAATAAATGTATGTTTGTATGTGACCTCATTTCTAAGTCACACAATACGGTCAAGGAGCTCGTTACACGACGCTCAAAATATAATAGTTTGTGCCACGGTCAGAACTAATGGTAATAGCTTTTGAAAATATTTAAAAATATATTTTTAAATGGAAAAAATTAAAGTCAAGCAGTTCTAAGTTCTATGAATAGAAAATAATTAGTATTTCCCAGCTTTTATAGGCAATGTTTAAGTTAATTTTGGATTTATTTAATACACATTGTATTTCGAGGCGAAATTTAACGCCGAGCTTTCTATACTAGCTTGAAGGAGAAATAGAAACAGTTGAGTAGGGGAGAGCGGGGCCAAAAGTTCCGATTTTTTTTTAACCTCAAATATGGCTAGGAATACTTGATTTCAATATTTATACAATATAATCAAATTCAACTTACATATCTAGACTTGCAATTAAAACAGTAATTTGGGGTATTCTTTGTAAGACTTTTTTATTATGAATTTTTTTATGACTGAAGTCGGAAAGTAACAACTTACCCCGAATTGGGGCAAGTTGTTAACAGACCGGGGTAAATTGTTACCATATTTCTTAAAGCTATTATTTGCAAAATAAAAAACAATAAATAATCGAACAAAGCCTGTTTATTTAAGGAATAACCAACAGTATCATTAATAATCACCAGGCGCAAAAGCAAATCTTTTTTAACCGACTTCTGTAAGAAAAAGAGATTATCAATTCGACTGTTTTTTTTTATGTATGTTACTTCATAACTTTTGATTAGGTGAACCGAATTGAATGATATTTTTTATTTGAAAGGTTGTGCTTCCCATGTTGGAAAGAAATTTTTTTCTTGGTCTATTTTTGACAATGGTATGTATGAGAAAATCACATAAGTATTAAATTTGTATTGGTACGTGGGCGACAAAATGACGAATAACTCAATATCACGCCAACCGATTCCAATAATTCTTTTCTTATTTGAAAGGATACACTTCAAGGATAGTTTGGTGAAAGTTTGGTTAGGTTTCCATTATAAAATCCGGTCAAAATTGAGAAAAATTGTTTTTATTTTGGTAAATTTTAATTATACTGGAATAGTTACAAGGGAAAACTTTGTTAAAATTATTGTCAGAAGTAAGATTCCCCATCGTTGCATTTCTTTTCAACCAACCCAAAAAAGATGCTTCAAAAAAGGGAGAGGTTCCCAATTCACCCGAATATTTTTTATGTATTTTCTTGTCAATATACCAAAATGTTTGTTTCCACAAAAATAATACCTAATTGAGTCAAGTTTTACATATCACAACAGATGCCACTCGTTAACAACCACTACCACCACAACCAACACTCGTTTAAGAAGTATCCTTTTAAGGCTACTTATCACTTAAAATCGTAAAAAGAATTAATTTTGAACAAAAAAAACCGAACCGAAAAACAACGAACTAAAACTTAAAAGATAATTTTACATAAAATAAAACTTATTTTGATTTTGTTAAACCAAAATAATAAACAAAGATTTTATAGCTTTAGCTTTTCCCGCTCAATATGTATATATAATTCTTTGGTAACAGTTTTTATCTTATTCCTGCAATCTTTGAAAACTACGTCCGCTGCTTTTTGCATCAACTCATATGACACATAACCTTAAGTTGATTTTCGAGCATAAGTCCGCATGTTACTAAATTACAATATTTTTTAGTATGAAAAATTACAATATTTACATCCATTGGTACAAATGAGTTGACGAAAGTTTTCCGAGGTCACAACATGCCCCAAAAAAAGGAAACATCTAGCCCCAAAAACCCGTGTTGAAAAAAAATTAAATATAAAAAAGATTAGGAAACAGAAATAATTTATAAATAGTGTTCCGAAATAGTAGATAATATATGTAAAAAAAACACTAACATACTCGAGGCTAATCGTTAAAATTTGTGAGACAGACCAAAAATATCAAATGCGAAAATATTTACAAACGTGCACCAACGACACCCGTGTGCTATTCCATTGGTTTCGGGTGCCACTGGATTGTTCAATATGCTGGACATGGGTGCGCTATCACATTGCATTTCACTATACGTTTACTAAATATTCCTATCACTTTTCCCCGCGAAATTATTTCCATCGGAACAACTTACCTCGGTAACTTTTAGCCCCGCTCTCCCCTACCCCGAATTGTGAGCAAATTCACAATCATTCCCATTAAATTCATTCAGTGTACCGTCCCTTGTAACCTGTTGTCCGTTATCAAATACGTAGCTAGTTCCCGCATAAAACAGGATAGGCAGAAGGAACCTTGTGTTAAAACACATTGTTCCTAACTTTCTCCTGAATTCTGAAGATATTGCGTATTGAGTGGCGGAACTCAAGGCCGCTCTTTGACTCAACACCAGAGCTTAGAAATGGAAATATAAATTTAAATAAATATTTAATTTCCTCGAGTGGAGTTTGAACCCACAACCAGTGTAAATTTACACATTATTACCCCAGTGCCATGACTGGCCTCAACATACAAACATACTATCAAACACGAAAATAGTAGTTCCTGAGACAAACGCGTTAAACAAACTAGTGGGTTACATACAACTTTATAATATTTGTATAGATTAAAAAATATATTAACTTCACGCTGTATCCCTCGTAACTAGAAACAGGGTAAGAAGAAGAAGAAACCTAAAGCTAAGATATAAACTCCGTTGTAAATACTCCGTTTTTTGCCGTTTTTCACTGACTGACATTCTGTGAGGAACCATAGAACCAGAACGAATGAAAAGAATTCACTCCTCCGAACACTAATTGAAGTCATAACCATCGCGCAACAAGAGCCTCAAAAATCACATTACGATTACAAAGTAAAATGTTACGAGCATTTTACAACATAATAACATGTTTTAAAGCTTTCAAACAATTTTATTCGCATTTTGGTGTGGAAAATAAAATATCTTTTCAATTTCGTTGGCAACTCGATGCTGACGCGTCTGATCCTATCACTACATGTAATAAATGTTAGCTCACCTCCAAAATACGGGATAACTCCTATTATTTCTATCTAAGTTGTTATATTTTGAACTTAATAATATTTATGTGCATCTAGAGATGTAAAGAAATCAATACATATGTATAAATAAAATAAAAGGGTCTGTCTGTAATTTAAATAATGTGTAAGTGTGTCCAGACAATTGTATTTTTCAAGTGCATATAGTTATTAGTACGATTTTGCAGTATCTGTCTTTCTGTCTTCTATTTTTTTGTATCTTTGGGCTAATTTCCGTAACAGATGAACCAATTTTTATGGGACTTTCACTAGAACATAAAGGAGATTATGGAGATATTTATATGCGTATTGTTCTAAAAAAAAGTCAACTGAATACAAGTATTCAGTCGAATCACACAATTGCTGTGATAAACACACCCTATTGTATTTGAACCAAAAAAAATAATCTATAAATAAATCTCAATAACAATAATCCTTAAATCGGTCTTCTGTAAGAGTATCCTGTTTTATATCATCTGGTATCTGTGACCTTGGTTCTTGCCAAAACACACAGCAAAATACAACAGTAAACAAAAACAAACACTTGAAAAAACACTCGAAACTTTGTAGTTCATTTCATATTTTTTCTATGAAAAAACTTTAATGAAGCTGTGAAAATAATTTATAGAAGCACAACTAGAAAGTAACAGTTTTGTTTTTCCTTTTTTATACTATTACAGAACAGTAAAATAATAACTAATAGAATATGAATGCATGGTTTTTTTGTCTTTCTGTTCGTGTTTGTACACGTCTTCTGAACTACTGGTCGATTTGAACGAAACTTTTTTTTGATTTTGATGTAGGCTACGTTTGATTTTAAAGACTTCCATACCAAAATAATTGAGCAATATTAAATAGTAATTAATATTTAATATAATATAGTGAAAAAAAAAATCACGGAGACTCAATATTAAGGCTATATTTTCCAATTTTCTTTAAGAATCTGATTTTTTCCAAAAAAAAATCCCAAATACTCTTATCTGCTCTCAATCTGGTGAAATAGATCGGTGCTGAGCTCCACCACCCATAGACCACCGTTGATCCTTTGACCAAGTTACACCTATAAACACATGTGTAAGTAAACACATATTATGAGGCCGGTCGTGGCTTAGGGGCACAAGCGTGCGACTGTAATTGAGGTAGATTTGGGTTCGATTACCATCCATGGAAATGAGATATTTGATATAGTCACTTGATGTCACCAGAGGAATTATCAGTACTTTGCCGGCCTTTAAGAAAAATATTAACATTAGGTTCCCTTTGCTTACTCTTCTACTTGCGGACACAACATTATGAAACATTATAATATTTGTATTGTTAAATATGTAATTACATTACCAAATAATACTGTACTTTGTTTATACAAATCAACAAAGTTTACCCTAACCAAAGTGACTTGGTTAAAGGCAATGAAAACTTTTCATCTTAGAAAGGTATTTTGTTTCCTACTATCGATCCTTATCAAATGAAATGAATTTATAATTATGTTAGTTATACTTTGTTTTGAATTTACTAGTATAACCCAGATGGATTGACGCCCAAATTTATATCAACCGATTTTGAACTGTGCATTTTATAGCTTCACGTTGAATTCTCCATAATATAGCTAGGTAGACAGGGGGAACCTATTGTTAATATTCTGTTTCCCACTTTCCACCGCATTGTCCAGACAATGCCATTGAGGTTATATCACTTTGGCGGTAGTTTACCGCCAAAGTGATATTTCATATACGAATAAATGAAACATTTCACGAAGAAATAAATGTCGACCACAGAAACATTTAGTTCTGACTGTCCACCTCATATTAACGACAGTTGTTTGCGTCAGCTATTGTTTAATAACTAAGTTTAGGTAGAGTTCCAGGATAAAATTTAGAAGTAAATCAAGGGCTTATTAGAAGTTTACAATATGTAGTTGGTAACAGGACAAAGCGTTGCATTTACTTTCGCCACTCATCATGCATTGTCTCCGAAATTTGGACAGTGCTTAGTGAATCTTAACATTAGGTTCCCTCTGCTTACCGAGTTATGCGAGATACAGCGTGACGCTACCACAACAAAATATAAGCAGTACTTGAACTATTGATGCTTAAAAATATATGTTAAAATCTTCTCGTACAAATCTTTTTGTCTTCATAGAGCCTATTTTTTTGACTTGACTATTAAATAATTAAATATGTATGTGTTAAAATTTTAAAAATTCTTACTTTCTTCTTTGGTTCTTCTCAGGTTTGAGGCACTAACTTTAGTGAACTGGTGGTAGATTATTTGACGATCAAAAAATGAACCTTGTAACTTTTTATTTTGAATAAAATTATTAACCGACTTCTGTAAGAAAAGGAGGTTATCAATTCGACTGTATTTTTTTTTTTGATTTTTTTTTTTTATGTTTGTTACCTCATAACTTTTAACTGGGTGAACCGATTTGGATAGTTTTTTTTTATTTGAAAGGTATAGCTTCCCGAATGGTCCCATTTTTTTTTGGTCCATGTCTGACAATGGTATCCATGAGAAAATCACAAGTCTTAAATTTGCATTATGCATGTGCGCGACTAATAGCCGAATAACTCAATGTCGCGCCAACCGATTTTGATGATTCTTTTTTTATTTGAAAGGATACACTTCAAGGATAATTTGGTGAAAGTTTGTTTAGGTTTCGATTATGGAATCCGGAGAAAATTGAGAAAGTTTGTTTTTTTTTGGTAAAAAAATGATTATACTGTAATAGTTACAAGCAAAAACTTTTTAAATTGATGTCAGAAGTGAGATTCCTGATCGTTGCATTTCTGTTCAACCAATCTCAAAAAAGAGGATGTTCTCATTTTCAACGAACTTCATAAAAGGGAGATTCCGAATTCACCCGAATACTTTTTATTATGTTTGTTCTCTTTGTCAATATACCAAAATGTAACTTTGCACAAAAATAATAGCTAATTAAATGAAGTTTTACATAGAACAATCACAACCACTCGTTGACAACCACTACCACCACCATCACCACTCGTTCAAGAAGCATCATTTTAAGATCTACCCATCACTAAAAATCGTAAAATAAATTAATTTTTAACAAAAAGAAAAACCGACTTCTAACAACCAACTAAAAAGTGAAAAATAATTATATAAAGATTTTATAATTTTGAAGTCGGTGTCAAACTAATGCTACAACACCTTTACTACAATATCTAATTACTAAGCCTGTTTGTTTTACTTGGCACCGACTTCAAAATTATAAAATCTTTATATAATTATTTTTCACTTTTTAGTTCGTTGTCAGAAGTCGGTTTTTCTTTTTGTTAAAAATTAATTTATATTCAATTTAAATTTGAATAAAAATAATTTCTTATTTGAACTTAAAACCATTAAAAACCGTCCACTATACTATTAAATTTTTGTATGATCCAAATAATCTACGATAAGGTTATTTATTCTATAATTCCATTTCAATATACATTTTGTAGTTACTCTTGAAATATATCTTAGTAACTGGATGGTACATCGCTAGAAACATATAATCGAATCAGTCCACTCCACGGCAAAAGGCCAAGGGGGGGCCAAGTCAATTTACTTCACTGACCGAAAGAGCCAGTTGGTATCTAATATTGTAAATGTTACTTTGTAACTTTTTTCTGTTTATTACAGTTTTATTTTGTTATTTTGTGAAAATTACATATAATAATGAAATACTTTAATAACTTAATGAAATCAATTTACAATAAATATAGCTATTTTAGCTTCATACTTCAACAGTGCAGACAGAGGGAACCTAATATTAAAACCCTCCGTTCCCCAATTTCTGCTAAATTCTGGCTCTGCCCCACAACTTCCCTCGAAAATTGGTTTGTTTTTTCAAATTTTAAAAGGAGGAAATTTCGGTAACATTTATTATTACGCTACTGAACATTGATAAATCATTAAAGCCCTTCCAAGAAATAAATCTATCTAACAATGAATATAATAATAAAATATAATTATCCAGATTGTAGACCGAATGTTCCTATAAATTATAGGTCCCTCTACCAAATATTATGTACCCTTGAGGCTTGCTGCGACAAGGACCTTAATTAGTCTTTATTTTACTTGAGTTTATGTTTTGGACCTTTTAAAAATATTTTTAAATGAAATATAATAGTAATGAAAAGACCTATAAATAAGAGTAGGGAATCATTTAAATAATATGTAGTTCTTCTTCTCGAAATCAAAAAAAAAATCCAAAAATATCTAAATAATCAAAAATATTTTTTTACATAACGGATCTTTGGGACAGTAAAGCGCTCTAGGTAATTAAGACATTTTTTTATGTTTCATAAAATAGTTTTCTTTTACAATTAGGGAATAATATTCATATCTTAAAATGTATGTTATTTCGAGAAAAATGTGAAGCCACCTTCAAGGTCATCCTACATAGATTGGTCCTTATTTTAACGATATATTTTTTTCAAATAATTTAAAAATAAACATAAATTGTAACTTATATTTTTTTACAAATCAAACAAGTATGTTTGTAACGCAAACAAATTTAATTACACACGCCAATTTGGTTTCATTCAAATTATTTATAAATTGTTTGATTTAACTCATGGAATCAACACTCTAGGGGTTAGATATGTAGGGCTTATAATTATAGTACAGTTGGTCAGACATATATAATCTATAACATTGAAAAACTGAAGAGTTTGTTTGTTTAAACGCGCTAATCTCAGGAACTACTGTCTACTTTTGTAGTGATATTATTATTTATTTGATATGTTGATATTGTGATTTATTAGAAAATTGTCTATATTAACTTCACGCTGTACATAGTAGTGTAGGTAGAGGGAACCTGACACTGCCGTTCCCCACTTTCCAACGCATTCTGGAGACATCGCTTGTCGAGTGACGGTACTCAACGACGTGCTTTTTCTTGTTACTAGATGAAATGAAAATAATAGATATTTAATTTCCTTGAGTGAATATATTTGCTCACTTGTGCCCCGTGCCACAACCGGTCTCACACATACTTATTAATTTAAAATATAACTATATGCTAACACAGAAAATAAAAGTATGTATTGTAGTAATTATACAATGATAACATCATGATAATTATATTACGTTAATAAATCACTTTATAATGTAATTATAAAATCATCTAGATTGTAATGAAGATACTCTATATAATAATTGCTGTTGACGTAATTATGATATAGTACAGAAGTGCTTCATTTAATAACTAAACATAAAAAAGCACACTTTATTAATTATATTATGTAGGGTAGGCACAGGGAACCTATTGGTAAAACACTCCGTTCCCCTTAAGGAAACACATATGTATATTTCCAATATAAGCATTCCCACCAAGTGCGTTTCGGAACACATAGCGGGTTAATCGCTGCTACAATAGTCCATTGTGTACTGTAGTGTGTAGTTGTATAGTTTCAATATCCTGTCGTGATTGCGGCTCTTAGCGTAAATTCTAACATTTTGTGTATTTATTTTAGCTTGTCAATTTTAGCGACAATTGTAATGGTGGTTTTATACCTTTTCCTTTTGAAAAGGTTCCTTTTGAAAAGAGCAACTGTTGAGTTTCTTGCCGGCTCTTCTCAGCAGAACTGCCTTCCGAACCGGTGGTAGCTTTTTGTTCATATGTTCATTCGACGATTCAAAAGTGCTTATAATAATTGCCTATTAAAATAAAGAATATTTTGAATTTGAATTTTTGTTTGTTTTTTAGAAATTGCGTTAAGTGGTATAATAGAAAAAAATCTAGATATATTTTAAACTATACAATTGATCTTGTTACTCTGTGGACAGTCTCTAAATTAAACTGAAGTTAAGGATGGGGTAATGTAGATTAAATTATTATAATAATTGTTGCTAGGAATGTTACGGATATACTATCGGATCTGAATATGGAGATATATATAGGAAGAAAGCTATATCGCTTTCGGTTTAGGTAATAACAATATAATTATTTTATTCTATTCTTTAGTTATTATTAGGTATTCAAATTCATATGATTATTTATTTAAATTAACTTGAATTATCAAATGAACATTAAACTACCACTGACACGAAAGGCAGTTCTACTGAAAAGAGCTGGTTTTTTTCAATGTCAATTGTACAATTTTTTATTTAACAACCTAATAATATATTGCGACCTATCTCTGCTTCATAACTGTGCCTTACAAGTACAGCATCCCGCATCTCTAGTAGATTGGCCTTAGGTAAAGCCATATTGCCCAGTAAGAAAAAAAATGTGAATATTCAGCAGACCTTTATATTTAAAAAATCATAATTTTCGTTCTCATTTCCAATTACAATATTAATAAAATATATTTATGAATTCTAAAGACATGCCGATTCTAAACCAGAATTGGCTTCCCTTCAATAAGTTCAATCGATTATTTATAGAATCACGGATAATGGATGGTGATGTAAACAGCGGGGCTAAATTGTGTAGATTGATTCAAATATTTATGCTTTAGAATTTTTTTAATTAAGAATAATATTTCGAATTATAATTATACTAGCGACCCTCTTGCGGTTTCGCCCGCTTTTACTACTGGATTATTCATATAATGTATGTTTGTAAAGCACTTAAGATAATGTGAAAATTAACTAAACCCTAATGCAACCCGCATTTTCATAATTTCAATAAAGTTTTTTCCAATTGTTTTACACAGCAAGGATTTTTTAGTAGGTTCTAGGTAGGTAATTTTAAATCTGTGCTACGAATCTTTTCAAGTACTTATCCTATATATCTTATAAAACAAAGTCGCTTTTCGTGTCTGTCTGTTGTTTCTAACTCTTCTTCTTCTAAACCACCCAACGGATTTTTATGCGGTTTTCACCATTAGGTCGAGTATTTTCCGTAGAAAGTGTATATATAGTTTATTATTTGTACATTCTTATGTAAATTAACATAAATACGATAAATATGTATAAAGTCCTACCCGTTGAGACACTTTCGCGTATGTGCTGCTTTAATGGTAAGTACTACATGAAAAAAATGTACTGGAGTATTGTTCCTCTTAATAAGATCTACAAAAAATTCCACGACGGCATATTCGTATTTTTTAAGAATAACGTGTAGTGATTATTTTTCTGTCTAAAAATAATAATTTCAATATATTTTTTATTGTGAGTCATATTTTTCCATAATGGTATTAATCCTTATCCTTTAAAATATTATTAATTTTCTACGTTAAACGAAGATAAAATTTGCTTTTAACACTATTTTGAAATTGCGAATAGTTTTAGAGAAAAACGCATTTAATTGTTGACACATCCCGCCGTTGACACATCAGCTGTATGTTACTCAAGTTTCACTTATCCCCGTCGATGAAATTATCTTATAAAGGTTCAGTTTTTCTTTTTACAGTACGGAACTAAAAACTACAATACAAGGTTGAAACAGAAAAAGGTTTCTTATAATTATTATACCTTTCTAAACATGTTCTTTTAAATACGCAATAACAATTTAAGCAGCTTAACGCCTTTTCCCCATTATGACGTGGTGGGCACAAGAAAGCTAGTGTTAAGACACTCCTTTTCGCTTATTTTTTAAGAACTTTCCCTCCCTCTGGAAATGCAAAATAATTTGTGTATAATTATTTCCTCCAGTGATGATCGAACCCAAAACCGTCACAACATTACGGCTTCTTGCTACTTCTTCGCAACATTTGAAAAATTTTTAAATATCCCAATATTAATATAATATTTATTCTTCATTTAAAAACAAATAAATACAATTTATTCAACAAAATATTTAATCACATTTTGTATGCAAATTTTAAAATGAGTTGTACTTAACGACAACACAGTATGCAATCCCACCAGGCGCGCAGCTGCTCATATTCACTTAAATTCGGCTTTTGAAATAACCGATACGTTTCGTAATACACTACCATATTGTCCGGTAGTAGATTAAATCAGCGAGCTTTGGTTAAATCTGTTTAATTTTTTCCGCTTTACGCTGTATCCTGCATGTAGTAAGCAGCAATCCTGCATGTAGTATTAAATATTTCATTTCTTTCAGTAGAAATCGAACCTAAGACCTATCGTGTTTACAGTAGCACGTTTGCGCCGTCGCCACAAATAGAATAGCAAATTAAAATCTCGTGTAAGTTATGTTTTGATGCTGGTGTCGGCGCAGTGGTCGTCTGATTATGAACATGAGTGTTGATGCTTCGATCTCCATTTGGGGAAGGGTTTAACGGTGTTCGAATATTCTCAAGTTGTGTGCTTAGCAAGACAAAGAACAGCGTTTAATTCCGCAATTTAAATTTCAGTGTTGCTAAACAGCGCGAAAAGTAGACATCAGATCACAACGAAATGGAATTTTTAATATTTTTATGTTCTAGCTCTGGTAAGGCAAAACGTGAAGCACAGTGCCTCCAGAATTCAGTGGAGGAAAGGCAGTGTCTTTATGGAACGGACTCTCTTGCTATCTTGACTACCTTGCTGTGTGCGGGTACAGCATGAATATGAAAAAAAACAGCAAATTTTTGTTTTGTTCTTTCGATATTGAATTACGCCAACGCCAGATTATCTTTAAATTTTGTAAACTTGTATTTAAACGTTTTTTTTTTATTTTTTTGACCTTATCACAGGGGTAACACAATCAAAGGGAAAAGTTAAAATAATACAAACAATGAGAACTTTTTTGTGAATAAATCATTGTTTACAGTAACAAAAACGTAAACGAATGAACCCTTGTCAATCACTCCCTAACCTCGAATATGTTTGATCTTTCTACCAACATGGTTTTAGGAAAATAAAAAGTTAGTACACAAAGAAAAATCTTCGTATAAAGACGATAAAATAATAGTCGCCCTTTATTTAAAACAAGAGAGATAGATAGAAAGATTTTTTTTAAAAGACAGATTTAGTAAAAAGATTTATACATATAGCACGCAAAGGAATCTAAGTGAAAAGACACTCACCGTCTTTCCCCCACTTTTATTTCCATATTTCTCGAGATATTGTGTACTGAGACACGAACAGAAATCGAATCCATAGCCTTCGCGTTCACAGTCTGATGACGACAAATAACAGAATAAAATCATATAAAAGGAATTTATATGAAGCTCTAATTGCTGGCCATTTACTATACTGGTAGCTCCTTTGGGAATTATGAAAGGAGACACATGTCAGTCCGCCTACGAAATTTCATTGTATTTCAGTAATTATATCAGTCTGTAAGTTATTAGTAAGAGAGATTATATTTCAATAAAGATTTTTTTAAAAGATATATATATATTTCTACTATTCTTTGTTAGTGAATTAGGAAAGAAGGAGTACCTAAATATACATTGTCAATTTAAGTGGCGTAACTCAACGTCAGAGTGAGAAATGGAAAGTTTTAAACCTAGGTTCCTCTGCCTAACCTGTTATTTGTGGGATACAATGTAATGTTAAGAAAAAATATATTAGGAGCACAAATGTGTTAAAAATCTTGTTAGTATTACAAGATCCTACTATACACTGTGGATTAAATTTGAGCGCGAGAAATTGAGCTGGTTTCTTTCTAAGTTTCAGCAATCCTGTTTTAACGATTGTTGAAGGTAATGTAAAAAAGTAAAAAGAAATACTTCTAATATATATTGAAAAAAAAGTTCTTCTGTTAACCGAATAAAATGGATTTATATGTATATACTGGATAGATATAGCAATGTCATAAGCCCTCAATGTTAAGGGATTTCCATATATTCTACATATATACCTGTCGATTGAATGGCGAAACTCAACACCGCACCTTTTTTTATGTTGCACCATTTAAGGATTCTAAGACGTGTGAAACCGATGGTTGAGTGTTCAAAGTTTATAATTTAAAAGTATTTTCATTTTAAATTTAGTATCACAAACCGTGGCGGCCGCGGCGTAGGTGTCTACAGTTTAATAAGAAAAACAAAAAAATAACGATGTTATAGTAACTTATTTAATTGCTACATCAGAATTCTATGAAATCGTTAATTACTACAAATCTGAGAAATATCAAATATGGTGTATTATTGGCTTCAATAGATACAAACAAATACGAGTATATTGTAATGAGTTATTATGCCAGTCTGAGGCTAGCAGTAAAGACACTCCGTTTCCGTTATGATTGTTCCGCACTTAGAGGCCATGTGTGTTAAGTAAGCGGAACTCAACGCCACCAAACGTAAAAAACCAAATTGGATAAAAACTGTTTAATCATCTAAATTTAAACACTAACAAACAAACATACATACATTCCCAGCATTACTTAGTTAAATCACAATTAAATAACCATCTCGGATATAGCGATTATACTATTTGAACCAATTACGAGGGTCGCGGGTACTATTCTATGGTAATTGAATGTTGTTAGGAAGCTGTGGAGCGGTGCGGTCGTGAGGGAATGTGCTTAACACATTGATCTGAATACAAGATTAGGTTTAGTACTGCTGTCTCTGAAATGGTACCATTAAAGGTACGATATTAGTAAATTTTTATATTTTTGTATTGTTTAAAATATGTACTGTTTGTATAGTTTGAGATCGGAGTAACGTAGTGTGATGGTGTCTGACAGAAACACGAGTTGTGGATTCGATGCCCATTCGGGGGTATGAGAATATTTAATTATTTTTTAAAACTTAAAATTTAAATTTTAACTTAGTAGAATTTGAACGAGTAGATCAAAGACACTTCTTTATATAATGTGAAAATGTTTCATACATTGAGTGTTGAGTGGCGGAACTTAACTCCGTGCTTTGTCTTGTAAACATAACAAGGAAATTAATCCAATAGGTGAAATCGAATCTACAGCGATCGCGCTCACAGTGTCTCTACCTCACATTCACAATATTTCAATTTAAAGTTATAACTTATTTTCCACGGATCAAATAAATGTATTGATTTTTTTATTTTATAATAGTAAATAGAGATAAATGAAAATTTCATTGAATGATTGTTTTTAAATGTTGTGATTATTAATTAACCTAGTGATGACAGAAAAGTATGGCCTCTGTATGATTTATTTGTATGGATCAAATTAAAAAACATATTATGTTGTTGGGAGTTTGGCTTGGAAGTAAGTACTAAGTTATCCCTGTAAAATATGAAAAATATGACGGAGAGTAAACGGAAAAATTTAAGTATAATTACGACAAGTGGGAATCTTACCTACAACCAACCAGTAGTTTTTATATACAGTAATATTTTTCTTAATTATATAAATGGATAACAATAGTTTAACAGAATAAATCTTTATAGAATTTGAACGCGCAACCATCGCTTTCATTAAGTATGAGTAAGCCAGTGTAGATAGGGAAATAAATAAAATAGCCTAGTAGCATCAACGTTGCTAAACTTTGTTAGAACAATAGTAGCGGAAGTATGCCATGCCCAAAAGGAGATAGATATGAGACAATTAAAGAGTGAGATTTTGACACTCTAAAGCACATAGTGTATCTTAGAGATATGATCTCTATTCTCTGGCATTTTTTGAGATATAAAGTGTTGAGTGGCGGAAGCCAACGTCGTGCTTTGTCTCATAATTTTTCAAACATTAAGCAGGATTTACAAGCCAAGCCTATAACTTTGTCCTGCCAATTTAGAGAATACCAAAAAAAGATTCTCTTTCAAAACACTTCTTTTACCTCTTCTTCTTTTCATCAGTATCCATATTTAGAACGACGTCCAATTCAATCATCATTACAATGATGAATTTGGATTCCAGATTAGTTACTCTAATAATATAATACAAGTCAAAATACTTAACATTATCTAGAAAATCCTGAGCCATTACATTGTATGTTAATAAAACAAAAAAGGATTCAGGAGCGCCTTTTGTCACATAAACTTTAGATACGCCTCGTTCAGCTCGACCCTTGTCGCTAATCTGCTAATACTACACTACACAAAGATTTTTACTATGGTTGAGCTTTATAAAAAATCGAATGGCCATATAAATTGTTGTTTAATGTAGGTAGTCATATTGAAAGATTACCTATGTGACGGAGTAGCATTACGTGTTAAGTGGTGGAGCTCAACGCTGCGCTTTGCCTCATTAAATATTGCATTCACGAGTCGAACACACAATCTATGGCGCTTACAGTGCTACAACTGGTCTATAAATTTAGGAAAATACATAATAAATAAATAATTATACTCATATTGCAGATTAAATTTATTTTAATATCGAAGGAAATTCTGTCTCCGAAGGAAGCTCGCAGTTTCTCAAAATGGAGGGTATTTCTAAACGTCCTGAGCGACGCGACGGGTTGATTTAATTAATTCGTCTCGATATCGCAGTCCGTCCTTTGTTTTTGATTGCCCTTTGAACGACATTTAATTCTGAAACGGCGTTTGATAATTTGTTTTTATGTTGGGAAGTTATTTGGTAACTTTTGCCTTTTCAATCTTAAGTGATTTGATATTTCTTTTATTTTGCTGTATGCATATACTCATAGAGTAGGCAGAGGTAACGTAAAGTAAATACACTGTATTCCCCACTTTTCGCCGTATTTTCTAGTAATTAACATTTATAATGTTCCAACTAATATATATATATTTCTTGATTATTCTCTTCTTTCCTTTTCTATTTTTTTTTATTAAAATAGCTTTTATCATTACATTACGGCATAAAATACTAACCAAATTCAAGCTAACTCATCCCGGGCCCGGTTATCATTCATTGTCTTTTATTAATGACCTAGAATTATAATAATTGCATTACATGGAGGCCAGTCGTAGCTCAGGAGCATAACCGTGTGACTGTAACACGACAGGTTGTGGGTTTGATTCCCTCTCGATGAAATTAAATATTTAATATTAACGAGACTGATGTTATTATGATAACGGGGCTGGAGTTGAGTTCTGCCAAACAATATGCCAGAAGTTAGCGGAAAGTGGGAAGCGGGGTGTCTCAACACTAGGCTCCGTCTGCTTACCCGGCTACATGCGGAGTACCTACAGCGTAAAATTGAAAAAAAAAAGGAAATTAAATATAAATATATCAATTCCCATTTATAAGCTGTACACAAATTCAATCTCAAGTTTCACTCCAGTAACTTAGCAGGTAATCCTCGCTTTACACGTCTAGTTGGAAAGCAAAAAGATATTTAAACATACAACTTGTTCAAGTATTCCGCTAACTCTCAGCAAACATCGTCAGTACCTTAGTCGTTACGCTCGTGCAGCTTCTACGTGCATCAGTTCTTTGGAAAAGGGATATTTGCTTTTTATACAACTACAGTAGTAAGTTTATTTTCCTGTATTTTATATGCATTTGAATAACTAAATAGTTTTACTCCGTATCCTGCCTTAATAGGCGTTACATGTGTACATGTTATTAATTTCTTCCGTACGATGAAAAAGCAATGAGGGCTGCCACTCGAACAAACCAAAAACCGAAGAAGAACCGTCCACAAACCGACTGCTTCCACTTACCGATCACAAACGTTTTGCCTAAGTGGAGAGAACCAGTGTTTTATTACTTGGATATCACATTAATACTAAACTATACCGAATCCAATATTCTTCATCAGCAAAGGTAACAATCGAACGTCTTGCACAATATACTGCTCGCATTGAAGGATATATTCACAATTTCCTGCAGAAAATCCTCCATGAGAGGCGGCTTTATTCAACACTAAATCATAATATTGCTATAACGAGAATTAGAATTATCCTATGCTCAGTTTCTACGATTTTGTATCTTACCACTATAGTAATAAGATAATTTATTGCTGGACACAATAATGGAGCGGAATTCGTGAGCTTCTTCGTATTTCGTGTTAATTATGTTTTCGAGATTATGTTGGGTACACATGGTCCTCTGCATAAGCTAAGCCCTAGTAAAGTATAGCGTGAGGATCGAAGAATAACGTATGGGGGTGATAGATTTTCTATATTTATGGCGTATTTACCTTATTTTATTGGATCGTTGAATGCAGGAAGTAATCTGGAGGGATTTTAAGAGGGCCTAGCTTGATTTAGGCTTTAATGTGTTGATTGGTTGATATTGTTTAGAATTTTATTGTCCATTTAATAAATAATTTTTAATATTACTGCTATTTTTGAAACTACAAAATAACGTTTTGGCCATTATGGCGCAGTAGGAAAACGACTGATTGTATTGGTTGTAAGCTCAATCTCCAGTCGGAGAAAGTTTCTTTAATTTGAATTTCTCCTCTCTAGTAGAAAAGTGGGGTTAAGCGTTAAGTTAAATCAATCGAGACATAAAAATTGAAAAATTGAAAATGGAAGAAACACGTTTTTGAACATTATTAGGAAGGAATGTAGCAGAGTGACATATCACTAATTGCTTCTCCAATTTTACCAATTTATAAAATGCAAACCATATATAATCATAATGATATACGACAAAAGCTTTCTACGCCAGCGTGGTTTACACAACCACTTTATTTTACGTAAGCCCACACCTACTACGAATATTTAACGCGTGCGTCGCGCCGACAGCGATTAATCATTGAGTTAATTATTATTATCCTACAGTACCTTGATGGAAGACGAACGTATATTGTGTACTAAAATGATAAAATTTGAGGGTAGTCACAGCGCAGCGCGCTTAAGAGTGTGACCGTACAAGTTGGTCGTGGGTTCGATTCGCAGACGAGAGAAATTAAATGGTTCATATTTTCATTTCTTTGCTCTCGTGTCGATAAAAGTACGACGTTGAGTTACGTCATACCAGTTGAGTTACGTTACCGAGAATTCGGCGGAAAGAGGGAAATGAAAATGTCTTAATAGGAACTGAGTGTTTTAACACTAGATTTCCAGATTCCCTCTCTTTTCCCTGCTATGTGCGGAATACAGTGTGAAGCTAAACAAATACTTAAAATGAAACTGGATAACAAAATATGTTATAAGATAGGGTTGCTTATTAATTAACACAAGAAAGAGTTAAGTTGGATTTAAGTTTAAGTTATTTTATATTTAAGTTCTTTTCTATATACCTAGTCTATATATATATATATATATATATATATATATATATATATAATGCTAACTATCATTTTCCACATGAAAATTTTAAGTTCAAATGTTAAAACAACTCCTCGCTTTAACTCTTATAGCAAAATAAATAAATAGAACCTAGTATAAAGACAAAAGAAGAAAAAAAACTCATTCCTACAAGCGGAAATCGAATCAGCAATTATTGAGTCACATGTCCTCTAGAAAATTTGGATCTGTTAGTAGAATACACTCTATTCTGTCAATTCCTATTCATATTTAGACAAAAAGGCCAATTTTGTGAAACTCTATGATTACATTCATACATTTGTATTGCCTTATACATAACATCCAAAAGGCTCAATTTCAGGATCCATCTATAAGCGACAACACAATGTACCATCTGAGAAGGTTACTTAGAATGGTGTCGTATTACGTGGGTATATTTGGACAGATTTTTTCTGGAATACTTCAATAACGTAATCAGTACTAACTACTCTAATATTATAAAAGGAAAGATTTCGTTTGGTGTTCACTAGTTCACTAATTATTTTTTATTATTATCTTAAACGTCGTGTATGAGCAAATTAAACAAATCCGGTAAAGTTCGAGTCGCACTCTAATTATTTTTATTTATCTAAAATACCTATAAAGTTTTGGATTTTTCCCTTATTTGTATTATAAGTTCTCACTTCGTGTTACACTGAAACCTACAGAAATGTAGGTCCACGGGAAGAGCCTATGTTTTCTTCCCGCGGTGAATTTTATACAAATTGCCTCTTACTTACTTTTCTTAAAACCGATCCGCACTTTCCACCGGATTTTTCGAGACATTATGTATTTAGTGGTGAAACTTAACGCCACTTATTGATGATAACTGATTATCATCATCTACGTAGGGCACGCTGATCGTCTATGTTTTATTTCCTTAACAAAAGCCCTAATAGTAAATTGTAAAAAGAGACACTTTATTTTTGTGTCTGAAGTTGTGGAAAAAACGAGGGTGTGACAGATAGACGGACGGACGGACATGGCTAAACCGAGGGATCTTGGTAAATCTACTGTTAGTACATATACTTATGTACGAATTATTACCGGAAGCCACATAAGTGTTATATTTACTCAAAATAATCGATAGATATATCTACTCATAATAAATAATGACACAATACATTCATAAATAAAAATATCGTACGCATTTATTGAACTTAATAAATTGTTAACTATTTATTTATTGAAATATCGTTTGCGACAAGTATCAAAAGTCGAATGGTGACGAGTTCCACTACTCACACTCACCTTAGTACAAATCATATAAAATATTATTACAATTAATAATCTGAAGTGTAAGCCAACACACTGCGTCTCGGCTTCGGCAGAAAGCAAAGTGGAATATCGACATTTAATTATTTCTGTTTATACTGTGATGTTGCAAAAGTCAATTAATTTTTTATGCCCAATTTATTGATAATGTCTTGAGAATAATAAATGACTTTAAACTATATTTTTACACGTCTTCCTTTTCATTTTGCACTCCAGTAATAGTTAGTCCGTTTCATGGAGTTCGATCACAATCGTGATTCCGGCGTCCCTTCATCACTGTCAAACGTGACTGGGGTAAAGAAAACGTGTCAATATACAATAGGAATATTCATTTATCTTACTTTAATAGTTAAGTTTTGGTAGTTCGTGCATACCGATCTTTTTTGCAGTGAACATTTAAAGTATTATAAAAATATTTTTAAAGTTGAGGATAGTTCAGTGTACAAGTTCAACGCTACGCTAAAATATATATTTTATCAACATGCTAAACTGGGTTTCTGCATAACTTGTATTCAAAACTTCACGTTGTATTTCGCACATAGCATGATATGGAGAGAGAACTGACACTCTGATTCCATTAAGACACATCTGTTCCCCACTTTTCAAAGAGAGAGGCAGAACTCAGCGCCGCTTTTTGCCTCATTCAAATATTTCGTTTCCTTGTAGGAATCTAACCCACAACCAGTAGCATTTACCGTTACACGCTTGTGCAACGGTAAATGTGCCCCTGCACCACAACTGGCCTCTAGCTGTTAGCTAATAATATATTACAATATATAAATTTCAAATACTAAAGCTATATTTTGTAGATAATAATATTAAATTCGACAAAACGTATAGATAGAATCAGCTCTTCTTGTAATCTAATCACTAGTGAAGGGTCCCAAACCAATTTCAGTCGTATACCGATATTAAATAAAGCCACCTGAATGTACAATTGTAACGTTTGAATAGCAGACACGGATTGAGGTCGCATTACGTACTTGGGTAAAATTTCTACAAAATTCTCGTATTGGCTTGGACCCTTACAAATAAGGTTTCGCTATATAGATTACCTTGGCAGCAGTTCTTTTTTTAGGATTTTCATTAGATTTGGCCAATATTAGAGCATTTCAAACAATTTATGTTGGTTATATATTGTTTTCTATTGTTGCTTAATTGGGAAGATATATTTTTTAATGTTTCTTAACTTTATATCAATTAATTTGAAAAATGTATAATTTTGAATTTTATCTTACCTCGAATGTTACTTAGGACTATCAGAATGAGTCATGATTCGTACACTACTATTTAACTGTTTCTTTTTAACCTAGAGATCGAAATCGCTGGTAAAGTTTCGTATGAACAAAGAACTCTCATATCCTTATAAACTTATTCTAATGAGTTTCATCTGAACGGATATGACAATTTCGATCGGTTTGGCGGCAGTTAAGAAATAATAATCCTAAATGCAGACAAGAAGGTAATTAACTGTACAATTCAACATGAAACCAAATATAAAACCGCAAAGCTGCTCTACCCTCTACGAATTTTAAGTGTATGAAATATTAAACACCGCCAGCAACTACGGCAACCTTCGATACTAACTTTGAATCTTCAATCGGACAAAGTTACCGAAGTTCAGAATTAATTTGGGTCGAACAACTTTGACTTTAATGGGTGTTATGTTAGAATTGCTCGAACACGTTTATTGATATTTAAATTGAGTTTCCTATTCTAATTCATGATAACGCAATTAACGATATCCTCTTCTACAAGAAAACAGGCTTGGTTAGCTTGGTTGCTTCGTTTATAAACTGGTATGTTTACGTTTGGTAGAATTTTGTTTGCCGTTGCCTTTGTCGGTCTGTGTTTTCTGGCTACCGTACTAGAGATAGAACGTTAAGCTAAAAAATTATAAATTTCCTCGTATATGTTTAAGTTTTAATTTTAAAAATAATTTACTAGGCATCAATAGCCTTAAGAATGTTTGAATCGAGGTATACACGCACCACTCAACACACAATAATACCTCGAGAATTCGTTGGAAAGTTAGGAACGGAATATCTTAACACTAGGTTCTCTCTGCCTGCCCTACTACATTATGGAGGTGATACATTATGGCGTGATACATTATGGCGTGATACATTATGGAGTCTAAAATTTATATTCATATCCTAAATACTTTACATTTATAAACACAAACAATTAAAACCGAAACAAAACATACATGAATCAATTTAAAATAGAAAACCATATAAATGTCATCGAATGGACAATTGTTTGTTTTCAAAGCTTTCAAGGTACTTATCGCGTTAAAGATTGACCGTCCCCTCATCAGAGTGCGACGTGACCGGAGTTAAAATATCGACTGAGTTTATGTGCCTTTGTTTGTTTGTTATAAATCTGTATTTTTAACCGGCTTTCAAAATAAGGAGGAGATTCTCAATTAAATATTTTCGATTCGATATTCGATTCATTTATTCGCTTAATTATTTCGGATTCGATTTCGATATTCGATTATTCGATTTGATTTCAATATTTTTTGTAATATGCAATCATTACAGTTATTTTACAAAGAATATTATAGATCCTTACAAAAATAAATAATTTAACATTTCAGGCTGTTTCTAAACTAGTAAATTAAATTATTCATTGACATCAACACATTTGACTGTCACTGTCAGTCAATTCTGTTTATTAAATGAATAATCATGTACACACTCGGAGCGCTATAAATTAAGAACTGAACTAATAATCATGTAGTTTAAGCGGGCGAAGCCGCGGGCGGCCCGCTAGTGTACAATATGTGTTTTTTTTTACATTTTCAAAGTGTTATTTCACACTTAAGAAAGAAAAATACTTATTGAGAAAACGTATAGAGGTCCGGTTTTCTTAATAAGTAAAATGTAGTATTGCCACAGTACTCCCTTTTTACTTTAGTAATAAGTAATTTTGTAAAACCTTTCAAGAGTTAAGACATTCTTTGAATATTGACAAAGAAAGTTAAATGAGAAATGTTTTTTTTTTTTTTTTTTTTTTTAATTTTAAAAAAACTACATCCACGGGCTCATAGTTGCCCGTGCCTTTTTTTATTTTAAGAAAGTTTTTTTTTTTTAATGTGGCGTACTTAATTTTGGGACAATTTAAACTGTACTGAGAAAATGAGAAATGTTAAAATATATAATATTAATTTTAAACTCATTACTTGTCCGGCATCCAATTCTGTCGCTTGTAATTAATTAATTGTTGTCGTTGTCTCCGCATATCTCTTCGACTGTTACCAAGTTTATTATGTTCTTTATGTTTTACATTTCTTTGGACCATGAAAAGAAAAAAAGGTCGTTCCGCTTTCTACTTTTCACCCAAATAGAAAACTGAATTTGTTGTCGAACTGAAAGTGCCGAATTAAAATATTTTTAATATTAATATTTTAAAAGTCGGATTCAAACCCACAACCAACCAGTATGTACTGTAATTTTAGTAATGAACATGAAATTTAATTGAAAAGCTAGTATTACAAATAAAGTAAAATAATAATTCCATCGCTTAAATCATCGCCATACGATTCAGCTACATTCTATAGTATCACTTTAAAACGTACGCGGCAATTCTTTACGAGTTTAGAATAATTTACTTGACAACATTTGTTACGGGACACCGAAATAAACAGAGTGTGTCACGAAATAATGTTATTATTTATATGTGAGATTTTCATGACGGATACAGTACCTACTGTGTTTGTGTATTTGTATACTTAAGTGTAATGGATGACAGTTTTTATTTTACACATTTTGTATTTTTTAATGTCTCTTTTTGGTTTGTTTTTAAATTGTGAATAGAATTGTGGAATGCTTAGAGGATTTCTTAAATGAGTGGATTCAAGCTTAGGCAGAGTATTAAATATTTTTATTTTTTACTATTGTTTTTTTTAATTTCACGCTGTATCCCGCATATAGCAGGGTAGGCAGAGGGAAATTAGTATTGAGATGCTCCGTTCCTTCTAAGGTTCTTCTACTTTCCGCCGAATTTTCAAGGGGCCAAATTCTATGCTCCGTTGCCAGACCAATATTAAATATCTCATTGTCTCAATCTTATTTAAAACTCCAACACAGTCTAATGAAGGCTTAATAATAAAATAAGAAAATAATATTTATATGTAGGCAGGTAGGTCGTCAATTAGATATAACAAAGCGCGATAGTTCTGAATTCGATATCATTCAGGGGAGTTATATTATTTAAATGATTTCCATTTCCCACACTCTGATTATAACTGATGTTCAACATTACTTTATGTTCCGTCGTGAAAATTAAAATAATTTTTTATTCAGATATTCAGATTTAAATTGAAATACCATTTTTATGAAGTATGAAAAAATTGCTATTTCAATTTTACCTTTGATATCATTTCAAAGGCAGTATTTTAGTTGAGTGAAACTTTAAAATTTCACTTAAATATTTTCCTATAAAATATTAGACATAAAAAGACCTGAAATAAACAATTTCATCTATTCTAAAATAATACTAAAATTAACGTTTTTTACCTTTATTTTAGTACTAGCGGACGCGCGCAGCTTCGCTTGCTTATTTAGGGGTGAATTCTAATAAACCACGAAACGTGTTCAATTAAATACTTTTAAAAATCTAAATTTCAAATTTTATAGAAATCGGTGCTGATATCAACCCCTATGTCACCCCTTTAGGGTTAAAATTTTTCAAAATCCCTTAGTGGATATCCTGATTACTACAGTAAACATTGTCACACAGCGGTTACGGCTGTGCGTGCGTCTTACCTCAGTCAGTGAGGACAAGTCCTTTTATATATATAGATTATGCTAGTCATCATTCGTCATTTTACTAGCATGGATTTTAAGATTTTAAATGAAAAGTCCTGTTTTTTTCGTTCCCATGGAAAATGCGGGAAGTCCTCTTTTAGTCCTTCTTAGCGCTAAACTACCTATTTATTATACATACCAAATTTAAAGTTCCTAAGTTCAGCAACATAACTACATCCAAAATCCGGCGGAAAGTGGCGAACGGAGTGTATTACCACTACGTTCCCTCTGCCTATCCTACTGAGTGGGGAAACAAATATATAACGATATAGCTTGATTTAAATTAGATAAACAGCTTAGTAGTTTCTGTACACTAGCTGATTGTGGTATTATGGTGAGGTGAGGTAGTGAGGCAAGAGTAGACAAAGAGTCTAGGGAGACAGACTGCGGTGTTCAATTCCAACAATTCATACGAAAAGGTGGAAAATTGAGGTACCTAGAGGTACCTCAGTACTGGATTTATTAACCCCTAAAGCAGAAAATTGTTGTTAGTAGGTACACTACAATATTTCAACTATAATAATGAACAAAACATATAATATTATACTTTTCAAGCTAACAAGAGAAAATACGATCCGCTTTTCCATTATGAATTTCTAGTGCAAACCTTCCAGCAACAGTCATTTAAATAAACAAATTAAATACGATATTTTAGTATTAACTATTAACCTCTCTAAATATCGAATATCTCCAGCATTACAGTTGAAGCCATCTATCTATACTTTTACAATATTATTAATACTGAACAGTTCGATTAGTTGAACAGGTCAACCTCCGGAACTACTAGTTCTAATCTAAAATCATTGCCAGAGCGAGGAAATGAAAATATTAAATATTTATTTTCTTCGAGTTGAAATCGAACCCACAACCAGATGCATTTACAGTCGGCATTCATTACGGCAGCATTTATGGCAGCACAGTACATATCGCTTTAATTACTAAATGACGTAGAGCAAGGTATTGCAACGAAGTTCCTTACGGCAGGCTTGGAAGGGATAGGGATTTCGCTGCGTGACCGAACTGAAAAAAATGTGATAGTAAAACCGTAAGGAAAATGCATGGAATAAAACCGTTAAATGAGACGTGTGCAGGCGCGACAGTTGCATACACAGACAAGTAGTGTATAATACCTTTCGCTTCTCCCTCATTCTTTTTTTAGTTGACAATTTGAATTACGATGTTTTTTTTATTTTAAGTAATTTATTATTTCCTAAAAAACTGAATTTCCTAAATACTTTCTTGTACTTAAATAAAAATTAATCAGCAAAATTTAAGAGAAAAATCAAGAAAACCTACATAAAATTGAGCACGACTTTTTTTGCAATTTGTGTCGATTCTACATTAGCCGAAGGAACTTCGTTCCTACCTGGTGTCCCACGACACCGCACCATTTTTTAATAGACTGTATACTTTTCTTAATCATCCTATATCTTATAAAACAAAGTCGCTTTTCGTGTCTGTCTGAACTTTCTAACTCTTCTGCTTCTAAACCACCCAACGGATTTTTATGCGGTTTTCACCATTAGGTCGAGTATTTCTCAGGGAAGGTTTATATATAGTTTATTATTTGTAAATTCTTATGTAAATTAACATAAATACGATAAATGTGTCTAAAGTCCTACCCGTTGAGACACTTTCGCGCATGCGCTGCTTTAATGGTAAGTACTACATGAAAATAATGTATTGGAGTATTGTTCTTCTTAATAAGATCTACAAAAAAGTCCGCGAGAGCATATTTTTATCTTTTAAGGATAACGTGTAGTGATCATATTTCTGTCTAAAAATAGTAATTTCAATATATTTTTTATTGTGAGGGTTATTTTTCCATAATGGTATTAATCCTTATCCTTTAAAATACTTTATTAATTTTCTACGTTAAACGAAGATAAAATTTGCTCTTTACACTATTTCGAAATTGCGAATAGTTTTAAAAACGCATTTAATTGTTGACACATCACGCCGTTGACTCATCAGCTGTGCCGACTCAAGTTTCACTTATCCCTTACTCTCAGCATATAAATAAGTACATTAGTTACGTTGGCCATTTAATGTAGATCAAAACTGTCTTTTACTGTTTTTTAATTATTGAGTACTTTAGAAGTTGTTACAATATCAAAACATCCTTGCTGCGAAACGCGCCCCGCGACGTTTTGCTTATACAAGCGCGTCATGAGCATTCATCGGTGGTTCAGTGGTAGAATGCTCGCCTGCCACGCGGGCGGCCCGGGTTCGATTCCCGGCCAATGCATTCTATTTAATTTTCCTGACAGGCAGCCACGTAGTGCTTGCTTTTCGTCAGGGACAGAATACCCTCTTCAGCATTAACCACAAGCTCGAAAAAAAAACCCGCCTGCCTTTATAGCAACGAAGATTTAGATGCGTTTGCACGTATTGGATAATTGGAGTTGAATGTATTATTTCAGCACGATATATTTGATTTCATATTTTTTGTAGTAGTTATTAGTAGGTGGCTTTTGTTTATAATTTCTTCCGTTTAAAAATAGTCATTTAAATATATTTTAATAAGTACTTGAAAAGATTAGTAGCACAGATTTAAAATTACGGTACCTACTAAAAAATCCTTGCCGAGTAAAACAATTGGAAAATTCTTATTGAAACTACGAAAATGCGGGTTGCATCAGAGTTTAATTAATTTTCACATTATCTTAGGTGCTTTGCAAACATACATTATATGAATAATCCAGTAGTAAAAGCGGGCGAAGCCGCAAGGGGGTCGCTAGTTGTAATATATTTTCAACATTACTTTCCATCGGTCCTCGTCTCTTACGGAGTATAACACTAAATATCTATCAGCATTATTGTCCTGCTGACACAGTTTTAAAGTATAAATTTTAATTACTGTAGATATTATAAATATTGTAAAGTTTGTAATAAAACGTAATTATGATTGGGTTTTGTGTTTATTTCGGGGATTGAACTCTATACCACAGTGTATACAATCCTGACTAACTGAGCCACATCGTCACAAGGCTACGAAAGCTCGATATTAAAAGTAAATCCTCAAAACACACTTAGAATGTACCTACATTTATTTGGAACAAACACCTCGGTTAGTTGCGGCGTGTTTAATCACACGAGCTTGTATAATGAAACACCAACAATTATGTAGCTACGTACTGTGAGTTTGTTAGATGTTTAGTATTAATTTGTTTTATTATGGTTCTAGCTTTTGAATGTGGCTTCGCCCGTATATAGCCTAGGTGTGTAGCCTATTATAGCCTTCCTCAATAAGTAGATTATGAAAGTAGACAAATATTTTTCAACTTTAACACGTACTTCCCGACCTGAGATAACAACGTTAAACTAAATAAAAGCTGATGCTTTATAATATTAGTATAGATTATATACTAATGTTCTAAAACAGTTTTACAAGTAATAAGTAAGGTGTTCATTTATATTAAATAAGTAAAGATTTTTCCATAACACATTATAAGGAGAGGAGGAGAGGATAAGCTGCAAGGACCTATATCGGATGGAAACCTCCCGGACTCCTAAGAAAGCACTGGTAGGGTGTCGTGACGCAGGACATGAGCCCAAGGACTAACCACCGAGCATGATAAAGACCGAGTACTCGTAAAGTGAAGTAGGTTGAGTAAGAAGACAGATACTAGCACCATCATTTTAATTTCTACGTGTTCCTTGGTATATCCTGAGCACGCTCGAAACGCCATAAATTAAGAACTGATCTAAACTGAACTAACCTGAACTGGTATATCCTGCTAAAAAACCTATGACCACCTGAGATCACATTATAGAACAAAATCACTAAATTGTATATTAGCCGAATCGGTGTTAAGAGCGAATTTGGAGCTTAAAAAATACACATTATATTACAAGTAAAAAGACGTATCAAAGTTTTTATCTAACAAGACATGCCTAAAGATATCAAAGGGCTTGGCCGTATTCATACATATTATGTACATAAAGAAATTTTAAACGAATTTATATCAAAGGCCTTTGAAGCCGTTGATTAAGAATTCCAATTGTTATCATTAATTAGAATATTTTGTAGCATTTCAAGATTTGTGTAATAACACAGCAATTGTTATATTGTATATAGCTTTATGTCTCAAAGAAGTAACAAAGTATTTATAAAAATAATAGCTCTCATTGTCCTGTGCAGAGATACTCAAACTTATTTTAGTATTTACTAAGTTTTTTTAACTTCACGTTGTATCCCATAAAACCAGAGAGAGCAGAGGGAACTAAGTATTAAGACATTCCGTTTTCCATTTTCTGTGGAACTCTGGAAACATTACGTGTTAATTAACGGATTTCAACGCAATTTTCAACGCAATTTTCCTTGACACTATAAAGAAGAAATAAAAATATTAAATATTTTATTTCCTCTAGTGGGCATCGAACGTCTACAATCTCTCGCATTTACACGCTTGTGTCACTTCGCTACAACAGACGCAAGATAAATAAAATAAAACGGCACTCGCGCGGTCGGCTCATTGTAGGATTATAAAAAAACTTTAAAGGATAACGATGTCATGTACTTTTTGTCATATTAGCGCCAATGATAATCTTTTGTCATTAAGGAAAGGATATTTTTTTTATCCCCTATAGCTTACAGTAAGATTTAAGTTAAGATTTCATAATAAACTATTTAACTATGGAAATGTAATATAATATGAGGTCAGTCTTGGCGCAGGGGTGCATGTGTGCGACTAAACGCGACAGGCTGTGAGTACCCACTCGAGAAAATTAAATATTTAATATTTTTATTTCCTCTCTGTAGTAACGAGGCGAAGGTGTGTTCTGTAACTCAATACGCAATGTCTCTAGAATTCTGCGGAAAGTGGGAAACTAAAGTGGGGACGGAAACTCTTAACACAAGTTTCCAGGTTCCCTCTGCCTGACATGCTAAGAGCGGGATACAGTGTGAATTTAAAAAGATAAAAAGTAATGCAAAACAAATATTTTTTTTGTATGATCATGGAGGGCATCTATGAGATCGTTGAAAGAGGACTAATAGTCTTTGGCGCTATGTTCTCTCTAGGCTAGGCTACTCCGCTATGGATAAAACGTGTATCTAAAATGACTATTTTTATACAAATAGTATTATTAAAATAAATTTAATTTTTCGAGTCACAAAATATATTGGCATATACAAATTCTAAAGTCTATGCAAAACAAAGTTTGAGCAACACTGTTCAAAGTGTTTGCCAAGTCTAAGATCTCGTGCCAAGTCGCTAGTAGAGAGGTCATCATCTTTTGTGCTTTGCTCCTTGCATTTTAAACAAGTTTTAATAGTGAAATATTTGGCAGCTCTGTTTAAAGTAAGTGTATGCATTTTTATGCACAGTATAATATTTTAAATATTTTCTTTTCCCCGCTCCGGTAGATTAAGGGCGGCGTAGAGTTCCGATGGTCAACACGCGCTGTCTCGATTTTTTTATGGATTGGGAGGGACAATGTTAAGACACACATTAAGTTCCTCTGTCTTCCCTACGCTGAATACAGTGTGATGCTTAAATCAAATATTTTACAACGCGGCGTTAAGCTCCGCCACTCAAGAGGCAATGTTTCAAAAATTGAAAAAAGTAAAGATCAAAAATTGAGGAAAGTAAGGAACAGGGTTCTTATACTATTTTATTTATACATACTCTCCTACGCGGGCTAAAAAGGCAATTGAATGAAGTTGTATTTTTATACCCCCTAGATTCATCAATTTATGAAGGAAAGTCAGTGGAAACTTAGTTATGATATCTTAAATTGTCATCTGTTTAGAACTATTTTATGTTTGGAGTCGGAGTTTCCCATATAATTATTATATTGTAATACCATCGGACCCGGACTACAATAAAAACGAAAACAATAATAAGTGGAGATTTATTATTAGAAAAAATATCTAAGTAATTAAAATGAACAAACAATAATTACATAAAAATTAACATTACTTCGGAAATGTATGAAAATTTAAAAGTCATTAAATCTGCCCATTCGCGTCGGTCATACTATGCCGCTCATAGGCTACGTCATTCCGAATCCGTGAGATCTCCTTAATTATTTATTAGTGTTATACAGTAAACTATAATTTCAATCTAGATGAAATGCTAAAAGTGACTATTATATTTATTTTCATAAGGATCAATATTAAATTATAGGAAAAACATTTACAAAAACCCGATAAATTTCAAGTAAATTCATTAAAATGGTTGCTTAGCAACGCAAAGCCAAATTGCATGCCAAATTGATAATTTTAATATATTAGTGTCGACAATATTACAAATATGAAAAAAAAAAATATCCTATTCATCCCAAGACCTTCAAGTACCTCTTATATGAGTATTTTATTACAATTAAATTAGCTGTTTGGCCCTGATTGCATAAAAGAAAGACAAAAGAAAGACAGACAGAGTTATTTTCGAATATATAATATAGCTATGGATTGTCTGAGTGATAGCGTGAAGGGATCACGCAGTATCCCGCATAAGCAGACACTCTGTTCTTCAGTTTTCTCCCAACTTTTGAGACTTTGGTATAACATCGCAGTGCTTTGCTTTGTTGCCAGAGCGAGGAAAATTGCTACAACGGTCTCAATATAAAAAGCAGAGAGTTAAGTGACCTGTTATTAGATATTCTCTTTCTGTTTCGACCAGAAGAAAAATGCCGATTGATGTTTTGCGCTGCGCCTTGTCTTAACTAGGGTGTTTCGAAAACGAGAATTTCCTACATAAAAAAATATTAATAGGTAGTACAATAGTACCTTAATATATTGAATATTTTATGGACACTTGTGTCTTTCGAATGAATATTCATATTTATTAAGCTTGCAAGTTAAGTAGTTCGTTTCTCTTTTCCATTACAATAAAATATATGAAGCCTTTAAATACCAAGAGTAGTCAAATATTATTTTGCCTTTTATTCACAATGCAATCAATTGTTTATTTTCGTCAAGAATGTAAAATATATTGGTTAATTATAAACTGAAATTGGGAATTTATGAATTATATTTCTTACTTATTTCTCATTCGAAATGAGACAGGTAGTGAAAATTTTGTATTAAGATACTCTAGTATCGTTCTGGCCAAACACATATCGGCGAAACTTAACGCCATGTTTGCGAATTTTTTTCACCGAGGAAATTAAATTATTTCTTCCCACAAGTTTGTCAGAGTATACCATATCTTTTTACCATCACGCTGTGTGCTCACATAGCATTGGGAACATAGGAACCTAGCTTTAAAATATTTCGTTGCCATTAAGCCACTTCTATTTTCCACTAAAACTTATTAATGATAAATATAATAAACAAAGTTCAAAATCGTTTTATTGTGGCTAAAATTAATTAAACGAATCGTTCTGTTCTATTGTATATGAATTATATTGAGATCGTTTTGTTTCGTTCCTAAGGAGCTTATGATTACTTATTGTATAATATAATTATAATTGAAACAATAGAAATTTGTTTTCATATTAGCAACTTATTAACTTAAGTGAAATATTTATTTATGTTTATATTTCCATTTCTTCGCTCTGGTGTCCAGGCAAAGCGCAGCGTTGAGTTCTGTCACTCAACACGCAAAGTCTCCAGAATTCGGCAGATAGTGGGGAACGGGGTATCTTGACACTAGGTTCCCTCTGCCTAACCTGCTGTTTGCGGGATACAGCATGAAGATTATTAATTATAAGCACGTCAATGTCATGGCCAAGGGGAACGGAGTCTTAACACCAAAATCAATGCTTCAAGTCATCCCATTCCTCAAGAACTATTTAAGAGGCATTGTTTGTTGGGTGGCATAACTTTACATTGGCCTTTACCCAAAGTGAAGAAATGAAAATAATTTATTTTGTCGAGAAGTAATCGACTTCCTTACCTTCGCGTTTACAGACAATGTATTGCTACCAGGTTAAATGAAACCTGTCCGTCTATAGGATTTACATTGCAAACTGCCCTATAATATCGTTACCATACCAACCATAGGCAATTCGAACTAAATTGATTCTTGTTTGCCTTTCAGAGCTTAGAATGGAACTAGCTCTTGGTAGTGAAATATTGATCGCATAAATTGATGCCATGATTACATGACTATATAAATCACTATACTTCTTAAAATTTTAAGCTTATTTGAGGTTTATTGTAGATTTGATTCTAAAAGGAAAAGGAAAGATTATATTTAAATTACTCTAAATTTTTATAAAAACTTTAAACGAAAATTGTGCAGACATTAGCGGTTATATACAGGAGTGCAGAGTGTATTTTTTTAACTAATGCAAAAATATCTTAAATAAACATTTGACAATAATTACATACATTTTTGTATTTCTAAAGGTACACGTTAATTTGGCAACGCGTAAAAATGTACGCGTCAACGTGTCCTCTAGTAATTAGTAATACATTACTCTCTTTTCCGAACAGGCTCTTTCAAAAAACACAATATTATAAAGTTCAAGCTTTAAGAGCTTATTAGATTTGCCCAAATTACTTTGAAAGTCTCATCAATAAAATTGATATTTATATTCACAAAGAATATCGTTTATCAAAAAGAGTTAAATCTTTGTAAATTAGAATCTTCCCCAAATTTAGGAGGTCCGTTTATCTTGGACTTTTAAATTAAATTCCTTTAAAAGTTTTAATGAGGCCAGTGGTGGTCGTGCAGGGCAACACGCGTGTGGCTGTAAACGCGGCAGGTTGTGAGTTCGATTTCCACTCGAGATAATGAAATATTTCATAATATCACTTCATCTTCGTCTAAGTGTTAATGGGAAACGGAGTGTCTTAACACTACGTTCTCAAGTTCTCTCTAGCTACTTTGCTACCCTGTTGCAACGTGACGATTAAATTTATCGTTGTTTATTATTTTTTATACCTGAAACTTTTTTACTCGAAAATATATAGATACCATTTTTATTCATTATTCAATACAAAATATAATCCCTGGAGAATCCTGTACATTGTGAATTATTATAAAATGTAAACGTGTTTATGAATATTTCTCAGAAAAACGTTTCTGAACCGAACGAAATCTTATTATTTCCCCGTCGAGATATCTACAGGTTTGTTCGTGTTCGCATTACATTGTGTTGAAATTAGAACGAATAAAATATTTAATACATACTTACAAATTTATAAATTCGAAGCCAATCGTGGCGCAGGGCACAAAGCGGAACTGTAACAGGTTGTGGATTCAATTCCCCCTCGAGGAAATGAAATATATAATATTTTGATTTTTCAGTAACTTTCTCTGATACGGGGGAAAACGTGACGTTGAGTTTCAACACACCATACCCGTATCCTCCAAACAGCACGATAGGCAAAGGAAATCTGGGAACCTGGGAGTTAAGAGAACAGAGAGTAGTTAAATGATCATGATGCTGTTTTTAAACAGGTTAGAGTAGCCTTTTATATAAAATAAAAATTATAAAGATGATGATTTAACAAATACTGTATATTACATATTTTTTTATTCCCTTATACATTTTTATACATAATATTTTACAGTAAGAAAACTTTTTTTTAGTTTTAAGTAATAAATTAGTATATTAAATAACTATTTATTTAAACCAGCTTTGGTTTTTTCAACGTATTCTTTTGCATCAGGATCTTGCTCAATGAGTTTTTTGGCTTCAGGCGTATCGATGGCAGGGGCTTCCCCGTGGTAGGTGTCTTCGGTGTATACTCGGTGGACTTTTCTCATTGTTCCGTGCCACTAGAAAATCATAATAATATATTTAATGTTTAAGTGTTACTCATTCTCTCAGAAAAATGCGTGACGCAGCGGCACGAGTGTGACTGTAAACGCGACAGTTGTAGATTCGATTCCCACACTACACTGACAGCAAGATATAGCGCGGCGTTCGGTTCTGCCACTTAACGAGCACTGTCTCGAAAACGGGGTTGTGCCTTGTTAACCAAGTGCCCTGGCACTAAATTAATTAAGAAATACTATTATCTTTTACATAGTAAAAGTATATATTACATATTTCTTTAGAATTTTCTTTCGTATTTTTAAGGCATCCTAAAGAACGATATCATATTATTTATTTAGCAATACGATTAAAGCTTATACTGGAAGGTACTGGTAATATAGCGAATATCGTTTCGTTTGAATATTAAAATTGTTGTTATTATACGCCGAGGAACGATTTCTTTGAATATACAATTTTAATATGTAATTTTGATCTATTTCTTTCAAAATATTTATTTAAATAAAATGTTATCGACGTAATAGATTTATTTTAATATTGTATATCACAATATTATAACATTAAATTATACAACACAAGCAAATTTATTGCATTGCGTTGACTTAGAAGCGTGTTTTTTTGTGCTTCAAGGGACCATAGACCCAAATATACGGCAATAATGTTTGATACCGTCACGCTATCTCGAGATAGGTCTCGATAGAAAACAAAATTATCGTAGAAGGATCCTTTGTTACCTTTTAAAGTACGGAACTTTGAAATATATATGTATTTAAAATATTTACCTTATCCCATAAGGACATGTTAAATCCAAAGTTACAATGGAAGAACTCATGATGTTGATCGTGGAACTCTGCTGGGGGCTGCCAGGGCTGCCACCAGTACGACTCGAAGTTGATACCAGAGTGGTCTATTATACCGTGGTAGTAATTGTATAGTGCTACTGCGTAGAATGGTACTGAAAAAGTAAGAAAGTAGATATTTTATTATTTTCGACCTCTTATATTTTTGGAATTATTCTCTAGATTCGGCCATTGAATTTATAATAAATAAATTAAAAGCAAAAAATCTTTTATAGAAAAAGATTTTATTTAAGCGATTTAAAAAGGAGAAAATATTTTTTTTTTCTTTTAAATTTTAACTATCAACACATAACCTCATTATACACAATTTATCTGATCATAAAAGCTTGTGGCGCGAATTACTTTTGTAAATTAATCAGTACTAATTTAATTATGTAAAATATGTAAAAAGTTTAAAATTTTAAAGTTTTCATTTAATTTAATATTGATTAACGCGACAAGCTTACACTACTTTTATCATTTACTCGTATCAATATTTATTACTAAAATCTAAAACCTGATTTATATAAGTCATTTTTTAAGAAATTGTTATTTTATTGTTAACTACAAGTCTGATGAAATATATTGAAGAAACAGAAACCTGTTAAATACGAGATATAGTGAAGCCAAAAATAAATAATAAAAAAAACTCACGCCAGTGGACAGGCACCGTAAATAGCGGCAAACACATGGTCAGCTGGACGTGTATGATCTCCACCGGATGGATGGCGGTGACGGAGAAGGCGGTGGGCTGCTTGTACTTGTGGTGCAGCTTGTGGAAGTGCTTGTAGAGCCAGGGGGTGTGGTAGAGACGGTGAAGGATGTAGGTGGTGTAGTCCTGTTGTATGTTCATATTATATTAGTTAAATAGAAAATGAGGCTTATGAGAACATTTCTTGTTGGTGGTAGAGAAAGAAATATTTTTTTTTATATGTGAATGATGATTTGACGTCTAATCCACAATCCGCCATACTTTATAGATTTTGAAAGTTGAAATTAATATTAAAACAAAATTGTAGGGAACAAAATGTTTATATTGCAATATATGCAATATACATACATACATGCACAATATGTGCAAATTTTAACAACAGTGATAAAATATAAAAAACAATTGATATGCAGTTTCCACTGCTATAATATAAGCTATAATAAAAAGCAATTTAATTCAATACCTTTTTTTCTCTAAATGTTTCCTAATATTCAAAAACACTGTTTCGCACTTTCCTTCTCATTTTTCGAGATATTGTGTGTTTTTTTTATGGAGAAAGGACAAAGCAAACGAGCGTTCGGGTCACCTGATGGTGATCACCGCCGCCGACGACCCCGTGTTGTGTGTGTGAGTGTGTCACAAATGTAAAGGAAAATGCGAAGCGTTGACTGGCACATTTGAACGTTGTATATTTTGTAACAAAGCGGGAAAACAAAAATAATTTAAACAATCATTCCCACGAATGAAAATCAAACTCATAACCGTCACTATGTAAATAACTCTTCCACGCACAATGCACCACGATGGCATCATCACATGTAATTAATATCTGCATACAATATTGCATTGATGCAATATGTATTATTGAACGTGACCTGTTCGAACTGTGTGTTATAATTATAATTAATGAATACTATTAATATGACTGATTTTATTTCATAAACAATTTACGTGCGTTTATAAAATTTTAATGGTCTATTGACTCTATATCATAATCGGCTTAATTATCTAGTGAAAAGACTAATAATTTTGATGTTTTTACTAAAAAAATATTGTTGATATAATAGATATTTTCGATTTAATATGAATTACTCCTTATTTCAGTTTTGATAGATAGAGCTGGGAAAATAACTCTAAATTTGTACATTTTAAAGATTTTAAGGTTTGAGGGGTTGAACTGAATAATTATTCTTCTGAGTAGGATTAAACCATACCGTTATATCGTGCCATCAGCGTCGCACCAAGACTAATCCGATATTGAAAATTATAATATCTTGAAATTCTAATTCGCCAAAATTTTTGCTCACCTAATTTAGTTTCAAATTAATTAACATCAAAAAAAAAAACTTACAGTATATATGAATACCGCAGGGAACTGCAAGAAGAACCACCACCAGCCATACTCGTCAAACTGGTAGTAGACTGTAGATGGGTTTTCATTATATATGTAACATGCCAGAAAAGCGGAGAAAGACCCCACGCATAGTAGAGACAAGGTTCCCACCATAATCTCGTGGCGCTCTAGTTCAGGTGACAGCCACTTGGTAGGCTGTATCTTCCATTCGTGGGCTAAATGCCGTCTCCTTACGTAGAAATACCACTGGAAATAAAATAAGTTTGAGTTAATTTCTGTGTATTTGATAAAGTTCACTTTACGTTTTGAAGTTTGATACAAGGCCGTATAATACTTTTTTGTAAAATATTCTCATAATTTACTTTTAAAATTTATGGATTTCTTTAAATTATTTTATATGTTGACGTTATTTATCCTTAATAAATAGTATATATTTTTTCATAATTGGTGTGCATTTTGGGTAAATATAAATTGTTGTAATTCATCTTATTTCCTTTTTGTTCATTTGTCGAGAACAACTACTTTTCTTTTCCAACTTCACGCTGTACCCCACGTATAACACGGTAGGCAGAGGAAGCCTAGTGTTAAGACACTCTGCTTTCTATCTTCCGCCGAATTCCAGAGGCATTGTGTGTGGTGGGGGGGCAATATTAACGCCGCAATTTGATCCGGTACCGGGAAAAGGAACCTGTCGCGTTTACAGTTACTCGCTCCGCCACGACTGGTCTCTATATCAAATAATTGACGTATTGAGCATAATGTTTGTTTATTTTTTTGTAACCCAATACAATATTCAGCAACCCACTTCTATAAATATATAATAATAAAAACTTTCATTATAATAATAGTAATCAATAGTTCGTTTATTATTAGCACACAAAGTAGAATTTAAGTGCATTCGTACTGTAAACTTAATTTTATGGAGGCAACCTATCGCGAACAATGAACGCAATTTTGCGTAAAGATTAGATAAAACTATCACTATAAATGTTTTCTTTTTAGGTTTATTGAATATTATTGTTATTATTTTTTTCATATTTATTTATTTTAGTAGCGAGATGAAAGATATATTACGAGATTTTAATAGTGAGTAGCGAGATGAAAGATAGTGTTAAATCATTCCGTTCCCTCGCTCCCCTCCAATTATCGAGACATTACTTGTTGAGTAGTGGCAACATAACAAAGAAGAAATTAAAATAATTCATCACCAAGTTGAAATCGAACCCATAACTGTCGCTTTTACAGTCAGACCGCACACGCTTCAGTATCTATCAAAATACGGGAGCGGGTCACAGTAGATAAGGAATAAAACATTGTTGCTAATAAATATCTCAACGCTCAGCAACATAGAGGTATAAAATTAAAGGTTTATCGCGAACGCTATGAATGCGGGCGAATTTAATCTTACTATACAAGAGAGTATGTATCAGTAGACACGAAACGTGCGCTAACTAGGATTTTACGAGTACATAAACTATTATATAAATTTTGCCTTTGGAATATCTTAATTTTCTTTTACTCTACTAATAACTAATATGTCCTAGTACCCACTTACACCACGAATTTATGTAATGAGACGATAATTGATAATTAATTGTAATGAGACGTCGATTTTTTTATAGATAGCGTCCCACAGTCGCCGTCATGTTTTTAACGTAACACATTCTTAGCTTATTTATATAAATCCGTTCAGTGACTTGAATGATAATTATCTTAAATAAATCGATATTAGATTGCGTATTATACATTTATAATACTATAGGTAGGTACACTTATAAAACATATATTAAAGTGGTGGGTTTAGTCTCGTTACAATTATCAATTACCGCCAAGCCAGTTTGCAATATATAATTCCAAATGTAATCATAGATAATAATGAAATAATAAAATGTATCACTTAATAAAAAGAAACAGATTAAAAGCCATCGTGGCGTAATGGCATAGCGCTACGTTGAACGGCGTTGCGCGACGGCGTTGAGTGTTGTCAGTCAACACGCAATATTTCGATAATTGTACGAATGTGTAAAAAGGAATGTCTAGACACTAGGGCCCACTAGCACTACTTATAAAGTGGTCTCCAGTCTGAGATCGATTTTTCATTCACAAATTACATATCTATGAATAAAAACAAGATCTATCTCAAACAAATAAAAACTAAACATAGTGTGGTAAAACTTTCTTGTTTTTGTATCCTTTCATATTAAAATAATAAAAAACGGATTACTTCAAGTTAAATTTTAAACTACTAGTCACTTCCATATCAACTACCCTACAATCGCATCGAAACGACAAACAGCGATGAATGTTCGAAATGGTGAATGTCAAGTGTACACGCTTATCCCGGTCCCGGATTGTCGAATTATATTGTAACAGTAACTTGTATATTTAGTTCATATAATGTTATTATTTAGTGCAATAGTAAAATTATTCTTTCTTAAAAATTGTTTCTATAAAGGCCATAAATCGAATAGTGTCTCGACCTTTGTAAGACAGAAAGATATCATAATTAATATAATTTATCAAAAGATAACCAATTAATGTCATATTGTACTCACATGTAAGAATCCACCTATTACAAAATACGTGCCGAAGGACACGCAGTGCGCTGATATGAATATAACAGCAAAATTCTCCATTTTTAAATTTTCTGACGTAAAAAGTTGATAGATATCTTCAGTCGTCATGTTTCTGTCGCTCTGCGTGTGTCCGAACACTTGTTTGAGCGCCGTCACTAGTATGACCACCCATTCTCCTGTTAAATTTTATATTTTTAAAATTTTGATTAGGTAGGTTATATTGAGGTCATCGAGGCGCAGAGGGTCAGTGTCTGTTGTAGGTTCGATTCCCACTCGGAGGAATGAAGCATTTTTATTTCTTTGCTCTGGTAAAAGAATAAATCGAGGCTTTGTATTTGAACGAAAAGAAGGCAACCAAAAAAAAGCGGCGTTGAATTCCGCCATTCAATACGCAATTATTCAAGAATTCGGTGGAAATTGGGGGACGGGAGTGTCTTAGTGGGGATGGAATATATTAACACTAGGTTCCCAGGTTCCCTCTGACTGCTCTGCTACGTGCAAGATATATCGTAAAGCTAAAGAAACTAACATTAACAATTAAATATATAGATATTTTTAAGCGCTGAAAAATTGAGTGAAGTCTGGGTCACTGGGTTGGAGTAATTGGTCACTAGGTACTCTGGTACGTAATGACCAATTACTCCGATCCATACACTTTTAGACATTGCATTTTAGGTGACGTAACAAAACACTGCGGTTTATCATTCTACACTACAAAATAATTTAAGCATAATAATTAGGGAAGATTGAACCTACAACCACACATGCAGAGGTTGAAGACCGTTCGTTTGGACAAGGTCGAGTGCCTCAATGTCAATTAAAAGGTATTTCCGTCATCACCTTTGTACGATTACAGATTAATAATATTATCTTTCAGATGATAATATTCTATTATATATTCCACTGTAAGTAGCATTTATTTTTTTATCGGATTAAATAGAAAATATATATTTTTTAAATTATATATTACATAGAAGTGACATAAAAAAATCCTTTTTAACGTGTCATATTTATTTAAAGTATAATTATATTTTTACAATATATTTTTACTAAAAAGAAAATAAACAAACCCTATAGTTTATTAGGATTAACAGTCGGGACCTCTTCAAATTGTATGGGGTCTGGTAAAGATTTTATTGATTGAAGACTTCTGCCTTATATACAGGGTGTCCCAGGAGTCAACGATAAAACGAAACCAGGTGATAGACCAAGTCATGACAGTTATGAGAAAAATATAAAAAAAAATCTTTGTCATGTATTTTACATATTATATTGATTTTAAAAAATATCGGAAAAACCGACACCCTGTGATGATTTTTCAAGTCCTAAGACTACAAATATTACTCTTTCTTCATTTTTTTTCTGTAATGTAATCGTGAGTAACCCTTCTGTGAATTACAGTTTAAGATTTAAACATACCTGCATCAGTTTTCAATAAAATGCCGTGTTTTGCCAAACATTAAATTCAAAATATTTACTACACCCAACTTTAACCGACTGTACTATAAAAATATGTACTACACTGTTTTTGCAAGTAACTTTAAAAGTTGGCGCATTTAATCTGGATTCCGAAATGGTACGACACTTTCTGGATTACTTCTTTGTCGAAGAGAGAAAAATCGGAATACACGATAATCGGGATGACGTTCAGCTTTTTGGTATCTTTTCCGTTACATTCTAGCTGCAGCATTTGCGCTACATAACTAACTAACTAACATAGGTCACTGGTGTGGTCTGTGATTGCAGGATACCGTCCAAACTCTTATCCATCTTAGATCGTGATCGATGCCTCCAGATTCGTGCATGACGGATCTAAGGTCCTGAACTTTTCCAACTTAGGGGATGACCAGTGACCTCCCGCCACTTAGCACAGGCAACGCTTATCCGACTTAGGGGCTGGCCCAGGACTTATAAGGACAGTGCTCGAGTCCGGGGTCTCGCACGCCATATACTCGGCCTTTGACAAATTGCCAATATGCATTTCATTCATGGAGAATGGTTATGTAGCGCAAATGCTGCAGCTAGAATGTATCGGAAAAGATACCAAAAAGCTGAACGTCATCCCGATTATCGTGTATTTCGATTTTTCTCTCTTCGACAAAGAAGTAATCCAGGAAGTGTCGTACCATTTCGGAATCCAGATTAAATGCGCCAACTTTTAAAGTTACTTGCAAAAACAGTGTAGTACATTTTTTTTATAGTACAGTCGGTTAAAGTTGGGTGTAGTAAATATTTTGAATTTAATGTTTGGCAAAAACACCACATTTTATTGAAAACTGATGCAGGTATGTTTAAATCTTAAACTGTAATTCACAGAAGGGTTACTCATGATTACATTACAGAAAAAAAATGAAGAAAGAGTAATATTTGTAGTCTTAGGACTTGAAAAATCATCACAGGGTGACGGTTTTTCCGATATTTTTTAAAATCAATATAATATGTAAAATACATGACAAAGATTTTTTTTTTATATTTTTCTCATAACTGTCATGACTTGGTCTATCACCTGGTTTCGTTTTATAGTTGACTCTTGGGACACCCTGTATATATAATAAAATATATTAATTAAACTCTAATATCTCATGTCATTAATTGTAAATCACGTTTATTTTATTATCATAGAAACATTATTACTTACAATGTATTATAATAAAGATTGATTATGAAAGGAATGTGATAATACTCTTCTGATTAAACTCACGTTGAAGTGTTCTACTACGTGTTGCACTACTTAAGTAAAAAAATAATAAATAAAATAAAAACTATTTATTAATTATTTTAGTCAAGTCAGTTATACATATATTACTTAATTTGACCCTTTATCGTTTCTATCCAATGTTTTTGGATAGAACAATGTAATCGGGCCGCGATTGTCTTCAGAATGCTGTTGTGACTACCCCTCACGCGCTGCAGCATGGACTGCGTGGAATCCGTCAACCTGCGCGTCATCCCTGAGGCGCTGCGGAACCGCGGCAGACTCAACAACATTCTGAAGGCATTATTATATTGCACGCATAGTGCGTTGTAGGCTCGACGCGTATAGTTTACCCACAGCCCACCTGAGTAAAACGATTGACAGGTAATCTTGACAACCGCCTCACCTGCGTGCAACCATATTGCTTCTTACCGCCAGCACCCTACGCTCTCTCTCAATGTCTTCGTCATCGCTCAAGCTTTCATTAATTACTTAAATTTTACAACTGTATTCAATAATGACCCATTTAATGTAATCGGTGGCACATGACTAGGTTAAGGGTGACCGACTTTAAATATAATAATTTCACTTTTCTTAGCATTATACACCAAACCATTTACCGCCGCATACGACTCACAGATGCTTATGAATTCTCTTAAACCTGTGATTGAGGGGTTCAGCAGCACCATATCATCGGCGTGGCTTAAGTTGTTGAGGCATTGGCCATCTATGTAGCATCCAACATGGACGTTGCTGAGCCGCTCAACGTAAAATGAAGAGGTAGATTTGTTATCTCCACGCGTTAAACCTAGCGGGTAGTCTTCCACCTCGATGATAGTGGATGTCGTGAGAGAAAAAGGTAGTTTTGATGCAATCAATAAAGTTTTATTGTAACTAATATAGTTTTTATAACACTTAATTATAAAATCTAGCAATGTCGAGAAATCACAATTTAGACGTGCACCTCCGTATTTCAACATTCAGTTGAAAGAAGTGGCGCAGGATCATTTCCATCATATAATTTCCTCTGCTCTGGTAAAGAGATAAAATAAGGCGTTCAGTTCCGCCAGTTAATAGGCAATGCCTCCAGAATTGTAAGGAAATGTTTTAATGGAAACGAAGTACCTTAATACTGATTTAAAAACCTAGTTTAGTAAGTTTAATAATTAAGTAGTAAACCTGTTTTAATTTGTTCACTTCTTTACGTAATATCGAAAATAACTCACCTCTCAAAGTGGCACCAAATGTGAATATAGCAAAAGTAGCTATAAAAGTACTTATAAATTCAGGTAATCTCTCAAAGAATTTTTCTAACGGTTCAGAATATCGCTCTATCCATTTTACACCTTCTTGCAACGGATCCCAGTATTTTGGTTCGCTATTTTCTGTTTCTTTTTTGACATCTTCCTCCGCTTGTTCCTTTTGTTTCCGTTTCGTTGTAGCCATTCTGTGAAAGGAGATTGAGATATAAGATGGTTTTGTTAATAAATTTATTCTCCTTTTAACACAAGGTTTCCAAGTTCTCTCTGCCTACCCTGCTGTGAACTGAATTTAGTATGAAATTAAAAAAGTATTTAAAAAACAAAAAAAAACTATATTCCTTTGGACTATGAATTCAAAGCCAAGCCCAAAACCAATTTTCATTTAATTTAATTATTTTCATAATATTTAATTACCAAATAACAATAAACTACTATAAAAATGTTAATAATTAAAGGTAAATATTGTTTTTCAAATTGATATGAATATTTAGTTACATTAAACATTTATGTCTTGTTTGAAAACTAAATATGTTTCTGCACTCTACTCTATAAGTGACCAATATATGTCATAATACTTCATTTATATATCTTTCATTTTTATGTTGCGGTCTAAACGAACATGTAATAATAATGTAATAAATATAATAATACTTTTATATTGTGACGTTATAACGATTGAAGTAATTTAGAGGAAAAACATACAATATTTTCATGTAATGTAAAGAAAATTTTACGTTAGTATTTTAGATACTGTCTATTGTGGGACCGTCGCGTCGTCGCAAACTGTAATTGCAGCGGTTGCGGGTTTGACTACAGGGAATGAATTATTTTATATTTTCATTTTCCCGCCCTAGTAACGAGGCAAAGCAAGGAAGCGTGAAGTTAAAAAAAAAGGCAATAATAATTTACTAATAAATACTAAATTACTTGTACTAGTATATAAAAACCAGAATATGAAAAATCTGGTGTCGACGCAAAGCGTGGCGGTGAGTAGGCGGAAAGTGGGGAAGGGAGTATCTTAACACAAGGTTCCCTTCGCCTACCTTGCTGTGTGCGGGATATAGCGTGAAGCTGATATGTAAAAAATAACATTCTAGATAAAGCTCAATTTTTATTCACAAAAAAATAAACAAAAACGCCTCACCTTAAATCACTGTACAATAAAAATATTCATTGAAAACTAAACTTATAGATACGTCTTTATTGTCAAATAAATAATTGGCAAATGTATGATGGCACTAAGACGATATGCAAAAAAAGTGTAGATAACATACATGCCTACGTAAGTAGAGATTATTTTATAGTAATTAATTATATTGTATTTTATCTGAATTATGATGCTTCATTTGAGTTCGTTTTTGAATTCTCATTTCCTTATAAAATATAATCTAGAAATATTTTGAAAATAAAAAAAATAACGTGTGCGCCTCAGGACACCCGACAGAAGTGATAACTTAATGTAATTTTTTTGTAATATAATTGTGCCATTTTTTTCTCAGCTTATCCTGTATTCTGCATGTAGCAGGGCAGACAGGGGAGGCCTAGTATCAAAAGGTTCTCTTTGCTTATTCGGCTATACGCAGAAAATGTGTAAAACTCTACGTTTTATTCTTTGCACAAAATAAGACTTATGAAAATATTTCGTAATATTGATAATATATGTACTTATAGCTACATACTATATTGAGTTAGCAAATTAATCATCCATTATACTTATACAGTTGTAGGAACATCCATTCGGGGGTATGAATTTATATCATTTCCTCGCCGTATGAACAAGACAAAGCGCGGCATCCTGAAGATAGGGCAGTCGTCACAATAATTTTCTGAATATATTTTTAAATACAATTTATTAAATATTATTTGGACGAATAGTGTCATTTGTAATATATAAATTATTCTTAATTATGGGTTCAAAACCAGTTTTCGGGTGTTTTTTTTCGTACTTCAACTTCACGTATACCAAAGTAGGCAAAAATAATCTATTATCAAGATACTCTATCCTCAACTTTCCCAGATTGTTTTAGTACAAAACAGATGGCGTTGATCAATATATGAAATTAAAGTGATGTCATAAATAAATTTTGTTTTATTTTGTTACAAAGCAATTTCAACATATCAAACAGAAAAAACAAATGATAAATATGTTTGTTAAACTTTACAAAATTCAAATAAATCACACACACTATTTAAAAACTTAGTAAATTAAACTTTTTTATTCTAAATATAAAAAATATAATAAAGATTAATTGCTACACCAATTATTAATCGTAATAATTATTATCACAGTAATCAATATTAAATTAAATTGAATTTCGTTGTTCAGCTTCTTTAGCGCCATTAGGTTCAATATCTACCCGAGAAGAAAATGTGAAAAACATTTTTTGAAATTACCATTTATATAATGATGCCATCTATCTATGGACATTGAAAAAAAAAACTAAGTGGACTAAATAACGTTATATCCTTTTATCATTTCATACTAGATGGCGCGAATAATATGACTCTTAAACTTTAGTAATACTAAAATGTAATATTTTTTGGATAAATGAATAGTATAGACGTCGACTCTTAAAATAATTTCACTTGAAATTTTAATTACAGACGTATTATTTATTATAACTAATAAAGTTTTTACACCGCCATCTAGCATCACCAGTAGTGTTGGTCTTGTGACGGTTAGTTAAAACTAAACAGGAAGATAAAAGGCATTAAGAAGTGAGGCATTTATAAGGAAGATGCCGTTAGTTTGTTTCGGACGCAGGACGACTGTGAGACATAAAGTAGAGTAATGTGTCTTCTGGTAGTCGCTAAAGACAACAATTATAAAACATCACCACAGCGACACATTGACTTTATATTTACTTTGTAATAATTTACTACTTAAAGTAATAAATTAAAAACAATATTGCAGATATAGTCGTACAATTACTTTATCTCTGAGACATTGCTTGCATAATATCTTCAGGCGTTTTAATCATACTACTGATTAAAAGTTATACAATATAAAAGTATAATTTTACAAAGTTCAACAGTAACTCCTGTAAATACTCTCCGTATGTCAATATATTTAGTAAGGTTATTTCTTCTTCTTTATTTAGTTCTTCTTAGATTGTGGGTTCAATAAAACTCGACAAAATGAACTACTTTATTTCTTTGCTCGGTAACAAGACAAAAGTCGAGGTTATTTTTTCTGCGTGGAAAATGTCGTGCCTTTACACCTATCTCGTCACTCATCTGTGCGTACCCTATTATATACGAAATACATTTAATTTAGAGGCTAGTTGTGCGTTCGATTTAGACTCGAATGAATAAAATATTTAATATTTTTATTTCTTCGCTCTGGTGTGAGGCAAAGGGCGTCCTTGAACTCCGCACACTTACCACGCACATGTCTTCAGAAATAGTCGGAAAATGGGAAATAGAAGTCTTAGCACTAGGTTCTCTCTGCCTACCTATACAGAGTGAAGCTAAAAAAACCCATTTAATTTCTTACAAATAATAGCATACATCCATTGTCAGAACGCATCTGCTATAGTTGAAATATTAATTTACGATGCACCACGCACCACGCACCACGATCTACAATCGTCCATCTTGTTCCTCACAATGGTTCCCTTCCATCAAAATGTAATTGCATTTACCTCAAACCGATCTCATTTCAATAGGAAGTTAGGTGGCGGGCATTAATCACGCTCGCTTGGTGGCCCTTTGTGTGGAGTTATTGCTGGGGTGGCTGTGTGCTTTGTGCTTTGGGAATTTTTGTTATTTTATTCTTATTCTGTATACACACAAGCTAAGTTTTTAAATTTAGAAAGTTCTTGTAGTACATTTTAATTAATTATAAGGTTTAGTATTATGATGTTCACTTTATTTTAAAAAAGTATTTATATTTATTTCTCCAAATTTTGTGGGCAAAGCATACTTTGTATATCGGTCACATCATTGCGAAATCCAACAGGATCATGAATTATTATTAGGTACAATTGGAAGGTAACACGCTTTCCCGCATAGTAAGGTAGGCAATAGAAGCTTAGTGTTGAGATACTCCGTTCCACTTTACACCTAATTACGAAACATTGCATGCTGGCTGGGGGAACTCAATATCGTTTTAGAGCATGGAATAAATTTAAAATATTTATAATATTAAGAAAGTAATTACAAAATTTACAGATACTCAGAACTTTTATTTACCCAATACGAGACCAATCCCCAAAATAACAAAACTACAGTGTCCCTAGCACAGACGTCCCCTATACAATGAGTTATAGCAACAAATTTAATGTAACCCATACAAAGCCCCATTGATTTGCCAACTAAGTAATGGCAGCGTGACACGCAGTTGACTCTGTACTAAATTATTATGATTATGATGATAGTGTATACTGTACATGTTTCAAACATTAATATATTACTGGTTTTGTATCGCATGTGATGATTGTGGATTCAATTCTTACTAGTTATTTGTTTAATTTATTTTCTTTTTGCCCACACTGATACGACAAGGCGCGGCAAAACTTAAAAATCGAGCCGAAAACCGTCGAATTAACAGTCAAACTCTATGCCGCTGCGACCATACATAGAGGATGTTCTCCTCTATATATATCTATGCATGCATATATAACTATTTATGAATATATATGAATTAATAAACCAAGAAATACAAAAAACATAACAATTAAAATCTATAATACAGCTACCAATTCATTCCATTTGCCATAACAAAAATTCTAAATCATAATTTATGATGCTACAACCCTTCACACTCAGTTGTGAACTTGCTTCATCATTACCCCATTATGGAGTAATACTGAATGAAGTACGAGCCCGCGGGGCGACCACACGGGGTCTAAATACTTGTGGCATAGAGTAGTAGAATTGTAGAATGTTTAATTTATATAAACATTTATGAATATGCTGAAAAGCTATTTATTATTTTGAGGCGGTCATGACACGTCTGACACGAGCACGAGCTTGATTTCTACTCGGAAAAAATTATGTTTTCTCTAGCAGACTAATCACTACTTATGATTTTCAACAATCAACACACGATGCCCCGAAAATTGGAAAGAAAGTGAGAGACGGAGTGTCTTAGCACTGGTTTCCCACAGCCGTAGCGCTTACAGTAAGACTATGTGCCGAGGACAAAAGATATTATTATATAAAACGGCTATTATTATCAAAAAAATATGTATCAAGCAAAAACAGCACGTCATATCTACTTTCTATTATCCACTACACTTAAGTACAGGGGTTTTAAACCGCCACAGGGGGTCACTAATCCTACAGAGTCATGAAATTGATACAAAATTTCATTCGGTTTCGATCAAAAGAAGTATTAAATGTTAACTTTATTGTTATTTAGATTATTCCTATCGTGATTTTTAGATTTTCTTCAACTTGAATACGCAATTTGAAAGCTACCCGAGGGGCAAAGGATAATTAAATATCAAATTTTCTAATATATTGGTACAAAGGGCTAAACTTGTGAAGCGTATAACGTTGACCTCCTGTAGCTACCTATTATTGAGGCTTAGATCTTAAAAAATAATCTGTATAATGACGAAAGTATCGTCAAAATTGGTTCAGCAGGAGAGCAGATGTTATAAGATTACTTATATCCGAATCAGATAATATTTTTTTACAGATATAGTCGATGTAGTACAACGGAGAATTATATATTTTTCACATGCGATGTACAATATTTTTAATCCAATATTTTAACATTTTGTAAGCTTTCTCCTACATTAAGTAAAAAAATATTAGAAGAAACATAAAAATATTAATTGAAGGGGGAGTCGAACCCGTGCCCATTAAACACCATCCATCGCCCTACCGCATATCCTAACTAGAGCAAACGGCATCCAAGAGGCGTAGTTTTGAATCTCATTGCGTTCAGTTTTTTACATGTTTTCTAGTTTACGTCGCTCTATACTAGTTTACTCTAGTCAGCCATCAATCAGTCAGTTCGATAACGCGCGTAGTTCAATTACACCAATCAGCACGCGTCTCTCCTAAATAAAAAAACAAAGTGATGCATCTCTTTTTTCAATGTGTAGGGAATAATTAAAGAAGAAAAAACCAACAGGAAATTAAGCAACAATAAGAGAGTAGGTATAGGTAGCAAATTTTCTTAGAGAACAACAAATTAAAAAGCTAGGTTCGACATAAAGTAGCCTGAAGGCAACGCATCCCGGTTTATGGGGTAATAAAGTACAATTCTCTCTAGCCACCTATCGCTATCGCAACAAATTGCACGTGATATATCTCTCACCATTATTGGGGGTGCCATGGTTTTACATTTTTATGGATATTATTTCCATATAAGGCCGTCGCGGTATAAGGGCACAAGCGTGGGAGTTTAAATGTGATGGTTGTGTGTTCGATTCCCACTCAAGGGGACGACATATATGATATTTTCTTTTTTTTGCTCTGGTAATTTGGCAAAAAGTGGCGTTCACTTAAAAAAAGAAAAATATTTTTACACATATAAGTTCGATTTCCACTCGCATTATTGATTTTTTTTTCATTTCTTCGTTTTGGTAAGCAGATATGTTTCGAAAATTGGACAAAAAGTAGAACAGATTGTCTTAACTTAATTCCCTCTGCCTAATAGAAAATACTAAATAAGAACCTATTATGGTAGTTATATCGTTCCATTATTCGTTTTAACAACAACGATTTAATGTAAACATATAAACGCAATCCATCACCCAAACACAACAACCCAGATTTGTCACCACCCGAAATGATTCCCAAAACCCCACAAATGATGGACACCACCGCTATTACTATACGCCCGTCGACCAGCTAGATTTTATCGCTCCTTCCAACCATTAAACCGACCATAATGAAGTTTCCCCACGATAATGCACTAGAGCATTACGCAATGATTTACAAGCTATAATAAAAGGAATTTAAGGGATGACCCGAGTAAAAATACTCTCTTGTCATAAAAAAGAGGGATGCCGTTTTAACCTAATGTTTGAGGGTCTGTAGCACGTTGCCGTGACAGATATTGCGTGTGACACTTTTTGTAGAGTTCCGTATCGTATGCCATGTATGTATATTGGTGTTGCCAGTTATTTGATATTTTGCTGTTTTTTTAAGGAAATATTTTGTTAAACCGTTTATGATTGAAACATTTTTTAATAACATAATTTTCCTCAGTAGGTATCAAACTTTAACCATCGCGTATATAATCACGCGCTGTCCCTACACATGCAATAAAATAAATGTTTTAAATTTTTTGTAAACATAACAAACAAAAGAATCATCTCTCTGTGTTTTTCCAAAAACGTACAAACGAGAGTATCAAAACTCTTTACAAAATCACAGTAAATTCAGATTAAATTGCAAGTTCAGAAAAACAATATACAAAACAAAACACACCGCAGTGTTTTTGATATCTCCATCAAATATAATTTATATGGGATTTTATTATTCATATTTTGACTTATATTGTGGGCTGTGACGGGAGTTTTTATGGCATATTTGGTACTTTTATGTATGCAGATGTTCCCATAAAGTATGTAAGTGCTGGCAATTTTTGTTTGTGCCATTGCCATGGGACGGTTCTTTAAAAGACTTATTGAGGGTTCGCATTTTATTGCTCGGTTAGAGATGAGGTGGCTCTACCTAGGTATATATTCTTCTATCCTGTACAGAAAATAATCTGATTGATGATTCGATTCGATTCCAATTGGAAGGAATGAATTTCTATTTCTTTGCTGTGGTAAGAAGAAAAAGATTGACGTTAAGTTACTCTTCTTAATAGCCAATGGATCCCATACTTTCTGTGAAATTTTGTAGAAAGTATGGGAACAGACTATCTTAACACTGAACCCATATAACTAATAATACTATATAAATATTAAAAATTCATTTAACAAAAAAATTTAAACTATTATAAATTAAATAACCACATTAAACGTTACTCTATCGCCATCTGATCTTGAACCCAATCCCATGCATTATATATTAAACTCTATTAGCGCAGCGTTATCAGAATAAATATATATATCTGTAAGAGATGAGCACACACACACACGAGGTTGTTACTAACATTTTCGATCATAATAACAAATTGAAACCGTCGGATTGCGGCGAAGTATGAACAATTAAGGCGGGCGATCGTAAATTGGCGCGTATCTGATTCGGAACATGAAAGAGGCGTTGTGGCCGACACGCGTGCTTGTGATACACTGGGATTTTTTTAAGACCACAAAGGAATACGAAATCTTTCAGTATTTCTCAGATATTTTTAGAAGGTTTTTGGACGTATCTCCAAGAAATTACACGACTTTTTTAAAATATTCGTGGTGGACTTTATCATAAAAAAAAAAGATCATCCATTCGATAGATTAACCAAATTAAATCAACTGGGGGCGACTAATTGCAGAAGTGCAGAAAAATTACGACCACCAAAACTGTGGACTAATTGTGACGACAATAAAAAAGCCATAAACGTGACGACAGAGAATAAAATAATAAGGGATAAGAATTGAGATAAATAAATGTATTGCTCAGCAACAGCTCAATGTCGCTTCAGCTTCACATCTTGTGCCCTTTTAGTAAAAGAGGCAGAGAACCTAGTCTCAAAATACTTTCTACTTTGGTTTCAATTTGAACCAGACCGAGCGTCCGAACAGATAAATGAATGTAATTAATTCCCTCTAGTAGAGATCACACACAGACAAAATATTTTTTAAGAATTGCATACAATACGAATAAAAAATCAAAACATTTTAGGAATGTTCACTAAAGTAATATGTGTGATTGAAATAGTTTACCTTACACTATTCTAAACTTACTATATCCACGAAGAAAAAATTCTGCCACTCAACACGCAAAGCATTCCCACTTTCCAACTAACTATGAATAGTTAGTTGGAAAGTGGGAAGCATGCGGGATATAGAGTGAAACTGGAAAAAAACAATCTCAGCTCAATGTGCCCACAGCGTAAACCAGCACAAATATATTGTACACAGGCAGGAAGTTTTGCATGACGTCCGGCGCGCGGCGGTACGACTCACCCCTTTAAGTGCCAGCTTGACGTCCCAAAGAATATATTAGCGAGGGCCTTATGTGAACTAAATTAAACTTGGCGTGCTCCATTGGTTTTATAGTAGTGGATGTTTTTGTGGATTAGCTTATAGTTAATATAGTTTTTATTTTAGTAAAGTAGTTTGATGGAAAATGTGAAACGGAATGTCTTATTATTCCTTTTCTGGTTCTTACAAAAAATACCATTTTTAAAATCATTTAATTAAAATAATTTAGTAATATTTTTATTTATGCTAAACTATTCTCATATATTAATTAAAGATTACCAATACTTCAAAGTTACATATTTATTATTAAACCATCCCATTCATCTTCGGTGCGGAAGCAATACACATAACTCAACCCTATAAGGTAATCGGTTATCCACAGGCGACTATAGACGATAGTTCATAATTTATCTAGTCTACACATAGATTAAAGATGAAAGATAGGTAGGGAGAATTGATAGCTTTTTGCTAATTATAGTCTGAAAAGATAAGTGAATAGACAAAGCACGGCGTAGAGTTTCGCCACTCAACACGCAACGTCTCGTCGTCGTTAAAATATTATATGTTATATATCAAAGTTACTATAAAATTTTACTTATAAGTTATAACATCTAAACAGAAAAGTAGAGGGGGCGGGGGTAGGTTGAACTTCGAAAACACAAACATGTAAAAACATGTGTACCGGAGAGCATAGAGGCATGCAGAGATCGTAGCATTTGGTCATTGTGGCGTTATGGCACAAGCGTGTGACTGTTAACCGCGACGGTTGTGGATTCGAATTCCACTCATGGTAATGAGTAAATATATATTTTGATTTCTACACCCTCTGTTTAAAAGGCGGAGCGCGGCGTACAAATACTTATAACATCTTAATTTACAATATAACTTATTTAGTATATTTATAGTACAAATATGTGTAATACCACAAGATAAACCGGCTAATATAGTAAATCATGGCGTGCTGTTTTATAACAGCGTGTTGGAACAATGCCGGTCGGTACCTGTGCCTGTGCCTGATGCCGATATGGGGAAATATGCAAAATTCAATAAAGCCCGACCCCTCCAGGGTTGTGGTTTCAGATATATTTGTAGTCACAGCTATTTATTAAGTATTTCTATATTATATATTCATGTAGGGTAGTTTATTTCATATCCACATAAAAGTATGATCCCACGAAGTGCGGCACAGAAGTCAATCACTAAACACGCAATGATTGTTTCTGCGGGATAAGACGGAGGGAAGGGAACGGAGTGTCTTAACACTAGGTTCCCCCTGCCTACCGTGCTATAATATACAGCATGGAGTTAAAAATATTTACTATAATTACAGACTCCATATCCTGATTAGAAGTATATCTATATTTATATATATTGCGTTCGAGCAGTGAAACTCAACACTACTTTTAGTCCCCTTAGAGTGAGGAAATAAAAATCAATTCCATCTAGTAGGAATCGAACCCAGAACCGTTGTGATTACAGTCAGATACTGTGTGTTAAATTGCTCTAATGCATACTTACTAATAATTTTCTTACACCTTCGACTACTAATTGCTTATAAGATAACATTTTATCTCTATACAAATAAACATCTCTGCTTAGAAACATTAAATCGTTAGTTGCAGTCTTAGTGGTTTAAGATTTATACTCAATTACTTACATAAACTTGCCTAAGGCGATAATAGTGCGCGTATCGCTTGGGACGTACTCGAATAATGAATGTACTGACAGAATACCTATTTTATAGTGTATACATATATATATATATATATATATATATATATATATATATATATATATATATATAATACTAGTATATAGAGGCCAGTCATGGCACAGGGCACAAAGTGGTTGTGAGTTCGATCCCCAATCGGGGAAATTAAATATTTATTTTAATTTATATTTCAATTTCGCTCTGGTGTCGAGGCAAAGCGCGGCGTTGAGTTCCGTCACTTAAAACGCAATGTCTCGGAAAATTCGGCGGAAAGTAAACGAAAAATCTTAACACTAGTTTCTCCTACCTGCCTATCCTGCTATATGCGGGATAACGCGTGAAGTTAAAAAAAACACAAAATAAAACAATAAATAGCAATGCTGGCAACCCTCGCTCAGTAGCGATGTATGATAGTGCGGGTCACGGCGCGAGTGATTTACTGTGAAACAGATTATCTTAACGTTAGTATGTAGGTACCATACGTTGCGTTCGAACAAAATATGTGCAAGAATAGGCGCTTATTAGAAGGTCATAGTATAAGATAGATTTCCTGGCGATTATAGACACTTGTTTTGTTTATGCTTTTAGATAGACACTATATACCTTGGTATTGAATGAGTGTGAAAATCAATTGGCAGAGAGAGAAAAAAGGAGAATGCCAGTGAATTTAAAAAAAAGAGTAGAAATAGAGGCTGACGTGGTGCAACGGCAACGGTCCGATATTTTCAATGAATTATTAATAGCGACTGAAAATGCAACTAAGGGTTCCTTTCCCATTCTAGGAAATGAACGCGCAACCTCAATCAAAATCAAAAAGTTAATAACCATTAATTATAGACCAATTTTTCCTATAATTTGATTATTTTAATACTAACTACGTGATAAAGATGACTATAGTCGTCGCGGTATTTACCAATAACAAGTAATTCGTATTTGTCGAGATGCGCATAAGATATCTCTCCACCGCCCGCCCATCTTAACAAGATAGTTGCTTTAAAATACATTTGTGTAAAGAGGAGGTATCCCTGTATCGTAAATCGAAAGAAGATTGTATATTTTAAACGATTATTATGTAAAATATAATATAATTGATGCTATCGTAGCACAGTGGGACGGCCAAATGGTTGCCACTCGAAGGAATGAATTATTTTCAGTTCCTCGTTATAATAATTTTGAGCAGTTAGAGCTCCTTCTATTGTGTTTTTTTCTCTTCATTCTATATTCCACATATAGTAGGTAGGCATCGGGAACCTAGTGCTAAAGCACTCCGTGCCCCTGTTTTCGCCGCTCAAGGCAGTGGCGAAACTCAACAACGCGCTTTATATTGTTGTTGGAGCGAAAAAATAAAAATACCTCATCCTTCTGAACTGAAATTTATAGCCAGTCAATAATCTCATTTCATCTAGGCCACACACAAATACTATCGGATTTCTGTTAAGGTGTTTCACATGATATCTTTAGTGTCTATTACCATTACTATAACCTCAGTGGCACTATCTTAACTATTATAGTCAAGGCAGGCAGAGTAGATAGTAATATGTATGTACATAAACTTTACTGACGATTTCCCTCGGCCGTGATATTTGTTTTAGCTTCACGTACGTAGGAGGGAAAACTACCTGGAAAACTAGTGTTAAACATTCCATTCCTATTACGATACTTCCGATCTCCACTCTCCGTCGAATTTAGTAGGCATTGTGTCTAGTTAAATACAGTCTTGCACAGTACAGTCGCACGATTACAGTGCTACACAAAGACGGCCTCATCTTGAATTAAATACAATTTTGAATTAAAAACCATTCATCTAGAAATAAATATCAAAATGTCTTCTATATTAAGCTACAATTAAGAAATAGTAGGCTTCGATAGGGTACTATTCCGGCAATTCCCTGAATAACACTCTGTACTGCACAACATAACATTAATGCCATAAATCACAAGAAAAAATACTCTAGAAAGAGAGCAAACAATGACAAGGCTTCAAAAAAAAGTACAATCAATTCTGATAATATATTTTTCATCACAATTAAGCTATAAAATAAAATTCATCATTTTTCATCTAATATGGGCGTGACAGAACGCAAATTGATGGAAACAAAATAAATTAACGATCAACGCCCAATCCCCTGGCTGCATTGTCCAAGGGCCTCATTACTGAGGAGGCGTCAACTACTTGACTATTGCGATTCATCTTAAGAGTTCTTAGACAATAATTCTTGGATAAAGTTATTATTTCGAGGGTAGAAGTTTGATTTTTCATTTCGAGATATTGAATATTTTTTTGTTTATTTGTCCGTTTGTATATAATATATAAGCAGCTAATAAAAAGAGTTATGGGATAGAAAAAAAATATAACTATTACAATTTTAATGTATTGGTTTTTTGCTATATTTTCTTCCTTTGATCTTGATATTAACCATTAAGCTTAAAGGCTTTATCTAAAAGTTCTGTAGTTTGAATACAATTATAATTCTTACTGTATGAATAAAATTTCAACCATAACTTAAAACAGGTAACTCAAAAGTCCACAGTTTATGATTACCTCATTTACTTACATCTGCCATCACAAATAAATTGAAAAGATTTCAGCTTCGATAATTCCCAATGCCAAGTATTCAACTTGAGCACGGGTTTGCCAACATTTTAACAAGGCGCCCTGTGGAGTTAGCGGGGCGTGCCGTTACGCCCATCCGGCCCGAAGGACCATACTCGAATTGTCAACTACCCTCAATTTACTTTGAGATTGCTTTTGAAAAACACCTCAGTTAGTCTCAAATGACTGCAAATCAACTTAGCATGATGTGAAGTGATTTTGAATATTATGAATAATAATGAATTTGTTTGCTTTTTTTATAATAGGTATTTTACTATTGTTTGTATTGAAAAATATTAATTATATGGTATATTGTTTGAAGTAAGTGTCGTGAGACGTAAATTATACGTCAATTATATTTCTTCATGTTGGAAAATATTTATAATACAAGTTATATGCATAACTGAGTACTAAATTGACGAGAAATAAATAAATTGAAATATAAACAGTCGTACTATTATATATAAAATAATAGTCGAGAGGTCGGAAAACTTTATTCGAATCAAAGTCTGATCGAGAGAAAATGCAATTCGATTAGGCTCAGCTGTCACAATCGTCGTTTAGATTACTTTGGACATAATTGTTACATATTGATATTATAATTATCATATATTTAACTATAATATATTTAAATATAGACCTTGAAAAATTTTTCATTGCAATTACTTGTCCGAAAATCAAGAACCTCCTAAGAATCATTGAACTAAAGAGGTTACTCAACTCTCATTAATGTTGCAGTGGTAGTGTCTAACTGTAAGCGGGACGATTATGTATTCGATTGTCACTACGGGGAAACAAATATTTAATTTGTTTCATTCTAGTAGAAAGAAAAAAGGTTTGAGTTCAGCCACTAAACATGCAATATCTCAAAAACTGTGTGAAAAGAGAGTAGAGAAGTGAAGCTATATAAAACAATAAATCTAACAAACGGCAAGTTTTATAACACTGAAACCGCTGCAACTATCACATATAATACAATACAGCATACATATCAAAATAAATGGTTATAATGAAATACGGCAGCCTCCATTGCAATTTGCTCCAACTAATATTTTACATATGAATATAATAGTACTACTACTTAAATGATAGTACAAACTGAATAAAGTAGACGCTCTAAATAATAAAAAGTTGGCTCGAAGCCGAAACGAGGCAAGAATGTTCCCAGCCATAATGGTAACAGTTACTACCATAGTTTTTAACTGCAAAAGTTTAAGTGAAAAAGCTTATTAAATCAAATTTGTGTTTTGCTGTAACATAAAAATGTCACCTTAGTTTTAAATAATATATAAGTACTTTTAGAGATAAGAATTATATAATAAAAGTCAATTATTACTTAATGTACCTATTGTTGCTCAGAGAAATTAATTTCCTCGCTCTGGTAACAAAATAAAGCGCAGCGTTGAGTTCCGCCACTCAAAATAACTGGGTGGAAAATGAAAATTGACTTAATTTTAGATTTCCTCAACTTACTTCGTTACCGTAGATCTAAAAAAATCTACTTATATACTAAGTTACAAAATTATTCTAACTGATATTCCCACAAACCTTGGTAGGAGTAATTCCAGCTAGAACATTGTCACTACGAAGTCACTGCCAAAATAAATGTTGCTTAATACGAAGAAACTTTTGAAATATGCTCGGCTTAAATGTGCTGTTGAAAGCGTAATAATTCTACCGCCTTTATACACCAAGTTCTGGAACTTACGCTAGTTGTTCGTGTATCTTTTTTATTGTGGCAATATTTTATATGTTTCTGTGTTTAAGTATACAACTTGAAAACCTTTTATGTTTTATAGTACACTAGTCGCCGCGCGCAGCTTTGTTTGCGTGACCTTTATAAAATAGCAGATTCCGGTATATCTTGTTCCCGTGCAAATTTCTAGAAATCCTGTCTTACTTCTTAGTGATCTTCTATAAAAACGAGTGAGAATTTCTCGTAACTCAACTTAATCTACATTTCAGTGCGTTAGCGAATCCATCATCAAGAAAATTAAACAGAAGAGAAGTCAAAATTTAGCAACCATCCAGGCAACATTACTATAAGACTTCAAATACTGTTAATAATAAAATTCATCCATGATGCAAGTCGAGGAAATTAAATATATGTTTTTTTTATTATCCGTTGAGTTGAGTTCCATCACTCATCACGCAATGCCTCCATAATTGGGCGGCAAATGGGGAATGAAAGTGTTTGATAGGAACGGAGTGTTTTAACACTAGCTTCCCACGTTACCTCAACCTTGCCTGCTGTACGATATGCAGGGTAAAGTGCTGAAAAAATAAAATAAATTTTACACACTTCCCTAAACTAAAGGACTGATAAAACCCATTCAATTCTTTCACCAACTCGTTAAAAATAAGCTTTCTTAGAAGATAAAGCTATACAATTCCAATACAATATCCTAAGGATCGTTAGATAGCTATTTCCATACTGAGTTCAATAGAGATGATAGCGCCAGTCGTATAGTTACTGTTAGTATCGGAAATGTGTTCACACCTTATGGTATGGGTTCAATGTTCTTTGTAAATAGAAGTTTATATAAAAGTGTCTATTTAGAGGAATTATCTTAAGCGATATCTATTTATTTCTAGATTTTATATTCAAAATATTACTCAGATTTTGTAAGAAATAATAGATAATGGAATATTTTTGGGCAATATTACGCACATCTACCCGATTACCCCTCTTTAGAATCATAACGCGGCGGTAGAATTTAAACTTTAAAATTCATTAACCTACATGTATTAAAATAAAATTTTATGATTTATACGTGGAAGATATATGAAAAATATATATTATTTATTTCTGGTGTTAGTCATTTCCAATTGACTACAAGGGTGAAACCGCAGTTAAAAGCTAGTAAATACTTATAATATAAGCCAAAAATTACTTGTATAATTTAAACCCCCTATCAACAACCTAATAACGGAAGTTAATAGAAAATTTATATTCACCCCTACTAATCTAAAGCATCCTATGAACATTATCGGTTGAGAGATAATAATATTAGACTTACGAAGGCGTACTTGATTTACGTCTTCCTCTTCATATAAATAATGTGCTTTTGATTAAACTTGTTTGCTTACAAGTGCTGAACTGGACTCGAAAGCTTTAGTTTATCGAATTTGTCATGAAAAATACTACATTTTATTTCTTATAAGTAAACGTGACTTTTACGGGTTCGATTCCCACTCGAGGGAATGGTTTACTTAAATTTACTGGCTCTGGTAACGAGACTAAATGCGGTGTTGGGATCTGTTTCGGTTACCACTCAACACTCGGTTACCTTTTTCCTATCCTGCTATTCAAGAAAAATAATGAAGCTACTTTTAAAACCAACTTATCCATCATACAAAGTAATGCTATTTTTCTTATGTTATTTATGCTATATATACCTACTGCAATTTAAACCATAGCTAACTCAATATAATATGGTATAGATACCGGCGACTTAACATGAGCACGCCGTTGAGATGGAAATTAATGTTATTTGTCTTTAGGAAAGCAAGAAAAATGGCGCCTATTTGTATAATAAATAAAGGAACTCCTTTGTAAGATTCGATGTTGCGATATTAGTTGGTTGAATTAGAGTAATGTAAAATATTTCATTTAATATGTATCTTACATTAAGTGATAGACGCTGAAAATATAAATGTAAATAAATATTTCACTTCGTCGAGTGGGAATCGAACCCACAACCGTCGCGTTACAGTCACACCTTGTGCCGCTGCGCCACGACGGCCTCTACGTTTGGCTTTTATTAATAAAATTATAAAAATATGTAGATAGAACTATATTTTTGTTAAATTCACGTGTTTACCCGTATAGGAAGTAGAAGTATGTAGATAGAGGAAACTTATTTTTCCATAGAACTTTCGAGACATACGATTTACGTGTTAAGTGGTGGAACTAAACGCCGTGATTTGTCTACCAAAACGGGGAAATAAAAATATTTTATATAATATAATCATACTCACGAGTGTGGATCGAACTGAAAATTATGGCGTTTACAGTCAAACGCTGTCACGTTGTCACCACACAAAAATTAACTATTTTATATTTTATTTAACTCATAATAGCAATACATTCATATTCAGTAAGGCTTACATTAATTTACCAATACATACTAAAATCTCAATCATATTATCATTATTAATGTATAAAATACAAACAAAATTAAATAAGACTCGAACGTTCGCGATATATTGCTATAAAATACCCACAGGCGTTTTCATTCATTGCCATTGAGTTAACAAGTTGTGATTTATTGTACAATTAATATTAATAATATTATTTCAGAGTTAATAGAAAACGAGTTCGGAGGCACAAGCATGTGGCTGTAAACGTAACGGATGTGGGTTCGATTCCCACTCGGGGAAATTAAATATGTAATATCTTCATTTTCCCGCTCAGGTAATGAGGCACTGAGTTCCACCACTCAACACGCAATGCATCAAGAATTCGGCGGAGAGTCTCCCTACCCTGCCACTGAAGCTAAAAAATATGCTATGAATGGTTGTGTATTCGCTTATCTCTCAAAATTAATACATGGTAAATTTAATTTTCGTGGGCTTTGGTCTGGTGAAAGAATGTGTTGTGTTAAATTTCGCAAATTCCTACAAAGCTATTTTAAAAATTTGAAAAAAGAGTGACTTAATCTGTAAGTTCAGTTCATTTATCTAATATATTGACAAATCTAATACATTTTTAAATTTAAATATTTTATATATATTTTAAAACCAGCAAAATAAAACGGATAAATGATTAAGAAACAAAAAGAAAGAGACAAATGTTTCACTTTACTCGATAATAATGTCGTTTATTATTGTACACTAAATTATGGCAAAGATATCTATATCTTAAGTATCGCACTAAATATCTTTACTAGAATCTGTTTTAAAAACATCAATAAATTCACTCCCCGTGGGCTCGATTACCTTTTATTATATTTCCTCCATTTCTAGAATTTCGCTTTTATTTACCACTTTTTAAGGCATATTTTTCCCTATTTCTCCACTGCACTACAGGTTGGCGTCACTATTGTTTCTCGATTTGCCCTGAACATTACTTTTTATAGTCTAAAAGTCGTTACGATGTGTTTTCTTTGTCATTTCCCTTTATGTATTATATGAATTGTACTTATGGTATGTTTACGCCTACGTTTCATACTCAACGTAAAGTATACTCCAAGAAATAAAATAAAAATGTTAAAAAATATATATATTTTTTAGCTGTGTAAGAAGAAGATAAGTGATATCTATATAAATACTTAACTTACTTTGAACATAAATAAAGTGAGAGCATTATCTCACATTTCAAGGTAAGCAGGGGGATTCTATTGTCAAGAGACTTTGTTCTCCATTTTCCGCCTAAATTAAAGACATTACAGATTGAGTGACGGTATTCAACGCCGCGTTTTGTCATATCAAAGCGAGGCATTAAAAATAAAGTCTTCATAATCAATCCCCTGAAACGAAATCGAACTCACTACCGCGCGTACAGCCAGACAATGACCCACTGCGCCTCGGTGCCCTTTTAAGTGTGAATATACTTATATATACTTATTTTTAGTATCACGTTGTACCCCGCACATAGCACGGTAGGCAGAAAGAATCCAGAATTTAGACACTCCGTTCTCCATTTTCCGCCGAATTCTGGAGGCATTGCGTTTTGAATGGCGAAACTCAACACCGCGCTTTGCCTCGAAGAAATGAAAATATTAAATATTTTTTTTGTGGAGTGAATATCGAACCCACAACCTGCTGCGTTAACAATCACAACATATAGGTACCTATACTTTATATAAATTTCCATACAATTCAATGAATAATCCGCAATTAATTTTTATTTATCGACGATCCGTCTAAATTGGACACGATGCGCCTCAATTGGTATGGGAACGGCTGTTTTTATTTACGGGCCTGGATTGTTTTGCGTAATTACATTGAATTATAGCGCCGTTTCGTTTTTATATGACAGCTGAATTATTGGATGTTTCTAATTTTATTGCTTATTGTTATTTATATTTATATATTTTTTCATGTGAAAACATAGTGTTCGTACTCTCTTTATTTCCCGTCTGTTTTAGAGACGCTGTGTGTTGGTTCGCGAAACCCAACTCCCCTGTTTTTCTTATTTGTAGGATCATTTTCGCTATGGGGATCGAACTCATCACAATCTAATGTATACCCAGACACTGTTCCATCATGTCATATTAATATTTATTTGAATTAACGACCATTGAATATTATATTTCCAAATAGCTACTGTGCCGCAGGATGGAATTATCAACAGTTTTGAGTAATAACAGTAGAGGTCCATAAAGTCTGAGCCGGTCATTATTTATTTATCGATTAATGTCCCAATACAGTGTTTTAGAGCACGACTGCACCTCGGGTTATCATGAGTTTGTATTGAGTTGCAACTAGTAATTTTACAGCTATATGTTTATAGCGGCAACTAGTTTTATATTTAGGGTTGAATTTAAGATACGAGTATTATGTTTACGATGGCATCGTGGTGCAGTGGTACGTCGTTTAACTTTGAGCGATAGTTGTGGGTTTGATCCCCACTTTCGACAAATTCGAGACATTGAGATTTGAGAGTGATTAAAATAGTTAATTGTTCTAGATCGTCTATAGGGGATTGAATACACAACCATCGTGTTACAGTCAGCTGATGCTGGAGTGGTCACCTCAGTAGCCGAGTGTTTTTATGTGAAGTTAATTAATATTATAGCAAAATTTTACAAAATGTTTACCTTTTTTTCCATATTCACATTCTTACTTCATCGTAGAAGTCGAAAAAAGATTTATTGTATTTCATTATCCCCAACATACTTACAAACTTAGCCATCTTTTACTTGTTCAAATAGAAATCCAAACAACGTTTACACAAATAAAAGAGAAAGTGATTAATATTAATAAAGGGTAATTTCTTCTTAAGTAAAGCGAAGTGATAAAACCAAAATTACCCAAGTAATATATAGTATACCTTTACTGAGAGTATTAAATTTCAAGCGATATATTACCCGTAATTGCCGCTTGTACTACACTGATCTTACTTTATGAGCCACTCGTACTCAATTATGATGAATATTAAGAAAATTTACACGATTTTCTCTCGAAAATAAGTATTAATTGTTTTTTTTGGCTTCCCGCTGTAATCCCGCACATATTTGGATAAGCAGAAGGAGCGTAGGAACCTAGGGAACCGAAGGGAGGCACTTCCTTTTACCACTTTCCGCCGAGTTCTCAAGAGAGTGTTCTCGTGTTGTACGGTGGAAGTCAACACAACACATTTCACACGAATTCCCTCGAGCGGGAATCAAACCCAAAATACTTTAAAGTTGTACGCTTACGCTAACTAGTTTCCAGTCTTACGCTTGTGGCCCTGCGACACGGTAATGAAAGTTGAAATTTTGCATGTGGGATCCTTGCGAAGTTGGAATGGTAAAGGACGAGAGTAATTATTAAAATTCCTATAAAAAAACGAGAGAAAAAAATTGAAATAAACCTCATGCCGTTGATATTTTATCAAAAATCTAGAAATCTTTTAAATGAGAGAAATAGTAATGACAGTAGTATGCCAATTGTAAACTAGCAATACGCTTACATAAACTAGCTTCAAAACAATTGTAGAGAAAGTTCTAATAAATCAAAATACAATGGGAACTTGTGCAATGGAGGGCGCTTTATTTGACTTAACTATTCCTTTAAATATACAAGAAAATGCAACCGAATCATATTTCATTATTTCATTTACTTTTTATTTGTAAATCGTTATCGTTATTTTAAATATATTTATTCATCTAGATTTTCTTTATTCTGTAATCCTAGTTTCTGTTAAAAATAGAGCAGAAACCCTGAAAAAGACTACATTAGCTCTCTCCAAGCCTAAAGTTCTGAATATGCCTTAAACTGCTGATTGTTGACGTGAAATATACAAGACAACGCAACTTAAAAATGTTTGAATTGATTAGCAGAATGATCTCATTTAAAAGTATCAACGTGACATAGTTAGCTTGTAACTCCACTGCATTGAGTCCGTAATTCTTTTATGATACAATGTGCTTTAGTAATAGGAACCCAGAAAACATCCGAGAACGTTCTAATCACAACTTAAAAGGACACCATATTTATAATATCGTTTAGTATAGTTCAAAGATATCATTGTAACAAATAATTAATTGTGAATTTGTAAATAACATAAATTTAAAAAAAAAGCCTCACTGAGTGCCTTGCGGTGATAGTTCTCAGATCTGAGACATTAACTTTAGTGAAATTATTTAACGTTCAAAAAATTAAGCATGTAACTTCTTATTTAGAAAAAAAATATTACATTGACTTTGACAAAGATATCCACTTGTTTGTCCAATTGGAGCCGGCATTTGTTTAATATCTTCTTCGCATCGGGTCAATGGTTTTCTTCTAGGTTCTATTCATATACAGTTTTATACGTCAATCTTTCATTTCTACTAATCCTAGCCACGTATACTGTCTTTTCCCAATTCAAGTTTTTATTTATTATTATTATTACCACTTTACAAATATATTCTAGAAATTATGTGACGTATTAATAATAGACTTAGGCCTGATAATAAATTTGTCAAGTCATCTATTTAGTGTTTTCAAAACACACCTTCGTAGAAAACTTTAGTAAGTAAAATACACAATCAATAATCATGATATATAACCGGATTAACTTCAAAATATATCTTAATAGCTTAATTTTTATCTAAATATAAATGATTTAAGTGTTCACGACAGTTTTATTTAATTTAAAGGATAAATATAAATTAATATTTATTATAATGTTTATGACGTCTCGTACAGTATAAAGATACGTGATGCTAATACCGTCAACCGTGTAAAGATGGTAACTTAGCATTTTGTCATTAAATAAACCTTGTTTACTTTTGAACTCGAAATTACTCATCCATTACAGCGCGGCGAAGCCTAAAAGAAGGGTCATGTGTGTATGTTCTTTTGTTCCTTTGTAACTGTTAAACTTGTGAAATGATATCTTATCTTTAAAAAAAAAACAAGTCATTTATTATATGGACAAACTCGTATGCTCCACTTTAGCCCCGCTAGGGCACAGGAGAGCCAGAGAGAAAGGAGCTCCAAAGGCTACGATAACTGCATATCACTTTCACCTCGTTCACTATTATCGGCGATACTCTCCGGAAGGTCCGTGAAATTAATAAATTTGATTTCCTCAAGTAAGAACCGAACCAGGAAACCCTCGACCCTGTCTGTGCTCGTGCACCACAACTGGCCTCCTTCTACAACATCTAAAAGTGCAAATATGTCATTGTTGCACCAAATGTGCGATATCCTATCATACAATAAATCATAATTAATATCAGATTGTAAATAAAGTTTAATCGTATTGGCCTATATCTTAACTAATAAACTCCGCATTGGTTTTTCTACAAATAACTTACTTCAAGGATACATTGATGATAATGTGTTTCAATGAAAGATTTATTATGTCTAATGATAAGAATTTTTGTGAATTATCTATATATATAAAATCGAAAGGTCACTCACTCATCACGAAATCTCAGAAACTACAAGTGCTAGGAATCTGAAATTTTGCATAGGAGTTACTTATAGGAGGTAGGTGCTCGCTAAGACGGGTATTTGCAATATTCGACTTCTAAGGGGTTGTTTTGGGGGTTGAAAATTTGTATGAAACTTCGTTACTAATGACATTTGTCTTTGTCATTCGTTACTAAATGCTAGGAGTCTCAAATTTTGCATAGACGTCACTAGGACGTAGCCATGGAGACAGAAATTAATAATAAAATAGTTCACGTGGGTGTAACCGCGAGCGGGCCGCTAGTAGAGTATATAATTAATATAAAAATAATAAGGACCAAAATGGTGCACTGTGGCGTTGGACTGCAAGCGGATGGTTGTGGGTTCGATTCTCAATCGGAGAAATGAATTATTTTCAGTTATGACTTATGGTGCAAGATCGTCACTCAACACGTAAAATTTCTTAAATTAGGTGGGAAGTAGAAAATGAATTTGGTTAAATCTAAGGTAAGGTGAGATAGCAAAGAAAAAAAAGGGTTCTTTATACTTTGCTATGCAGAGAACCGAGTCTGTTTTATATAACTTATTATATTTCTATACTTATAATCTTTGGTGGACGACTCCGACTGCCACTTGTTCGATTTTTAAGTACTTTTATACTAAGTCAAGGTTAATCGAATTAGCGTCCAAGCCTATATAATAATAAACATATTATATTATATAGACTTGAATTTTATATATAAGATATTACACTTAATAAATTGATTATTTTTAATGATCTGTAATAAATAAAATACTATACTTTACTATATTTCTAGCAAAATAAAAGTAAGAGTAAGATATGGTTATAATAATTGACTGATTATAAATGCGACGTTTATGACTTCGACCTAGCGTTATGACTCTCCGTTCCCCACTTTTACCCTAATTTTCGAGAAATTCCGTGTTAAGTGATGGAACTAAACGTTTTTTACAGAAGCGGAGACATAAAAATAACCTAAATATAATCATTCTTCTGAATGAGGCTGGTCAGTAGCAGTCCCATCGCACTACGACAATCTCAAATCAATTTAAGTCGAGTAAGACGTTTATACTAAACAAAAACGAACAAAGTTAATAATTCAATAAATCTACGTAGCTTATTTACGACCAACATAGGCGTGGCAATTTGACATATTTATAGATAGACTTATGATAGCCCGCGGCGTTGCTTGATCGTGAATACAGAATTAAATGTTCATGCCGTTATACTTCAAGTCAATTAAGTTGTATATTTTGAGAAAATCTATAGTTGTTTTCTGTAACTTCGCTTGCATGAAGTGTTTCCGTTGTTTTAACAGTAAAACATAAAATAACATTATTTTAAGGAAAAATGCAGCTCGAATTTATGGTGAATAAAATAGTAATATGATAAAAAAATCTTTAATATAATAAAATAAATAAAAAGATAAGTAACATATATACATATCATAAATGTACCGTATGTTTAATAAAGGAACGTTAATCAAGAAAAATAGGTAAACACCCTAGAATCCTACAAAAAGCTTTTCTTATCAGTTTTTAATAATATCAAGAATAAAAATAATCAGCACTGTGTTCCGTACAGCACAGCACAGCACAGCAGGGTAGGCAGAGGGAACCTAGTAATAATATAAGAAATTACAAAAAAAAAAAGATAAACTTTTTTTCATTCTCATCACAGGTATAGATCAAAACTAGTTAGTTCAATAGTGTGGCCAGCCTCATTGCGCTAGTACTACTAGGTACAGCAATAAATCTGACAATCTAACCTGACAGTATGGCAGCCAGTATTAACATAATAAAATAGTAATGGACGGCACGTAATAACCGACGTGCAGCGTTGAGGAAATCGTTATTAGATCCTCTGGAGAATATGGAAAGGTATAGAGTAGACACTGGTTTATAAAAGTATGCGATGCATTACTCTGTTTGTTACTTTCATGGGGAAAGTGGATTATATTGTGTATGATTGTAAACGACATGGTTGTGGAATATCCACTCATAAAGTTGTTAGTTCAGGTATCCGAGCGTCTTATATGATTAACGGAATAATTTGTAACTAAGTTTCCTTTGTCCATACTACTAAATGTGATAGATGGGTAAAATTTAAAATGTTTTACCTTTATTTCTCACTCTTCTCTCTTTCTACAACATTTAGCATACGCATAGAGATCTTATGCAAATATGAAATCACTCCATTCTCTCCCCTAAATTTTCCTACGCCGCTCACAGTCGCCTCCACAGTTTCTATAGCCAACTCTCGCACGGTGGCCACTAAACAGAGATTTATAACGAATATTCATTTCAACGGGCGCTGTCAGATCGCGCGATTACACACGATTTATGTCGAGGCGCGTTGTTGGCGACAAGTGAATGTGTATGTGGATGTGGATGTGCTGGATTAGATTTGCAAAGTGTTGTATGTACAGTCTGTGTGTATGCGTGATGAGTGTAGGTTCGATTCTCACATGTGGGAATAATAGGGGTAGTCAGAGAGAACGGATCGCTAAACGCTACGATATCTGCATACCTCTTTCGCCTCGTCCAGTGTCGTCCATTTCTTCCTACATGTCCTCCAGGGAGTCCTCATGCTTTTTACGTGACCTTTTACCAGTATCTTTTATACTGTTTTTTCGGTAGTCCACCGAGGTCTCTCCCTATCTCTCTTATCGCTTTGATGGAGGACAAAGGTACAAATAATTATTATATTGCATTTATTTCGCCGTTGTAGTCGAAGCGCGGCGTTTAGTTTTGCCACTTGATATGCAACATCTTTAATTTTAAAGATATTGCATATCAAGGCACAAAATTACAAATGACTGCGTGATATTAGAATGATAAATAAATTGTTATGATTGTAATTGGTCTATCCAATTATTAATATTTTGTTTTCGCAGATTTTAATTCAAATGGGGTCGTTATTATTATAATCTTATACTGTTATAGGCCCAAAAATATTTTTATAACATATCTTGAAAATACTTAACAGCTTTCAAAAATTATTTAATTTTAGACACTATCATAATTTCTTCTACAAAATTTATTACATAGACTAATCATTAATTTTCATTGTGAACATTTATTATAAAAAACCATAATTTCACTCTTTCACCGGAATTTCGCCTCGTATACAGTAATTTATAGCGGACGCTGTGAATATATGAGAATATTAAATCAAATTTATTGTACAGCAATTTACTTTAAGATTATAAATGTTTCATATGTGTATTTTAATTATAACCAAACATTATAATTTAAACGAATAAATATATATGTTCATCTGGCCCATTTCAGTAAAAAAATATAAAAAGAACAAAAAAAAAAAAAAAATTTTATCCCGTAGAGAGAGGGAGCCTAGTGTTAAGACACCCCGTTCTCTAATTTCCGAGGTATTTTGAAGTTACTGCGTGTTGAGTGGCAGAACTCATTGCCTCAAGAACGAAGCGAATAATGGAAATATTCAATATTTCACTTTATTGAGTGGGAATGGAACCCAAGACCTGTCGCGTGATACTTTGTGCCCCTGTGCCACGACTGGCTCCATTGAGTGGTGAACTCATCGCAACAAGACAGAGCTTAACATTGGGAGACAATGTTTTAAAAACGGATTCCCTCGGGCTATCCCGCCAGCGAGCAGCTATAAAAAAAATCTGACATAATGACAACTGACCACCCAACAAAATACAATACAAAATACACAAACTCCTTTATAAATGACCGTCAATTGTTATAACTCCATTCGTCGGCAGAGCTAATATAAGGGAGATAAATTAAACAACATGATATCAGGACCACACACTAAGTTGACAGTTGATCGCTGTGTTTGAAGAAAATTATTATTATAGGAGAAATAGTATAATTTAAAGTTTTTTATAGTCTAATATATTTAAGCTATAATTTAAATTATAAATAAATTTCCTGAATCTATGCATTAATTTTGGATGAAATGAACAAGTATAAATTTGTATTTATAAAATATCGGGATCGGGAGCTTTGGCGCACCCTGGGAGAGGCCTATGTCCAGCAGTGGACCCGAAAAGGCTGATTTGATTGATTGATTGATTGAAATTTGTATTTTATTCTTTTTATGATATACATGTATTTTTTTTAGGTTTTTCCTTTGTTTGTCATAATTGCAGCACTTGTGCCATTTGGATAAATTATTTTCATTTCCTTGCTCTGGACACAAGACTGTCTGATGGTCTGGTTACTCAACAAAAACCTAGATAGAATTTGGAAAACGAGTTTGATTCCTATTTGAGTGGATACCCGACAACGGCCACAAACAACTATTTCTTTTATTATCTAATATTATTTTAATAGTTGTCTACTTTTTCCGTTTTTCCACTTTTTATATTAAGAAACAAGGTACTTAAAAGATAATTATATAGTAATTTCTTTGCGTGATTTTAATCACATGTTGTTACATGTTACACGTGCAAATAGCAGCGTGTGGAGTGTGTACGAGTATGTAATTTTCTTGTCTAACCGAAGTTGAGGTAATGCCACCGGAAGTGTCATCTTCACGGGCTACTCAGTATTTAGCTATTATGTTCTCATTATAGTGTGAATAGCTAAAAGGCTTTTAAAAATATAAAAAATATGCGTCAAGTTCACTGCGTGCGACTGTAAATGCGACAAGGTTATGGGTTCCATAACTACTCGGGGAATATTGGTTTTTTTTTATTTCCGCGTTCTGTTAACAGGAGTGTGTTAACATTAGAATTCCTCTACCTAGCCTACTATGCGGGAAAAAGCTTGGACCAGAAAATAGTAAACCTTTATACCAAAAATATAAGAAAATGGCGCTACTACCATCACTCAATTTCTATTTGACCAAATAAATCTTCAGAAAACGAATCTTTATCTTAACTTCAAGATGTTGTGTAATAGTGAAACATGGCACTAGCTATACATCTTGCAGCGTCTCGAGAGGAATATAACAGAACAATTCATGTATCTAATCCTTCTGTACGCTGTTAGATAGGCTAAGGCTCTTTACACATGTACAGAAAATGTGACTAAAAGAATAAATACTGAAATTAAATTTGATTTGAAAAAGCTTTATGTTCTGATTGTTTATCCTTTATTTTTTTTAATTAATAATATCGTATAATATGAACAATCTGTACTATATAAAACGATAGCTCTGGGTTCTATCACCTCTGGGTGGAATATAATATATTTTCATTTCCTTGCCCATAACAAGGAACGCGATTTGTCTACCATAGTATTTGCCACTCGACACCCAATGTCTCGAAAATAGTTTTATAGATTTTATAGTTCTGACCTTTAAGAGACACCAAATTTAACACATAAAAATTAAAACAAAAGCGTGTTATTTCGATTTTTAAATTTTATTATTTCTAAACATGTATAAACATCCTTAAAGCTATTCTCCACGGAACATATTTCACACCGGACCGTAATACGAACAATCAACGTTCGACGTCTTACATAAATAACTTCGTGTAAACTAGCGAAAGTTGTACAGTCGGTGTGTACGAGAACATTAAAGTCATTTATTAAATTGACGTAATTGAGTACAATGGTTAAGTTATAGGTTCAATTCCACAAGCACAATTCACTTGGCCGTGTCCCGTTGTATGGAAAACACACGAAGAAAATTAACAGGTAGAATGTCAATGCCTCCAAAATTCGGCGGAAATTGGGAAACGGAAGGGTCTTAATGTGAACGTAGGACCTTAACACTAGTTTTCCAGGTTCCCTCTGCGTATCCTGCTATGTGCGGGATACAGCGTGAAGCTATACAAAAAAATGTCCATTCTATCAACAAAAGCCCCTAAACCATACCTAGACTCAACATATTTAATTTCATACTTCAAACATATTAATATATAGTATTAAGAAACTTTTTTGCCACTCAAATCATTTGTTAGAAGGTGAAGCACCAATTACTGCGGACTAAATAATGATGGGGTAACGACTTTTTAATGAGACGCTCTAAGCATGGTAGCTGGTACGTATAATAGCGAGGATATTGTGGTTTCCATTTAAATATGTAATTGTCAAATAATTTTGTATTGGCACTATTGGTAAGTTCGGTAACACAACATGCAGAGTTAAGTTACGCTAAGCTACGTACAGTTTTCTATTAGATCGAGCAGAGAATGGTACCACTAGGGTTCCTTCGCATATCATAATATACACATACATATAGAGAGATTTGAGCTTTTAAAATTGGAAATCGAACCCATAACCTTTATCTATAATTGGGCACTTCCTAACTTGTTGTTGAAATATCACATCCAAGACAGACATTAAATATTCTTTTTTTTATTTAGAGTAACAAATAAAATTTACAACCCACATGCAATTAGAAATAAACAAATAATCATAAACAATTTCCTTGAAAACCCGATGATTCAGAAATTAATCTAATGCAATATAAGTTATACGGCAGCAATAAATATAAACGAGTCAATATATTTATTACATTTTTATATATAAAACACATTGCCCGGATATCTAATCTACATTTTATTGCGGATATTATATATGTGACGTCACCGCTGCACTAAAGACTCGGTATTTCCTACGGTGACAGACGTCACACAGAGCAAACACTTTGGAAGGGGTGTTGCTGAAAAACAAGTATTTTGATAGGTACAGAAATATAAATAGATAGGATTTTGATTAATTACGTAGGTCGAGCGCCATAAGCTTAACTTTACATTTGTAAGAAATTCAAACATAAAAACTATATATTTAACTCTCCCGCCCAGGTTATTTTGTCTTGTGATCTTCGCCTACTTTACTCAATATTTTTTTGAATGCTAATGATTACTTATTATTGTTTGACTCAATCAAGACGCATAGGGACACGATTGCAACACAAAACACATAAAAAGTGACTTGCAATACATAAATAAAAAAATAGATTATATCTTTGACACATTTTATCGAAAGTTTGCACGAAAAAGGAAAAAAGAAAAAATCTCATTGAAATTCTGCATTCGTAATCCGGATGTGGATATCTATAATTTTTATAAATATATACCTATATCATCTCTTCTGCACAATTTCAATTCCCAATTTCCGTCTTTATTAATTTATAAGACTACAAACATTATTTACACGTCCATCCCTATTACCAATTCGAATCTTCTACAACCTGTTCTGTATTCCAGTACCACACAATAACATTGTCTCTCTCTAATGGGTGTTGATTATAAGGGAGAGCTGTCATCGTAATGATGCTAAATTACATAGACATGCCTTTGTTACGAATAATGACGCGTTTATAATACTTTTAGAGCGGCAGCTGACGAAATTACATTCAGCCTATAGAATTATTGTTGCTTTTAATTATAACTCATCTTCATATTATGATAGGGGTGGATAAATAAATTGTTTGACATGTTATGACATTATTGATAGCTATTATGGCTGTAAGAGATATGGTTGTGGGTTCGATCCTCATTCAGCGTAATGATTATACTTAAAATGTCCATTTTATATTTATTTTCCCACTGTGAAAACATCATTTGGACAAAAAGTGGATAGCGGAGTGTGTAACACTTGATTCTCTCCTGACCCAAAAGCGATAAAAATGTAGGTAATACAATGAATTCATGATGATAATATAAGCAGTAATTTAATTTTTATTTAACCCCTTTTTTATTTTACGTGGCAAGCAGAATGACCTGTCGTTATCACTGCGATCTATCCTTTCTGTTCATTTTAGAAATGTGGGTTCGATTTCCACTCGAAGAAATTAAATATTTATTCTATTTAGTGTAGAGTCAAAGCGCGGCGTTAGAAAATGTCTCCAGAATTCGGCGGAAAGTGGGGAACGGAGTGTCTTCACACTAGATTCCCTCTGCATACACTGCTGTTTGCTGGATACAGCGTGAACCTGAGAAAAAAAATATTATTATCAGCTTCCTGCTAAAAATATTAATATTATTATATATTATTAAGTCTTAGTTATTTTTGTAAGGCCATGCGGGCAAAGTCACAGGTAAAATCTAGAATATTCTATTATTATATATATGTATAACATAAAACAAAATTCATTGAATAGAACTCAATCCATCAATTGTTATCAGTCGATTAGTTTTTGAACGGTCACTAAAATACCTTGGAATTTTAAGCTAATTTAATGTTAATCATGCATTTTGATATAGTAAATAAAAAAAATATGCGTTGTAATTTTTGCTTATCCTTACGCATTCCAACTATTTTCTTGAATAAGACCACAAAACTATTTTGGCAAAGCGGCACCAAGTCTGATTGTGAACTCGACATTTGTGGGTTTTAATTCCGGATTCGAGAATATGCACTATTTTAGACACTAGCGGTGGCTTCAACTGCCTACTCTGATATGTGCGATACAATTTTAAGACAATTTGTTTTTTTCTTATTCGAGATATTATAGAGACCAAGAAAATATTTAAGTAAAATACTATGAGAATTGCATTTGTAGGGAACATTACTTATTCTAAATTAATATTATTACATTTACTAAAATCATCCGCACGCAGCGCATTGGAACAATTCAAACCTGTTCCGAGTTTTTTTGCTATTCGTGTCGTAGGCTGCTAGCTAGCATCGCCACGTTTAAAGAGTCGGCTAGAATCGCTTGCGACATTCACTTGTGTATCCATTGCTCTCTTAGCTTGCATTCAATTCTCAACCTTAACTTCTTGCTATTACGTGCTAGTTTAGCTTGTATTTTCTATTGGTATTTATTTAAATTTCTTTATTTCCTTCTGTGATTATTTTCTCTTCACGTATCTGTGAGTTAAATAAATTTGGACAATTTCTCCACAAAATTTGGATTTTTAATTTTACTCATTTAGTGTAAAATAAATAAGATCATATTAAATAGTGGTATCACATCTCAACCGCTATACATTAAATAATGATTTTCGCTGTGTATGATTAGCATCTATACTTATAATAAAATCGTAAGAGGGTCAGCGTCTGTACTTGGAGGATATTTAAAAAAATATATCATTGGGAACCTTTATTAAAGTAATAGAACCTAAAACAATGATTTTTTAAAACTTTTGTCTATTTGTCTGTGCGTTTGTAATCACTAATCTCAGAATCGGCCTAACCGGCATGCGGTTTTCACTATTGGATTCTGGCATGACCGAAAACATATAGGGTATTTTATTACAATCGGTTCATAAATAAAAAAGATATGTCAATTTAAAGTACGATAAAGATACTTAGTTCGATAAAAATTTATCGAACTAAGTATCTTTATCGTACTTAACTAAATACTAAAATAACTGTTTTACTGAATTGACTGAATCTTTACTTTTCAATTTCTTTATTAATATTTAGTAAGCGTTCGTTTCCTTCGTTTCGTAGCGGGCGTAGCTCCGCACGGGCCCACTAGTCTACAATAAGAGTATTCACTTAAAATTCGACCTATTCAGAGATTCAAGATGACAGTTATTTTTTTGTATAATGTCATTTCTAAATTCAACATTATTTTAATAATTGAAATAATAAAATTGATCTTTAGTAAATTTGCGGCTTTTTATTTGAGGAAGATTTGTGGTCCGCAGCTGATAAGCTCCATGAACATCACCTCTGTATTTCCTTAATGACCGCCAAAGCGCCTTGCTATACCTGTCCTCAAAGACAGGTACAACTCCAGAGTTAGACCACCCTAACCTGATCCCCATGGACGCAATTACTGCGTCGTGATGCAAGGCAAGAGAGATAGACTGACTACCGATGGGTTAAAAGACCATATAAACTGGAATAGATTACCTAGGAAGGCAGACTGGCAACAAATACCATAGTCACCGCAGGAATAGATACGTGAAAAACAAAGTGTCATGTCATTATTTTTAATTATTATCTCTCCTAAAAAAATTTAAGCAGTTCTTTGACCTTACCCTTAGACCACTCACGGTCTTCGCTTGAGCCTATAATTTGTTTTATCACTTAATACGCTTAATACATCACTCATCCGTAAACTAATAACACAATCGTATAATCAATTATTATACAAATTATAAGGAAAATGTTTCTATTAATTATAAAAGGATTATATAGTTGCTGTGGTCTACGTATTTAACACCGTACCACTCGGACTATAAACGTGATGGTCGTGAGTGTGGTTCCCACTCGGAGGAAATATTTTTGTCTGCTTATCCGGTATATACTTTGTATCACTTTATTCTGCATTTAGGATATTCCTTTCTCATTAAAACACTCTTTTATTTACTTGTTTTCTTCTTCTTTCTTCTGGAGGCGTTGCGTGTTGAGGTAGCTTATATATAGCCTATAACTTGCAATCTGTATATGATTATTATTATTATTGACATTGTAGTCGGTGAATATTAGTTAATATAAGAAGGCTTCTTCCACTAGGGTTTACTTTAAAAATATAAGAGTATTTCACCCTGTGCTATAGTCGCGCCTGTTGATGCATTCTAGCAATTAATACTTATTTTAGGAATTTTACTTAGTGATAGAAAAAAGAAAAGTCATGTTTTACGTTGATTACGTAGAAACATGACTTTACTTTTTTAACATAAAAATATATATAAGGAAATACTTGAACAATATTTTTACCTAACAACGTGGATTATATCTATCAAAATTAATTAAGCTGTATTAATTATCATGTAGGAACATTATCGCCCTTATATCAAACAAAGTTGTCACTTAGTCCAGCGATAGTCGATTTAAATCAAATTTATCGTTTTGTGAATGATTTCTTGACAGTTATTGATAGTGATATTATAATGGATTCGATAATTAGACCACTGTAGGTTTCAATTCTTTTTTGCTTTTATCACTTCATCGTTGGTTCTGGGTTTGGTTTTTAGTATACGAGAGTAGAAATACCAGACCAGTATTTTGTAGAATTTACAAGTATTTTGTTGTTTGTAAATTACATTTTTTTTAAGATTATTTATTGTATAAGATTTATATTTTTATGACATTTTTGTTTCCTTCGACAATAATTAATAATTCAACCGACTACTTAAAAAAACATGTTAAGATCTTGATTGCATTGATAATAAAACACGTACCTAGAGTTAAGACATTTCGTTTCATGCGCCAAAAGTACTCGTATATCGGGTCATCTGTAAGTGATTTCTTAATTTGGACAAATATATAGGAAACTAATAAAAATCATATAATCTAAAGAAATATATATATATTAAAATAATGTTACAAGCACAGTTACGAGTATATGAGTGTTTGAGCGTGAAAAAATGAAATGAAATCGTTCCACAATCATCGCGTTTAATTTCAAACCAAATGCAACAAAAGCTCAATTTCTGTATTATAGATAGACAGACATTTTTACTTCATTTTTAGAAGATATAATGTATAGGTAGATATTTATGGCGAATTACACGAAGTAGGTACGTAATCAATTTTAGCATCTATCTAATATTCCGACAGATAATATCAAAAATATTTTTTTTTTGTAACCTAATTATAAAAATATGATTAATAATATACATTTAATTAAATACTTATCTGTATGGATCAGAGATCGACTCTGATAGCTTCATCGCAGTAATCTTAGTGATTGATTCAATTCATGAGTATATGTTTGGTGTTTGTCATCTACAAAGTTAATGGGACTTTACTTTTCGTGAATAGATGCTAGATGTATGTATGATTTCTCTTTTAGGGGAAATGCAGTGATAAATCACTGTAGTCTTGCGATATTCAATACCATGACTTATCAATGTATGGTATTAAGTTCGCTACAAATTACGCAATATATCCTAAGCTTGCCACTACAAAGAAAGTAGCGCTAAAAACAATACAAGCAAGTGAAGTTTATAAATATATTTACAGGACAAAAATATATGGAATCTATATAAATAAAAAATATAAAAACACCCGAAATAGGCATCGAATTTCCAACCAACGCATACATTCAAGTGCTCTACTGTGCCACACCAGCTTCATAAATAATGACATAAAACAGATCAAAATATCAACTTAAGACTCACTTACAAGCGAATATAAACATTTTAACCATTGTTTTCTTTGACAGATTAATATGAAATTATCTAACAACAGCTACCGGCCATTATAAATGATAATGATAAGCGAAATGACAAGTTACTTTAAAATATCATGGACTCGCGACGGCGACAGTGATAAATTGAACGCGGGCCCTTTCCTTGGTGTGCAGTGGTAATTTATTGTTATTCTAGAAGCAATAGTAACTCTTTCATACTTTTTTTATATCCTACATATAGTAGAAAAGGCCGTCGCGGCCCGCTGACACTAAGGTGTGACTGTGAACGCGATAGTTGTAGATTCGATTCCCCTCGGAGAAATTAACGGGGCAGCGCAGCGTAGAGTACCGCCACTCAATATGCAATGCCTCAGATTTTGCGGGAAGTGGGAAAAGGAAGTGTCTTAACACTAAAGAAACAGCATGAAGTTGAAAAAAAAAGGAAATCATATTTATTTTGTTATTTAACATTTATATTCTTTTACTAAACAACGTTTAATACTTTTATTTATTTAAATAAAGTATTTATATTTATCCATAACAATTATTAAGCTTTTAAAACACATTTTAAATAGATTTTTAAAATAACCTTTCATATTACAAATTCAATGGAGATGTTACCAACATAAAGCAAAAAGAACACGAAGGGTCTTTTTATAACGAAATGTAACTTCTCATCCGACAAGTATATGAATAAATCATAGCCTGTGATAAAGTGGCTATGTTTATCGGTACAGTAATTTATCAAAAGCAACCAGCGTTTCTTGGCCTTTGTTATCGTTCATTTTGAAGTAAAACCAGTGTCAAAACATGTGGTCGGTCGCTATGGCGGCTATAAATCCTCACTTCTCAGCTGTTTTGCTAAAAATTGGTATGAAGCAGTTTAATAACTTCCTTTATGATATATAGTACGCGTTTTTAGAATACACGGAGAGTTAACGTAATAAACGGAGAGTGGTGTTTTAGCGGTGTATTTCTCCGCCGAGCCCGTCGCAGCCCGGTGGCATAAGGATGTGACTGTAAACTTGAAGTTTATAGATTCGATTCTCACACGGGAAATGGTTCCATTTATATATTTATTTTTTTGTGGGGCGGGACAAGAGATGGTGTGGGTAAAGCGACTCAACTGGCTATGTCTCTAGAATGTCTCTCCTATATGAAGAATAGATGTAGAGCTTTAAACAAAATATTTACTGAAATATTACATGTTCTGTGGTACAATTCATCACCACAATTCATTATATTCACTTGAATGGAAATCGAACCTATACTGAACGTCATAAATGGTTAAGCATAATAAATAAAATGTACTGTCATTACTTTAAAACTTAATATACCTACTGAAATAGAATTTTTTAAAACTACAAATCATATCTCCAAAGAAATACTTATTAGACAAAATCCAAAACTAAAACATTTTTACAATTCGAATCGATTTCTTGAGCAAATTTGAACCACTAGTTCTTGCTATTACCACGTACAAAAAAGCAAACTCTCCACCCATACAATATCAGTAAATATTTGGTAGTGATCTAACACTCAGCCGAGAGTACAAGGCAAGGTGTTTGTTCAAATAATGGCGCATTGACCATTAGAGCGACGTAACGCGAATCGTCAATCATCCGCACGCATTAATCTTCTGCAGACAAGTTGATAGATCATCGCTGTTGGGACGTGCGCCTCGAACATTTTTGTTATTGGATATGGTATCTTTTAAATTTCTTGACTTTGTCACGTATAGCAGGGTAGACAGAGGTGAATTAAATGAGGAAAGTCAGCTTCACGCTGTATCCCGCACACAGCAGGAAGGAAACCTAGGACAATAACGTTGAACCAGGGGACCTGGAAATCTAATGTAACTTCTGATCCTCCTCTTTCCACCGAATACTGGAGTTACTGCATGTTTAGTGGCGACTTAAACGCTTTATCTAAATAATCGAAATGCTTTGATTTCGACAAAAAAGAAACGAAATAATGTCAGTAGTAAGTAATATGTGTTAAGAATATTCAAAAATAATAAGAATATTCAAGACATTCAAAATGTGTGCGAAAAATTATGCAGTATATTTATTTTACTTTGTTTGTACTTTGTTCTAAAACAAAACATAGAAAAACAAATCCACTGTATATTGACATATTTAACAATAGCTCAAGTTGTTAACATCAAACTCAAAAGGTTAAGGTTATAAATAAACAATCATGTTTATTTTATAATATTTAAATAAATATACATATATTTATTTAAGTCGTGGCGTTGAGTTACGTCACCTCACACCTTTAAACAAAAGTTATTTTTCTGTTCATTTAATAGACATTGCGAGTTACATGGAAGAACATTACGCTATGTTTATATAACCAGACCGAGAGACGAAAATATATTTTAAAATTTTTACTCGAACAGAATCGAACCCACACCCTCTGATCACTGTCGGACATTTACCGACTATCTAAAATGCCAATGACATCAAATTAGAATCATAATTATACCTCAAAGACCTTGGTAATGGAACTTTTGGATTTTTGCATTGGGGACAAAAAGTAATATACATATTCCTCAGTCTTTAATATTTATCAAATATGCTTGATTTTGACACCTTTTTGCTTAATTAGTCATATATTACGTTTTGCTTTACATATCAATATATTGCAAAACGCATTTTTTATATAATCTTATTATTTTAAAGGTTGTCTGTGACTCACTTGGGGGTATGATTAGGTAAATTTATTTTATTTTCGTTTCTCCGCTCTGGTAGACGAAGTGCGGCATTCAATTTCGTCACTCTTTTGGAAATTTCGGCGGATTTCGGAGGAATCGGAACAAAAAATATGTATTAGCACCATTTAAAAATATATTGACCATCGACTTATCTGCTTCACATAACAGGCTGAGGAAATCTAGTCTTAACTTACTATTTTTAACCGACTTCTGTAAGAAAAGGAGGTTATCAATTCGACTGTATATTTTTTGTTTTTATTTCATTTAATTAACGAGACGTTGCATACTAATTGGAAATCAACCAAATTTTGACTAGAAGAGCGAGAAAATGAAAACAATTAAAATACAATGATTCCATTGAATAAGGATCGATGAGCATATGAGGCGAAGGAGGCGAAGAAGAAGTGATTCGCCACACTTGCCTTAACACTTTACCTTAGTATATTTAAAAAAATCGTCAAGTTATAAAAAGATACATTAAAAACAAAAACAATCACCTCCATAAGTTCGTACCTCCTGTCGGACGTAGGAGCTCGCGGCTCGCAGGTAATAAATCGTGTTATACAAGTAGGTTGGGCGTTTTATCAAAGTCAATCGGTATCGCGCCGCCGGTGTTGAGTAATTATCTGGACGGCTTTTGTTTGCTGTACGTACCGTACCTAACTAATATGTGTAGGGTTTAGTTGCTTATATGTACATATATGTATATAACACATATTATATATAAATTAGAATGCCTATAAACAATATGGTGTATGGAGATGTAATGTGGATGTCAGGAGTGGCGCAGGGACACAAACTGGGGCACTGTAGACGCGACAGGTTGTGGGTTTCATGACAATTCCATAAAATATTTAATATTTTCATTCCCCACTCTGGTAGCGAGGCATTGAGTTTCGCCACTCATAAGGTATAAGGTAATGCCTCCAGAATTCGAAGGGGAACGGAAGTGTCATAATCGGAACGGAGCGTCTTAACACTAGTTTTACTGGCTCCCTTTACCTACTCTGGCATGTGCAGGACAAAGCGTGAAGCTAAAAAAAATAACTAATCATCTATACTATTGATTAGTAGACTTTTGTATAATTAATATTTTTTTAATAAGCTCAATTCAAATAATGATTAAAATCACTTACTACATATTTAAGCATTTTTTTACTTTAAGCATTTGTAGTTTTATAGACATAGCTCAGAAAATCACAAAATAATAAAATATCACTCCATTTACTACATTTTTCAGTATCATATAGTTATTTATATATATATAAAAATTGCATACATTATATTCTCTATTTTATCATCGGGGTCAATATACACGCTGTCATGTTTGACTAACATTATGTAAACGTAGTTAATTATATTTACTCGACTCTACAAATTATAAGGTAACACGAAATATGCATATTTGAACAGTTGACCGAGATTTACTTTTTATTTACAAAGCGCATTGAAACGGTAGTTAAGCTGGATACATAAATATATTTTTCTTTTCTCAAATTCTATACTTGGATCCTCCTTATTTTAAAGGCGTACATGATTTTTGTGGAGTTGATTTAGAGAAAGATAATTTTAGTTTCTAATTTTTACTAAAACAGTGCTCGTGTTGTCGATCGGTCGATTTTTTACTAGACCGCGAAAAATCAGTATTCTTTAATCACAATCATTTTTATTTGCTTCATTGAAACAAGTATATTAACAACTAACTACAATGCAAGACAATCTTCATTAAAAAAATATTATATGAGCAAAATTCTTGAGGCATTGCATCTTGAGTGGCGGCACTCAACACCACACTGCATCGTTATCAGAGCGAGGAAATAAAGATATTAAATATTTCATTACCCCGCTGGGAAATCGAACCTACAATCGTCGCGTTAACAGTAGTACGTATAAAAATTCTGACATTCTGGCAAACTCAAAGGCCAAAACTGACATCGAAATATTAAAAAAATATATCATTAATAACACAAACAAAGTGTATATAGACCCTATACCAACCACACCCGTCACCGTGTAGAGTTGCAAAGTCGTAAATCAAAAGTCACAGAACACAGACAAAAGTACAAGTGACACGTGCGATGGTCTGTTTGCACGCTTTGTTTTCAATGTATAGGTTTTGACAGGCTGTGTTGAAGTCGGCTACACCCGTCAAGTCTTACACGACTGTAAATCACGGATCGTAGAGCAAGAGTGGGCTTTGAGTGGGTTTATTATTGTTCTGGTAGAGATTCAGATATTTATGGTGATATTACTATGATTTATTCTAACATTAATGGCTTAATGTTTAATGAAATGAGCTAATATATTTTTTTTTCAGGATCTATTTATTTATCAGAGAGAACTTTTTGAACTTGTATATGTGGATTCGCTCGTGTGGTCTAACAGAAATAGCTAAAAAACAATTGATGTGATTTAATTTAGCGTATAACATTCCTCAATAAATAGACTGTGTAAAAGATAAAATATTTATCAATTTGAACCAGTAATTCCTAATATTAACGAGATTAGTATAGATCCATTTTCAAGATCCAAGATATCAATCCCTTAACTTAATACGACGTATAACGATTGTCGTTAATACACGTTTAACAATTGCAGATTTTACCACGGACTCCAGAGTTTGTTTCGACAAAACATCTACTATCCTTCCAAATAAAAATTCAACTCACTATCACCACCTCTAAATCCAGATACATTCGACTCTATCACTATAGTGTCATACCACCTCTACTATTCTAATAAACAAATGCACTGTGAATAAATGTAATACGACATGACACGCGTCTCCGTGTCGCGAATGTTTGTACTTTATGAATACTAATCGTTGGCGGTCGCGTGAATTAGCGCTTATACTAAATAAATATTAAGTACGCTCTAGTTTCTACTGACTGACGTTTAATTTGCATAACATGTCAAATATGATTTTAATTATAGGTGGACTTTAGTGTAAATAATAGATTGTCATATATGGAAAGGTGTCTGTCGGTCTGTTTAATGGATAATTATGTACTTTGATATTTTTTTTACGTTTAAATGATTGCTGCAACGTAAGTATATATACTCATAGTACTTTATTCTCATTGCTATGTTGTCCATTAATTATGCTAAAGGTGCTTCAAATAAGATACGAGCCCATAAATATCGCGTGCATCAAAGCAGAAAACAGATCTGATTAAAAAAATACATCTATACAGCTACTCCAACAATTTTAACAACAAAAAAAGTTTTTTTATTCCATTTCTTTAAAATAAAAAACAAAATCTATCGTGTTCTAAAACATTCAAAACAATAGAACATCAAGCAACACACAAAATGATTATTATAGATCAAACGGCTTTCCACCCACGCCTCGTCTGCTGACTCTACGTTAATAGAAGGCGACGAAAGGTTGTCGCTCCACGAGCTGTCACGGCGACGTTGACAGCGTGTCACTGGCCTGGTAATTAGCTAATTGTTGCCACTAGCGGTCTTAACCATTCCATTGGATTTACAACTCTATGACACAATATGTAGAGTCGACTCTACTTTACAGATGAAAAATGCAATTTGCCAACCATAATTGCAGCCTCATTACCTCGTATTATTCTCTGTATTTACACAAATTTATGACTTATGGTTGAATATATAAGATTTTATGTCGATTTAGCTTCTTTTAGACGACTTTTAATGACAATTTTGTGTGACACAATGACCGAGGGCTCTACATTTATGTGTCAAACAGTGTCATCAGATTGATATCGGTTGATGTGTTAATCTGACACGCGTTGTCAATCAGTCATTCAGACATCAGTTTGTTAATGGATCTCTTTATAACACTTACTTAACATACAAAAAAAGTATTCTCAAACGTATATAGTTGAGGTTATAAATTGTCGGTCATTCTGTAATAAATTAACATACACAATATAAAACATTAGGTTTATTCGACGATAAATCTTTTTTTTTTTCTTTTACGCAACAAAAAACAGAAGAGAGATCGTGCATGACCTCATTTAAAAAAAATTAAAACACCTTCACGCTGTATCCCGCACACAGCAGGGTATGCAGAGGGTACTTAATGTTGAGTGGCAGAACTCAGTGCCGAGCTTTTGTCCCGACACCAAAGCGGAGAAAACATATATGTAAATAAATATTTCATTTCCTCGAGTGGGGATCGAACCCACAACCAATCGATTTTACATTTTTTACTGTCACACTTTGTGCCCCTGCAAAATGAGTTAAAAAAAAGTTGCAAAGTTTTTAAATGAATAACATTGTCTGGAATTGAACGCCATACTAGAATTAGGCAAATTAGAATGTTTTGTCTGTACTATGTGGGAATACGTGTGAAGCTGCTGAGAAAACAAAAAAAACACTAAGAGAGACATTATACAAAATATAGTAATCAATCATACTTACCGGAGCGTACGTGAATGAGTTTGCTATATAAATTTATTTTGGAATATACATAAATTAACTAAATTGAAAACATTAGTCATTTCACGAAATGCCAAGTGAATTAATTTTTAAATTATCTTCCTTCACAATTCATAACATCGCTGGTTATTTCTAAATGCGCATTTTAATTAGTTTGTGTCTAATTTCTGTATAATATAATGATCATGTTTAATCAAAGTTGTTTCGCGGCTGCCATACTGATTAAGTATTTGTCATAAAAAATGTATATTTAATTTTACAGTGTTTTTTTAAAAGACAGAAATATGTTAAGTTATTGTACAATACTTTAAAATATGTCTAGCAAAGCGGGAAAAGAAAATAATTTAAATGTAATGAATCATCAAATATTCTTATAATATATATTTACTGCTCCATACAGAGTAACGAAATGATAGTGCAAAATTCCATGTTCAACTTGTATTCAGAACGTGAACACCGCAAGTCCTCTAATTGACACGTTTGTCAGATGTCTAGAGATGTTCTTTAATTTGTACGTTAAAAAAATGCGTTACATAGACCTTTTTCTTATTATATTACGCAACCTGATATAAATATATTATATTTGTGATATTTCTATTATACACTCGTCGCCACGCGCAAATTTGTTTGCGTGGACGTTAGGACTCGTTCTCGCATTAATTTTGAGAAATCCTTTCTCAGTGCTCCTCTGACCTTCCTTACCTATGAGTATCTTCATATTAAACTTCAATTTTATATGGCGTGTAGTTTGGTCTATGCGTTGTCTGTCAGATGAAACAGTTTTATATAAATTATATTTATAAAAATTAAGAAAAATGTACAAAAATATTGTTCTTAAAAGTTTAAATAATTATTGTATGTAGGAAAATAATAAAAAAATATATGTAATAACAGTTTGAATAAACCAGATCCGATAAACAAAACGTAACATCTAAACAAGTAGTGTAGTAAGATAATGACTACAATGGCTTCTCAATGTATCTTGCATATGCAGAGTAACCAGAGGAAACCTAGTGATGAGGCACTCCATTCTGCAAAGATATTAATTCAAAAATAAATGTAATTTATTATTTTTACACATTTATCGATATTTCATCTAACACTCCCATCACTAGTCATCACCGGGTGACAGCGGAAGCCGAGACGGAAGCGGCGGCTGTCAGGACGACTGTGATTATGCTTTAACTTACTGTCAGGCGTTCCTTGCGAGTAAATTAATTGTGTTATAATATAGTTTTTATATAAATATTATCTTTTTTATCGACATTTGTAGAATTATAAGAATGTTAGTCATGTATTAGTTGCAATAAATTATACATTTTAATGTATTTTTTAGGTGTTCACTGTATCATTTATTTATATAGCGTGGTAGGCAGAAGGCGGGTTCCTACCGGGTGTAGTGTTTATGGTCATTACGTAAAATTTTCGACATTTTATTATAACAGAGGTGAATAATTAAAATAATTAATTTCACCGAGTGGAAATCGAACCTCCAATGTATAAGCGCCACGATGAGCTTAATGTATTGCATGAAATATGTTTTTTATACAGCAGTATGCTTTTTTATACAGGGTAGGTAGAGGTAACCTGGAAGTCTAATGCTACGATTAAGCCAATTCCGTACCCACGATTCGCCGAATTCTGTATGCATTATCTGTTAATTGGTGCAACTCAACGCTACGCTTGTCTCATTACGACAACGAGGAAATAAGAACATAGAAAATATCCTAGTGTCTCCTTTTAAAGAGACACTCGGATATTTTACTATGTAATTAATATCTAAATAGGCCAGATAAAAATCGGCTATTTTTGCTGATAAATAAATAAAATTAGATTCAGATCAGTATTTTATGTTTTTGTTTTTGGAAACCCAAGTTCAGTAGCGCTTAACAGATTTAATTATTTTCAATAGAAAGATAAACATCAATAATTCGTTTAAATGATAATTTTTCATGTCAGTCTAATTAAAATATGTGAACCAAATCTTAGATCTATATCAACGATATCTCGTGATTGATGAAATTTATAAGAAAAAAATTATACTTTCTTTTTTTAGTTTCAGCCCTTATTCTGCTTAACTGATAAGCAAAGAGAGAGAGAGAGAGAGAGACAGAGTGAGGGGCGGACCTCAACACCGCGTTTGTCTTAACAAAATAGTTCATTGCCCCAAATAGCGATTGAATCAACCATTGCCTTTATCCAAAATAATCTTCGGGTACAGATTGTTATCATAACAAAAATAAATTATTCCTTATAATCAATATGATTAATTGATTTAATTAATAAAATAAAAATCTATTACTGGTTTAATTCAAATATAATTTTCTTAACAAGACAAGTGTAGAATTAAATTTCGTCATCGATGCGGTTACGCCATCCATCCGGTGCTTAGAGCGAAAAAAAATTTTATCAGCGTCACCGAATATAGAAGGACAGACAGAGGGAACCTAGTGTTAAGACACTCCGTTCCCCAATTTTCGTTGAAGTAGAGCGCACGAAATATGTTTATATATTCAGACTACTTACAAACAGAGGTGCTTTTAATTCCGTTACCCTGTTTCAATAAAATGTAGAATGACACGAATCTCATCTTACTAGGTGTTTTTCTACATTTTCATAGAAAGTCTTATTAAGATAATATACAATTTTTATATAAGACATTAATTTTAATATAAAAGGAAAAAAAACATTAAAGTGTTAGATTAACACTATCTAAATATCACAGGCTAAATAATCTATGAAAAACATCTATTTTGTAATAACTGATCATCTTTGACGATATACAATAGTTCTGAGAAGTAACAAATATTTCATATTAAATTATCGAATCGAAAAAAATCGATCATAATGATAAGTAATTTTATATTTGTAATTCAAATCTGATTGAATTTGAGGCCTGATTAGGCGCAGCAGACACAATCACAGGACCCACAAGTTGTGGGTTCGATTTGCGCTCGAGGGAATGAAATATTTAATATTTTCGGAGAGTATTTCATTGTTAGCATGACAATTGTGAATTTAATACTCACTCGGGGTACCATATGTAATCTCCCCTGCAATGCGAGAGTCATGATATCTTCTGAAAAAAAAACCAGGAATATTGACTACAGAGCATCACATTGTTCCATTTTTCCAGGTTAGATTAGATACTGCCAATATACACAAACAATTATTTTTCATTAAAATGTGATATAACAAACCCAGTCCATTACTAATAAGCTAAATAAGTCCAACATGAAAATAAATCATCAATTTCATACAAAGTCAGGGGCAAAAGAAAGCAAAAGCCGAGCATACGGCACTGAAATGATAAATGTGGGCGCAGGTCGTTAATCATAGAGCCCATCAGTCGTGAGAGATTGAGTGTTTCCTCAAATTATTAATTGACTTGAGCAAATATGATGGTAGGCACTCTTTCAAATAGAATAGTAGACATATTTATGTATGTCTACATAAGTATATGTTTAACGGTCGTGGATTCGATTTCCACTCAAGGAAATAAATTAGTTTGATTTCTTCGCTCTGGTTGTAAGATCTATCGTGGCGTTGAGTTTTGTGACTAATGAGGTAATTAGTGTCTCGAAAATTGTGCAGTGTGTGTAGATCAGTATATCTTGAAATTAATTTTCTTCTGGCTACTTAACTATTTGCAAGATACACAGTGAAGGTCCTGGCTACAAATTCTAATATATTAATCCCATTAGATGAACTAACAATTCAGTATATAAAATAATAATACATTTATTCCAGTATCGCACGAAACACTCTTTTCTCTACGCACAGCCAGAATTCGAAATATTACATGCTGAGTGGCGGAACTCAATGCTGCATTTCAGGGATATAAAAAAAAGAATAACTGGGTTCGTTTTAACGCAAATTTCATATTTACAGTCAGACGCTTTGCCGTGATAACGAAGCCTTAATTTTCATTTTCTATAATATCTACGCCTATACAAAATTACAAGAAGACAACTACATATTTCTACACAACACACAGAGCCACAGCCATCAATCGACACAAACCTTTAAAACCTAATTTCTTAGCGTTATATAACATTTTAGCCAATATTAAAACCGTCAATCAAATTAATTTCTCGTGTCGTAGTCGTTGACGTATCGCGTCGGCGTCGTCCCGTCAGAGATGATGAATGGTGCAGTCGTTAATCACTGCGGTGGGGTCATCATTCATCGTCAGGGTTATTAGGGTTCTACTACAGAGTACGTGTTGAAGTAGGCCATGGGTTAGTTTTAAATTGTATGGAAGAAATTATTGTTAGCTTATTGTGCAAGCACTCCGTTTTACACTCTGCTCGTTCAAGAGAGATTGAATATGCAGTTGGCGGGACTCAACGCCGGTTTTTGTCGGATCAAATGCTTGATGTTTCTTGTAACGTTCTGAAATAATGTCATGAAATAATCATAGGGATTAATATTAACTTTTACTAACCGAATCAATTTAGGCATCAACTAATAGCTATACAAAATATAAGTAATTTTACTTATTTTATTTTTAAAAAGTCGCAAAATGATCTTGACTCAGAAACAATAGTAAAATTTCTTAAATATTTCTCTACCACTGTATTTTGTACGCTATGTCGAGGGTGAGAACACGAGGGGAGGCCGCGCGAAGTGAATTGTGTTCGCTGAAATAGCTCATTTTAATTCTTGTGTTAATATAACAAATTACTCTCAGGTGATGCCGCTAGTCTGACAGAGCTTTCAATTTTAACATAATCATAATGGAATACAGTAAAATATATTATTTCTATTCTGTATCCTGCATATAATAGGGAACCTAGTTAATGACATTTTAGAAAACTTACCTTTCAAAATATTTCTGTACTCGATCTTAATAATATGTAAGCATATAAGTAAAATAAGCACAAAGAAACATAAAATAATCACGCTGTAATAATCGGTCTTAGTTATACTCCCCATTTCATTCACTATAGAAATAGAAATGAACTCAACTCGACTTAAAATTTTCCATTGAGCCTTTATAGATATACCCTTTATGCCCTATATTTACCAGTAATAAACCACAATTTCATTAAAATTATCAATAACTCTTTTTACTTTAGAAGTAAAGTAAATTCGTATAATATATTCAAAATTTCTCTTGTCACATATTTCTTTTCCTTAAAAAAGTAGATAATTCATAAAAAAAAAATGATCTCCGAATCTTCGTTTGATATTCTATTGTATTTCAAAAATTATGTAAATTATATACCACGCCCCTTGATTGCAATTTTATGAGTAAGAACCCTCTTTAAGTGATTTCTTAGAACGATTTACCTTTTTTGCGGAGTAACATAATCATTAATAATGAGTTGTTAGAAATATATAATAATATATATTTAATAATTTACAATAAAACACACTAGTGCTCGAGATTATGGGTATAAATTTTATTCGGGAAAATAATTACCATATAAGATTTCCGAAAAAGAATTCAACGCATTTTATTTTATGACAATGCAGAGTGTTTTAACACTAAGTTTCCTTTGTCTATATATGAAATTAACAAAAAAATAACAGTAGAGCCGTGTAGAGACGGCCACAATAATGAAAATTAACTACGCCTACTATTATTCATAGAGAATCTATTCTATTCATGTGTTGAAATAGGCCACCAGGGTCATGTTACATCAAAAAAAAATTGTAAGTAGCAATTGATGTTATCAATGTATAAAGTCATAAATCATTACTCAAGTCAATATTAGTCGAACATCATTTAGTTGATAACCGAAGTAAACATTGGTGCGGCGATATTTGACCAGCTATCGGCTGATTAGGTGCTTGACTTATATTTGTTTTTTTATTTTTTTCAGCTTCACGCTGTATGTCGCACATAGCAAGAGAAGACAGAGTGGAGTGTCTCATCACTAGGTAGTGATGAGACACTCCACTCTCCACTTAGCGCCAAATTTTCGAGACATTCCGCGTGACAGAACTCAATGCTGCACTTTAACTTATTACCAGAGCGAAGGACATGAAAATATTAAACATACTCCTAGGTATCGAATCTGTGCCACTGCTCCACTACGACCTCTTTTGACTAACATTTTTATTTTATTTTATATAGTGATATTGAAATTACCTTCCTTTTTTGGCTGTTGGGTCAAAAATTTACGAATATTAAACATATAAATACTTTTAAAATGTATAGAGTACCTCCAATTCTTTTATTAATATTTTTTTTACTATGGGAATCATAAAATTTAAACATATTAAAATTAAACACAAAATAAAGACTATAATGATAGTACAACTGATAATAAGTTAATTTAATGTTATCAAGTTACATAATTTAAAAAATGTAATTCAAGAGCGAAGTCGAAGTCGAGTGCTAGTCACAAACTAGTTACCCACTTCAACAGAAATGAATACCTTATACCGTTCCCCCCACAGTGGCAAGTGTGTAGTCGCTCAAATATCAAATAATTCAAATATTTGGGCAGACCCCATCCATCACTTACCGATGATTGATAGAGTTGCTTCCTTTCATGTTCAAAATTGTAATATCTTAACTTAAATATAGTACAATGAAAAATATACCTTAGAGTTTATTTGTAGAGTCTATTTTCTTTTGCACTTAATAATGATGGATAGCTTTTGATAGTATCAATGTTATTTACGACTCTACTTTTGTAGAGTTAGAGTTTAATTTTCTTTGAAACTCAATTTAGAAGTTATAACTTGGCCCTAATAACCATCGCGTCTGTTTGTACAATTGTAAAGGGACGTTTACTCGTTTGATTTTATTATTTGTGTTTTACTTTAACTATAATTTATTGATGTCGATGTCAGAATCTAGATGTATTGATCAATAATTGAATTGTGCTACTGGAAACAAAACTAGTACAATTTTATACTGCCTTTTAAAAATATTAAATGTTTAAAAGTTATAAAATTTTGTGTCATGCTGTATCCCGCTCATAGCAGGCTAGGCAGAGGGAATCTAGGAACCTAGTGTTAAAAGACTCTGTTTCCCACTTTCCACCGAATTCTTGAGGCATGTCGTGTTGCGTGGCGAAACTCAACGCTGTGATTGTGCCAATCAGAGCTAGGAAATGAATATAATAAATGTTTAATTCTGTCAAGTGAGAATCGAACCCATAATTGTCACATGTATTGTTGCACGCTTGTGGGCCTGCACCACGAGGTTCTCGAAAAATTTACTTAATCATCTTTTGGGTTTTAGCATGTTGGGTTAGCATCTGAATTGAAACGAGATAATTGTGGATACAATCCTCAATCAGGAAAATGATCGTATTTGAATTTATTTCTTCGCTCTGGTATGCAAACCGCGGCGTTAAGTTTCGTCACTTAAAACGCAATATCTGTAAAATTTTCCTTCGAATTAAATATAATTATATATTTTTTTTATACTCTATCAAACTATTTGTTACAGATGAGCTTTTTGGCACAGATACGTAAGTACCTATATACATCTATACTAATATAATAAAGCGGAAGAGTTTGTTTGTTTGTTTGTTTGTTTGTTTGTTTGTTTGTTTGAACGCTAAGATCTCTGGATCTACTGGTCCGATTTTCATTGTTTTTGTTTTATATGAAAGCTGCATTCTTCCGAAGTGCTATAGGCTATATAACATTACATTACACATATAAACTAATATATTTTAAAGTACATTCTAATTTGACATGCAATTTATTCTGCCATATTATTAACAACCGTCGCGTCGCTAAGCAACCGTTACCGCGACGTTTTGATATTCATCCTTATGAAAATAAATATAATAGTCACTTTTAGCATTTTATCTAGATTGAAATTATAGTTTACTGTCTAACATTCTAATAAATAATTAAGGAGATGTCACTGATTCCAAATGACCTAGCCTACGAGTGGTATAGTATGAGTATGACCGACGCGAACGGGCAGATGACTTTGATGGTTTTATAAGTTTTCATACATTTTCGAACTATTGTAAATGTTTATGTAATTATTTGCTGTTTATAATTAATTTAATCTACACTGTGGTTCTCTTCTTATTTTATTTGATATTGCCCGCTAAAATTATCCTACTTAATAGAGAGAAATGTTTAGTTATTTCATAGAGTCGATATCTATGTACTCACGCACGGAAAACTTTAGGTACTTTTTCTAATATTAAGAATACCTATCCTTTAGTTACTTTTAATCCTTATGTTGGTTCATTTCAATAACTCAGATATTTTTTTCTAATAATGTGTATCTACTTATTATTCTTTTTGATTATTTGAGCTTATATTTTCTTACTAATTCTATTGAGAATTGAAAATAATTTCATGAATATATTTAATAAATATTCTTATAGTTGAAGCAGGCGTAGCCGCGTCCGGGTCCACTAGTGTTTATGTAATTATTTGCTGTTTATAATTAATTTAATCTACACTGTGGTTCTCTTCTTATTTTATTTGATATTGCCCGCTAAAATTATCCTACTTAATAGAGAGAAATGTTTAGTTATTTCATAGAGTCGATATCTATGTACTCACGCACGGAAAACTTTAGGTACTTTTTCTAATATTAAGAATACCTATCCTTTAGTTACTTTTAATCCTTATGTTGGTTCATTTCAATAACTCAGATATTTTTTTCTAATAATGTGTATCTACTTATTATTCTTTTTGATGATTTAAGCTTATATTTTCTTACTAAATCTATTGAAAACTGAAAATAATTTCATGAATATATTTAATAAATATTCTTATAGTTGAAGCAGGCGTAGCCGCGTCCGGGTCCACTAGTATTATATAATTTCACAAAACTTATTTTTTAATGATAAAAAAATTATATAAAAGAATAAAATGAAAATAACTTTAAAGAATAAAATGACACTAAAGAACACATTATAAATTTAATTTCAATAAAATTTTATTCTACGATTAATTTAAATCACCATTAGCAAAAATAAATAGTTTATCAAAATAAATCAGAAGCGTGACAAAAAAAGATTATCGATTTAGCAGAATTTGTTACAAGATAGATGAGGCCAAAGTGCCGTGCCTAGATAGCACGTTTGAGGTCAAAAGTTATAATACCTAATAGCTATTGAATATAACTCTTACGTTGAATGTAATAGTAGTTTTTTTATTTTATAAATATGCAGACTTGGTGACTAAGTAAGTAGTACAGAATCTGCCTGCAAAAGATGATTGTCGGTTCGATTCTCAATCGGGGGAATTAATTATTTTAATTTCTTTGCTTCGGTGAAGCTAAAAAAATGTTGGATTTCTTTATGTACAAAAAAATCCTAATTACAAATCACATGACTATGTATAATTAATAGTCAGTAGAGTGTGACTAAAGTTGTGGTTTCATAAAAGGTGAATAAATTCATAATCTATATATATAAAAGGACTTGTCCTCACTGACTGAGGTAAGACGCACGCACAGCCGTAACCGCTGTGCGTAGAAACGTAAAATTTGGACAGATGTTTACTTAGGTAATCTGGACATCCACTAAGAAGGGATTTTGAAAAATTTTAACCCTAAAGATGTGAAATAGGGGTTGAAAGTTTGTATGGAAAATTTTTTAAATCGGCACCGATTTTTATAAAATTTGAAATTTAGATTTTTAAAAGTATTTAATTGAACACATGTTTTATCGTTTTCTACAATTCTCCCCCTAAGGGTACAAATAAGGGGTTGAAAGTTTGTATAGATTTTTTTTTAAATCGGCACCAATTTTTATAAAACTTGGAATTCAGACTCTTAAAAGTATTTAATTGAACACATGTTTCATGGTTTTCTTGAATTCGTCCCCTAACGGTGCAAATAAGGGGTTGAAAGTTTGTATAGAAAAATCTTTAAAACGCCACCGATTATTATAAAATTTTAAATTTAGACTCTTAAAAATATTTCCTTGAACACATATTTCGTGGTTTGTTAGAATTCACCCCTAAATAAGCAAGCGAAGCTGCGCGCGTCCGCTAGTATAATTATAATAACCAAATATTTTTGACATTTTTTTTTTCTTAGTAAGATTACACTTTGTTATGAATAGGGATTCATAATTAACCGATTAATAAAATTTTGATTCACCAGGATATATATGTGGATATTTAGTACATAAACCAACATGCTTATTAAGATTTTTTCTTCTCGCTCGCTTTACGCTCGATAAATCATGTTAATTACTAAATAAAACACCTTTTAGCTATCCAATGCTGTTTGTTTGACAGTTTTATATTCTTGTTCTACATGTGATAAATAAAGCTTTTATAAATTTAAAATAATGTTAATATGATATAACATAGTAAATATGTAAATTAAAATAATACAATTTACATTTGGATGTATTAAAGTATAGTGTTACAAATATTTTACTTCATTATTTATTAAAATAGAGGCCGAGGTCAGTGGTTGTGGATTTGACTTCCAATCCGGTGAAAAATAAAATAAAATAAACAAAACGAAAAGTTTTAGTTTAAAAATATCATTAAATATATTCTAGGAACAAACAAATTCTCATATAATCATAGTATAATAACTTTTCTCCACTAATCCTAAGTTGTGATAACTATAAACGCTACAACCATCGTTCTGTTTGCACCGTTACAGTCAAACCTCGAATACAAAATGAATTATTTCAATCTATAATAACAGTCCTCAGACATGCCAAGTCATGGATTATAACTTCATATTAAAATAATTATAGCTATAGATTTGCATAATCAACCACTTTACTGACACGTTGTGCTTTACGTATCATGCAATTGGTATATGAGTGTGCACAAAATTCATAAATAAACGAGTAGAGAACAATATATCATAGAAAAGCTGCTTTATAATGCACCAACAAAGCGACGTGTTGTCGCCTTCAATCGTGACAGACAAACAGACATGAGCGCTTCCTGAGCTTTCAAAGAGCGGAATTGTGTAAACATTACTCTTGTAACGTCAATTGCATGAGGAAAGAAACTTATTTCAACCCTTTTCACTTTAAAATAGAGCTCAAAATCGCACATTGAATAGTTAAAAGGTTTTCGTGCTACACTTTCGTCAAATTAAATGAATTTGAACTCTATTATCTCTATTATCATAGAGTCTACATTTGTATGATTCTTTGTATGTAGAGTTCTTCAAACATTTTGTAGTATTCAAGTAATGGATTGGCCGATTGCTGGAGAGTGCGGGTGGTCACTTTACCTTTGAAGGTGTAAAATGCACAAAAGTCTTTTTTAAAGTATGAGGGGTCACTTTTGGAATACTGTGTAGACCTCCCAGGTTATTTGATTTATTAGGTGAGGTGGCGTAATATTATTGTAACGGTTGCAAGCGTTATATTATAATGTTATTTGATTCAGATGTATATCTTAAATATACATATTCTAAGTAAATACATAAATGATTAACACAATTGTAGAGCCACGATTTATGTGTACATGTAACGGAACGGAACGAATCTAGCAGCGTAGGCAGAAGGATTCTAGTCTTAATATACTCCCCACTTTCCGTCCTGTTTTCGACTATTATGTCTTGAGTTGCGTAACTTAACGCCATGCTTGAGTCGTAGCTTAGTATAAATGAATAACTTAAATAGTTACTAGAATCCTACATAATTAAAAGCTTTTATTTAACTTGCAATGTATGTATGTGGGTTCGGGTGAAATCTTAGAGCTCAATTTTGAAGTAGATATCGTCAACCGATTGAGCTGAAATTTTGTATACACGTTTACTTTGGATGACAATGCACGATAAAATATGTGACGTCACTCTAAATGTAATATGGCGAACCAGGCAAGATGGCGGAATTGTTATTTTTAATGTACTTCTACAATATGGGTATCAAATGAAAGAGCTCGTTGAGAGCAACTTGAAAAATAATGTGATGTCATTCTAAATCCCATAAGGAGGATATTGAAGATAGCCGAGTATCTATTTGGTCTACTTCTACAATATAGATATTAAATGAAATGGGTCGTTGACCGTAACTCTAAAAATAATGTGACGTTATACTAAATCCAATATGGCGGAACATCTAAGATGGCGGAATAGTTATTATTTATGCACTTCTGCAATATGGGTATCAAATGGAAGATCTTGCCGAGAACTATTAGAAAAATAATGTGACATCACTTGAAATCCAATAGAATCGTGCTGATTCAAGTTTTTTGTGCTTTCATATAATGAAAGGTATGTTCGTACGATTGAGCTGAAATTTTGTATACACGATTGGTTTGGATGACAATGCACGATAAGGTTTGTGACTTCATTCTAAATACAATATGGCGGACCATCCAGGATGGCGGAATAGTTATATTTCATGAACTTTTATAATATGGGTATCAAATGAAAGGGCTTGTTGAGAGTAACTGGAAAAATAGTGTAACGTCATTCTGAATCCAATATGGCGAACCATCCAAAGTAACAGAATAGTTATTTTTGATGCACTTGTATATTACGGGTATCAAATGAAAGGGCTTCTTGAGAGCAACTTAAAAAATGATGTGACGTCATTCTAAATCTAATAAAGCGGACCATCCAAGATGGCGGAATAGTTATATTTAATGCACTTCTATAATATGGGTATCAAATGAAAGGGCTTCTTGAGAGCAACTTGGGAAATAATGTGACGTCATTCTAAATCCAATATGGGGGACCATCCAAGATGTACGAATAGTTATTATTTTTGCAATTCTGCAATATGGATATCAAATGAAAGGGCTCATTGAGAGCAACTCGAAAAATAATCTAACGTCATTCTAAACCCAATATGGCGGACCATCCAAGATGGCGGAATAGTTATATTTAATGCACTTCTATAATATGGGTATCAAATGAAAGGGCTTCTTGAGAGCAACTTGGGAAATAATGTGACGTCATTCTAAATCCAATATGGGGGACCATCCAAGATGTACGAATAGTTATTATTTTTGCAATTCTGCAATATGGATATCAAATGAAAGGGCTCATGGAGAGCAACTCGAAAAATAATCTAACGTCATTCTAAATCCAATATAGCGGACCATCCAAGATAGCCAAATAGGAAATTTTAGTCTACTTGTACAATATGAATATCTATTGAAAGGGCTCGTTGAGAGTAACTCGAAAAATGTGACATTTTTCTAAATCCAATATGGCGGAACATCTAAGATGGCGGAATAGTTATTATTTATGCACATCTGCAATACGGGTATCAAATGAAAGAGCTTGCCGAGAATAATTAGAAAAATAATATGACATCTAGTGTGAGAAACCAGAAGGTTGAAGGTTGAAATGCCAGGAGGAAGAATCCTCTTGGCATTAATCCCGGCTATTGCCAGGGTCTGCCTTCCTACTCAACCTACTCCACTTTGCGCGGTCTTTAGCGTCCTCAGTGGTTAGACCATTGGCTCTCATATCCGGCATCACGACATCCAACCAGCGCTTCCTTGGGCGTCCAGGAGGTCTCACTCCAGGAACTGATATAGCAAGGCACTTGCATCCGACTTAGTTCTTAGACCGGCGCGTAACGTGGCCATATCATCTCAGGCGGCGCTCTTGGAGCTTATCTGCTACGTCACGGACCCCAAGACTACCTCGAACGAATGTGTTGCGTATGCGGTCAGACCGCGTTACGCCGCACATCCACCTCAGCATCTTCATTTCCGTGACGTGAAGCTCCTGAGTGTGCCGAGATAGTGCCGGCCAACATTCGCTGCCGTATAAAAGAACCGGTCGTATGATGCTCTTGTATATCAGTCCCTTGAGCTTGGCGGTTTTCTTCGGTCACAGACCACACCAGTGACCTCCCGCCATTTGGCCCAGGCAGCATTATCCGGCCATGGACATCGAGATCGATGCCTCCAGACTCGTGCATAACGGATCCAAGGTACCTGAACTTTTCTGACTTAACGGCTGGCTCAGGACCTATAAGGATCGTGCTCGAGTCCGGGCTCCCGCAGGCCATGTACTCGGTCTTCGACACATTTAGTTTAAGACCGCCGTTCTCAAGCGTACCCTTCCAGAGGTTCACTTTACGCTCCAGCGTCAGTCGGTTCTCGTCAATGAGTGCTATGTCGTCAGCATACATCATCAGCCATGGAGGCTGCACTACATTGAATAAGAACGGACTAAGAGTCGAGCCCTGGTGAACCCCCACTGTAATCAGGACGGGTCTAGTGTCGCCAACAGCATTCCTAACCATAGAAGAGGAATCGTGGTATATGTCTCTAGTATGAGAAACCTAGCCAGTGGTAACTAAAAAGTAAAAAATAAATTATAAGCAAAAAATCATTTTTAGAAAAAGCTTTTATTTAAACGCTTTAAAAAGGAGAAAATAATTTTTTTCTTTTAAATTTTAACTATCAACTCATAACCTCATTGTACACAATTTATATGATCATAAAAGCTTGTCGCGTTAATCAATATTTAATTAAATTGAAACTTTAAAAATTGAAACTTGGCAGATTTTACATAATTAAATTAGCACTAGTTTAGTTACACAAGGAAATCACGCGACAAGCTTTTATGATCATATAAATTGTGTACAATGAGGTTATGAGTTGATAGTTAAAATTTAAAAGAAAAAAATTATTTTCTCCTTTTTAAAGCGTTTAAATAAAAGCTTTTTCTAAAAATGATTTTTTGCTTATAATTTATTTTAATTACTTATTTGAAATCTAATACTCTTGAAGATCAAGTCGATAATGAAACTTTTACACAATTTACGAGCAAAAGAAAGCATTCACAAAAACTATATAAATTGAATAGAAACAACACATTATCGTTCCATCAAATCCAACACAATCACTTCAATGGCCATTCAATTTCGTAACCCATAACAAATTCGCAATATCACCCGTCCGACTGGAACCGTGAAATGTGTGTTTGTCATTAGAGTCTTCACGGCTTTTATCCCATTTATTTCCCTTTTAAATCACAACCATTGTTAATTTACCACGGCTGTCTATTCACGACACCGATTATCTCGCTACAGAGTATCTAAATACGTATCTCAATAATGGTCAAAAATCAGCACGCCAACTATTTAGCTTGGTATGTTTCTACTCTATGTCGTTCTACAGGGGTGTGCACCCCTATAGAGAGTCATCGCAGTGAACTTGATGAATCGCTCGTATTGTAAGACTCCCCACAGCTGTCATCTGTCAAGGGTATCTGACACTTGGACCGGTTTTTTTGACAAACTTCTTTGTATTCTCGGTGTAGAACGAAATGAGAGATATCGATCGCATTATACTGTAGGGGATGAATTGAAGTCATAAATAAATAAGCTGTGTCGTAGTGACATTATATTCGACGCGGTAGTTCGTGGGGAAATGTCGATTTGATATTAGTATGTGTTGGTTTCGCGTGATGTAGAGCTTTTTTAGTTCGTGGTTTAAGTGTTTGAGAAATCAAATTGGATTGTCGTTTACGATTTTTTTATATTTAAATACGTTAAATGATTTGAAATTTCATTTAATTTTGTCGTTTTTTTTTTAATTTTAATCGTTTTAAAGATTAATTTTACGGTGCATTGATGAATATAATTTAGTATGATATTATTGAAGGTTTCATTCATAATTATTATCTACGCTTAACTTTCTTTAGAATAACAGCAGTTTACTCTATGACTATATAATAATTTGCAAGACTTGTTCATATTATGTTAATAACTGTTTCTTTTCATAACACTAACACTTGGGAACTTTTTATATGATAAACTAAACATAGAAGTATTAGTATTCTAAAAATATGATCAGGCATCACCGCGGGTCGTAAAAGGGGGCTATTATTTTGAATTATCACTCGGTACGACGGCGAGAGTAATGAAACAAACTGTATATCATAATTTCCAGCCTCGACGCTAAAAAGGGCTCGTTTTGCATTTTTTTATTTATCACCCTACTTCCAATCGTAAAATTTGACAATTTCAATTATTTTTTTTATCAGTCAAGCTTAATAATTGTGATTAAGTACTTATGACGAAGACAGATGTACTCGTATGCAGAGATGGTAGCGTCTGGCGCTCCGTTCTCTCTGGCTACCCAATTAGATACAGCGTAAATCTATTATATGTTATTTTTATTTTAAAAAATATTTTAAGATAATTTAGGTATTATTTGTATGCCAACCTACTTCACTGAAGTAGAATAATGAAAATGTCCTCCTGTGTTTCTCTTTAAGTTCTATCCAGGATATGATACAGTACTAGTATTCTCTTTTTTCTAGCAATATTGTCTAACTGTGCGACAATAATATCAGAACTGTCCAAAAATATTGAATAAAAAACATAATGTAGAGTCAATTAACTCACGTAAAACCATTAAAGCCATCACCCGTGACATAAAGAAGAAATTACTTTATACAGGTGTAGTATGTTTCACCAAATTGAAATATACAGGGCCATATTCATTATAGTCGTGTGTAACTCAAACTTATGGTGCCTTTTAGGAGTTTAAGAGCTCTCCGAAACGAGTAATGTAGGTACGTAACGTGAAAAACACGGCGGCATAAAGTGTAACTGCCTATTACAACGTGGAAGTGCCTTTGTTATGGAGTTTGTACGTAAATAAGGCTGTGTTTGTGTATTTTTTGGGTAAGTAGATAGGATATCGTGATGGTAAGCGTGTAAGCGTGATAGTTGGTGGTTCGATCCCTACTTTAGGGAATGATTGTTTTTTTATTTCGTTTTTATTTTCCCGCTCTGATAGATGAAGCGCGGAGTTGAGTTCTACCACCCTATACGCAATGTCTTAAAATTTTGGCGGAGTGTAGGAAATGAAATGTTTTAAGGATAGGTTCCCTCTGCCAACTCTGCTATTTGACATATATAGCGTGTCCCAAAAAAAGTATTTTTTTTACAATCCTAATGTGAATAATTTAAATGCTTTGTGTAGTTACAATGCTTTCATCTTTATTCAATAGAATATCGAAAAAATACTATTATATTTAGTATCTTAAAGTTGCTGATGAAATATAAGAAACAAAAAGCAGCAGCAGAAGGAAGTAAGAATTAAAACACTCGGTTCTCCATTTTCTGTTTAAATTTTTAAATATTGGAAGTTGAATGCTCAACACCGCGTTTTGTCTTATTACTACATCTAGAAAATTACATAACTCTTTTTCCCCGAATGGAAATCAAACAGACAACCACCGTGTATCAGTCAGATATCGATCTCACTGACATAGAGTATAAGCGCAAATACTTAAATATAAAATCACGCTAATGATTTATCATCTCTATTCTCCGACCCGACACAATAGAGAAGTGACTTGGCGAATGCCTTCAAAATCTACGCAAACAATAACTTGAAACCGATTTACGAGAATTTATGGACACCGAAGATCCGCGCTCTGCGTGAAAGTTTCCTTCACAAAATGTCCTGTAGAGATCAAAATATCGACTCTACCTACCTGTAAATAGCTACTTTGTAGGCAGCAAAGTTATGTAGAGACGCAAAAACATGATGAACGACCAGACAGACCGTCTATTATACTCTAATGTTCCAATATATTATATCTCAAAAGCGGTTCCGCGTGATAAATTGTGCAGACATAGGATTTTTTTTGTAGAGACGATTTTTGAACAGATGACGATTTTTTTGCAAGCGTGTGTGTGTTAATTTATAATTTTTATTGTTAAGGTTTGTCGTATTTAATTTTGATCAGCGCGAAATCTGTTGAGATTTTTTGTATGACTAATCGATATTTATGTTTCGGTTGAATAGCTCTTTTGTTACTTTTTTTATAATACAACCGTGACATTGAATATTATTGAGTTTTCGGCTATAATTGCTTTATTTAATATCTGATGCTGGCACTTATTTGCTTTTTAGTAATAGCTATAAATTTTGTTCGTTTTCAAATATATGTTTTCTATACAATTTATCTTCTTTTTAAAAAAATGCTTTAATATTATCACATTCAGTAGATTTATCCATATTTTTTTGAATGTATACTTTGTAGTAGAACGTCGTCTGAATATAGAGATACATTGATAATGGGTTCAGTGTACACTCAAGGAAATTATTTTTTTCATTTTCCAGCTATGGTAAGACAAAGTACAGCTTTAGGCTACCAGTTCAACCAATTTATTGAAGTCAGGCAGAAAGTGGGAGACGGATTTTTTGTCCACCTTCCTCCAAACAAAGCGTGAAACTAAAAACTTTTTGTCACAATTCAATCAATTTTTATAAGAGTCTCATGAAGCTCACTACTTCACTACTCTGAAACATTACGTTGCAGAATATAAAAAGCTTAGCATTTATCTGTGTCTCGTAAGCTATAGAATTGAAATATGGCCTATATATTATTCACTGACATCGTCGTATATATCACGTGGAGTAATATATCACGCTAAATCGATTTGAATGCTGCTCTGTTACTTAAAATTTTTCAATAAATTAGATTATCAAAACTAAAGTAAATTACTATAATCTTTATGGAGCAGCGGAACAGCGTTTCTGCAAACGTAACGATTAAAGATTTGATTCTTATTCGGGAGAAATTATTATTCATATTTCTAGTTCCAGTTGTCAACTTGCAATGTCCCGAATTCGAAGAATGCGAAGCATAATCAAAACGTATTAACACTTGCTAAGACGCCATATAATATATGAGATACAGAGTGCATCTGGAAAAAAAATGCTTTCATAAACTCAAAGAAACTAAAACCATTCAATGTTATACAACAATCATGGACACAAATAAAAAATAATGCCAATTTTGATGGTTTAAACGAGATTAAAAAATAAGAAGAATGTTCGTGTATCTCGCATGGAGAGCTGAAATATGTGTGTAATATTCAGGAATATTGCTCTATAGATCATGCGGGAGAGTGATTCACAGATATACGTTGCCTCGATAACTTAAAACGAAGTTTTGTTCAATTTGTTAGAACTGTACATATTTCATTTTCTTGTATTGTCCTACAAAATATACGTAATAATAATTACATTGAGTTAATTTGTACGCGGTAGTAGTAGGAGATATAGCAGCGAAATATTTCTATAGTTTGTTCTCGATTTTAGCTTGTCTAAAACTGTAATTTAGTAAGGCGGCACTAGTAAAATAATTACGAACTCAGTTAGCTAAGACAGTGAAAGTGTGCATTAATATATATTTTAAATCATCAATCAAAAATCATTTCCACTCATACTGATGTGAATAACGGTGTTGAGTGGCGGAACTCAACGCTACACTTTGTCTACTGAAATGGGAGATCAAACCAAAAACAATCATGTTTCTTATCAGTGCCTGGTTGTACATAATTGTACAATCAGGCACTGATAAATAATTTCTATACTTTGTTCTCGATTTTAGCTTGTCTAAAACTGTAATTTAGTAAATTCATTTCTAGAACGTACTTCTAAGGCGGCACTAGTAAAATAATGTCGAATTCAGTTAGCTAAGACAGTGAAAGTGTGCATTAATATATATTTTAAACCATCAATCAAAAATCATTTCCACTCATACTGATGTGAATAACGGTGTTGAATGACGGAACTCAACGCTACACTTTGTCTACTGAAATGGGAGATCAAACCAAAAACAATCATGTTTCTTATCAGTGCCTGATTGTACATAATTGTAAAACTACAATAAAACTCCATAATAATAAAAAAATATAAAATCTATATTGACTTTTTGAATTTATCATAATATTTATTATATATTATTTATCTAAAGACCATTAACATTAATAATCAATACACGACCAACTCTAATGACAGAAGTATCTACACATCATTTAACTTTATTAAGTGATTTAAATCACAAATATTTAAACAGCACGGTTGATTTATGCGACACGCTCGATTGAATCCACTAAAATGTGTCTTTCAAGTAAATTATGTGGATTCAAACCGGTGCGGTGGGCTGATAGCTATCTTGTCTTTAACGTTTTGCATATGTTCGATGTAAGTACTTTGGATTTATAGGATTTAACATAAAGCTGTCAATGCAAATGAATCGTGATTTAATGATACTCAGATTTTGTTAATATTTATGTAATACATGCAAAGGTCGTGAATATAAATTGTTTTTAAAAGTAACACATACAATATTTTTTTATATGTATGTACATTGTACATACATGGCGCAGGGACACAAATACGAGATTGTAAACATGACAAGTTGTAGGTTCGATTTCCACTTGGGGAATGACTTTTTTTATTTCTATGTTCTGGTAACGAGGCAATGCGTTAAATTCGACCACTCAATACGCAATGCCAGAATTCGGCGGGAAGTGGAGTAAGGTTCCTAGGTTCCCCCTGTCTACCTTGCTATGTGCGTGAAGCTAAAAAAACATATTTTATATATTAGAGGAAGGCAGGTTTAAGGAAAATAGAATAATATCATTAAATTATTTCTGTCTCCTTTATAGGACTTTTAAAGTAGGTATCTTTTACAGCTTTTAACTTCAATTATCTTTTTAGACTCAATTAGTAAGTTCTGAAATCAGACTTCTGATTTACATAGTAAGTAATAGTCAACATTTAAGTGATCTCTAAACAAATAGAGAAACTCTATTAGCTTTTTATCATTTTTACCAATTAACAATATAATTATGACATATAAAATAACACCTTAAAACCTGAATACTAGGCTATACATACGGCGTGAAGCTGAAAAAAAAAAAACAAAAAGAACATGATCATAGAGCAAAAAGGTAAAATACAATTTACGTGAAAAATGCTCAGGACAGTGACAGATGAGCGTAACAAGAGCTAGGAAAAATTAGAAGTGTCATCGTTGTTAAATAAACTCCGGGTCCGCGGAAAAAATACGTTTTGTGCGCCGCGGCCGTAATATTTTAAAGTTCCCCTCCACAGTGTAACGGAATGGCTGTCGACAGTCGTTTCTAAAAGGGATGGTGTAAGTCGAAAACTTTTTGTTGTAGCTTCACGCTATTTCTATATCAGTCATAATCAGCAAAATTTGACATTTTTAGGCTCTCGTAATCGCTTCGTAAAATTAAGAGAAAATTCACATGTAAAATATAATAATAGAAATGTGTTGTGTTTTCTTTGTCATTGTTTATAATTTATAATAAAAAAATACATTTTTAATACTTTGTAAAGACAATTGTTCTGTAGTTTATTTGTCCTCCAGAATTTGACGAAAAGTGGAGAACGGAAGCGTCTTTATAAGATCGGAGTATCTTAAGGCTAGATTCCGTCAGCCTACCCAGCTATGTGCGGGATACAGCGTAAAACTAAAAAAAAAACCTATCCTGTTATATACCGGATTAAGCATGAAGCCAAAAAAATGACGCTTGAACTTGAGCAAAACTTGAATAATAAATACTGGTGTTAGCTTCTCGCTACATTCTCTAACTTAAACATTCAATCTGCAATAAATTCCTGAGAAGTTCTCCACTTGGAGGGCAGACAAAATAATTTATGTGCCTAGTTTACGAAGCACTTTCGCGAACAAATGGCGGTAGTGAGGTGACTGACATCTTTGTTTTGGACTAACGCAAGATTGATTGCTGTAACACTATTCATGTGATGTTTCATTATGTGATGGGTACGTCACTATATGACCTTTTATTTCTCTACTGAGAAGAAATATGAGAATAGTAAATTAAAATAAGTAAGAGTTAAAAAATATTCTAATACAGTTATAATTTAATCTATTTCTTTAGGTTTTTATAATTTCTTCTTTGTAAAAATATTTTTTATGAAAATTAACATACTCTGTCCACATTTTGTAAACACTAAACTTTAGTTATTAATATATATTTATAAAACCTATAATAGTATATGTAAATTAATAGTTTGTTTGCTCGTACTAATCTCGGGAACTATACTTTCGACTATAGGCTACATTACATCACACAAATCGTACCGTTGTAGCTCACTGTACCTGTAATCAGAGTTACCTCGGACCTTGACAATGTGTCATTTGTCACACACAATTTTGAATTATTTCTGAAATTATATAATACTAGCGACCCCCTTGCGGCTTCGCCCGCTTTTACTACTGGATTATTCATATAATGTATGTTTGCAAAGCACTTAAGATAATGTGAAAATTTATTAAACTCTAATGCAACCCGCATTTTCGTAGTTTCAATAAGGATTTTCCAATTGTTTTACTCGGCAAGGATTTTTAGTAGGTACCGTAATTTTAAATCTGTGCTACTAATCTTTTCAAATACTTATTTAAATGACTATTTTTAGGTAGTTAAATGACTATTTTTAAACGGAAGAAATTATAAACAAAAACCTACCTACTAATAACTACTACAAAAAATATGAAACCAAATATATCGCGCTGAAATAATACATTCAACTCCGATTATCCAATACGTGCAAACGCATCTAAATCTTCGTTGCTATAGAGGCAGGCGGGTTTTTTTTTTTCGAGCTTGTGGTTAATGCTTAAGAGGGTATTCTGTCCCTGATGAAAAGCAAGCACTACGTGGCTGCCTGTGAGGAAAATTAAATAGAATGCATTGGCCGGGAATCGAACCCGGGCCGCCCGCGTGGCAGGCGAGCATTCTACCACTGAACCACCGATGACTGCTCATGACGCGCTTGTATAAGCAAAACGTCGCGGGGCGCGTTTCGCAGCAAGGATGTTTTGATATTGTAACAACTTCTAAGTCAAAGTCAAAGTCAAAGTCAAAATATCTTTATTCCATAAAAATGCTTAACATTTACTTGGACATGTCATAAAATAGAAAAAAATGCAAATTAAAAATAACCAAAAAAAAATGTGCAATTTTGACTTGAAAAAAGCCCGTTCAAATGGTTGAGCTCATGAGAAGATACAGGCAAAGAAACTCATGGCCACTCTTTTTAAATGCCAACATTTGTTACAAATTACAATTAACAATTTTAACTTAGAAAAGTTACTTCTAAAGTACTTATTAAAATGAAAAACAGTAGAAGACAGTTTTCATCTACATTAAATGGCCAACGTAACTAATATACTTATTTATATGCTGAGAGTAAGGGATAAGTAAAACTTGAGTCGGCACAGTTGATGAGTCAACGGCGTGATGTGTCAACAATTAAATGCGTTTTTCCGTAAAACTATTCGCAATTTCGAAATAGAGTAAACAGCAAATTTTATCTTCGTTTAACGTAAAAAATTAATAAAGTATTTTAAAGGATAAGGATTAATACCATTATGGAAAAATATCCCTCACAATAAAAAATATATTGAAATTACAATTTTTCGACAGAAATATGATCTCTACACGTTATCCTTAAAAGATAAAAATATGCTGTCGCGGACTTTTTTGTAGATCTTATTAAGAGGAACAATACTCCAGTACATTATTTTCATGTAGTACTTACCATTAAAGCAGCGCATGCGCGAAAGTGTCTCAACGGGTAGGACTTTATACACATTTATCGTATTTATGTTAATTTACATAAGAATGTACGAATAATAAACTATATATAAACCTTCCCTGAAAAATACTCGACCTAATGGTGAAAACCGCATAAAAATCCGTTGGGTGGTTTAGAAGAAGAAGAGTTAGAAAGTTCAGACAGACACGAAAAGCGACTTTGTTTTATAAGATATAGGATTTCTGAATTATTTTGAATTATTTATTATTGAAATGGAAATAATGATTTAACCGAGCGGGCGAAGCCGCCGGTAAACGATAGTACAAATTTAAAATGGAAAGTCGTGGTTATAAAGCAACTACAGATTGTAAGGCGAGGCGACGACGGCTCATTAGCCCGATGCTATCGAACAAATGCCTGTGGCTGCTGCTATATACGAGTTAATGATTCGTTGGAATTGAAAGTATGTTTCAAAGTGTTAGGTAAGACAAGGTGTTTAAAGTTTTGAAAGATTTAAATTTTAAAGTGTTATTTCACACGTAGAAAAGAAAGATATTTTCTTTGTAGACAACGTATAAAAGTTTGAACGTAGCAGGGTTTAAAAATCCTTCAAACTTACATACTAAACATACTAAAATATAAATTATATATTTTATAAAAATGCCTTATTTTTATTTATATTTTTACTGAAATATATTTTTTCAATACTAAGTGTAATATTATTTGGCATGGTGGCTTGATCAAGGCTAAATTTCTGATAGGTTTTTTCATTCAACTGGCAACATCTCTGATTGCATATCAATTTTTCGGAGTGAAGTATCGTCTGCTTCGATATCATAAATAACTTAAATCAAATTTACTCCTTAAAAAAGTATACAAAAATATTATCTCTAAGCAAACCGTTTTTTAAGCTTCATATATCCCGCACATAGCAGTATAGCTAGAGAGAATTTGGGAACCTAGAGTTAAGACACTTCGTCCCCATTGAAACACTTGTCTTTCCTTCCGACACCCCTTCAAACAATTAAACCACCGTAATAATAAATTACACCCAAGGTTCAAGCTTGCGGTCTTGCACCATCAGGTTGCGTTTAATCCTTTCCGTCACATTTAAAATTTCACTAGTAGCCCGAGCGTGCCAACAAGGGACCTTTGATTCATTAGCCATCATCAAATATTCAGGAACACCGCATCCACCCCAGGCAATTATTAACGTCGTGTCTCGACACGGCCACGGTCGAGTTACGACCAACTAGATTTATTGTTATTACAGCACATTTCCTTCGGGTAACGTTTTAATTACACAGATCGACGATAAAACATCCTGGGGGCGCACTTTTCTTCATTAGAAGACAGATCGCCAGCATCTACGCTAGATTTATATCTTGGGTCTTAATGGTCTTCCGATAGTTACCATTGTTCTCAAAAAACTGTGGTCATATTTCAAGTGTTTGGTCGTAAATTTCTGGTGACATGCTACTTATAGGTCTGTGGATTAGCTTCACTTCCATATTTCGCACAGTATTCCGCACGTAGCAGGATGGGCAGAGTGAATATGAAATGGGAACCTAGTGTATTCGTTCTCATTAAGACAAAACATTAACAAGACAAGTCGTGGCAACTTCTGAGTTCGATTCCCACTCAAGAAAATGAAATATTTAGTATTTGTAGTAGTATGTGTTTTTTCGCTATGTTATCGAGGCAAAAGCGTGGCATTTACTTCCGCTACTTAACACCCAATGCCTCCAGAATTCAACAGAAACTTGGAAACGCAATGATTTTATAAACTAGCTTATACAATATAGTAAGTCAAGTATTTATTGTGAGGATTTAACGAAGACAAATCTAAGACGCCACCCAAGAAGCATTCAGCTAAAATCGACAAACATAACTCAATAATTTATCATTATACTCAAAACCATAAGTTGTCAGATCGTTTATCAAGAGACGAGTTATATTGCGTTACTCCGGTACAAAATTGACGGTGAGATCGTAAATCACGCGGCAAATAAGCCAAAAGCACCGGACTCAGTAAAAGGAAGTCCTCAATCGGAAAACACACCTTATTTCCGCCGTATCCCTGAATACTTTCCGGATTCGTTCGGACTTTTGATAGCTATTCTATATTGAGAAAACGAAGTATAACGTACAATTACTTATCATTTTTCGATCAAGCCTAGCATCAAGCAAAAATGGATCTTACTAGATTCTAATTCACCATATTCACATGAACAGTTCTGAATTGTTTGCTTCCATTCATAGATGTTCAGAATACATCATCAATTATGAGCATTAACATATCCATTTACATTACAATGAAAGAGCTTTTTGTGTTCAATCGTAAACAGTTAGCGAGAATAGGAATATTGAAGAGTGAATACAATAAGATCGATATTAGCTTGAGTAATGTGTGAACTTACGTCGGCTGGTGTGACGTGAGGTCGTCCGTAGCCCATTTGTCACGAACGCCATTTGTACTTGTCGAATCACAGCCATTAGATGCGAGTGTGTGACCGCGTGGGGCCGCTCCTTGTCCATACTTAGCCATTCTATACCCGAAACGGGTCACAGAGTATCTGGAACGCATAATCGAAGACACGAAAAAGTAACAGCTGATCCATATTCGGTAAGACAAAAATATAGGCTGTGACGTGAACTTCTAGTGAGTCTCTCATAGCGTACGTACATCGAGGGACCATTGCTCTTGTCAATATCGAGCAGTATGAGAGGAGTTGTCCTGTCGATTTATCTTACTTTGCGGCTATTGTTACAGCCGATCGAGGTTACAGCTGATTTATAAGCAGCCCGGCTAATTACAAAGGAGAACAGACCATTCATTCCCTTTGATGCAACCCAATGTCTCTGTGCGCTCACACCGTGTATTATGAATCACGTTTAAGTCCTCGCCCGAAGTTACATTTTGAAACGCAATAAATATATTCGCATAAAAGTAAAGTTTATCTCTGTTTCCTTTGAAGTACGGTCCAAGAAAACAAACAGAGCAATAAAGAATGCCTTTATCGGAGCTCCGAGTCGACACGCGAGCTAATTTACAACACAGCCGTGGGTTTTATCTTCATTAACCCATCGATTCACAATTAAGACGTGGAATAAATCTCCGGTAATGGGTTCCCGTCCGCGCCGCGCCGGTAGATACAACTTCAAACAGTCGGTACCTATATATAAATAAAGCTGCACAGAGGCTCGATGTATTCCTGTCCGCGGCAAGCTTTACAGATCTATCAGCGGTCACTCGCCAGCGACAACAGATCTAACGGTCAAGCAAATGTGGCCTTTAAAAGCTGTTAATGATGTGCCTCAGTAGTTTTAACTGATTATTTAAAGTGGCTATATTTTTATGTATTGGATATGTGAACTATTGTGGCACAGCGGTAATGCGTTTTACTGTGAACGTGACGGTTGTGGGTTCGATTCACAAACGGGGGATTTAAATATATATAGTACACACAAGTGTGGCGTTGAGCTCTGACTTTAAACATTCAATATTGAATGTTGGATGGTGCATAGAGAACAGAGTGTCTTGACACTAGGTTCCTTATGCCTACCTTGCTATATACTGCTTACATACTCGTTTAGTAATATGGTATTTTGAGGCTAGTCGTAGCGCAAGGGCACAAAGTTTGACTGTAAACGCGACAGGTTGTGGGTTAACTCCCACTTGAGGAGATGTAATATTTATTTAAATTTATATTTTTATTTCTTCGCTCTGGTGTCGAGGCAGAGGGAGGCGTTAAGTTTCGCCACTCAACACGTAATGCCTTCAGAAAGTGGGACTGTATCCCGCATATAGCAGGATAGGCAGAGGGCCTTACCACTGTCCACCCAATTTTTGAGACATTGCATGTTGAGTGACATAATGAAATTAAAATATCATAGAGCACAATAGCATTTAAACTGACACGAAATAAGACATTATAGACACCAGCTTCTTATTTCCAATTCCGATTATCTAGCCGCGGTATCCGAAGCATTACTTGATGTATAGACGCCGACTGCGCGGGATTGTCGGCCATCGGTTGATTTACAGCTACCATTTCTTCTTGGCACTACGTCGATGGATACCCGTCCCCCATCTGGCGTGTGACGAATAGCAGCTATCTGAAACGTAGGAGCTAATGAATTGTCCTAAATAATTGGGATGCTATTTTCGTCTTCTTTTTTTTGTTTTATTCACGCAATGGTAAAAAGGATTTCTGAGGAGGTAGTAAGAGGTAAGGGGGTTAGGGGGAGAACTTGGTTGGTCCCGTTAGAATAACGCTTGATAGCTTTACGTATTGTTAAACGCATTGCACGGAATCAGTAGAAAAGACCTGATATGTTAGTTAAAGAAATCATCTTCCTACTTTCTTACCATTTTAAGGTACGCCGCACAAATCCCAGACAGTATTGAACCCACAACCATCACTCTTAAACAGTCATTTTCCAACCACGCTGCCACGGCGTCAATATTTTATATTGCTATCATTTGTTTCACAATCGCTGCATTTGTTACAGCGTTGATTTGTGTTATGTCTTAACCTTAGCGTTTGTGTATCCGTCTTCCAAGATTAACGAGGCGACGGTTTTAAATCTACCTCAGCATTCATTTGATTTTGTCCTGATACCGAGGTGTCAGAACAGGTTCTGGAGTCAATTGGACCACCACGGTTATGTAACAGTTAAAAGTTATTAGGTGTTATTAGATAACTGTTATTTATAATCTGTTTAAACTAGTTAAGTTATAAATTATTGTAACTTATTACCTATTTAGTTTAGTATTTATGAGTTTTTTTATAATGGTTGTGGAGTAATTGTCACTTTGACTGAAATATGACAAAATATGTTTATTATGTTTTTTAAAGTATCTGTTTCAAATTTATTTCGTAGTTTGTTGGTGAGTGATACGTATGGGTGTTTTTTTTTTCTTAAATAAACTACAAAGCCGAGTCCGGCGCGGCCCAATGGCTTAAGAGTGTGATTCCCACTCGGGGAAATGTAATATTTTGCATCTTCTTTTCCCTCGCTCTGATAACGAGGCAAGGCGTTGCGTTGAGTTCCGCCATTCAATACACAATGCCTCGAGGAATCGGCAAAAAGTAGGGAACGGTAGTGTCTTAATAGGAACGGAGTATTTCGACACTAGGCTCCAATATTTACTTCTGCTCTTTGTATATGGGATGGTTATGAGTTCGATTCCTATTCGGGCCGATGATTCATTTTCCTGCGTCACATGTCACGAAAATCGGAAAATAAAAGAATGTCTTAATACATGCTTTCTTTTCCCTACTAGCTGATATTTCATGCGGGAAATTAAAAATAAAAAAGTTATTTTTAAAGAAATTAAAATTTCAAAATAAAAAAACAATATAATTGACACAGAACAATCCACCTTTTTTATACGCACATTAAAATCCTCACGTTTGAAAATGCATAAACAAGATGTTATATCAGTGATCATTAAAATTTTATTAGTATTATTGGATTTTTTAAATGAATCCAGATAAAAATGACCGAGTGTGCCATCGATACGTATTTGTTTACAGAATCAATGCCACCATGTCCTTCCAAAGGAGCCGGCAGAGATAAGATTGACTTTGATGCATGCCGTTCCCCTGACAGGCGTATGCAGTCATCGTTCTAAAGGAACGGACACATTTTTGTTCAAATTAGTAAAATATATTTTTAAAATTAATATTTTTTCATTTCTTTGTTTAAATAGATTTTAAACTATAAGGCTAAATATTTAACAGATTTTGATAGAATATTCATATGTAATTACCCTTTTTTAGATGCACGCCCCTAGCTACCTTGATACATGTGGGACTGTAGACCCTACTACTGTTGAAAAACGACGTGCTTCCCATTTTTCGCCCAATTTTCCTTCAATTGTCAGAACTTACTCTCAACGTATATTTTAATGGCTCTATAGTTTCTTTTAACTGCTTATTCTAGATATACAATAATCTGTTTTTTGCGCCAAGAAATTATTTGTTAAATAGCTCTTCCTTTAAATATATATTTTTTTGGTTTATTTAATTAAAATTATTTTTTATTATAATTATTAAAAAATATAGTTATATAAGCCCACCTTTAGAAAGGCCCGTCTACCGTCTGTCGGTGCGTCAGTATTCAGAATCAAACTAGTTTGGTATCTTAAAATGGTAGTAGCATTTTATGTTTAAACCGAGATGATCCGATAAAGACAGTGATGGACGAGTGGACGCTTATTATACTGATATTAATATTTAAAATATCAACGACCGCCTCGTATAATGGTCGGCGCATCATTTATATACTTATGGTACTTCAATTGATTACAATTTGTAATAAATTATAGTAGTAAGTAAGTATTATAAAGAATAGAATAATATAAACAGTTTGTGTGGTTGAACGCGCTAATCTCAGGAACTAGTGGTTCGAATATGGGCTATATTACATTCCTATCGGTTCCCATGTTTCCAATGAGGGTTATATTAGGAACCGATTTAAACTATGAACTGTACCTGCGGCTGCGGTCAGAGTTACCTCGGGTACATGGAATGTATCATGTGCTGATTTGTGCTCGAATCTCAAATATGTTGCCAAATAGACGGTTTCTTTTTCCACCACAAAATAAATATAATAGGCAATAGCTGGCTTTTCACTCCAGATTCAATCTTTTATTTTTTTTTAATTATTTTAAAATTAATTTCACTTCAAAATTATTAATTTACTCTTCAAATAATACTTATACACTTCAAATTCGTATTTGTATTTTTATATGAAATATTATTTACAAACACGACATATAATGATTGTATGAAATCCTGAACCGGAATTAACCCCATATTATTAAATAATGTATTAATTATACAAAATCCAATAAAATCACAAAGAAAAAAAGTATTACAAAAAAAAAAAGCTCTACACAACTATATCGATATTTGATACAGTCCACCTCTACCTCTACCACTTCCAACGAGCTTCGGTAATTAAAAGTGATACAAGTATGATCTTGAGCTATCTATATTAAAAAACCACGCTTCATTTGTCCCATCCAAGATACAAGGCGGCTTATTAAGTAAGAGATTATGATGAGACTGCACGCGACGAAGTTTTGAAATAGAATCACAAAATTGTTAAGTTATATAGATAATCTACACTCGGAGGCGAGATGATATTTAAATTATTTTCATTTTCTCACTCTAAATACAGCGTTGAGTTCCGCCATTAAAAATATCTTGAATTGGGTAGAAATGTGGGGAACTAGATATCGGAACACAGAGCTTAGTGTTTTAGCACTAAGTTTCTTCTGTTTCCTTGCTAAGTAGATAAAAGCATCAAGCCGTTTTATTTTTTATTTTGTTATGTTAGTTGCAATGGTACATGGTACAGGTAGTAAATGACGGTATCCGCGGTGGGTTTTACTATATTTATTTCATTTCTAAGTTACATAAAAATAGCGAAATAATGGATTCTGTCATCTAATACGAATCATATTAAAATGAGAAGAAAGCTCATGCTAAATATTTTAAAATAAATAAAAGTAAAAAAAAATCATGTGAAACTCTATATCATAGCTCAGACGGTAACATGATCGGTCTTAATTGTCACTTTCTATCCTAAAAATTGTACAAAATACATAAATTTATGAAGAACCATTACAAATAATAATGATAATAATGACATCATCCCAACACAAAAAGACACAAATCAACACACAAAAATAATACCATATTAACACACAAACATTGTTTAACGATCACATCGCATTTACGAACATAACTCCAATTTATATGTCACGTTGCGTCGCCGCCATAAATCATGCCGCGCAGTCGACGTGTCCATGTCACAATAATGACCGATCCCGCTTCCGTTTAACATTTCACCATAAAGTCTGAAAGGCTTAAACATAAAGGCTGTAATTACGTAAGCGGACGTATTGACAATTCTGAAAGGTAATCATAAGCTAAAATTTATCACGGAGTGAATCATTCATGCGTTAAGACAGCTGACAGTGCGGCACATACATTATATTGATCGACAGCCCGACGTTACTTGTCACGGGGATAATGTTGTTGCCACACTGTTTCTTATTGAACAAACTGAATCTGACCCTAAAATGTTCGTGTAGAGCTCATATTACCTTTCTCGTGTTCGAGGTACAAAATGCCTTTTGGAATTTCTGCGCTATAAATCTAACGAAAAGAACAAAGTCCCAGTCGTTGCGTTTCAATCTAAATACAACCTTATTATAAATAGCGTTAATTCAAATTGCAATGAAACAGGTTCTCTTTGAAGAATTATAGGAATCATGGAGTGCGACAGGGCAGCTGTTTGGTATATATTCTGTATATTCGACTCTATCTCTTAGAAATAGAGTATGAAATTTATAAAATTTATTAACTAGATATGACTTTAATGAAGTTAGTAGATTCTGAGCGCGGTAGCGAGACGTGTCGCGGCGTGTCATCGGAACGCAATGAAGATTTATGAACAAACCTGTACTATGTATGTGGAGACTGGGCCATATGTTGTGTGTAGCCATTAACACAGAGTAAGGGTCTATTGGACCCTACGTTGTATATTGTTATACTGTTTTTTTGTGTAATTATACACTGTTATAATAAGCAGGTTTATGAACATGTAAGAAGAAAATAAATAAATATTATATTTAAGTAAATTTGTTGGATGTAATATTTGCTATTTTTAATACTGCAGAGTGTAGATCACATACTTTGAGAAATACATTATTGGAACTACGGAATCGATTAATAACTATAGTTTTTTTAACACATAGGAAAAATAAAAAATATTTGCAAGCGAATGAAGGGTTAAACTTAATAATTTGGATCATTTGTATATTTGTACTTCACGTTGATAAATTACGTTGCTTCAATGAGCGTAGTGGATTTAATTTGGTAGGGAATAGAAATGGTTCGTGAAAGGGATTTGTCTAATAAAATAAGTTACGTCACATATAACACTGTAGAGTACGTATTAAAACTAAACACGTGCGTTATATGATTTGAAATTAAATATAAATTTTAAATGAGCCCAGTCATGGCGCAGGGGCATAAGAGTGTAAGTATAGACGTGATAGGTAGTGGGTTTGATTTAAGGAAATTAAGTATCTAGTATTTTCATTTCCGCCCTTTAGAAATGTGAGGCAAAAAGTGTGGTTTTAAATTCCACCACCCAACAGGGAATGTCTCCAGAATTCATCGGGAATGTGGGGAACGGAATTATCTTAGATGTTTTAAGACTAGGTGCCTAGATCCCTCTGCCTACCCTAAAAGAAAGCTAGTTTTAAACTTTCTATGTACTTAGATCGTCGATAGCTTCATACTTACTATAAGAGAAAAGATCAAAGTAATTTTTCACTCATCTCTACAGCCTATAGAAACTAAGCTATATTCAATTCCTTTGAAGCACAAATGTTAAACACGAGACCCTCCTTTATAACACCATAAAAGAAGATATATGTAAAATCGAGACAGGCTTGTGTAAAGCAATCCCTAGTACGGGGTTGTCGGTGTCTCATTACGTATTAACGCCTCAGGAATTGAAAACCGGCTCAAAGCTCAGAGCTCAAGGCAACCGCAATAAAGGCCCAGTGTGGATCTTTTATGTCAACATTTGAATCTGGGGTTTATATTGGACTAGCATTTTAAACGGTTTTTTTGTCTGTATGCATCTGTTGTGCATTATGCGGTTGATATATAATAATATAATTTAGTGATAGATATACATTTTTTCTTATTTTCAATACAATTAATATATATCAACTATATTTTTCTTTCAGTTTTCTATCCTGTATAAAATAGAGTAGGCACGAACCATGAATGGTGTGGTGTCAAGCTATTTCGTTCTCTACTTTCCGTCTGTGAAATTTGAAACCCTGCGTGTTGTTACGGAACTTAACCTAGCACAAATGTCACAAAGTGGCGTGCATTCGACTCAAACATAATATAAAGTGGTTACGGGTCACGGGCTCTAGCATAACTTTTACATACTCTTTTTATGATTTACATATTAGTGTCATTCATACAGTTATTTGAATAAAAACTATTATAATATACTACTTGAGAATTTAAAAAATATGTTTAACAATGTGCTTACTAAGCAAATGTATATAAAATGCAAATGTTTGTACATAAATAAAATTTTAATTATGAATATTATTATTTAAATTATGTATATTTAATAATATTGTATACAAAAACACTTATCTAATAATCACAAAAATATAAATCAAAAAAATATATGATTATTAATATGACACAAGTCATATTAATAATCATAATTATTCTTATATATAAAAAACAAGTTGTGTTTCACTAACAACTCTTTCATACAATACAGAAATAAATCATAAGTGCGAGAATAATACACATCAAAATCAACACAGTAGTACAAAACCTGAGTAATCCCACCAGCCTTCATTACAGCAGTCGACGTTCAAAGGAAAATTGATTTACGACTGCATTACACCATTATTTTATGACGCGAGAACGTTCACAAATAAAATACTAACAAACATTCAAGCGGCATCCACGACTATTATATCTATGCAGAAATAACATTTCAACCCAAAAAATATGTTGAAACCTTATTTTTATTTCTAAAAGGTTGAAATTCGCGTGGTAGAGTCGAATATAGAGACTCTTGAATATAGAGATAATTTGGTTTCAGACCGTCATAAAGCGAATAAAATATGGCACAAAGAATAAAATGCTCGTATAAGCGCTATAATGTCTGTCAACATAAAATATTGTATCCTGTAAGGGAGCAGTTGGAATTGTGCTTCTATTGCAGTATTCATCTTTGTCGTGTCATGGGGAATTGCAGAATTCGACGGTTTTTGTGTTGTTTGTTGATTTTGATTGGGTTTATAGGGAATTATAAAAATCACTACTTAATTGTACTAAATTTATAGAAGTAAGTACTACTAATAACAGTATTTACTAATGATCACGATCTTTTTCGGAATTTTAACATATTCTTACTAACCGTGTCGAATATTGCAGGATTATTTATTGGTCCTACATGTCAAGACCAATTGATTATTGAAGCCTGATATTTTATGTTTTGTGTTAATTAAATTGCGTCAATAAGAAATTTATGGCAAATAAACGTCTTCAGTAGAAATTTCGCAATTTCGTGCTGTTTACTTACCTCGGTTCAAAATCCTAAGATTTTGATTTTTTTTAATTTAAAAAAAAAATGTTTGAAATTTTTCGATATTAAATCATAGTGGTATTGTTTACGTTTTCAAATTGTATCCGCATCTGCATTTAGAAATGGATCTAAACGTCTTTTCTCGTTATCGGAATGAAAAACTCGGGAATCGAACCCACATCGCGTCTAATGTCAAACGCTGCGCCGCTGCGCCACAATGGTCCCTAAAAGTGCAGAATACTATATAAAATTGATAAATATATATATAAGTCTAATTTTCTTGGTAAAACTCTTATTATTAAGAAATTTATTTATAGAGTAATTAAATAATTAAATAAATTATACAACGACAGTTCAATTGACAATTATATAATAACATTGAGTATTTGTGGTATAATTAAAGAACGTTATACGAGTTTATTATTTTCAAGACATTGTATGGAGAAAGAAACAATGTTATATTAAAATTTTAATTGGCCGATAGCAAATGTCGCGCTAATAACTTTAACAATGACATTTCATAGAATAAAATATTGAATTAGAAATGGATTATGTTTAGCTGTAAATTTTATGAGTTGTGGGTTCCAAGCTTGTTTAAAGACGAAGTTTGATTTTTTTTATTTGAGTTTTGAATTTTTGAATTTTGAATTTCATATTCGACTAGCGCGCCTGACGGTTATTGTCCTACCTGGTAGAGAAATGGTCTTATAAGTGGATAGGGTAAATATAAAAAAAAAATCTTTTAGTTTAGTTTAGTTTAGCTAGTCTCTAACAATATTAGAATTTTTTGATAACCATCAAATATGAATATATTCCTTTATGGATATTATATGAAAAGTGTGATTATGTCTATACGTCGACCAATAATTTAATTAATTAATATTGTATTAAAGGGATTCTTCAAAAAAGTGTTATTTACAAGTTTACTTACTTATATTGAAGTTATAGAAAAACTGATTAATATAGCAAAATAGATAGAGAGACAACTTTAATAGCAAGGCAGTCTATTTGTCACTCTGCTTCTAAATTTAAGACATTGCTTATTAGGTGGAGGAAACCCCAAGACCATTACTGATTTATCATTTCCGGGAAAAATTAAAAGAATTTATTTCAACGAGTAGAAATAAAATCCACAAAATTTTTTAGACAGCGCGATGTCTCACCGCGTCACGATGCTAAATCATTTAAATATTTTCTATAATTTAACTTATTTTTTACATTGTTTCTACATACAAGTATAATATACATATTATATACTCGTATCATTCTACAGTGTGAGAAAACTGTAGTGCAATAATGGCTTTTGTTTGCAAATTGTAAACGCTTAATTATAGTTTATTATAACATTTTGTGAGACAATTCCTCTGTCGTATACAATTAAAGTTTTAATTATAATTAAAATTTACAATATGTTGGTATTATACAGTTTATACTTTATTGGTAATTACAGTAATATCTGTTTTTTTTTGCGAAAGGACGTCGTTTTTCGTACTCGACATGTAAATATATCATTGGTCCTTAAAATCATAAATTATAAAGGACTAAAGATAAAAGACTAAGAATTAAGAGACTAAGAATTAAAGGTTAAAGACTAATAATTACGGGTTGCAAGTTCCGGATTACGTATTATAGTTTACGGACCATGGATTAAGGATCACGGGTTACGGATCGCGAAGTACGGATTATCAGATTACAGCCTCTCGATTGCTGGCCATCGGTCGTCCGTCGTCGGTTATCGATTGTCGAAAGTCGATAATAATCAATAATCCATATTTTCTCAACGGTATTTTTTTATGTTGTTTTTAGCTGTGCTGGGCAATATAAGTTTGGATCAACTCACTCAAATGCATTCTCCGTTTCCCCACATATTCAAGACATTGAGTGCTTAAGATAGATATATAGATATATATACATTTATGTATGTCAAGGATATAAAAAATGTACTATACATGCAAATTGATTGATATTATCAAAGCAATTAGAATACCAGTGTGAATTGTATTAAACGCTCTATAATTACGTTAGCCTTAAGATACATGTACCTACATATGAATATATTTTTGTACGTACACTTGTGAGGTTATTAAATTTTTACAGTATTTTGTCGTTTGACGTAAGTTATAGGAATATATAAGATTTTTTTCCGCTTCTGCATCTAGCAGGTTAGACAGGGGCTTAGTGTTAAGACTCTCTGCTCCCCACTTTCCGCCGATTTCTAGAGGCAAGTGTTCTAACTTGCGGAACTTCATTTTTCGATTTGCCTTTAAACCAAAGCGTACAAATGAAAATATTAAATATATCATTCCCACGAGTAGGAATCGAATCCACAATGTGTCGTACGCTTGTGCCCCTGCGCCATGAGTGGCCTCTCAATTTCACGTCTCTTAATTTAATATAGAAATTACCTATATATAATTCAGTGCCATCGTAACCTCCAGATTCCACTGCAGCAAATACGTAAAATTAAAATTATTATAAAGTCATTTAGTTATAAAATTACGTATTTAAAGTTATCATTGTTTAACAAAACAAATTGAAAAATATGTAAAAAGATGTGGTTCGTATAATATTTAAACTTGCACCAGACGTAGCCTTGTAATTAGTCTCCCTGTCTATTAATAGCAATTTTCATAAATTATCACTATCACTATTGCTATAGTGGTAATTATGAAAAGTGTATGACAATAATTGAGGGCTATAGGTTCAATTTTCAAATGAAAAATATAATTATTATAATTTTCGTGATTTTCTTTTAATGAGTGGTGTTTTATTTTGCTATCCTATTTACAATATGTCATAGAAAAAAAATACTGAAGATATGTTATGATTATAATAGTTAAATATATTGTACAGATATATACGTACTTTTTAAAAAACATATAACGAACGTAGGGAGAATTGAACCCGCGTCTCTTGGAAACCGTCTTCTCTTTCCTAATTGTAAAATGGCACTTTAAAAATGTAAAAAGATACATGTCTGAATAAAAGGAGCCTAGTGAGATCATCACACTTAGTCAGGCACGCCGTATGCTGAACTGCTGTGGCGTCAAAATAATAGTTATTATTATACAAACATTTAAATTCTTTTAATTAGCGTTGTAATGGAACAGTCGACACATATCCGGTTGCCACTACGTACAAATGCTTTGTGAATTTAATTGATATATACTAGGTATACACATATTCTATTTCTAAATTCTTTATCCTTATCTGCAACAGATGGAAGATGAAAGATGGAGGTAAAGGAAAAAGATAAAAAAACTACAAGCTCATTATTTTCATTCAACACAATAAAATGTAATCCAACTTTAATCCGAGATTCAATTTCACACGATCTGCTTCACTTAACAAATCAAATATTGTATTATAATTTAAATCGTCAAACCCTGCTCATAATGTGTTATTCCCAAAACCATTGTATAGCAACAAGCAGGACCTAACAATACAAACTGATATCCAAAACCCTATTTATCAAAATCACTTTACTGACTCGATCACGCTCTGTCAACTATCTCGTCATGCTGTCGGTACAAAAGACCGCACACTTCATTTGACGGTTACAATAAACTCACATAACTTTAAAGTGACCCTAATACGGTTATAAAGAACGTGTATTTAATATAAAATAGATCTATTATCATCTGTTACGCAGAAAAATCAGGTAAAAATCAATTTGCATATAAAATTATTCGGCAATACCACTGTAGAGGGTCTAACCCTATAATTCTGTGTGTGGGTATGCATCATACCGTATGCATAATTTATGTTTTGATATGTTAATTCACTTGAGCTTATGTTTATGGTAATAGTAATTGGTTATTTCGTTACAGAGATTGTAATGACGTTGACGTCTCGCATCATTCTCTTGCTCATCTGTCGTTTATAATCTTGCCGTGAGAGTAAAACCTCCAAGTTGTCGTATTATTGAAATATAAGCTATTATCTCTATTAATAATCTGAAAATTTATTCAACCTTTTCATTATGTTTAATGCGGTGATTAATTGGGTTGTATGTAAAAAAAACTATCGTGTTGTTGGGGAATTGGGACGCATCTAGTTGTAAACGTGACGGTGCTGGGTACAATTCTCACGCATATCACAAATATTTTGTTTATTTTTCTTTATTTATTATTATTTTATCAAAGTAAGTAGTATCTTGGGGTTTCTCCAGTAAGCAGAAACTGTTTAATATAGTATCACAGGTTCATACCCCACCTAAAAAAAAATAAAAAAAACATACTAGTACTTGTGTTGGAATATAATTTAAAATATATTACTTTTTCGAAGTATACCTACACTTTAAACTGTTCATTGTAGGTTCACTGGTATAAGGGCAGGGCCGATCAATCTATTATACATTTTTATAGCTTCGCGTTCATGTTATGCTTCTACTAACTATTTACCTTTGTATGTTAAGCATTGCTTGTGTAATGATTTAATTTAACTAGCAGCGTCATTTGATTTTTCATAAATACTTTTACATTGCGATAGAAATATATATGAAAAATTAAATTACGCTGCTAGATAAAGTATTTTAAAGTTTTATGATTTGAGGCCATCGCGTCGTGGCCCACGTGGCGCAGGGGCACAAGCATGGGTTCGATTCTCACTCGGTGGAGAAAAATATGTAATATTTTCATTTCCTAGTAACGAGGTAAAACGCGGCGTTGAGTTCTTCCAAACAAATGCAATGTCTCGAAAATTCGACGAAAATTGGGGAACAGAAGTGTATTGATATTAGGGTCCCGTAAAAAAATTAAGTCAATAAAAAAATAAAGTGTTCAATCTTATTCAGAATAAATATGAAATATAATTTGCATTGCACTCTAGAAAGAAACTTGAAACTGACGTAAAAAGAAGAGCAAACATAGAAGTTACACAAAAATTGAGTTAGGTGACTTTAGTACTCTTTATGAAAGTGTGACATTATGATGACAATGTAAAAGAAAAAAAACAATCGATATAAAGCTTCTCATAATTTTATTCTGAAGTCCATACAAACATAAATTTATATATAAATAAATAATGTGATACAATTTCAAAATAAATTATTTCAATGTAATTTAAATTTGAAATTATCTTATTATTATGCGATACGATTAGAATATTAACCCCTTATTGAAATGTTCAATGAGGAATGTAATGAAATGTTAATTTAGGTATTAAACAAAATGATGCAGCTTTTGTTATATATGTTGGAATTTATTCGTTTATAATTAGGTCTAAATCTTTGAGAAACTAATGATAAAAGTGTTTATAAAAAGGTACCAAGTACCAAATTGGTCACAACTGAAATGAAATGAAATTTCATTGTTTCTTTTTTGTTCAGAAAGTCATTTGTAAGTACTTTTAAATCGTCAAACGATCATGAAGCTGGCTCAGAAGGCAGATGTGCCGGTATCAGATATTTACATGGAATATTATAAAAAAAACAACATTCATAATTCATATTTTATATCACTATGACATAAATAATATATTTTATTTTTTAAAATAAAGGAAAGAAGAAAGGGGACAAAGTACAGCATATCTAATTTACAATTTTGGTTCACCGTATCAAAACTAGATGGCGCTAGCAGTATCAATTTTCAACACTTGTTAATACTGAATGTATGTCAAAGTCGCTGCAAGCTGTCTTCTCTTATATCTTAACCGTTAATTTTATATAATACGTGATTGATTACAAAATAATCTAGTTAGCAATAAATTACGTACATTATTATAGAGTCTAAATGATTTATGTTTCTATCGTTGGCCATTCAAGTGTGTTGGTAGATTTGTATATAAAATTAAAAGGTCGTTCTGAATGAATAAATGGAATGACGTTTATAGCTTAATATTTTATTTTGATAAAGTCTATAATTAATTAAGTTTTTAAGGCCATCTTGTCGCAGAGAGATAATGTATATAAATGTCTCTCTGATATTCGGGTAAACGAATTATTTTTATTTTGTCACCCTGACAGTTTGAATTTAAACGTGGTATTGTTTTCTGCCGCTCCATTCACAATGCCTCAAATTCTGACAAAAAGAGATTCTTCACTTAGTCTGCTATGCTGAAAAAACAACGCGATACTGCTTTTTTAATAACTACTTTTTTAAATTTTGTGGATTTTTTGTTCATTTAACGATTTAAAATGAATATTTGAACATATTACGAATTTAGCTTTTCATTTTTAGTCTATTTAAAGTCTGTTATAAAAATATTCCAATATTTTCTGACTTGAAATCGAACCCACAGCACAGCATTAAGTCGATTTAAAAAAAAATCTTGCATTACTCATTTTGAAGCAAGAATCTATCTATAAAAATATTTCAAAATCAAATCACTATTTTTGTAAATATTTTATTATAGCATTAGAAATAAAATAAATGAATTCTAAAAAATAAAAAATAAAATAAAACAAACTATGAAAAGAAACAAGAATATAACATTAAGAAGTACTTATTATAATAAATCACTCTGTTCGTAGCTACTCTGCCACCTGTCCATTCATCTCTTTTCGTGTGACCAATTATCCTTTTGACAGTTAAATTTCCGACATGACATGGGCCTAATCAAAATAGCGTTTATTAAAAAAACAACTTTAACAAAAGATGACAGCTCACGGTTTTATTATTAATGATCGTGCCTACTTTTTAGTTTTTGTGTTTGTATATTTAAGATGACGACATCAGTTAAAGTGTTCGAAACGAAGGTTGTAGTTTCAATTTTCATTTGTAATTTTTTTTATTTGAATCATTATATTTTAAAAGACAAAGTGCAGCGTTAGGTTGCGTAACGAAGCTCACAATATCTTTAAAATTGGTGGAAAACAGAAAATAGAGGATCCTAATTTATTCAAAAGGTTCTAGGTATATCTATTCCAGAAAAATCATTAAAAAAATATAGAAATATAATTATATTTAAAATTGCTTTATTCATCTTATATTAGCGTGGGCAGTGGCGTAGCGTGTTTGCCGTCTGCGTGATTGTAGTCGCTCATTTATTTTATCACGTCGGTGTTGACTGATGGCACTAATGTGTACGTTAGAAGTGTATAAATCAATCTCTCGAATCGCTTTATTGCTTCGTGCCAGTTTAAAATGATTTAAATGTATAATTTACTTTATGTGAACACTTATGGCACTTTCTCGTTTTCTCTAATGGTTGTTTATGTGTTGTTGTTAATTTAAAAATTTATTACTTTCAGTAAATTTTAAATAATTAAAGTTTCATTTTAATTGTGTATATTAAGTATAATTATAATAAGTGTATTTTCTATAAGTGTTGGTAAAAAAATCAAAACTATAATTTTCATAGACATATTGTATTTGAAATTTTTCATTTAATATTAAACATAGGTTATTATTTACATAAATCATTTGGCTGTACATAGTCTTTATATATTCTACTCCACCCGCAGATACAAAGTCCGTCGGCAAAATTCACTTACAAGTATATATTATTTACTATTTAAGATTGCACTATTCACTAAAATTTGTCATTTCGGGTTAAACCTCAGAATGTCAATAGTCTATCATGATATCACAGAAGAAACTTGGACAGCACAAACATTAAATATGTTGTTCATAATCCTCACTATACTAAATTATTGGTGCACAGCGGCGGCTCCGATCCTCTGGCCATACATCGCATAGGGCGAGTAAAAAGGTCCTAAAGCTGGGTTGAAAGCTCCATAAGGAGATGTGCCTAGACTTGCAGGAAGAGCTTTGGAGTAGGGGTGATATCTACTCGCGGAGAGCGGGCTGAGAGGTGCCGTCGGATAAGCACTACGCAAACCGGCGGTCGTGAACAAAGGATTCAATGGGTTGAGAAGCGAGGGCTGTGAAGTAGAGGAAGTCGGTGTAGTACCATCCGTAGTATGACTCCTCAGGTGTTGGAGAAGTTCTTCTGAATTACCAAAACGTTTTCCGCAATACGATTCACCAACAATCCAATTACAAACGTACGGACGGCTCATTTGCGAATAGGGGATGGTCCCCGCGCCTTGTTGGGAAAGCGCCATTGCCATAGCTAAGTTGTATTTTTGATGTTCACATTGCGTACATCCGGCGGGACACGCTCCGTTACTCATTAGAAGGTGATGGTTATTAACCGAAAATTGGCATCCAGTGCAGTACGGGTCTTTACAAACAGGCACTAAAGTTTCACCACCCGCCGGTGTTTTAACTCTCGCATATCCTAAATAAGGGTTTGGCGATGCTCCCGGGAAGCCAGCGGCGGCCGCTAATATTGCGGCGTGATGAGCACTCAATGGAGCTCCTGCATATGGAGGACGAAATGCAGGATTCGCATGTTGTTCCATCCCAGGTGGACAACATAAGCCAGCAAGTGGATTAAATCCAGGTAATCCAGGTAAGTTTTTAAAAGCACCAAGATGGTCTTTACCGTGTCCTAAAACTTCTAATCCGGAACGAATAATAGGACTTGTACCGGATGATCCAGCTGAAGACGACTTATGATCATTAGATGGGCTGCTCTTGCCATTTTCTGCCGTCGGTGGAGTAGATTTTCTACCTGGCGTACTTTTACCAGATTTCTTGTCATCTGAACTATCAGAACTAGCTTTAGATGGAGGTCTTGGTTCCTCAGGTTTCTTTGTCACTACATTGGTTTCATATGGCTTAAAAGCTAAATGTTTGGTTTCAGGGGTTGAACGGGGTTTATCAGATTTACTAGCACTAGGTGAAGAACGGCTAATAGCATCACTGTTAACACTGTTCACTGTTTTCTTCTTATCAAGCGGAGGCAGCAAAGGCTTTGTCGGTAACGTATCTGCACCGATTTGGCTGCAAGTTTGCGCTAAAAGCGCAAGTGGGCTTTTTTTGGAATCCAACTGTAATAAAGAAAAATAAAATTATTTATTAATTATAAAAATATATATATTTTTTTAAATGAAAATGGCAAAAAATATAATTTATAAAAAACATATTAAAAAATATTAATACTTACAGATGAAGGAAGCGGTGTTAAATAGTCAGGCTGCAGATACTGATTGGGATTAGTTGCCATCATTACTCCGTCTTCAAGCACCACCATTTGGAATTCAACTTTCACGATCACTACACTTCAGCCACTGTCAGTTCTGTTCACAACTAGTCTGTGGACCGCGGGATGTGGAACAAACGTGCGTACTGGTCGACGAGCGAAGTGACTGTGAGAGACGAGGCCCCTCCAGCGCGGACGTGCCGTGCCCCCCTCTGCGAGAGCGGGACGGCAATATCTCAAGTCTTTGTTAGAAGAGTGTAGACAGATATCTCCGCTGCAGCACACAGTCATAAAAAATAAAGCGGAAACGACACATAGCTGCATTGCGGTAGGGGAAAAAGGAAAGGCGGCATGGCGGGCGCAGACCCGCGCGGCGCGGGGCGGGCGGGCGCGGCGCGGATTGAGACGTGCCTGGCGTTGGTGGCGAACCACCCATGACGGCTTTGAGCCGCCGCACTACCTGCTCTCTACACTCTCAGCCTTTTTTGTTCCGCGCCACTTTTATTACGCTTTCGACAACGCTCTCGCCGGCGCTTTGCTGCTGACACATTCGAAACTACTTACTCTTTTACAGTCGCCTTTGTTCAAAGCTCGGTTCAAAGGGAAAATTGATCCGTTTCCACGTAACCGTTTCATGTTGACTTTTTACGAGCGTTCCGTTTCTATATAATTATACGTACATTGGCGTATCATACGATATTTCACTTTATAGAGGTGGCCATTGATGGTGCTAGACCATAAAACTAATGTTAATCTGACACTAATACCTGTCAAACACGGCCCCGTTCCGTTGCGATCAAATTAAATATGTCAATTTGGGTACCCATATCAACAGCTGCGGGCGACGTCGGGCCTTTTAGAAATATTGCTTATTGTGTCCAAACAAAGATAGTAAGTATAACGTATGGGCGGACGACGGCGGCCGTAAATAACGCGGCGGGTTGTAATATATTTGACAGAGCGCGGACATGCGAAACAAAAAACATGTTTATTGCGATATAGGGGTCTCGGAGGCAATGGTGCTTCTATAAATAATATATTTCACCGTTTTAGTGTTAGTGTTTGTTTAGGTTAGGTTAGGTTATTTAGTTTTACGCTAAGGTCTTCAAAATTGCAGGGTCCGTGGGCCTTGGTCAGTCGATGAGGTGCACCGTGAGGTTCAGTGGGTATTCAGACGGTCTACCTTGGTGTTTGCCCGTCTGGGTGTCCCATATAACCTGGAACAGGTATTAAAACTAGTACTCATAAAAGGATTTTCTCACAAAAAAAAATTTATAATATGAAAACGGTTGCACAGTAACATGGTTTTAACTGTAAAAGCGACAGATGTAGTAGGTTCGATTCCCACTCGGAGAAATTTAGTAAGTATTTACGTATACTTCGTGTAGTTAGTTACTAATCATGCAATTGTTCAGAATAGTTACTAACCATGCAATTCTTTAGAAATCGGTGGATAGTGGGCAACGGAGTGATTTAACACTACTATTGGTTACAGTGTAAAAAACTTTACTTTCGTTTATTTAATTGGATTTCTATTGCAGCTACGTGTGACGTTATCACGCGTTGGCCGCTAAATTGAAATGGTTTGCCAACAATGTTTAGTTATACGTCGCATTCAATTTTATTTGATTTGTTATAACGATTTGTTTTATTATAATTAATTTAACTTCAATTATTTCATTTTAGTTAAAATAGTATTAATGACTTATATATACTTATAATTTATAGAATAATAATAATAGGTAATGTTAATTATGTGTAACATATTTTATTCTCTGTATTTAAATATATTGCGATAGTTTTGGGATTCAAATAACCCTGGGAATAATGTTTTTCTTAAGTCTAATACTGTATCAGAACGAGAAATGAAAATATGAAATATTTCCTGTCATGTGGGAATCGAACTCAAAACCGCCGTGTTTTACTTATGCCTGCGCCACGACGACGGCCTCATTGTATTTTATTTTACTAATTTGTTTAAGCAAAGTATGACATAAGCTTCTATGCATCATCTTTAAATCCTTCAAAATCTGCTCCACATTTCTACCAGAAGAAAAAAAGAACATAATATATACAAATAATATTTGGTATTGGCAAAAAACATCCAAAATATAAATATAATAATAAGTATTAAATTACTATTATTTCTCCTATTACCCATCTAATTATCTACGTGCTAAAACACTAACCATCTAATAAACTAATGAACGGATTTTGAGTAAATATTAAGTCACAATTTATTTATGATGAGATACAAAACAACCATTGAACAGCCACGGCGATGGCGCACCAATGACCCGAACTAATGGGTTTTTATCTCCAAAGATAGCTTATCTAAATGGATTTATGGGATTGTTGGATCGCGATTAGATACACCGTGGTTTAAGTGTAAGTAGTATTTAAGTATTATATCCAAACTAGCGACCCTATTGCGGCTTCGCCCGCTTTTACTACTGGATTATTCATATAATGTATGTTTGCAAAGCACTTAAGATAATGTGAATATTAATTAAACCCTAATGCAACCCGCATTTTCGTAGTTTCAATAAGGATTTTCCAATTGTTTTACACAGCAAGGATTTTTTAGTAGGTACCGTAATTTTATATCTGTGATACTAATCTTTTCAAGTACTTATAAAAATATATTTAAATTACTATTTTTAGAGAGTTAAATGACATTAAATAATACATTCAACTCGAATTATCCAATACGTGCAATCGCATCTAAATCTTCGTTGCTATAAAGGCAGGCGGGTTTTTTTTTTCGAGCTTGTGGTTAATGCTGAAGAGGGTATTCTGTCCCTGATGAAAAGCAAGCACTACGTAGCTGCCTGTGACGAAAATTAAATAGAATGCATCGGCCGGGAATTGAACCCGGGCTGCCCGCGTGGCAGGCGAGCATTCTACCACTGAACCACCGATGCGTGTAAGGCAGGCGGGCGCGGCGGACTTGCTTGTATAAGCATAACGTCGCGAGGCGCGTTTCTCAGCAAGGATTTTTTGATATTGTAACAACTTCTAAAGTACTTATTAAAATGAAAAACAGAGAAGACAGTTTTGATCTACATTAAATGGCCAACGTAACTAATATACTTATTTACATGCTGAGAGTAAGGGATAAGTGAAACTTGATTCGATACAGCTGATGTGTGAACGGCGTGATGTGTCAATAATTAAATGCGTTTTTCTCTAAAACTATTCGCAATTTTGAAATAGTTTAAAAAGCAAATTTTATCTTCGTTTAACGTAGAAATTTAATAAAGTATTTTAAAGGATAAGGATTAATACCATTATGGAGAAATATCCCTCACAATAAAAAATATATTGAAATTACTATTTTTAGACAGAAATATGATCACTACACGTTATTCTTAAAAGATACGAATATGCCATCGCGGACTTTTTTGTAGATCTTATTAAGAGGAACAATATTCCAGTACTTTTTTTTTATGTAGTATTTACCATTAAAGCAGCGCATGCGCCAAAGTGTCTCAGCGGGTAGGACTTTATACACATTTATCGTATTTATGTTAATTTACATAAGAATGTACAAATAATAAACTATATATAAACCTTCCCTGAAAAATACTCGACCTAATGGTGAAAACCGCATCCAAATCCGTTGGGTGGTTTAGAAGAAGAAGAGTTAGAAAGTTCAGACAGACACAAAAAGCGACTTTGTTTTATAAGATATAGGATAACTAGATTTTTACTGAATTTTGAGTAAAATTTTGTATTTGCTGATTTTTAAAGGTACGATGTATGTCGCATATAGCAAGGTATGTAGAGGGAACCTCCGTTTAAAACACGGGGCTTTAACAGTAGGTTCCCTCAAACGAATCGAATGGCGGCACTCAACGCCGCAGTTTGTCCTTTTATCAGAGTAAGAAAATGAAAATAAGTCATTCTTACACTAAGTGTTAAACATGGCCTCAACGCCTATTTATTACAGCAGATGTTTATTTATATTCAAGGTAATTACTGAAATTAAATATTGCTAATTCTTTCGCAGATAGTGGAAACACACAGAGCTATATAAATAATATAATAGAGGCCCGTTATTATTGCCGGTTGTTGCAAAAAATATTAGTCATTACAGTATTGTTTTATGTCGTCTTTAACAATTGGTTTTAAAATTTCAAAATGCGGCCAGTCATGGCGTAGGGCTACAAAGTGTGACTGTAAACAGGTTGTGGGGTCGATTCCCACTAGAAGAAATGAAATGTTTAATATTTTAAATTTTTGCTCTGGTGATGAGACATCCCGCGGCCCACGCAATGCCTCCTAAATTCGGCGGAAAGTGGGGAAAAGAAGTCTAAGTGTAAACAGAGTACCTTAACACTAGGTACCCAGGTCTCCTCTGCCCACCCTGCTATGTACAGGATACAGAGTGAAGCTAAAAAAATACTTTGGAAAAATACCTAGGGGTATTCTAAAAAAGATTTCATCATCAAAATTTTAACTAACTCATCTGTAAAACTAATAAACGATCTAACTACGCCGAAACTTCCAAAAATGATTAACATAATACAACACAAAAAACATAACTATTAATCATTTATAACTCACCCAAAGTAAGATTTAGGGGGCCTTTCGGCATTTTTTTGCTTTTTTTTCCCTCGTTAATTCAAAATGACGCCTGTTTACACGTGAATAAATTACCGACAGCTAATAATTGCTTGTGTAGACCGGTTCCGCTTACGTTTAGTGAAGCGAAACTTCGGCTTGTATGTTTGTTACAGTGGTTTTAGATACTTTTGTATGAATTTTATTGTATAATAGGATTTCTATTTTCAATTACTGCGGCGTTGGTTTCCGCCGTGAAGCAAAATGCGGTTAATGCCTGCCACAATATACAGAAACGGTTTTTTTTTCTGTATTATCTTTTTGTTTTCGAATTATATGGCTTTATCCTGTTCGCTTCGCTCGTTATAATAAATATATATTGTTTTAAATTTAATTACAATGGAGTATATTTTTTTTATATTTACAAATATGCCTCAACATAGGTACATGATGCTGTTTATTTCACAGTGCTATAAACTTTATAACAGAATATATTTTTAAAAAATATTGGAAAAGGGAAATATTTTAAGATATCACTTGTATTTTAACTTACTAGATTGAACTAGAATAACTTAACACTAAATTTTCTTTGGTTACAAAGAGATACTGTAAAAAAATAAAATAACATTTAGAACAGGGGGAGCTGTCATTGTCGTCATGTCTGATTGCAAACGTGACTATTGTGGATTCGATTCTCACTCGAAAAAAGAATTCTTTTTACGTCCTCGCTCTGATAAAAAAAGCGCGGCGTTCAATTACGATATACAACACGCACTGTCTAGAAATATGGCCGGAAAGTGAAGGACAGAGTGTCTTAAACTGCTATAAGAGCGACACACGACGGAGAGTCGTAACACTGGATCTTGTCTGACCTGCTATGCAGGAGATGAATGAAGATAAATTCAAAGGAAGCTGCGTTGATAACTCGTGTCGTCGCTCACTGCATGAATAGATGTAGCCATTATGACGAGCGGATGCGGCATGATCAAAGCGTTTGGTGGAACTACTATGGGATTGTTACTTTGCATTGTATAGATTACTGTCGTGACTAATGTATTGGTTATTTATTGGTAAAGAAGGTGTTGTTATTTTTTTTTGCTTCTGAGTATTATCGTGTAAGTATGAGTATTGGATTAAGTAATTTAAAATTATTATTCACGCCATTATAGGCTTTAGTTCAAATTTTATTAGAAAGACTAAAAAAGAAAAAAATATATAATATATTTTGAAACTCATATTCTCTTTAATCTGGACAAGGACCAGAAAAATAGAATGCTTTGCAAAATTATTAGAATTTTAAATAGAAAAATAATTTCAAGAACAAAAAAAAATCTAAATCACATGTAATTTTTTGTAACAAAACCGCATTCGCTAACGACGATAGTGTCGTTTGTTCCACAAAGCTTGGTAACTTATACGTCGTCGGCCTCATTAAGTCGATGGCTAAAGTGACAGCCGCTCATCCATTACATATTCTTTGGTCGTTTAATTGTCAATACAAATTTGTAAGAATATTTTAAGTTAAATAAAGATTTTATTAAATTGAAAAAGTCAAAGTAGTTTTTATTTATTTATCAGGATTTACTACTATTACATGTAAAATTCGGTATTTTGGCACTATACTATACATATTTGTATAACATATACTTAAATTTATTTTTACTCAATAACATAGATTTTTCTTTAATAAATTAAATATTATTATTTTTCTATTTTTTAGCTTCACGCTGTGTCCTGCACATAGTAGGGTGGACAAAGAGAACCTCGTGGTGACACTCATCGCCGCGTACTCCTGCGCCCCCACAAAATCATGATTTAACTATAAAAATTGCAAGTGAAAACAAATTTCTTACAGATTATGTCATACAACAAAAACAGTGCGCGTACCGTTTATGATTACACTCTATACATTAAGAGCGGATGCGGCGAGATCAAAGGGGCCACCAAATTACTGTTTACGTTTACTTGACAGCGACACAACTGGGCTTTGTTCCCTTTAAAATGTGTTAGAGTTAGCATCAATATATCTTTCTTTTTTTTAGCTTCTAGCTAAGCTTGAACTGAGGGAACCTGGGAACCTTACTTCGAATTTCACGGACATTACGTGTTGAGTAGAGGAACTCAGCATTTTGTTTTGTTGAAGACTGTCAGTCAATCAATAGGACAGACCCCTCCAAATATAAATAAATAAATCAGCTTCACGCTGTATCCCGCACAAAACCCTCTCGAAAATGACAGAATTATTGTTGAGACTGTGATAAGAAGATCTAAATTAACGTTCGAGAACACAGGATCGATGATGCTTTAAGCTCACATAATATAATGAGGACATGTAAGAAGAGGTAGATGACAGGGGACAAGGCGAAAGAGGTATGCAGAGAGAGTTTGACTTAGCTCTCCATGATAAGCGTAGAGATAAAGATAGACAGAGAGATTTTAGTGCTGCTATATTCTACACCTCCCGCCCAAATTCAATCGCGGGGCTTAGCGTGGTAGGTAATGGTAATCGAGTGCTAAGGGCGGTTGATCCAACATGATGCATATTGAATAATTTTTCAAAAAATTAATCGAACATACAACCATCTCCTTTACACCCAAATATTGAACCACAAAATACCTTAAAACATTGTGATGACACAATCTAAATTATTCTATAGATATTTTATTGTACTATCACGTGAAAGGCTAATTTACGTAAGTTAAACCCATTTTACAGGCGAAATTTAAGCTGCCATAAAATGTAAGATCCCCTAATTGTGATATTTACTACTTTGTAAATCTTCCCTAAGCTCAGATAAAGCAAATAAAAGCTTTGGACGTGTCTTATCTTAGCAATAATGTTTTATTGTGCGTCACCTATTGTTGTTATTCAATTTTGAAAAGGTTACTGCGAGGGCAGCTTTATTTAAGTTAAGGGTAGATAAGTTCGAATAATGATTTTGAAATTTGTGAACCATATTGTAAAATAATAAAGTAAATGTTAGTTTTATACTTAGGTATATTTAAAATGGCATGCCAAATGTTATTGTTTTTAATTGTCCTGTTTTTGGCAATAGATATAGGTATATAAAAAATTCTATTGAGCTGCAGTGAAATGCTTACGCCCAGAAGACATAAAGTTAAGTAGAGAAAAATAGTAAAAAATACTAAGTCACTATATATTGCTCGTAATTTTTTTTGTGTGGATTTCCAGAACTTAAACGGAATGTGCTGTGCTACAATCCCTAACCTACCAACATACAAAATTTTGATTTTCTGAATCCAGTAGTTCATGTATGCGCTATCTTTCTACTTAATAATGGAATATTTTAATATATAAAAATAAATAACGAAGACTTGTTTCCATCTATTATTACAACCTTTACACCAACTAAAACTAACAAATAATCTTAAAACTAAATCAAACGCAACTAACCCAACAAATAATATCTCTCGTTAAAACTTAATTTCCATTTTGACAGCAGAAAAATTCTATCGCGCAAAAATGAGGGTACCTCTCATAAATATGAGGTGAGACGAAATAAATATTCCCCAGCTTGTATCAGTATTTATGGTCGCAATAAACGCGCTTTGTGAAACGCCGCCGCCGCTGTAAATAATTTTACTGTGCCATGAGCCTTGTAACACTTGCTGGTGTGGCCAGTACTTGGAATATATTTTAAAGGGGATTTAACTAGTTTAGGCCAGTGGTTTTGTCTGGGTTGTGTTTTGAATTTTATTAAGGGAAGACGGGAGATGTAAATGAAAACGGGATAGAGACTAACTATTATTGATTTCGAGGTTTCTTAGGTAACCATAATCATAAAATTTATATTCTTTTATATGTTTTTTTTCATATATTTTTTATGGTGTTTAGTAATATTTAATATCAAGTCAAATATAAAATGATCTCTATAGACACATCACAATAAAGAACCTGCTATATAAAATTTTAAAAAAATATTTACAGTTCCCTTAAAAAAAACAATTTAAAATTCCCAACATACAAAGAAAATAAGAGTTTTCTAGATACATCACTTTGTCAGTCCGTCCGTCTCCATTTACTGGCCACACAGGATGTCGGTGCCATACAAAAGTACAGGAAACAATACTTAATGACGTCTATAATAAGACAATTGTGCCATCTATTCTATAAAGTGGCGCTTCGTGAATGAGTATTGTTTGAAATATCGTTTAGTTCAACTTATTTATTTTATGTATTGTGGGTAACACTTTTAAGTTCGCCGCCGGCTTTTTGGGTTTTCCGATTTGAAGTTTTTAATTTAAATGTTAAAATGAAAAAAAAAATACTTATTTTAATATATTTTTAATTTTTTTTTTCACTTCTTATCAAATTCCGTAATAGTGTGTCCACATAGAGTACCTTAGATAGATTAGGATTACATGGTTAATTTCGAATTTATGCACATGAACGCCTATATATTTTGGTAACATTAATATAAAAGTACTAAAACGAAAATATTTACAATACAAGCATTTCACCATACACCTCCTACATTAGGAACATATTTCTTTATTTTCAAAATATCATATTACAAAGAAATGTGGAAGTTGTTTACTCTAAGCCTAGTAGCAATTCATAATAAACATCGATGTTTCGTATACTGATACCGACAAAAAATTATCGAGTTTCACCACTCCGCGAAAATGGGGAAGGCAAGTTAATGCGAACAGTGTCTTAACACTAGGTTCCCAGATTCCCTCTGCCTTCCCGGCTATATGCAGAATCACGGGTGAAGCTAAACAAATAGCTTTCATCTGCGGCTTCTCCTGCGTGGTCTCATGGAAATAAAAGAATAGTGTATGACACAGAGTGTATTATACACTCTTAGTGCCCGAGCTTACGCTGATCGCTGGTACATCTAAATTATTAAAGCTTTCTCAACCAAACAAACTTTTCAGCTTTATAATATTAATACAAATAATCTATTGTAAATTTATAACAAAAAATATATTAAAACTCTAAAGAATATAATGCAATTCAAGTTATTATAATAAATAGCTTAATATTCCATAGCTTCAAAACCATATAAAGTTAAATGCTGCACAGCCACAACACAGGACATACAAAAGCTAGTTTACAAATACTCATAATATTTCTTCAAATGCAATACGTATGAGTAGTTCCACTAAAAATATCACATAAAGCTAACTACTAACTATAAAAGTAACAAAACTAGATTCAATACAATTTATAATTACATGAGTGAGTACATTTCATTCAATTGTTATATCCAAATGATCCGATATCACAGCTTTCTGTAAGCTCAACAATTATATGGCCACCGTAGCGGAAAACAGGCTTGTATTCAACAAAAGCTTTATTCCACCATATTTTATTACGCATTCGGTATAAATAGACGGTGGGCCACAATAAAGATAACGATAAACAAAATTCACTCTTGCATCTTCCCCTTTTTTATTGGTCGGGGGTAATTTTAGAGGGTGTTTTCTGACACGTCCACGAAAATAAATATGATTATATTCAAGATGAAAATTATCATCACCAAGCTTTATTGCCTTGTAATAAAGCATATAATTGTGTGTTTCAGAAGTTTGTGGAATACAAACATAATTTGGTTTTTATGTAATTTATATTCAACTGATGGGTTGCTGTGAGTTTACGAAATTGTTAAAGTCAGATAATAGGGTGATATTTACATTAGGGTCGGTTTATGCAGTGTGACCTGACAGACGTTGTGACTAATCGTAATTAATGGGTATTCGCATATCAGCCATTTAAAACCGCGAGATTATCTATGATATATTGATAAGGCAGAGATAAAAGTGTACGAATTATGTTTATTGTTAGATGATTATTTAGCTGAGGCTTATAAAAGTATAAAAATGTATGCTTAATAGTATAGAGGTGGCGTTGGGCTTAAATTCCTCCCAGTTGTACATTTGTGGATAATCAAAATGTACTTATCTGTTCTTCTAGATCTGATGTACCTACTAAGGTACTAAAAGTACAAAACATTTAACAAATTACTCCGCAATTTGTACATAACGACCATGAAAATAAATATAATAAACTAAGATACCATACCAATGTTAAAGTAATGCGGAAGAAAGTAATCATATCAAAATACTGCATACGACCCAATGATGTTTGTTTGCTTCTCGTAAAAACACTGTTATCTCGCCGAGCAGACGTAGGCACAGTAACGTGTACAAACAACCAAATACCACTGAACTTGAACAAATACGTTAATCATATCAAAGCAATTAAATATTCTTACCTAAATAAGTAAAGATTAAATTTGTACAGTGACAATGTTGTTTGTTCATGAATAACATACAAATATTTTATGTTTCTTGACAACAGGTGGAAATTTATAGCCCCGTGAATCCATTAGTGGAGACAAGGACGCCGGTGAAACTAAATATTACTTGGGACGTATCATTTGATACATGCTTTCCATTAACTGTTTTATTTAATAGTATTAATATTATGATGAATGAATACAGCAATCTACACAAAATTAATTGAAAAATTCAAATTCATAAATCTTGTATGATAAGGGAAATAAAAAAGGTGAAACGGCCATAGAGGCTCAAGTGGTTTAGTGAGATGTTTTGGAAAAGAGATATATGACGGATCAACATATCACCAAGGCCTGACAAATACTAATAAAAACTGACAGCATTAGTTTTTTAAGTTGCCGTGTATTTAGTTAGCCTAAAGTATTTGGCAGTCACCATTATATGATAAGTTTTATTATATCGTCATTAAAATATATGTAACTGGATATAAAAATATAACCAATATTTTTAGCAAAAATGTGTTATTTTTTGGTCCAAAAAAAAAAATGCAACAAGCACAAAAATAAAACACCATTTTCGTTAAAACAAGACAAAGTCAAAGTGAAATTATCCAAGCTTTGGAGCCGTGTGCATGAAAAATTCATTTGAAACAAAACAAGAGGGTAGACGTAGAATAATAATTTGAATAAATATCAAGAGTCCCGTACGGGTGACGTGACAAAAGCGGGTTCAGCGACGCGTGTTTATGCGTTGTGATGGTGTAATTTGCCGGGAACATTTGGCGAAGATGCCGTAATGCGAGACGACGGTTTCACATACGCAAAAATGTTATTAAGTTTTAAGGACACGTCGCGTCGTGTGAGACGTGACGTGTGACGTTTCTTTTTTTTCCTTTTATGAAATTATTTCCTCAGCGGAGATTATTCAAATATAAGACAAGCTTAAGATTGAGGGCGTCGTGGCACTGAGGCATAGCGTATGAGTGTAACCGCGACGGTTGTGTGTTCTGTTCCTAATAAAAAATGAAAATGGTAGATTTCTCGAACAAATCAACTATTTTTATTTTTTTGCTTTAGTAACAAGGAGGCGTTCAGTTTTGTCTCTTAATACGCAATATGTTAAAGATGGGGCAGAAAATAGAAACTAGAGTGCCTTAACACTAGGTTCCTTCCGTATACCCTGTTGTAATCGGGCTACAGGATGAGGCTAAAAAAAGATTAGCATCAGGGTATTAACCATTGTTTCTTTCTAACAACCTCAGCTTAATTGCTATTCTTTTCACATGATCCGTTCACAGAATGGGAGTTAGTTGTAGTTTATGATCCGCACATCCCCTCTTCCGAGAAGGCACAAAAGGGTGCTAAGTGTTCTCGCAAACACAAAAATAATAACAAAATGCCCGTTTATTTTGACAACATAATACTCGATGGACACAAAAGCCGTCACGTCACGACCAATCGGTTTCGCTTCCCGCCGCCCTTTGAAGAGGGTTTGGAACAGGTTTCGCAAATAATTTATTTAAAAGTTTTTTGTCCCGCCGCGCCGTGACAGTTGGTTCACTATGCTACCGTTTGACAGCAGCAGGGACGGCGATGAAAGATTCCTTGCAGATTATAATTGACAAGATCTTTGTTGGCCGTGACAATGGTATTATTTATAAATTGAGTTCTTTGTGTCGGTTGTTATATTAGCGGATCAGTTAGTACATTATTCCACGGGTATATAATTCCAAAACTTGAATTTGACATTGAACGGGGGTTCGACAATGCGGTTCTCGTTAACCCTAATCCAAAATCCTTATGAAATCCTTTGGACGCTTAACTGAGATTATTGTAAAGCAGTTGAGTACTCGGTTGTCATCTTGTCCTTACTAAGAATTAGGATGTGTCTAAATACCGTGTATGGTAAGTGATCGAACGAGTCTTAGGAGCTTCGTTGAACTTCGTTGATAAAAGGATATTTTTTACTACTTGGTTATTATATTACTTTAATTAATAATAATAACAACTCATTATTGCACACAAAATGTTACGAATTATTATGTTGATCATATATTTTACCATAATTGTGATTTTGATCAGTGTTTTTTGTAGATTTTACATTTTACAAACTAAAATTCTATAAAAAAATTAATTACAACAATAACGATTAAGTTACCATAGTGACATGGTCTATTGGACAAGTATAATAAACATATCAATTTCTTGTTAACAAGTACGACAAAAAAGAACAGCCAAAGCAGCCAGGTGCAATACAAAGAACTGATAAATACATCTGCTAATACATTTTCGTTATAGCTGCTTACAAAGAATTGAAAATTCAACGGCAAGTGAAGAACGGAGTGTCTTGACATTAAGTTTCCTCTGCTGACCGTGCTATGTATGGGTTGTAGCGTGAATCTGATAAAAAAATAAACAATGCAAAGCGCGGCGTTGAGTTCCGCCGTTCAATACGCAATGCCTCAAGAATTCGGCGTAAAGCTGCAAACAGAAGTTTTAATGGGGAACGGAGTGTCTTAACACTGGGTACCCTAGTTCCCCCTGCCTACTTGCTATGTACGGGACAGAGCGTGAAGCCAAAAGCCCAATAATTGATTTAGGTATTAGATATCAACACATTTTATCATTGTCCATGCTGACCATGTGAACGTGGGGTAGATTAGCCATTCACACGTTGACGTTTCGTTTGAATTATGTTAGCAGTGACAATAAAGTCAATCTAGCAGAACCGGCCACCCAAGCCGACGAAACGTGGTACGAGCCTTCAACTAACACTTCAAAGAATACACGCCAAGCATAAATATGGGCATTGTATCAAGATTCCGTAGCTCCATATTTTTTTCACTTCATGGATAATAATAAGCACAACTCGTTTGGAATTTTTCTAGAACTTATATGCATATAAATCCAATAAATTATCTCATAATTAACAGCGTTACTATGAAGAATTTACTCATAATTGTTAAGAATGCTTAACCTGCATCTATTTATTCTGTTCACGTTATTTTTAAAAGTCCAACGCAAAACAAGTGGTTCGGCCGAAACGACCCCATTAGAATCAATCAAACGTTTTTTCTTTACAAATTTTATGTCAGCTCTGTCGAAGGCACCATAAAAATCGTTAACAGTTCAAAATTTCTGTGAAAGCTTTCCTCTTTTTTCTGCCGAACCCGAGATACGCTGTAGAATATAAATTCGCGATGCAGCAGCATGCATACCAATGGAGACTTGTGACGTTCACAATGTATGGAGGCGACGAATGCAAGCAAAAACCTGGTGGCAAGTACGTGCCGTCTGATGCCACGTATTCGAGCCACTAAACGGACTTACGAATGCATTGTATGCGATGAGATTGGATGATATTTTAACGAATGATGACTTGATGGTTTTTTATCTTGGCGCATATCACGTATTTCGTGTATGGGTTAGAGAGAAGTCAATGATTATCACTCTTTGTTTTATTTTTTTTTGCTTTTTAGTAATTTGGTACAGGTTGTAAATACCAGCAGTTATCTCGGGCACAACATACATTCCAAATGTACATCAGTCCAAGTGAGCGAAGAAATAAGCAAAACCAAGTAATATAAATAAGATATAGAATTAAAATATATATTATGAAGAGAAACTAAATTTTTCATATCAAAATAATGCTGTCTTTCAACTACATTAAGTTGAACGTCATAACAAAATCCCATATAAAATAATGAAGAAGCTGGTTTATGATAATTAATGCCTTTCCAAGCTTCGACTCAAGTTATTGTCTCTCAACAAAGGCTATTGAGTGCCGTTTAAGGGCAGAAAAAGGTTCGATTCAGGATAAACATCACATCTCGTCAAATGTCGGGGAATGTGTCGCTACACATGGGGTCTATATTCACTGTGAATATTATTTATTTAAAGTATGTATTTTTATATTATAAAATGTATTGTGTGTATTGTTTGTAATAGAGGCGCTCCTTACTGTAAACGCGTTAGATGGGGGTTCGATCGCTATGCAGTAGGAAGATTATATTAAAATTATGTTACCTCTGCATACTCTGCTTTGCGAGATAAAATGTGAAGCTGTAGAAAGATCTCAATTTATTAAACTTCTATTGATTTTCCCCATAATATAATACGTGCTAATTGATGAAACATAAAATCACAAAAGATCAAAACCAAGTTCCTCCTAATCAAAATCGATCCCACGCTACCACAACGTTGACTCCCCACAATTCAATACACGAACCAACCAAAATTCAATAATCAAACCAAAAACTGCAAGCGCATTTCACCCAAAACTCCCAACAAATATTCCATTAAAACACTTGTTGATTCAAAATCACGCCGTGTGACCACAGGACTTGTCACGACCGACATTGACGGACAGCTCGCTCGCAGACATGGTAATGATACTGCTTACCATATAATAAATCTACAGTGTTTTATCAAACAAGGTTTGTATGCAGACTATTTGAAATTCACATTCGTATTGAATGTTCAAGGAAAACGATGCAATGTTAATTGGTCCGGAGCAAATAAATGTTTATATTTATTTTATGTGAGAACTGGACTTTTGGGGTTGGTTAAAATATTTGAATTTATTGTACTTTTGCTGTCTGATGTGTGTTTATAATTATCTACTGAATGAATGGGACTGGGGAGTCTAAACACTAGGTTGTCAGGCTCCTTCTGTCTACCCTGTTATGTGCGAGATACAGCGTGTAACTAAACAGAAGGTAACTAAGCGCATCGTGGAGTTCCTCCACTCAACAGGCTATGTCTTGAAAATAATGCGAAAAGTGGAGGGTGGAATGTCCTAACATTGCCCTCTGCCTATTCTGCTGCAGGGGAAAAAGCGTTAAGCTACCAAGATTAACTAATAAATTAATGATCAAAGAGGCCTACATTAATACCACTATCTCATACTGTTATCTCGTTTGAAACAACTGAGTGTAACAAATTTGATTCCGGTTCAATTAACTTTGTAGCCACTTTACTTGTGTTATGATAAATCTGTTCCATTCGTCTGTCTTAATTGAAAACGTTATTTATTATCTGTCATAGACTTAATTAAGTTATGTTTTAAGGAGGTTTTTTATGAATTTCGAACTAGATTTTGGTTTGATTTAGTCTATATTACTTAAATTAAGATATTACAAAAAATATATTACCTACTTATCTATGTATATAAAGCTCTTATATATACCTAGATAATAATTAATAAGGTACTTTTAATATTATAAAAAAAAGAAATATATTACGAAAACATTGTTTGATCCATAAATTTTTACAATCATAAATTATTCTGTCTTTTCTACCTAAAAGTCTCACTTAAAACATGTAAATCTAACCTGTGACCTTTACCGAACTTGTAAGTGCCAGGTAGTAATATTTATGCCAATATAAATGTCAGATTTATCTCAGTTTAAAATGCAGTTTCAAAGAGGATTGATTATACATAATGCAGTCATGGTCTAATGTCACGATCTTTGCTTATACACTGATCTTGCAAGCTATCTGGACAGGGTTGGAATAAATTTAAATATAGGTATGTAGATTGTTGGTAAAGATCCCAAAGTATGTATATTTTATATTTCTTTAAAAGAAATGAAAAAAAAGTTATTCTTATACTCCATAGCCTGTAAGAACCTCTCATCTTAATTTCCAATGCCTAATGTGTTTCACATTTTGCTCATTACCGAATAGTTATTTTTTGGCTGGTTGAACTTAAAACAGGATTTTGTAAGTCTAGGCCCAAAAAATGTCAATATTTAAAAGTTTTCCCACGTAACCTTTAAACTCTACAATCATCTTATTCAATCTACCTATCTGTATTTTGTACATAATCATTCCTCTCACTAATTAATTGAATAAATCATATTAAAAAGCTTAACAATTTGTTTGGTTGAACGCTCTAAACTTGGGAAATAAGAATTTAGAAAGTCCTTTTTCTGTTATATAGTCCATTCCGCATGAAGGCTATGTTACATCACGTTAATCCCACTATACCTGTAGGTACCAAAGTTTCTTTGGGGATTTAGGGTCTGTCATGTGTCATAATGGACTCTTAAATATTTCCATACATACTAAAATCTATATGCAAACCTAAAGGTTTATAAGTAAAAATCATTGATTCATATAAATAAGTAAGTATTTAGCAATAATAATTAAATTGGCCTATTCAAGGTACTTACACAGATTTAATCAAATCGTGTACCAACCTGTCAGGCTGACGAGGTGTTAAATAGAAATCAAGACAAATCGCCATTGCAAATAATGTTGGAAGTAATTTTGTGTTTCACAATCAATTTTATTGATCGAACGATATTGTGACACTTGTGGCTAGTGGCTAGTACTTTTTCTCTATTATAATGATAATATTAATAAATTGAGAACGGTCTTAACTCTAAGCTCTGCCCTCCCTGCGATACGGAATATATCGTGAAATCAAAAAACATTTATATCCTACTAGCGGACGCGCGCAGCTTCGCTTACGTATTTAGGGGTGAATTCTAATAAACTATGAAACATGTGTTCAATGAAATATTTTTAAGAGTCTAAATTTCAAATTTTATAAAAATCGGTGGCGTTTTAAAGATTTTTCCAAAAAAACTTTCAACCCCTTATTTGCACCCTTTTAGGGGATGAATTCTAGAAAACCATTAAACGCATGTTCAATGAAATATTTTTAAAAGTCTAAATTTCAAATTTTATAAAAATAGGTGGCGATTTAAGAATTTTTCCATACAAACTTTCAACCCCTTATTTGCACCCTTATGGAAAGAATTCTAGAAAACCATGAAACATGTGTTCAATTAAATACTTTTAAGAGTCCGAATTTCAAATTTTATAAAAATCGGTGCCGATTTCAATTTTTTTCCATACTAACTTTCAACCCCTATTTCACCCCTTTACGGTTAAAATTTTTCAAAATCCCTTCTTAGTGGATGTCCAGATTACGAAAGTAAACATCTGTCCAAATTCCACGTTTCTACGCACAGCGGTTACGGCTGTGCGTGCGTCTTACCTCAGTCAGTGAGGACAAGTCCTTTTATATATATAGATAAAAGTTGTATTGTATTTTACAATTCTTGTTACTAATAGGTGATTCAATAAGATCACGTCAGACCGATGTTGATAAATTGGATACGGTATTCTGTACCTCTGAGCGTCTCATGTGAAGCTTATTCTGTTCAAAGGTGTTTGTTCTTAAGTCAATCAATTAAAGTAATGTATTAGGAGTAAATAATATTTTTGAATGGGCCATCATTGGGGAGGGGCACAAGCATGTTACTGTAAACCCGATTGTTGTGGATTCAATTCCTACCCGGGGGATTTAATTTTAATTTCTTCGCTCTAGCACAGCGCTGTGATGCAATGTACGGAACATTACCACAATAAGCAAGACCTCGAGAATTCGGCTGTAAATAAAGTGAGGAACTGAAGTATCTTAACAGAAACGGAGTGTCTTGACACTAAGTTTCCAGGTTTCTTCTACCTACTCTGCTATGTGCAGGATACAATCTCTCAAATGGGAATCGAACCCACAACAGTTGCCTTTACAGTCACACGTTTATGCCCTTGCGTTACGACGGCCTCGCTGATGTCATTATAAAATATATTTAAATCGATTATTATTATTCAAATGTGGGCTTTAAAATGGTCTATTCATAGTGTTTCGAAAGATTTTTTAGGATTACTTCTGAATGAGAGGAGATTAAATTACATCTCTATTATATTTACATAGAAAATACATATAAATATATTAAAATAATATTTGGAAACCGAAAGCAAGCAAATATATTAATTATTTCATAAGATTTTTAAAATTGCTGTTTTGGTTATAAAATATAAATTTTGAATTAAAAATTATTACATAGCTTAATTGACAGCAGTATTTAAAATTTAAAAAAAGAAATAAAAACAGGTAATTGTTTGTTTTGGCTTAAACTGGTTAATATTTTTTACAATTTTAAATTGCATTCATTACTACGATCAGTTACTAATTTTGAGGTCTAATTTTGAATAATTCCAACCAGATTGTTCTCAAATTAATCGAATCCACAACCATCCATTAAACTCTATTCAATTCCACTATTCCTAATACGATCATACAAAAAAAAACTAACAGGAAACAAAAAAACCCCTCCTCCTTTGTGGACCTTCTACGAGTAACTAAGCGGTCGAATTTCATATACAGCGGTACCTTTGATACTATATTTTCGTCATGATGCTTAGAAAAGAAACCCAGTTATTGTTATTCTCCAGGGGGAGGTGTGGCGTATTTTTTGTTTGCCTTCCTTTCATTGTAATTTATTTGGTACGTTGTTTTGCTTTACGCTACGCCTTATCCACTTCGAATGTGATGAATAAAATTGTATAGGTAGGGTACCTACGCCTTCCGAAAACATGGGAGATAATAATGTTTTTATTTGATCGATTATTTTGTTGTAATTGTTGGTATTGATGATTGTTGATTAGCTTTTTGTGATTATTTTTATTTTGATTACTTAATTATTAATAAATACCCATTTTTTTAGAATTTTGCTCTTTTATTTTCTTATGTTTCTATCTTTTTCTTTAATATACTCAAATAAGACTCAACTCAAATTGTAATCATTACTAACTAATTTAACGAATATCACCTTATAAGAAACCAACGGTAGTATATTCCAATTTTAAATACAAGTTACAAACGATGCAGAGAGTAGAGACACTAAAAAACACTCAGCAAAAAGACATAGCCATAATTAATCAAATCAACTTTCTACCTATATTACACCTTGCTTATAAATTCTTATATAGCCAAGCACACTTGTGCACTACTGACAAGACTGACAAGTAGAAACATTAATTTGAGTGATTTATACTTCCCGTACTAACTTTAATCGTTGATTGATAAATGCAGCTATCGCGGACACAGCTTTATATGGCATTAGTGTCAGTTTGCGCTATTTATGTTAATGTTTTAATAGGTTCCTATATTATTGGTAATAAGCTTAGTCAACTAATGTCGTACTTGATTATTTATATCACAATTTTTTGATATGATATGTTTACATGATATAAGTTAATGGCTACAGATATTGTAAGATATAACGCGGCGTTATGTTCCGCCACTCAACAGGTATTATCTTGGAAATTGCTTGCTAAAAATGGAATAGTAACACTAGATTGCTTCATATATGCTGAAAAAACGTGAAGCTGTTCAGAAATCTATACCTAGATAAAAACATAGTAAAAAAAATATCACTAAAAGTTAAAATTGTTTAAACAGAATAATAATCGCTCGAAGCGCCATAAATAAAGAACCGAACCGAACCGAACCAGAATAATAATAACCAATAAACAATAATACATTAATCTAATTTAAACCAAAATTCAAAATAAATTATTTCAAATTAGTAATAATAATATTAATTTATTCTCCGTAAGAAGAATCTCCATTACTTTCTTATTCTTAACATAACCAGCTACCGGTTTTAACTCGTGATTGACGGGTGTCGGCTCCGTTTACAGTCTAACAAATTTATATTTTCAGTTAAAACAACCTTAATACCTTGTATTATAGTTAAAAATTGCCCATTACATAAGTAAATAGCCATTTCTGTCGGCATTTAGTGCGGCGCCGGTCGACACGACTAGAAATCGAGTATCATCCTCATTCATTAAGGTTTAATCGTAATCGGGAATTTGAATCCACGGGGCACGTCCCTAGCCACGTCAGGTGTCTATACAGATTATAATATCTAATATCTTTGCGTTAATAATATTTAATAGCTATACGCTTTTCAATCATCGCCTTGTGTTAATTATAATAGTTAAAATATGGTAGTTCTTGTTTCATTTAGGTAATTTATGTTTTTTAAATAGGTCTTATTAATAATTTTCAGGTCATCTGGTAACAAGATAAAGCGCGGCGATGAGTTCCGCTACTCTAAACACAATGTCTCGAAAACTTGGTGGCAAGCGAATAGGTAATGTCAGTAACGTGAGATAAACGTTCGTAATACTCTATTGTATCATTACGTCTAATCTGTGAATATTTTACGAGAAACCGCAAATAAATCATCTATACAGATGGATAAACAAAGGGGATTGCTCAACTGCCTCAAGGCTTTGACTGTAAGAAATTATTAAAGCCGTCGCTTCGTGGCGCAGTGGTACAACATATCACTAATTCATAAAGGTTGTGGGTTTGATTTCCACTCGAGGGAATAAATTGTTTTATTTCCTCGCTTTGGTAACAGGAGCGCAAAGCGTGGCGTTAAGTTTCGCCACTCAACAATTGGGTCTACTAGTCAACGTCTCAAAAATTGTCTCTCTGTTTTATATATTGTGTGTGTGTGTACATCATATTTTTATTTCTATTAAAATCAATAATAGTTACATAGGCAAAAATAAATATGAAGCAAGAATTAAATAAAGAATTGTAAATAAAATAATAACAATTCACTTTTAATATTTTTAAAACATTAAACCCAAGTGGCAAAAGCAAGATTAAAAAAAAGACCATACCACCAATCCACGGTCGATAGCGCTGTCAAAACCACAACCACCCGTATAAAGGTGTTCTGTAAATTGCATTCAAAATTGAACAGCTTCTCTTTTATCTTGTACATAATCGAACGCCGTTGTCATAGAACTGAGATTGTGATGGAAATGCCCTCGAAAATTGTTAAGATTATTACACAATAACCCATTGTATGAAAAAACGTGATGATTCTTACTTCGAGTCTCACTCGATTACACATGGAAACTTCTGCCGAATTCTGAAGGTATTGAATGTTGAGGCTTTATCTCGTGACCACAGTGAGGAAATGAAAATATTAAATATTTTATATCAAATTTATATTTTTCCCCTAACCTGTCCCATTGTTGGGCAAAGGCCTCCCTCCACTTCCTCCACTCTGGTCTATTTCGCGCTATTGAGCACCAGTAAGGCTTGTAATCGTCCAGCTCGTTTCGCCATCTCCGAAAAAAAAAATAAGTATATAATATATTTAAATTTATAAAATATTTTTATTTCAAATTTATATAGTGGGTGAATAAAGTTGACAAATTTAAGTGGAGCGAAGATCTGAATATTTGATATTAATTTCAGCTTGATACCTCGATCTTGAGATTAATAATACTCTTGACAGGCGGACAACAAGTGGTCCTCTAAGGGTTGCTTTTTATATTTTTAAGATACGGAACCCTAAAAAGCAAAGATAATAACTTCATTTACTTGCACAGCTCTTGTTCTGTGCCCCTCATCGATCGTTCAAATTTGATTGATGATAATGAATAGCAGCTTTACTGTCCGTTCATACTGATTTATTAAACAGAAAACACCGAGCTGCATTTACTTGGGAAGTAATATTTTATGTTTGTACAGTGTTTGCACGCGGTGGTCAATGTTGGGGTTCATTATTATATGCTTGATATCTACCGAGACCGACTTAATATTATAAAGCTGAAGCTATTTGACCTTGTTTGGTTGACCGCCCTAATCTCAGGAACTACTAGCTAGTTTTTTTTTTGTGTGGGATTTGGTTTGGTTGTGGCTGCAGGTAAAAGTTAGTGTTATCATAAAGGCTTTTTTTAAAATTTATTATTACAATAGAAGATACATAGGAAATTATACTATGTCCTACAAAACTCTTAATGAGTTTGACTGTAGGATACTTAGTACTTAACGCTTTTTTTTAGTTTGAACCTGAATTCCGCACATATTACAGAGGAAACTTGGAAATCTCGTAAGACACTCCGTTCCAATTAAGATTCACAGTTAAGGAAATATTGCCAAAATACAAGTTAGATTAGGGTTACTGCTGTATTTCATTCTATAATTTACACCTAGATTTAAATACATTATATGTGGAGTGGTTGAACTCAAGACGCACTGGGTTATATGAATACCAAATATATTTTTTATTATATTTTACTTCACTTATATTTAATACTTGATTAATAATTAATTTACAAATGTAAACAAAAATATCAATCAATTCTTGATCTGCATAATTACTTACATAAAGATCGAGGTCGCTATATTTATAGCGTTCATAATAATTAATGTGCGTTATAAATATAAGATTTATTTATATCTCTAATAATATTATAAAAAAAAGTTTTAGGTTTTGTATGTTTGTTCGTAACGGAAAAAATTAAAACTAGAAAGCAAAATTTTAATTTAGAAATAAAAATAACCAGAAAAAGAATTATACATATTATTATGTATATCACATTAGAGTTTATTAAAATAGCCAAAATTATTATAAATATTATGTAACGTTATGTAAATCATTGCAGTGTAGACTACGCAGGCATAAAAATAGTTTTTTTAAAAATAATATATAGCCTATATTATTTGCAAATATGTACCTACTATCTAATAAGAGTCCGACGCGGCGCAGCGGTAACGTGTCTAACTGTAAACGCAATGAATGTGGGTTTGATTACGCGACTCAACACGCAATGACTTGAAATTGGACGTGGATAAGGAAGTGTCCTAATATTAAGTTCCTTCTGCCTACTCTCCTATATGTGTAGAACCCACTACGTCAACCGCAACGCTGTGACAGTCTAACATAAAAAAATCTTAATTAATACACCGTCGTGTCAAAAGCAACACTTATCTGACCCTGACATACAAACTATCATATAGATTGATTGTATAATTAATTCGCCCATACATTTAAAACTGCCGACGCATGTCACCTATGGACTGTCAATTAGTTTGACAGCTGACAGCGCTGTTTAACGTTTTTTTTTTATTCTGTGCTTTTCTGTATTAAAGTAGTCATTTTAATCTATAAATTGTAGTAGGTAGTTGATGTGCAAATGTTTATTTGTGGGTTTGTTTTGATAGGTTGTAAGTTTAATTCTTATTGCTTAATAAGTTTTAAATACACATTGTGTTTCATCACGTACCACCCTATTTTCGCGATATTGTGTGTTGAATGGCGAAACTCAACGCCGCATTTTGTTTACCAAAGCGGGGAAAAATTAAAATACCTACATTAAAGATATATAATTAATCCTCCTAATGGGGCTCGAATCCATAGCCATGTCGTTTATAGTCATATGCTTTTCCACTTAGTCAGAACGAAAAGGATATTTACTAGTATGTAAAATAATGTTATGGTATTGATATATCAAATGTCAAACCTAACAATTTTTTAGCAAACTCAAGAAACATAACTGTATGGCACACATTCTACAACCTGAATTGGAATTGAACGCACGACCGAGTGTAGGCGGTAACTTATTAGCGGCCATAAAAATGTCAATTTACTATTATTCAAAGAATACTTTATGATTATTATTTATCTATAATGTCCATAATATAATTTTTAAGAATATCTAAATAAAATAAGATATATTAACATTTTTTATTTAAATCTGACGGCAATACTATATACATATGTTAAATCGTTATTTACACGGTCGTTGTAATAAATTATGTATAATTTATGAATCGTATTATTTTTCCTGTGAAATTGTTACATTTAGTCCAATTAAGAAAATATTATTGGTATATTGATTTGCCTTCTTTACCCAAATGTCAAGATTTTATTTGTGCCTCATGAGGGATGCCATGTTCGGTCCATGTACCTCTTCTATTGGCATCGATCTCCTCATATATATAATTAAAAAATATTCTTTTAATAGCTTAAGAAAGTATATTTCGCATTTCTTATTGATGTTCGAGATAAAATATATTGCGACTGTCTACATTCTAAATAAAATGCTCGATCTCGAAATGAATGCGTTGAGTTCCGCAGCTGTCTGGAATATGTATCATGTGATGACATGTGGTATGGTATAACGGAGTGTTTTAACACTAAGTTTCCTCTGCTTTTCTTTTTATATGCGGAATACAGCGTGAACCTAAAGAACCTAACATTAAGTCAAAAATAATTTATCTGAATTATACACGCCCAAAGTTATAGCCTCACCGGCGAAGCCTTGCAAAGATTCAAGAGAAAATTTTTATTATTTTTATCCTGTCATTTCACGCAATTATCTTTAATTCGTACATATCTCACGTTTATGTGGCCCATCAACACGAATGGTCGGCGGTCGGAAATAAACGAATGTTTTTGTATTTCATCATGCCATATATAATGCTGTATCGATATTTTATTATATGTACGCTGAATAGTTTAACTAAATAATTTATTTTTTATTAGTTATTTATAATATTGTTGTTTCTTTGCGTAATTTGATATGTTAAAATTATGTTACTCAACTTCAAGCTGTAGCAATAGCAACGTAGACAGAGGGTACACAGTGTTAAAACACTCCGTTCATCACGCGCCGCCTATTTTTTGACTTTACGTTATGAGTGGGAACTCAAGGCGGAAATGAATACAATAATTTTATCCACCCGAGTGGTGACGAGCCCACAAACGTCGTGTTTACAGGACCACCATTCAACATGCAATAGTAAAATCACCGAAAACTAGGGATTGGAGTGTCTTAACACTAGGTTCCCTCAACCTTCCCTGCCATAAGCGGGATACAGCGTGTAGCCAAAAAAAAAACAAAATTTTAATAGCCTTTCACGTATTCCAAATACATTATTCAGTTTTTCGCTTTCTTATACCTTCTTATCTTTCAATCAGAAGTCATTTGCACTTATACGTTCTCTGGTGGATCGTTGATGGTACAACTTTTTTTGGCTTGGTATATTACGTACGGAGGTTATAAATTGCCATTTTGTATTGTAAATAGCTACGTTGATTTTCTTCTAATGACATGTGTATTATATGTTACTAATTCTACGTTTTTAATTTTTTCTAGTTCTTTTTTTTGTTGAAAATGATGATTTGAATAGGAATTTTAATGAATGTCTTTGATTATATTGTTGTAATTTTACTAAACATACTTTACGTTAATATATATTATTAACTTTTTTTGGTAGTAACCTGGGAACCTAGTATGACACTTCCGTTTCCAACTTTCCGCCGAGTTCTGGAGGCATTGCGTGTTGAGTCGAGAAACTCAACGCCGCGCTTTACCCTGTAAATAAAAATATAAAATATTTTATTTCTTGTTGATTTGATTTCCACTCTTTTATATTTAAATACTATTTTAGTAAAAAAACAGCTTCACGCTGTATCCCGCACACATTAGGGTAGGCAGAGGGAACCTAATGTTAAGACACTCCGTTCTTCCATGCTCCTTTAAAAAATAGTTAAGCATCCACAATCTATTTAAGGAAAGCATCCCAGTTTCTCATATCCTATTATATACAATATCCTTTTCATTTAAATGGTTAAAGTAATTTAATTTCGCTCATAGAAAAACCAAAATGTCGCGCTCAATTTGCTTCAATCGCTTGGCGCAATCGAATGTGCCTTGTAAAGGCGATTTTATATCGCGTTTGCTCCATTTACTTAGTGAAAACGGTTTTTCATAGCTTCAATTATACTTTTCAGGATATTTGTATTTGTTTGAACTATAATTGCGCGTTATTTTGACAGACGTAATTAATTATATTGAGATATGCGTCGTTACACTAGTTAATTTTATTTTTTAATTTCACGCTGTATCCCGCATATAGGAGGAAAAGAGAACAAAAAAAAGAGAAGAGAGGGTGTTTAAAACGCTCCGAACCCGACACACCGCCCAAATAATTACAGACATTCCATGTTGAATCGCTGAACTCAACACCGCGTTTAATTTTGTTACTAAAGTGAGGAAATAAAAATAATTCATACCCCCGAGAACGAATACAAAACAGGCGACAAACGCCGCTGCGTCACGACGTCCTCTATTATTAAATTAATCTAATCTAATCTCTATTAGATATTAAATAAATTTATTAAATATTCTTTATTTCTAATTTAATATTTTATTTGTAATTCTTTTTTTTTTGGGGTAGGAAGAGTATATGCAATGACAGTGCACTACCGTAATATCTATATTAACAAACTTTAGCTTAGCTTTCGTTCGAATTGTGAATATTGTGTGTTGAGTGGTGACCCGACGTATCTCTATCTCTTGCCAGAATGAGAAAACAAATTCACTTAATCGAACGAGTGAGGTACAAACCCACAACCACTTCTTTTACAGTCAGACGCTTACCCACTGTGCCACGATATCCTGACTAAATACAATTTGCCAAAAAACAAAATCCTAAACGCATGTCCAAGTCCATATCAAAAGACTAAAACCATCTGATCTGATACAAATTAATCTATCACGACACAACCCGCCCGTCGGCGCTGTCAGGCCACTTGTCAAGCGAGCTGTCAAAATTATGACGCATGAACGCCCGCCATGCGGCGTTTTGTTTTTTTTTTATTTTTGTAATTTCATGATTGTCTTTGAGACTGAACGGTTGGCTCTCTGCTTAAATTATTGTTTGAAATGAGGTTATTTTTTGAACGACATATTCGAATGATATAAGTGTTATTTTTTATATAAAAAAATATTGTATACTTTATAAATTTTTCATATTAAGTGTGAAAAATAAAAATAATAATTTCTTATATGGTAGTTCTTAATTCTTATAATTTTTAAATTTTCCTTCTATTTTAACACAGTTCTGACGTGTACCTACACTTTATGTTATCTACATATTTTTCATATTTTTTAAGTTAAACAAGTTTTTTAAATCAAAGGTTTCTTTTTTCTATTCATGTAGAAGCTGACATCAAAGTCGCCCTAATTACGTTAATTAGTCATAATTTTCTATAATTTCTTATTATTGGATTACTAAGGACTGTAATTAAGTATAAATGCAAATTTATTTTATTTAGCAAAATATTAAATTCAATTTTTTAATTACATTCTATTTTAGTCTTACTTCACGCACTAGTTAAAAATTTAAAATTAAAATCATACAAATGACATAAGAAGGCAGATTTAAGACATGTTATATGTTAGAGGAGAAAAAACAATGTTTGTACGTATTTATCGAGGCCAGTTTTTGAGACCAGTCGTGGAGCAGGGGCACAAGCATATGACTATAAATGCGACAGATTGTGGATTTGATTTCCGCTTGAAGAAATGAAATATTTACCTAATATTTTCATTCACTCTGGTGTCGAGGAAAAGCACTGCCTTGAGTTCTGGCACTCAACACGCAATGCCTGTAGAATTCGGCGGAAAGTGGACAGCGAAGTCTCTTAACACTTGGTTCCCTCTGTCTGACTTACATATATGCGGAATACAGCGAGAAGCTGAAAAAAATATATGGTATGGTTCTTTGATTATGGCGTTCTGAGCGGCCCAATTGACCACAGATAACTAAGCCAATGTCACTTTGTGTGGAGGAAATAAAAATTTAAATATTATTTTGTCTGAGAGCGAACTATGACATGCACATAGGCACACTCAAACTATGCCATAATTGTGTCAGTATAAAAAAAATGACACATTTAATTAACCAAATTATAAAGTTAATTCCATTTTTTTCACAATGTCGTTGATTGATTAATCTTTTATTATCTGTTACGTGTTACGTGTATAATGTGACATAATCCGCGGCCGCGATACGTCGAGCTGTCACGATGCTAACCGAAAGTAATGTTTCCAGTGAATATACTGCTCGTTTTTAATATTATTTTGTAATTCAATTTCGAGTTGACATTGTTTGAATTTTTAGCTAGATATAGCAACTATTTTTGTCTGTGATCGTGGGATCGATTTTTATATAACGATAATGATGTTAAACTTTTTTTAAATATGCATGGATAAATGCTGTTTAGTCTCATCGGCACAGCGTCGGACTGTAAGTGCAGCGGTTGCGGGTTCGATTGGCACTAGGAGGAATGATTTATTTACATTTTCAATGTATCTGCACGAATCTATGTAATTATTTCGGCTGAAAGAACTTTATAATTTTTTTTTTAATAGATTATTGTAACGTTCCAACATTCTACAGGCATGATTTGTTCACGGCGCAATGGGCAATTCATATATTTATAATTCACAAATTTTATTTTAGTGCCACTTACAGATAAAATAATATCAACTACATATTTTTAGTCAAGAGCATCATATAATTATAATATTACAAGAGACCTAGTTACTTGCAATGTATAAAAAAATGTTTAATTACTTATATAAAAAACAACGTAATTGAATAATTAAAACATGTACTTAATAAAAAATAATAAGTTAATTCGTAAAACCTCATTTTCTTATTAGAATCAACAGTTGCTAGTTCGACTAACGGTTGACACTGACAGTTGACAGCTCGCGTGACAGCCCACTTGACGTATTGCGGCCATGGATTATGTCACATTACAGCGACACGCAACAGATAATAAAAGATTAATCCATCACGGCTGTGACAAAAATGTATAAGGAATTTTTGGTATATTTTTTAATTAACTGTTGCATATTTTGCCGATTATAACATTATTTATTAACTTAAATAATGGTGATGTGGTTGTGGTGGACAAATTACGGGCTTAATAAAGGGAAGAATGAAGTAAAAAAATTCTGGATTATTGTTTATTTAATAGTGTAATTTTGTCAATAGTGTAGACTACCGATGTTTAGACCACAATAATCTACAGTACCTAAGCCTAAATAAGTGATATGTTGTTATGACTATCTTCTGACTAAGCATGACTTGACATAAAAGTACAATACTTAGTTTTAATAATTTACCATTTATTTATATGTGTTTACGCCACAATATCATAAAGTATGCAAGAAATTAAAAATAAATTTGTAAATTTATTATTCAGGACAAGCGCACTCTACTATTTTCTTATATACATTAATGAATAATTCACAGTAGGTATATGCACACATATCCTGTCGATTATAAATATCACGAGATCGTTTAAGTAATTTGAAATTTTAATAAGCATGTGTGAAATGTACACTGGACTGTAATTAACTTTAACTTTTTTGTATGAACAAAAAGGTTTTACCTACGGCTATTAACTTGTACGCGCTAATTACACACTGTACGTTTGTATGAGGCTTACTGAGACAGGGACGTTAATTAGCGTTTAACTGACATTAATTTGCTATTTGACGAGCATTTATGTGAAAATTCAAATTGTAGTCACTTAACATACAATATTTTGAAAATTAGACAGAAAGCAGGGAGCAAGGTGTCTAAACACTAGGTTCCTTCCGCATCATCTTCTAGGCAGAATTATATAGCAGGATGACGCTATTTTTTCATATTTCTAAAACTGGCGGTAAGTGGACAACGGAGAGTCTTATTAGATTCTGCTCGACCACTGCCTACCTTGCGGAAGATGCGTGAATAGCATTTAAGTGTAATAAATATGGTCACATAAAAGTAATAATATTTTATAAAGCATTAATTATTTAAGCAAATAAAAAGGAAAGGCCTTGGAACAGTAATTACAGCGGAGGTCACATCGACACTCTGTTACTTTACAACTGTAATAAAATTGTATTATGCTTTATATAAACTATATTGTTTTTTTTTTCCTTTTTGCTGTATAATGTATGCCTTTAAAAAGACTTCAGTGGTATAATTCTTTCGTGATTGTAATTTTTTTTTTTAGTAGCTTCACGCTCTATCCCGCACATAGTAGGATAGGCAGAGGAAATCTTTGTTAAATCACTCCGTTTTCAATAAGACTTCCATTCCTTGCTTTCTGCCAAATGCTCGATGCATTGCGTGCTATGTAGCGGAACTCAACACCTCAATTTTGCCACATCACTAGGGTGACGAAAGGAGAATTAAATATTTTCCTCGAGTGATAATCGAACCCACAACGTTTTGCCCTTGCGCCACTACTGGCCTCACTGTAATCTTATTAATTTAATAATTAATATCTACCAAATATTACGACAAATATAATAGAAAAAAATATTTAGTATTATAGAAAAAAACACATAAATTAGTCAATTGTATTAGTCTTTTACATCGAAATGGTGAGTAATATAATGTACATGTAACTCGAGTTCTCTGAAGTACCTGATAATTGTTCATAAAATGAACATGTCAATAAATTTTATGGTTCTTTTTTTAATGACACCGATATATTGAACGTAAATACCTAGATGCTGCAGTAGTAAATGGTCATAAGACGTATATTACGTTCCTACCTATACAATAAGGTTTCTTACTTTTTGCCTTTTTTATTACTTTTGAATCTTAAACTGTAACATATACTTATGTGTATTAAAATATATTATAGAGGCAGTCGTGGCGCAGCCAGTCAAACTTCGCCTGCGACTGTAACAGTGATGGTTGCGGGTTCGATTCATTCGGGGGGAAGAAATATTTTGTATTTTCATTTCTTCGCTCTGGTAACGAGGCAGAGTGTGACGTTTTATTCCGCGTTTGTTGAGTATTATTCTTTTGAAATAGGTACTTTATTCACCACTTCCGTTCAATTTTTGCCTAATGGCTGTACTTAGAGATAATCCATTTATTTCCTTGAGTGGCAATGGAACTCACAACCGCGTTTATATATACAACTCAAATCGCGTTTATATACGGCGCCGCTAAGCCACGAGGACCTCTATTTAATCATTAAAATAATCGTTAAAGACAAAAATGTATAAATTATTCTTTATTTACAAGTAATATAAATTTCATATGGATTGTATGTAGTATTAAATACACTAGGCACTTTAAAAATAAACTCATGACCATAGAATACAAATGGGCATGCAACAGCTGCGCTATAAGTCAATAATCTTATAAATTAATAAATTAAGAAAAAAACACATGCAAATGTACATCGTTATAACATATTTTGAATATGTTTTTGGAAAGCAATTATTATACGTACGTCCGCAAAAATAAATAAAAAATACTAGTTTTACTATTCCTATAGGTCTAATTTTAGTATTAAACTACTTTTTTCTGTGGTTATAATGTTGACATAATCATTCCCTAGAATGGTTATTGAATGGACATCTATCGCGATTAAAGTCAGATACTATCCCACTTTACCACGACGGACTATTATTTTTTTTCTGGCACGATTGGTATATATCATGATAATGTGATCATATCGTATAATCACTAGTAATGCCAATGTATTTCCGATATCTTTATAAATATTGATAGATACATACTTTAAATTTTTTATATATTGTTTAATGAGGCAAGGATGACTGTGTTTGATAGAATTGTATAAAATTTATTTGTTTTCAACCACAATGGGTAGTTTTTTTCCACCTTTTAATCACTTTATATTATACTAATTCTTATCTTTCTTATCTTAAAATCGATATCGACGTGAAATTTGAGGAATTTGGGCAGTACCAGGATATCTCCAAAGTGGTTATAGATTCAATCACTCTCTTCGCCGAATTATTTATATTTATAATAGTCTAGGTAGGTACATAATGTTATTAAACTGGGCAGGTAAAAGTAAAAAAACAAAGTGTTTTGTCACCATTATCTACGCAGAAGGTATAAAAACAAAAAATAAATAAAAAAGTTACACTTATAAAACAGGGCTTAAATTGTTTTAATCAATAATTTCGAAATGAGCTTATATAATTAATTAGACTGCGTATTTGTGTTGTATTTTTTGCCGCTAGGATAATTACAAAACTATTAATATTCATTTCTTGTTGGTACAACTATTATTAATGAATAATTTACTACAATTATAAATATCTACTTATCATTGTTTTCTTTTCGCTTTTCGAACAAAAATCGAGATACTAAGTGTTAAGTGGCAGAACATAACGCTGCGCTTTGTCTCAGAGCAAAGAAATGAAAATATTAAATATATCATTTCCTGGGGTGAGAATCGAACCCACAACCTGTCGAGTTTACAGCTTTGTGCCCATACGTCACGACTGGTCTAAGTAATAATAAAACAGAATCCATCCCAGATATTAAATTTATAGCCAAGCTCAAAAAAAACTTTATCATACTATTTTTCCATATATTTAGTATAAAATAACAAGAGTCTCAACTCTCCATTAAAAACTCCATAACTTGGCAAGTTCCAGTCAACTTTACAAAGTAATAACATTTCTTTGTTTTGCGACAACTTAAGTAATATGTTACTTAACATTACACACCGCACATATATTTGTATGTTCATGAGTCATTAAAGAATGCATAGGTTAATGAAGAAATAGGTGTTGCTTTTTTTATATGAAGTTTTCATTTTTTATGCTATTGTATGTAAGTAGGTAGAATTGAATGGTATATTAGTCTGTTCCCTAGTTTAGAGTACTTTGTTTTGTTATTAACTAAAATAAACGTCAGATTTGAACTCATAATCATTAAAATAATCATAAAAATACATTTAATTTTGTATTTGAGACCATTGTGGCGCAACAGCATGTGAGACTGTAAATACAATAGTCGTCTATTCTAACAATTAAGATATTTTAACTAAATTCAAACTTTTCGCATATAGCATGGTAAGCGGAAGGAACCTAGTGCACCCTAGGTTTGCGTAAATTCTAACTCAACGGAATAAATTATTTTCATTTCCTCGCTCTGGTAATAAGAATAAGCGAGACGTTCCCGTTGCCGAGAACGGAGTGTTTTAACATTAGATTCCCTTTACCTAACCTGCTACGCAGATCTATTAGTATTATAGTAATAGAAGTCTCTAGTACAAACTATCCTACGGCACGCCGTTGCATGACGCGACTCGTTGTCAGCGTATGAGTGATAGCGTGCCGCGTCGACGTTAGCACCTGATTTATTACTTCCTAGCCCCTCACCCCCCCTCTCTCCACCTGGGTACGGTTAGCAGGTATTATTCCTATCTTATATACTATTTGTAATATTACTTATATTCCACTATCACATAAAGATCCTATGTTAGACTACTCATATAAGTGTGAATGTTTGTTTCTCTTTCACGTGAAAGCTACTGAACGGATATAGATCAAATTGTACAGTAATATACCTTATATATCAGAATAGGCTATATGTAAAGATTATGTAAAATTTGGATTTAAATATAACGTTAGGTTAGACGTTTAATGTCAGATTATTTAAGAAATTTATAGAGAAGAATATGAAGCCATTTTTTTTCAGTAATACAGTTTTTATTTAGTCAGTTCATTATTTCAATGAAATGCAAATCCAATTGATGTCAGTTAGGTCAGGCGAGCTGTCTTATACTAAACTTGTATTGCAATTGCTGTCTAGATCTAATAAAAAGAAATCTAAAAATACTATCATTTTGTAAGTAATAAACTTCTGAGAAACGCTGTGTTTTGGCTCGTTACTAGAGTGAGGAAATAAAAATATTTAACTTCTCCGACTGGGAATCGAACCCGCAATCATCATTTTTACGGTCACATTTGTGCCCTACGCCACAACGGCCTCAGAATAGTATTTTGTACTAAAATAACAACCTATAAGCATGTCAATTGGGCACGTTAACTCGTAAATGTCTGAACAACGATACACTACAGCGTATATCATACTGTTTTATGTTTTGTAAATTTTACTTTATATTCTCTTTAGTGGGGCCATATTTCATAGTAATATAATGCAGGGCTGACTTTAAACGACGATTAGTTTATATTTACATTTATATATTATTATTGTTTTTCATGGTTATATTAATATTTGGCGCCGTGGTGGTAATGCGACGCAGGTAATGGTTGTGGGTTCAATCACGACACAAATATTGAATATTTTTATTTTCTCGCGCTGGTACTGAGGCAAAGCGCGACGTTGAGTTCCGCTACTCACCTCACGAATTCGGCAGAAAGTGGGGAACGGAAGTCCCTCTGCGTGCCTAAATGAAAGCAATTTAATGTATTAATTTTCTTTCCTCACTTTAATAAAACAAAACGCAGCTTTAAATTCCAATGTCTCGAATTTGGGCAAGCGGAAATCACAGTGTCTTGACATTATGATATGAGTGGTAAAATACTCCGTTTCTATTAATACACTCCGTTTTCAACTTTCCGCCTAATTCCGAAGGCATTGCGTGTAAGTGGCGGAACTCAACGCCGAGCTTTGACTCGCAGAGTTTCGTCTCAGAAATATTTCTTACCCCCGAATGTGAATCAAACCCTCAACCGTCACACGCTGTGCCTCATGTAGGTATTTGAACACATTATTATTAATGTGCACATTTAGACAAGTAATTAAGAGGCGCGGCCATCCATCATTGTCGACGAATGATAAATCTTCTGTCTACACGAATTTTAATATTTAATTAATGAAAATTGTTAGTTTGAACATGTTCATTTTTAATGGAATATTGTGTAATTAAAACATTTCCGTTACCAGCCATGTCTTAAGTCTAGTTGTGGTTAGAGACGTCGATAAGTATTTAATTGTTATTTATAGCAAGTCTTGGTTAAAAATTACAAGTGATGATTGATTACATTCATACAGTGTATATTCCAACTTTTTCCTAAAGTTTAAAAATTGGTAAAGTAGTTTTCGAGATATGAATATCCACGTGTTTCTAAAGTCTAATAGGTACAATATTTGTAAATAATTGACATTTTACTATTGTGCTCCGTACATAGGGTATAATAATATCTAATAATAAAAATAAACAAAACTAAATCAAAGAACAATTTTTCAAAGCAATCATTGCGGGTCACCTCAATGATTAATCATTACAATAGTATTACACATAAAACATAATCTTAGAAGCTATGATTGATTCGAAGTTTGGCGGAGATCATTAATTTTCTATACATTTGATGGATCGCCGCCCGCCCCCGTTTCTTTTTAATCGATATTTGGTCATAACCTAAGCCCATGAGTTCTGTAAATCACGATTCTAATAAAAATTGTATAAATCTATAATGATAAATTATCTTTTTATGCAGATAAAGATATAAAAATATGAAACAGATATTTTTTTAAGTTGACATATTTTATTAATATTACTTTTACTTACTAGAAAATTAAATATTTCGTTTTCTCGAGTGGGGGACGAACCCACAACTTATCTGTGTGTTCTTGCGCTACGACAATACGAATATTATAACAAGTATATTAACAGGGTTAACATATTATATCTATACTAATATAATAAAGCGGAAGAGTTTGTTTGTTTGTTTGAACGCTAAGATCTCTGGATCTACTGGTTCGATTTACTTTATTTTTGTTTTGTATGAAAGCTGCATTCTTCAGAAGTGCTATAGGCTATATAACATTACATTACACATATGTACTAATAAATTTTAAAGTACTTTCTAATTTGACATACAATTTATTCTGCTATGTTAATAACAACCGTCGTCGCTACGCGACCGCGTTCGTTACCGCGTCATTTTGATATTCATCCTTATGAAAATAAATATAATAGTCACTTTTAGCAATTCATCTAGATTGAAATTATATTACTATAGAAATTATATTCTTATATTTCAAGCAGGCGTAGCCGCGTCCGGGTCCGCTAGTGTCATATATTACGCAATTATAATAAGATACTAGCTTTAATATATTTACAATCTATAAACATTCCCTCAATTTTATTTTAAGCCTTTAATTATCAAATCAGACATCAGGTTAAGCAAGTTTAATGGTAATCAAGTAACTAGTAAAACAGATGATTTTAAACATAATATATTAACATATAATAAAGGGTAGACTTAGAGAACCTAGTGTCGAGACTCTCCGTTTGTCTGTTTCCGCCATTTTTTCGAAACATCGCACATAGAGTGGCTGTACTCAACACTGCCTTTTGCCTTGTATATTTTCATTTATTCGTACTAGTAACGAATAAATGAAAATATTATATAATTAATTCCTGTAAGTGGAAACGGAACTCACAACCATCGCCTTCACAGTCAGACGCTTGAGCCACTGAACAACAAGAGCCTCAGCAGTAACATAATAACATATAGGGACATTAATACTGGAAGACATAAAGAAACGAAATTATGATGTTCGTAGACAAACAATAAAGGAGAATATATTAGCAACCCTACAGTATAAATAATGTGAGGACGGCAGGCCCCGGGCCCCGGCCGATTCATAAACGTCGTGGCGTGTCGCTTAGTTTTGTGCTTAACTAGTTATTTTATGTGGATTCGCTTGTCTGGTGTTGAGCTTAATAATAATATTGACGTAAGTTTTTAGTGTTACAAAATATTACTATTTATAGCTTTACAATCTATCCTGTATATAGTAGTGGAGGCAGAAGCAACCTGAGAACCTAGTGTCAAGACACTTCATTTCCATTAAGACACTTCTGTCACCCATTTACCGCCTGAATCCTGAATTCTCAAAGCAATGCGTGTTAAGTGGAGCACGAGGCGTCTTAACACTATTTTTCCTAATAATAATCCTGCGGAAAAAGAGTGATGCTGCTTTTATATATTTAAAAAAATATCTCAATACATACAGATATAACCTTCTTACAATTTCAATACATTTGTAGATAAAATCTATTGGCACGCAAACAAAAATCTACACATGTTTAAAAATGTCACCGTGTCAAATGTAATAGAATTACAATGGGAATTTGTTATAGTAGGATACTTATAATATTAATATAAAAAATATTTATTTTACTTTTGTATTAATAGAGAATATATTAAATATCTTTTTAATATATTTTTTAGTTTTCAGATGTATGAAACATTGCGTGTTGCGTTACGAAACTCAACGTCGGGCCTTGTGTTGTTACCAAAGCGGGAAAATGACAATATAAATAATTTATTATTGTCTCAATGGGAATTGAACTCAAAACTGTCGCACTTAAATCAAAACTCTGTGCTGCCGCCTCGATAAAATCGTACAATTTATAAAAACAAACCTTGAACAATAAACGAAGGAATAATCCACTCTCACAATACAATAAGATATAGCTGCAGCAACCACTTAACATAATATGTGAAGAAGATATTTAATGAGACATCCCCAGAACCATCAAGTCATGAAATAACTATCATTAAAGCCGACGCGATACGGACGATAATCATTGCCGTCCAAAAAGCAGACATCGATGTAAATTGTATGTGCCATACATCAAGGAGTTAATCGCCGTGCAAGTTATAACATTACATGTATGAAAAAGATACACGCAAGCGGTTTAGGTGAATGCTTCGAATTGAATCTGTAATATAATGAAACAGTGGAAACTGTATGTTTGTACACGAGCGTGTATCTAAGGAACTGCTGGATGGATTGATATTTTTTTTTTTGTTAAATACAGTTTTGAAACTGTAACGAAAGTACTTGTAGCGTTAACAAAAGTAAAAAAATAATAATTTAACTATTTCTAAACTAAACCAAGCTAAACTATAAAATATAACGATATATTTTAAAGTTAAAATTAAATAAAATTAATTGTTAAAAATATAGTACATAAATATTCCAACTTACAACACATTTCAAAACGAACGGTAGCAACTCGTAAACAACTTGGTTAGAGGCACCCAGCAGCAAATGGGGCGCAAAAATCCAACGACAATTGAATCAATAGAGCCGTGAGATTCTATAAAGAAGAGCTAACAAGAAAATTGTAGATCAAGTCGAACAATCGACATGACGCGTATTAACTGTTAGTTATTGCCCATAAAGATTTTATGTTGTTGATGATAACGGCCTTATACCTACTTGGAAATAAATTGATTTCGTAACTACATGTGTTTATAGCTTTTGTGTAGTAAAATTGTTGATGTCAGTCGTGGCGCATAAGCGTGCGACTATTAAGGCGAAAGGTCGTTGATTCGGTTCCCAGGTTCCCTCTACGCTACCCTGCTATGTGTGGGATACAGAGTAAATCTAAAAAAAGCATTTTTGGTAATTTATTTTGTAGTGGAGCGTGTGATTTACTTAAATTTAAATTCGCTAATTTTAGATTGGAGGTAATCGTTGCTTGGAAACAATGTAGATACTATAATATATTTTATTATAAACACTTACGACTATCAATAGATCTGACACCCATTTATTGATTTAATTTTCGCTCAGTTCGCATTCAGAACTACTGCATTAACTTTACTTAAGTTCAAATAAGCGATCAAATTATATAAGAGAATATAATAATTTGTTGGTCTGATTAGGCAAAATCAACATTTTATCAAATTTAAATCACATCAGCTTCACGCTCTATCCCGCACCACAAGGAACCTAATGTTAAGACACTCTGTTCCCTTTTATATGTATATTATATAAGATATTCCAAAATAATTACTAAAATTTTAGACCTATCTTTCCCCAGATGCGCATACGCATAAGAAATCAAATAAAGCCAACACAATAGACTTTAAAGTAGAAGTTAAGAGCAGTCGTTATAACTCATAACTTACTCGAATAATCGGCATTGATCTCGAAGAACGAATCGGCATGTTCCAACAAAACACGCTACCGCCGAATGTACCATAAATCTTTATTATTGCGACTACAGGTATATAAACCGGATTTCACCCGGTATAAACTCACGACTTTAAGATTTTTGGGTACTGTACCATAATATAGCTGACGTTGGAACCCCTGGACCTAATTTCATTTGTATGTCACAAGGAACAAATAAAATTTTTACAAACGCTCATCAATAATTATTAAATTTTGAAATTAGTGCAAATATGGTAATTTATAAAGTATTTATAATATAATTTATACATAATATATAAAAAAAAATGTATATGAATAAATAAAAGGATTAATTAACAAATATTACTTTAGATACATATTTTTGTAGAATTTTCCTGTGCATGTTGGTAAATAGGCGGAAAATAGACCTTAACTTCTTTATATCTAAAAACATATCTAAAAAAACGATATCTATCTACGGAATCCATTAATCACATTGACTATTCACGCTTAACCAGTTTTTTATTTCTTCCAATGAAATATGCTGCGCTGGGAGCAAGGAAGGAAACCCATAAATAAATAATAATAGTACCATTAATATTACCAAAGGGTTCGGTCCGACGTGTCTATTATCATCAGAATTGTTTAAATATGATAATGTATCAAAATGAACGCCACTCAGCGACTACTGTGCTTTTATAGTGGAGATTCATTTGATACACTCATAGTGTTACGAAGTTATTGACTTGGCGGTGCAGAGTCTGATTGTATATGTGAAGGTTGTGTATTCGACTCCAAGTTGGGGAAATTAGTTATTTTTTAGCTCTGCTATTATAAGCGCGGCGAAAATCTTAACATGCAAGCATAAAAATAATACGTTGTGGGATTTGTGTGGATCAAAAAATACTGAAGTGTAAAGTATTGGAATATACTTCGTTTAAATTTAAAAGGATAATATCGATATTTCTTATACTTTTCAAAAAATTGTGGACAAACATACAAACATACGTACCTACTTGGAAGCTTAAATAGTCTAGTTAATCATCATTCTCTAACTCTATCCAATTTTCCATACCCTACATATGCCAACCTGCCAACCCCCATTTTTGAAATCGACAAAGCGAATCCAAGCAGTTAAATTTAAGACTAAATTACCCCCAATAAAGCTAAAGCTACGCATGAGCTGTATAAACAAATAACGCTTTGAACAATAAAACATCACAAAATGTTGATCATTAAACGTATTTACGAAGCGAAACGGATATAGGGGCAGTAAAAATCTAGAACATATTGTATTGAGACGTTGGCAACGGCGATCTCAGACTTGTTATCTCTTTCTTAGCTCCTTTAAATTCTACATAGGTACTGGAGTTTTAAATTGTATTATTTTTTTTGTAAATTAATAGATTTTTTATATCTATCTACAAAATAAGCGTAAATTGAGGCCGTCGCGACGCAGTTACATAAGCTTGCGAATATGAATGCGAAGGTTGTCGATTCTATTATTTAATTTAAAGATATTCCACTAGAGAAAATGATATAGTGATTTTTTTTCTTAAGAATTCACCGTAAAGTCTGGAACGGAAATATCTACCCTGCTATGTACGTCTTAACATTATTTTAATACACAACAATTACAAAATCTTTTTAACAAAATAAACCAGAAAAAATAATAAAATTATACAAACATAGTTACTTACCTATATATAAATGGCAAACCATTGTGAATCCGTCCCAAGTTCCAAGGCGTCGTGAATTAAAATTGAACAACACAAAAACAATACTCGCGAACGTTATCAAGATCACATAAAAAACACCCTTTGTATTTTAAGTTTCATAAAGAAGTTAGGTGAGTGGTAACAATAAAGGCGTGGGTCGTTTGCATTAAATATTTATTTGCCAAGATAAAAGTGGTGGCGCTTTGGGACAGTTTGTGACTGTAAGCGCGAAGGTTGTCGGTTCCATTCCTACTTGGGGAAAGAATAATTTAATATTTTCACTTCTTCCCTCTGGTAACAAGATAAAGCACGACATTGTGTTGCGCCACTCAACATGTATATCTCGACAAAGCGGCGGAAAGTAGTGTCTAAACATTACCCATCTGTCGATGGACAGCTATCCATTATAAACATATTTTTTATACTAATTAATTAAATATATAATTTCACAAGCTTCTGGCTCAAATAGGAGCCAGAAGCTTGTGAAATTAAACAAATAAACTCTTCAACGATATAATATTTGTCAATATATTATCTAAATATGATTAAATAAAACACTTCCACTGATAACCCAGCAATAAGCATTGTTTATATTATCCAAAAAGTGGCGTGCCATTGGAGAGGCCTATGTCCAGCAGTGAACGAGGACAGGCTGATGATGATGATGATGATGATGACACACAAAACTCTTCAGCCAAAAAAATCTTAAAATATATTTTATGGCTTATTTTCCATTAAAAAGCTTTTCATTATTTATTTTCCATAACAAAACCACATTCTTTTTCTAAAACGCACGAAATCCAAAGCGGAGAACGGAGAGCCAACAAATTTACTTTTTCCTACCAAAACTAAAAAGAAAACATAATAGTTCGACGTTTCTACCCAATTGTTTATACTTGGGTGGGTCATCAATCACTCGGCTTGACTCTTTCAAGCTGCCGACGCAGGCCCCATAAATTATACCTGTTTTTCAACTGTCGGTTAGAGACAAAATTTGTAAGCGACAGTATTAATTAATTACGCACAGTGTTTATCATTCGAATTTTTAAATTTATAGCCTTTGTTAGTCGTTTTGATGGCGGTAATTACATGTTTGTTTACTAATTTATTATTTTTTTGGGGGGGATTCGAGTGGAAACGCGACGTGGTTTCGGACTGGCTGGCGTAAGAGATTTTTTTTGGGATTGGGGTGGAATGTTTTTATGGTTTTAATTTTAAAAAGAGCAGCTTCTTGCCGGCTGTTCTTAGCAGGACTGCCTTCCAAGTCCTACCAAGTTTAGATTCTGATTTTAATTTTATGAATATATTGTAAATAGTATTTATACTTTTAATTGAATAAAAGTTTCTGAAATAGCTTTATCAAAATATTGATTACATATTTTATTCTATATCCTGCCCATAACAGGAGGAACAGGGCGACCCAAAAACAATAATTTGGATATAGTTGTCAACACAGTCACCTACCTTTTTACTTACTTAATTATAAATTATATGTTTTAACACATAGAGGGTAGGCAGAGGGTACCTCGGAACCTTGTGATAACCCATTCCCTTTAAATCACTTCCATTCCCCGCTTTCTGCCAAATTTTTGAGGCAATATTTATTGAGTGATGAAACACAACGCCGCAAAAATAAAAAAAAGTACTATATAAATAATACGTATCCACTAGATAAAAATTTCCCCGGCAAATATCAACTACGCCACAACGGCCTTATATTATAAAATACAATGTTCAATAAAAGCAACATTTTCTTAATTATAATACAAGCAACTTCAATTAAAATTAAAAAAATGTACAAGTAATTTTTTTTTAACCAATTACCTCGAATAAAAGCCGTTCGAGTATAAATTGACATTTCATTAACGTCTACATGTCAGCTACAGTATAATGAGAAAATAATTACTATTAAATAATTTTGGTAAAATTGAGGCCATCGTAGCGCAGTGGTACAACGCCTGAATGTAAACGTTCCAATTTGATCATCACTTGATTTCAACGCCTGGGCATAACAGGACGCGGCGTTAAGATCCGCCATTCAATACACAATGCTTCGAATTAAGGCAGGGGGCGAAGCACTGTCTTAATACTTAGTTCTCTCTGCTGACCGCTACCGCTGTATGTGAGATCTATATCTCTTGCACAACAAGCACAGTCTAAGTATACATATATTACAATGGCTACAATAATATTTTAAAGAACAATTTATATACAGTTTCTCTTACAAAACTTAGCAGCTGATTTACTGTACGTATCCGTAGGCGATCCCGTGGGAGTAACGCACTGCACTTAGAAAGCTTGTTGCCTGACAAAGATGTATTTCTTAATTATTTTAAGTTATACGAGCTTTAGTTAAACATAAATAGTGTATTATTATATTAAAATTGTAACTTTTAAAAGGTAATTGTTAATTTTCCTGGCGGTTCTTCTCAGCAGAACTGCCACTACTACTGACGTCTTTCTTAATAAGCCATCGCTAATTAATAAATAATATTTTGATCGCGACAAATTTGCTTTTGATTCTGGTAACGAAGTAAAACGCGGCGTTGAGTTCCACCATTTAACACCCAATGCCCTCATATCTTGACGGGAACGGAGTGTCTTAACGCTGCTTTAAGTTCCCTTTGCCTACTCTACTGTGTGCGGGATACAGTAACAAGCTTAATATATGTAAGGATAGCTTTTGATTGCTTGTATTATTAATATTTTCATATAGTGAATTCTAACTCGCATCAAAATTTATAATTCATCTTGCATTCTATAAAAATATTTTAACTTTTAACCGGTTTTATGATATCAAAATTTTATGTCGCTTTTTCAATATCGGTGTTAAACGTTATAGTCGATAAAGTGCATTTACACGTCAAATTGTAATATGAAACTCGATGCGCAAATATGACTCGATCAAATTAAGAAAATATAAGAGCTCCATAAAATATTTAAAGATATAATAAAGTGTTCATTTGTTTTATATTTTTGTTTTATTTAGGGTCCGGTATTTCTTATATAATGTCCGAGGGTCTGTCAAAGTGTCTGTCCATTTGTGTGTCAGTCAGTCTGTCAAGACCAATTTTGTCAAGAAGAATCAAGCTGAAATTAATATCAAATACGCAGATCTACTACTTTTTTCGTAAATCATAATATCATTTCTTCAGTTAGCGCAATCAAAAGTTTCGTTATTATATAAAATCGCAGCGTAAATAAAACCTCAAATATTTATAAATACCTATGTAGGTACATATATTAACCTACATCGCATATGAAATTTGGCAAGAAGTGGCTTGTATTAAGGCACTCCGTTCCCCACTTGATGCCTATATAAAATAAATTTATCCCGAATAAAATTATATTATTTTTGTGTGCAAAGAAAAACAAGTAGTTAGTTCACTCTGGTTACTTCAATAAAAGCGGTATATACCTCTTGTTTTTAAAACTCTGAATTTATATAAAAATATATATTCTTGAAGGTTATACACAAGCAATTATAATTTAAAAACAAGTAAAAAACGTCAAATCGTCGTCGATTCGTATTGAAAACAACTTTTCGGGTATTTTTACGATCAAATAATTGTGAATCGGCAGTTCCGTTACTATATTAAAATTCGATAACATTTTAATAGCGCAGGTATGGTGTAGTATAAAATAATAATAATACGACAAAAAAGATTGTCAAAAAGTCCGTCGTGGCACAGTGGCAAAAGTTTGACATCAAGCCCGCTTGTGGGTTCGACTTCTACTCGGGGGAATGAATTATTATTGTATTTACGTCGACAACAAACTGAAAACGAAAACTGACAAAAGATATCGCGGCGTGAAACTCGATTACTTAACAGCCAATGTCTTGAAAATTCGGCGGAAAATGTCCACATTTTCACGGTGTATCTTAACACTGGCTTACTCTGCTATACAAGAAAAGGCAAACAAATTTACAAACAAATTGGAAATGCAAAATGAGTCATTTAACGATCGAAACGAAATCCCAAATACGCGAGGCAATAAAGTTTGGAAAGATCGTATAGCACTCGTTGAGGCGATAACTTATGTATTTTTATTTATTTATACCCTCGCTTTGTAAGATGTCAGTTATAATGAATATATTACCGGTAGCATCGGTATACTTGAAAATGTAATTATTTAAAGCCACCATCGGTCAGGTTCTGATGAACAGCCTGATAACAATCGCCCATTCACGCATTCTCCATCCACATCCATTACTGTTTCATATCCAATAACAACTTTTGCTTTACAAGACTCGACAGAAATAACTTAAAAAAACTAATTTGAACTCTAACTTTATTAGGCTTTAGAGTTGATTTTTGAACATCAAGCTGCTAACTGCGGGAGTGCTAACTCTTTCATCTATCATAATCGTTCATGCTGAAAACAATCAAGATTGATATTTCTGCTGTACAATTTTGGGCTTTATACTTAATATAAATAGAGTAAAAAATTGTATATTAGTGGTTCGCTTTGTCGGTGGATATCTAACCACTACGGAGGCGCATGTAGGCGGCGTAACGAAGGGACCCACGGAAAATGACTAACGACATCTGCCTACCGCCTGTCAAATAACGGACAGATAATAAATGACCCCGATTGTTTATCATCAAATATATCATATATCATTATCGTGTTCTCAGCGAGCGCTTTGGGGAGCTGCGACTTGGTGCCGTGATTAATACTGTTTAGTTCATTTTGAACTTGTAATATAAATATGGGGGGTAATTTTGAATGTCATCGGTGGATTGGTATGGTTAGTGTTGTTGTGGTTTTTGTCTTATTACCTATTTATTATGGATTCGATACATCTGTGGGAATGATTATATTTAAAGTTTCATCTTTTTGAACTTCTCTCGCTTTGGAGAAGACAAAACACGGTGTTTAATGCTGAACGTGCAATGTCTTGAAAATTGAGTGAAAAATGAAGAGCGGAGTGTCTTAACACTAGGTCACCTCTGCCTACCCTGCCGTACTAAGGATACAGCGTGATGCTAAAAAAATAAACTAACAAGAAAATAAAGAGAATATTTATTCACAAAGAAGAATTATTCCACTCCAAACACTGGAATAATAATTGCATAATATACCCAAGCTCGACTACATTTTAAATTACAAACTATGCAAGTTCCCCGACAGAAACTAAAAGTCATGTTTCATACTTTACGTACAAGGATGCAAAGACTTTGAATATAAATCTCGTCTCGTCTTCTGTCATATAAGTCACACACGACAGGTCCATGTTTACCAACTTACTTTACAAACTTAACTGGCAAATTTAGATTTTCAATTTTAAGCCTTGTTGTACTTAATTTTAAAGATCAAGGGTCCTGTAAAGATAGTTTGGCCTGGCAAATGACAATAGACTTCGCTGTAGATGTCAGTTGTATGTCCATTTTGAAGGGACTAATTTAGAAAATGAGTTGCGTTGGTAGAGGAATATTGGGATTATCATTAACTAATTTTTGTCAACGTGACAGTAACGGATTCGATTGTCACTCGAGGGAATGAAATATTTAATATTTTCATTTTTCTCTTTCTCGTAACGAGACAAAGTGCGGCGTTGAGTTCTACTATAATTCAGCAAAATATAATAATTATTAACTCCACAGAACGCTACGTGCGATATTACCATCTGTAAATGTTAGGCAAGGAGAGAGTGATGAATAACTTCCCTCTATCTTCCCCACAAATTGCGGATGCATCATAAATTATTTAGGAAGACTGTCTGTGTCTGTTTGCTAGACAAATAAAGTGATAAATTATTTTACTTTGCAACTTTTCCACGAATCTGAATGGGTCATATTTTATTGACGTTTAACGTAATAATATGGATTATAAATAGAATTAGATATATTTTAGAATTCGGTGTTAAATACCGCCACTAGACACATAATCTTTTGAATTTATTGAAAAGTGGAAAAATAAGTGTCTTGACCACAAAACTAAGTATTAAAACTCTCCGCCCACTCATCTGCCTACCTCACTATCTCTACCTATTCTGCCTACCCGGGATACAGCGTGAAACAGCAAAAAAAAAACAAAAGGATTTTTCATTATTGTACAATATCTTTTGTTGTCATTAACTTAAGCTTTGTCAGTTTATTATAGCGAGCTTTCAAACATCTTTAACACGGGAATGAGGAATAGGAGGAGGGAGGTACGAAATCATTTTTCAGGGCCACAATGTAACGACAAAATCAGTGTTTGTGAAAATTTTACTTTAGAATATTAAGGGTTTAAGTGAAAAGCTTTTTGATGCAAAAATATATTTTTATGATGTAAATAAAAGATACCTAGTTATAAATTATTCCGTAGTTTGCATTGGAGTAACTGCTGCGAACTAAAAAGTATATTTCAAACACGTAAAATACTATTAAAGTCAATCCAGATGATTTTGTGATAATTTTTGTTTGTATTCTGGCAACGTATATCTCCAGATACAAATGTTTTACAAACTTAGAAAGTAGAAATTTGTCATGTAAAGTAATTTAGATCTTGTTGAGAAGAGCAGCAATATTAAATTACGCGTAGCGTAGAGTAGGGAGTGCAGAAAAGAATAGAGCATATTAAAAGTGGATTTGTTTTTTATTTTTCTTGGTCTTGTTTTTTATTTTTGCCCTGATGTAAATTCTTCATTTTAAATTAAGTCCTCTAAGAAAAATTGTGGGCGATAGCTCGTAGTATAAAAATACAAACACTACAATGCGTTACAAAAATCCTTGTCAAATAATAAGTTTTAGTGCAAAATAAATAAACACTCTGTCTTGTACCACACGCTTAATTTCCAGAGCGGCACAGTAAGCTTGATAAATGAGTGTCGGAATTTGAAAGGGGCACAATGGAGACCTGACCTGAGATCGTTCATCAAAAAACATCTATCGCGTCGAGGTTGGAACGAATAAGCAACTAAAGACCTATCAATGAGATGCCGTTTGATTAAAAACATTGTAATTCTTTTAATACAAGAGTATTGTATCTAACAAAGAATCTATTGTAGCCTTAATGATAATGTGCATCTTTTTTTTAAGTTTTCACGCTGTATCCCGCACATATCACTCTGCTATAAGCAGAGGGAACCTAGGATCATACTGTCAAGACATTCCATTCCGATTAAGACACTTCCATTTCCTATTTTCGTGGGCGAAGAAATGAAAACATTAAATATTTCATTCCGCCGACTGGGAATCAAACCCAAAACTGTCGCATTTCTCGATAAGCCGGCGCCTCTAGCAACATAACCTTTAAAAATAAACAAACAACAACCAACTAAGACTTGATACGCGCACGCGTTATGACAAATGGTCGATCAATGTCAGTTTCTAATAGGATTATGCCCCCTAATGCCCCCGGGGCCTTCTGTACGTGACAATGAAATTTTCTTATAAGAATGATGAAGATTTAAATTCAATTTGACGTTCGATTAGGAGTTCGTAGAAGTAAATATTAGTGTATTGTGGATTAGGTACTTTGTTATTTTGTTTTCTTTTTATAAGATGTGAGAGGTAATAAGCAGTTGTCGTCGTCCGCAACGTGCTTATCTTGGACTTTAATATTAAATTTAAAGAGAAAAAATCTTCACTTACCATTTTCAAATGTAAAATGGCAATGGGTCTTTTCCTATTCCCGTTGGAATGTCGAGAAATCCTTTCTTAGTGCTCCCGTAGACTCTCTGTACATGCCAAATGTCAACTTTTTAATTCCAGTAATTTTGTTTGTGTTGTCTGTCAGTCAAACATTTTCAAACATTTGTATGTATACCGTCCAACGTTGCCTCTAACCTACTCAATATCCTTAATACTCTCAACAATGGCGCCGTTGTCCATTCTGCAGTGGAATAGTGGTAGTATTCGTGCTACAAAGCATGAATTACTTCATATTATTTCTCTGCACAAACCTGCCATTGTTGCCCTCTCGGAAACATGGTTGGTCCCTGGTTCCCGTTTTAGGGTGCCAGGGTTCTCCTGTTTAAGGGAGGACAGAAATGATGGGTATGGAGGCAGTGCTATCCTTATCCAGCACTCCTCACCCTACTCCCTAATTCCTCTCCCCCCTCATAGCCAACAGATTAATGCTGTTGCCGTGAGGGCTTTCAATATCTCCTTCCTATCAGTCTATATTCCTCATCCCTCTTCCTCTCTTTTCCTTGAGCTTAAGTCTGTTATCTCTTCGCTTCCTAGTCCTGTGCTAGTCCTGGGAGATTTTAACACTCATCACACTTTGTGGGGGTGTTATTACTGTGACGGAGTTTCTCCTTCGTTGGTAGACATGATTGATGATGTATCTCTATGCATTCTCAATGATGGCTCACCGACTCGTAGGGTTCTTCCTAACCAGAATCCAAGGACTGCTATTGACCTTTCCCTATCGTCCCCCTCTCTTGCCTCCCAGCTATCATGGTCTGTTCTTCCTTCCACCCATGGTAGTGACCACTTCCCTATTCTACTTTCCTTGTACCATAGACTTCCTCTTGCTCCCATCCCTAATGCTCTGCCTAAATATAACCTTAAAAGAGCTAACTGGAATAAGTATGCTAACTCTGTGGATTGCATGCTTGACAATCTTCCTGAGTCTAGTAATTTTGAGAATATCATTCTTTGCTATGATCGGTTTATCTCTGCCATTGTATCTGCAGCTGACTCTCATATTCCAAAAAAACACTCCATTCAGAATTGGATGCATTTCAATCCCTGGTGGGATCAGGAATGCTCTGATTCTGTCCTTCGGCGAACATCTGCTGAGGAGTCGTACACAGTCTGTATGACTATGGAGAATTATATTGAGTATGCACGTAACGATGCGAAGTTTAGAAGAATGATTGGGAAAAAGAAGAAACTTGGATGGGTCAATTTTTGTGAATCCCTTGATCCCCGTTCTCCTCCTTCCCTTGTGTGGACTAATGTTAAGAGATTTCGTCGTTCTCTTAACAATGCTCCCAGTCCCAATTCCAATAATCCCTCTTTGTGGCTTAATGATTTTGCTAACAAACTGGCTCCTCCTTTTGTTCCATCCCATGATTTAATTATATCCCCTCTGATTGAATCTTCGGATGAAATGGATGCTTGTTTTTCATTTGAGGAACTCAATAATGTCTTAACGGATTTGAGAGACACTAGCCCAGGCGAGGATTGTGTTTCTTACTCTTTTATTGCTAGACTAAATGAGAAGTCTAAGCTACATTTTTTAAATTTGATTAACAACATCTTTCAATCAGGTAACATTCCCGAATCCTGGAAATCCCAAATTGTTATTCCCATCCTAAAACCTGGAAAATGTCCCTCTGACCCTAATTCATACAGACCCATTGCCCTAGCATCTGCTTTAACAAAAATTATGGAACGGCTTTTAAAAAATCGTTTGGAGTGGACAGTGGAAAGCAGAAATATCTTAGCACCCTCTCAATTTGGCTTCAGAAAGGGGTTAAGTACTACAGATAGTCTCAGTGTTTTTACTACAGACATTCGACGAGCATATGCCAAAGGAGAGTATTTGGTTGGTGTTTTTCTAGATGTTGCGTCTGCATATGACAATGTTCTTCTTCCGGTACTCAGACAAAAATTGCATCAGCTGAGTATTCCGCCAAGGATGACTCATTTCATATGTAATCTGCTGACCGGTAGATCAATATCTGTAAAGCATCCACTTCTTACTATACCTCCCAGACTTGTCTGGCAAGGTTTGCCTCAAGGTTCAGCTCTCAGTCCTCTGCTGTATAATGTATACACCCATGACCTCGAATTGTCTGTCAATAGTTTTTGTAACATTCTTCAGTATGCTGATGACATCGTCCTTTACTACAGCTCAAAATCTGTGGAGGACATAACTTATCGTTTAAATACTGCTTTGCACTATCTAAACCAGTATCAAACTCTCCAATCATGGCTTGGCACTATCAGTAGCAAAGTGCCGGGCGGTAGTGTTTACCAAAAAGAGAGTAACTCCTGATTTCCAAATAGTTTGCGGTAATAATACTATTCAATTAGCAGAAAATGTTAAATTCTTAGGCATGGTTCTTGATAAAAGACTGAACGGTATTGCTCATGCTGATCATATCAGTAAAAAATGTGAAAGCGGCATCAATGCTTTGAGAGCGGTGTCTGGTGTGTGGTGGGGTGCACATCCATATACTCTTAAACTACTGTACAATGCCATAATCCGTAGTCACATTGACTATGGATTATTTGTTTTAGACCCCTTTAACAAAGTTGCTACTGAGAAACTCAATAAAATTCAATACAAATGCCTAAGAATTATTATAGGTGCAATGAAGTCGTCCCCCACCAACGCACTGCAGGTGGAATGTGTAGATCCGCCTTTTCCTATCCGTCGACAATTCCTATCTGATCGGTTTGTTGGTAAAATGTTACAGCTTTCTTCCCATCCCCTATGGTCTAAGCTATCTGATTTAGCGGACCTCATCCCTCGAGGCAGGCCTCTCCCTTACTTGCTCAATAGTTTCCTTAAATTTACCTCTCTTCCTCATCCCTTGTCATCTTTTCCATCTAATCCTTTATTCCGCACGCCTTATAAGGCTCTAGTACACCATCCTACTGTCATCACTAATCTTGGCCTAATCAAGGGAGATGTTGACACCAACACAAAATTTCAAGCCATAGTAAATGAAAATTTTTCAAACCATGTCCTCATCTTTACAGATGCATCAAAGCTTTCTAAGGAAAGCTGTGTTGGTGCAGCATGCTGGATACCAAAATTCAAAATTATATTACAATTTAAATGTCCTCCCGAATCATCTGTGTTTACTGGTGAGGCTGTTGCTTTGTTAGAAGCAATCCGGTTCACACTCTCCCTTGACTTTAAACTGACTGTCATATGTACCGACTCATTAAGGGAAATCCATTTTGTAGTAAATTAAGGTCTTCAATTATTTTAAGGATTCGTGAAGAACTGTACTCATGTTATCTAAAGGGATTGGATGTTACTTTGGCATGGATTCCAGGGCATTCTGGAATCAGTGGGAACGAATCTGCAGACTCTTGCGCAAAATTAGCCATCCAGTGTGGAAATTTAGATAACTTTTTTATTTCGGCCCAGGATCTGTTGTCACTTGCATTAACTCATTTGGATGTGTCTTGGTCTGAGTTCTGGGAATTATCAAAATCTCAGAAAGGTAAATTTTATGCTACTATCCAACCCAATATCCCAAGGCGACCTTGGTTCTTTTCTCAAAAATTTGCTAAACGGAGGATTATATCAACTATTTGTCGATTGCGTCTTGGGCATGCAAGTACACCTGTGCACCTAGCTAAGATCAGGGTCAGGGACCACTCACTGTGTGAGTGTGGCCTGGATGAAGGTTCCCCTTCCCACATCCTTTTCACATGTCCCAAGTTAATTCGTCCCTTGTATGATGTCCTTCCTTATATAGTTCCCCGCCCCCTTAATGTTCAATGTTTGTTAATGTTTGTATTTTCTCCTTTGTGTAAGTTTTTATGTAAATATATTAAATATAATAATATTAAAGTATAAGCTAACAATTTTGTAAAATATTACTTAGTACTAACCCTTTATTATGTATATATTGTTATATTTGTATATATATAATATCTATTCTTTTTACTTATAGGTGAAGGCAGTATATTAGCTGGATCTCTTTTTAACGTGCATTCTCCTATTGCGTTATATTATCTGTTTTACCGTACATTCTCCTTTGTGTGTTTTCCATTCAACGTGACACTGGCGAAGTGATTAGTGCTGAATTGGCACGCTCGGAACGCCATAAATAAAGAGCAACAACAACAACAACAACATTTGTATGTAAAATTCCTTTGGGCGCATTGTTTGAGACATTCTGTGTTGAGTAACGGAACTCGACGCTGCGCTTTGTTTTGTTACCAGATCAACGAAATAAAAATTATTCACTCCACATATTGAAAATTGAACCCAAAACCGTCATATTTACAGTGAGAAGCTGGTACACGCTAGGACGACTGAGCTAAATAAAGATTTATTATATTTTAAGCCATTCCAGACATAGCTAATGATTTTATAGCAAAATTAATATATTTATCATCCCAACGATTCTTAGAACGTAGCAGGATGCGGAACGTAAAGGAGCGCCGGATACGGAAATTACTTCATCGACAAATTTATGCTGTTGTAAAGGAGAATTTATTTGAAAGGAGCTATGTGTGAAGTCTCAGAGGTGCAGATTAAAGAGAAATAGAGATTTTTTATAATTTCAGGGTTTTTTTGTGGATGTTACTTTATTTAAATTAGATAGTGATGTTGCAACAGTTGCTTATAGAAACCAGAATGTTATCTGTATTTTAATATATATATATAGTGAAATTGGAGAGGGCGTTAACAGGGTTGGAAAAAAGAAATTACAGGAATATCTAAAAAAAACTTATTATTAAATTCAGCTACATTCAATCTTTCCCCAAAATCATGCGTGTGTCACAAACCGATGACACCGTCTAATAATTCATAGCAAGAGATCTTTATGTTATGGGTACTGAAAAATTTATGTTCCGGAAAAATGACATCAAAGAAACGTAATGTTTGTGAAATGATCGTAAATCAACGATGTAACTCATTTTCCGAACAGCGCGGCTTTTCAAAGGGGAGGATGTTTGTGCGCCGTAATAAGTTGTGAATATAATAACGGCCTTCAATTTTACGGTCATCTTCAATGGAAAACGATCTCAAAATTTACAATTCAACACTCATTACACCAAAAAACAAAAAAATATTGTATTAAAGTCCCAATAAAGGTAATTGCTGTATGGTTAATAATATTTAAGCCATCGTTGTGCAGTAGCACAGCGTGTGACTGTTAACGCGAAGGTTGTGTATTCGATTCCCAGTCGGATAGGGAACTATTTTCATTTTTTATCTGTGATAAGAAGGCAGCGCCGCATTGAATTCTGCTTTTCACTTATCTCGAAAATTGGGAGGAGTGTGGGTAATGGAATATTTTAATACCAGAATCACTCCGCCTACCCTCCTCCATACGAGATGGCGAAGCTAAAAAAAATACAATTAATATCAGACAAATATACATAAACTAGCTAGTATAAGCATGATTATATTCTGCACCTACAGAGGTACTTTTATGTAAAACAGTCATATAAAACCTATCATTAAGCATAATTTGCCGTCGATTCGCCGTACGTACGTAATTAGGGGTCGCAAGCAACGTTATTTGTTCACGAAGTGCTTTCATCAAAAAGTAATTTCAAATAACAATTCTTAAGGAACTTGCCTTGTAATAATTTGTTTATAATATCTTTGAACTTTTTTGTTTTATTCATATAGATTAAGATAATACTTTCGTGATTTTTGTACCTACTTGTAAAATGTAAAGAAACGAAATATTTTCAAGAATTCGTCAAATACTTGGTATTTGGCACAGCGAATTTGCTTCTGATTGTACTAATAATCTACCATATTTAAAATTACCCAGTGTGATCAGTCGATTTCGAGGTTGACCCTTGTTCGGCCGCGACACAGTGGCACGGCATCCGCATCATCATCATGAGCATCGGTATCGGTAGAACAGCTTTCATTTTCTTGCTTGCGACGCAACGGCGTTGAGTTCTTACATACTCTGCTAACCCGACCAAGACATTCTTCACAATTTTTAGATTGTCAACGGGAGGTACAGGCACCTATGGTATTATTTCGTATGAAATGAATTCAATAATGAAGTTTCATAATTGTAGGTCCGCGGAACGTACCTCTGTGTAGATCTTAAAGAGCGCCATGGAGATACAACACATTATAATATTTTTAAAAAGCAGGAAACAGGAAACTAACTATTGGGCTCGTTACAAAAAATGCATAAATTTTCAAATGTTTCAACCGCTTCAAACTTATACCAAAAGCCTAAGCCTATTTGGCTAACATTGTACGACATGTCAATAAATCAGTTAAGTTCTACTTTACTGTACACATAGCAGGCTAGGAGAAGAAACCTAGGTACCTGGTATAAACACATCTCCGTTTCCATTAAGACACTTCCGTTCTCCACTCTCCGCCACATTCCACAATTGGTTCACAACAACTTCTTGAGTGGCGGAACTCGATTTGCCTCGTCACAAGAGCGAGAAATTAAAAATATTAAATATTTCATTTCCCTGAATGGGAATCGAATCTACAACCGTCGAGCTTACAGTTACACCAGTGTGTTCCTGGGCCTCAAAGTTAAATTCTGAACACGATTTTATTACATTATTATATATCTGAGTGTCACCGAGCGCCATAACTCACTTGTAATCTATTCAACACCGTTCTGCATTGAAACTATTAAATATATTAGATACAAACATAGAGTAAGTGTTTGTATGTAAAGTGTTATGTAATATAGCTTCACGGTTTTTCCCGCACAGCAGCCTAGTGTCAAAACACTCTGTTTTGAAGTTTGCGAACGAATTCGAGACATTACATTTCGAAACATTCATTATAATTCAAACCAACGATCCTCATCTATTAAACTCAACATGCCCATAGTAACCTATAGTGTTATAAAGCTGCAGAATGTGTATGGTAGAACGCGCTATTTGAAAGCTTCTCCAAGGTCTGAGATCAATCTTGAGATGCCGTTTTAATTCATAAATTATGTATCTATGCATAAAAATGGCATCTCAAGAGCTATCTCAGACTTGAGAACGATTTACAATACCGGCCTTAGTTATTTCCATTTGAACGGATGAATCCGCAATAAAAAAGCTAGCAGAGTATAATATAACATTCTGTTCACAGTTTATCTGTATCTGTTTTATTGAGACCTTTATTATTAAGTATAAACAGGGCCATTACTTGGATTTATCGCCTCGCTCCGTGTCCGAAGGTTAGTAATTACACGCATGTATCATTCCTCATACTTGAAAGTTTGCAATTCGATTTAATATAGCATTGGATAAGTATGAAAAGTTGTAAATATTTTATAATTGGTGACATCGTGTCGCAGTGGTGCAGTGTCTGAGTGTATTGTGTGTAATGGAGGTTGCGGGTTTGATACCCGCCCAGGGCAATTATTATAGGTATTACAAAATAGATTATTTAACACTCGTTATATCGACTTTATTCTGATTATTTCAAATTTGATTTATTCTAATTTTGTCAATTGTATTTTCTTCTATGACGGTTATGTTTTTTTTTAATAAGACAGGAGGAAAATAGTGATAGATGACTCTATTAAAGATGTAAATCTCACATCACTTTTTAGTTAAACAAATAAACAAAAGAGTTGAGAAATTGAACAAAAAATAAATAAAAGCAAAAATAAGTAAACTTCTAACAAATGTTAGTAATTGAACTCCACTATTTAATTTCGAACATTTGCTAGAAACATTGCGAGTTACGCATGTAGCTTAACGCTGCAGTTAATCTAAATAAAACTGAGAAATGCCTAGTTTCAAACCGACAACTATAATTACACAGATTCAAGCAATACAAGTCCCAATAAATATGATAATTAAAATCCAAGTGTCAACCTTGACGACGTCAATCAGATAAGTTGAAGGCGGAAACGTCGATAATGTCATAATGTGAGCGCTAATTACTCGCTGTGTAGCATTAAAATATTACCAACACGAATTAAACGTTAATCGCTGTCGTTAAATATATAAGATACGTTTCCTTTGAAACGTACTGTGTTAGTGTAAGAGGATTCCTTAACCCTGCCAATCTCCTTAGATTCGAACAGATTTCGAACACGGTAACTGGTAGAAATGGGTACTCCGAATATCTAGGTACTAAAACCTCACGGTCCACGTACATTACAATCTTCTGTGGACCGCGGCGGAGGCAGCCTGCAAGCTGCAAGGCTAGCTTCGCCAATCTAACCACTCTCCCACTCACTTAGTGGAACGCGTATCTACGCTTTTATGGTGGATAATCGAGTTTGAAGAAAAAAAGTTACAAGAATTAATTGACTGCAGTGAAGACTGTGACCGGAAAGGAGAAGTCTTTCCCTAAAGGAAGGAAGGAGAAGTCTTTCCCTTCTTTTGGCGTTGAGGGTTCTCTATCTTTTTATATTGCCAATTATCTAGACGCAAAAAAAATTGAGTAATAAAAAATATCAAAACGCTACAATTGTAACCGTACCTCGTTGATTTATATGGCAGTATAGCCCTCGTTTATTCGCTTGCGACAGACGTCTTGTACATTACAGACATCAAATTATCTCAAAATGGCCGCCATATACAAGTTTATTTCGCAATTTACCTTTAATTTTTTATTATTATATAATAATCATTATCTTTTACTAAGTTAGGCAGGAAGTAATTCTATCTTTCACTTTCCACACAATTTCATAAAAAGGATGAAGTGGAAAGGAATCTGATTATACAGATTATTAATGGATAAGGAAGAAATATATATCTTAATCCCTACTTAGTGAGATAATAATTTAAAAAATGTTAAATATAAAAAATCACGTAAGGCCATCCGGGCGCAAGGACACAAGCGTGCGACTGTAAATGCGACAATTGTGGATTCGCTTCCACTCAAGGAAATAATATATTTCAGAACAGAAGTATCTTAACACTAAGTTCCCAGGTTCCCTCCGCATATGCTGGTTTACGCGGGATACAGCATGAAACAAAAAAAAACTATTCAGACTTTTGCCCACCAGTCAATAAGAAATTCTTTTATAGATATACTAGTAAAGGAATAAAAAGCATCATAATCTATTCTTATAGAATTATGTTCCAGAACAAATTTAATACAACTTTTTTTAAATTGTTGTAACGGTGGTCGTTAGTAGTTAGCATGTATAGATGTAATAAAAACAATTGACTTTAATTTCCAAGTAACTCCATATATTGTAGAGCCGTTAAGTATATTGTTATTGTTGCATTAAACTTTATGTTTTCAACTTAAGCCACAGCTTACTTTTTCTTCGTATTTAGTATGTAAGGTAGTCAAGTGATAAGACAACCCATTCTTCACTTTTTGCCCAAATTACAGACACCACATCTTAATCGGTCAAATTTAACACCGCATTAAATTATAAGAATTCCTTACGTGGCGCAGGCTCAACTGGTTGTGGGTTCGATACCCACTCTAGGAGATAAAATATTAATTTAAATTTATATTTCCATTTTTTCGCTCTAGTAACGAAGCAAAGAGCGGCGTTGAGTTCTGCCACTCACCACGATAGAGCGCGAGGCTGATTTATTTTTTTTGTTTATTTATTAAACTATAATTTATATGAATAAACAAAATAAACAGCATGGCTGATAAATAATATATACTTCATACTAATTTCTAAAACACTAAGCGTGAACTAAAGATAGAAAGTGGAGAAAATATTCACTAAACTTACTAATTTCTTTAGCAAGTTACGTAGAAATAAAACAATTCATGGATTGCGTGTGATTAGCATGCACTGAGCGTCGAAGCTAGTTGAGAATATTACAAGGCGACACGGTGTGAGTTTCTACCACCCAACTCGACAATCATTTGCACACTATAAACTAAAAAAATAACGAAATAAATTGTATCTTATTTTGTATTATATTATGTTTCATTCAGTTGAAAAATCAAAACAGTACCTACATAGTAATTTTAATATTATAACTATTATATGAATAGTTTTACACTGACTAGGAGATCTACTCATAATCAAAATCTTTCACGAAAATATTATATACTGTAGGTATATAATATTTTCGTTGGGCGAAGGATTAAGTTCTATTCCCACCCAGCAGAATACCTTATTTCTTCATCTTCTTCGCCACTCAACTATGAGAGACAATATAACAAATATGAGATATTGAAGATGGAGATGTGAATGACTTGGAGAAGTTATTTAATTACTTCTTATAATAATGACTATATAATATTATTGTGGGGTATAATTGCATCATTTCTATTACTAAAAATTGACTTACATCGACGCTTAAAACCCATATGCAACAAAATATGGTTTATATAACAATAACAATATAAGTATGTACACTAATAAAAAAAACACAATTTTACAATCTAATAAAGAACTTAATGTTCATACTGCGTCAATTATCTAAGCTATGTACGTGAGTGTTACATTGTATTGAAATGACTATGGCGTGCGTTCTAAATCATCGTGTTGTTTATAATGTTTGATTATTATTTATGTATGTTTAGTTACATTATGAGGTGCATATTATATTGTAATCACTATCTCTGATTCCATCCATCCATCCATCAGCCTTTCAACGTCCACTGTTGGCCATAGGCCTCCCCTAATTCTCGCCACTCCGTCCGGTCCTGCGCCCTTTGAATCCAGCGGATTCCCGCTGTCTCTGTCTGTCTGTCTCTATCTCTGATTATAATCTTAAAAATGTTGCTTTTGCTTAATAGGTTCCTTTTTAGGATTCCGTACTTTTTAAGGAATAAAAAAAATCTTATTGTCTACTTTATTATCCATATGTCTGTCTGTGAAGAGCTTTTATCTCAGAAATGCTTGGAGATATTGAGTTGAAATTCAAACTATATACTTACTCAGATTTATGGTCCTATGGTTTCCTAAAAAAAACGTATTTCTACATTTACTATAAAGGAATATGGCCGTTTATATCGCAAAAAACGCGCGTTTTTCGACACTAAAGCGAAATTAAAAATTAATAGGTTATTTCCGGTTGACCTAGAATTATGTTCTTATTATAACTAGTATCTACAGGTAGTATTAGTTTAGAAAAAACCTGAATTTGTGGTTAAATCCTAAGAATAATTGCCCTCAAAAGGGGCAAAATATTCTACCAAAGCCGCTACTTTAAGTGACGTATCAGATATGTAACAAATTTTATTTTAGCAATACACTTTAAACATAATTATAGACATTTTATCGCAATAAGATACTAGATAATTGTAAGTGAAAATCGCTTTAACCTGCCACACGACTACCCTCCTTACTTATACACCTCGAAATACGTTATAAATTACTGAAAAAACTTCAAATAAAAATCGACTCTACCTTTAGAGCACAAAGCTCAATATTGTCTCAACAAAAGGCTTATACAAGTTGTTTATTTTTAGTTCTTCCCTATAATCTACGACTTAGAGATATATTAATTATAGTGTACTGTTATCGTGAAATAAATTTTTAATTGAGCCCTTCGTGCCTTTATCTCAGTTTTACCTTGACAAATGTGTTGGTACAGACGGACATCTGTATATAGCTACCTGAACTCACGCTAATAACGCGTGTACTTTATTTATTGCCCTTTCATAGATAGTGGATTCGAATTTAGTGTTTTATTTTATGGTTGGAAGCTATTTGGTGATAAGTGGATTGAAATATTATGAGAAGTATTTTTTTTATAGGATCTGTTACTTTTTTTAATATTTAGTGTAGCATCACTTTATTGTTTCTTATTTTTTACTTTTATTGATTACTAATTTAAGAGAAAATATGGAATACTGTTTTTGACTATCACTCGATGTAAGTTCGAATACAAATTGGGGAATTATAAGCTTCACACCCCTAACTAGGAATCGAACCCACTTCCGTAGCATTTACAATCAAAAGCTGCGCCTTTCAAAGTTTCTCAACATATATTTTATAAATAATATATTAAATCGATACCACTTCACCAATAATATGCATACGAATATAAAAGCCTCATGATAATTCAATGAACTTAAAGGCTTTCGCAGTCGTTTCTATGGAACGGCGACGATAAAACTCGACATTTATATACAAGTGCTAACAAAATATGCCAACGTTATAATTAAACCAATGCGATACATATTTTATTGTCCTGACATTCAAAATTTATGATAATTTATAAACTGTTCAATATTAAATTGGACGATAAAGACTTAAAGTTATAATTTAGAGTCTGTGTATGATTATTAAATGATCGAGTTCTGTTTAATATAGTGTCTGGTGTGTGGAATAAATATTAAATAAATATAATTTTGTTTGTATACAATGTAATATTGAATGGCGGAACTTAACGCTGCTACTTGCCTTACGTAACTACAGAACTTGCAATATGTTGTTTCAATAACAATTATGAATTGTTATTGAAACAACATATTGCAACATTACGTGTTGCTCGCTGATCAATGCTGCGTTTTGTTGTGAAATAATAAAATGTATTATTTCCGTGGCAGACAGTAACCCAATGCCTCAGTTACTTTTCCACTCAATTTCTACAATTCTGCACCTCGAGAGCATCACTTATTGTAATTTCCCCCTCGTAGCTAGGTTTTTTCCACTTAGCAGGGTAGGCAGAAGAGTTAAGAAACTCCGTATCCTAGTTTTTGAACCTATTTCGGGACATTTTGTCGGGCCAGGGGGGGAAAATTCTTCAAAGCGGGGCTTATGGCGAATTTACAACCATTAAGTTTACAATCAGTTACTGGTCTCAAATTAGTATAATTTGTGTTATTTAATCTTTTTTGCAGCTTCACGCTGTATCCCGCACTTTCCGTCGAATTCTGGAGGCTTTGTATGTTGGTTGGCGTAACTCAATGCCGCACTTTACCTCGTTACCAGAGCGAGGTAATGAAAATATTAAACATTTCATTTTCTTGGGTTAGAATCAAACCCACAACCTGTCGAATTTACAGTCCCATGCTTGTGCCCCTGCGCCACTACTGGCCTCAGTTTTATTTAATACATATATTTATCACAAAAATTATACAAGAATTAGTTACATATTCAAGTAGATAAGAAATAACACTTTGAATTCTGAAAAACAAGTATTTTTTATATTTAAAATGATAATACAGTCTTGAAATATATTAAAGTTAACTTTATGATAATGTAGCTTACTTGGTAATGTATAAATTGTTATTTTTATAATGGCTGCCGTAATATGTGTTTAATTGCATAATCATTTTAAATGTTATAATTTTAAGTGTCATAAAGTAAAAAATATATATATATTTTTAATTTCACGCTGTATCCCGCACACAGCAGGGTTGGTAGAAGAAACCTAGGAACCGATTGTTAACACACTCCGTTCCAAATTAGGACACTTTCAGCCGCATTCTTGAGGCTTTCAGTTTTAAGTGGCGGAATTCAACGCCGCGCCTTTATTTTCGTAAATGAAAATATTTAACATTTCATTTTTACAATATTGTGATTGTACGAGTATAAATGAAAAATCCCCCTTTTGCCCCTATGCCACGACGGCCTTTACTATTGTTATTATTATTAGTTCAGCTTTATTATTTTATCCTGCATATATTTATATGGTAGAGGGGATACAGGAAGTCTATTACGTATATTACCCCACTCTTTTTCCAACATCAGGGAAATGAAAATAATTTATATATTTTGGAAATACTTCCTTCAAGTGGGCATCGAGCCCACATTGTGCGGAGAGTGAAACACTATTCCACTGCGCCACTACATCATTTTATTTATTTCAACTTTGTAAGGCAAAGGCGAACCTATTTAGATAATAAGACATACAATAAAAGGTGCATTTGCATATATATAGTTAAAGTATACATAAAAATAAGTATATATTTAAAAAATATTATAAATATAGCTATAAGCATATATTAGCCATAAAATATACTTCCTCGAATCGAAAAATCACAGTTTATTTTATATACTCGTATGTATATTATCTTAATAATTCAGGTTATCGGGGAGCAGAGGCACATCGATCGTCTGTAAACGCGACGGCAGTAGATTCGATTCTAATATGTTATTTTATATTTCATTAATATAACTACAACACAGAGCGAGTGTTGAGTTCAAGTAAGTAAAGTCCAGGCCCTCCTAAAAAATCTCTAGATACGCCCATGGTTGAGTTACGCCACTCAAAATGCTATCATCTCGAAGTTTTCCCCCAAAGTAAGAAACAAGGTGTCCTAAAACTACGTCCCCTCTACTTACCAATTCGTACCATGAAGTGTGAAGCTATAAAAACATATGAATATAATGTATATTTAATTTTCAATTTTATTAACTTAATAAAATTTTATCACACACTTTATTTTTAAATATTACAGCAGAAAAACCTTATACATATACGAAAATGATTATTTTATAGAGACTATAATTTTTTACGATCTACTTTACCTACTAGAGTGAATATGTAAAGATATTTTATTTCGAAAATATTTATGTATATTTACCAATTTTGAAATAGATTTAGCATCACCTGCAACATTGTTTACGTGGACTTTAAAAATTCCTTTTTTTCTCATTATTGTGAGAATTTTGAGAAATCCTCCTCGCATTGCGAGATGATACACTCTCTAGCCTACCTAAATCTCAAATTTAAAACTTCTCAGCTTATTCAATTCGTCTTTGCGTTGTTTGCCAGTTACCCAATAACAAAAGAGTTTTTTTTTACGTTGTACAGATAAGGGTTTTGATTTCTTGTCTATATGTGTTTAATATGTCCTAGCAATACATTTTTAAGATAAATATAGAAAATTAATATAATTCGAAACGACTCTAGGCGTTTGCGGCCTGATCCAATATTTCCATTGCGTTACGACGACCGCGATGGCCCTATATTATATGGGTCATTCTTACGAAAATACGAAATTCATGTCCTAATTGATTTTTTCTAAGTAGTTATGAAATTTAAGCAATTATTATTATTTTGTTACTAAGTATGCAATAGTGCATACATAACACCTATAAGACTTTCTAGTAAACTAGATATCTGATATTTCTTTTCCCTATGTTAACATCAGAAAAACATTCCCTCGCTATGTCCCAAATTCCAGATTCAAATACTCTATGGTCGCTAAATTGATACATTTCGCTAAATTTTATGTCAGACTTTTACTGATCGCTTAATATAAAGTGGTTTTCTTAAAATATTCATAATTACAAAAAAATTAATAAAGATAATTGAAACTTATGCTTCTGTTTTACTTTGTCCCAAAAACAATAATCATTCCTTCACACTTGCGTTTACAGCCCATTTTTGAAGGTGTTATTTGAATTACATTAATGCATTCATTTGTTTTTGACAGTGGCAGTGCTGCTAATAATTTAATATAGTGAATTCATCTTGTGCATGCACATAGTTTCTATTAAAAAAAAGATTTAGTTCATAATTTACTAAGTTACATTTTTGGCCATCATTACATCACATCTTATAAAAATAAGGTAATCAATTTTAACTAATTAATTAATCAACGTTAACGTTGGTTTTGGTAGCTAATAACGTGACCATAAAATGCAATACGAAAGAATGCATTTTTATGTGCGTTTTTGGCGGTAATGTTTAATTTCGTCATTCCCTCACCGTCATTCCCTCATAATTATCTGTAGTGAGGGAATGATGCGAGGTGAGGGAATGATTATTTTAACCGTGCGCTTTGTAGGCTTTTTGTGTTTTGGCTGCATTAACGCTAATTGGTCTTTGCTTTCTCGTCTTGGAGCTTTATTAACATAAATATTGCAAAAAAAATCATTAATTAATGACACACAATTAAAATTGAAAAAGAAAGAGTGTGATCGGAAACGTAAAGAAAAATGAAGAGTTATCCTATCAATTTAAAAAGACTTCGCGAAAGAGTAAGAAAAAAGGACAAGTAAAACCTGTACCTGAAATGAGTTCAAGGGGAAAAAGACTAAAACGAAAGAGTTGGAAAAAAAAATTGTCAAACCTATACGGATTGTTGACATATAGGGATAAAAAAGGTGAACTGTGTAAGAATTCAAGTTCTTTATGGCGTTACTAGGCAACAAAGTACTCTTCATAGACGTGTACTTTATTTACATCGCAATGGTGCTGTCAAAGTCCTCAATATTAGCTCTCTATCTAAGATAATTTGGATGGTTTAAAAACTAAGATTTGAACATTCATGTAATTCACATCTTGAGTGATAGTCCAGTTAATCAGTACAAGAACAAGTTTATTTTTCACATTGTATCTCGACATATAAATAATTTATATCCGAGAACGAGCTTATTTTCAAGGCATTATTCCTAACCAGACCATGGAAAATGTGCGCCCGATGGTGTGGGAGGAATTTTAAAAAGAACTGCCGATAGAGCTGTGGTTGAAGACTTTGATACAGTGAATTTCATGAAACTCAAAAATATATATTACTCGAAAGATATCCTTCAATAATATTAATTGAAGTAACCACCGCTGATATCGTAGGGATAGAAAATTTAGTAAGTCTATCAGAAACAATTGCTGCATTTCGTGGAACTCAAAAAATCTCGAGTTCATAAATCTTTCGTGCAACGATTGCACTGGCAAGTGTAGTCATTATCATTAAGGGTATTACTCTTCTTCCAAGAATAATTCTGGTATGTAAAATTCAAACCCGGAGTGCATCAGATAGTAAGCAATATTCAAAAGATATCCCTGATGAGAATGTTATAGGAACAGATCCAGATTATAATATATAGATAATATAGGGATATTATCTATATATTATAATCTGGATTATTATTATTAATAATAAAAATAATAACACTTTATTGCACATTTGCAATTGGATTATACATTTGATTTACACAGTACATATTATAAGATCAATATGCAATGGCGGCCTTATCGCTAATAGCGATCTTTTACAGGCAACCAATAATACAAGATTTATTAAAAAACGGTGTAAAAAGTATTAAATGGGACGTCAAGACTTACCCATAGACATAGATGATATGGAGCATAAATGGACAAATTTCTTCAGTTTGTAAAGAAATTTTTGAAAGCGCACATAACTAGAGGTTCTATAACTTGGAAATGGCCGACATTAACAGATGAACAACTGTATATTTGGAATGATGTATTACAGAAGATTCAGCCTCCAACAATAATAAAAGGAGGATGCTACTTCGTAAGGGAAATGGAAAGAGAAGACAGAGTTGATCAAAGAAAGATTCTTGATATTTACATTTAATATTTTATTATTCTATTCTTGATATTTACATTTAATTTTTGTGTTTCTGAAACTGATTTTCATTGTTTTGGCGAATTGTCCTTTTTATTTAATATCAAGAATGGTACTTTTCCTTTCACTTTATTAGTTTGTAAGTAATTTTAAATAAATCAATAGTGCGATTCGCAATACTTAAAACGCTGTGGTTTTCAAAAGAAAAGACAATGTTTTAAGTACAAAAAATAACATTATTAGATTTGTGAGAAGAATTAATAAGTACATGTCACTTTTTCATTGTTATTTAAAGCATAATACGAGATTTCTTTTGTCATTAAACATGTAATTTAGTACTTAATTATCATAAATATATTAACACTCTTTCCCTCACGTACCGCATCATTCCCTCAGTTTCAATTTTTTTAACTACCCTCTTTATTCCATGAAAACCCACTTATTTTGGGGACCACTATACCATTGATAATTAGTTACACTAGTACTATAAAATTTACAGAAAAGAATAGTTAAATATTAACAATATTTTTCATAAATTTTTGAAACCCTAATTTCGTATTTTCGCTAGAATGACCCATATACTATATTCTGCAAATATATATTATGGTATTTGTGCAATACAATATATTATTTAGCACTCAAAGTATCTAAAGTGCTAGAGATATATGTATATATATAAAAAAATCAGACAATCAAATATTTTTTTCACATTCAGCTAATAGAATATTTTTCTATTAACAAACAGTTTAGTTTTAGCATTTATAAAAATAATAATATAATCCTTAACATATATAATAACAGATTATCTTTAATTAATTATTACGTAAATCACAAAACAATCGCAAAAGGAGCAATTAGTGTTGTGCTAGTGTCGATAGTCTAGACTCTAGACGGATGTCGATAACATTCCGCACGGCACGACGTGACTGTACGGTGTAATGGTACAACCTTGTTTAAACACTTGCCAAGAGAAATACAATTCTATTTTTCAGGAAATAAGGAAACAAATGCTGATTTAAAAAAATTGCAGGTGATCAAAACGTGAGCTCGATTAAAAAATGTGATTTGTGGTTGACTCTTAGCGTGTTTTATTTTGCGAGGCGTGTACGTGACGGGCCGTCGGTAGACGTAAAAAGACGCCGCCGCATATGATTTAGATGAGAATTTTTACGCAATTTGAAAATTTTTGTCAGGCAATCCAATTTAGTAATGTTGGCGTCGTGGTGTTTTTGTGCAGTAAGTCTAACGATTTTGTATTTAATTTAAAATATAGTAGGTAAAATATGTGAAACATAAAAAGCGTAAATAAAATTAGCTCAAGGCTAATTAATGAATGAATCTATGTAGAAAGAAAATATGTTAGAAAAAAGACCTCGCAATCTTCTACAGATTGTAGAGTAAATTGCAGAAATTAAATTGCCCAATAAATTTTGCCTCAAATTATGACTCTCCCTATCCCGCTTCGCACAGGATAAAGCGTGAAAAAAAAATAAACTTACACAAAACCAAGAAAATACAAGCTTCCATTCTATTTCCGTCATAATCATAATGTGCGCAACAAAAATACGATGATTAGCATCAAAGAGTCGTGATTGTCAGTCATCATTCACACCTGTCAGTGTCAACAGACGGAGACGGGCAACGGGCACAACGTTTTGTGCTACGAATAAATCACTTTTGAAGTAATTTATGTTTGTGCTTAGTGTTGTTTTGATGTTGTATCGATAGATTTTTTATTGATTTAATATTAATAATGATATTTAAGATACTACTGCACTGTACTGGCTACGCTACTCAACGCGCAATGTCTCTTAAATTTGACGGAAAGAACGGATTATCTTAACACTAAGTTATTTTTGGCTACCATGCTACAAAAAACTGAAGCTGGAAAAAGACACGTAATTTAGGAGTTACATGAATATAAATACATATTATAATAAAAACCCATCGACAATGCTCCACAGTCCCTCATCACTCACACCGTTGGACAGTCATGTTTGACAAGGCGGGCGTCCACAAAAAGAGACGGTTAATAAACGCGATGACAGCTGACTTTGATGTGTCACACGCATTAATTAGGCGGAGTGGATTAGTTTGGGCAGTATGTTAGATATGGATTAGTAGTTTTTACTAATGTATTATTATTATTTTTTAATTCTAGTTAGATTATATTCGTAAAATATTCAGTGTTATTTGTTAGGTTTTCAAAGTTAATTGTTTTAACATAAAATAATTAAATATAAAATTTGCCTAAAAATAATCATAGTTTAATTTTCTTTTTTAAAGACTTTTCAAGTACGTCTAGTAAATTTTGTAAGTGCAAATGTGTTCATATGTTTGTCCAGCTAATTCTCGAACACTATATATGTAGAATAGAGCTCTTTTTAACATGCATTTTCCTACTGCATAAGCAAAAAGAGAATAGAACATAACAAATTGACATTATTTTCTAGATATTTATTTATAAAAAGATATACATATATTTTATTACGCCTTTATATGTTAAATATGTATGTGAAAAATTAAATGTCTTTCCTTATACGCTAACCTAAAATATTTCAAATTCCATTTCTTCACCAAGATTTCTGATCATCGCCATTTAAGGTAATAACTTTCAACCAAAAACACAAAAACCAATATTAAAACAGTTCTAAGCAAAGCAATTTGAATGTAAAAAGCAAAGTAAATTGACGAATAGCGGCACATCTGTATTCTTTTGAGCGGTCAATAAAATTGAAATGCGCGACCGCTCGAGCGTCAAGTCCATATGCAGTAAAGCAAACGGGATGCAATGGCGCGATGATTCCATTATTTTTTTACAAGTTTTTAGTATTCCTCTGTTTTATATTTGGTAAATATTACTTTTTAACGTGAAAAAAAGAAACACGTGTTTGCCGAATATTGGACATATCGCATTCTCACAACAAAACAAAAACCAACTGAATGTCTTGAAAATTACTAGAGTGCTTTAACACCAAATTCTCTCCGGCTAACCTGTTGAAAAATGTGAAATATGTTGCCTTGCCTTCGCGCATCCCGCCATACGTGAAAAAGCATGTGCCTTAGGCTCACTGCATTTCTATTTCTCTCTGCATGTACTATCTTGGAAGAAACATTACAGCAATAAAGCTTGAAGGAATTTGAAAATGTAATTTGTTAACAACTGAGATGTATTAATCTTTTAATTGGTATTTGTTTCATATATACCTTAAGAAAAAAAACTCGAATGAAATGAACCAAACATATAATTATTTTCTTTTAGTTTCACGCTCTATCCTGAAAATAGTTGGATAGGCAGAGGGAACCTGGGAACCGAATGTTCCCATTCCCATACTCTGTTCCCCACTTTTCACAGAATTCTGAGTTGCGTATTGAGTGGGGGATCTCAACGCGGCGCTTTGTCTCGTTACCAGAGCGAGTAAATGAAAGCATTAATAAAGTATGTGTTGCATTGTAATATAGTGTGGTAGTGAATTAACTCTCCAACCCTCTTGGGTGGCAAAAGTCACCACACAAGCAATATCAAAACAAATAACAAAACCCCTACAGAACCACTATTTGTAAAACGATTAAACTAACCAACTTTTTCTACCACTATTGTACTTTGATTTATGCGTCGTCACGTATATATCGAATGGGCGGGGGGTCCGTCTGTGCATGTGAAGTTGAAAAACATGACGGCTGCCTTATTAAGTGATGGCAGCGAGTTACGATATCATAATGTTGGGTTAGATAGCGTTCATTATATTTCTTTTTAAATGGAAATAAGATAAAATGCGACGGTTGTGGGTTCGATTCCCATTAGGGGAGCGAGGAAATGAATTATTTTCTCCTCGCTCTGGTAGCAAGACAAATCGTAGCACTCATCTCCGCAACTCAATGTTTTGAAAATTGAGCGACATTTTAGGAAGGGAATGTCTTAGATTCTCTCTAAGAAATTCGAGACATTGCAATTGACGGAACCTAACGCTGCATTTTGTCTTACAAAGTGAAGGAATTAAAAAAAAAAAACTTTAAAAATAATCAGCCGTTCGAAAATTGAACCTACAATCATTGCGTGTGTTCAGACACTTTTTCACAAGTACGACAGCGTCATAAACATAATGTTAATAATCTAAGCCCATTTGAAAGGTAGTTATTAAAACTTAATTTATATAATTAAATGTAAATTACACGTCACATATAATCTATGTAGGTGATCGCTATTCATATTTCTATACCGTTAATTAATCGTTTAAAATTTTAATTACTACAGAAAGCGTGTTAAATCCACTCGTTACTTGCCCTTGTATGGAAATGTATGGACATACAGACGTTTAAAATGTTGGAATCGTTGTGGTAAAGTGGTATAAACTGTTATTTTTAATATGTAAGTATATATTTTTATTAGCTTGTTAACCGGGGACATGTCAATACGTCAAGCCCGGAGACCGTCATTTCATATTTCTATATTTTTATTTATTCATACAATAAATGAAAAATATGAAATATATATATTTTTTATTAATATTTTTGAAGTACGAATGAAATCGCAAATATTTTTTCTAGAATTTTTGAGGACGTATTCATATGTTCTACCCGTACACGATATTGTTTACGCCTGATGCATTTATACGTCTTGCCTGCCTGGGTTCCCATTAAGTTACGTTCTCCACTTTCAATCAACTCCTTGAGGCTTTACTTTGCTACAAGGAAGATGAAAATGTGGAAAGTGGAAATCGAATAACCCAACCTGTCGCGTTAATAATCAAAATTAAAATAAAACTAATGTTTCTAAATAAACACAAAAGAAACAATCTACGTCTTACACCTCCTTCTATTTTGACACCGTCGTACATTCAGGTGGTCATAATAGCGTCTATAAAACAATGCCAACAGTTCCCTGTCAAGATGTACAGATAACGTATTAAGTCGGTCGCTTTGACTCATTAAAAACACCTTTCAAATTATGTTTTGGGAATTAAAATGTCTAAAATTACAAGCTACGGTGTCTTTTGTGTTAGCTTTTGTTAAAATTTAATTATTATTGAATTAGGAAAGATTTTTTGTGTTTTGGCGGTGTAGACAAGGTATCAGTTAGTGCTAGCTTAGTAGAGTTGTTGGTGAATGGAAGGTATAATGAACCTTTTGACTTATAAACATCAGAGTAATATTATAAATAGTCATAAAAAATAACATATATAGTTATTATAGGTCAATCCCGTATCCCGCATATGGCAGGTTAGGCAGAGGAAACAGTATTCAGACGCACCGTTTCCCGTTCTCTGCATTAGTTAGTGGCACAGTGGAACAGGCTGGCTCTGGCTTTTGAATTACTAATACATTTAAAAGCGCTGGGAACGGATAACTCATTTCATCATCGAGATTAAAGATCATTGCATTTATAGTCAGATGAATATGTCCTGAACAGGTTACATATGTGCATATACAAAGATGTTTTATCCCATAATATTATATTTTCTTCGCTTTACGCCGTATCCCGCGGAAAGAACTGGTGTTGGGGCATTTCGTTCTCCGCGCACCGCCCAGTAGAAACATAGCGTGTTGAATGGCAAAACTCAACTCCGTTGAGTGAGTTGGCTTGTTCAGTGGAGAAAGTAGAATATTGACAATTGTTTCTCTACCTACCTAGCTATAGCTAAAAAAACGCAATATATCTTTATGTCAAATGAGGCAATTTGAATCCATTATAGATACAATCATCTCAGATTACATCACTCATAAAACAATTTACAACTTAATTGTACACAGTATATTACTTTTATAGATGATAATTATTATGTTCAGAGTTCCTATACCTGTAGGTAATGGACGTGCCAAATCTGTTCAAGATACGTGACTGACAGGCGAGAGATGTTTTGTACTCACGCGATAGCTTGATTCATCTTGTAAATTAAACTTTTTCTTACAAGTTTACTTTAAAAAGTGTATACTGTTTTTACTTATTTTTTTTTATATTAACACTGTAACCTGCATATAGCATGGTAGGCAGAGGGATCCTTGGGACCTAGTGTTAAGATACTCCGTTGACATTCAGACACTTCCGTCTCCCAATTTACGCCTTTTCTGGAGGTATTTCGTTTTGAGTGGCGGAACTCAACGCCGAGCTTTGCCTCGTTACCAGAGCGAGGAAATAAAATATGAAATATTTCATTTCCTCAAGTCGAGAGAATCAAACCCTCAATCTGTTACGTTTACTATGACACACTTGTGTCCTTGCGCCAACATTGATAAACTTTTTGAATTTATTTTGTAGAGAAATCAGAAAAATCTTTAAATATTTACGACAATAATGAACATTACCTCGAGGGAAGCAAAAATATTAAGATTTCGCATTGTTCGATTGGTTTTTGATTTCTTAAAAATAGTATACCTACTCGTCGTGGCGCAGGGCATAAAGAGAGATTGGCATAACAAATATTTCATTATCCCGAGTGGGAATCGAACCCGCAACCTGTTCCGTTTATATTCCCTGCATAACAACTAGCCTTAACAATTATATTTGTTTATATTTCCATAAAATAATATAAAATGACATCATGGCCTCTCGAATAACTGTCATATCACTCAATTTCACAATTGGCCAATTAAAAATATCCAAAAATAAGTTCAAGTTCCGCTTCAGCACAATAATGCACATTATGTACGAAATGTTGACAGTTCCGTAAACAGCTTACAAAATAAATAATACATTATGGTACTTAAAAGATATTAATGGATATTGTTTATAGTATTTGTTCTTAAAGAGTGTGATTTATATATTTTTCTTTTTTTTAGTGGTAAGTCACTCAAAGAGAAGTGTCTTAACACTAGCTTTTCGATTCCTAAATTTTGTTCATTCTTCAGGCTATTCTACCATATCTATCTATACTAATATAATAAAGCGGAAGAGTTTGTTTGTTTGTTTGTTTGAACGCTAAGATCTCTGGATCTACTGGTCCGATTTACTTTGTTTTTGTTTTGTATGAAAGCTGCATTCTTAAGAAGTGCTATAGGCTATATGACATTACATTACACATGTATACTAATAAATTAAAATACTTTCTAATTTGACATGCAATTTATTCTGCCATGTTAATAACAACCGTCGTTGCTAAGCACCGGTTTGCAAAGTTTCTTTGTTGTTTTAAGAAAACGTCACCCAAAATGAACTTATATTTTGATATTCATCCTTATAATAATAAATATATTATATAATATTTAATAAATATTCCTATAGTTCAAGCAGGCGTAGCCGCGTCCGGGTCCACTAGTCAATAATATTAATAGATATGCATTCTTTAGTTACGTCTACTCTGTAGCAATACTCTGTGTTTTCACGCATATCTCGCATAAAGCAGGGCAGGCAGGGAGGACATAGTGTTCGGACAGACACTGCGTTGTCCATTTTCCACGTAAACTCGGAACCTTCGTGTTGAGTGACAGAACTCAACGCCGCACATTGTCTACCTTTATATTTTTGTACATACCTTTTTGTGTATACCAAAATAAATTATCAAAATTTTTATTCATGATTCTCAAAATTAAAGGTCATTACATATAAAACATATGTTATCTTTCCATTGAAAATAATGAAGCAATAACTATAACAAATGTATCTATTGTTTTTGACACAACACAATTGAATGGTAAAGTTCAATTGGCTCTGTCAAGGTTAATAGATAGGACGGATGGGCGGATGTTGTAATGGATTTTTATTGTTTTTTTTTTATTTACACGCTGCAGATATATAGCATGGTAGGCAGAGGGAACCTAGTATTAAGACACTCCGTTCTCAACGCACCGCCTAATTTCCGAGATGACGTTCAATGCTATCACCAGAGCGAAAAAATGCAAATAATTCTGTCGCATGGGTAGGAATGAACCCATAATCGTCGCTTTTACAATTAGATTGAACCGCTGCACCTCGGTGACTCAAATTATATTTTATAATATTCTCTATATAATATACCTACCTTATTTATAGAGTGTATAGAGAATTCCACTCTCTATTATATTCACTGAGCTTTTCTTTTATTTGGGGCCATTTTGTTTATAATCAAAAAACTTGATATGATTTTGTCTATTTAATTAAAGTCCTTAAAAAATATACTCCTTTTCATTTATATTTCGTTTTAGAACCAACCACAATCGCGTTTACAATCAGATGATGTCTCTCTGCCTTGACGGCCACGACGGCTTTTTATTAACATTTTTTTTGCCTTCATGCTGTATCCCACAATAGCAGAGTAGACGGAGAAAACCTGGGAAGGCGCGCCACCACTGGCCTCAAGTAATTCATCTAATGTATTATTTAAATTAAGCTGGATTAAGTAAATTCTATACAAATAATACCAAGTAATCTACATCACAGAGTATTCAATCAGAATTAATGTCAGCACGGAACACTAATTTAGCTCTCGTCTGTAGACTGCAGACTGTACCTATATACTTACTGTATAAGCTATACTATAAGGTAGGTATACTGTATAAGCTATACTATATAAGCTACACAGTATACAATATGCAGTGGAACAGACAGTAGCTGGTTATCGCGCCATCGCGACGCGATGACGACATTTCACTAAATTTAAATAATGGATGCGGCATTAAATTATAATGTTTTTATAGTTAAGTATATGAGAAGGAAAAATTGAGAAGTAAAAAGATTGTGGTAAGACACTTCGTTTTTCATTTTAAATTAATTAAAAGATATAGTCATAAATTGATTGACATCCATCCTGAGATACACTAAAACATTACCAATGAATATATTCTTAGATAAAGTTTCGTTATCATTTTAGGTTTACATAGAAAATTCGTGCTCACGGGTAGACTGAGGTGGCATTTATCTGACAAGTAACGTAATTAAATTAAAATTATTTACTGTCAATCAAAAATAAATAAAAAAGTAATAAGTTTTTTTATGTGTTACCTAGTACAATAGTTGCTTAATTAATTTTTTTTTTTTATTATTAGAATCAATTTCGAACCCACTACACTTACTTAAACATCAAGTACTTATTACTAACATCTAAATTTGTGACCATTTATATGCAATTTATCACTTTCTAATCAATTAATTATGAGAACAACGCTTTATTTATATAACATTAAAATCAATATTTAAATATTAAATCCTTCAACAGTTGAATATGAAATCAATATATGAAATGTAAGCATAAATTACTACAGAACTCTGATACAAGTCACGTTGAAAAGTTGGCAGCCATTTATCGCGGCTTCGAGCGACGATGATGATATAAAGGTAAAGTGTGTGAGATGGATATGGCATGTGTTTATAATAATAAAAATAAAGTAGTGGATTGTTGTATTGTATTATTTTTCACTATAAATTTTTCCGTCTACATTACTTCTTCTATGGGACGAGCAAAGTGCCAAAACTTAATTTCGATTTATCTAATCAAAGCAATAAAAATAAAAACTTAATAAATATATTATCTTACCCCCAATTGAAAATTGAACCTATACTATATTTTTTTTAGCTGAAGCTGAAGGAATCCAGCGTAAAGATATTTCTTTTATCACTCTCCACTCAACACCCAGGACATTCGTTAATTCGAATTTGACGACTAAATGAAAACAACTCATTCCACCAGCGCCAAAACCAAAATTATACAATACCATAATATATCAATCACCAGCTACAAAGCTGCCGCATCCACACCACCGACCTTACCAGCCGATGTACCTGTCACATAAATCAAGATGTAGGCGATAACAAGCCACCACTCATAAAGGCAACAACGGGAACGGTTTTACGATTCATAATTGTACTTTATTAAATAACAGCCTGCATTTTAATGGGCTTAGTTATAAAGTTGTGTGGTTGTGGTGGTATAAGTTGAGAGAAAAGATTGATTCGGATCTGGTACGACTGGTGATTGTTGGTGGGTTTGCTTGGTTTTTAGTTGTATTTTTTTTGACGGGTTGAGGAAACCTAGGAACCTATTGTTGAGACACTACATTCTCATTCATACATTTGCCCATTTTCCGCCAAATGTTGAAGGCATTGCGTGTTGCGTGGTGGAACTCAAAGCTGTCGTGGGCAAGGTATACCTAGTGTTAAGACATTCCAGTCCCCATTGACCATCGAATGTTCGAGACGCGATTGCGTATTGAATGGCGGAACTCAACGCCATTCTTAGTGTATAAGTGCAGACAAATAAAAATAATTTTAATATAACCATACCTACACGTGAAATCGAACTCACAACCGTCAAGTTAACAATAACGTTTACAATAGTACAAACATACTATACGATCTATGTATATTAACATTTATAGCAACCATGTTACACATAAAATACAGCAAAACAAAGAAATAATCACTAATTATAGGTTTGTACAGTACATGTATATAAATGAGGATCAAAACCAACGAGGCGTAGTTTTTGCTATAATATAATATACACAGTACATTGTACTGTTTGTCGACCGCAACTTTTTCTCATTCCCACAATTTCGAGAAACCCTCTCTTAACGTTCCTTTAGGTTCCCGAACCTAAAGGAACGTTAACCTTTACATTTAAGTACGTGTTTGTACCCCTACGCCAGGACTGGCTTAAAGACTTTTATATTATGACAGATCTTTATTTAATAGTTTACGTTAGACGCAAGTATCTATAATTACATGGTTTAATTATCGCAGAAGTCAACACGAGATCTCTATTTAAAGCTTAAAAAAAGCTTAAAGCTTATAAACATTCGATTTCGACTCTATGAAAGGATAAACGCATAGCAGGATAGGTAGACATAGGATCAGAGAGGAAGCTTTGTGTTAAGACAATCAGCGTGGCACGCGGTACGATACAGAGACATTTCATGTTCAGTGGTGGAACTCAACGCTACCCTTTGTCTACTAGAGCAGGGAAATAAAAAACTATGAATATATCTAATCATTCCACTGAGTGGAGATCAAATCAATAGCAATAATAAAATTAAATGACTCCTTAAATATTAAAATTAAATATATTTATCTCCTTAGGTCATCAATTATTATAATTTTTAATGTAACAAAAACAAAATAATTAACAAAAATCTATTTATCTGATTTTGCCACACAATTAATATGGATATCGTGTAAATTCCTAGAATAACATATAATTTAATATATTACTTTTGCATTGCATAATGAACGTTACTTAATTAGTTATAGTAGTTATAAATATAAATAAAATATTAAACGGTTTCCGGTAATAAATTCCGATCTTCACGCATCGTAAATTATCATAATAAATTATATTATTATGAAATAAATAATATTTTTTTCATAAATTGCTCAATCAAATGGTGATTTTATACGTAGGTTTGAGAATAACTTTTTCAAAGATGTACTTAGTTAGGTAACATTAAATGAGAGGCACGTTATTATTTATATTTTATTTACGTTAAATAATGTGAGTATAGAAGAATTTAGTATGAAACTATTCCGTTATTTCTATCTACGATGACTGTGTAAGAGAAAGGCTGAAAAGAAAGAAAATTGGTTTTTTTTTCTTAGCTTCACGCTGTATCTCGATCTTAACTTAAGTTACATGTTGAGTGGCTGAACTCAACGCCGCGCTTTGTTTTCTTATTAGAGTGATAAAATGTAAATAATTTTAATATAATCATTCTCTCCAGTTGGAAACGAGCCACAACCTCAAGACGGCCTAAATTAACTAATTTAAAAACCGCTAAAAAGACATTTTCCAAGAAAAATGTTCGGCACCACTGTTCAAAATAACACCTAGAATTATTGCTTAAAACACCTCAAGACACTCACACCACATCGTTGTATATTTACACGAATCCACACACGAACACATCTCTCGAGAGCCATAACTCGGAGTTGCGTGATGTTGGCTATTATTTTTAAATTATTTATGGTACAATGAAATAATTCACGTATGCTAATGCCGCGATGAATGGCGGCTTATCACGATATATTGGATGTATATTAATTACTACCTTGTAAAGCATCGTAAATAATGATTGATTGAAAAATACTTTGTTAGCGGAGTGGGTTGTTTCTACTAAGATTACTTAGGAATTGCCGGTTGTTTCAGCGGTTTGATGGTCCTTTTTGTGCTGATTATTTAGATTTAAGTATCAGTGAGCAAATTTAACTATTTATCACATATAATAATCATATAATCATTGTCTATAAGAGCACAGAGTAATTTTTTTACTAAAAATATGTTCTTATCTTTGTTAAATGATACAAGATACGAGTTTTTCACATCAACCAATGTTTTGACTGCGTTTATTTTTACATTTTTTTTATATAGAAAAAAAACGTAAAACTAATGGACGCAATAGTATATGTAAGTTTGCATAGATTGCCAACTTTCTTTGGTACTGCTACTACACGCGGGATTGGTTTTAATCCTAAAGAAAATACGTCAAACTCTTATTTGTATATTATGTTACAATTTCACTTTAGTTATACGTCGTCCCATGTGCAGCCTGTAAGCAAGTTTTACTATAAATGTGAGTCATTTAAACTATTTGTCCTTGTGTTTGAACAATGAACTAATAATTGATCAATGAACGATCTATTCCAAAATAATTATTCTTTTTAAATTTAGATCGAAGTTCAGAAATCCTCAGATGAGCCTCAAGTATTCGCGGAACGTCGGAAGTATCTAAACGGGGAACGAAGTGTCTCAGCACTATGTTTCTTAAAATCTCCAAAAGTATCAATCTTAGTATTTTCCTATAATTATGAATTTTGAAAATAAAAAAAAAAATCTAACGAAAAGAAGAGAACAGTTCAGCAAAACACCAACCGTAAAAGTAATATTCATAAATCATAAAATAATTACTGTGAAATTTATGTTTAACCTGTCATAAGATGTTTCTACAAGTAGCTTTATTCCTTCCTAGTTATATGATATTTTATTTTATTGCTCTTGTAAATCAAAAGGCACCGTCGAATCTTTCCACTCAATGTCATATTTTGAAATTAGACTTAGGCCTTCTTTAAAACAGGATAGGTAGAGCAAATCCTCAAGCCACTCCGTTCTCCACTCTAATTAAATACAACAATTAAGTAATACAAAAAACAATACTAACCAGTCCACAATTCATCCAGCACCAGAACAAAAGGCCCACCAATCACCCGCAAGTAAAACCATCAAGTAGGAGACTCGGGAGTCGGGACTCGGGAGGCAGTGACAGTGGTACAAACGGCGATATAAATCAGAGCCGTTCGCGTGCAGGTGTTGCGCCACTACACACCTCGTGATATATTGACGCAAAGAGTTTAGCGTTTATATTTTAGCTACAGATACAACAAAGTCCTATAGAAACCACTCGTGGCGCAGACGCACTAGCGTGTGGCTTTCCCGTGCGTATGTAGGTTTGATTCCTACTGGAAAAAATAAAATAAATTTATTTCCATGCACTGGGAACGAAGCAAAGCACGTCGTAGAGTTCCGCCACTCAGCACGCACTGCCTGAATAAAGAACGTAAATGTGTTAATGGGAACGCAGGGTCTTTACACTAGATTTCCTTTGTCTACCCTACTATTTGCGGGATACAGCGTGAATCTAAATCATGAAAAAAAATATTTTTACGTAGGGGTAGCACGCTGAAATTGAGGATAGGTATTTATGCCTTGGTAAGTGCAGAAACGAAAACAACAGGATTTATTTCATGAAAACATTTCTTTAATTTAATAATAATTAAAATTTTGTCATAGTTCTATACCACTTGTCTTTAAGGTAACCATCAAATTCAAATTCACTAAAATATTGAAAAAAAAAGTATGAAACAAATAAGCCGTAGCGCATCTGCCACTTTTAGTCTTTGATAAAATATTGCCGCCATCTTGCATTGCGGATTAATTGAAACGTCTGGTATTAGGCGAGGCGATTTTAATTTTTAATTATTTATTGCATTCAGATGTTATTTATTGTTGTTAATCATTTGTTAAGAGTAATAATGGTATTTTTTGTATATGTTATTTATGTATATATTTTGTACATATAAGTAAATATATTCCGATATTGTGGCTCAGTTGGCACGAAATTAATTGACCATGGCAGGTGTCTGTTCGAATTTATTTCAGAAATATTGATTATATTGGAAGTGGATAAGAGAGCCTCTCAATATTAAGTTATTTATGTCTTTTCTGTAAAACATTGATAAATGAGGATGAGAAAAATATAATATAACAATTTGGTTCACAATAATGGCATTTAATTCAAAACACAGCCCAGGTCAAGATCACCTGCAGAATCCAAATTTTATATTTTTACAAGAATTCGGTGAAAGCTACTCATTAGAGAGAATAAATATAGCGGTTAAAATTCTTACATTATAAGTATTACAAGTATTTTCATTTACGTAATTGAAGTTTATTGTCTTAATTTATAAAACGCGAGCAAAACCGTGCCCAAGGCAAGTCGTAAATAATTAATTAAAACATAAAATATAATTTTAATTATCATAAAAATTATTTAACTTTAAACGTTAATTACAATTAATACATTTACTTACTTTGTAATCAGTCATTCTTGGAAATCATAAATGAAATATAACTAACAATTCTAAATAGAATAAATAAATGAGAATGAGTTGCTAGAATTACCTATTTTGAAATGTAAATTTAATATTTAAATGAACTACTGTGCATGTTTTAACGCTTTTTACAAATATGTTGTTTAAATATGATAAATATGTGGTTTTTATATTGACAAGGTGGGTCGTGGGTTCTTTATTTGTATAAGAATAAATGAAACGTACCTATTATTAAATAAAAAGACTTTGTAGTCGTACATATAGTGCAAATTTTGCATGATAGATGACCAAAACTCTGTTTTTTTTTTAAATTAGAGCAGAAAATGTATATTTTTGTTTTTTAGCTTCACGGGGTATTCCGTATATAGCAAGGTGTGCACAGGGAACCAGGGAACCTATTGTTAATACACACTCTTTTCCGATTAAGACACTTATGTTCCTCAATTTCTTCTTTGAGAAACACTACCTCGCTACCAAAGCGAGGATATAAAACTATTAAATGTTTAATTTCCTCGAGTTGGAATCGAACCCATAATCTGTCGCGGTTACAGTAGCGTTACAGTGCTTGTCCCTATTAGTACCGAGTATTACATACATTTACAAAAGGGAAAAAAGAGCTGAATAATGGAAATAAAACTCTCCGATTACATCTCAAATTAAAAATATTAGTATTTAATATTTTTGTACAGGAATTGCAAAAACCTATTAAAAAATAATACAATGTTATCATTACTTATCAAGAAAATCCACGAATTTATAATGAAAATAATACGAAAAATTATCATTATATTATAAATATCAAAAATAATATTAAACAAAAATTAAAACAACTCTGTATAATTATTAACACCCACTTAAATATAGTTAATAAAATACACTACGCTATAATGTCATGCATAAATCATTTCGTAACAATCGAATTTCAATCTTAGATACTTCTAGTTAAAGTACAAAATAGTTTATGACTATATTGACAAGTAATAATAATAAATTATAACATACCTACTGTAACGAAGCGGCTTTCAACCTTTGCCTATTTATTTATGTTTTAGGGCAAATAAGGCAAAGCTGTAAAATAGTGTTTATGACGCGGCCTTGTTGCTCATAGTGTAGATGATGGACTATGCTTGGAAACGTTACGTTCCTATTGAAACTTAAAAAAAAAAAAAAATTAAATAACAATAAGATAAAGCTGGTAGGCAGAGGGAGTCTAGTGTTAAGCCACTCCGCTTCCCACTTTACGTCAAAATCTGAAGAAAAATCTCCACATCAGAGAAAAAAAAGGAAAATATTTCATTTCCTCGAGTAGGAATCGAACCCACGATATAAAGTGTTTACCGTACACGCTTGTACTCGCTACGCCAGGGCTGGCCTTATATATCAGCAGCTTTAGTAAAAAAAACTAATTAAAATACACAATCTATTAAAACGTTACAAAACGGAAAACACCTATTAATAATTAATGTTCTATTGCATGACTGATGAATTACTAAATTATCATTACGAAATATAAACCTGAACCTTAAATCAAGGTAATAAAGTTTGTTTTGCTACAACATTTAAAATATGTATTTATTAATAATTTTCTTTATTAATAATATATGTATGTACATATAATGTGTATAAATGAGCGCTAATATGAATATTGGCTATAATAATTATCTTGCAACGTTTATTTGTTCGGTAATTATCCATTTTTAATCAATATAATTGATATATTTACCTAGTTTTTATACGCCTTTACAATGTTGTAGATAGTTTATGCTTCACCTTGTATCCCGTATATGGCAGGGTATTCAGAGGGTAAGAATTTACATTTGAACCACTTATGATAGTTGTATCTTCATAAAACTTGGTACTCCCCAACCGGTGTCGCTGTAAAAGCCAATAGGGCTAACAGCATTATCCACATGTTCGAAAAAAAAAAAAAAACTTGGTAGTTATTCGTAGACATGTGACAATATAATATTGTGGTGGCAACGAGCTGGTGAGATGATGGAGCCAGGGCCTGAATATTAGTACTCTTCAGAGATGACTATGATGAAGATGTCTTCCGAGCACATTCAATAGCATTTGTGTCATCATAAAACCAATTCATTCCTCCAGGCGAGAATCGAATCTTTGGCCCACAGCAAATGACTGCAAGCCCGATGGCTATGGATACGATTCTCACTCGGGAGAATTAATTATTTTTCTTCTCTCGATTATTATTGGGCGGTAAGTAAGGAACGGAGTGTCTTCACAGTAAATTCCCTGGTACAGCTAAAAAAGCCAATGTTGTCCATTGGCAACATTATAGATAAACGCTATATTCACTAACACAATCGCCTTAAAACAACAATTTAAAATAAAATTAAAAATCAACCATAAAAATCAAAAAAGACGATGAATCAATTTCTTATTTTCCATCCAATTATATTTATTGGTTGCCACATGATATTGATGGCCGTGGTCACGAACAAATGTTAAACAAATCGTTAGAAATTTAACAGGTTTTTAATAGTTTATTTGATACGTGAATCTATTTGTAATTATGTACTTCTATAGTTTAGACTTAATTGACTAAATGCAATGGTTGTACGTTTACTGACTAAGAACGATTTATTAACTAAAACCTATAGTTTTTTTATTGTAACCACGCATGGGAATGAGTTATTTTCATTTTTCTTTTTAACAAAACAAAGAGGCGTCGCGTTGTGTTCCGCCACTCAACACACAATATCCTGAATTCGAATAGGAACCTGAGAATCGAGCGTTTTGACATTGGGTTTTCTTAGTTTATCCAGCGTGATACAAGACAAACCTAATAAAAATAATATATAAATTATTTTTAATATTTTCAAAGTGTTATTCCACATTTAGGAAAGAAAAATACTTTTTTTAGAAAGCAAAGCGAAATACATATGAAGCGGGATTTGCACCCGCGCCTCTTGAAAACCGTCCAACCGCTCTGACTAGATACTAAGCCACACGTTCTCAATAGGAACGAGGTTCAAATTACGATACGTTTATATTTATACGTTTTCTAAATAAGGAATACCAAAATAAATTATTTTTGTTAATTCGGTTTAGTTTAAAAAGTATTTTTGAGTTACGTCAATGTTTTTAGAAATATTATAAGTAAATGGGAAATGTAACCGGCAGTAGGTGCTATGTTTTTCTTACATATCTCTTATATTGTATAGATTAAGCAGTGAATGTAGTGATAAGCCGCCCGACACCGTGACATTACGCATTAGTGGTGTAACTCAACGCTGTATTACTGCAAGGAAATAAAAATAATATGTAAACAAATAATTCTGCGAGCCAGAATCGAATCTACAACCTTCACGTATTCAGTGAAGTAACAGGCTCTGAGAATATTTTTATATATTATATGTACCTACGTCATTTTTTTTTTTAAAACGCTTATACATTGCAAAATTTATAGTCAAAATTAAATAAATCTCCAAGACAATTTTATAGATTACAAAAGTTGTATTTGGGACAGAGCCGTTCATTTATTAAATTTTACGACTGTTTTTTATTCATTTATCATGTTTATGAGCCATTATTTAAGTGAAATGTGTTTACAATTTATATGAAAATTGTTATTTTTTTTAATAGTTTCACGGTGTATCCCGCATATTGTAGGATAAACAGAATAAACCTAGTGTTAAGACACTCCATTATCCACATATTCATAACAATACATGCTGAATAGCGGAACTCGCACTGGGTCATCCCGAGCAGGAATCAAACCCATATCCGTCGTGCTTAAAGTTATATGGTTTGTCATAAAGTCCACAGCCATCAGTATCTATAATTAATTATATTTAATTTATCTTACATCAATATCTCTAATATATCAAAAAAATAAGTAGGTATTATGAAAAAGAAGTTAATGTTCTTTTTGATGTAAAATGTTTAGTTTTCATTTTCATACATTAGCATTTTAAACATATAAATATCGATATGCGCTTTTTATTTTAACTATTTTTGCATATCGCTAGTAAATAAACTACAGCCGTGATCATTTAAATAGTATTTACATATATTTATAGAAAAAAAAACCTATTAAATTTATCAACGCAGGAAATGGATACTAAAATGTAATAAAACTGCACGTTCGTCGAAGGACAGCGTAATTACTATGTTTTTTTTTATTGTAATGTAGAAATATCGATAAGTTACTAGTACCTACCTATGAGAGACGGTTGTGAGTTCTATTTATATATTTTTTCTTTTAATTAATTAATTTTTAATACTATTATTGCATGCTTTTTTAATTATTAGTTTTATCATTTGTTATATTTTAAAGTTTTTTCTTTTTTTTTTTTTTGTAATTGAACTCATTTTGATCATACTAATTTATGAATGGATGCTTGTGAGGCGGGCGTTAATAACTGCCACACAGTTTACAACTAATGCGGTTATTATCGTTATAAATTGTTTTTTTTTGTAATTTTGTTTATGAATAAATTATATTATTATTATTATATATTATTATTTCCGCTCAAAAGAATGAATTATTATTATTTTCTCTTTATATTAAAAAGATAAAACATAATATTCTGTTGCATTGTTTAATTTTAAATTGCTATATTATGCTAATAATAAGCGAGAATATTAATGCTTTTTCAAGATAAACAGTAACATTATTATAATGAATTAATAAGAAATACGTATATTTAATAAATTATATTAAACGTCTGATCGAACGATAAAGAGCAATTATGAGTAGATAATAAATTAAAAGCTTGAACGCTATTTAATTTATGGAGATAATCATTAGTTACTTATAACACGGTATTGAGGTTGATTATGCAATACATTGATAAGACAGTGGGTTCGATTCTGATGCAATGCAATTTTTTAAATTATATTTCATGGCCCTACGCACCTAATGGTTTTATAGGCAACTTTTTAAATTTCATTCTTTAAAACCACTTTTCGCTCAATTTCTGAGACATTGCGTGTTGTGTGCCGGAACTCAACGTCGCGCTTTGTCTCATTACCAGACGGAAGAAATTAAATTTTTATTTATTTCATTTTACAGTCACTCACTGTGCTGCATCGCCACGTTATTCTATATTTATATATGAGATATTGAAATTATCTTGGTTGTGGGTTCGATCCTCGCTCAGGGCGTTAACGTTTTTCATTTCAGACATTACGTATGTACTACGTACTACTACTACATACGTAATGTCTGAAATTCTGGTGAAAAATGGCCAACAGATTGTCTAGATACTAGGTTCTTTTTGAATATATTAAATATATAAATATTTTTTAAAATATTTTAAAAAATTATACACAGTCTCTTCATAAAAAATCTCGCGTAGGTTGTTCAAACTATAATTTATATTGAAATGTAATGGTGGAATTAATTATATTATATTTATCTTGTTACGTAGGTGATGTAATGTGATAACAGTCGTAATGTATTCAGCCTGTTTGAATAATTATTTACCAGTGCCTTGCTTAGGGGTGTTGTACCAAATGAAAGCGAGGTGTTGAATTCTGCCACCGAACACGTATTTTGTCGCGCTTTCAGAGGAAAGTGGGGCAAAAACGAATTGCAATTAGAGATTTTTTCAGTGTAACCATAGTGTTGGATTTGAATTCACTATCATTTTCCAGCGGATTCAGCTAAGTTTCTCCATTTGACACGCAATATCTTATATATTATTGCAAAGAATACTTAGGAAGAAGTGCCTTAACAGCCTCTGCTGAGGTTCTTCCTGAGGACTCTCTGCTGTATGCAGAAGATAGGTAAAACTAAACTTAATTTTAATTTAAAGATTTTACTATTCTCAAAAAGCGCGGTCTCGATTTCCCATACGTACAAGTTTATATATCTTCGAAAATATTTGTTACCTTTAGTGTAAATGTAGCAAATTTAAAAAATGTAATATTCAACTGAACCCCAAGTAAAAGAGACGCGTGTAAACATACGTGTAGGTACGTTGATCAATATGTATTTGTACATTAATTGATTGATGCCGGCACGTCACGAGCAATAACTTATTACTTCCTTTTAACGTTATTTATGCATCTAGTATTTATAAATATTTATATACCTAGTATAGAATGTGCAGGCAAGGTCGTCGTGGCGCAGTGAGAGCCTCGAACCGTAACGCGACAGTTGTGGGTTCAATTACGTTCTGAACAAGTAGCTTACTTTAGGTTTTCTTTGTCTATAATAAGTTTATAGTGAATTAGAATAAGAATAATTTAATTTATTAATCTTACGAACGTTTACATATGTATATAAATAACTTTCTTTTGACTGATAAAATCGAAATATTAGTTTAGTAAATATTTTACATAATTTAGACCAAAATAAAAAAAATCTTGAAATAAAACGGTTAAAACGAATAATCGTTTTTTTAAATTAATTGGAGCAAAACAAAATATAGAAAAGAAAAAATAAAGAAGGACATAATATTATTGTGGGCACAATTTAGACTTACAATCTTTTACCAAATCTAATCAAACATAAAAAAATACAAAATATTTTTCTAATAATAATTTTATAGCTAGACAAGCCAAGCTTAGCACTAAATAAAACCAGTAGCCGAGATAAGTATAGAGTTATAGTAGAAGCAGATATAATCAAACAAATTATACAACAAACAATATTTAACATAACATCAAAACAGTCGATCGTAAAACGTCTCGGTCTCGGCACCGTCGTAAAACCGGGTAACTGGCGTTTATTAAAATTAATAACGCATATCGATGATATAAAATCTAAATGAGCGATGAATAATATGATAATTTCACTTTTATTGCTACCACGCATGTGATACACCTACCGTTTCCTTCGTGTCTGGGAATTTATGGCCATTTATAGCCATTTACAGTCGATGGTCAAAGGCTTTTACGAGTGACGTTTTATCATTTTGATCCCATAATATTGTTATGCTTTGATGTTTTATGTGCTGTTCGTATCAGGGTTAGTGTAGTTAGGGAAGTAATACCACTATCACATCTAGACTTTATATTTTCGGAAGCAGAACTAAAAATGAACGAACAATGATTTATGTCATTGTCACCAATGACTCGACATTTTTTGTTCGAGAAATGAAAGAAATAAAAAATATATTTGGCAAAATTCTTCCTCTCGCTTCATATGTAAGCTAATAAGATGGAATGAATACAGTAACCGTAGTATTAATCACTATCTTTTTTGCGTCAACCTGATTTATATTATTTTTTAAGATAGATCAATTGGGATATATTTATGAGGCACTATTGTATAGAGGTGGATATTGTTGTTTCATTTGATATTTTATCAGCTTCCAACCCAGAACGGTTTAACATGGTGTCTGTGCGTTCTGTAAAAAATATGTAGGATTTTTGTAGTGTGTGCCTTGCCGTATAAATAAAAGTGATATTTTTTTTTATTTAGACACACCAAATTATTTATTTTCTCTTGGAACATGTCTTAAATGTGCCACAAACTTATAACTTTTTATAGCATACAAAATGTATTTCCAAATCAATGAAATGCAGTATAATTAATCAGAAATACCTTTAACACAACATCCTCAATGAATACAAATTCCTATTAAAAGTAAAGGAAACGGTAAAACTACTTAACTTATGTACATACATATGTGAGATATTTCTTCGAAATCAAATGTTTTTTCTAACATTTCTAAACTACTAAATAAATTAAAAGAAACTTAAGTAATTCAATAAACGGACGTAAATAGAGTAAGGTATCCTGACAGCATTGCTGTGAGTGCGGTATGCGAGCGATTTCACGACGTGCCTATAACGCCTGCCTTTTAAGTTAAGTGGTGTTAACTACAACTCTGTAATTGCGCTTAGTTATCTTGTATTTTTTATTTTTATTTAAGGACATGCTTTTTCAAGTGATTTTGGCCCTGTAGTCAAAAGTAAATAATTTCGAGATTTTTATGATACGAAAAGCTGCATGATGAAGAAAGCAATGAGCTATGCAAATATCTCTCTCTTTACTGTTTTCTACACACTATCTGCTCACATTTTTTACATACAGCTATTGTAATTTATTGTCTCAGTAAACAGTTTGAAGAATCACGATACTAAATCTTGATTTATTGAAAAGTCTGTGTAACTTAATTATAATATATTAACTTTAGATATTGTATTACAATATATAATACTCAATACATTATAAACCTAAATAAAATATGAAAGAAAAATTAACAAAAAAAAAAGGACACAAAAATGCCAGCTACCACATTATCATTTAACGAGACGGACACTTTATAGCTTGTTTCTACATTCTATTGCCCAGCTTAATTCGTTTGCTAATACCGTTTTTGCCGCAATTATGGCATACCGTTAACTTTGGAATGACTTTAGTATCTAATATGGATTTTTATATCCTATACATCCGACAGTTGCCCTTTAGAGTTTCGATCTTAAATGTTAATTATGACATGCGATTATCATCTTTATGCATTTCGATAATATAAAGCCTAAATTTATTTGCAGTTATAAAATTATTCCTTTGATCTTAGATAAGGATTCGGTAATAAAGTCTTGTGGGTATAGAAACTTACGTCTGCAGAGACATCTCGCGTTTTGATGGTTTCTAAATGTCATGTCAGAGGATAAAATACTTTAATAAATTATAGAATGGGAAAGCGCTATAGGTATACTAAAATGTTTAATTATATCTTGTATTATATAATAAGCACTAATAACACCATAAATTCAAAATAAAATATACATATTATAAAGCCTAGAAACCATTATAGTAACTTACATATTAAATCGACACTAAACACTGTGTAATAAACTAAGATTTATTATGTAAATGAGACAATTATAATGAACAGCATCTAATTGCAAATGTGATAGTTGTAGATTCAATTTCCACTCGTAGAAATGCATTATTTTTTTCTCTCTTCTGGCATGACAAACCACTGCTAGTCAACAACCATGTCTTAAAAATTGGGCGGAGAGTGGGAAGCGTAGTGTCTTAACATTTGGCTCTCACTGTTTACCTAGATACGCGAGTAAAGGGTGAAGCTGTTAATTTAGATTTATTGTATAAAAGTGACGGTCACGAGTCGGCGTCTAACAACAAAGACATAACGCGGCGTTGAGTTCCGCCTCAACACGCAATTTCTCCACGCCAAGGCGAAAGTGGCAGTGTTCTGTTATACTGGTGTACCTACTAATAAATTAAATTTTATTTTATATAACATAATATGTCTACACAAAGTAAAGGTTGTATAACATTAACATATTTAACTAAAGTGGTAGTGTTGGGCAACCCAATTTGCACACATTTCGGTTGCAAATAATATTTTATGGCGATCCGCGTTTAATTGCGAATGAATTATGAATATTTACCGTCGCCATTACGACGTTACAGCTTTGTGGGTTGGTCCACGCGGGAGGAGAGAGCGACAGGGTGACACTTTACTTTAAATCAAATTTAAAATTTCAATTTGTTTTTTGGGTATCCTGAAAGCCTGAGGACTTTCTAGAGGATAAAGGCAGTAGACGAGACGAAAGAAGAAAGAAAAAATTCGTGACACTTAGGATAAAGCGTGAAGTTAAAAAAAAGAAAGAATGTACCTATAAGAATTTATGTTACAGGATATATAAGTTCTATTCTATTCTATTCTATTCTAAATCCTTATCACATAGGTGTAGTGTAAATTTTATAGCACCTGTTATAACAGGCGGCTCTCTACTGCTGCTCTAACTACTCTCTAGAGAAGTTTTATATAGAAATCAAAATTGAAAAATTATTTCAATCAGTACCGACTTGTTTTTTTTTAACTTTCACTGTCTCCTGCATATTATAGAGTAGGAAGAGATAACTTGAAAAGTTATTGTTAAGACACTCTGTTTCTACTAAGACACTTCTGATCCCTGCGTCGAAGTCTGAGGCATTGCATGGTAATCATTGGCGGAATTCAATGCAACGATCCCCACTTGGGGCAATGAATTATTTAATATTTTCATTTCCTCGTTCCGGTAACGAGGCAAAGTGCGGCTTTGGTTTCGCCATTCAAAGTGGCGGACGGAAGTGTCTTAATGGAAACAATGTTTTAACATTAGGTTCCCCGTGCCTTTCGTGCTATTTTCGGGATACACCATGAAGCTACAAAAAAATATATAAATATCTACATTTATTTTTTTAATCATATTAAAAAGGTTCAAGAATTTTCATGACATTAATGATGTTGGTTTTTTGTCATTTAAAATTATATTATGACTAGTATTTTTAAGTCGTCAGTTAAGACGAAGAGTTATTTTATTTTCATGTAAGTTTTTACACCTTGTGTCGTAAAACTGTCACAATATTTGACAGTTAATTTGCCATTATAATAACTTAAATAGACTTAAATAATTAACTATGTATTTTAAAATGTTGTTAACCAAAACCTTTTTTTTAAATATGCAAATTAAATGTTATTTTTATTCCCTATATACGTGTTACTTATTATTTTAGCGTCACGTTATCTACCCACACAAACAAGATAGGCAGAAGGAACATGGCAACAATTAAGACACTCCCTCTTTCCGAAGCTTTTTGCGTGCTGTTAAACCAGGTCTCCAATAATTGTATTTTAAGAAAAATATACTATTACAGTATATGTTGTCTTGATTTTGAAATTTGAACTGATCTTTTTGAGTAAAAGTTTTAAATTTTTTTCAGCATAATTTTTTTGTTCTACAAATTTTAGGGTGGGCAATCAGTCAAACCTGTATAAGATGGTGAAATAACAACATATCATTAACATCGAGTCTTTATTAATTGAAAAAGTATATACAATAATCAATTTTCCTGGCCCCACTCGCATTTGCATTTTTACACCACCGCACCGCGACTCTACTTTATCGACAAGAAATATCAAAAAGATAAGAATACTCCGAACAATTTGCATGTTTGATTCTTGAAGCTATTAAGATAAAATTAAGATTAATTTAAGCGAAACTCTATTAAGTTATTAGAGAATTTATGATATTAGAATTTTTTTTTTTTAGCTTGTATTTGAATAAGTATGTATTTTTAAGATAGCACCTTATCTTGCATACAGAAGTGTAGGCATAAAACCTAGTATAAAGATACTCCATTCTCCGTATTGAGTAGCAGAACTTAACGCCGCACTTTCTTATCACAGCAGGAGACATTTAATGATTCCGGCAAGTAAACCCATCCATCCACGACAGGCCTCCTATTAATATTATTAACTAAAATATTATTAAAAATCACGTAAATCTAACAACAAAAAAACACCTGTCATTAAATTTTACTGCCATTTTACATCGAAAACAATAATTTCTCAAACACCTTGGCCACCATTATAGTATATTAATTTATTTATTGATTCAATGTCGAAACGTATCGCGAATGTCAATTGCTACACTGTAGTAGGCAATAGATTTATTTTGATATATTTATGGATCACGACTCAATCGTTATTAATAAGTATTTCCGTTTATTATAGCTTGTTTTTAGTAATAATATAAATTGTAGGTATTAGATTTTACTTATTAGGCAGAAGTGTAGTTTATTGTCGTTGAAGTAGAAGCCGATTTAAACCTGATGCAGTTATGATAGGTGAGTCAATGTTGCAAAACTCCTTTCAAGGGGAATCATTTTAAATGATACTTGAATCCATATTCATCATTTCTTATTATTGTAACACGCATGCAGCAGGGTAGGCAGAGGATATCTAGTTTTAAGACATTCCAATCTTCAATTTTCGCCCAATTTTCGAGATATGCGTGTTGAGTGACGAAGCTCAACGCCACGTTTTCTCGTGAAAAGAAAACATTACGTTATTCATTCCCATAAGGTTTAATCGAACCCACAACCGTTTTATTTACAGACAGTACGCTGTGCCGCTGCGCCACGACGACTGTCTCTACAATAAAAAAAAATATAAGCTCCTCCAAGTAATTAATACACAGGTGGTTTCTTTAAATCAGCTCACCATCCACGTACCAACAGTAGGTTATTCCAATCAGGACAATCTTGACTTTTAGACGAACAATTTATCATAATATTATGAATACTATTTGCATACAATGAACGGTTTTGTTTACTGTCTCTTCATACAAATTACTATAGGTGAGCAAGTATGGTTACAAAGAAAAGAGGTAATAACTTAAGATATGAATATTTTTAATTATTAAAATGTTATTCCATTAAGATTAGAAAATATTTTAAAGACAATGTATAAAAAATTCCATGTAGCGGGGTTCTAACCCGCGCCTTTTAAAACTCATCCAAGTGATCTGACTACTAAGCTACAAGTACTTAGAACCTTATATATAACTAGCGGCCCGCCCGCGGCTTCGCCTGCGTGAACTACTTTATTATTAATTTCAGTCTCCATTAGTACCTACGTCCTATAAGTGATGTCCATGCAAAATTGAGACTCCTAGCTAGATTTATAGTAACGAAGTTTCATACAAACTTTCAACCCCAAAAACAACCCCTTAGAAGTCGAATATTGCAAATTCCCGTCTTAGCGAGCACCTACGTCCTATAAATAACTCCTATGTAAAATTTCAGATTCCTAGCACATGTAGTTTCTGAGATTTCGTGATGAGTGAGTGACCTTTCGATTTTATATATATAGATAAGGGTTAAGTGTGTAATGTATTTTCTAATAAAAGTTTAAAATTTTAAACAGAAAAGGTAAAAAAATAACACAATTGAAAATTCAGACTCTGGGTATTCAACTATATTTATATGCCAGGAAACATAAAACAATTGAAAAAAAAATGTATATATCACGATGTCCTTTATCATATACGCTGATCTTTGATCGAGCGATTCGTTTACATACTGACAATGAGACAGCCACAGGTATACAAACTATAGAAAAGATAAATATTAAATATAATAAATATAGGTAGGTATTTTATTTGTAGAATAACCTGTATATATTATTTTGACTGTACAATAAAAACAACATATCCTAAAAATATGAAATTTCACATATTTTTTCTGTCGGATATTTTTTACCCCCAGTGGAAATTGAACCCACGATCGTCACGTTTACAGTCAGACGCTGTGCCACGGTGCCAATACGGATTACATTTACAGATATATGAATATTATGCTAATGTTGACACTATGATTTGTTAGCCACCGAATATTGTGCATTGAAATGTCCTTATATAAATATTTATTAGTCATTAATAACTTCATAATAAAATATATTTTTTACAATATAAATATATATTGTTATATAAATTTACTACGTACATTTATAGTACCGTTTTTTTTGTCTGTATTTTGGTAATCGTGTGATTTTTCGCTTCACGTTGCATCCCGCAAATAGTAGGTACGATGGGCAGAGAAAAGTCAATGTTTACACAGTCCATTGGCTTTTTAACAGAGCATGTAATTTCCAAATGCCTTATATAATATTGTTTAAATATTCTAATAGATTGTACCCGGAACTGAAACCTATATTTATAAGCAAATAATTTATTTAAATTTTATATTTATTTATTTGCACTATTATTTATTTTACATTTATATTTTATTTTTTGATTCGAATAAAAGAAGTTTTTAATACATTAGTAACGACGACGACGCATTAGTAGTGAGTTTAATTCACTGAGACTCAAAAGCGGAGAACGAAGTGCCTTAACTCTAGTTCTACTCTTAACTCTGTAACAAGCGTATAAGAATTTCGACGTAGCTTGATGAGAATATATGGCTTAGTAGTCAAAGCGCCTGGTAGGTTTCCAGGAGGCGCGGATTCTATTCCCGCTACGTTAAAATTTTTATACGTTTTCTAAATAAGTATTTAACTGTGTACCTTCTCTGCTATATTTGGAATGAAAAATGTAATAGTTAAAACACTCAACAGTATTTGAACCTACAATTATCGGCTTGACTTAAACACCTCCGCCACAAGGAGCGTCCTTGTAAACGACAAAGTATTATAAAGTAGTGATCAATAAATTCTATCATCAAAGGATATTAAAATATAATTAAAATGCAGATTTAAATGTTTACATTAACATTTTATTTAATTGTACACAAATGAGTGCTAAATCAAACATGTTGCAATAAACAATTTGAAATGTTTATTAGATTTTCTATAAAAGCATTGAAGCCATCGTGACGCAGTGTGACTGTGAACGCGATGATTGTGGGTTCGATTTTCGGGAAATGATCAAATTATTTTCTTTCCTCTAAAAGATAAAAACTACAATGTAGATGTATTTTTTTATGGAAAAAGATAAGGCAAACGAGCGTTCGGGGAAATTTATAAATATTAAAGTTATAAAACCTAAAAGTCGAACTTCATAATTATTGTTTAACTATGAATATATTTTTTTGCTTTAAGCAACTTTAAGTTAAGAAATTTCGTTTTAGACATTCGAGCGTCGAGTGACGGAGTTTAGCGCCCTGCTATGTCTCGATCCAGTGTGAGGAAATTCAAGAAATTCATTCCCCTGACTGGGAATGGTAACCCAATTTCCAATATCAATGAATGGTAAATATAAACAGAATGACTGGAATATAGAAATAATGTACATTTAAATTTCTTTTAAAAAATATATATTTTACTTAATTTAGCAAGAATCTTTCTCGAACTTTATATCACCATAGTACTTTGCCATAAGAAAACTCAATTTACATACAAAACTACATTAAAAAATTTCAATAAAAAAACAGAAAATAATCAATAGAATTATTCAAAGAAATAAATTGCGTAAGTCTATCATAAAAACGCTGTAACTACATAAATAATGACTGAGCAATCAACATGCAAACAGATATAATTATAAAGAATTTAACTCATTAATTAGAAGTTGTCGGCTGTAATGTCTTGGAAACACGCTATTGATAGATTTTAACAAAAAAATCAATTTATATTAAAATTTATTAATATTAAAAAAGTGGGTTTGTTTGGTTGAACGCTGAAACTGGAAAAGTCAGGTTTACACTGTGTCCTGTGCACGCAGCAGGGTAGGCAGGGGGAACCTAGTATTAAGAGACTCCGTTCCCCGCTTTCCGCCGTATTATTGAAGCATTTCGTGTTGAGTGGCGGAACTCAACGTCGCGTTTCACCTCGACACCAGAGCGAGGAACTTAAATAAATATTTAATTTCCTCGAGTGGGGATCGAACACAACCAGTCGGTTTTACAGTCACACTTTGTGCCCCTGCGCCACGACTGGCCTGGGAAAAATAAAATATATATTTTTAGATAGACGAAATTGAATTTCAATTTTAAAACCATTGCGTGTTAACTGGCGGAACCCAACCCCATGTTTTGTCTACCAGAACGAAAAAATAAAAAAATCTAGTATTTTAATACAAAAAATAATAAAAAAACGAGTAAAACCACAGTAAAAAACGTAATTGTATATTGAAAATTGATGTAAACATGTCCGACGGTCGACTAGTAGTGATTAACACGCAACGGTGTATAATTAATATGTGATTTGTGTTAAGTGGTGTATCAATAAAGTAGGTACAATGTGCGATCAATCACGCTTGACATTTGTATGAGAAACTACGTATGCTTGGGTGCAGTGTTTTTTGTACTTGTAACTACTTTTTGCGTACTAAGAATTTATATTCTTTTTCAGGATAGGCATAGGGAACCTGGGAACCTAGTGTTAAGATTCTCTGCTCCCTAATGGAGAGACACTACTTTTCATCTCGCCGAATCACGCCTCAAGAGCGTGTCGATTCTTAAACATTCAAATTTCTTTGTCTTCTACGCTATAGAATAGGTTTAATATTAATATAATAAAATATTGTTGCAATACCTTCCTGGCGCACAAAAACAATCGTGCGACTGAAAACGCGCTGTCTATTGGTTCGATTTCCATCCGAGGGAATGTAATATTTAATATTTTAATTTCTCCACTCTAATAAAGGGGCAAAGCGCGGCGTTGAGTTCCACCACTCAATCTTCATTTCGATACAACGATTTACAAAAACAAAAACACACTCCAAAACAAAGACCTCTCCACAATTTAAACATGGAAAAACCAAAATAAAAAAACAGATATTAGCAATAAATTAAAGGCCAGTAAGCCTCGATAAAACACCCACGTAACGTATAGTATGGGCAAAGTGTTTAAGCTTACTTGTATTCATACGATTTATCGATGTATAAATCATTTTAATTGGTACTCGTGGACGGTGGATATATATTTTTTTGTTGAGGTAATTGCCAATTCGATTTTTCATTTGCCTTTTGTGTGTACTTATGTGAAATGTGATATCGGTTTTGGTTGTACTTTTTAATTTTGTGTGTAAAAGTTATCGTAGAAGTATAGAATTTTAGAACATTCGGTGTTGAAAGACGCAACTTAACGCGGCGCTTTGCCTCGACACTGGAACGAAGAAAATGAAACTATTATATTTTTTTTTTTTTTGAGTGGGAATCGAACCCACAACCTGTCGCATTTACAGTCACATTCTCCTATAAATCACACAAGAAGCAGATGGAAATTAAAGTTAAGAAACTTTAGAAATTTTATGTTTATTTTAAATAAAAGAATCCACAACCATTGCATAAAAGTCAGACTCTAACCCACTGCGCCGCTACGGCCTCCACATACTACATATATTGTAAATTATTAATTACATACAATTAATAAAAACAAGTCAACCAAAAAAATTACTTACAATCAATTATAGCTAACACTACATTAATTGATTGCATTTTTATATCCAAGAAAATACGAGGCCATCGATCACTCCACACAAATTATCATTTAAAAAAAACACCATTAACTAACAAATGTTAACACTTAACCTTTCTTTAGAATACACCTCATTATTATAAACAAACTAACTTGTAAAATCACTTACCTTGGTTTCTACTGAGGTGGTACAAGGTTCAAAATCGTTTAAACGTTTGATGCAAGCTTACAGGTGTCGTAGAAAACTTAATTTATGTTAAATTCATTTCGTATACGATTATTCAAGTGGCCGATCGGAGATAAAGGAGATTAATCGGACGCGGTATTACTTAAAAATGTCTACCGAAATAAAGTTGACATTTCTTTTTGTATAATGATTAATATTGATTCCATTGTGGCGAAGTGGGATACAATGTGACTGTTAACGCGATAGTTTAGGGTTTGGTTCCCTTTCAGGGGAATGAATTTCATTTAATTGCTCTGATGAAAAGACAAAGTGCGGCGTGGAGTTCTGCCACTCAACACAATGTTTCGAACAATGGGCGGAAAGTTAGCAACGGAGTCATTAACCACTATTAAAAAATATTTTTATAGGGCGAGGTATTATTTTCCACCATGCAATATGCAATGCCTTTAAAATAGATGAAAAATGGAGAACGGAGATTAAACAAATCTACACATGTGTTAAAAAAAAGAAAATACTAATAAATTGAAACAATAATACATAAGCTATATATAAAATAATAGTTTATCTTAACATACTATCAAGGGTTGACTGTAACTTGATATTTTAATTCATTCGACAGCTTTAGGAGAAACTTTTTGAATTCTTTAACCTTAATTCATGGCTTAAGTTAATGATCTATAGATAAATATGTATCCCTAATGTTTTATTTATTTTTTAAAATTTATAGCATGGTTCCTTTGAAATAAATAATTAACTAGTTTTTTTTTTAGCTTCACGCTCTATCGTATATACATACTAAGGTAGGCAGAGAGAACTTGGGGACCTAGTGTTAAGACATTAGTTCTCCGCTATCTGCCCCAATTTTAGACATTTGCTTAAGTCAACGCCGTGGTTTGCATTACCAGAATAAGAAAAAGAAAATAAATTAAATATTTTCATTTCCCACGTGGAAGTCGAACCCACTAACTACATTTACAATAATTGACTATCCACTATGCCACGAGGCACTACAATTTCCTATAGCATAAATGAAACAAATTAATCTAATACTTTTATAAAAATACACAGTATAATTTACACAAGAAAATCACATTAATCTATATATATAAAAGGACTTGTCCTCACTGACTGAGGTAAGACGCACGCACAGCCGTAACCGCTGTGCGTAGAAACGTGAAATTTGGACAGATGTTTACTTTCGTAATCTGGACATCCACTAAGAAGGGATTTTGAAAAAATTTAACCCTAAAGGGATAAAAAAGGGGTTCAAAGTTTGTATGGATTTTTTTTTAAATCGGCACCGATTTTTATAAAATTTGAAATTTAGATTTTTAAAAGTATTTAATTGAACACGTGTTTCATCGTTTTCTAGAATTATCCCTCTAAGGGTGCAAATAAAGGGTTGAAAGTTTGTATGGAAAAACCTTTAAATCACAACCGATTTTTATAAAATTTGAAATTTAGACTCTTAAAAATATTTCATCGAACACATGTTTCATGGGTTATTAGAAATCACCCCTAAATACGCAAGCGAAGCTGCGCGCGTCCGCTAGTCATAAAATAAAAATAATATATTGCAACAATTAGTCAAATGCAGACATGTTTGTAAACAGTTTGTTCTATAAATAGGTGCTCTGTACAAAGACGGGGGTCAGCTAAGGCCCTTTGAACTGCTAATCTAAACCAACGTCGAGTTAAATGCTGTATAAATCTTAAGGCGGGAAGTAAGGAAACTATGGAGCTATTATTGTTGCAATATAAATTTTCAATAATAAAATTGTGATGTATCGGTGCCTGTAAGTACATGGAAGACAGAGGAAACCTGGTGTTAAGACACTCCGTTCCCCGCTGGTGGATAGTCACTTAAAACGTTTAAGGTTCCCTCGGAGGGCATCTATGAAGAGGTCGATGACAAACGATGAAATATAGAGACCGTAGCCTTTAATGCTCCGCTTGCTGCATGCTTCTCTTATATAAAACAAGATAAAACGTAAAGCTACAAAAAAATAAAAGATAAGGACTATAATAATTTTAGACTTTTGCATTCACAGGTATTTTTTTATCCGTTACAGTATTAAAAAAGTTGTGTATAAAGTACTCTATCATTTTAAACGCGTTATTTTTACATATAATATGGTATGTACCTAGCTGTGTCTTTTATGTTTAAACTCTCTGTTTCCCACTTTCTATTTATTTTTTTAGATATTTCGTATTGAGCTGGAGAACTCAACGACGAACTTTGTTTTGTAACCGGATCGCTCCGGTTCTGAAAATAATTAATCCTTCAGGGTAGGAATCAAACTCACAATCGGACGCTATGCCACTGCGCCACAACGATCTCAACATATAATTATGTAATTATATATAAAATAAAAATATATTTTAATAATAACGCCTCCATGACATTAACTGTTCTATTCATTGAGATTCTAAGACCGGGTAAATTACAAGCAACGCTGGCGGCGATGTTAACGCGGTCACACAGCGTCGCCTATATATTTATATTATTAAGTCTTTATCGATATTTTATAGTGATTTATATAAACGTGTTGAATAAATCAGAAAGAATATGTTTTTCCACCGTCTTGGCATAGTTTAGACGTGTTTTAGTGAAAGCGATGGGTGTGAGATCAAAGTTCAAGTGAATGTTTTATCTCCTACCTACCATTAATAATGACGTTTATATTTGCCAGGGTCTGTCTTACGAATCAATTTAAATATAAATATATAAATACAATTAATTATAAAGTTAATTATCTATGTCTAGATCCACGCCAGTTGTAGCGTAGGAGCACTAGCGTGCGACCAAGCTTACATAGGGTAGAACCTAAAACCGCGCTGTACCATATCAAAACGAGCATAATATGAGGGTAAGCAGTAAAGCTCCAAGGCATCGCTCATATATCAAGGTAGGCAGAGGAACCTTCGTGTTAAGATATCTCATTCTTCACGCACCGCCCAATTTTCGAAACATTACTAGTTAAACGGCGAACCTTATCTCTCGCCTAGTACACGCGGGGAAAAATGAAAATAATTAATTCCCCTCGAATGGAAATCAAACCTACAAGTATCGCGTTAGCACAAACGCTGGCCCACTGCGCCACAGTCAACAAACAAGCATACCTATCAATATAATTGACACTTCATTACGCATACAAGTGAAACTCAAATTTCAAAATCCTAATATCGTTATATTTATTTACAGGTTCAAAGCAAACATAACGAAGTAGTGTTAATGTGTTCAAATTGAACTTACTGTTGAATCAATACTCAAGTATATTTCTGGGAGGTTAATATAGATAATTGGTTTGGCAAATTTATAGGTATTCTTAAAGGTACTTGTATAGTATTATATATAGTATAGAAGTGACATGAATATATATTTTTTTACTTTCTCACTGTATCCTGCACATATCAGGGTAGGTCGAGGGAATCTGGGAACCTACCTTGAGACATTGTGTATTGAGTAGCGGAACTCAACGCCGCGCTTTGCCTCGTCATGAGAGCGACGAAGTAATAATATTAAATGGTTAGTTCCCCCAAGCGCGAATCATAACCGCAACACAATCAAAAGTTACTGGCGTTTATATATTTTATATGAAATAAAGAATAATGGACTCTGTTTGTCTCATGTCTCAAATATTTCTTGACATTTCTAGAACATTCTACGTACTCGTTTTTAGTGATAACAAATTGTATAATCACGATACGTAACAAATGAATGATTTATTTATAAATGGTGTTAATCAAATAAGCGTATTGGAAGTCGAATATTTTGAAACGTATTTTTCTTTTTTTAGTTGTGACGTGTCAAAAACTGTATAAACAATTTAAAAATACTCTTACAAAATTACCTTAACTCATTTTTTTGTACGATACGATTACGTTTACTTTTGTCTTCATGAATTTTTTTGAAATTTTTACTCGAATCCGAGACAAGTAATGTTGAGTGACGGAACTCAACGCCACTCGTTATCTATGTACTAGAGCGAGGAGTCGAACTTACAACGGTCGCTCTTATAGTCAGATACAGTGCCGCTGCGCAATGACGAGCTCGACAAAACGTAATTTTAATTTCAATATATTAAAATAAAACTTTATAGAAGTATCATCCATAGAACCGCACAAGTAAGCGATACGGTCTCGATATCATCACAATAGTAAGATGTAATCTGATTTGGTTTAACACCCTGTACGGTGTACGCCTCAGATGTCGACTTTAGTGCAAAGTACAAAGACAGTATAAGAGACGACTACGATACGATATTTTGATATAATTCGTAACGTTGGAAAATGAGATTATTGTGTTCAATTTCCATTAATATACTACTAATTACATACCAGTAAAAGAAAACTTTACAATTACATACCAGTAAAAGAAGCAGCTTCACGCTTTTTCCTGCATTACACTGCAGACAGGGGATTTAGTGTCAAGATATTTCGGTGCCCATTTTTCGTTCCCATTGTTCCCTTAATTCTCGAGATATTGCGAGTTGAGTAGTGGAACTCAATACCACAAAACAGGAAAATATTTTAAAGGTAATGATTCATGATTCGGGTTTCAAACCCGCAACCGCCGCGTTTACTTTAAGACACTATCCTAATAAAATTATTAAATATTCCCTCGAGTAAAAATCGAACACACAACCATCGTGTCAACAGTCGCACGTTTGTGTTTTTACGCTACTATGGCCTCACATCGATTCAAACCACAATAATTTAATTAATTCTTATTTACCACATGTCCCACGTGTGTAATAAACAGACCATATTTTTACAATGTTTTACGAACCGTAGACTATTCGAATAATTAAATTCTTAGAGTAAGTAAACATATTGACTTAATATAACGTTTAAAATATTCAAGATCTGCGAATACAACTATAATTGTATTACCATACATAATTATACATAGCTATAATGTAATGTGCTAATATGATTATGTGCATAATTTTTAAATTCTTTACCACGATACGTTTTTATGAACCATAAATTATTGTTAGAATGCTATTCAATTAATCGAATTTATATGTATTAATGCAATAAGTACTTCCATTTAGTACTCGTTATCGTTGAAATTGTGAGCTAAAGTTTAGCGATACTGCTTGTGTTGGCAAAATTTTACGCTGAGTTTTGTTTTGACGTGATATAAGGTTCTAAACTAAATGTGCGAGTCTTTAAAAGGTTTGTTTCTACATTTGAGGAGTGAAATATTTAATATTTTCAGGTGACGAGTGGTGGTGGTGGTGGTCACTCTCCGTTGACGAGGTAAAGCCCGGCGTTGAGGACAATTCGGTGAAAAGGGACAGACCCTACTATTTGCTAAAAACAGCGTGACTCTATAAAAAAAAAAAGAAAAAATATTTACTTATGCACACACAAAAAATATATAACAATCGTATCTTACCCGTCTCGTCCCATCTAAAACAACAGACGACAAACACCAATTTACCCGAGGACGGGTCGGGTCAGGTTGCGGCGTGTTTAATTTTATGGCGGCGGCGATCTTGTAACTATCGAGCTTATCATCGGGTTGGCTGCTAAATGGATATCACAGAATTGAACGTTTTCCTTTATATTTTAAGATTTTTTTATATTTATGGTATGATTGTATAAATTATTTTTATATTGATGTAACTTTGTGGCTTTATGTTTCTTTAAATAAAGATTTAATCACTAATAAATAATGCTTGTTTAAGCAATTTCACGTTTTATCCTAGTGTCAAGGCGCTTAATTTCCCGTAATAACGTTTCAATTTTGTTATTTGCCTAAATAAAACATACAAAGGTATCAAGGTCGTTGAGAAAAATAGAATTGAATATAATGAGATATAAGATAGGTAACGCTGCTTCTTGTCTCCTTCCCAGTACCAGGAAATGAAATAAATCTTCCGAGTGAGAACTGAACCTACAACCGCCGAGGTTATAGTCACACGCTATGCCACCATAACCACACTTAATGCGTAAGATTCTTGAGAATAAAAATATTATATACAAAATTCCCAGAGATAATATTTTCATAGTACCAAAATAAGGCAACTTCATCAGCCGAGCGGTGGGCGCTTCATTTACGGAGGTGGTGGAGGCGAACCTAAAAGGGGCAATGTCACAAAGAGACGATAGGGTGATAGAGGCACTGATCCAAAAACTTAAGGAAGGCGTTCTGCATAAGCCAGGCCAAATCTAAAATTCCACACCTATATACATAATAATTATACAAAAGACTATAATAATTATACAAAATACTATAATAATATATGTAAAAAAAAAAAAAATAATAATAATAATAATTAAAAAAAAAAAAAAAAAAAAAAAAAAAAAAAAAAAAAAAAAATTGTCGGTAGGGGTCTCATCCAACCCCTCTAGTATAAGCTCTAGATATAAGTACAGTTTAAATTGTCCCAAAATTAAGTACGCCTCATTAAAAGAACTTTCATAAAATAAAAAAAGGCACGGGCAACTATGCGCCCGTGGATGTAGTTTCTAAAATAAAAAAAAAAAAAAAAAAAAAAAGTACCAAAATAAAAATAAACAAACAATCATTTAAATATATAGAATATACGTAGAGGCGTAGAACCAAATATTGAATAAACAAGTAGCAATATTCAAAGAAACACAAAAAAAATAATTAGAGCATTCGTTTTCGTCAGTTAGAGTTAGTTTACTTTCCTTTGCGGAACGTCACCGTCTCCAGTTTAGCATAAATATGTTAAAACGGCGGTACTTACATGTTCCGAGAAGGTTCGATAGTAAATATCGATGTTTGTACAAGTTTATTTGTGAGTTAAATTATATAGCGTCACGAATAGGATTCGTTATTTACTCGATAATATTTAAGGGATGACAAAGAAACCGCCCTAAATGTGTATTTTTGTGGGTAGTTGCTAAAATATGCGTGGTTTTGTGGGTTCGAAGTATATTAAAAGTTTACTGAACGTGACTGACAGACCGACCAAAAATTTTTGTTATCTAAGGATTTTATTATGAGGCCGTCGTAACGTCATAGACCGGAGACACGACGGTTGCAAGTTCAATGCAAACTCGCTGGTAAGAAGACAAACCAGTATTGGAGTCTACCACTAAACCCATGAGGTCTCGAAAACTGGGCGGTGCGTGGGGAGAGTGTTAACACAAGGTTCCCTCTGTCTTCTTTGCTGTAGGTATGTGGGATATATTTCAAAAATGATTCATATTTCCAATTAATGAAACAATCCAAAAAAAATTGTATTTACGTACAATTTTTTTTTAATTAAATTTTATATTCATAGTATATCCCCAGGATATGATTTCTACTTTTGAATATTTTAAAGATGTCTAAATGTCTTTCGATTTTAGTTTTTTATTTTTAGTGATGAAATGGAAATTCCTTTCCCCAAGTGTCTATAAAAAAAAAATAGTTCAAAACTATGTGATCATCGTTGCTCAACGGAAAAATTCGGCAGTTGTGGGTTCAATCCCACACCTATGTGCGGGATACAGCGTGTATCTAAAAAAAATAATGAAGAGGGTAGTCAGAGAAATCCTGGGAACACAGTGTTAAAACACTTCCGTTTTCCACTTTTCTGAATTCTTGAGGCATTTATTCTTTATTTGGAAAACATAATTGGCATGTCACGTACCTTCCTTCAACCAAGGAATCTCGTATGACCACAGAATATATTTACTTCACGCATCATCTAACCATACACGCTGACTCTCTGTTTGTGTAGAACTTAGCGCCAGGCTCCTTACTTATTAACGCAAGCTGACTAAAATGTGTATACAAATAGACGTCGATAATTTATTAATATGACTTAACATGGTGTTTAGTTCTTTAAAGTTGTTAGTGGAATGGTTTTGGTTTAACCGCCTGTAAGCTGTAGCTTTTAGGGTAACTTCACACCTTGGAAGAATTTTGTTTTGTTCATCCTGTTTCAGGATAGGCAGAGGAAACCTAGTGTTAAGACACTCCGTTCCACAACTTTACAATCGGGATACGTCGAGATCGAAGTTTTTGTAACAAATCTTTTGTGATACCAAATGTTATGTACATAGAAAAAGTAAAGATACTCTACATTTCTTATCAATAACACTTTATTCGAAACACAAAATTTCCATTACAAAGATATTGATAAGATAATAAAAACAAACTCCTAAAACTTAAAAAAATCACATTTGTATATATCTTTTCAGTAATGCTTATTGCAGGCTTTCAACTCCAGTCGACAAACACGAGACTGCGGAACAAGGTATATACACAGCCATACATACATACATCCGGTGACTGAAGTGATTCGCCCATATTAAAATACTGCACCTGTGGCTACGTTCGTTGCTTGTTATTCTTTTGTATGGGAAATACTCATTTGAGTAGAAACGTTTCAAATATATATTTATCTATCAAGTGTATAGCCAGGGTAAACGGTGGTCATTTAGAGTTAAGACACTGCGTTCCACACGCACTTCTCAGATCATAAGACATTATATGTTGAGTGGCAAAACTCAACTCAGCACTTTTTTTTTAACTAAGCTGAAGGAGGAAATTTAAAATAAATAATTCCGTCGACAGAATCGAATCCACAACTGTCTTAAGAAACCTTTATATTTTTCAAACAGATAGATACAGGATCTAAAGAAACGACTTCACAAATATTATTATTTACAAATGTCAGCAATATACAATGTTTATTGGTACTTTCACCCACAGGGTCTCGTTCCGGGGGGCACAGACGTGCTTTATTTCCGGAGCAACGGCATCGCTTCCGGCGGCCGACTGATTGGCCTTTATTAAAAACAACCTGCCGTTTTATTTTCTTTTTGTATAAAGCAAAGTTAACTATATTATTTTCAGAATGTTTTTAATTGTTAAGCTTAAAATATATTTTTATTGTAGTTAGACTTATGATCTTTTTGGTTCTTTTTCTTGATTTTTTAAAATTTTAAATAAAAATACTACTATACATATAAATATTTTTACATTTTTAAAATATTATTCCATACTTAGGAAAGAAAAATACTTTATAGAAAATATGTACGTTAAATTTTTATATGTTTTCTAAAAAGTATATATACGTATAAATACTACATTTGTAACGTTCATTCGAAATTTCACAAGCTATAAAGTTACCGAATTTATTTCAAAGTAAAAACCTCTCACTATCATCACGCCCTAGCACTTAAAAGTGCAATAAAGAAGCTAGACATTCTTTACGTCTTCCAAAAAATAAATGTGTAGGACAAGTTTAATCGTTTCGGGGGTCGTGTGCTCCTTTATTATGGGACCCCTAGGCCTCGTTGGGCGGTCGGAAAACTATTGGGGCCATCCAAGTTTGATCGTTTGCACGAGGACAGGAATATATTGTAGTCATCTATTTTGGAAATCAGACAATATCGCTTTATTTATTACTTTATATTGGATTTTCTTGTCTTTTTAAGACTAGCATTTACCTGTGGCTTGACCCGTCAAATGGAAATAATTAAAGGACCTGTATGACATATGATGCATTCAAAGTGCTCAAAGTAACCAGCAATTTTTTAATTCGAACCAGAAGTTAATTAGATAGACCCGCTTAAACAAACAAACTCTTCACCTCAAATCTTGGATTTTATGGAGAGAAGAGAAATTATCTTGAATAAAGACACCCCGATCCTCATTTTCGAATAAAAAGCTTCGACTACGACTTCGTGGAGACCGTTACCTTCACCTTTGTTATATTATCACGATGAGGAAATAAAAATTGTTCATTCTTCCTAATGGAAAACGAAGCTAAATTTTGTTATCTAATAGCGATACAAACGCGACTTTGCCTGCTTAAGCTTATATTATAGACAACGTTATGCTATACACTATGTGCTATTTTGATGTATAAACTATATTACTGTAAATTTTCATCTAAATCCGTTCAGTAGTTTCTGCGTTAAAGTAAAACAAACATCCATTCTCATAAACTTTCATGTTTATAATATTAGTAAGATATAGAATAAACATTATGAATACATATTTCGATAGACATTTAATTAAACACATAATAACGGTACGATACGTGAAAACGTAAATACCAAACGAACGATACCAATATCTCTATATTATACAAGCGGGGCCCATCACTAATTGGGTAACTAATGAGTAATAAAAAAACCAGATCCTTATAGTTTATTACTTCATCAGCGAATGATAAAATCAAAATTGACTAAAAGATAAGAGACTACATATAAATTGCTATTTACTCTAGATAAACATCATCTAAATAATTTAATGACCAATAAAATCAAGCTTCACTATAATAAATTATTATAATATGTTGTTAATAAGCGTGGAATATTTGATGTTTGATATGGACTTGTTTTGAATTAAAGGAAAAAAATAAAATGTGTGGACACCAATGGTGTAAATCACGGAAAATATTTAAATTCTAAATATATAGATTTCTTTTTAAATGAAAGATAAAATATGATATTATTCGGCGTTCCGTTATTTTAAGTTTTGTGTTAGAAAATGATTAGTAAGTGAATAGTGAAATCAAAGACATAATGCGGCGTTAAGTTTCGCCATTCACAACGTCTAGAATTCAAGGGGAAAAAAGGAAATGGTCTCTTAATACTGAATGCTCTCTACCTACCTTGCAACACGTGAACATGCGGGATACAGCGTGAAGAAAAAAAAATACATACAATTTATTATTCAGTCAAAAATCTATTATTATTCATAGAATTATTTTATTTTATTTATTTTTATATTCCCTCTGCAATATCTTAAAATTTGAACGAAAAATAGGAACGGAGGGTCTTAATTGGTTTCTTTCTGCCTGCCCTAATTTGGAGTAGAAAACGCTATACTACGAGTGTTTAGTATTTTACATCTCTCATCTGTATTTTTAGTATCAGCATATGAAAAATAATTCCCCCGAGTGAAAATCAAATCCAAAACTATGTCTATCCTTAGCTGTCCCACTGAACCTCGGCGGCCTCAAATTATATAAATCCTTTAAAAACATTACTACAGAACCCTATCATATTGGCCGACTCGCGCTTGCCCTTACAATAATTAACGTATCACCACCGAGGCTGAATACATTACAGCGCCCGACGCGATCGTTATGTTTCTGCATGTTTTAATATATTAAATGCAAATAAATATATGTGTTTGTTTGTATTTTTGTTACGTATTATTTATTTTTTAATAATATACATTTTTATGTGTAGCTTTATGCAGTATCTCACAAAGCAGTTTGAGAGTATTGCGGCGTTGAGTTCCACCACTCAACAATACTTCGTAAATCGGGGAACGAAGTATCTTAACATCATATCATGGATATGAATAATGAAATTGAGAAGAAACACAATGTTAAGAGAGATATTCTAGATATTAAGATATTCTATTTTTTACTTTTTACACAATTACCCAAAAATAGCGTGTTGAGTGGCGCAACCCAACGCAGCTCTCTGTCTTATTACCAAAGAAAGAAAATGACAATAATTCATTGCTTTTATTAGTAATCAAACCCCCCACCCTCTCGTTTACAATCTCACAGTGTCCCAAGTAAAGTACTGACATCAAATTAGCATAATGTCAATAAAGTATCAATTTAACAATCACTTATATAGCAAACCTACACCTTTATAGCGCAATTAATGCAAATAGACGTGTCTTATAATATATTGTAATTGAAAGTCGAGAAATATTAATAATACATTAAATATTATGAGCCCCTCGTGGCGCGGTGGAACAGTGTACGCGACGCTTGAGGGTTTGATGCTCAGTCAGAGTAATTAAATATTTTAACTTTATCGCTCTGGTAAAAAGACCAAACGCGGCGTTGAGTACATACGTAACATTTAAAATGGGCAAATTATACATATAAAGTGACCTCGACATATATATACCTACATACTCGTATATCAAAATATATCATATTATAAATCTTCACGATTTTGTTTCAACAAAATTTTATTAACCATAAATTACTATGTTTATTATAAATCATTAATTGTATAATAATACTACGTTTGTCCGTCCGTACGCCTTCGGGCCGTCTATAGTAAGCATAATAAGGCACAATACACACTATAGTGCCGATGAGGGTTCGTTCTCGATTCGATCAAATATTCTTTTATGAGAAATATTCTTATTATAGTAAAATCCATATCTTCATATTATTATTTTATAGTTACCTATATTCAACTCAATCAATATTTAACAGCACAACTGGCCTACCATTAAAACACTATTAAAACATTTGCATACGTGATAATTTATGGTTTATAAACGCCCCGCGGCTCACGACTCTATTAATTACGAAATATTAACTTTATATAGTTAGTCAGGCCAGTCGTGGCCCAGGGGCGCCAGTGTGCGACTGTAAACGTGAAACGTTGTGGGTTTGATTCCCACTCGAGGAAATCAAAAGTTTTTTAATTTTTATTTTCTTGCTTTCATATTCTTTTATTTATGTGTAAATTAGGGAATATAATCACTAAATCAATTATCATTCTCTTTGAAATAATCATTATTTATTGAATCACAATCACAATTGGAAATTTAGTGTAAATTACATGAGTCAGTTTAATTCGAGTCGCTTTAACGTAGTAAATAAGAATATTACGAGTGTAGAGGATCGGTAAGTTGATTATAATGCCAGTTTACGGTTTATACAGATAATGATATAGAAATGATATCGGTCTACTTTAGCAAGTAAAAAAAATCCTTAGTGTGCGAAAGACGTTGAAATATTCATTTTTTTTTCATCAAAAAGTGACATTTAAATTTTAAACATTTCACAGATACTATATAGTACATTTTATTTAAATGTATATAACTCTTTCGTTACTCAGTGACTAGCATACAACGCACAGACGATAGATTAGGGAGTGTAGGGGAACACTGAGAAAGGATTTCTCGAAATTCCAACGGGAAAGGAAAAGACGGGATTTTCCATTTGAAGTCCACGCAAATAAGGTTTGACGGCGAAGACTAGTAGTATACATAATGCAATTGATTTCAATATAAAAAAAACTCCAGACACACTTATAAAACGATAAAAAATTCATCATAATAAAGTGTAAATTTTCGTTGCGGTAAAAAACTAGCCGAAATACAGATTTATGGTAATTAAACAACATTTATTCAGTTGCATTTGATAGTGATGTTGCAGACGGATATCGATAGATTTTTTATTTACAATCATTACTTGGAGTAAGAAGAGAAGAGAAGAAAAGTTTTGTCTTGTTACTAGAGCGGAAAATAAAACTCAACAAATCATCAAAGTCACAACCGCCGTGTTTACAATCAGACTCACTGTGCCACGGCGGCATCAAAAATTTAAATAAATTTAAGTCAGATTGATACCACTTTTACACCATTCCTATCTAAATATATCCATTAAAGAAGATTATCGTAACATTTCAAGTCGGTAAGTTCTCGCCTCTTGTATTCAGTTACAGCAATATTAATTTACTGCAAGATATTACTCCTATACTACTACATGATATTCAAGTTACTTCATGACTTCTGTTAAAGATCTCGATAAGATCTTATGCCATATTAAATACATTTTATAGTTGAATAGAAAACACTAGTAGTACTTTAAGATGGCTGTAATGTCATTTATTTTTAAATGGCCCTTTTTGGTGTAATAGTTAATAGGGGTCGCTCGAATAATGTCGAATATATTTGAGATGTTTATAATGTGATAATTTGACTTACAATATTGATTATTTGAATATTGACTTTAGAACTGTATATACTGTATGTAGCCGGCTATAGGAAGGGAGCTTCATTATGTATCCCGTATATAGCAGTTTACCTCTTCTTGGACAGAGGGAGCCTACTGTTAAAACGCTCTGTTACCCATCTTTCACCCAAACCTCAAGATTCGAACTCACAGTCACCAAGGTATAGTCAGCGATAACAAAATCTACATCGTACCATTTTTCTAACGTATAATGAAGTCAAGGCAGCACATAAAGATTTTATAACAACGTTTGTTTCTTCTTTACGACAACAATTTTTATTGATAGTTGATTTCATTGAAGTCATTAATAATAAGAATGATCGACAAAATAGAAGCTAGTCAAAATAGCAGCTACTGCTACTTGCTTCTACACAAAATGTTCCTATTTAAACTTTACGATGTTTTAAAATTTAAGCGGCGTTTCGATAGCCCTTAAATTTATATCTAAAAGATATTTTAACGATTTAAATATAAAATCTACACTTAAAAAACACTATAAAAAATATTAAAACTCATTTATTGTAGCTATAAAATGATCAAATGAATGTAATCTATAAAACATACTATTTTATATAGTACTTAAAAATAAGTTTGCAATACATTTATTTTGACTGTAGATGCTATAGTTCTGCGTTCGAACCTCACTCAGAAGAATGTGATATTTTCATATCCTCGCTTCCTCAAGACAAACTGTTGCGTTACGCAACGCCACATGACATACAATCAGACGCTGCTCCCATACGCCACATATTTTTCACCATAAAAACGAATAATAAAAAAATTACAATAACCGATTTCGATGAATAACCCACATCCCATCACTATTGGCCAGGTTATTAATGCTAACATTATACGCCGTCCAATCGATACATCATTCATGAGCTACAAAATTGATGCTTCCCATTCTTGATAAATGACAGACATTATATGCAGTTCGAGTTGTTTGCAGTTCGATTCCGGCATAATTTTTACATTTAACTGTCCAGGTCACTTGTTAATGTATACGTAGGTATATCTGACCTTGACTTCGGTGAATTGTAGTTAAGCCGTCTAACGATTTAGTCAATGGGGTTTTGTTAATGTTAAGACATGCATTAAGGCTACCGTGGCGCAGTGGCACTATATGTTCGAGTTCCACTTGAGGAAATTAATTATTTATCTATTTTTTCTTGCTCTGGTAATAAGAGAAAGTCAGCTTCACGCCGTATTCCGCATATGAGACATTCCGGGTAGGCAGAGGAAACTTAGTATTAAGACACTCCCTTCCCCCCTTCCTGCCGATTTTTTCGAGACATTGCGTATTGAGTGGCGAACCTCAAAACCGGGGATTTGCCTTGGTACTTGGTAAGCGAAGAAATGAATATATTAATAAGTAATGATTCATTCCTCCGAGCGGGCATCGAAATCACGCCTTTGTGCCCCTGCGCCACGACAGCCTCAAAGACAATGTGACAAAGTGAACCACTCATCACGCAATGTCTTCAAATGTGGGGAACGGAGTTTCTTTACACTAAGTTCCCTCCGCCTAACCTGCTGTATTTGGAATACTGCGTAAAGGTTCAAAGTTTAAAATAAGCTAAGTAAACCAAAAAAATATTAATTTGCAAGTCTAGATAAGCATTACATTTCTTAGACGTCTCAATTATAACATTACTTACGTATCCACGTACTCCCGCAGTGCCACAGCGTCTGAGTTCGATTTCCACTGAGAGGAATTTTGATATTAATACAAGTTCCGCCACTTAACACGCAAAATTTCGAAAATAGTACGGTGTATGGGGAATGGAGACTCTTACTCACTCTCTCTCTCTCGACTCTTATCATTACGCCTCTTGGATCCCGCTAGAGGAACGTGAAATATAGCCGGAGCCTAAAAATTCTATCTGAATGTGGATTAAAAAATATGTTGGAAAGGGCAAAGTGAATACCTAAGTATTTTTGTATCTACGAGTTTCTATTTATCTATATTATGTGAAATAGACTTTATATAAAACGGAAAATGTATGTGTTTTTAAATAAGCACTTATAAAGTCAACGACAAAATATATTAACACGTATTTATTTGTCGTTACGTCACTTTTTAATAAGCCATAATATAAATCATAAATAACTCGCCATATATAACATATAAATAAATCGCTATAAACATAACATAAAAACAAATAAATAACTATGTTTTACTATCATTTTCCTGTGACATAAAATCAATTATTTATACTTATTTATATGCGTTTATTTTATTGAAATTACATTATTTTGTGTCATAATAAAAAATTATAGACATAACCAGCTGTCGCCTGCAACTTTGTTGCTTGACATTTCCCATATAATTATGATTATGATATATTCTTTAAAGAAGAAAAATTAAATTATAAAGCTTAGTTTATAATGGCGATAATATAATATAATTTTACCGTATTTTTTTTTTGTGAAAATACATCCAATAAATATTTAGTACATTAATATATTTTTAGCTTCACTATCCTTCACTATCCCGCATATAACAGTAGGCAGCGGGAACCTACTATTAAAGCATCCTGTTCTTCACGCTACGAAATGAACGAACGAACGAAAACGAAATTAAAATAATTCATTAATCCGATTACGAATCATATCCACAACCGTTGCTTCGACAGTCGGACGCTGCAACTCTGCGTCATAAGAGACCATTGCATCTTTAATTTTGATAATTCTAAAGTTCATTATTATATGCGATATTTTTTTATATACATATTCATTAGTAAACTAAGTGTAGGGAAGCACTAAGGCCTAAGGTTCTAAGCTCTGAGATCGATCTTGAGAACGATCTTAGGGATGCCGTTTTGTTAATCTGTGAATGGAACCCGCATCTTAAGATCGCTCTCAAGATAGATCTCAAATTTGAGAACGATTTATAAAGACAGGCCTAAGAGAAGAAATTTCTACGGGATTGGGAAACAACGTGATTTTCCATTTTATATTTCAAAATCTACGTAAATAAAGTTGTGGGCACCAACTAGTAAGAAATATAATAAGGCTGCTATAAATTTCCTTTCGCCGGAAGTCGAGTCAAGACATCGCCGCAGTACTGCAATTATGTTGTCAAGCCATGTTTTAGTGTTTTAGTTACATTAATTCCTATGAAATTACCGAGCGCTATATTTTTTTAGCTTCCTATGGCAGAGTTTAGAGAACCTACCGCTTGTAGATGGTAGGTAGACCTAGGTTACCTATATACAAATACTAGAAAATTGAATTAAGTATGACAGAGCCGATACTAGTTTTATAATTTATCATTCAAAGATACAAAAGAGAAAAATATTTTGAATTCGAAATAAAAAAAAATACGTTCCTCCAAACAACAATTAAGGACAGTCACGGCGCAGGGGCACAAACGTGCGACTGTAACGATTCTAAAATTTGTGAGTTCGATTTCCACTCGACAAAATAAAAGATTTAAAATTTTCATTTCCTCGCTCAGGTAACAAAGCAAACCGCGGCGTTGAATTTCACTGCTCGACACGCCAGTACCTCCAGAAATTGGCGGAAAATCAGCAGTGCCTAAATGGGAACGGAATGTCTTAAAACTAATCTCCCTCGTTCCTTCTGCACGCTATGTGCGGGATACAATGAGAAGTTAGAAAAAAAGGGATAAAAACCATTGGTGGGGGTCCGTGTGTTCACATAAACTACAATAGCGCCATTAATGTATTTGCAATACAATTATTAACTTGGCAAACTTTAACTCGTAATTAGTAAATATAAATTGCAAGAACGAGCTGCGTTGATAAACATTGTAAAAGGTTAAAGAGGAAACGGCTGAGTATTTGCACAGTAATAATTATAGGTGTTGCTGTAAATTTGTAAAGGTGTTTTCATAATGGTAGTATCTTGTTATTTTTTTTTATGTTAGTTTTTTTACGCTGTATCCTGGTAATAGTAGTGTAGGCAGGTTGGAATTTAGACATTCCATTCCCCATTCCACCGCCCAAAGTTCGAGACATTGCGTGTTGAGTGGTGAAACTCAACGCAGCTCTCTGTTTTATTACCAGGATGGTAAAATAAGGAACTTTAAAAAAATCATTATCAATAGCTGCACCAAGACTTCGTAAAAATAAATAAAAAAACAGAAATAAACCTGCTATTTATTGAAAATCGTGATAATTTCGACATACTTGCATTATACTAGCAGTAAAATCAATATATTATATAAAGTAAACGCTCGGGACATCACGACAGTACAGTATGAATAATGCAGGCACACGTTTGTGGGGCGATAAATAAGAATTATAACTTTATCTTCTCACGGATAAATCTAAGATTGAAAGGCTTTGGTGGCAGCTGTAGGTGCTATGTAGGTGTTTGTGGCTCTCGTGTAATTGTGACATACGGTTAGATGAGCTTGCGAGCATGATTGGATTCTTTTTAGGTTTCACGCTTTTTCCCGTAATGCAAGATAGGCAGAGTGAACCTAGTGTTAACAGTCTGTTTCCAATTTTCAAGTGAATTTTCGGGATATTTCATGTTGAGTGATAATTTCTTCAAGTGGGAATCGAATCTTTGCGTGTATTTTTAAAATTAGTCAGATGCTTTTCACTACACCACGACAGACAATATTGTTTTTATAAAAGATTTGTTATGTCCATTACAGCGCAGTGTTACAGCATCCGACTGTAGACTCAAGCAGTGGAGGGATCGATGCCCATGTGAGACAGTGATTATTTTCATGTTCTCACTATAAAAGGACAAATCGCGATCTTGAATTCCTCCACTCAATATACATTGTCTCTAAAGTTGCGTGTGGGGTAAGCTCTATGTCACAACACTAGGTTCCCTCTACCTACTCTGTTATGCGGGAAAGGGCGTGAAATTAAAAAAATGCCAACAGCAATTAGTACGTATCAAACACCATGCGAATGTGTATAGGAAGGCAGTTTTTGCACAATTCTCAGCAGTTCCGGTTCGGCCTTGCTCCGGTGAGGTCGCACAATCGGACGCCCTTATTATGTATATTCGTTGTCGGTTATATACTCTAGTGTTGTGGTTCCTGCTTCATCCTGCGCTGTGCTGAGCTGCGTAGCACCCTGCTGTGTTGTGCTGCCCGGCGCTGCGTTGTCCTGAGGTCGATAGGACTAGAGAGTTACTCTTCTGTGAGTACTTACACAGTTTTTATAGTTAGGCACTCACCTTCCGTTCACCGACGGAAGACTAGTTTTTGCCAAAGTGATAGTTTAGACTTAAATTACACACCCTCCCCCACCGTAAGGTGAGGGGAATGACATAATGGCCGAAAAGGAGGATATCCTCCGCTACCTAGAAGCTCACCATAGTGAGGCTTACCGCGCGGCGGTCAATTATGCGCGCAACCGCAACGCGAGCCCGAGCCCGCCCGACGACGGCCCGAGTGCCGATGTTGACCAAGTAGAGCCGATGCTCTCGGACGGGCCGAGCGACTCCGAAGTCGCCCCGCCGAGGGAACTTCTCCGCGTCCCCCGCGCCCCCCGTTCACCGCAACCGTCCGGTAACGAAATGGAGGCGAACAACTGTTCCTCCTCCGATGACTCAGACGACGGTTTCGAGACCGTCGTATCTCGTTCGGCCAAACGTAAGGCCAAGGCCCCTAAGGCCCCCCCGCCGCCCAAGAAGGCAAATAAGCCCAAGGGCAAAAACACCCGTGCGAATGGCGCCGCGTCGCCGGTCCCCCTCTCCCCTGCCCCCGCAACTGCGGCCGAGCGGGAAGAGCCCGAGACCCCCCGCGCCCCCCGTGTCAAGCCTCCGCCGCCCATTTACATGCAGGAAAAACACAAATGGGACAAAGTTTCTGATTGGCTTAACAGCCAAAATATCTCCTATTCCACCGCGCGCCTAACGCAGGTAGGAATCAAAATACAAGTAGCCACTTCGTCGGAGCACCGACAACTAACCTCATTCCTTAGGGAATATCAAATAGGATACCACTCGTACGCCCTAGAGGACGAGCGCCAATTGCGCGTAGTTCTAAAGGGTATTCCGAAAGAATTAGACGTAGAGCTTGTTTTCTCCGATCTCCGGAATAAGGGTTTCCCCGTGCGCCAAGCGCATCGGCTTTACAATTCTCGCACTAAAGCGAAATTTGATATAGTCCTTGTCGTCCTGGACCTCACTAAAGAGGGAAAGGAAATTTTCAACCTGAGGTCGGTGTGCTCTCTTACCGGCATCAGGGTCGAACCCCCACATTCGAGGGGACTCATAGGGCAGTGTCATCGCTGCCAACTATACGGCCACTCGGCCAAAAATTGTTTCGCGCGGCCTAGGTGCGTTAAGTGCCTAGACGACCACGCCACTGCGGATTGTCCTCGCAAAGCTCCCGATCCCGCCGTCCCTCCCAGCTGTGTGCTCTGTCAGACGCAGGGTCATCCCGCGAACTATCGCGGATGCTCCCGCGCGCCGCGCAGACGCACCCGGCGCGGAGGCAAAAACAGGGGGGCTAATCGCAAAATAGAGGAGCCGGCTCCTAAATACGTGCCCGCCCCCCAGCCTAAGGAGAACGCGTGGCTTAAACCCGCGCCACCTCCGGTAGTAGCCCGCGCTGCGGCGCCAGTCAAGCCGCCGACCGTCAAGGTCGGGGCTCCCAACTCCACCTCTGCGCCCTCACGCGCCGCCCTCTCTAATGGTAGCGATTTCGCACTAGTGCTAAATTTAGTTAGATCTCTTGACTTCAACGAAATCAAAATTTTCGCGAATAAATTAAGGAATACGAATAGTCCAGACGACCGCGCCCAAGCGATAATCGAGCATATCGATCTCCTGGAAGCCATCGCGGGCTCCATATCTAAATAACTTTTCCAATGGCGGTCATCAATAGATTCACTCCATTACCCGCTGACTCGCAATTCGCGCGTATTAAGCCAAGAGCCCTGTCTATAGCGACTTTTAACGCTAATGGTGTCAAACGTCAACGAGAGTCAGTGAGTGCCTTCGCTCACACTCACCAATTAGATATCTTTTGTATACAGGAGTCTTTTCTTAAGCCCGGGGTTCGCAGTCCCAGCATTGCGAACTACAGGTTTGTAAGGAATGATAGGGCCACCAAAGGCGGCGGCACTATGATTTATTACAAAAAGAATTTACACTGTATACCGCTCGACCCTCCGTCTCTTGAAGCCGCCGAGGCGTCGGTGTGCCAGGTATTCCTCACAGGCCATCAGCCATTGATTATTGCCTCCGTTTATCGTTCGGGAAATAGGCAACTATTAGAAAGCGACATTTTATCGCTACTTAGTATGGGTGACTCGGTCCTTCTGATCGGGGATCTCAATTGTAAACATAAAAATTGGAATTCGTCGATGACTCATACCGATGGTAGGAGACTCCTTGAATTCACTAGTAAATATAATGCTTTCGTTATTGGCCCGCCTTCACCCACCCGCCTTAGTGCCCACGGCACAGGCGAGGTTCTCGACATAGCGATTCTATCGAATGTAGGCTTATGTCAACACTCAATAGAAACAATTCCCGACCTCGATTCGGACCACCGTCCTGTCATTCTCAAATTAGGCGAGGTGCGCCCCTCAGGCCCACCCACTAAAACAGTAATCGACTGGAGGAAATTTGGAAAGCTCCTCCGTTCGAATGAATCCCCTTTAAAGGAATTAATACCTGGCATCGCCGACTCCGCGGAGTTAGCAATAGACGCGGCGAATAAATTTACCGAATATATTCAAAACACAATCCAGAGCTGCTCGAAAGAGGTACCAAACCTACCCGAAGGTAGGTTTGAAATCTCAGAAAAGCTCCGACGATTGATTAGACGCAGAAATAAAGCAATGAGACGACACGACGCATACCCGACTGACGATAATCGTGGGGAATTTAATAGATTAAAGAGGAGAGTTCGATTCGAGTTCGAACTTCTGCGCGGGGAGTCGTGGGATAAAAAGCTCGAGGGGCTCGCCCCATCGCACCAGGCATTCTGGGCGCTGTCGCGTGTTTTTAGAGTCGATTGTCTCTCGACTATGCCTCCTCTCATTAGGCCAGATTTATCAGTTGCCGCCGATGACACCGAAAAAGCGGAATGTCTCGCTGACAGTTTAGAGGCTCAATGTACTCCGAGTAGTCAGCCCTGCGACCCGAGCCACATTGCGCGCGTGGATTCCGCGGTCGCAGAATGGGCGCTGACGCCCCCGCAAGGGGAATCGCTCCGCCCGACCTCGGAAGACGAGGTCAAAGACATCATCAAAAATCTCAAAGATAGGAAGGCCCCGGGGCCCGATAAATTGTCTAATAGAACACTTAAGTCCCTTCCGGCTCAGTTCTTATCTCTATTGGTCATTATTTTTAATTCCCTTCTCATGTCGTGCACCTTCCCCGACGAGTGGAAGGAAGCCATTGTCATAGGTATACCGAAACCTAACAAGCCGCGGAATATGCCCTCTAGCTATAGACCTATCAGCCTTCTCAGCTGCTTAGGAAAAATTTATGAGAGAATCATTCTCATTAGACTCTCCGAGGTGGTAGAGGCCAAATCTCTGCTCATTAAAGAGCAATTCGGTTTCAGAAAGAAACATTCCGCCATCCACCAAGTCCATCGCGTGGTAGAGCACATAGCCCAATATAAAGTAAAAATTTCCTACCGCAGACATACTGCCGCCATTTTTCTCGACGTAGCGAAAGCCTTTGACAAGGTCTGGCATAACGGCTTAATTTTCAAGCTGCGGCGCTCTGGCTTGCCAGACTGTCTCGTGCGCATCCTGCAAGATTTTCTGTCAAATAGATACTTCCGCTATAAAGTAGAAGGAACTCTCTCCTCCCCCCGCCTCCTCCGCGCAGGCGTCCCCCAGGGTTCAACCCTCTCTCCTATGTTATACGCGCTGTACACAAGAGACATACCTCGTACCAGGGATGTACACTTGGCTATGTACGCCGATGATACCGCCCTATACACCTCTTCGCGTAACACACGCATAATAGCCGATCGACTTCAGAAAGCGGCCCGCGTACTTGGTGTGTGGTTCCGCCAATGGAGAATCGAGGTTAATCCAGAGAAGAGTAAAGCGATACTCTTCCCTCGCGCTCGTTCAGAGCAAATCTCTACCATCTATCTATTAGATAAAGCCATTCCCTGGGAAAAAGAGGTCAAATATCTAGGTGTCACATTAGACTCTAAACTCTCCTTCAAACCCCACGTCACGAAAGCTTGCAACAAAGCTAAATTCATTCTTAATAGATTATACTATCTCATAAACAAGCGTAGTAAAATGTCACTTAGAAATAAGCTGACACTATACAAAACTTGTATAAGACCCGTCCTCTCTTATGCTTGTGTAGCGTTCGCGCACACTAAGCTAGATCCCATGCAAAAGGTACAAAATAAATTCTTACGTATCGCATCAGGTTGTCCCTGGTTCGTGCGTAACGTCGACCTACATAGAGACTTTGAACTGGAATCGATTTACGAGCATTGCAAACGTTTAGCGAAGCGCTACTTTGAGCGCGCAGGCTCGCACGCGAATCCCCTCATCGTTAATGCGTGTGATTACATCCCTAACGCACTCCCTAGACGTAGACGCCCGCGCAGCGTCCTTTTAGACTCCGATGACGCCATTACCATAGCGAATGCCCCGTATGTAGGTAGGAAACACACTACTCACACACGACACAAACACCGTCGTCGACGGAATCGACGACGAAGTCCAGCTTATTCAACGGCTCGATCGCGTCTCGGCGCGGTCGGGCCCAGCGGTTAGGGACCGTTAGCTCCCTTAGAGTAGTCTAATTTGTCCCCAGTCGCGACTTCATGTTGCAGCTGGTTTGCTTAGCATAGGTGAAATCCCAGTCCGCTCGACGGCCGCAAGCCGAGGTTCGAGTCCCGCAGGGGGCGCCCTTACAGTCGTCGACTTCCTCACAGGCAGCCACTTAGTGCTTGCATTTCTTCAGGGACAGAGTACCCTCTTCCCTACCCAACCGGTGTCGCTGTAAAAGCCAATAGGGCTAACAGCATTATCCACATGTTCGAAAAAAAAAAAAAAAAAAAAAAAAAAAAAAGCACAATTCTCAGTAGATTTATGTCGTCAACTCTTGAATTTATGATAGTACCGACAATGTAAGTTAAATGTGTCTGCACACTGTCGACTTTACGTGAACATAAATTAGAACCTCAGTATTATCTACATATGAATTGTAGGCCGTCGTGACGCAGAGGCACATGAGTGCGACTTAAAACGCGACGGTTGTGAGTTCGTGCCGACTCGGAGGAATAAAATATTTAATATTTTTTTAATCATTCGTTTTGGTGACGAGGTAAAGAGCGGTATAGAGTCCCGTCACTCCACACGCCAGTCCTTCTGAATTCGGCGAAGAGTAGGGAACGGAAGTGTCTTAATGCAGAATGGAGTACTTATTATTATGTTCCCAGGTTCCTTCTACCTACGCATTTTTGTCAGTTCCACACTGTTGTGTGCGAGATGCGTAAAAGTGACCAAAAAATAATTTGTTTTGTAAGTTTCTTTTCTGGATGTTTTTTTTATTTTTTAAGCAAATTATTTCGTTGTGTTACACCATTAATCGCATTCTCAGCTTAATTATAATGAAAGGCATGACACTTAAATAGGCTTCTTTTACGTTTCTGATATATTAGTTTAAAGTAAACAATTACCTTCGTAAACAGCTCACGACCCAATTTTCCAGACACTGCGGGCTGTGTTGCGGAACTGAACACCGCGTTTTGTATTATATTTTTGTCCCTCAAATGGGAATCAAACTCACAATTGTCTCTATTACATTTACAAGCTGTCAGACGACGCTAAATTTTTCTCATAAAATCGTACCTACTGCTACGTATTGAATAATCGGATTTCACTATAAATAAAACATTATCTTTCATTTAATGTTGCGAAAGGGAAATAATTATGATTTATTAAGTTAGTTTGCGACGGAAATATCGTTTGATATACGATCTAAGCTGTACTGGCATTAGAATTTATTACTGGTATACTACTCAATTCGGTGAAATGTTCAAAGTGTTTACATAGAAGATGGTCGTGGGTTCAATCCACACTAATGGTAATGAATTATTTTAATTTCCTTCCATAACCTCTCAGCCTACCTTGCCATATATGGGAGATAGCGTAAAGCTAAACAAAAATTTATTTAGCATTGATTGCATACAAATTTTATTAAAAAAATTGTATGTATGGGCAATCGAAATACCGTTTAAATTTTTACAAAAGCTGAAGCTACAACATGTAAAATATTTTTTAATTGTCATTTATTATTCCATTGTTTATATCGACATTAATTGACGATGTGTCTACAAATGTGACATTGACGATATAATATGCGTTAATTAGGGTACTCTAACCAAAGGATAAAACTCCAATACTAAAATTTCGTTGTCTGTCTGTTTGTCCTTCTGTCACCAGGCTGCTTTTTGATAAGCTGTGATAGTTAGTCAGTTCAATTTTTTACAGATGATGTATTTCTGTTGCTGCTATACTAACAAAAACAAGTACCAAAAACCAGAATAAAATAAAGGGGCTTCCATACAACAAATTTCTTACGCAGTTTTTATAGATATTGGTACGGAACACTTCGTGTGCGAGTCCGACTCGCACTTGACTAGTTTTTTTATCGTTTTTGCCATTGCTTTTTAAGTACAATAATTTGTGTCAATTAAAAAATACTATATTTCTTGTAATAATTATTGTAAACATTGTTGATGAATATGTGATTATTTTACAAATACTTGAATTAATACAATAGGTACCATATGTCTGCCCTATCAGAATTGAGATACAGAGAGAATAAAAATGAGTATTTCTATAAATAAAGTTATAGGCAGTCTAGTCTATTTATACTATTTTTAATAAAAAAAAACCAACATTTAATTTAATGGTCTATGACATAATGCACCTAGTGTATATTTCAGCTGCTTTTCAAGTGTCCAACGCATTGACATTTGCTCTATACTTGTTTACTCGTTAGGTGTCGTTCATGCCTTTTATGTAAGAGAATGTGATAAATAGTCCACTAATGAACTTCAAATTTTATATTTCAATTTCTTTAAAATAATACAATAACATAAATTGTTATGGAGGTCGTGGTTGCGCAGGGGCACAGGCGTGCGTCTGTAAACAGTTTGGAGGTTGAATTCCTACTCAAGAAAATTAACTTAAAAATTAATATTTCGTACTAGTAACGAAGGTAAGCAAAGCGCAATGCGTGTTGAGTGGCGAGTTCCGCCACTCAACACGCATTGCCTGGGGGATTGGTTTTAATAGAAAATACTTAATATTAACATTCTAAAGTTCTCTCTGCCTATCCTGATACATCAGCTCCTGACTTGATAGTAATGGGGCTAATGGGAAAAATACTCTTTCAAACATAAACGAATTCTTAAAACCCATCCATATAAATACACATTTGCGAATATAGAACCAATTTAGATATAAAATATAAATATTTCGTTATTGTAAGATTCATAAGTTTAAAGTAATCTTAGCACTGTACAACTGAAGATTTCCATTTCTTTTTACGCTTCTGCTTCATGCTATATCCCGCATATACCACGATAAATAGAGAGAACTTAGTGTCAAAACACTTCATTCTTCACATCACGTGTTAGGCAAAAATAAAACCTAATTATAAATTAAAAGGCAGTTCACCAAAAAAAAAACCTTACTATAAATAGCTATATTAAATTAAAAGGCAGCCGTTATTCATGTTTTTGTAATTAGCCACACAAATAAATTAGATGGATATCGGTATACCTTTTACGGATGTATGAATATTGAAGAGTGAACGTTGCAACATTTATTTGACCAAATAAGGCTTCATACAAATTAGTTGTGTGTAATGTGTGATTTTTTTACTTATTTACATTGTAAGAAGTATCGTGTTTGTTGGAGCGTTATGCTTGTTATAATTTTGTAAGGTATATTTCCTAATGGAAGTTGGTAAAAAAGGTTATTCTTACATTATAATAGTTGATTTCTCACATTTTTTTCATTATAAGGCGTGGCAGGGGTAGGTTCGATTCACAATCGGTGGAAAGAATTTCCGTTTCCTCTCTCCAAGTGTTATCAGCAATAAGACAGCGCTGGCGCTACGCAGTATGCTATGTCTCGAAAGTTTTTGTGGGACTTGGCATCAAAGTGTTTTAACACTATGCACCCTCTGCCTTGCCTATCTCTACTATAAAGATTCAGCGTGAAGCTGAAATTAATAAATATTTACAAAATCCCAAACGTGGATAACTTGGCTCAAATTGTCCCACGACTGGACTCTTTAATTGCTACTATAAAGCGTATTACCAATAATTTGAGTTTTACGCTCGGTTGAATTCCAAATGAGTGTTTTAATTTTTTGTACATTATTATTTACTAGAAAAACATGTGATTTTTCTTTTTTTAGCTTCACGCTGTATCCCGAACATAGCAGGGTAGACAGGGGAAGTTAGTGTTACGACACTCCGATCCCAGTCTGTTAGTTCCGTTTCTCACTTTCCGCTAAATTTTGAAAGCATTGCCATGTTATCAGAGCGAGGATATAAAAACATTAAATATTTAATTTCATCGAGTGGAAATCGATTCCAAAACCGCCAGTCAATACGCAATGTCTCAAGAAAAGTTAGAAACGGATTTTTTAATAGGGAACAGAGTAATTTAAAGCAAAAGCTAAAAAAACATGTACCTACATATATTAACTAGAATATGTAAAAGCAACTTATTGTATTTTCCCACATACCAGAGTAGGTAAGAGAAGGTGGTGGAGAAGGTACAATGGAGTGTCTTGACACACTCCATTCTACCTTCCACCCGCATTCGGGTTTTCCATCTCAATTCTGGTGAAAATATGCTATATACAAAACAGTATAAGTATTTTGATTGACGTTTTTTTCTATTGCCATCAGTTAGGACGGGTGATTAAATTCCCAGTGGCGGCGCGGCATTGTCGGCGGTCGCTTTGCAATTAACTATCTTACGTCTGACACCTCGTAGGGCTGTAAGTTTGTATCCCATAATTAATTAATACTAAATTTATTTATATATAATTGTATAGCTCTCTTGTAATAGTAAGTGCCTACAGCAACGCACAGACGAAAGTACTGGACTTAGAAAGTTGAAATTTGATATGCAATTAGGTTAGGAAGTGTAGGGAGCTTTAAAAGATATTTTTTGAAATTCATTCAGGAAAAAGCTCCGTTCTCCTTTTTCTGCCGATTTTTGGGGGATTGCGTGAACAGTGGCGGAACTTAACCCCACCCATGTTACTAGAACGAAGAAATGAAAATATTGTTTGTAATATGGAATACCAAATATAATTGAATTAATCTGCTAGAGGCAACCCTGCTCCGCGGGTGGCAGGCCGGCCGTCTCAAACAGATCGCCTCTAAAAGGGTTTGACGCGATACGTCGCTCCCAAAAGAAATTAGTCGCGGCTTTGAAGGCAGATCGCGTTGCCTAATTGCATTCGCTTTGATCTCCATCGACGCGTGTTTACGTCGCGGGACGTGAAACAGAGATATCTGTACCTAGATATATGTAGATATACCTAGGTATATAGATGATCTTTCTGTTTCTTATTCTTCGCGGAAATATCTATAGTAATAGGAAAAATCTAAACTAAAATAATAGGAAAAGTTAAGGCCATTGTGGTTCAATGGCAAAGCGTATGACTGTAAGCGCGATGTTTCGAGTTCAAATCTCATTATCATTTCCTTGATCCAGTAGTAAGACAAGCTGCAGCGTTGAGTTTCAGCACTCAGCATAATATCTCATAAGCTTAGGTTCCCTCTGCCTATCCTGCTATGTGCGAGAAACACCGTGAACATCAAAAGAAATAACGACTACTACTATTAATTATCATAATAAATTAATTAATAATAAAGTCTAATTCTGTAAAGGGAAGAATGTGGTTCCCACCATTCAACCTATAACAACTGTTTCTGTACAAATTAAAAAAATATACAATATATTTTATCTTAGCTTCCTAAGGAACCATCTCCTTACCAATGCCCATTAACTTGTGTCACGGATAAGATGTATCTGAATGACTCGTTGAATCGTGGCGTCTGCAGCGTCTTATATTCTTTTTAATATATATTTAAGTATAAGATTGTACATGATATATTTATACAGATGTTTTGTATCACGTCAAATGAGTGCCTTATAAAAAACACATAGAATACACCTAAGCTATATCACCAAAATTTTAAACTGTTTTGACGTAGGGACTCAAGCATGCAACTCTAAGCCGCACATAGCAGGGTACGCAGAGGGAACCTGGGAACCTAATGGTACGACACTTTCGTTCTCTACTTTCCGCAGAGTTCTGGAGGCATCGTGTATAGAGTGGCGGAACTAATTATAGCGCTTTGCGTCGTTACCAGAGTGAGAAAAACAAATCACTTATTTAATATTTCATTTCCCTCGAATAGGAATATGTATATACCAAAAACTAAATAGCTATAGGAATTAAAAAATCAATTAAATATATATTGTTAAAAATAAATTATTGATACAAACTTTTTAAATTTCAGTGTGATTTAAATTAATTACATTCATATAATTCTTGGCAAAGTCAAGAGATTACTACAGATGTAATAATTTATTCTTATCACAAGTGATTAATAAACACGTGATTACAGAACGAAGTTGATTACTTTATTTACATGTTGCTCTCACACATTTAATACATACCTACATGTTTTTTTTTTTATTTTCACCCTATATCCCGCACAAAGTATAGGCAACCGGAAGCCACACTCAAGTGTTAACACACATCGCTTCCCCACTTTCCGTCAAATTCTTGAGGTATTGCATGGTGAGTGACGAAACTCAACGCCGCGCATTGTCTTGTTACCAGAGCATGGAAATAAAAAGGGGCACGTACTTCTTTGCACAGAGTGGGAATCAAACCCACAACTGTCGCACTAATAGCCCGACTCTGCCCCTGCGCCACGACGACGGCCGCAGAAAATGCGTGAGGATAATTAATAGAAAAAAAACCACATACCCAAAACTTAACGCAATTTAAAAATAATTATACGCAACCCCAAAAAATAATTTTAAATCAAATTAGTCAAAAAAACCGACTGTTAAATAAGAAAAAAATCACACGAACCATTAATTTTAAAGTAATTTCTTGCCAATTATTTCTTTAGTTTAACCGAAAATTTTCAACTAAAATAACTATTGGTTTTCGGCATCTTAAATCATGCGAGATGAAACAGCATCCGTCATCACTCATCTTTACTTTGAAGTGGGCGCCGTTTAATTGATAGCTTTCGTACACTCATTAATGGTGGGGCCAGTCATGGCACAGGGGTACAAGCGTGCGACTGCAGACTCGACAGGTTATAGGTTCGATTCCCACTTCAGGAAATTAAATATTTAATATTTCCTATTCCTCGCTCTGGTAACGAGACAAAACACGGCGTTGAGTTTCATCACTCAACAAGTAATGCCTTCAGAAGTCAATGGAAAGCGGGAAACGGAAGTGTCTTGAGGTTTCCTCTTCTGATCCTGCTATGTGCGGGACACAGCGTGAACTCAAAAAAATAATGATAAGGCCGATGTAATTCCCTCGATCTGGTAATAAAGCAAGTGTTTTGGTTTCTCATTGATTTGAAATAAATGTAATAATAAAATTTGCTCATTGTAGAGCTTTTTTTCAGTACTCGACCGAAGCGAAATTCCTTGTGTATAACGACAAAAAATACAAATTAAAATTAAAAGTTATAGTTATAATAAGTTATTTACTCGAACAACGCTAGAAATTCGGCGTAACACGGCGGCCGGGCCCCGTCACGTCACTCCAGACAGCAATAATTCAAGTGGGCGGGCAAAAAGCGGGACATCAAAGGCATTTGCCGGTGAAATGACTTGTTTCTCAGTTAGCTTAGTGTAAACACCGCCACATCAAAGATGCCGAGAGCGGGTCCATTTTAAAAAGCTGAACGGTTTTTTGTTTGACTTTTTGTTTTGAGGCTTATGATGATGATTTTTGTTTGTTTGGGCCGCTGGAAGTGGTCGTGAGTTCGATTTTAAGTTGATGTTATTTGATTGTTTCAGCTGGACGTTATATATCGCATGTAGCAGGGTAGGTAGAACTTAGTGGTAATAGAGAGTCCGTTTCTTCGGCACTTTTGGCCATGTTGTGTGGTAAGTTGCGGAACTTAACGCTGTTGTTTATTTTGTCATAGCAAGGAAATGAAAGTAATTTATGTCCCCGAGCGGGATCGAACCTATAGGCGTTGCGTTTACAGTCAGACACTGTGTCGCTCTGCCACAACGACCTCAATACATACTGAATTGTATTAGTAGGAAGAGATAACTTAATGTTAAGGCACTCCGCTCTCCATTTTCCACCATTTTTTGTGACATTACGTGGTGAGTGGCACTCAACCATGCGCACGATAGTTAAAAAAGTATATATAATCATTCCCTGGGTTAATTATTATAGTGAACTGTATTTTTTTTTATTTGTGCAATAAAGTATTATTATGTTTTTATGTTGTTATGTTATGTTATTTTTACTATAGAAAGAAATGCATTAATCAACACAATCTATCGACATATCTGGTCTAGAAGGTCATATTTAAAATATAAATATGGTACGAGTAAATGTCAATATAGGTACCTGCCTGTAAAATTACGTATGATAATTATACCCATACCCATCGCGTGCACCAGGCAAAGTCAGATGCTTATCATGTATACATAAATAAGCTTGGTTTTACTGTGTTTGAACTATGAATTTACGAAGATCGGTTGGAAGAACCTAGTGTTAAGACACTCCGTTTGTTATTTTTCACCAAATTTTCGAAACATTGTGTCCCAACGTCGAGTTTTATCTCGTCACCAGAGCAGAGAAATGAACATTATTATTTATTTCAATGATTGGGAATCGAATCCACGACTAATATGTTTATAGTCAGAAAATGTATCACTGCGTCACGACGGCCTCGAAAGAATTATTTTAAAAATATATAAGTATTAACACAAACAAAATAACGAGCATAAACTGGTATTAATAAAGAACAAAATATACATTTTAATATATTTTATGATCTTTTATAAGAAACGTAATTTAGATAAATATAAAGATTAAATATATATCTACATAATATATAGGTAAATGTAGATATTCAAATTTTATTACCACGATTAAAATTAATTTTATAACTTTTAACATACCGCTTCTTGCTTAAGACTTGAACATTATTTAAGACTTCATGTTGAGTGGAAAAATTTAACGCCGCATTTTGTCTATATTAATATGAAAATATTAATTTGTTGCCCCAAGTAAGAATCGAATGCACGCATTTCGCGATTACAGTTTAGTTACTTAATATTAAAGAGTAGAGCGGGGCTGGTACTAGTAAATATTGTATTATGGTTTTTATTTCCAATATATATGTTTTTTTTGTTTTATTTTTCAATTGCTGTAATTATTGAGCTATGATATTAGTAATAACATTCATTAGTTATGTAGGTATATTTGTACTTTCGAAAACAGAAATATCCAAACAAAAAAAAAGTTAAAATAAATCAGCTTCACGCTGTATCCCGCACACGGCAGGGTAGGCAGAGAAAACATAATGTCTTACACTTCGTTCCCCGTTTTTCGGTAAATTTTTGGAGACATTGCGTATTGAGTGACCTTGGTGCTAGAACGAAAAAATGGAAATATTAAAAACTATTATAATAATTCATTTCCTCGAGTGGGGATCGAACCTACAACCGTCGCGTTACAGTCACATTCTTGCGCCCTGGGTTACTTCTGAAATTCCATTAAATGCTTAAAAAATTACACTTGTATTGCGCGACGACTAAACTATGGATTATTATATTATGGCCTATTATATTTATAGCAATCCACGTAGACAGATATAAATTTGTTACGTTTACCTCCATTAAAACTTACCCCGCTCTCCCCTACTTATCTAAACACATTTTTCTTTTCATGTATAATATTTTTTCTACAAAATTAAACCTGTTATCTTTATCACAGTAAATTGTACAACATATTTATATTCATAAATATCTTAATTGTTCAGCTCCTATCACAACCATTCCCTTGAATTACGTGATATTTTATGAAAGTTGTCAAGAACATTTATTATTTTCGCGTTCAATTAACGAAGCCAGCAATAAATCGGGCGCAATTAACGATTAAAACAAGTTTTTTTGAAATTATTTTTTTATGAAAAAAGTTATTTAAGAGATAGTGTTTATTTTTTAGCTTCACGGTGTACCCCGCATGTAATAAAGAGAACCGAGTGTTAAGGCTTTCCATACAATTTTTGAGACACTCTGTGTTGAGTGGCACAACTTATAGCGTACTTTGTCTTATTACCAGAGCAATGTAATGAAAATAGTTTCCTCGCGTGTGGAAATTGAACTCACAACTACCCCGTTAACAATTAGATGCTGTACGACTGCCACAATATGGATTTTATTTTATTATTTTTTTTATTACGTCGAATATTTTTATCAGGTGGCACAGATAGCTAACATTTTTTAGTCTTCACTATAGCTTATAAATAGATGGCTCTGTCGTCGACCTCATTCAGTGAAAAGTTGGAAATTATAGTAAGGAATGGGGTATCTTCTTCTGGAGAAGGACTTAAATAACACTGTCTCCTTGACAGCCGGAGTGGCTAGACGTGGAGCTTTTTCTTTATCATTATTTGGTGATAACAAAATAATAACATTATTCTTGCTTACTTATATGAGAGGCTTAGAGTGTTATTGCCTCATAAGCTAAAATAAAAAAACAGCTTCACACTTTTTCCCTCATAGCAAGAGACTCTCCACTCTCCACTTTCTAATCAATTTTCGAGATTTTGCTTGTAGATCAGCGGAATTTAACGTCACGCTTCGTCTACTAGATCGGAGAAATGAGAATAAAAATATATTTAGCCATTTCCCAAACGGGTATCGAATCCACAACCATCGCGTTGAGCGCCACTTATAATAATCTATATATATAAAAGGACTTGTCCTCACTGACTGAGGTAAGACGCACGCACAGCCGTAACCGCTGATGGTAGAAACGTTAAATTTGGACAAAAGTTTACTTTCGTAATCTGGACATCCACTAAGAAGGGATTTTGAAAAATGTTAATCCTAAAGGGGTGAAATAGGGGTTTAAAGTTTGTATGGAAAAAAAATTAAATCGGCACCGATTTTTATAAAATTTGAAATTTAGATTTTTAAAAGTATTTAATTGATTACGTGTTTCATGGTTTTCTAGAATTCATCCCCTAAGGGCCACCGATTTTTGTAAAATTAGAAATTTCTAAAATATTTCTTTGAACACATGTTGCATGGTTTATTAGAATTCACCCCTAAGTGAGCTAGCGAAGCTGCGCGCGTCCGCTAGTTTATTATAATTTGATAGTAATCTATAAAGATACTTTGAACACGTGTTAAGGCGGAGTTAGAGCCACGCCTCCAACATGGCCGACTGCAGGCTGTTGCATTGTTTATTTGTTTATAATAATTATTATTATTATTATTATTAAATATTTTTTTATAACTCATAATTATGAATGAATAATTATTTATTTTAATATATATATTTCTTAGTGCGTTATTCATTTATTTAAAAAATTAAGATATAAATAATATTAGCAAAGTTGTATAAAGAATGATAGAGGAGTCATAAATATGTGTTATACTTAATCACTTTTATTTAATATATTAATAATAAATAACATAAAAAAACTATAGTTTGCAAATTTTAAGTAAAAATCGAAATTTTGAGATAAATTATTATTCACTTCAACAGCAAATTTGACCTAAAACACACTTTCTTAACAAAATAAATTTATATTGACAATAAAATAATAATATATCTTTATATTATTAAATAATTATATATTTTAAATTTCAAAATAAATAATAAATACAAAGTTTATCATCATTTCGCGCTAAATTGAATGAGAACGTGTTCGTTAGAGGCGGGACTGAACGCCACGCCTACAACATGGCCGCCTGCAATGCAATTCTAAATAAATTAATTACATACAAATTAACATTTTAAATTGTCTTAAATATATTAATAATTTAAATTTATCTATTACAGTATAATCAGATTAATATAAATTTAAATTATATTTATTTTATAGCTTTATTTTGTGATACAATCTTGTTTTAATTATTTAAAAAGATATTATGTAATTTCGATTTTATCGCATTTTATATTCCTTGGAATAACTACATAGCCATCGTGGTGCAGAGGATGGAAGAGGTGCGTCATACTGTAAGCAATAGTTGTAGGTTCGATTCCCATTCCCACTCGGGAAAATTATTTTATTTAAATTATTTTTGTTTAGTTTTTAATAGCTTTTTGTATATTTTAAATGAGACAGGAGCTTTATAAATTTTTGAATAAAAGTATAAAATCTAGTTTAAAATCAAAAACATTGACTACATTAAAGTTTACTATACCTACGTACTTGCCTCGTTACCCCAGCAAGAAAATGAAAATATTAAGAATTTCATGTCCTCCAGTGGGAATTCAACCAGTCTGACTACGACTGGCCCCAAAATGAAATAACTTTAGCGGCTTAAAGTAGACATGTGGAGTCTATATTTATCCGAGTTATAATTGACCACAAATCAGTTCTAAGTGACGATCATTAACTTCGGCTCGGCTCTTAGTAAAAATACACGCGCTCTAATCGCGTAATGCCAGTTATTATAGTGTGCTAGAGTGAGGGAACGTATTTGGTATGTATTTGGGAGTGAAATATATTATATTTTATGTTATTTTTTATGAAACTGTTATACATATATTTAATAAAAGAGGTTGACTGACTTGAAAATTTGTTCTTGTAAATATTTATTGTATGCAAAAAATATTAATCCATTTTTTTATTGTGGTATTTCATATTCAAAAATGAAAAACTATTTTATTCAACTTTCCATACAAAAATTGTGTGTGTCATATACTTTACCTATGTATCTAGTTATTACTTAATCTAATATTAATTGGATTTTTTTTTAATTTTTATGATTGTACGTGACTTTTAGACCTTCAAATTGGCAAGAATCCTAGTTCTTAGTCGTCAGACTTATTGCACTTAATTTACTTGTCACCTTGCTCAAATATAACATACATACATACTTTTATAATTAATAGGAAAGAATTTTACTAAACACGCGATTATCTTTTCATTATTCAATTAATGAAGGATCGTAATAATGTAATTTGGGGGACAGTCCAATTGTCCATGAAAGCATCCATCAATATAGCTGCAACTGTATCGATGGGCATTACTGATTTTGAGATTTCAAAAATACAAAACTTACACAACAGAATTTTAACAATATTAAACCAGTATATTTATATATACTTTTTGTATACCTACAAAAAAATACATTTCTTTTAGAAATAATAATGAAATATAAATCAAAATACAACAATTCCACAGCTACGAGCCGTCCCTGCCGCGTCACGGTGCTCTACCCTTCAATAATGCAGCAACGAGGCGCCGTCCTGGTCCGCTCAAACCAAATAACATATAATTTGCCGAAATAACCAACCGACAGACAATCACGCTGACATTTACAAGCTGACTCAGGTAACGTCTGCGGCCGTAATGGAAGGCATCAAGGCAGCTAGAAATGGCAAATTTAAGGGGTTTTTTTGAAGAATTAGGTATTATTTCATTCATATGTCTTCTATCGTTTTTGAAGATCGCTTTTTCTCGCATAGAGCAGGGTACACAGAGAGATCTGGTGCTAAGACACTTCTATACTGTAAGAATTTAAATAATACGATATACCTACCTTATTATATTTATATATGTATCTACCTATTCGTTTTTCGCTTGGAGAACCTCCTACCCTATACTTGGGAACCTAAACATTCTGTTCTCATTAAGATACATCCGTTCCATACTTTCCGCCGAATTCTCGAGAGATTCCAAGTGAGAATCGAACCCAGAACCGACAATCACCTTTACAGTCAAAAGCTATACCGCTGCTACGACGACATCCAATAATATCAAGAGGTTCCCAAAAATATAAAAAAAATTACATACTTACACAAACCTAAAATGAATCGGCAACTAAAAATTACAGGCACACCTTCATTTTATCAACTGACTTGCCGTTTGTCTTACTATCATTAGTTTATTAAAGTAAATTATAATTATAAGCATGCCATATTTTTAGACGCCGCCGTTTTTTTTTTCTGGCGCCCAACAAATTGCCCTACCTGTCCATTGTTTATACTTCCTGGGTGGGCATCGAGCTATGAATGGAAGTTCCTTTTCTGGTTCCTTAAGATATTAATAAAAATATCTATGTTGAAAAAACTTGTTAATTTTCATAACTTTTGTGTTGTAAAATATGGATTAGTTAGTGGGTGTCTTAAATGAAGCTAATGATAGCACGTTCGTCGTTAATATCAAATTGTGGATTTTTTATTCCCACTTACAAAATATGAGATAAGATGTGAGGCCATCGTGACGCAAGAGCACAAGGCTGTGAATGTAACGCGACAGTTCTCCGTTCAATCCTCATTTGGGATAATGAATCATTATTTAAATATATTTTCATTTCTTCGCTCTGGTAACGAGGTAAAGCGTGACGTTTGAGTTCCACTACTCAATATGCAATGCCACGTCTTGCAAAAAGTGTGGAACAGCGTATTATATTAATATTTAGGTTCCCTTTGCCTTTCCAGCCTTCACAGCGAGACTTGAACACGCACTTCTTAGAAACTGTCCAAACGCGTCAATTGAGTCATACTTGCTTCAATAGACCAAAATTTAAAAAATATTATCCTTTATTTTAACATTAACAATATAATAAAAGCACAATGAAACAATAAAAGTTTTTTAACTCCCTGTTTAGCAATTATGAATGTCTTTAGCTCTCCTTATCAGTAACAATAGATAGTGTGAATAAGATAAGGAAGTATGAGGTTTTAAAAAAAGGATAACATTGTTCTAGAGTTTTTTTTAAGCCTGGATAAACCATTTTGTAAAATAAGTTAAAATAAAAGGAAAAAAGAATTACGTATTTAGATTTTTTGCTACTTAGTAATAACCTATCCTAATAGATTATTATTGTTTTCTACATAATCTAATACAATAACTTATCACACCTGAGAAATAAAAGAAACAAAAGATAATAAGTTGTCTCGTTATTTTAACTATTTTAAATTTAAGAGTAAAAAACTTCTTTTCTTTAAAAGTGTTCACGTAAGTCGAAAAGGTTATACTTTTTTATTTAAATGAGTCTTTATTCACCGAATGAATAATAATTACTAATAATTTCAATGAAAAAATATAAAGTAGTATAAATGTTTATTTAGTGTACCTATGTAAACGCGGTGCGTTTGGGTTCGATTCATACTCAGATGATTTTATTATTTTCATTTCCACGCTCTAGTAGAGAAAGCACGGGGTTGAGTTCCGCCACTAAACACGTAAATAAATGTCAATTACTAAACAGACAGACACAAGTGCTCTTAAATATTAATGAAATCACTTAGCCATATTTTGTATAGAATAAGAAAATTTAACGACAATGCCTTCTTCAAACACAGTACAATACACTGTAAGGGAACAAACGAATTTAATTAAACTCAATATCTGCAAGTGTTCTTCACTTTATCTCGATCGTGTACAGACATCATTTGCAGATTTTTTATATATATACATAGGTATTTTTTTTGAATATCAATTTTACGGCCGTCGTAGTACATTGGGACACCGAACGGAGTGTTAAGACACTAGGTTGCCTATGCGTTACCTGTTATATATTAACGATGATACGATCTTATATAATAATATATATAAAAAATTACGAATCCCTTTGCCATACTGTCTCTACAAATAAAATCGCATCAGCTTAACCAAAACGTCACAAGCCAAAACTTTTTGCCCACACCCACCCGTGAAGTTTGATGCGGCCGGGAGCGACATTCCGCGGCGTTCCATGTTTTGCCCTATATTCAATTCAATTCATCAGAATTCTATTAAGGTCCTGTCCTGCATTCTACTTCTCTAGTGGTTTCGTCTTCTGTCTGATCATTTACTGCGAGATTGCTGAATTTACGAGCGTCGGTCTTTTAGTTATGCTAATTATATAGATGTCTGACTTGAGACTTTCTTTTGAGCCTTTGTCTAGAATAACGTATTCATGGCTTCCATTATGTCAAAGTGGATCTATGTTTTATGGGATTTTATTTTGTAAATAAAAAACTAAATTTATAAGCCGTGGTGGCGCAGGCTTAGTGTCCGAGTGAGGCTTATAACATTAGCTTAATAGTTTTGCTGCAAGTAAAAGCTAACGTCTATATAATAAACATTATTATACCTTTACACTGACAAGCAAGACACTTCCGTACCTCACATTCCGCTGAGTTCTAGAGGCAGTGCGTGATGAGTGACGGAACTCAACCAAGCGCTTTGCCTCGTTACCAGGGCGAGGAAATTAAATTATTAGTAAATATTTAATTTCCATCATTGGAAATCAAACCCACAACCTGTCACATTCTATAGAAATATGTACCTATAACCATATCAGGCTCTAACAGATATTATTACTACATGTATCTAAATTATAATACTAAATTCATCTACAGCATACTAAACAGATATCAAAGAGAAACCGACAATCTATAGAATCCTGTATATTATGATGCAAATAATATTGGATTTGCATGTATATTTCGTAGAGGCGAGCTGCACTTCAATTAGTGTTGAGACCGCCTACATTGCCTAAGTCTAACTAATAACTATTATTAGATATAGTAAGTACTTTCTTATTTGTGAGAGTTTCACATTTTATAAGAAATACATTGTTAAATTGTAGTTAAATGTGATGTTCATAAATATTAAGCGTCTAATTGTAAAAGTGACGGTTGTGGATATGATTGTGATTCCATTCCTTCCATGAATAATCGTGTAAAATTTACCTAATTTCATCAAAAAGCGAAACAATGAACGATAATCTTTACTAATATAATAAAGCGGAAGAGTTTGTTTGTTTGTTTGTTTGTTTGTTTGTTTGTTTGTTTGTTTGTTTGTTTGTTTGTTTGTTTGTTTGTTTGTTTGTTTGTTTGAACGCTAAGATCTCTGGATCTACTGGTCCGATTTACATTGTTTTTGTTTTGTATGAAAGCTGCATTCTTCAGAAGTGCTATAGGCTATATAACATTACATTACACATATAAACTAATATATTTTAAAGTACTTTCTAATTTGACATGCAATTTATTCTGCCATGTTAATAACAACCGTCGCGTCGCTACGCAACCGTTACCGCGACATTTTGATATTCATCCTTATGGAAATAAATATAAGAGTCACTTTTAGCATTTTATCTAGATTGAAATTACTGTATAACATTCTAATAAATAATTAAGGAGATGTCACTGATTCGAAATGACCTAGCCTACGGGCGGCACAGTATGACCGACGCCAAAATATTCTTATAGTTCAAGCAGGCGTAGCCGCGTCCGGGTCCACTAGTATACATATAAACATATAAATTTGGAAGAAAAATTATAAATTCATAGGTTTTCCAATTAAAAGACGACCATCGAAACATTTATCTTCATCACGACCGCGGTATTAGCATCAGCTCTATATCCACTGAAAAAACCTTTGGCCAAACCGTACATTGTGTGCAAAGTATGCTATAAACGACTTAAAATTACCAAATGATCTAAATTGTACTTTAATTCCAGGCTAAAGAGTTCTAATTCCTTTAAAGGTTACAAAAAGCTATCTGTATACTGGCCGGGGCAATATGGACGTTAATGTTTTATGACTTAAGTTGATTTTCCTTTGAAAATTGTAGTCAAGGCAAGCATTGAAGAGCTAGCGTTTGAAAAAGTATTATCAATCATCTGTGACGATGATGAACGACACTCAGGCGTAAAGGTGGGTGCGAAGTGAGAGGGTTTATTACTGGATTTTAAAAGATTCTATGAGCTACTCTCAGATAGACCGATGTGGCCAATATTGTAGGTGACTTGGCTAAATAATGATTGTTTATCATTATTTCCAATATCGGTTTTATTTTCATGTTTTTAATAAAATGGAGATTTCTTTTAATATGGTTTATTAGTTTTAGATTTTAATTCCCAATTAATTACTTCGAAATATGGATGACTTACTCAAAGTGATTGTTTCCCATCACTTAACATGTCCTGATCTGTAGTCATTTGGAGATATAAAAAGTTATTTTTTCCTTATATTCCTACAAAAAAATCTAAATTATTGTCAACTTGTTTCATACTAATCCACACCTGCTGAAATATCAATCATCCGTTCAACTGTGACCAATTAAGCCCTACTTTGTCCGAAAAACAAAACATCCAACACAAAAAAACATCAATTTTATCTAAAATCTTATCAAAACCTTTAAATTCATTTGGGTTCCCAATTCATACAGAACACTGAACACGTGAAGACCGTTGAAGATAACCGTACGTAATCAAAAAAACAGGTGACGGCGAGTGTTCACTCAATTAAGGGGCGGTGTCACAAATTCCCCATTTTGAGAACCAGCAGCGTTATCTTTCCTTTTAACTTTGCTTAATCAAAGCTGCCGACGTGTCGAGAGATCGATAAAATTTTACCGTAGAGATATGAGGACGCCTTGTGGCTATGTTGAGGTACTCTGAGCGATGATTGTGGGTTCGATCCCCACTCGAGGGGGGAAATATTTATTTCAATTCATATTTCCATTTCTTTGCTCTGGTGTCGAGACAAGATATATATATATATAAGATAATTTCAGTTATAGCGTTCTTCATTTTCTTCCACTTTAAAAACTACAAATATCTATTTAAGATTCGAAAAGTGGCGAACGGAGTGTAGTGACTAGGTCCCCTCTCTTTATTTCATTATATGCGGGATACAGAGTGAAACTAAAAAAATAAGACAAATCTTTAGTGATGTCAGTTAGTAATAGCCAAGGAGATGTAATAACAAATATTGATTTGACAACCGTCATTCAGTAGTCAAACAAAATAATATTAATATTACGGAGGCTTAAAAAACGCCGTTGTAGAGATGTTGTTTCTCTAAACACAGACTCATATGTCATAATGAAAGTTTTTACCTCAAATGTAATTGGAATCGAACCTTGTACTTGTTGTAATAAGATAGATTTTTACTTAAAAAATGTGTTAAGACTTTGAAATTGTAGACGAAAGGTAAACAGTAGCACGCCACCCAACTCTACGAGTGTGAAGTGTGTAAATACGATTAGTATATAGCTTAAGGCTTATTCAATCATTGTTCATACAAAAAAATTATATAGTTTTGTTTTTCTTTTAACGTCCGCGATGACTAGCGAGAAAAAATACAAATTATGCATAAATTATAATAGTAATTATTTTGTCAATTGATGACGAAATAATTATAATAATACTCCTTCAGGAATCTGCAAACTTAATTTCAGCGTTCAACCACGTTTTTGTGTTTAATGCTCTACGTCGTCTGTCAATGTGTCAGTATTTAAAGAGATTTTTATATGTGTATTTTTTACCTTCACGAGTTATCCCGCACATAGTAGAATAGGTAGATGGAACTGGAAACCTGGTGCTAAGACATTCCGTTTTTATTCAGACACGTCTGTTATCCACTTTCCGCTGAATTCTGGAGGCATAGTGCATTTAGTGGGGGAACTCTACGTTGTCCCTCGTTACCAGAGCGAGGAAATCAAGGCTTTCTCCATCTACCCAAATGAATACGAGATAATGAGGTTATATAAAATAAATAAGAAAAATATATAAAAATACAACAAGAAGCTAAAAAATATATAATTGTATGAACTTACACTTATCTCTCACAGAAAAAAAATATTTAAGCAACAGTTAGGTACATCTAAACCAAGAAAATTATTATTTTTAAAATAAACACTCAAAGTAAGATATCGTAAATTCGACCTCACATCTGTAGTGTTTATTTTCTGACTTCCACTGCATCAGTAGGTGGCTATTTTGACAGGCTGAGCAAATATCTTGAATATATTGAAGAAATCATTGTGCTTTATTGCTTGTATAGGCTTCTCTAAGTATGAGAGTGATTTTGCTACTGCTACTGACATACGGTGGCGGTTAGACTGACGAAGTGACTGCTCACTTTTTTTGTTTATCAGTCGCGAAATTTTTGCTGCAATGGATAGTTGAATTTATACATATATATTTGTTGAATATTTTTGTTGCCTAGTCTGATTATTCGGAGTATATAGCACTACAGTATCCTATCTTACAGTATCCTGCGGCCAGCCGTATGTTTCTCTATAAAAATACTATTGGCGTAACGAGTGCTCATAGGCTGAAGGTAAAATTGCTAGAGTATAATATTCTATAACCTTAATTATAAAACCATAATGATTTATATTATTCAATAACTATTAGTATGTGAAAGATTACTTCTATATTTAAATTTGCACTACAAAGGTTATAATGCAAAATTGCCATATTACCAAACCAACTCATTTGTAAATTAAAGTAATTGTAATATTATTTTTATTTGTTCCTACGCAACATCAATAAAATTGAGTTGAAACTACGAAATATCATCTTAATACTAGGTTCCCTCTGCGATCCCTACAATATACGGGATAGAACGTGAACCTAATAAAAATAACTATGTAGAGACAATAATTTCAATGTAATCCTGTATTTTTATACAAATGAATGTAAAAACTAATTACTACTAAATGATCCCAAGCGCGATAACACTATAATATTATTATTTTTATTTCAACGCACACCGATATCCAATTACGTACCGAATAATCGATCCCGGGACAAAGAAACATTGATTTCTTTTATCTGTCAATCAAACGTTGATTGTGATCCAATCGACTCACGCGCAGCTTTACATTTATCCATAGAAAAATTAGTGTATTTCATTTTAACTTTTAAATGTACAGGCGTAGAGTTCATAATTTTCATTTAATATGAAACTTAAATGTATTTTATGTTTGTCATATGTAACAGGAATGTCGTGGGGTGATTGATTGACGTTCTATCGATAATTTTCTTTGTGGTAAGCGGCTACTGGAGAAGTGGAACAATGAGGCTAAGTATGGAGTTTGATGACTCTACGTTTTGTGTTTTTTTATTGTTATTAATTTACATATAATATTTTGAACTTGCTATGTTGTGGAAATGGTTATTAAAAATATTTATTGTGTTATGAATTATAGCTAGAAAAATATAGCTATTAAATTGTTATTGTGAAATTAGTGTGAAATTTATTTGTAAATTTGTATAATTAATATAGAGTTTTCATTTACTTATTTTTCTGCGTTGTTGATGACGAAAATTTTTACTTTTTTCCGTATTGCCATCATAAATATATTATTTTTAAATTATATCTAACATGAAATTTGGATTCAACATCGCCGTAAATGAAATATCTGCATATAATATTGTCAAATGTCTCAAAAATTGAGTAGTACATGGAAAACGAAGTGCTAAATGCGCGATACTTAAATAAGCGTGCAACTGAACTTAATAAATAAAACTGTAGATCAAAATTTCATTATAAAAAATTGTATCTGAACTCACAATCTTTGCACAACTATCGTTACGTAATTTAATTGATTGGACTTATAATTACTCATCTATTAAGTGTCTTAATAATCGTATGATACGGAACTGTACAATAGTAGCCACGGCATATATAACGAGCGCTGTATCGATCTACATTACCGTACTGGTATCCGTCGCTGTCACACTATCTGACCATCGGCTGTCAAAAGCATATCGTTGTGACTGACCATCTGATATACATGTAGGGTAAGCAAAAAAATACTCATGTGGTTTCTTTTAAATCTTTGTACTGGAAATTAGCTATTCTGAAGTTTAAACTATGTTAGTGAACATTTTTATCTCGATCCCTTTAGTAGTTTTTGCGTAAAAGTGGAACAAGCATCTATCCTCACCATCTTCCGCATTTTTAATATTAGCAGGAATAGGAAATATTATACTGTAACTGAAGAAACATTCTTTTTTACATAAGTATAATTTGGTACTATTCATATGATGTACCTTCTGTAATCAATGATGTCAAAATTATTTTAATTTTTAAGTTTTACGACACTCCTACACTTTTTCCTATTACTAGAATGAAGAAATGAAAATAATTAATTTCTTCTAGTGAAAATCGAACTCACAACAACATCTATTCCATTGGACAGATTAGAGTTTGGGAAGGTAGCGGCCAACCTTCAGGAAATCTGTCCTTAAAATGAGTTCAAATTTAAAATACTAATTAAATAAATTCTTTGAGTTTAGTTATACACAATATTCACCAAAACTTCAAGGAAAGCAATATAGTTTTTTTGCTATCCGTACACAACCGATACCGTCAGCTACCGGTTAAATCGTAACGAATCGCCGGCAGTAATCATAATGAACTTAATAAATGACCGCCTTCTATCTGCAACGGTCACATTTTTATCAATACACGAACTGACAATCGATTCGACTTATGACATCGTATAGCTACCGAAATGTTATCGTCATCTCGACTAATTTATCATTCTTAATTGGTTTTGTGGACGTTATTAGAATTGTTTCGTTTTTTATTCTTACAGTCCTGGGTTCAAAATTCTTGAGGCAATTTGTATTATATACATTATCTACATAAGTTATTTCAGGGGATTGAAAAACAAGGAATTAGCCCAATTACAAAAAAAAACTTTCTTTTTATGCTAACTGGCTTAAGTTTGACTTTAACGGCTATATGTCGTGGCGCAGCAGCACATGGGTGTGACTCTAATGCGATAATGTGGGTTCGATTCCTACTCGAGAAAGTGAAATATTTATATATGTTTATATTTCCATTTCTTCGCTCTGGTGTCGAGAAAAAGCGAGGCGTTGAGTTCTACTACTCAACATGTATTGCATGTTGAGTAGTAGAACCTCCAGAATTCTGCAGAAAGTGGGTAACAGTGTCTGAACACTAGGTTCCCTCTGCCTACCTTGCTGTATGCGGGATACAGCGTGAAACTGACTCATATTTGTTTTATGTTACTTATAAAAGCTAAGAGTGTCTTCCTGTTTGACGAAGAAATCATCTTCTATAAAATATTTTCAAACATTTATAAATAACATTCGTTAGCGCACTATATTTTATAATAAGCCCATATATAAATCACGCCTTTGATCCGATGCGCAGGAGTCTCTTTGCATTCGTCAAATCCTTTCAGTAATAAAATATCTACACTGTTTGTTTGTGTATATTATAATTTTGTATATTATAATTATAAAATGGTGAGCTCAATGTCTTAATAATAGTTTCCCTTTGCCTATGCTGCTACGCGGGAAAATGCGTGCAACTGCATTTAACCTTTTCATACGAAACTAACATAAAACAGTGCTGGAATACGTCAATGTCACGACATAAACCAGACTGCGGCGGAGACAGCCGCCGTCAATACAACCTTAAAAAGCAACAAGATTTATTTCTTATTCAATTTAAAATTCCATCAAAGTACGACGCTTGTGACGTTGGGCTCAGCGCACTTTATTGCAATAGTATATGCTTGTAGAGTATATTCTTTTTTTAGCTTCACGCTGTATCACGTACATAGCTGGGTGGGTGGAGAGGACATAGTGCTTAAACATTCCGTCCCCATTAAAACACTTTCGTTTTCCACTTTTCGCCAAATTCTGGAAGCACTGCATGATCAGGAAATGAAAGTATTAAATATTTCAATGGCTCGAGTGCGAATTGTAGCAACAACCTGTTGTGTTAACAGTCGCCACGACTGGTCTTAAAAAGGTAGAATATTTTCAATTATTGTAATATTATAAAGTTGTAAGAACTCATAGGTTGAGATTTAAACTTTCGTAGTAAACTGTAGTAGTAGTAAACTAGTAAAGTAGTAAACTGTGTCTGCCTGTAAGCGCAACACATATATTTTTATACAACATATATTTATATACAATAAATTTCGAGGAATGGAGTGTCTTAACACTAGGTGTGCTATGCTTATCGCGCTTAGCTTAGCGTATATCCAAAAAAAACTAGCATAATTAATTGTTTTTTAGAAACAAAGCTTACAAAAAATTTTTTTTTACCTATTTGGCAAAAAAATAAAGTTCTTATTCTTATACGTAGAAAAATATATCAGTCACCCTCAGTCACTTTTGGATCCTACAGAGACGAATGTAGCGTCTTCAACATAAATAATGGTACTTTCCGCTGACTGCCACGTTTTTATTTCGTAGCCAAGGCTTGAAAGTAAAAGTTATTCTTTTGTTCATACATATTTTTAGATGTTTTTAGTTTCACGCTATATCCCGCACTTAATCGAATAAACAGTGTTGAGACACTCCGTTCCCATTGAACCACTTCTGTTATCCACTTTCCGCCAAGTTCTCTATGCGTGATGGGTATGTTGCGCTAGCGAAATTCTTATAAAAATAATGTTTGTGTTTACTGTTTATGAATGATAAAGTTATGATTCATTTTTAGATTGAAGCTAATAAATATCTATTTGATACAATCTACAAATAAAAATTATAAAAAAATATTAAACAATAGATACATACTTAATTTTCATATTTCAAAAATGTTAGATAATATTAAGCATATAAAAAATAAAATCAAACAGGCAGGAAATTGCTTGACTAAAAGAGTTGAAATCTGGCCAGTAAGTTAGTATATAAGTATCAATATAATCACTTTAAATTCTCTTTACTCTGAAGTAATTTAACTATTATTTTCTACAATTTACTTTGCTTAAGTTTCTGCATATCAACAAAAAATAAAAGTTTTGATGTCGGCTCTATTTTTATTATTCCCACAGTATTAAAGTCCCTGAAAACAAAGCTGGGGACAAGAACTAGTGACGTACAAAATATTGCACCTTTAAAAATATTTAAAATACACTTGAAATGCATAAAATATAGCACAAGTTATGAGCGATATATTACAGCGTCTTGCGAATTAAGGCTTCAACAAGTACAAAGCATCCCAGAAAGCTAATGTAGCAACTGTCAAAAGTCTATCTTACGGTGGCCATGGTGTTAATTTTCTCCGCACTTTATTTTAGTAACTGTATCTAATGAAGTAAAACTTTTCAAAATGTAAAATGTTACCTTCATGCAGTATCCCGCAGGTAGGAAGGTAGGCAGAGAAAACCCAATGCTTAGACACCCCAATCTTTATTTTCCGCTCAATTTTATACGAGATATTGTGTGTTGAAGTGGCGAAACTAAATTTCATTTTGTTAGAACGAAGAAATTTTGATAATTCAATGTTTTTTTTTGATGAATCACTCTATTTTTTACTATCTCATCATTGCATGTAAATTTTACAAAACAATAAACTAAATATTTCATTTCTAACTGCCAAGTATAATAATCTATTAGCATTTTCATTTTTTCCTCAATAGTGACAAAAAAATAAGAAAAAAAATCCCATACTAAACAGCATCATAGTCGCCCTACAGCAGCAACTTTTTGTCGGTTGTCTGCTACCGCCACCTCTTCGCAGACAGACTTGATCTATTCTCCTCCGGGTCCACATTTTTATCTTACAAAGTGCTCAGATAGACACGAGAAGAACATTGTGGAAAATTCATCTCGAACTTAACTTAACACGACTTAAACCCCGAAAACACACTATTGAAATGTCATCTCTATATCTATTACCATAAAGCTTAATATAATTCATCAGTAAAAAGCAGTTACGACAGCCAAGCTGATACAAAAACAGGAGTAGGGTATAAATATATGACGGTACATTAATCTAAACAGACATGCATTCCTTTGTGGGGGGCAGAGTTGAAATGGCGTGAAAATATTACACGTTATTTATGTCTCCCGTCACAGCTGAGATGAGAATTTGAGCAATCCCCTTTACTTAACCTGCTCCAGTTGAATGAATTGTTCGCGAACTTATTTATTTTGGTACACGACTTGACTTGGTTTTAGTGTGCGAGAAGTGATTGGAGCTAGGATGGACTGCTGTGCTGTTTGTAATGTTGACGGTTGAAATTGGTTTTTCTTGCTAAATTATAGTTAGATTTTTTTTTTTTATTATTTTTTTTAGCCGACGGTTCATAACTTTATTTTATTTTTTCGGTCTGGTTACGAGATAAAAAGCTGCGTTGAGGTTCACCACTTAAAAAGTTCGCCACGAAAATTGGAAGAAAAGTGGACAATGACTCTTTCTTCTGTCTTTAATACTAACTGAGAGTGATAAAGAATAAACAAAATTTAATCAGTAAATACAGTTTAGTTTAAACGTAATTGCATGTGTGTCAGCACTATTTATGATTTAATTTTTATCAGCAGGATCTATGTCTGGAGGATGAGGATATTCATCGATCAGAACGAATCACTTCTTTAAGTAAAATCTGAACCTACAATCACAACTTAAAACAACTTAGCTATGTCAAAGTTTATAATTAAAAAGTACTATAGTCCAATATTTACTTCCAAGCAATTTTACTTGCAAGCGTTCTTACACCGCTCCAAGCTAAGCCCCGCTTTTTCACACCTCAACCACCGGATCAACTGCGTTGAAAGTTTATGACGTCATTACATTCCCGGCGCTAAGCTACACCACTTTTTCCAGAAATTTATTTGACAATTATTAAGGTGTCGCATTAAGGGAGCATTATACCACCCCTTCTAGAGGAAATTCATGTTTTTCTAGGGATGTTCTCGCTGTAACTCAACGCAGAGGCCAGCACGTGCGCACTATTAGCTTTCTGACGCCGGATTAGAAAATAATTCACATCTCTGAATGTTATTATGGAACAGAGGCGGATTTATTTTATTGCTTGTGGAGATATATGCTGGTCTTTGGGCCTTATCCTCTCTTCCGCAGTTTGTTTATACGGTACGAGGAGATAAACGTGTGTACCAAATTTTATTGCCGCTCGGGACTTTGGGGCTCACAGTTTTCGTGTAAATCTTCTTTATGCTCGCTCTTTGTAATTATAGCTTTATTCGCTTGAGTAACTCCGACTGTAGACGGTATTGAATGCACCTATAAAATATAATTGATCGGACCAATAAAATATTGTTTATGATTGCCATTTTTTATTTGGTTTGGTTTTATCGTCGATGGTTATTCGTGTGTAGCCACTCTGTTTTTGCGCTCGTTTTTATGTAGGTTTTTGTGTTGCGTTATTATTTTTGTGAATTCTCTCCAACTGTCGGTTGATATGTATATTTAAAATTAGTTTGTAATTGTTTGTGAATCATTTTTATAATCGATGTAAGGGTGATACGTAATCGTAATACGTAATAATACCAATACATATCACAATGAATCAATGTCTTGTACTGTTAATATTCTTATAACATTAGGTACACTATTATTAAAAAAATATTGCCCAAAATTACACTTTGAAATAATACTAATGTTTAAATATTTATATTGGATGTAATGAAGTAAAAAAAAATCATTGTTTTTTTCGTATAGCAGAGTAAGCCCCTGCTTTACTCTGCTTACAAGTACAAGCGAGTTTTAAGGCACTCCAAACGTCATTTTCTGAGTATTTTTTTAGAAATTAAGAGTTGAGTATTCGCATTGATTTATCGTTTATTATTTGGCTTCTTACTGTAGCCGCTCATAGCAGGATAGGTAGAGGGAACCTGGTATTCTAGTGTTAAGACACTCTTTTCCCAACTTTCTGTACCTCAAAATGAAAATATTAAATTTCCCATTAACTAGAAATATTTTATTTGCCTTCAAGACCCCTAAGGCCTTTCTAGGTCCATTTTCCCTAGGATCCATTTCTTACTTTTTCGCCATAAACATAATACAATAAAACCACATAACATAAATGATCACTAAATCACCATCATAAAAGAATACACTAGCAACATTTCAACAATTCCTGGCCCCAGCAATATTTCGTGTTAGAGACATTAGTGGCTGTAATTGCCGCGGCCAGGTGCCCGTAAACAACGCTGAGTGGCACCGGCCATGCTTTGTGTTGTTTTAACTTATTAATAGTTAGTGCGACGTGACTTTAGCTAGCTAATGACCGGGTAAGCTCTTTAAATATATCTAAGTATTTGTACTTTTTCTTTTTATATATGGGAATGGTTTATTTTTATTTATTCGCTGTGTTAATAAGACAAAGCGTGGCGTTAAATTCCGCCATGAAAGTCGAATGGGCGGAAACTCATTCGTCATTAGAGCGAGGAAATGAAAATATTAATTATTTTACTGCCCTGATTGGATCGAACCCACTGCTCTGCTGTCTCTGCGCCACGACAGCCTCATAAACAAATTAGGTTCATAAAAACAAATTAGCTTACCAAATCGATTTCGAAACAACAATCATCTTAAGGTACATCGTTCCATTGCGCCACAATGGTTAGAATAATAAAAAAATAATAATATTATTATTAAATTATTAAATTCAAACTTAATTTTAGTGTAACAAACTAAATACTACTACTTATATTATTACTATAAACAAACTAGCTGGCCATATAAATGAGATTTATTTGTACACCGACTCGTTGCAGAGAGCTTGATAAATGATCACGAATAAGCAATTAATATTTACAATCATTAAGTATACAAAACTGGGTAATTTTGTCGGTCTGTTTATTACTAAATTTAGAGTTACAGCGTATAAAATATATTGGTTTTGTCGAGGTATTAAAGTTTTAACTTAAATTGTTGCGATTTAATGTTAAATGATAATGCTTGTTGAAATTGTTGTTTTATATTTTATATCTATGTTAGATAAGTCCCTAGTCTTATTTTATTCTATTATTACTAGATTTTGAATTGTTAATTGTTAAAAACATTTTATTATTATTTTTACATGTATATAAATAATGTCTATCAAAATTAAAATTTAAATTCTTCGTGTTAAATTAGATTTACCAAGAACTAATAGTGGCCCACAACTTAATTTGCATGGACTGTATGATGTAATTTGTAAAATCCTTTCGAATTTCGGGATATCCTCTTTAGTATTTCTCTATAAAGAGAAATATATATCTAAAAATGTTTTAATTCCATATAAAAAGACACAACAGATATATATTTTTCAAGACTTTCATTTAATACGACTAACATAATCAACGACAACAAAATTCACTCACATGCCAAAACCAACAACAAAAACATATCGCTTAAAAATATACAACAAATTCGCTTAAATTCGAAACATCGAATAATCACGGCACAGCTTTATCAATGCCTGTTTCAACAAATGAACGTTCCGAGCGATTTATTGACGTGATAAGCGCTAAGTGCCGCTCGCGCAAATATTTCTAGTCGTCTTCTTCGCGTTAGTTAGCGCTTACTTACATACACGTACGCTTACGTTTCGCGTGATACTTGCTTTGTATGGTGTAAGTGATACGATTTGTTGTTTTTTTTAACTTTACTCTATATCATACTGAGGGAACCTGGAAGCCTAGTGTTAAGACGCCCGTTTCCATTAAGACATTTCCGTTCCTCACTTTCCGTTGAATTCTTGAGGAATTGCAAGTTGAAAGGCGTAACTAAACGCCGCACTTTGTCTTGTTACCAGAAAATATTAAATATTTCATTTAGTCGGGTGAGAATCGAACCCACAACCTATTACGTTTACAGTCACACGCTTGAGCCCCTGCACTACGACTGGCCTTCACGGGCTATTTACTATTAATTCTTTAATAATAGTATCTTTAAATTTTCTAAGAATATTTTCTCGTGTTCAGTGAAAGTCCAAAAAGAAAACATCCATGATTTTATTAATACTGTAGATCGGAGACCGGTTCAATAGAATAATTTCGTAATGTTAAGCATCAGGAAACAAACAAGCGTAGACGGCGAAACTAAAACCTACACTAAAGAATTACGTCATCAAATAACTTTTGTATAAAAATAATCTTTAATAAAGGATTAAAAAAAGCTGCAGAGTTTATTTGGGTAAACCAGGTAATCTTAGGAACTAATATTATTATTATTAGAATTTTAAAAAATCATCCTGTATTTCATAAACCATTTGGCGAAGATTTGAGGAAAACTATCAGGTTAATCGGTTCTGCTCTGCAAGGATACCTAAAGCACTTAATACTTGTCATGTGCCTTCACAAATCCTAGTTCCAAATCTCCATTCACCACGGAGGTAAAGCTGTGGATATAAAAAGATCCATAAATAAAATAAATCAGCTTCACGCCATATCAGGCACATAGCAGGGTAGGCAGAGGGAACGTAGTGATAAGTCACTCCGTTCTCCACTTTCTACCGAATTCTGGAGGCATTGCGTGGCAGAACTCAACGCGCGCTTTGCCTCGACACCAGAACGAAGAAATGGAAATATAAACGTAAATAAATATTTCACTTCTTCGAGTGGGGATCGAACTCACAACCGTCGCGTTACATTGACACCCTTGTGCCGTTGCGCCACGACAGGCTAGATCTAGTTCTAAACAATACAATTCCACCGCTTTCAGCCACCAACTTGTATATTTACATAGAAGCTGTCAGTCCCTAACTAGGTTGTCTACAATTTACGCTCCACGTTATTTGACTAGCGTACTACCTGCTTCTTGGCGTACTGTCTGAAGCAAGCTTACTACTCGCTAAGTAAATCATTGGACAGAGTTTACCTTTTACGTAACGTAATGGCTTTGTTATAAAATGTATTAAATTATATTTTGGTTTGATAGGTTTTGTACTTGGATTTTATTGTGGTTTAGTAGTATTTGATACGCAGTTGTTGTGGATTCAATTCTTGTGAGGAAATTTGCGAGGTTGCGTGGTGGGTTGAGTTTAATAGGATTATAAATTGTAAGGATGATTTCAATTTGCTTCTCATTTATGGAAGGAGGAGGTGAAGAAGTATCAAATATCTTAAAAGTAAAAATATTCTCTGAATAAATTATTGAGGCAGTGGTAGCATAATATCTGACTGTAAATGTGACGATTGTTTTTAATGCTGATGATGTTGCTCTAAAATTTGATACCCAATTTCTGATTGTTGGTCCAGTGGGAATGGGATCACGTCGACCAATAGCAAAATGTAAACGGAACGCACGCTGTGTTGTGATCACGGAGCCGCCATTTTTAATAAACTCTTCAACTACGAACGCACGATGTTGTCCCGACCAAGCCATTGCTCACACTAAAACTGCATGTCATGGCGCGTCTAATGACACCATCCCCATCCTTCTACTCCTTCCCTTCTTCGTGCAACGTCCTTCCAAAACCGGAAAGTTCAATATGACTCACCCTGTAGATTCAATTTACTCTCGAGAAAATTAAATATTTTTATTTCCTCCAAATTTCGGCACACAACATGCAATCTCTAATTGGGAAATGAATTCATAACCATCACCTGTATCTCCAACTGCAGCAACTATAACTAATAAATTTGCAAACACCATGTTTTGTTCCGTTATGGTGACCAAGAAAATCATTCCCTAGATCCTCTTATAGAAGATATAACGAAGCGATTATAACAACTCAATACAATCTTTCCAACTCTGCCTATAACATCTTATCCTTATCTTTAACGTGATTGTGTTAGCTTACCAACTAGCACTAAACATTTGAATTTACACTTTATCTCAAAGATATAAAGTTTAAATTTAATCTTAATAAAGATGCAGCAATGGAAATACAACAAAGCCGTTACAAGTATAACAAGTATTGCAAATTAGAACCTTGTGGCAATACCTGGTGAGTTCCTCAGTACTCAGTGTTGCCATAGCCATTTAGAAGGCAATATTGATAGTGATAAAATTGAATAAACTATTGATCTCTAGATATTCCTTACTTGGATTTTTAAATAGGAACCTTTTGTATTGTTAGATAGCACATGTGTATATAGCTTTATTAAATATAATGGTAGTTACAGGTTCATCTTTTTAAGAGTATATTTAGGTTTACAAACGAAACTTGACGCTCTTTATTTTGGCAGAGCACGAAATAAACTAAAATATTTTAAGTTACCACATATTCTCTTCTGTTCATCTAAAAATACTTGAAATTAAATAATTTAAGCTCGGTAAAGTTTCTAAATAGAACTATATTTTAGAGAAAATGTACAACAAACACATAATAGTTGTAACATCTTTGTAGAGTCTACGTAAGCCTTTTTTATCTTGTTGCTAACTTCTGCACACGCTTGCTTGCATTTGCCAAACTATCAGCGAATCTTTATAGGTATTTTCTTTATAGGGGTGTTTATATAACAATATTTTTTTAAATCACAATAAAGGAGATTTTGAAGAATAATAAAAAAAGATGTATATAGCGCGGTTCTGACTGAAAACGCAATAGTTGTGGGTTTAATCCCCACCGAGAAAAATGATTATTTTTAATTATTTTCACTTCCCCATTCTGGCTCCGCGCCGCTGATTTCTACTATTCAAACCACAATGTCTAGAAAGTAGGGCGAAAAGTGTGGAAAGGAGTGTTTTAACACTAGATTCCTTGTGTCTACTTTTATATGCGTGAAAAGAACATGAAACTGTATAAAAAACCAAACAGTTCTATAATAAATCTCATTGTGACAACCCTAAAACGCCAAGCTTAACACGCTCGTTGGAAACAGCGGGATTAAAGGGATGCTCTATAAAATTAGCATAGAAACGACGATTCGCGCGGACATTTTTACTAACCTCGTTCTTACCTAGTCTCGAGAAAGGTGGAAAGAAAGGTCTTATAAAATTGCCAATATATAAAACTACTCGCAGTAGTAGTACATTTTGTGTAGACTTTAATACGTAAACGGACCTCAACGCCACTCCTAGCCTCCTTACCGGAGCAAGGAAATAAAATATATTAAATATTGTATTCCCCAAGTGGGATTCGAATCCACAACAGTCGCGTTGTCGCGTTTACAGTCGTACGTTTACCACAGCGCCACGACGCACTCTACTATACATATAAAAAACAAATACAAAGTAAAACCATTTTTTCTTTTATAATTAATTAATTATAATGTAAATAAAAGAACCTTAAATCTACCCTACGACGTTATACCCCCGCAATTTACGTTACATCCTCACAAAATCACAGGACTAAGTAACAAGGGACGGCATTAGATAGATTTGGTCGAGATTGAGAACTTGGCCGTTTGAAACTTTTACCTTTACTCGATTGTTATCGGAGCTCTGGGATTTGGTCATGTCAGCATTTTATATACGATTTTCACTTATTATCAGGATAGTAACATATATACATAGTAAATTTGATAAAAAGAATATAAATAACTAAATAATATAAAAGAATATAAATAACTGTGGTTGGTGCTTTAACCAATAATCTTCAACAAACAGCGCATTTATTAAATAGCAACAATATGAATATAACCTACAAAATGAAAACTCATCTCTCAACAAAGGTAGCTGCGGTAAATTTAGTAGGTACAATGAAGTCAGTCCCCACTGTGACCGCTTCTATTACACGCAAATCCTTTAATTTAGTTGTCTGATAAATCTCTGACCATTGCCATATTGCCAACTATTAAAACAGTAAATCTTCGGTAAGTCCATTAGGATGAGCGGTTCTGGCCTTTATTTTTGTATGTGGAAAATAGAAAAGGCCCAGCGGCGCAACGTTGATTGTCAATACGTCGGTTGTGAGTTCGGTTCGAATATATATGACGAATAGAAATTCTTAGTTACATAAATTTGGTTTCGTGGTTCTAAGCGCGGCGTTCAGCTCCGCCAATCAACATGCATGAAGTGTTTCGAAAATTGAATGCTAAGAGGAGAACGGACTGTCTTTACAGTAAGTTCCTTCTGCCTACACTATATGCGTGATAAAACGTAAAACTAAAAACAATTACATTTATTAATAATTTCACTTAATTTTCAATCAAGTGACGCCTGTATCTTACAAGAGAGTCTACAAGACAGCTGCTATTAAGAGGACCGCGACACCGGCCATTAAACCTCCCTCCGAATCAATTAACAATTCCTCCCTAACCTCAGTCTTGGCATAGAAATTAATAAGCTAGAAGTGATATACCATAGGTACTGTATAGTAAAAGTTAGGTAATTCCTAGTATCTGTGACTTTTAAGTTTGTGTTAAATTTTAAGGATACAAGATGTTCATATCGTATCCTCAAAATGAGAGAAATTTATGTTTTGTGTGACAAATTTTTTCTTTGTAGATGAGGGAGTATTTTTTCATACTTATCAGAATAAATGAATGAAAATAACTCATTTCTCTGGATTGTAATCGAACCTAGAATCATCGCGATTACAGAAGGGCGCTGTGCCGCTGCACCATGGTAGCCTTCTTTTAGGGAAACTCTTTCTTTTTTTTTACGAAACGTCAAATTTCCATATAAATATTATACAAAATATAAGAGAAAACCTATTTAAAGTGTTCGATTTAATATATGTAAAAATCAAAGATGTTAAATCAAATAGACATCGATACTTATTCCAAATAAATATTTTACTCTATGACGATTTTCTCCCCCAAGTAATCTGCTAGTTGCGGTGACCCGAGCTAGTTAGCACGTCGGACATTGTTTAGATTCCTGACATCTGTAGTATGTAATTTCTGATATCTTTCCTTATTTTTATATATACAATATTTCTTTTAATTTCACGCCGTATTATGCGCACAGAATGGTAGGTAAAAGGAACCTGGGAACCTACGTCGTACGCTTGTGTACTTGCGCTATGAATAATAAGTAAACTTATTAATTTTTGGAAATATACTCGTAGGTAAAGTAAAGATAGTGGTACCATTTTGAATTCATGAATTATTTGAAAATTAAAGTTATTAGAAGGCAAAGCTTTGCTGCATATTTTATAATAAGTTCTTGAGAAATTAATAAAAAGATAAATAAATTTATTCATCCATCATCATTAAAGTTACGTGTTTATTACCCCTACGGAATCGAACACACTATCATCGCGTCTCCAAGTAGACCTCTTATTCACTTATATTTATTTGATACCTATCCCACCTTACACTTATTATGTTAATTATAAATGCTATAACATTGTTCTAAAAAATATCAAAACCCCACTTGAAAAGTAACGGAAACATAAATACGAAAATTACAAACGCACGTAAAAACTAATTTGTATTTTAACAAATCAATTACCTTACTTAGCAGTAAATTAGACAAACATCAAAGGGAACGACCGGCGTTGAAAAGCCTTTTATCTCCGCAGTAAATATTTATAAAGTAATCTGTACACGACACTTGCGTCTTGGGAAAAAAAATTGTTCGATGAAATATCTTATTTACAAATAGTCTATGATGATTGAATTTAACAGTTGGTCGGTGGATTATTGAGAACGTCGCGGATACGAATACGAATTTGATACAATTAGTAAATGAGAAATATGAATATTATAAAATAAATTTTGTTTTGAATAATTTAAAATTTGGGCACACTGACTGTGTGGGGACTGTTCGATTGTATACGCGACGGTTGTGAGTTCGATTCTTTGTTGGGGGTGGCGGGAAATAATATTATGATATGGTATAGGAGAAGCTTAACACTAGACTCATTCTGCGTCCTGCAAAAATAAGCACGAAGATGCGAAAAAAATCATCTGAATAAGGTATAGTTACTGTTTCTAATCAAAAAGTACAGTGCCTTTCAGGAGGTATAGAAAATAATAATAATAAAACTTTTTTTTTTAAATACAAGCATTGCCCTAAGCTAAATTCGAAGTGAAACCTATCATCTAAACTATCAACTACACAACGAGGGTGTCCACTTTTATAATATTATTTATATTCTGATAGATGTTTCCCCTCTAATAAATTAATCATTTGCCGTCACCCGGGTGTCATCGCTCGAGGCGTTCTAAGTAGACATTGGTAATACATCCGTAAATTAACTTGCATATTTCTTGCTGCAAACTTGCGCAGTGGTTCAGTCTCTAAGCACATAAGTGTGAGTTCGATCCCCAGTCGGGTAATGATATTTAAATTATTATTTATTTTCTCCGCCCTGGTAGGCAATGCGCGGCGTTGAGTTTTGCCACTTAAGCAAGCAATGTCTTGGAAATTTGTAGGAAAGAGGCGAGGCGAGAGGAAATTTATAGGAGGAGAGGAAGATATAGCAGGACCGACCTTCTATATGGGAGAGAACCTAGAGTCAAGACATATATAGGAAGAACCTAGAGTTAAGATAGAGATCAATTTCCTTCTGATGTTGAAACTCTTTACTTTAGAGGACGGTCACGTAAAATAAAAAAAGATAAAAAAGAACAGAAAGACATATTTATTATATGTAGGTATATGTCATAATTACAAACTCAATTATCATCAACTTCCCCAAAATGTCAATCTAACTAAAAATTTTAAAAGCCTTGTGTTATTACTGAAACTTTTCTCACGCATTATTTTTGCATTATCACGTAATAACACGTCTTCCACAGTCAAGAAATGAATAATTTCCCCTGTCATTTAAGTGGAGTACTCAATCAGGATTCGAAGTCGCTACCTAATTATGCCTTTCATACATTTTGTATGGCACCTACAATTTTAAGCTAATAAATTACCTGCGTAATATACGCGTAAATATGGCAACGCATTATAAATATATTTTGACTTGATGTTGGGAATTATATGAAGTTGTTAGTACCGAGTTGTGTTTTTATTATATTCAACGAATATTTAAGTCGTAACACCCTTGTAAGTGATTTCTCTACACTGGACCAAAGAGAAGATTAATTAGATATCTGATTTACAAACAATTAGAAAGGGTAGCCGTGGCGCTTAGGCACAAGTGTGTGACTAAACGAAATGGGATGTAGGTTCGATTCCCGCTTGAGTAAATGAAATAATTACTATTTTCATTTTGCTGTGGTGTCAAAGCAAGCGCTATGTTGAGTTCCACCACTAAGCATGCAGTGCCTCCAGAATTCAGCGGAATGTCTTAACACTAGGTTCCCTCTGCATATTGAGCCCACATCCAGAAAACTATATTTTGTTAATATAATCACACCCAGCCTGTATATTAAAATTTAAAATAAAATAACATCTCCATACAACATATTTATAATTTAAAGCGCCTATTCCCTACAATATTATCACCCCAGTCGAGGGGCTTGTTTGTGAAATAATGGATTCATTCCATATTCATTTACATCCCTAATAAGATTGGTGTGACGCGGCCTCTGTACCCAAATTACCCTGTCAAATATAATAATCGCGTCGTGCTCCTCTAAAAGTACTCAAAATCATATAGGTGCGAGTGACATAGATATATGGGTGAGCTAGGTCTTAAAGTAATCAGATTTTCCTTCTAAACTTTACTGTGTTAACTTCAGAATTAGTTAGTGTGACGATTTTGCTTAAATATTCAAATAAAATATATATTCTTTTATATTTCTTTCAATATTATTATATACGAAGCACAGATTAAATATCGACTATATGGCTATATGGTCTATCTATTCTATGGTCTTATGAAGGGCAATATATATGTAAAACAATCTATATATTATAATTGTATATTTTATAATTGTACCAAATCTTTTGGAGATTCGTTTAAAAAAAATACATGAAAATTAGGAGGTGCGTGAGGAACGCAGGATGCGAAGTTTCCTCTGCCTACACACAATAAAGTTAGGATAAAAAATTCCACCTCAGTATTTTTTTTAAGAATTCGTAAAAACAGTTTTTCTTTTAATACACTCATATAAGTAACGAATTGTAAATGATAACATTGTTTTTTTAACTATTTAACGTAAAACGTATAATCTTGTTTTGGCTGCTTCGGTACTCCATTATTTTTTTGCGTTTGCCATTCGAATTTTGGTACATCCTCTGCAAAAGAAACCAACATGTAAAATTTCAGGTTTCCATGTATAGCACTTTTGGCTTAGCAAGTTGATTATTATATATGTATCTATAGAAGATTTCATAGAAAATACCCTGGAACACGATACATCTCATAGCAATTCAATCACCCTGTATAATTATCTAACATTCGTAACAAAACGCAGATGGGCAGCCCTATATCATGCGCTGGTGAAAACATCCATTGAAATTAATCGAGCGTACAAATTTATTGTCGTAACAAATGGTTAAATAAATTATATTGTATTGTTACTATTTATGATATTGTGTATGTTTTTCTTTTAATAAGATGAGATATCGTATTTTTTACCGTGTCCTTACTTTACAAATTAATCTCTTTCATTTGATACTCATATGCAAAAATTTGTAATCCGCCATTTTGTTGCAGCAGCCATTTTGGAACCCAACGCTGCATTTCATCTATGAGAGCGGGGAAATGAAAATAATTTAAATATAATTTACAGTCATATGCCGTGAGCCGTCCCACAGGGCCCTGACTAAAATTATTTATACACAGAATTATTACTTTCGAAACCCACAGTTAAATAACTATTAATATTAAAACTAAAAAAAACAAACTCTAAATTCACCAATGTCCATAACATTACAAGCTATTTCAATAAAACTCTATCCGTATCTCTATACCGTTCAAATGGATTCTAAAAACGGCCATATTTTACTATATTACCATAGATATGAGTATAGCCGTGGAAGGGTGCAGTACATTTAAACGTAAAAATACGAGGGGGCGAGTCGTTATGAGCAGCAGTTTGTCATCGGACAGCAGTTTTATATACGCAATGGTCAATTCTGCATGGTTATCTGTTTTCTAGGTGTGGGGGTGGCAATTTAAAACTATTTTGATAAATATTTGATTAAATAAGATACTGTGTAACGTTTTGTTTGCGATTTTTTATATGGACAGTTACAGACACAGAGATATTCTGTCAGATTGATATTACACTGGTAGGAAATAAGTAAATAACAAAGTTCCATACATAACAGTATTTAGGCACAATTGCATTAGTAGAGCTAGATAATACCCGGGGCTTCGGCCCTGTGGAGTTCCAAACAGAAATATTCTAAAAGTCCGAGATTGTAAATATAGCATGTTACGGTGAAATGATTACCGGGATGTAATATGGCCTATATCTAGGTTGACTATAGGCTTCTTTGATAAATGGATTATCCAACACAAAAATAATTACTTCCAGATTTTTTTTTTCGAACTTGAGGGAAATGCTGTTAGCGCCCTATTGGCTTTTACAGGGACACCGGTTGGGTATGGAAGAGGGTAGAGGTAGGCTGAAGAAATGCAAGCACTGTGTGGCTGTCTGTGAGGAAGTCGACGGCTGGAGGGTGCCTCCTGCGGGACTCGAACCTCGGCTTGCGGTCATTGAGCGGAATTATTTCCTGAGATTTCACATTCAGCCAATTAATTCTTCAGTTTTATAATATTAACATAGATGTTACAATATTCTCACAATAACGACATTATAAATAATGATATTATTAAAACACTCTGTATATCGCACTAATGGCAGTACATTCCCATCACACCAAGCCCCTTAACAGAGTATACACCACTTGTCAGTAGCGAAATAATTTTTCATTATAATCCATTCATTACTGGGGTCGACCAATTATGCCCGCTCCATCCATCATATCACCCCACTATTGTACACTTTATATGGATTACTTTTTTTTTTATAAAAAGTAAAGAACGGAGTGACAAATTTCTCTGTGAGTAAAGACATAGCCAAAAGTTAAAGTAAATAGAAATGAAGTACAGATAACAACAATAGAATTAAAATTACTTTTATAATTAATATAAAGTTGCTTTTTTTTGTTTAAGAATAGAATGCCACATATTTTTTTAAAGTTAATACTGAACTATTATAAAGCGGAAGAGCTAATTTGTTTAAAGGCGCTTAGATAACGAACTACTGTTTGTAACTACTATTTCTAATTGACCAAACAAATGACATATGTTACACCAAAAAAAATATTTTTAATCTCCCAACAGAATGTACACACATCGTCACGCGCGAAATAATTTTTCATGATGTCCAATTCATTATTAGTTGGGTCGACCAATTATACCCGCTCCATCCATCACGCCGCCCGCCGTTTCATATTTTATGTAGCGTACCAAACAAGAAGTGCTACATTTCACAACAGTGCCACTATATTCGAATTACCGCTGACAGATGTAAGTCTAATAATAGTTAGTTTGATATGTTAGTTTGAGTTATTGAAGTATTTTTCAGAATAATTGTTTAATATTTAAATTTAAGATTATGATTTTGCTTTGGTAACACTCAACACCAAGCTCTATTTTAACGCGCGGTGTTAAACTCCGCCACTCAACACGCAATGGCCTATGGCGTACGTGGGTATGCGGAAAAGAGTGTAAAATTTTTAAAAGTTTTTAAAAGAATATGGAATAAAAATAAAATTTATAACAACTATACGGCTTATCACTATAATATTATCTTATTCCCTACCTCTTTTATTAATTCACATAACAGAGTCGACAGAGAAAACCCTTGTATCTATTATGAATTGAATTATTACTATCATTATTTTGTATTGTACGAAAAAGGAGTTAATTGAAAATTATAATTTTACCGATAAATTACTACTTATTTGCAATCGTTAATTCAAACATTTTTACTAAGATTATGCATATTAATTACAAGTAACAATTAATGGATAGGCGGATGTTCCGCACTCTCGCTTGCACGCTCGACTCGGGCGGAACGTGACAATGAGTCATCGTTTTTCGTGCATGCAGCCGGCGTTCATCGATTTATAAGACGTTATCAATATAACATTTTAAAATTTCTAATAGCAAAAAAAATTAAATCATATATGTAAGTATATTTTTAATCACATCCACATTCACAATTTCACACAACTGGCCACTCCGCACAAAGGCCGATTCGACACGTTCTCAAACGGCTGTTTTTATTTCCACCCATTCATTCAGTCATTATTTACGTCACACAAATCTAGCAAATTTATGTTTATGCGTACTTTATGCGTCAGCTTTTATAATTCTAACGTTATTATAAGTTTGATTTATGGGACTTTTAATGTTATAGAGGGTGTTTATTCTTTATGTATGCATTTGTTTCAGAGCAATGATATATGGATAGTGTTTTAATATATAATTAAAAGCTGTTAAGTGAAAGCTTTCGCATGAATGTTAGTAAATGATATTACAGATGTGGCTCATTATAGCAAAGTTCCATAAGAAATTTCAAAATCATGACTGATCTAAGTATATAGTATACTAGTTTTCACGTGCGACTTCCTTGGCGTAGTCAGAAAACATAACGAAGAGTTCTCCATGAAATATTTCACTGGTACAGTTGGCTACATAGAAACGACAAGCATAATGTTACATATCCCATAGCTATAGCCTACCCCGAAAAATAGACTGTTCAACACAAAATATTTTAGCAATTCTAACCAGCAGTTCCTGAGATAAATGCGTTTAACCACACCAAACCACCAGATTTATAATATTAGCATAAATATAAATATCTATCCGATCGTAAATGAAATAAGAAACCCAATTTCAACGTTATCCAAACGCCATCTATCAAACCTACCCCGGGGTAGGAGGTAGGTGTCTAGAATAAATTTAAATGATGCACCATCGACCGTTTACAATGATTTGTGTGGCGTGCCGGCGTAACGGCGTCCATACATCTCGCTAGCGGGGCGGCGTAATTTTTCAAACTACCCCCCTTTTGCATTGCGAAAGTAAACGGATGTGTTATATCGACAAGTTTGCTGATTTCTTTTTTTTGTAGTGTATTGTCTGCCTTAATAGTGTAATGTTATAGATATTTGTTGTGTTTCTGTTTAAATATTTGGCATTTTTTTCATAAAATAAAAATTAAAAATTAAAATAAAATTTAAAAATATATATTTTAAATTCTGTATCTCACGGTAAATGTGACGGTAATGGGTTCAATCGTCACGCGGGGAATGATTTTATTTAAATTATTTTCAAATCTTCACTCTGACTGACAAAATATGGCATTGACTTCTGCTACTCACGCAATGCCTCAAACATTGGACGGCAAATGGTTAACCGAATGTCTTAATAAATTAGTTGCGCCTAGCCTTTATAGCATTTTTTTTAATTACATTACTAGCAAACAATAGTAAATTAAAAAAATAGCTTCACATAGACATCAAACCTACAACCAACAATCTACACAAATCTAAATACCCACATATCTCGACTGGAACATAGTATGTATCACCACTGGCAAATATTTCCAATAGCATCGACACGAGGCATGTCATTTCCTGAGTTCTCACAAAGCGATGCACTCTCAAAGGAGCTATCGTGTTCCATGTAGAGAGCATGTAACTTAGATTCTACTGAAGGGAATTTAGAACTGATCAATAATTTTGTTACTCGTGTAAATTATTTTAGTGATAAGTATTTTTACTTTACACCGATTTTAGAGAAATAATTCGATTCGATTTAATTAAAATTTTATATTTTCATTTGTTCGCTCTGATAACAAGGCAAAGCGTGGCGTTGAGTTCCGCCACTCAACACGCAATGCATCTAGAATTCGGTGGAAAGTGGGGAGCGGTAATATCTTAATGAGAACGGAGTGTCGTAAAACTAGGTTCTTAGGTTCCATCTTCTTACACTGCTCTTTGCGGGAATGAAAGACACCTTCTGTCGTACAGTTCTTGTAGATTGGGCTGAATGTATCTTGCTCTCTGATGTGGTGCGTTTAAGACACTAAAGTTTTAAGAAAATCATTATCGATAGAAAGTCTTGGTTATTGAAATAAGAATGTATTTCAGTAACTTCACAGATCATTTTACTATACCTGTTTTTCTTAGCAAAAATTCATATCCTCATAATCAAACAGTTAACGAGTTTCATTTACAACGTAATAATGTTGCATAACAAAGTTATCTATCCTCCAATGTATAAAAGAAGGAGAAAAATAAAAGTAATAAGACAAACACACAAAATATATACCCCAATTGTTTGCCGAACGATTGCTAATGTCACCAAGTAATTCATATATAGGGTGTTTCTACAATAAAAAACTAATAAATAACGGGAAAAACGCATAACGTAGCGTTACATGGTATTTGAGAGTCGCTACATTAGTTATTATAACGCAGCAAAATATGTGTAATAAAAGGTAATTTATGGGGCAAATAAAATATAACAGTGGTTAGGGGTGGCAGTTGAGGCTGGGGATGGGGGAGGCTCAAGGTATAAGCTTTTTTTATTTTTAATTGACATTTTCATTTTATTGAAACATTGTGTGATGAGTGGTGGTACTCTACGCTACTTTGTTGTGTTACCAGAGTTAACAAATGAAATGAAATTAATGCCCTCGAGTAAGAATCAAACTCACAACTGCCGCATTTCAGACTCCTGTGCCGCTGCATCACGACGGCCTCTACTTTACGAGTTATGAAGTCGTTTTAATAATTTGAAAACAAGCGCTAATAATAAGTAAGCTTATAATAATGCTGATATAGAATTTTAACAAAATTCTGTCTAAGTATACATTAAATACAATGTTAGTTAATTTTTAAAAAATAATGTGCTGATAAGCATCGCGCCAAATTCAAAATAGTTGTTCACTAAATTGATCAATACTATTTGGTATATCTTTTAATTAAAAACTTAAGTTAGGTACTTTATTTTAACATAAATTTCTAATTCAAATATAGACACAACCAAAGTATTTCTGTCTTCTTATTAACTCACACTTTCTATGTACCTTTCAATACTCACATTTAAAAATATATATTAACAAATCGCCACCACCCATAACTTGTCGCACAGGAAAACGCTTGTATTGACAGAATCCTCGGTTTCGGATGCTGTAGGAGAGAAAAATAGCGGTCATTTGTAGCCGTCGCCGTTTTGTTCTGTTCTGTTGCTCTCGAGTGCGAGATAATGGTTGATATATTTGTACGATTACGCGTGACGCCTCGCCGCGCCGTGGCTCGTAGCCTGTACCACGGACGGCGTTTACTGCGCTGTGAGTTAGGGGGGTGTTGATAATTTCTTTGACGTTGACAAGAATGGACTAATTATATTACTTATGACGCATGAAATTTATGATGGACCGTCGCGTCGTGGTGCAGAGGTATACCATCTGGTTGTGGGTTTGATTCCTATTTGAAGGAATTTATTTTCAGGCAGTCTTCGCATCTGTTGTTTTTGTTTGTGAGGCGTTTTTGGCATTATGTATTAGTGTTCATAATTTCTATGACGTTGATAAGAAGGGACTAGTCATATAAGTTATGATGTGTGAATTTTTAGATAGGCTGACTAGGTCTGATTGTAAATGTGATGGTTGGGAGTTTGATTTCCATTCGGGTGAATTACGTATTTTCAATAGTATCGGTACAAATATGAAAATCAACGTTGAAATTGCCCACTCAACATGCAATGCCTTGAAAATTGCGGTGCCGATGCGTGGAGTACGTGACTTTAAAAAATAATCTGTAAAGAAATGAATATAGTGATATAACACTAACACATAACTTGACCCCCATTTGATAAATTATGTAAATACATAAAAATCACTATTAATATTTACCTAAAATCTATATTGTAACGTTATCTTACCGTAGACATACCCACATATAACAGGGCAGCTGCAAAAATATTGTGTCCCCTACATTAGTGTTCATCCCTACATCAGTGTTAATATTTTGTAATACTTCAAAACCATTAGAGATGGCAGAGGGCGTCAACTAGGCGTGAATAGATGCATTATTGTATTAGAAAGGCTATATTAAAATTTATAAACCGTATTCTGGCGCAGTAGGATAATTATATTATTAGGATATTTAACAATTTTGGGTTAAAGTTTAGTTCTAAAAGTGTAATATACTATTTATTCTTAATTTTTGAAAGTTTTCTCAGTGGGATTTGACCCTCCACCTTTTGATTGAACGTCGCTTCGCATGTTTTTAATGTTTTCTAAAAAAATAGTACCTATACTTATTTTTTCAAATATTTTTTTGGTCTAATTAGTTATAAGGTAGCGTTGAGTTACGTCGTTAAGTTAACTTCTCTAATATCGTCGGAAAGGGAATATTGTGTCCTATCAGATCGACACAGATCTCTTGTAAACGTGACTATGGGTTCGTTTGTTGGCAATATTAAAAAAAAAAACACAAATATAATATTAGGATAATAATAAATTTAAATGATAGATTTCCTTAAAAAAATATAACAGAACGACTCCATTCCATTCACAGTCAACACAGGCACGTCACAGAATCGACAAATCTGACCGACAATATTTACAGGCACGGTTAATTACCTCTCATTTGTTAGTTCTACTGAGCTTTTTGTAACCAAATGAAAATGTTAAAGTTTTAACGGAAAAATAATACTTATAATATATAAGAATTAGGGCGATAATTCATTAAAAATATTTTAAATGCTTATTATGGATTTGTTTAAGTAAAGAAGGTAAAGGCCTAATTGTTTGTCTATGTTGCAGTTATAGAATTGATTTTACATTTCTATTCCGCTTACCCGGATAAGCAGTGGGAGCCTAGTGTTTGGACACTCCGCTCTCCACTTTCCTCCGTTTTCGAGTTATTATGTGTTGAGTTACGACAACGTTAGCCTAAAAAGACAGCAATTACAAAATAACGACACTTCCATAATATGCTTTTTTTCTTTTATTATTCAAAAAGGTATCATACTCGCTAATAAGGCAAGTCAAATAAAAACCTATTAATTAAGTATATACTTATATGAAATTATTAATTACAACTAGTTGATTGTGCTGGCCTTAATTAAGTTTATATTGAAAATCAATTAGTAACACGTGAGAGTTCTTGGAAGGAATGGCATCCATACATCGATTTTACTTAATTGATCTCTTCTATAGTTTGACGCATTATCAAAACTTTAAAAACTGGTGCAAAGTCAATACTTTAACCATTTTCGTGTTCCTGTTGATTGTGTGTTGAGTCTATTCAATTAGGCCATTATAAGCGCTTTAGAATCGTCAGATTAAATAAAAACTATTAAGGCGTACGTGCGGAATGAGCACAGACGTGCAATTGTATTCACGACGGTTGAGGATTTGATTCCCATTTGGGGGAGTGTAATAATTATTATTTTCATTTCCACGTTCTGGTAATGAGGAAAAGCATGTTGTTGAGTTCTTGCAGAATTCGGCGGAAATTGAGATACAGAAGTGTCTTAATAGAAACGGAGTGTCTTAACTCAGCTCACTCTGCTATGTGTCAACTCTGCCCCCTCTCCTACGAGTATGTGCGGTATACAGCGTAAAACTAAAAAAAAAGTACAAGTAAAGAAGTAAAGATTAAGAATTTTCCTTAACTTACACTATTCTTTCCACCTGTATATGTATCTACGACCTACACAAAGCACTTAACAACCCCACCACAGCACCACCACGAGCAAACACAACCCACAACCCATCAATTCAGATCTCGACGAACTAAATCCATATTTTAGCAATAAATCTCCAATCCAGACTTCTATAAAACAATTATGTCAGTATTAATTGGCCCGCGCTTATGCAAATGTGCAGCTGTTGAGCGACTAATGCCGGCGGATGGGTTTTCATAATTTATCATATACTATTCTGTTTGAATTATCCGAATATGATATACATATAATATTAAATGTATTATTTAGATATGCTCTTTAATAATAGAATAAATATTTGACGATTGGGACTTGTGTCTTGGTCTATAAGAAGGTTAATTATGGGTTCAAATCTAAGAATTATAAGAATTCTAATAGATTCTTTACTATTTCTAGAAATCCATCGTGGTGTTAGGTTCCGGCACGAACTACGCGAAGAAAAGTATCCAAACACTAGGTTTCGCTCTACTTGCACTGCCTGAAAAAGAATAAACCTACCTTTTTAGCGGAAAGTCAGAAGGGGCCTGGAAACATAATTGTGATTCTTCGTGCCCATTAAGACACTTGCTTTCCGCCAAATTCTGAAGGCTTTGCGTGGTGAGTGGCGCAACTCTACGCCTCGCCTTTGTCTCATAAACCGAGAAACTTAGTTTATTCTTAAATATTGCACGCAATGTAATAAACTTGCAAATGTATAGCGAATGTTACAATAAATAAACGCCCACTAAGTATCTACAGTGAATTGTGGTATGTCAGCCGACAGTTCTAAACTACTTAAGCTATTTATTTTAGATTTTATAACACATCTAACTGCATAGGGAACCTAGTGTCAAGATAGAGTAATTTCCATTCCCGTCTAAGTTTATAAGGATCGAACCCACAACCATCACGTATACTGTCAGTCTCACTTCGTCACTAACAAAAGACCTAGAAATAAAATAAGGAATAAATATGTATGAATGAAGATTTATGAAGCGAAAACAATTTGTTCGACTTTCAAACTTCTGTAACATCCATTAAGTTTTTTATTGTAGTCTTGACTATAGAATAGAGGCTGTCGTCGAGCAACGGCACAGCATCTGGCTATAAAAGCGACGGTTGTGAGTTCGATTTCCACTTAGGGGTATGAATTAATTTCATTTCCTCGCAATTGTCGAGACATTGCATATTGAGTGACGGAACTCAACGCCGAGCTACCTCTTGTTACAAGAAAATGAAAATAAAATATAATATTACACTGAATTTGAAAAATTAAAAACATTATAGCATAATTTTGTCTGTCGGTCACGCAAAATTTATCTTTATGCAAATATTTAACGAGATATCTCATATAATACAAGAAAAGGCATAATTAACCGCATTTACCTTTCTCTTTTGAGTTTTCGAAGAATGGCATCTCAAGTAAAAAAAGTGATAACGCGTAAACTTACTTTATAAGGCGTTTCTGTAATTAATGAGTATTAAACTTTATTGAGTGCTGGTATTTAAATTGATGATTGTTGCCGAAAATGGCTAATTATTACACGGGGTTTTATTCACGACTGTTGGACTTGTGATCTGACGTGTATTGAAAGGTATGATTTTTAATTTTTTTTATAATAGCTTCACGCTATATCCCGCATTTGCGCTTTGTCATGTTACTAAATTGAGAAAATGCAAATAATTAATTCCCTTGAGTGTTAATCGAAGCCACAATCATCGTGTCACGTATACAGTCAGACTGTAAATGCAAAAGATGTCGGTTCGATGCCCTCACGAGGAATGAATTCTTTAATATTTTCATTTCCAAAACACCGCGTGCTGTTCCGCAACTTAACACGCAATGCCTAGAGATTTCTGCGGAAAGTGGGAAAAGGAGTATTTTAACACTAAGTTCCCTCTGCTAACCACGCTATATGCAGGATACAGCGTGAACCTTAAAAAAATATTCACTCCAAAACACGCAAAAGATGCAAGATAAATGAAAAAAACTGACATTTTAATGAGGCACAGTAATTACGCCGCGTCAGAGCGTCCGACGCGACTGGAATGACAATGTCACTCATAACTTAGCACTTTGTCCAGTGGTGGAATACAATTCCGTTTTTACGGGTTGAGTTCCAGGGAAATATTTTTTTTTTAATTTGGAACAAGATTGCGAAGTCTGGAAAGATATGCTTGTGATTCAAAATATTATGCTATGGGAACTTTTAATTTCAAGCATGTTAGAGCTTTTTAGTAGTAATTTTTGTTGTATATTTTTGAGGCATAAGAGTCTGGCTGTTAACGCGACAGTTGTCGTTTCGATTCCCACTCTGGAAAATTTAATATTTAAAATTGTCATCTTCCTCCCTATTATATTTCATTAATATTTTTTTTATATTTCATTCCCCGGGTGGGAATCGAATCCACAACTGTCGTATATGCCTCCGAGCCACGATGGCCTGAACAATCATTCTTATTAGATTAGATTGGAACTCAAACCCTTTAATAATCAGCTAAACAACGCAACTCATCGATCTAGATCAACATATCATATCAAAAACGACTGCCATACATAAAACATAAAATATTACACATCTAATGTCTCCAATAACTCTCCGCTCCCTCCGTCTCTACGCTGTAAACATCTCAGTAGTGACACAAATGACTTACAAAATAATTTGTTAACGGCAAACGTCGACGCGATTTATGTGACAATAAAATTAATACATTCGGTACGCCGATACCAGTTTGGCAACGGTTGATTTTCGCTATATATCTAGGTATAGAGGCGGACTGTGTACATACAATAAACAAGACGGTTGTGGGTTCGATTCTCACTCGGGGAAATTAATTATTGAATATTTTCCTCGCTCTAATAACAAGACGAAGCGCAACGTTGATTGGACGACGTTGAGTTTCTTCCTCCACTCAATACACAAGGGCGGAAAATGAGGATTGAAGTTTCTTAATATTAGGTTCCCTCTGCCTACCCTGCCATATACGGAGTACAGCTTGAAGCTTGCAAAAAAAATACTGCATAACAAGCATACAAGCGGGCGAAGCCGCGTTCAGGTCACTAGTAACCAAATAAACATCAATATTCGACATTCTAAGCCCCAAGGTCGAGTCTATCAATCTCTTCCACACCATTACCCCCGCCAGTCTATACTCAAAGGCGCCGACGTTTGAAAGAACTGTGAACAGCAAATCTCTTTAAACGATGACCAAAGTGTCAAGTCAAGTTTGTATGAAATAACAGCTTAGATTATTATGACATGTTTCATAATAAAAAATACTTATGATATTCACAATTTACATTTTTGCAATGAGAATTATTTTTTTATTAACTTCACTCTACATCATAGGAACATATTATTAAGATAACCCGTTCTCATTGAGACACTTCCGTTCTCCACCTTCCACCAAATTCTGAGGCTTTGTGTATTAAGTGGCAGAACTCAACATCACGCGTTGCCTCGTAACCAGAGAAAAAAAATTAAAAATATTAAATATATCATTCATCAGAGTAGGAATCAAACCCACAACCGCCACGTTTACAGGCACACCCTTGTGCCACCGGGTTACGAGTACCTCAATAATCTTTGTTATTATTTAATATACAAAAGTAAAATTATACAAAATGTTCCATTAGTATGAAACATCAAATAGACTGCTGGAAAAAAGCCCGCTTGATAAAGAAACAGAAGAAGTGGCTTTAAGCTTTCTCCGGAGCTTAAAGTTTTGAATAACAAAGAGAACTTCCAACAAGTACTTTACAACAGTTTCAAAAGATATTTCAACTTTAATATGGAGATGCAAGTCGCTTTATAATAAGTACGAGTAAAGCTCTTGAAATAAAAAATATATGTAGATACTACTCTAGAGTACCTTATAATAACAACCGGAAAATAAGGAATGGAGTATTTTCCCTGTAATTATCTTGTTGTGTGCGAGATACTGCGTGAAGCTAAAAATATATAACTAGCTTTTATAGCTCTCTGAGCTAGCTCAAATGGAAATTACAAAAAGTTGTGTATGACACATTCTAAAACTAATCGATAAATGGAGATTCAACACTTATCTTATAACTCAAACTAGTAGTTTCTGAAATGAGCATGTTCAATTAATAAATACACTTTCTAGTTTCATAATATTAATATAGAAATAGATTATGCCAGACTAAATGACTCTAAAATATATTTGTAAGTATGGTATTATAATGAATACAATTACGCCACCATAAAGAATATTTGACTGAAGAAATATTTACATGTATAAAAGAATTATCCCACATATAGCCGAGTAGGTACAATCTAGTGTTTAGACACTCCGTTTCCCACTGCTTGCATAATTTTTATCTTGTTTGAAAAAGAGTTGTTGACTTGTTTGAGTGAGAAAGAAAATAATTTTCAATTGTGAATAGTACCCAAAACCGGCGCGTTTACCGTCATTTAAAAAATATCATTAAATAAACCCCATATATGATTTATATTTAAACCCGTAACTATCGCGTTTGACTAAATATTCAGCCTCGTTATTATTTATAAATCAAATGAATCGCGTGCTTCCCATTTCATACAATCATTACGCTACCGACGGTTTACCGCCCACGATAATGATATATGCATCGTTGACGTTACAATTACTATGAACAATACTTAGTTTGACATGTAACATAGGAATGTTTTGGACAAGTTGGTGACAGTATGTCAGTTGCTCGTCACGCAATTTCTTGATTTTGTAGGTTAGGTGGAGAATGTAGTGAAAAGTCACTCAATTCTCTACTTATGACCCAAATTACTGCCTTTGAGTGATTGGATTCGACACTAAATTTTGTCTATCCGGGCTAGTGAAAAATACATTTAACATGTTTAACAACAATCGAATATAAAATTAGAAAACACACGCAAAATTAAAATACTGCCTTATTTTCGCTCTTTAAGACGCATCCACAAATACCAACGTATATAACAATGATATTATTAAACATAACACTCTAAACAAACATGTACCCAACGTAGCACAAGCACTAATTAATTAAATCAATTTCACAATCACAAGCAACCCTACCCACCACCAGCAACAAGCTACAAAGGAAATATTGGATAAATCTAACTATCGAAGAAGCGCACCGTTCCAAAACAACGTATCACCCTTGACATGTTCCAATCAACCCGAACATCAGACACACGCCGCAAACGTCTCGATACAATCGAAACTGCAACTGCATTTCACGAGGCCTTTGATACGTCCATCGGCTGTCTGTCCGACGATTGTGCAGGAACCAATCTAGCCAGACCCCCTATCCTATTAACAACTATCTGTAAATACCTTTAGAGGAACAGAACGGAAGCTCAAGACATCATGGACGCTCGCTCTTTGAATTCTCCATACATTCATTTCAATTGTCAAACCCTACGTAAACAGGGGTGATAAATTAATACCCCCTAGAACATTAGAGAGTGATAATAAAACACACATTAAAGTGTAATTGCTGACAACCCTCGTATTTTGTTTGTGGTGGGCATTTTTCGGCATGTTCAATTCTGGTTTTCCGAATTTAGAAATATTTTCAATCTAAGATAAGAAGCAATGGATAGCTGGTAAAACGAAGATGTGGGTTAAGTGGAAGAATATAATATCGTGTTACGGGGTGTCTAACAGCGAAATTCACTCTCGAGGGTAATCGGGCACGAAAGCGTCTGGTAATAAAAGTGGTCGTAAAATTGTAACGTTACGACCCGTGAGACAGTAGAGTGCACTCGATAGCACACTGATACAGTTTTTTGGGTTTCCTTTCTATGTTTACTTGATTTATGGGTTTAAATGGTGACAGGATATTGCTGCGTGACGTTCTTCCTTTATTGACTTCTGTTTCGATTTAGTTTTGGGGTAAATTTGTATCTTGTGGTTCATTTATTAATTGTTTAATCGCTGCACTATTTTTGTTTGAAAAAGAATAGTGTTTTTTTTTTTTTTTAAATATATAACTAAAACAGTAGACCAAAATTCTATTTCTTTCTCGTCTATCTCTCCTCAAAATAAATGAACCAACAAAGAAATCTTATTTTTATTTTTCCTTTCAATTTTATAAGACTAAGCTCCAGCTATTTCACTTTACATTCATTGTAACTAAGCAGCTGCCTTTGAAAGGCTTTATCTCCCACAGTAATTGGTCGTAAGGCGCGCGTTTTACGAGAGTCGGTGATTTTATCCTCTCCGGCTTTTGTGTAGTATTGTACTTAGCGTACAGGGATCATTGTGTTGACAGGATTACTTGGGTTATTTATATATATGTATATATGTATCTATATCTATATATAAAAATATGTAGGTATAGCGCTGTACTCTACTTTTCTCTTGTTTTAGTTGTAACAACATTGATTTTTGATTTGTGCTTGTCGACCGGTGCAAATTACTTTAAAATTTTATGTGCCTTTAAAATTTATATAAAACTTCTTTGAAACATGAACTAATCTATAAGACCTTCGCGTGTTCGTCTGTCATACATCAATCTACTCTAATAGATAGCCCGATACAATTCTATTTATGCAAAGTTTTCAATGTTCTCTTCGCATGCCGATCGCCCATTCGCAACGATAATTCATAAATTAGATATACATACCTTATTCATAAAGACTATGTTCTTATAGGTTATATTATTAGTAGGAATTAAATAAGTAATAACTTTTCCTTGTAAAATATGAAAAGTGACATAAAAAAAATATAAATAACATATATTTATATAAAAAATATAAAAAAGCTACTTTACTTTACGTTGCAGGGCTGATAAAGGAAACGTAGTAACAACTAAGTGACACCGTACCCCACTTTCTGTAATTTTTTTTAGATATTAAGTGTAGAGTGGCGGAACTCAAGACGGTGCTTTTTCTATTAAACATGAAAATGTACCTGATTTAAAAATTATAATTTGTGTGGGGATTTAATCCACAACCATCGCAGTGTACACGTTCACACAATAAAAGTACAAAAATTACGATATTAATGTAAAACTATAAAATACAATATTTTTTATATTTAACATAACATTAGCACACATTTGATATTGATAATCTCCCCCTCTATCAAAATAGAGTTGTTCCCCAATATTCATAATTACCATGAAAAATAGCCCGATGCTATCTAAAAGTACATAAAATACAGGGTGTGTTGAAAATTATTTAGCTGTTTGTTAAATTACGTCTATTTTTTATGGAAAAGCCAAGGCAGACGAGCACATGGGTCACTTGGTGGAAAATGATTTCCGACGCTCACTTTTCCCAATTTTTTTGTTTTGTATAGCTTGAAGCTTTTTTCTTTAAAGTTTCTTTCTACTAGAACGAGCCGCTGCACACAATCCGCCCAACTTTAGAGACATTAGCTGTGCAGTAGCGAAAGTCACCGCCGTGTTATATCTATATGAAATGAGAATAATTTAAATATAATTTTTCCCCAGAATGGGATAAAACCCATAACCATCGTCAATGTATCGTCGTGCTCTCCCACTGTACCGCGCAAGGAAGACTTTTTTACTTACTAGTAATACTTATTTTAGTCCGTCCGTCCACATGCAAGTATTTGTCACAAGAACTCTTTGAACCAAGGATCTTTAACATTTCAACTGATATTTCATACATTACAACCATTTCAACACACTACATAATTCATCATAAAGCCAAGAGATATATCTAATGATATATTAGATCGAAATCTTTATTTGTCAATTAAATTCGACCGTTAGAGCGAGTTAGTGGAGATTAAAGAGATTGTTATTTTTGTCGTTTTATATTTATTCTGGGATGGTTTATGAGGGACAGGTGGTACGGTTAGGGATGGGATGGTGGGATGCACGATGATATTTATTATAATTTTAGCATGCATGCTGAGGCCGTCTTAGTGCAAGATCAATAGTCTCAAGATTATGAGTTCGATTCTAGGATTCGATATTCAGTGAATGAATTATTTTCATTTTCTCGCTTAGGACTAGAACTAAAAAGAAAAGAAAAGAAAATTCTTCTATTCCTATCATACAATTAAATAAGAAGTGATCACATAAAATCATATCACTTTAAAGAATCTCAATAATAAGTGATTTAATATTACCTGGCCATGGATAAATTTGCTTCCAAAGTGACCATCCCTAAGTTTCTTCATCTATTTTCACAATTCATAACTCACGCCCGCACCCAATCAAAGAACGATGACATATTTACACCAATTACTCAGTACGATGTTATAAAATAAAATCTTCTATTCAACAGTATCATAAAGAAATATAAAATTATATTAGAATTATATTTTTAAATTATTAATATGAAAAATTAAGTGGTGAAGTGGTTCTGCTTGAACGCGATATTAGTAGGTTGAAATTGAAGTTTGGGACTCCCAACTCTATGGCAATAATCTTTCTCTAATATATTTTACAGTTTATATCTAAGTAGATATCAGTACTTACTTGCTTACTTTGATCACATTTCGAGCTCCACAAAGCGCAATGAAAACAGACGAGGCGTGAGATACCTCTAATTAATTAACAATAATAAAGCATTATGAAATGCTAAGGCGGCTGGTTGGGGCAATGTCTTTGTAATGTTCATGATTTTGTATATCATTTTGAGTTTATTTCGCTTCAACGTTTCTTGGGTTGAATAACTAAAAACCTCAGTTGTAAGCTATTTATAGTTGTAATTTTTATATTAGGTGTTTATAGTATATAAGTCACTGTGGTGTTTTAGGACCTCTTACGTCTCAATCTGACTGGAAATTATGTATATGAGTTCGATTCCCACTCATGGAAATGAATTAGTTTCATTTCCTAGCTCAGGTACGACGAAGTGTCGTTGGCTCATTCACGTAACTACGAACGAATAGAGAGAATCTCGACACTGGGTACTCGCTCATCTTACTATTTTTAGGAGCATATAGCTGAAAAATGTGAACGTACGTTGAAAATATTGTTAAACAGGAAGAAAAAAAAATATTAAAAAGTCACTCTAGATTACGTAAAACGAAGTTTCTATTTTGTCCTTGTCAATAAATTATTATTTATGAGAATTCTTCATATTTTAAATACGAATGTCTACCTAAATTAATTTTATAAGTATAAATTTAAAAGTAGTAATATAAGTAAATCCATCTTTTTCACTAAGACACGAGCAATCTTCGTTTTAATAGCGTCGAATAGGGTATGAAGTAGACTAGAAAAATATATAATTTTCTCATTTTAAGGCACCTTCACAGCTTATAGCTTAATAAAGTTATTGCAAACACTCTAAGTATAAGGTAAGATAAAGAAAGTGAACTTTCATAGCAAAGCTGCTATTTTCACACCCCTAAGATAAACTAATCCGCGGGATTAGGAAAAACTCACGGAACGTGTTAATCATTGGTACATTATCTTTTCACGCTATTTTGGTGGAAATTTAAAATCAATGTGAGTAAAAAGTTGGCGTTGGGTAAAAAATATTATTTTTTACTTAAATTTTTTCTGAATGAACTCAAAATCAGAATTTATTATCTTTATCTGTCTTTACTGTCATTACTGTCTATTTTGACCAGAATAAAAAGGTCAGTACAATGAAAATAAGTATTAGACGGTTAACCAAGATGTGTGTAGGTTTTAATGACTATATTCCATATCTATAACTGCTAATATCATAAAGTGTTTGTTTGCACGACCTAATCTCTCGAACTACCAGGCCAATTTCAAAAATAGTTTTGCTTATGAAGGCCACGCTTATGAAAAGCTAATTGCTAATTACATACATATCACAATAAATATCAACATGGCGAATCTCAACAATACATCTACTAATATCATACTATTAAACTCAAAGATCTACCTAATGTTGCCTTTCCATTAGGAATTCCTGATTCCTTGATACAGAAAAAGAGTGAGTAAGTAATTATATACTAGTGGCAGAGGGAACCTCATATTAGGATATTTCAGCTTCCCATTTTCCGACGAAGTTTCGACATTGTGTATTAAAAGGCGAAACTCAACGCCGCGCTTTGCATAGTATACCAAATATTCTACTGCGCCAGGAAAGTTCAAAAAATATTTTCATCAAGCAATTTTTCTAAAATACCCTCCTGTTCATATACGAACGAATTCATAACAGTTCAAAAATTGAATTACTCGTGCGCTGGCGGCTACACAAAACGCCTTAGGCCAGGGGAGGTCTATACAGGGTGTATAATTTTTAGTATTTGTAGTGAACAGAGAAGCAATTTCCGTGCCTCGGGCGATTGTTGCCGACGCGACGCCGTTATGAGTGGGTGTGGAGCTTTGGTGGACGTAATATGGTTTGCCTTTAAATTTCAATTTAGTACTAAATTCTACTATGACCTATAGATATTTGTGGATATTTAAATTTTTATTATAATAGCTTGTCCTAATGTTGTGAAGATACTATCTTGAGGAAATCTAGTAGTGACATGTCGTTCATAGTTGAATCGAGTCGAGATTTTGTATAATTTGGCTATAACATAATAATAAGTTTAAGCGGGCAAAGCCACGTTTGGGTCAATAGTAATATAGAAGAAAAAGTGAGCCGTTAAGAGGAACTTAAAATTGAGAACAAAGTGATTTATCACTAACTTAGTTATAAATCCTAATAGAAAAATATTCTAATTAAAGCTGCTTATTATATTATTTAAATTAAAGTCATATTTATCTTCAATTTATCATCATATTTTTATAACAAATTAAAATAATCCATTTTTATGCTAATCTTAAACCAGTATCTAGTAAATTGCTTCGTCAATTTTAAATCCCCAAAATTCAACATTGAGCATCTATTCTCACAAAAAACCAGTATTCAACAAGAAAGAAATAAATAAATACACGTCACGGTATAAAATTATAAGTCCAAATCTAAGGATTCAAAGAGAAAAGGCACCGACGTGACCCCAGTAATGATCTCACGTACACCGTGCGTGTCGCGATAAAGGGTTAAATACATACTAACAACCTAACGTGACTTACAAATCTACTATTATTATGTTATTGTGGACGTGTCGTTGCGGCCTCACATTTACATACAATTTAAAGTAAAATGTAGGCAATAATTCATGGCGACTGTTTTGTTACTTTAGCATTTCTATTATAAAGTGCTTTAGTCGACTTTTTACTTGTAACCGACGCTAGGAAACCGTCTGGCCTGTTTGCATCTGAATAAATATTTTATTTCACGCTCAACTACCATTTATATGAGTTTATTTGTTTATACATATTTACAAGACGACTTAATACAGCGTGTTCTTTATAATGGAAAACGAATTCGACGAAACAAACAATAATATGTACACGCTCGACGAAAGAACTTAAAAAATAATCATCAAATCAGCATATAAATAAAAACGACTGTGAATAAAATAATTGGTATAGAACAAAACATATTTTGTTCGTTGAATCGACGTATCGGTTCATTATTGATGCATCGTTTAACACGAATTCAAATGAAAGCTTTATACGAACGGGAGGTTTATTAAATATTTTTATCACGATTTATGTCCAATTAGTTGGTTGTGCGTGAATTGAATTGTTTGTGGCCGTAATCCGTATAAATATCCATAATATTTATGGTGAAGTCAGGTCATTTCAATGGGCGGCCCGAAGGCGCTCAGCGGGTGACCGTTTACAACAGTTTATTATGCGGCGGCGAAGGGTTACCATTGTATGACGTTTTCATGTTAATTTAAACGCTGACAAGGTGGTCTTAGAGTTTCGTGGTAGATTTTTTAAAAATATGACACGATGGTTGTGTAATTGGAATATGTTTGGCGGTTGTTGTGGGTTCGGTTGTCAATTGATGTGTTTTAAAAAAAAAAAATGTTTTTGTAGTGTTTTTTAAAATATATGAAAACTAGCGGGTCGAGCGCAGTTTCGTCCCCTCAATCTTGTATATAATATTCTTTATTGTACTAAGATACATCTCAAAAGGTACTTTTTGCGTGACAGTAGAACACACATCCATCCTCAAAAACTTACAGTATATTAGTACCGTTTTAACATAGCAGGATTGAATCCACACGTCTTGGAAGTTTTCTAAAATAATATTTCCTTTCTTAAGAGTGGAATAAATTTATATTTTTTAATAATAAATTTTAAAAGTAGGTACACTTATAGACATTAAATAAAACCTTTCGTTTTGTAGTCGTTTTGCTGTTCCAATACTATCAAATAAAACAGTAATGAGTTCTGCCATTATTATTTGAACACTAGCTAGTCTCTACTTACCAAAAAAATAAAAATAAAAATTGAATCAACAAAAAAAATTAACACTTTCAAGTCTTGATTGATTTATTAGAAACTAACATTCTGTTAAAAAAAAACTTGTTGTACAATGTTGAATATACCTGTTCGTGGGAACGGCAGCAGTTTTATCAAATGACGAGAAGAAACATATGTAATTTATGTTATTTTCTACACTTGACAGTTTAGAAATTTCAATAAAAAACACACACACTAAAAAAAACACAAACAAACACTTAGAAACTGTAACCGCGATGGTTGTAGGTTCAATTCCCACGCGGAAAAATGAATTGAAACGCTCTAATGAGAAGATAAAGAGTTCCGTTAACACACAATTTTTACATATATTGGCTTTCGGCATACAATATTAATACCTCTAATTTTGGAGATACTGTTATGTTACCAAAACGATGTTATGAAAATTATTCATTCCCCCGTATAAGAATCGAACCCGCGACCGTCACGCTTACATTAAAACACTGTCACTTCGCAAAGACAGCCTTAATACTAGTTTTAAATAGCAAACCAGCAGTGGCACGTTTTCAATCTAGGCACAATAACATTTTGCCTCGCAGTCCACGCCACGCCGACTGGAAGATAGATGGCCGCCAGTGATTTATTGAAGCATCAGCCACTCCTATTTATGCATTTATTGTGAAGGAAAAGCGATCATAATTCATAACGTCATGGTCTCGAGGTGGAAGTGGTAGCGATTTGAGGTTGGATGAGACTTATTGTATTCTTATTGTAGTAAAACTTTTACTTGTAATTAGGATATAGCAAAATATTTAATAGCTTGAAGAATTGCTTATTTTAAAAGTATTTTACCTATTTTTGTTATAGGTACATTACTTCCAAAAAAATGTTTTAATAAAGGTAACCAGTATTTGAAATAAAAATTTTCCAATATTGTAATTTTTAAAGAAAAAACTTTTTTATATTCCACCGTAGCGTTCCACGCTTTGTTCCCAATTGCTCAGATTAAGGATAATAGTAATAAGTGAAATCACAAAAAACAAGGAGAAAAACTCATTTCTCCATACTCTCGCTATACTCTTATAACTTGCCCAGTGTCAATAACACGGCTCCAGAGCTCATTAGGCCAAAGATAATCAATCATAGTGAATTAACGCGGCTGAGGCCCTCGCTTACTTATTACATACATTAAGTAAACAACACGTATTTTGAATTTAACTATCTTAAGTAAGTATATATGTGTATAGTTTAATACGGAGAGTGTAGTGACCTTTCACTTTGGTATACAGTTTGCTTCACGCTGTATCCTGCCTGTATTTAGCAGGGTAGGCAGAGGGGACCTAGTACTAAGGCACTCCGTTCCCATTAAAGCAATTCTGTTCCCCACATTTCGTCGGATTCTCGTGGCATTGCATGTTAAGTGGCGGAGGTCGACGCCGTGCTTTGTCTTGTTTCCAGAGCGCGGTAATGAAAACATTAAACATTTTATTTTTACGTATTTTATATATTTTTACACATTTTCAATATATCATTGAAATTAGTAGTCTTAATGAATATAATCGAAAATAAAATTGAGAATACATTCTCTACTTGTTTTATTCAAATCAAATTTGATTCATTTGAATCAAATCAAAAAAAAATTAGCTATAGGTACGAACGCGATATGCATTATCAATATTTATATAAAAGTTAAAACTCTTCTGTTACTGAGTAACTGCCACAACTTTTTTTAGTTTTGACAAAATTTTATTTTCAGTTTCGTTGGCAGGATGGGCAGGCACTCTTAGTGTCAAAGCACTCCTAACGCCTATTCATTCCCGAATCCGAGACTGACGCCGCTATTCATCTTACCTCCCCACTGCGCCACAATGGCATCCATATTACTAAATTAAGTAAACCAAAACAAACTAACAAACTATTCAGTAGACAATATACAGAATAATATAACACTACGTACACCCAATTAGGGATCCGCAGGCAATACGATATGCTATTCGCTTCATAATGAAACAAACAAATTGTAACAGCGCGTGCGGCAAACGAGGGTGGGACCTTATTACGTGACGATAGGATTTAATAGAATGTGTACAGACTAGATATTAGTGTATATAGACCAGATATTATTATTTCTGATTTGTTTTATATGTAAAGAAAGATTTTTATTATATTTACATAAAAGAGTCGGTTGTAGATTCGATTTCCATTCGGGTTAATTTATTTTCATTTCCTAGCTCTGGTACATAGATAAAGCGGCGTTGGGCTCCGAATTCGAATTTCAATTGGGCAAAACATGAAAAATGGAGTGTTGTAATACTAGGTTCCTTCTGGCTGACTAACTCTACTACATATAGGATATATATATATATATAAATATATATAACTATAAGGTACTAGAAATGACGCAAGTACAATTTTAAACTCAATACACACACCTAAGTATATTTCGATCACACGATAACCAGTTCACTTACTCCCGTCTTCATACAAAATGAATACCTGTCAACAAATAATAAGCAATTACAGCGCTATATAGAACTTATTTAATGGTACACTCTCAAAAAAGGGGTTGTATTATTTGGAAGTCAACTAGAAAGTGGGTTTAGTATATTTTTCGTTTATCTTAGGATTTAAATTTTTTATATATATTTTAGCTTTATACTATATCTCGCTTATAGCAGGGTGGGCATAGGGAACATAGTGTTAAGATCCTCGGTCTTTCCGCTCAATTTTCAGGAAACTGCACTGCATTATAACGTCCTCTTTTACTTAAAAATCTTAATAACTATTAAGATTTTTCATCTTCAGACATTTCCTATAGATTTGGAGAAAACCTTATTATAATTAAATCAGTGAATTCTGTATACCGTATTTTAATTTGATTAAGAGAGAAATATAAATATTATACATAAAAAAAATATAAGTATTATAAATTATAAGCATATCAAAATACGTACTCCTAGTATTGTAAAACCATGGTGTCCCCACAATATTTTGAAAGGTAAACGCTCAAATTAGCGTTCAACGTCGTCAGTACACCATGAAATCCATCACCACTCAAATACAGAAGTTGGTTTTGTAAGAACATGTTATTACATGGTCGGTTTACTGCTTATTCTAATTGCGTGAACGTTTGTTTGTCAAACTGGCTGCTATACTATTGTCGTTAGGTTGTTTTGTATTATAGTCTTTTAAATATATTTAAACGTATGGGATGTAACACTTCTTCTTTTCATATTTTATAAATATGGTAAAAAATAAATAGATCGAGTAGATATCGAATCCATAACCTTTGTAATAACGTCCGTAATTATATTATAATTTCTTATTTCCATTAAATTATTTTCCATTAATATAAATTTGTAAAAACAGATTTTTTATTACTGTATTAAACTATTTTAATCGCCATTAAAAATATAAAAAGTAAAATAAAAATACTAAACCATATTCCTAGAAACAAGACATTAAACAAAATAAATGAACCCGCTACCTCCGGCCCATTAGTTGGAAGCCCCATAACAATTCTAACGAATATTTAAGCAAAATCATAACTCCTTTGATCTCAACACGAACGAGAGGAAATGCAAATTATCTATGAATTACAATCAATTTCTTTTAATCATTCGCAACTGGCGTAATGACGTGTCAGAGATGGATGGCTCCACTCAAACCAGTTTTTAGTTTACAAACAGACAGATGTACTCATTTTAACAATTGTCAACTCTAAAATATACGTAATAAAGCCAATTTTCCTTTAGTTAAAGATATTTTAGATTAATTTGCCTAAAAATAACAGTATTCATGATGATTCGCGATGCGTGAAGCGATTTAACGCTTTGTTAAACGTATAGAAGTCCTTTGATTGATCTACTTTTCCTCTTTTTTTCTTTCTTTTACGTTTTTATATTGAAATGTCGCTTAAGAATAACAGTTGATATTTAATATTATAAAAAACGAGTTAAGTAACTTTGTTATAAGTTAGTTGTTACTGTTTAGTATTTTTTATAATATTTTTTGTTTAAATTGTTATATGTATACTGACAGGTATTATGAATGTTAAAAAAATAAATTGTTTGCTCTAATCTCAGAAACATTTGTTTCGAATTCAAATATTTTATTTGTATCGGATAGTATTGCACAGTCATTTATCGGGGATGGCCATAGAACCTAATAGGTACGTCAAGTTAATTATTTAGATATAGGGTACATCTGCACCTGCAATCATAGAATCATTAAGTCACTTAGAATGCCCCCCCAATTCTTAGATATCGAAAAATATGATATGGTGTCTAGTTAAAACTACTGGGTCAGATGAGATGTTCCGTTGAATCGTCTACTAGATCCACCAATACAGGTAAAAATATATAATTAATTTTCTTAATACCTCCAAGACCTAAAATATTAATTTTAACTAATAAGTAATAACCTTTCAAACATAATAACATAAACCTAACAAGCAATTTATCTAATGGTTAAGTACTAAGTGTTAAATAGTGACACAGATAGTAAGAAGCTCAATCGTAGTATGCTATAGTACAATTATTGTATGTAGAGCGAAGCAAACAGTTGCCGACATGCTATCTAGACGTTCCGGTAGGACTGTGCTTCTCAAATGTCAAAAATTTAGGTCAAATACTATCTTTGGATGTTAGGAAATGGTAATCCAGATAAGGTTAAACTGAAACACTTCCCTACTTTTTGGTTCATTTTCAAGATTTTGCTGGTTATTAGAGTCTCGAGGAAAGAAGAAATGAGGATGAGTTATTTTCGATTCCTTGCTTTCTTTATATAGATCATTTTATTGAGTTCTGCCACTCAGTATCTTATTACCTTAAAATGGGGTGAAAAGATGTGAAAACAGTATTTACACTCTAACACCTCTGAACACAGAGCGAAAAAAAATACATTTTTTATATATTATGAAATAACAATTTGATATATAGCTGGATGTAATCTTTCAATAAATTACATATAATTAATTATTCAACTTATTTCCCCAAAATGAATTTGGATAAAACACTCAAATTGAATAAAACACTCAAACTAACCAGTACAAGTTTAAGTTCCACTGTCCCCCAACAAATACATCGCAGAAGCGATTCAAGCTGGCGACGGCCGACAACCACTTAGTGGCTTTATTGTGCTCCTCGCGTTCCTATAACGGCAGGGAATTGCAATTTTTAGATATGGCAAGTAATAAAATTGTATTTACCAAAAATTCTTTGATAAAATTACAGAAATTATTGTCACATATTAATCAACTTATAAAGAAATAATGTCTTTTTCTATAACAAAAAAAAACTAAGAAACAAAATCTCTATATATATGCCAGATACTGTTATCAATTTCGAGATACATACATGATACATGAAGAGCTGAGTCCATCAGCCCCACCAGATGTCCCAAGAGCTAACTGTTCAATTTTGATTAATTTTTCGGTATTTTTTTCATTTTTTTGAAGTATATTTGTCAAATTAATTGTAAAGGCAAAGCGCTACTGTATGTAAAATCAAACATTTGTAATAAAAATTCTTATTTAGATTCCTCAGATTTTTATTGTATTCAATTACGATTGTGGATTGTATTTTTACTTTGAATAACCGATACCCTTACGGAGCTTCAAAGCATCCTTGATTACCACAAAATATTCAAGAATGTCTATAAAAACTCAGCTCTATGGCCTAAGAGATCGCTGAAAGCAAGTCACCGTGTGACTTCCGTAGATAGCTCTCGCTTGACACGAACACCCATCTACTTGGCTGAACTGAAACCTATACCCTGTATTATGCATAGTGTTGTGCTATGTTGAGATTGCATCATAAATTTGTGCAAGGATAGAGTTTTTGTGATATTATGAAATAAATATCGAGGCCAGTCGTGGCGCAGGGGGAGAAGCGTGTAAATGCGACAGGTGGTGCGTTCGATTTCCACACGAGGAAATGCAATTTTAATATATTCACTTCTTCGCTTGCTGTGTTAAGGTAAAGCGTGGCGGAGTTCCGCTACTCAAGATGTTCCAGAATTCGGCAGAAAATGTGGAATGGAGTGTCTTCACATAAGGTTCCCACTGCCTACCCTGTTGTGTGTGAAATACAGCGTGAAGCTGATTTTATTTAAGGAAATACTTCAATTTCTTTAACATTCTAACATTTTCATCGAAAACAAAGAAATATTTTAAGCTTACAAACAGCTTAAGTAAGCTAGCATATGTTAAGCTTATCTCGTGCTGGCATTTGCTAAATACGATACTACGTATCGGCTGCAGTCGTGCCAAGACTACTGTTCACACTGAGTGTACATTTTTATATATACAATTATACATATATATTTATACAGCTTTAAAAGTTAAGAAATAGCATTGATTGTAAAAGTTTTACTAGTATATTTATAACTTCACGCTGTATCACGCTCAGAGTAGGAAGACGGAAGAGACCTAATGTGAAGAGATTCGATTCTTCACGCATCGCTCGATTTTTGAGATATTTTGTGTCGGGTGGCGTATATTAACGCCGTGCTTTGTCTTCTTACCAAAAGGAGAAAATAATAAATATTTTATTCACTCGAACGGAAATTGAAACCGTTAGATTATTTTATAAACTTGTTTATAATATTATTTCGTACTGGATCTGAATTTTTATCAACAAAGCAATTTTCTCTTTAGTAAGTATATTGCTGTACTTCACAAGTTGATAGCATTGCGCTACGCTATCGATGCTTGTGATCTTTGAACAAGCTACGTTTAAAGGAAAAGATTACTATACGTTGAAGATAAAGGTAATAATAGATAAAGAACTTGTAAGAACCGTTTTGCGGCGTTCAATACCGCCACTCAACACGCAATTTCTCAAGAAGTGGGTGAACGGAAGTGGGAAACCAAAGTCTTAATGGGAACGGAGTGCCTTACTAAAACTAAGTTCCATCAGCCTTTACTGCTATTTAAGGAATGCAGCGAGAAGCTAAAAAAAGTTCTGTAACATTAAATGTCATTAAAATCAAAATTAGCGTATTAAATATGATTTTAATACATTAATAATGGAGGCCGAAATGAGGAAAAGGATAGCTTTTTCTCACTTAACTTCATAAAAATACAGTGAAAAAGAATATTTAAATTTTCAGAAGTACTTAAAGTAATAACATAGATAAATAACTCGTAACAAGCATATACGGATTTCGAAGTTTAACGTGTGGCTTAGTAGTCAAAGCATTTAGACAACTTCCAAGGCAGGTTCAAATCCATGGCATTATTTTATGAATAAATTCTCAAAGAATATATAATTAAAGCTTAAAAAAGAATGTATAATTACAGCTTAAAACAAAATCCAAACGTCCAAAAGCTCATTATTCCCTCCCTAATTTATAGAAAAGTTAACAAGCAATGTGGGAATGACACAGCAAATTACGTTAAAGACGTCGGCGTCCGCCTTTGAAGACACGGTAGCCGGCGAGCGTGACAGTCGACGTCGGCGACTGTTTTATGTTGCAGGGCTACCGCTGTCTAATTTTAGCTAGTAATATTTTAGTTTAGTTAATTATTTTTTAGATTTTTTATAGTATTATACGAGAGCGAAAATAATTATGACGCTCGTAGTATAGCGGCACAGAATGAAAACTCGACAGTTGTGGGTTGTATTCCCTCTCGGGGAAATTAAACAATTTTACTTAGTCGCTTTAGTAACCAGATAGAGTTGTATTCCTAAACCGATGGAATGAAATCAATTCACGGTAAATATATCATATAATATTTAGTTCCTCTTTTAGTTTAGTTGGATAAAATGCTATCATTTACCATGCGCAATATAACTCTAAATAGCCTATCTTTAAATACCTTTAAGTTTCGACCATCCCTTGGTTCCCTTTAATCGAAATAGAACCCAGAACCATTATGTAAAATATTTTTGTAAAACATTATGGTACAATTTGGCAATAAAGCGGGCGAAGCCTTTTTTAGTACAATAATAAACCACAGTCGCCATCCCTAGTAGTCAGCGTGTAAAATGTCAGCGATTACGGGCAGCGTGAAGCCGACCGCGGCGCCGTCACCACTCGCGGCCGACAGCTATCCCTCTGATTAATACCACTTTCGATGTAAACACCTGTAATTATCTCAAAAGATCATTATAATTGGAAAAAATGGCAACCTAGCTATTATATAGATATTATTTAATATGGTTAAAGGTGCTTAAAGTACGGGTAATTATAGATATTTATTAAATAGGTGTAAGTGGGCTTCTAGGCCATCTTTGTAGAGTGGGACAGGGTGTAATTGTAGACGCGATGGTTGTGGCTTCAGTCTCTGGAAGTATTCAATTTTTAAGCATAACTCGGCGGAGACAAATTATATATTTGAAAATATTACAAAATAAATGACGGTAGAAATCTACCATATAGCTACTGGTTTTTATTGCACCAATTCCGATGCAAGAAGCAATGCGTAAAGCAAAAAAAAAACCGTTGAGCGACTTTTAAACCTGACCTCTTATAATACCAATAATAGAAGTTAGTGTCTAATGAATATATGACCTAAAATAAAGTCCGCCCCTCAAAAATCACCGAACAGATTTACAATTTGTTCAAAATTAACAAGCCAATAGAAAACTAAATAAAGGATAACAAATAATAATTTCGGCTATTTCGTTCTCAGAAAAGTCATAATAATCATATACATAAATTTACATCAACCGGGCATTGAACTGGCTACATCTGCTAAGGCCATAATCATAATATAAAGATCGTTTACAGTTTCATTACTTATAATTAAGATATAAAGAACGTTATCTCCATCAAACTCTTTAAGATTATTTAATGAGTATCCCCGTGATAAACTATCTAGGACTTATCATGAGAATATATTATATTAATTAAAAATAATATGTTATCTTAATGCTTTACAGGTTTTTAATTACAAAGATATATTGCAGCGATAGCACAAGTAAATGTGAAGGTTGTGAGTTCGATGTCACGTGGAGGGTATGATTTACTTTCTTTTAATGTTGTGCTTAGATGATATGCGACGTTGAGTTCCCGCACTCTACATGCTTGTAGAGTCATTTCAGTTCAGTTTCAGTAAGCGCGATGGTTATACGTTCAAACTTTTTTCAGAGGAATAAATTATTCACATTTCATGTCTTCGCTCAGGTGACAAGATAAAGTTCCGTCCCTCAAAATATCTCGAAAATTCGGCAGAATGAGGAAAACGGAATGTCTTAACACTAAGTTCCTTCTGTCTACACTGCTACATGCGGGATACAACGCGAAGTTAAAAAAAATGTGTTTTTAATATTTTACAAATATTTAATTACTAAGATATATTATAATGGTGATATCTGTTAAGTAAAATATATTTTGGTAACGCTAAATATATATGTACAAACGTACAAAATATTGCCAATGTCTTAAATCTGTGAAAACATAATTGGTTTTTGAATATTTTTTTGAATGTTTTATTATTTAATCATTATGTACTTTACTGTACCTTTGAAAATTAAATGAGAAACTTGAAAAAAGTTTCCTTATATTGTATTGTTATACGAATTAAGTATATGAAAATTAAGGCACTTTTTTACTTTCAGGAAAATATAACAACAATTACCATTTCTATTAGTATCCTAATATTATGTATAAAGAATTAAACAGATTACAAAGAAAATATTATACAAATTAAGCAAAAAATAATATTAAATATCAGAACTACTTAGCAAACAACCCAACTAAAACCCTATGTTTATATTAAGTGCAACAAAAAAAGCATTTAAATATTAACATTTCTATAGAATTCTATAGAAAAATGAAAAATCTAGTCACGATTACACTAATACCTACAAGTGGTTATTAAAACGAGGGTCCCTTCGTAAGCTAAACAATGAGATAGCATTTCTTTGCGGCTCGGGTGGTCGGCAATACAAATCCCAGCGCTACCTAAGGCAATTACGCAAAAAGATTATTAAAAACTCATATTTTACGTTGTTTTTGTTATAAAAAAATGTAAATATACTGAATTCATAAATGTTTTTACAGTATCAAAATAGTTTTTAATACTTTTTATGTTGTTAGGTAGGGTAGTGGCTGTATACATGATGGCCATGGATTCGATCGCAATTTGGGGGATGAATTATTTTACTGTTTCCCTCTAGAAACTTGTCTTAACACTACATATCTTGCTCAATGTGATAAAAAGAGAGGAGAGCAAAAAAGTTTTTACAATGCATAAAAGAAAAAGAAGAATTCAAAAGAAAAAATATGCATTTTTTCTCCTTTTTTTAATTCAACCTGGGACCCATGAAATTGTGCACAAAGTCACTCCTCCATAGTTGAGAAATCGATATGAATGTATCATCAGTGCCATTTAGAATCTTCAATATTTCCAATGAGGTTGACGTGAGGAATTGTCTACGTACACTACTAACGACATCTATGAGAGCTTTTTGAAAGCTTAACTAATACCGAAAACTGAGTATTTTTTATAAAAAAACCAAATAAATTAATAAAAACTTGAATTACTTGAAATTAAAAGAATTTCAGGAAAAAATATATATTTTTTACTTTAACTTAAACAGAAAATCATATTTTTTAAAATTATTGTATGAAAATAAATTGTGACTAAAAGATTGAAAAATTAAAAATAAAAAACAATACACAAGATATTTCATACATGTAAAAACACAAAAAATATATATTTCAATTAAAAAAAAACGCAGCATTTACAAACAAAAAAAAACAAAAACCAAAATCAAACAGAAAAGCTCAACAAAGCTCATTACCAAAAATCAACTTCCGTTCCATACATCCGACACCCACACACACCCATACAAACATACATATTTCATACAAAAATCCTTTCATCAGACCGCTAGAGTGAGACAGTGACTGAGACATTTAACAGGGTGTCAAGTAGTGGGGCACAAGGCGGTAAGCTCCCGCAAAGTATACAAAATGCAAAAATGGCGACAGAAGTGACAACGTGTCAGTGGTGGGGGGGAAGCGAGACCTCAGTCCAACGCCGACCGTCGTACAGTAAAGACGTGTGTGGAGTGATGTGATACAGCGTGATCGTGATAGTGATATATAAGACTTGAAAAAAAACTGGAGAAGGATAATATTTTGTGGAGCACAATGCTCACGTCCAGCAATCAGTATTTAAGACCGGATTATTTATCGCCGTTGCCAACTACGGTAGGTTTTGATTATTCGTGTTGAAAAGTGTGGATTTGTTAATTGGATTTAATATGCTACTTTTATAAGTAAATTTAAATAATCTTTTTTTTTAAATCTTACACAATTCAGAGTGGTAAATTATATTTGAATTCTATTTGGGGTGTAACGGTCAAAAATAATATTTTTAAGTATGTATGTATTTTCTCGAGCTTTTGTAAGTTTTTCAAAATTAATTTCACAATATGATATATTGATAATAAAATGAAAAAAATCTTTAAAACAAAATATTATCGAGTTAATTGTAATATATTAATTGGAACCCTTAATTATATTTCAAAAAGGAGTATTTAAAAATTGTAAATAAAACTGCAAAAATCAAAAATATACCATTAAAATTTTAAAAATAATATTGTACTACAAACATACAAAATATATACAAAAATATGGCTAAAATTGAATTTAAATTTAAAAATATATTAATATGTAATATAACTAGCATACAAATAAAAATATATTTTCTCATCAAAACAAAAAAAAAGTTATACAATCTGAATAGTTTTCCTGAAATATCATGTTGTGCTGTATCTTACACATAAGAGAGATGGCAAAGCACAGTGAGTGTTAAGTCTTTTAGAGATTTCGTTTCCCACTTCCAATTTTCGAGATATTGCGTGTGGAGTGGCTGAACTCTACGTCGCTTTGTTTAATTACCTAAGCGAGGAAACGAAAGTAATTCATTCCCCCAGGGGGTCCACCCAAAATTGGAACCGCACTCACAACCGTCAGTAGCTCAGATTTTTGATTTAATTAAAACTATTGATATCAATATTGTTAATTTCAATAAGTATAAAATAATTATAAAAACCTTATTTCAACAATTCACAATAACAATTTTCAAATTAATTGAGACGAAAACTATACTCAAGATAAACCTCCGTAATTGTTTTTTAGTTCCTAATTATTGTAAAATTACATTTGTAATTAATATTTGACAGTAGTAAACAAGAAAACGTAAAAGCTATATATTTATAATTAGCTAAATTTACATATTTTTATTTGAAAATACACAAAAAGATCTCAAGAAGAGAGAAAATTATTGAAATTTTTTTTATATTTTAATCTCGATATTAAACTCAAAAAAACATAATAAATCAAATCGATTATAAGCGTATTTTAGTCAAACATAAAACATTTTGTGTAAATACGTTTAAACAATTAATTAAAGTGTTGGCTCAAAAAAATATCCAAGAAAATAATTTTTCAAGACGATAAACAAGGCCATAAAACACGCAACACTCGGACTGAGACATTCAATTTAAAATGATTGATTGTATTATGAAGCGAAACGTTATTTTCGTGATAAATTATTTCGATACTAATATTAGTCGACTAATTTTAAAGTTTATTAATCGTTTTTGATGCGATTTAACTAAATTATTGACTAAAATTATATAATAAAAATGACACTATAATTATTGAGTTGATTATAGTAATTATCAGAAATTACTCAATTAATTAGTTTGGCTTTGAATATTAAAAAATATTAAATGTAGTTAATTTATCATAATTACTTTGTACTTGGTAAGTTATATAAAAGTTAATGGTCCGACGCTATCTTAATAATAGAATTTATCGTAAATTTATAGTTTATATAATAATATAATAGCTATAAAAAACATTTAAATAACAAATTACGCATTCAAATATATTTATTCAAGTCTTGTTGGAATCGTGTCAGAGACTAAATGGAAATTGAATAGTTCCGTGCGACTAACACATGCCAAACATAAAACAAAATCCGCCCCCGAATACTCAAAGTAACGCGTCGTGATAATAGACGTGACAGCGCGGCAAGTACAGGCGCGCCGCAAATACAGCGGCACAAATTGGCCTTTTCACTGCGAGATTACATGATGCGGGAGCCGAGTGAGATGTCAAGCGGGGCCGACGGCTGCCAGGCGCGGGTAATGGCGCATCGGCCGCGTGATTGGACCCCCCTGCCTCCCTCCCTTTGTGCCGTCACTCGCACCGACGTTTCATTTCATAAACCTCTTTGTTGCAGCTCGACGCGAAAAAGAGCCCGCTGGCGTTACTGGCGCAGACCTGCAGCGCGATTGGTGCTGACACGCCGAACCCCAAGCTCATCTCCGCTGCGGAAAAAGCTAGTAAGAAATACGACGAAAAACCAGTGCATATGGATAATAAACCCAGTTTTAAGCCTTATGAATCGTGCCTAACGAGAGAAAAGACTAGGACGCCGGAGGATAGGGCGTCCTCGGTAAACGCTCACTCTAAAACTCCATCATCGAAGGGAAGCGCTTCGACTACACCGGTCCAAGCAAGATGTAACAGCAACCAAAGCTCATCCTCCCAAAGGACGTCGCCATCGGCGCACCGTAAAACACCTTCAGAGAAATCCGATGAAAGAAACAGTCCTCTACACTCACCTGCTCAAGGCAAATCGAATTCTGACTCAAGTAATCCGTCGTCCAAGTTACCATACCCAAGTGCATTACCGTCCGCTGATACCAAAGAAACATCTAGCTTCAAATCAAGTGTACCTGTCTCCTCGTCAGCTTTTCTTGGCGGACTACCCCCAACTGGATTCCCACTGCCCATGGATCTGATGACGAGCAGTTTGATGGCAGCGCAACATCAAGCTTTAAAAAATGGTTTAAATCCATATTTAGCATACGCCAGAATGAAGGCACCAGGCAGTGACTTAGGTATTTGTAGAGATCCATATTGTACGGGATGTTCACTCAGTTCTCATTTACTTAAATCGGCAGTTTGTCCAGCCGGCTGTGCCCAGTGTGATCACGCCAAAACACCGTTTTCTTTACCGAGTGGTCATCCTGCTGCTGCTGCATACGCGCACGCACAACTGGCTGCTTTAGCTGCCGCATCTCAACTCCCATTTGTATGTAGCTGGATGGCAGGTGATTCTGCATACTGTGGCAAGAGGTTCGCTACGTCTGAAGAACTTCTACAACATCTAAGATCACATACTGCGAGTGGGGAATCAAGTCCAAGTTTGTCTATGTTGAGCGCTACACATCCGCTCCTACAAAGGACTTACCCAACGCCTCCACTGTCGCCTCTGACACCTCGGTTCCACCCATACAGCAAGCCGTCTCACCTGATGTCGTCACCACCGCTACCGTTCCCCCTGCCGCCTCATCCTTCACTCGCAGCGTACTTCCCATCATATCCTTTATTCGGGCCGCGGCCGCTTCATCCTTGAGGACCGTCGGCGCTCCACGAGAACAAGAAGGGGGGCGCCGATCAGTAACGCCCATGCCAAAAGGACATTCGAAACTGAGGACAGTGTAAATATATGTTAGAGTTCTTTAGTTTCTAGTCGGCTCATATCATCGAACGATGCCCCGCGGGGCGCGACAGCTGTGATCTCTAACTTGTAATGTCGTAGTGCACACACTGAGCCCGCTATCGCTTCGGTGCGGTATTTTCTAGTTAGAATAACTCAATTTTTATGTACCAAATCTATATAGTGACGTAATTTAAATAGTTTGTAATTTAAGTTGTTACGATTAGTGATTGTTAAAATGTGTTTTTGTATTTCTTATAATATTTTTGACTATTATTTTTGTCGATTTTAACACTTACTTTGTTTGATGTTCGCTAAAATCTCTTAAATGTTAACCTTAATGATTTATAGCCCGTTTTGTTGCACCAATTTTTTCTTCATAAAATTTTAAATGTTCAGAACAAAAAGCTTTCGAACTAAAAGCTTTGTCAAGCACCGTTTTTAAAAATTAATGTTTATAATATATGCCCAATACCTTCATCATCACGGAAGTGGATTGTGCGTACTAGGAATATATCATTGTAATAGCTGCAATATCTGTTTACAATTTGTTGTTGAAAAGTACATAAAAATGGAAAATATACGTAAATATTTAATTTGATCATTTCGTTTTGTTTTCTCCTTTCTTCCTTTTAAAATATAAATAGTTAAGTTTATTTTCAATATTTTTTCTTAAATTTATGATACATTAATGCAAAAAAATCTATATTAGAGACATTTATATACAATTTTATACACGTATGTGGCGGATATAAGCGCCGAATTTCCTTTAAATAGATAACCATTGCCCCTAGTGGATATTGGTCCAAAAATTGGTAATATAGCATAAAAATATAAGTAGACACAGGCAGACAGACAATAAACTGTTTAAAGGGATCTAAAGTAAATCAAAATTTCATATTATATTAATATTACATTTGAGTGGCGGAGTTCAACGCCGCGCTTAGTCATGTTAACAGAGAGAGAACCTACAACCGTCGCGTTTACAGATACTCACTGAGCTGCTGCGCTACAAGAGTCATATTATAAATATAAACTATTATTTCACAGCCGCAAGCTTCATAATAAACGTGCTACAATCACAAATCTCTCTCCCGTGAGTCAAGTTTGCAACACCCATAATTAGGAGCGAACCAGCTTCTATATAATAAATTATGCGCAATTTATCTGTCCGTCTGTCGCCATACATCATGAGCTTTGGTCGGCGTTGAAATATTATGAATGTTAGCAATACGTTGACTTTTATATCACTTCTTGTGGACTTTAGATTATTATTTTGGGTTTTGTTTTCATAATATTTCATGTTTTAATGTTAATTCAGTTATTATGTAATAGAAATAGTTTTGTCATATATTTTCTACTACAGGCTTTTCTTTAAATCAATGAATCAGAGGCCGTCGCGTCGTGGCGCAGCGTCTGACAAGAAACATGACGGTAGTGGCGGCGTTGAGTTCCACCAGAGAGTAACGGAGCGTCTTAATTAAGATTTTTTGTAATTTTGCCACTACTAAAGGCCACGTTTAAGTAAAACTCATGAATATTAGAAAAGACTTTTATAATTTGTAGAAAATTAGATCGCGTAAAGCTATGAAAGTTCATAATTTGAGTGTATACAATGATTATTTTATGATTTTTTATCATCATTCGTTGACTTTGTTAGAAGTTAGAGGAGATCTATATTATATGCCGTAATATATATTTTAAGTTGTGTAACATACAATTATATACTCGTAAGCTTATTTTATACTAAACATAAGAAAATATATATATATTTTTTGTATTTTTCTACATCTTAAAGCTAAACTAAAAAGGAGAAGAGAGACAAGTTTATTGCTAAAATAGAAAAAAATAAATATATTTAACCCTTAGATAAACATCAAATACCTCATACGAGAGTTCAATGACGGTACAGTACAGAATAATAAATACAATCTAAAACGAATGGTTTCCGTTGGGCATTATTGATAATAATATGGTAAATTAGCAAAGTAAATATGTGTTCGCGTATTTGAAATTATCACAATTTATTACAAATTAGTACTTATTTATTACTGTTTTAAATTAATTATTCTTGCCAACTCATAATTTAAATGTATAATTTAGTGGTTTCGTTTCATTTTTAGATTTTTTAAATGTGTTTTGAATACTAGAAGGTTATAATGAATAAATTATACTTTGTATGTTGTTTGTGGAACTCAACGCCGCGTTTTGCCTCATTTCCAGAGAGAAAAAATGGAAATATTAAATATTCGATTACCCCAAGTAGGAATCGAACCCACAACTGTCGCGTATCAGTTGCGCCCCGACGGCTTCAAATCATTTTATTATATTTAAAAGACATTTCATTATATTATATATTCAAATATTTAAAAAAGAGAAAGTAAATTTAACACTAGAATATTCATATAAGAGCTAAACTTGGACTATACATAGGTGTTTGAAATGAGCAATAAAATTTAGAAACGTCAAATTAAATGATCCTTGTGATATAAAAGAATATATTAAGTGGAACTTATTATTTAATAAATTGTTTAACAACGATTAGATTATAATTGTTTATTTATTTTTTTCATTTAAAATGTTATTTCACACCTAAAAAAGAACTGTGTAAAAATTTAAACGTAGCGGGATTTGAACATATAGCCTAGTGGTATTTAGAGATTTCTAAGAGGTGCAGGTTAAAATCTTGGTACGTTAAAATTTTTAAACGTCTTCTCAAATATCGATATTTAAAAAAAAAATCAGGAAAGGACTGTCTAAAAGTAGGTCTCAAAAAATATTTGAAACTCAAAACTTAGATAAAAAAGGAACAATTTTCTTACAATTCCATAACTGAAACCTTATCGTTCGGAGCCTAAACGATGACTCTACAAAGTTATCCGTAAAATACATTATAAGTTCCGATGTCACATCTGACTACCGTCGGAGCCGGTCAAAGGAAGCCGCCTCTTTGACGCGCCGCCTGTACTGTAGAAGAGAAAAGTGTTACCATTTTAGTTATTATTAATAATTTATAATTATTATCATATTATTTACTCAAACTTATTAAATAGTAAAAATGTCACGGTCACGATGGGGTTGTTGTTTACCGGAAGCAGGTAATAACGATGAGTCTATAACATGTTCAAAGTGTAAAAAACGTTATCACTTTGCATGCATATTTCTTGACGCAACACTAGCTAATACAGATACGGGTTGGAGCTGCCCTGAATGTTGTCGTAATTCCTCTAAGAATGTAAAAAAGGATCACACTCCTATTCGCAACGTATCTACTGTGAGAGGAAGTAAAAGACCAGCACTTCAGTCTCCGCCTACACCGGAAAATCGCAGCATAACTCGATATGATTTACGTGATGCAATAGAAGAAGTTATGAATCAAAAAATGCAAGAATTATTTTCTAAAATGGAAGATAGTATTAGCAAAATTATTGATAGAAAGATAAAACCGTTAGAAGATGATATAATTGAAATTAGAAAGTTTTTGAATTTCACTAACGAGAATTATGAAGACATGAAAAATAACATTGATGCTTTTAAGGTCAGAATATCTGAGTTGGAATCTGAAAGAAATGAGCTTGGCTCTACTGTTAATTCTCTTAATCAAAGGATCAATCAAATAGAGCAGCAGTCGAGACAGAGTAATATAGAGTTACAATGCGTGCCGGATAATAAAAATGAAAACCTAATTAAGATAATTTGTGATTTAGGGAAGATTGTCGGTTGTCAACTAAAAGAAAATGATATACTGCGCTGCACCCGCACTGCAAAGCAAAATCAAAGCTCTCCACGCCCACGATCAATAATTGTACAATTGTCAACACCAAGATTGCGAGACGAGCTTCTTGCTGCGTCTATTAAATATAACAAGGGAAAATCTCTAGAAAATAAATTAAATTCTGCACTACTGGGATTGCCTGGAATTAGCAGGCCGATCTTTGTCTGCGAACACCTGTCTCCCATGAACAAGGCTCTTCACGCGGCAGCCAGAAAGAGAGCGAAGGAAGCTGGATACAAGTATGTCTGGATTCGGAATGGCAGAGTGTTTTTGAGGAAAAGTGATGAAACCGAATTTATCGTAGTGAAAAATTTTGATATATTAAAAAACATTTGATAATTTGTTTATTTTTAAGTTTATTTAACTAGTTTTTAGCGGTGTTGGTATGTTATTGTCCAGTTCTCTTTTTAAAATTCGATTCCAATATAAAATTGTACTATCAAAACTCACGTGGATTAAGAACCAAAACACACAGCTTTCTTCAAGCGGTACTTTGTAATAATTATGACATAATCGTTCTCACAGAAACGTGGCTAAACGACTCGGTTTCTTCCAGTGAGCTTTTTGACGAGAGATATGTGGTTTATAGAAGAGATAGAAGTAACGCCGAACTAATTCACAAAAGTGAAGGTGGCGGTGTCCTTGTAGCAATTTCCAGACAAATACACTCCAAACGTATATTTAATTGGGAATCTAAACTTGAAGACCTCTGGGTCATTATTGAAATTCCGATATCACATTCTTTACGTCGGGTTGCTCTCTGTGTAGTATATTTGCCTCCTCCGGTGCATAGTTCAATGTTAGATTACTTTATAGATAATTGTCGTCTTGTTCTCGAAGATTGTGATTGCAGCTGTATCTTAGGTGACTTTAATTTACCTAGTATTAATTGGAATTTATTGAATGATACTTCTTGCGAATATAAGGTGCCAGGTTTATGTCAGCCTTTAATAGATTTAATTAACATACATGGACTCAAACAGCATAACAGTGTAGTCAATAAGTCCGACAGAATACTCGATCTGGTATTATCTAATATTCCAACTTGCATAGTCCGTCCTAGTCACTCAACCCTCAGTAACATTGACCAGTTACATCCTCCTCTGGATGTAGATATTTCATTTGTAGGGCAAACGAAGCTTCCGTTTAATCACGAATCTTACAAGTTAAATTTTCATAAGGCCGATTTCATTAATATTTTAAAAGAACTTAAAAAATGTGAATGGGTGCAGATATTTGGGGATGTTAATGATGTTAATGTTATTCTTTCTAAATTTTATAATACCATTGGCGATATCATTGAAAAATTTGTTCCTAAACAAAAAATGAAGAAATCTCGATACCCACCCTGGTTTAGTAGTAACTTAAAGCACCGTTTAAAAGAAAAATACAACCTTAGATGTCGTTTTCAAAAATATAAAAACCCAATGGACGAACTAGAGTTGCAGTTGCTAGATTCGCGTTGTACACGTTTGGCCATTGATTGCTATAATAAATACATTAGTGACTCAGAAAAAAATATCTTAAAAAACTCGAATTATTTCTGGACCTACGTTAAAGCTAAACGAGGTGGCACGAGCTCTTACCCACTTTATATGACTGATGGATCGGTGACGGCCTCAGATGGTAAGCAAATTTGTGAAATGTTTGCGTCATATTTTGCATCCGTATTCATAAATAATACTACTCAAAACTCTGATTACAGAGATTCCTTGGAGTACATGGAAGAATGCAGTCGGTTTATAGCGCTACCTATTATAGACTCTGAAACTCTACTGGGGAAACTCAAAAGTTTAGATGAAAACAAGGGTGCCGGCCCTGATGGGATTCCGCCCGTGTTTATTAAGAGATGTGCTATATACCTGGTAGAACCTTTATTAATTATATTTAATATGTCCTTGCAAACTGGCATTTTTCCGGCTGAATGGAAAAAGGCGAGAGTAGTCCCAATTCACAAAGCAAACAACGTAGATTTAATATCAAATTACAGACCTATTTCCATTTTATCAACTTTAGCTAAGGTACTAGAATCGCTTGTTTGTCCCTCTGTACGTTTTCATTTTAAACAGAGTTTGAGCATTCATCAGCACGGGTTTGTTCCTTCTCGGTCAACATGTACCAATTTAGTTGATCTCACAGAAAATATAGTGGAGGCTCTTGACTCTCACAAGCAAGTGGATGTTGTATATACAGATTTTAGTAAGGCTTTTGATCGTTTGCCTCATGATTTATTGATGCAAAAGTTATCTGCTTATGGCATTTCTGGTATTTTTTTACAATGGATCAAGTCTTACTTAGAAAACAGAACATTCTCTGTAGTAGTCAATGGCTTTCACTCTAATTCTCGGAAAGCAACGTCAGGTGTTCCGCAGGGGTCTCATCTGGGTCCCATCTTGTTCACCGTGTTTGTTAACGACATACTTAATGCTATAAAATTTTCCAAAACTTTTATGTACGCAGATGACCTAAAATTGAGTAAAGTTATAGACACTGTACAAGATTCAATGATGCTTCAAAGAGATCTTGATGAACTTCTCAATTGGTGTCGGCACAATAAAATGGATCTCAATCCAAATAAGTGTTTTTTTGTAAGGTATTATCGGAAAAGAAATGTCATCTCATTTCAATATAGTATTGCACAAAATAATATTAAAGAACTTGAGGAAATCCGCGATCTGGGTGTGTTATTTGATAAAAAATTAACGTTTGTACCTCACATTGAACAAATAGTTAACCGGGGCTCAAAACTACTCGGGTTCGTATTAAGGAACATTAAAGGTTTACGTGATAACAGAGTCCGGATACTGCTGTACACATCTCTTGTTCGCAGCATCTTAGAATATTGTTCAGTAGTATGGAGACCTCACTTTGCAAGCCATTCTTTAGTAATAGAACGAATACAAAAAAGATTCTTACGGTACCTATTATTCTCGAACGGAATTTCAAAAAAGATACTACCTTCTTATTGTCAGCAATTAAATCACTTTCGAATGATTTCTTTAGTAGAACGTAGAAGGCGGTTAGATATATTTTTTGTCTCTAAAATTTTTACCAACGGAATTGACTGCCCTCAGCTACTCAATAAGTTTAATATACGTGTACCAGCGAGGTTTCCCCGTAACATAATAACCCTCCTTTATCCCCCACCCCGGAAAACAGTGTTTGGATCAAACTCTCCTGTTCCTAGACTTTGCAAGTTGGTTAATGAGTACAGTGACCTATTTGACATTAATGCTGATTCAACTAGCAAGATTCGATTAATATTGAGCACCAAAAATCAAACATGCTAAAAATATATTAAATTTAACATTTATTTATTTTTTTAAATTTTCTTTTTTGTTTTGTGTTGTTTTCTACGCTTAGGAGTTTATTTTCGGTCTATTATAGCAAGATGTATCTACCTGTAAGTGTTTGTTACATTTAGTCTTAGTTCCATGTACTATGTATCTTTTTTGTATGTATTGATGTAAACAAATGTTGGTGGATCAATAAATAAATAAATAATAAATAATTATTAGATGTTGTGGTTTAGTTACGGTAACTCTGTCTGTGAGCTGAGTTTGAATTGCTTCACGCTGTATCTCGCATGGTCTAATAGGGTAGACAGAGGGATACCTCAATAGGTAGGCTGTTATGACAGTATGTTAGATTCCCACATTCTGCCCAATTTTTGAGATATTGCGTGTTGAGTGACAGAACTCAATGCCCGGCTTATTTCAGAGGTAGAAAATGATAATAATTGTTTTAAGTTCTATGGGAATTAAACCCACAACCGCCACAGTCAGATCTTGTCCTGCCCCTAATCAGGGAATTGGAGACGAATTGGAAGAGTATTGTAATTAGTTTTTTTATTAATTTGTATCATAAAAGTCTATACTCATACTATCTTATTCATATTTGAATTTTTTTACTTAAGTTTGTAAGTAGTTTAGTAAATTATTCATAATGCTATTTTTACAAGTCTATCTATATAACTGCATATTTGTAGCCTTATGTGGATGTTTTAAAAGGTTAGTTATGTTAAGAATTATAATAAGCACTGTAAATTCTACTTTTGGTAGCCAATTTATAAGAACATAACATTATAATTTATTTATTTATAAATATCATAATCTACAGAATATCAAGTTTTTTAAAGCTGTACATTATATCTCACATATAGCGGGGTTGGCATCTAGTGATACACTCGGTTTCCTATTTTCAACACATTTGGAGACTGCGTGTTGAGTGGCAAAACTCAATGCTGTTCTTTATCTTAAAACTGTATCGAGGAAATAAAAATAATTCTTTCCACAAAGTGGGAATCAAACCCATCACCGTCGCGTTTACAACCAGACGTCACTGTGCCGATGTACCATGACTGCATAATAAAGATATTAAATGAAATATTGTCATATTATATTGATATTTATAAGCGATATGTTCTACAGGTGTAAGCAATATGCAGTTAGCTAATAATAATTTATTGTATACCATATAAGGACTATAAATTCTCTTTCTACTGAATTTAATAAAATAACATTCGATTCAGCTTAAGAAATATTTTTTTTTACTTCAAACCGTATCCCGCTCATAGCAGGATAGGCAGTCAGAACCTGGGAACATATTATTATCATTCAAAATTCCTATTAAAATACTTCGTTACCCGTTTTCTGTGTTGAGTGGTGAAGAATTATTTTTTCTGTCACTTTATGCAGTCCTTATATTTTATATTGGGTAGATGTTAATAAATGAGTTAGTGAATGAGGGAATAAATAAATAAAACTTTTAGAAATAAAAATCTTAACTCTATATTTTGACAAGAATTATTATTATTTTCTCCGCTTTGCTAACAAGATAAAGCAAAGCATTGAGTTCTGCCACTCAACACGCAATATCGTTAAAATTGGACTGTGCCTGCGCAACGGAGTGTCTTAACACTAAGTTTCCTCTGCCTACCGTACCATATGTGAGATAGAGATAGCTAAAAAAAGCAAAAAAAAAACAAACACAACTAAATACAAACTAAAATTAGAAAACAAGCAAAACGCTAAGATGTAATAATATACGAGGGGCCGTCAATGTCAATATAACGTGATGTACAACAGATAGTACAGTCGAGTGGAAGAGTGATTAGCGGCTTTGAAGGCGCCGTGGCACGTCGGCGCGCATTAGCCGATGTCGCTTTTTACTTTGTTCATGTCTTTATATTGGGTTAAGCTGTGACTTTACTTATTTTTTTTATTTTTATTTTGGGCAGGCAAAGGGAACACAGTGGTAAGACACTCCGTTCCCCACTTTCCACTGAATTTTCAAGAGTGCTGGACTTTAATTTCGCGCTCTTGTTACCAGAGCGAGTAAATGTAAAAAAAATGATTAATTTCCACGAGTGGGGATCGAAATCACAACCGTGTATTTACACTCATGCACTGAACCATTACGCCACCGCGGGCTAAAGCTATACTTATTTTGCTGGTTTCCCATATATGCTACTGTTTATGCAGGTATATACGATATCATATATCAGTGTAGGCAAAGAATCTAATGTTAATAAAAAACTACGTTTTAGCACTGTTTTTCGAATTTGACTCTGTGTGTTAGGTTTGCCTAACTAAGCGGAGAAATTCGTTCCCTAGAATGGTAATCAAATAGACAATCATCGTGTTTCCACAAATACAAAACAAATTTGAAACAAAATCAACCAATCTATCAACCCATTACCAAAAGAATGCACCAAATAAATACATTAAAATTCCAACACAAAGACGATTACAAAAACAATAGCACACCGAATGAAAGAAAGAAAAAAAATATAAATTAAAAGTCCTTCATTTTGATTCAAAGAAACTTCATATATTGTGTAAACATTTCAACAGAATCCATTAGATGAAGACAGGGCTTTATGGCGGACAGACAGACTGACAAACACGCGTCGCTCTTTATACGTTATGACGGTCTAATGCAAAATAACGTTTATTCATTTTGACATATACCGGTCGTGACTTTAATTCTTCAGCTTCACGCACAAGTAGAGGGAAGCCAGTGTTGACATTCCCCTCTCTCATTCTAATTTTCCAGACATTGCAAGCTGTGTGGCGGACCTCAACGCCACGCGTTGTCATCAAAGTGAGAAAATAAAATTATTTAGACCCTCTACTCGAAATTGTCACGTCACAACTGTCACGTTTACAGCCAAACGAAAAAAACAATTTCTGCTTAAAAAAATAATTTTTAAATACCTCCCCAAAGAAAAACACTTAAACAACGTCTTATCATGGCAAATAAAGAAGGTAAAAAAAGACAAACACGTTTCAAAGAACACTATACAGGTGGCAAGGAAGTCGGAAGAACATAAAGCTCTTTACGAGTCCACTGATAACGCCGTCCTTTTTATACAGGGTGATAGCGAGTTAAGTCTGTAAGGGTGAAAGGGTCTGTATGAAAGGGCTGCTTGAAAAATAACTGCAATGCTAAGTGCTTGGACTTTGTTGGCTGTATTTTACTTTGGACTATAAGTAGTGTATAGTTTTATATGTTTTTGTCATGAAATAAAGAAATGTGGGGCTCAGTGTAAGAATACAAATCGTTTAGCCTTGGTTTTAGTGTTAATATTTAGAATTTAAAAGTTTTATAAGCCAAAAGAAATATTGAATCAACGACAGAATGTCTTGTAGAGTTTTATCAGTATTTAAATTAAAATAAAAGCATAATAATGTTTTTTTTAATGTATTATTATGGATTGGAACCTTTAATTAATCTTTTAATTAATCAAAATTATAAAAAATATTCTAATGTCGTATAAATGATTAATTGTATTAATTTATATTTAATAAACTTAATTAGTAGACGTTGTAGATTCGTATATAAAATAATATATTCTTCGATGTACTTGCTATAAACAAACGAGACAAGACAGCTGTATAATTATAATACAACATTGTAAAACTAATATCATTGTAATTATATGTTATAAATTAATTCTTTGATCACGGGACAGTGAAAAGTGTGTGGCGCGCGATGGTTGCAGGTTCGATTCCCCTCGGGGAACTGCTTATGCTTAAAATTATTTTCGTTCCACCAGTCTGGCTAAACCAAGTGTGTTGTTCGAAAATGGAGAAGGCCCAAGCCCGTCAAAGGGCTATGGGGCACCATAAGTATGACTTTATACGATGCTTGTGAACTTGATCCCATCACGTAAAATATACTATAATTATTCCACCTATCTAAAGTAAAATAAGATTTTCTTCATTCGAACCAGTAGTTCCTGAGATCAGGTCCTACAAGTAAACAAATTTTCAATTATAATATTAAAATAGACATAGGTAGTTAAATAATGTATGTAATGTTACACACGTAACCGTTGTATAAAAATGTAAAGTAGAGTCCCCCTTATGTTTATTTTAAAGTAAAATAAACAATAACTATTAGCCATTATATAAAATAATTTTTTGACAAATAATACTCTTACAACACAAAAGGCGGTTTATGCTATTCTGAGGGGATGAATGTCAAAATATTTTACAGGATTACCGAACGCTATATTTAAATACTTATGTAAACATCCACAGTAGAGCAGTGGAACTGTATCTGAATGTAAAGGAGATAGATACGGGTTCAATTTTCATTCAGGTAATGAATATTATAAACAATTTTCATTTTGAAAAAGCACGGCAATGTATCGAAATTGGCTAGAAATTAAAGAACTGACTAACTATAAACGCGATGATTGTGGTTTTGATTGCCATTGGGATAAATGTACTATTTACATTCTCTCGCTCTGCTAACAAGACAAATCGTGGTGTTGAGTTCCGCCACTCAACACGCAATACTTCGAAAATTGGTAACGGAGTGTGGTAATACTAGGTTCCCTCTGACTACCCTCTAAGCGAGAAAAAACGTGTAATTGAAAAAAAATCAATAACCAGTTATACTAATTACACACTTAGAAAGTCTAAATAGATTTCTATCAATATTAATGACATCCTTTAACTAATACAAAGTAGCAAATACTGTCAACGAACAAATTATGCTAAACGCTTCTTATCTAGAATAAACCTCCCATAATATTGTATCTTTAGATTACGTATTAAAAGGCTTTAAATATAAGGTTATCCAACATTTTACGTTTCTGATAGGAGTTTTGAAAAAATACTTTACACAGCATGGTCAAATATAACAAAATACTGTAAAAGGAACACAGTCTTTCACTGTAAATTTGGGTATAAGTTTGTCCGTTCTACACAAATATATAAAGAAAATAAATATAGTAGACAAATATATCATTATATGCCAACGTTTTGTTCTTAACCCCCGAATTCAAGAAATTACATGTGGTATTCCAGGAACTCTTCAGTTACCTGAGTGGTATTCGAACCTACAACCTTGTAGAGCTAGAGATAATACTGCGCTAACCTTATTTAATAGATAAAATATATAGTTTATATAAGCTGTCCATAAAAGAAGTAGTGTTTTATACTTTTCAATACAAAATTATTTGTTGATGAAATAAAATTGAATGTTTGTAAGCACTGTGCATTTAAATTACAGTTAGTGTCTAAGTAATGTTGGCGTCTGCGTTCAGAATCTTGATGTTTCTCAATAAAATTATTTCTGCTATACAAACATTTTAAAATCAGTACGTATAAATTATGAGGTTTTAGATTTATTTATAAAATATGTGTCACGCTTTATCTCGCATATAGCAAGACAGGCATAGGGAGCCTCGTGTTAAAACAATTTAATCCACCCGCACCCCCCATTTTTATAGCGTAGCGGCAAAGTAAAGGTAATTTAAATACAGTTTATTACTCCAAATAGAAAAGAACCTTCAAATCGACGACGTTAACAATAACACGCTGTCCCGCAAATTTCAACCCAAAATCCCCTAAAAAAAATACTCAAATTTACACCAAACACTGTAAAATATTTCCAAAAATACCCACGTCAATATTTATTTTACAAATCACCGTATACGTTGAGTACAAAATGATAAACATTCGCCTAATTAGCTATAACTCGAAGGGGGAACGCTAAACAGTCATTATTCTCTTCATTCTTGACACGTGTTCTTCATATATCCCACAGATTGGCCCGTCACTTAGAATATCAAAATATTTTAAAAGTAAGTCGGTACAACCATATATCAGGAACTACAAAGCCGTCAGCGCATCACATGGTAACTATTATGTTTAAAAGAGAGCATACTTCGTCAATACAGTTAAGGTTTTGTATTTTAATTTTGGTTTTAGAATAATTTTGTAGCAGATGGTTTTGTTTATATCATTTTTTTTTTTAAATTTTTACCAATTTAAAAAAAGGAGGTTATGAGTTTGACATCTACATTAGGGTGGGTCAAACATTTTTTTAAATGTAATCGACTTCTAATAGCTTCTAGAATAATAAAATTTATTATGTTGAGTTGAAAAGAAAAGGTATCGGTAAACCCTTTAAATATTATTGAAATTTGAAAAAAATGTTCAATATTATCAAATCATTGAAAAATTTGAATACTGACAAAAAAAACTAAGATTTTGCAGAAAGTGAAATTCATTGAATATTGCAAGAAATTAAGTTGGTGCAATTGTCCTAGAGAAATGAGAGTTATATCGTATTTTGGCTCGATATATTATTAAAGTGTACGCTCCCTTGTGGTTCCAAAAATAAACAGATTCATCCTGAAAGGACGGAACAGGGCACCTTTGGAAATTTATTCAGTTCGCGATTCTTAAAACACGTTATATCATAAACATAACATAACAAAAGAACAACATACAATATATGTAGCTAAATATCAAAATTACACATAAAATTCATTTTTTACTGCGCCCAAGTGTATAAGAGTGTTTTCATTGAGATACTGAGTACCTCGGTTATTCATAAATCTCGGTTTAAACTGTTTACGAACGCTCGCACTCGTATATCACACGTCTATTTCCATTCGAAGATCTCAACAGACAAATTTTTCGAAGTGAACTTAACAAAGATTATTTGTTTATGCAGCTGTAGATGCAACAGTGTGTTTGTACATATTGATATCTTATCGCTAATCTCAGGAACTTTTCTTTCAAATTGAAGAATAATGACTTAATAGTATTAGGTTAGCATATATTAGCAATTAGCATATAGCAATTAGCACATTTAGCATAAATTAGCTATTATTTCCCGTATTTCAATTACTCTAATTGTATTTCCTTGTTGCCCTAATTAATTTTTTCAGTTTCACGCTGTATCCCGCATACAGCAGAGAGAGAACCTACTAGATATCAAGACACTCCATTCTACCTTTAATCTATTATGTAATCATATCTTTCTATTTCAATTAATAAATAAATAATGTATATTCCCTTCATCTTTGCCTCAAACATCTCAAGTAGCCGCGATGCCTCGTAGCGTTTACGATAAATCGTCATATCTCGATCACAGCTCGGACGTTCGAACGTAAAACACGCGGTAGTTATCTGCGATCGACCGCGTCGTTACGATATTTACGCGTTTGCCCTCTAGATTATTATCGGGAACGGTTTGTTTCGTCCGTTGTGATTGGTTTACACTTAGTGTTATTTAGGAGGTTTTAAAGCTTATTTTTAACAAGATTTTGCATATTATTTAGTTTTTGGCGGTGAGCACTTATCATTTCCTAAAAAGAGTACCAAAGTTAACCGCCATCAGACTGTCCAACCGTATCTGTCACTGATAGAGGCCAGTAGTCTAGTGTTTTAACTATTTTGCAATTTCCACCTAAATTATTGTTTAATGGCAATTTTTATACCAGAACGGAAAACTAAATTTTCCTGACTGGGGATCGAATCCATAATCAATATTAGAATGGTATGGTAGTGATCCACTGAGCCACCATGGTCAGTTATTTAATTACATTACTTCAATACAGTTTTGATACATATTCGAAAGAGCAAACGCAATATTCCTTGACAGCTTAAGACTAAGAACATTTCAACTTTCACAGTTCCCAGTGCACCCTCGACCTAGTTAGGAGCTAGTGATGTGTCAGATTACATGACAAAGTTGATAATAGTTTAACTTTTAACTGTTATAAAATGGACGTGATAGAATCAAATATTTAACTATTTAAAAGATAATTTAAATTTCCAACACTATTAGTGTAATCTGAGATCAATTTTAGGTTTATGTGGTAGTATAATTAAGCTTTATATGAAATATAATTAATAAAAAGAAATATTATCTAAACAACATATAAAACTAAAATTGATGTTACTAAAGTATTATCACATAAAGATATCTATCCTCGCTTGAAGTAATGTTTAAGTTGAGTTCCACTACTCAACACGCAATAACAGAAATTTGGGCGGAAAATTAAGAACAGAGAGTTGTTGGACTCGTCAATCAACACACATTGCTTCGAGAATTTCGCGATAAGTAGAGAACGGAGGTGTCCTAATAGGAACTGAGTCTATCACTCGGTGCTTAGGTTCTCTCTGCCTACTTGCGGGGTACAGTGTGAAGCACAAAAACAAAGTTATTTCAATAATTTAATTCAAATATACATGAAAGTTGAATATGCAACTTCCTTCACATACAACATTCCTGCCACATACAAATATCATTATAAAAACAACATACAACAAATAACAATAATTTCTTTACATTTCAATTGAAACAACAATAACAAAAACAAAAATAAACATAATTTCAACATTAACTTGCAGACGAACAGATGAAATGTTGCTTTTTAAGTGCCTTAGTTCCTCAAGCGTAGTATATATAATGTAAGTAATTAATAAAAATTACTTAGCCTTTAAAAAACAATGAGTATTACAGCAAAAACTGTTAACTGTAAAACAATTCATAGTAATGAATACTCCACATACAATATACCAATCAAGTGGAAATTAAATAGAGCGGTATCTATACGCGCAATTAGGTATCGACTCGCTTTTACGACTAAGGCATTGACAACGGTGATGCTAAACCTAAAATCTTTAAAACTACCTGTCGTTGCAAATTAGACTTTACTATCTATAAAATAAGATATATATAATATGAAGAAACAAGCAATACTATCTTTGTTTTCATGTATGACAGTGTAAAAATATACAAGATACTTTTTATCCCAAAAAGTAGCACTTTGAGCTCTATCCTTATAATTTTAGAGGTTACTTTCTAAAAGTCGCCCACCAAAGCTAACCAACTAAGGAGGACTTGACACGGTCATATAAAACATTGGATATGAGGACATAAAAATTCTCAAAGCGCTGTCACCGTCCCCTCTATCGTCATTACATTTGTCAACTGTCAAGTTGTAACGCGGCTGGTGTCATTTAAATGATAATTATAACGTGCAGTCCAAACGGTTGCTCTTTCTGTTTCTGTTTATGTGTTTATATTTATGTTTATAGGTGGAACTTCTTGAAATTTATTATAAGAAATATTTTACTTGTGTTCGATTGTATTTTAAGAATTAATGGTGCTTTTTAGAATTTTTTATGGAATGTTGGGTGTTATTGAATTTTATTGTAGAGTAGATAAAAAGAGACACGAAGATACTTTAAAATATTTAAACTTTATAAATAATTTGAAAATAACCAAATTTTTTACAGCTTTTATGGAATAAATTATGATAACTAAATTAAATAGTATAGAGGACAGAGAACATTTTTGTAATATTAATCTAATACTTAAGTGTAATACCTAACAAAAAAAATACATCCAGTACCAGTAAAAATAGTTCCAAGGTACCAGTGGCTCTATTTACGAATGTAGAGCTTTTCAAAACTTTAATATTTGTGGCATTCTGTTCTTCTCGCAGTACCCACCCAACTTTTCGGGAACCCACGTGTTGAATGATGGAACTCAACCATCGAGTTTCATTCTGTTACCAAAGTAAGTAAAACAAAATCACTATTTCCTCCGAGGAGAAATTAAACTCACCGCGTTTACAAACAAACTCTAAAATTAATAAAAATAATTAGCAGTAGATATATTTTTGAACAATTTCAAAATCCCCAAACAACTAACGCTACTGGTTTTAAACCATGTCATCAAATACTCGCCGAAGTACAAGATACTATCTCGGGCCAGTTATTTATTTTGTGAGACATCGCTGTTTACGAGCTGCCGACCAAATGATCAGATCTTATCATTTTATTGTCACTGTAATGTGTCAAATGTATTAATGTTGGTATCTAAGGTCTTCTGTGTGGACATTTTGTTTCGAATTTTATGTTTTTTGGTGCGTTATTTGATTTCGATAGCATCGTTTTTTTAATGGAATTTTGTAGGTTGAATGTTGAACGATTGTTTTGTTTTTTTTTTAGGTGTATTGTGTATTGTTTGTTAGGTGGGCGTGTTGTTTGAAATCTCTAACGCTTGAATTTTATGACTATCTTTAAATATCTATATGTAGAAAACTTCTGTTGCTGACGAAACTACTAGACTCAAAAAGCTTAAAATCGGCATATAAGTAGATGTGGAGAGAGGAATTTTGAAAAATACCTACAAAGACAGAATAAAATGGGATTTTCCATTTTACGTGTTAAAATCTAAATTTTCTAAGGAAAAATTAAACAACTTTTGTTAATCTGTATAAAGTATATTGTAGAATAGAACAGTGACTTATCAACACTTCTTTACGCTAACGTTTTTAGATTCTCTCTATTGTTTTGGGTTCCTACTTGAAGTTAGGGATCCAAACCATATAATAGCAGTCATAGATAAAAAAGAAAAGGAATTCACCGCCGTATTTTTTCTCGTCAGAGCAGTAAATTTAATATTCATTCTCACGAGTGGGAATTGAACCTACAACCATCACTTCCTATTTGGCAAAATACACTTTAGAAAAAAGAAAGAAGAAGAATAAAAAATTAGAAACTTTTATACTATTTAATTTCTATACAAGACGTCCAACTAGCCCTAATTGAAAGTCTGTGAAACGACAGACATATCAATTAAAATAGCTGAAGACCGTCGCACGCAGTAATGCCAGGAACTTGATAGTACCGGTACTCGCCGATGTATGGAACGATGGAGGTGGTGTTTTTATAATAAAACAATAGTGATATAATAAGACATATGGTTGTTTTATTATATAATATAAAATAAAATATGTAATAATATACAAAAATACCTTTATCAGCGAAAGGTTTATATTAAAATAGACTTTATACGATAAAGTCTTATAAGGCAATAAAAACTATAAATATTTAACTTCCTTAGTAAATATAAATACAGTCGTACACACACATAAATATCATCCGTTATCACTGACTGACAACAATTACTTTCCATTTCATACTGCTACATACATTTACACAGAATCTGACAGACAGACAATCAGACAATCTGACAGAATTAATATTTTATTTAATATTTTATTTCCTCGAGTGCAACAACCTGTCACGTTTACAGTCACACCCTTGTGCGCCTGGGCAAGGTCTGGCCTCAACAGTGTTTCTTCAACATAATTTTTCTAATACCACATCCACATCTCCACAATCCGTCATACACATAACAAATCGACAATATATGGCCACCATTACCCATTTGAGCTACGTTTAGCATTTATAAATATTCTGTAATGCCTTCGAGAACGTAATGGCGCGTAAAGCCCTTTATATGATAATGTCGTGACTGGCATAAGATAACAGGAAGGGTAAAAACTTGTAATACATTGTTGTATTAATGGATTGGACTTAGCTAACGGATAGGTGCAGTTGCAATGCGCTAACCGCTTCGTAATGGTTATAGGTTCAAATTATATATGTTTTTTGGTGATAAATATAAAAATATTTCTATAGTGGGGTTGTAAAATAAAACGCATATGCTATAATAATTATGTCGTAAAGTAAGGAAAGCATGTATGGCCTAGTATAGGCAAGCTATTGCTTGCTTGCTTTACTAGGCTTAATTGTGCCTAATTTTTATACTTACCATATTTGGTAAGCTTTTATTAAATGAACTAAAAAGTTCAAATTGGTTAATTTTTTTACTTTTAATTTATTTTTAACTTATTAGTCTAGTTTTACAATTTTTTATTTTTATTTTGTTGTTTTGCTTTATTCATATTGTTCTACGAGACCAGACGAAATGTTAACCCATCCTCCCAGAGATTCTGGAATAGAAAGGTAAGGCTTTCATACGAAGAGCAATGCTCGGTGCCTCGAAGTTGGTACGTTACCGTCTATATATTCCCTTATGCCGTCCAGACATCAGTATAATCAAAGACCTTACCTTAGGTTATAAAGGTTTCATATTTCTTATGATATTCTAACTAATTGTGCCTTCCGTAAAAACGAATTACCACCAGTTAATATTTAATTGTAAATTGGCGTAGCTCTGTTCTTCACGTAGGTACCTAAGTAATAGCAAATAAACAAAACAATATAAGCGGAATCGGCAACCATTACTTTCGAATAAACCCACATACGATTTAATTGCGCCGGCGCATGATTAAGTGTTAGGCGCAAATTTCAAACTGCTAGTATTTCCATTAATACCATTCTATTTTAAAGTAGATTTGTAAGATTTACGATTATAGTTCTTGCATTATATATATTTAAATTATTTTACTACAGCTTTCGAGCAAAATATAATGAACTAGCTTTTATTTGCGGCTTCGCTCTCGTAGTCAAATAACCAGCAGTATGTATGACACATGACACAATCTCAATAGCTTTGTGTTACTTTATATTGTAATAGATTTACCCGGTGAAAGCATCAGGTCTACCTATAGTAATGACGTAGTGACTCGCCACTACTTCATTCTCTCTCACTTACTGTCGTTGTGGTTAGTAACATTAATATTAGCTTCACGGTGTATCCCGCATGTAATAAGCTAGACAGAGGAAATCCAGGAACCTAGTGCTAAGACACTCCATTCTCATTAAGATACTTTAGTCCCCCATTCCGTGCTCATTCTATATAACAAGAAAAACCACAAAACACGCTCAATCCCAAACAATCACTTACAAAACCTCCCAACCCATTCCATTCCATTCCGTTTCACTATAAATCATAACAAACGTAACGTATCGCTCAAACATAAATCAGTGATTGTAAATTGAATTTTATACCGCAATTAAACCGACCTTTCCCGCCGCCCGTAAATATACGTAAATACGTATAAATACTCGTAAACGCGTATTATCGTTAAAACGTCGACTGAGTTATAAATCTAACGGAATGGAACGGTCTTACTCAGCCATAGATTAACCTACATAGATGCGTCAAACTTACTTTTATTGCGTATTTTGTATTGCTGTAAGTCATTTGGCTTAAGCAATGGGTTTTAGTTGGTTATTTTGTAATAAAATGTGTTATATTATTAGTTAAGGATTAAATGATTATCTCTCTGGCGATGTTCTTGGGTTGTTGAAATGAGTACCTATAATTTTATTTAAAAAATATGGTTTTACTTGCTTCTTTGCTTCGTTGAGAGAATGAGTAAGGAGAGAATGGCAAAAATGACTTATGAAGCTTGCGTAGGTGGTAAAAGAGGTGACCTAGATCGAACTTTGGAAAAACAGTATCGACGCTAATGGAGGGAGTCCATGTAAGAAAGATGAGAACCTTCCCACAGGGCATGTATGAAGAGGTTGTTCGGGTTGAAGACAGTGGACGAGGCAAGAGAGATGTGCTTTTCTATTCTCTCACGAGATAGCTTTCTAGATATAGATTTGACAAAAAAATCTAAAAATATTTTTATTTCCTTAAAGTAACTACATAAACAATAAGAACGGAGTGATTTTTCAAATTACTCTGTATCTTCTTTACAAGTCCAAAGTACGTATACTATAAAATTATTTTAGATGGAAAAGATACGGTGTCTCTGGGCAGCCAGTGTTTTGACACTCTGTTCCCATTAAGACACTTCCGTCCCCCATTTTTCGCCAAATTATGGAGAAATTAAGTGTTGAGTTATGAAACTCAACGCCCTAATGCTTCCTTACCAGAGTGAGGGATAAAAGTATTACTTAATTTCCATGACTGAGAATAGAACCCACAACACGCACGCTTGTGCGCCTGCACCACGATTAGCCCTCTATTTCTTACTTTTAAATACATAATCTACAAAAAGTGATCTTAACCACATACATATTTATACTTTATCTTTGCAAAACAACAAATAATCGTAAAATACTCAACTTTACTTGGACTGTTAAAGATTTATTTCCGAGCCGACTTCTAAAAAAGGAGGTTCGCAATTAGTTACACAAGTTATAGGTTCAAATAAATTAATACGTTTATGAGTAAACACATTTTTTTATCTGTAACCAATAAACATGAGGCAGAACGTATAAGGTCTTTGCCTATTCTGTCCAATATAAATATTAAATGTGAAACATGTATGTAGATTTTTCTTAGTAATTTCATAAAAAATGTATATATTTTGTTATAATTTATGCAAGTAACGCTGTACCTTTATGCCCATATATGACTAGTATAACGGACAGTAGCATAAAACTAGATTAAAAAAATAGCTTCAAGTTGTACCCTGCATACAACAGGGTAGGCAGAGCGAACCTAGTGTTAAAACATTCCGTTTTCCACTTTTACCGATTTTTTCGAGGCTTTGCGTGTTAAGTGGTGGAACTCAACGCCGAGATTTTTGATGCCAGGGCGAAGAAATGAAAATATTAAGAAATAATAATTTATTCCCTCGGATCGAACCAACAATTGTCATGTTACAGTCACAACCTTGTGCTCTTGCGCCACGAGGGCCTCTGAAATTAATATTAATAGCAATTAAATTAGTACCAAAGCTGACAACACCGTAAACTGACAATTTATCGATTCATAGGGCTTAAATTACACTATGTATTAAATTACTTGACCTGAGTAATACAAGTGTTAACTTTAATAAATAAATTATTTTATAATTTAAATTATGCGTGTATTTTTAATTATTTATGTTTATTTTTATATGTATCCCTGTTTTTAATATAATAAAGAACTTTATCTACCCCTACATTTTAAGTATCATTATTTGCTTAGAACTTGCTCTGGTCAAGCTTAATATTAAAAGGTGAAATTCAACAATTCGAGAACCGAACCCACAACTATATCTAGATATCTAAAAAAGCCCATAGCTGTATTTCTATTGCCTTTTTGTACATATTTAAACGATTTTAATACATATTACGATCATACCACACTACTAGCTAAAACCTTTCATATATTAAAAGTTTTGACACTACAAAAAAATGCCACAAAATTCATTCTAGTCAACAGAACAGTGACAGTGATATAAAAAAAACTGAAAATAAATAAAATAGCAAAAAGCACCTGTCAAAGACAAATTCCCGGCGATCGAGCTTAACTCGCAAAATCTACAACAGCACGACTAACGCCAACTAACAATGTTTACAATTTCAACGTACGACGAAATCCGCTTCCACCTCTGTTGTTCGCTGCACGTGTGTTCGTGTGTTTAGATTTAGACCAATTACTAGTTAACTAGCGATGCTCACGCGGCTTCGCCCGCTTCAACTTATTATTGTATTATCGTCAAATTATACACAACAATTTACAGGTTACATCGAAACGATTAACGTGATAAAATATGGCCCATAAAGTTCTTCAGCAAATAGACTATCTATTCTTATTAGTAGTTCCGGAGAACAACGCGCTAACTAACCAAAATCTTCAATTTTATAATATTAGTAAAGATATAGATGACACAGCAATCAAACAATCAATTCTATTAACTATAAATAATTCGCCATGCTCATTATTTATCATAATAATCGACGTGACAGGTTCAATTTGTCCTGTCACGCTGTCACGCTCGTTTCTTTACAAATAGCGTGCTATTGTGCCATCATTGTCCAGATGTGGGCGCTGACTGCGGATACAGATTGAATGCAAACTCCGTACCGTAACAAGCGTCTTGGTGAGGTGAAGGTATGGAAATGAACTTTTACTTTAGATTTTTTTTATTTATTAGCTTTAGGCTGGATATGCTATATGCTAGCATATAGCAGGGCAAAGGGAACCTCGCGCTAAAATACTCCTTTGCCTACATACCCTCCAATTTTTCGAAACACTGCGTGGCAGAAATAAAAATAGCATAATTCCCCCAAGCGGGAATTGAACCCACCACCGCTACAACCAGATGCAGTGCCACCATGGATTTTTAAGGTTTATGTAGAAAACTTAAAGGCTACGTACTTAGTATCTTTAGAAAAAGTACGGAAATTTGAATATAGCGGAATATAAATGCCTTTTATAGACCGTTCTAACATTTAAAGCATAGTCAGAGCAATTAATGATCTCTAAGAGGCGCAGGTTCAAATCTTGCTTTTTTAAAAAAAAAAAGGGATACTGACAAAAAATACTTAAATCCCCACAAAAAATCTATCTCCACAATGAGCTTCCCCCAAACATATCGGCAGCTTGTTAACGCTGTAACAACAGACGCGTGTCGCCGACAGCGCGCAGGCGACAATGCCAATGTAAGGGATGACACCGTCTGCCGGTGGCGAATAAAATGTGAAATTATTTTCACGCTTACCTATAATTTCTTGATTTGTAAGTAAAATATCGTGTTTTTTACTCATAAGAAATGTATTAATAAACAAGTAAATATTTTAGCCAGTTATTGGTTGGTTCTTTCGTTTGGTAACGATTCAAAATCGCGAGTTCCGCCATTCAACTCGTAATACCTCAGAATTTATCGGAAAATAGAAAACGGAAGTGTATTAATGGGAACGGAGTATCTTGACACTAGGACACCACTACCACCTATACTTATATAAATACATGTCCCAATCACAATCAATAAACAATCCCTCAAACCGTTTCACTTGTCGCTCTCACTCTACGCACCAATAAATTATTTAGAAAGAGTTAGCAAGCAACTCTCAGTGCGATCACAAAGCTATATTTTCATCGTCGTAGTCGTAAAGTTGTCGTGTCTGCACATTCTGGATGGATCAGCGACAGATGCTGGTACAAATGGAATGGACTGTATGGACTGCGTGGACCGTGTTTCGTTTAATATATTGATGTTGAGGTGTTGACGTTTATTTTTGGATGGTGTTATTAATTAATTTTGTTGGGGAACCCTCAGTTTGATGCTTTGTGGAGATCATATAAAATAGATGATAAAATATATTTATTACGATAGCGGTAGTGACGCAGCGGCACTGTCTAATGGTAAACGCCATGGTTGTGATTCGATTCCCGCTGGAGTTATTTTCATTTTCTCATCAGGATTCTGGCAAAATAGGGAAGGGTCTCGAAAATAAGGAAGTCTCTGGACGAAGAGATATTCATTCGTAAATTACTATATTACAAGGCAAAATGCCTCGAGAAATCAGCGGAAAGTGAAGAACGGAAGAAGAAGTATCTTAATGGAAAGGGAATGTATACATTAGGTTCCCAGGTTCCCTATACCAAGTGTGGGATACGGTGTAAAGCTAAAAAGAATACTCTACTAATGTTTCTTCAAGTTGTATTCGATCCTACAACTTCATGTATATTCAAACAAAAAAAAAGGTGACTATAAAAGATTTACATTTGTGTTAACATATGACTACTATTTACGTTTATTTTCTTAGAAGCACTTTTTCGTGGTGGTCCCATAAAAGTTATCTTAGAGCTACATATTATAGTTATATTAGTTCTTTCATGTTGCATAACGTAGAACTAACTAAAAACCAAAGTTATTTGACTGCATGTACACACGACGGTTGTAACTTCGATTCCCAATCACGGGAATCAATTATTTTTATTTGTTCGCTTTCGGGACTAGACGAGTCATGATATTGCGTGTTGAGTGGTGGAACTTAACGTTAAGTTATTACTAAATTGATACACCTGTTTAAAATGTTTTTTTTTTTTCAAATGAAGGTAATGATTTTCATAAAAATTAATTACTACTTAGGGGTAAGCGATAAGCCGATATTATAATTATATATTATTAAATTTATAACACAATTTAAAATTCCCACAAGCACAAATTTAGGAAATCTCGATAGTTATATATAAAAAAAATACTTACAAATTAAAAAAAATACATTTAATTTTCTACACATATAACTAACAATAAAAAGTACAATTTTCCTATCAAAAACTAACATAAAAAGCCCATTAATCCCCAAAAACACCAACATATCCATTAATAATTCAACATAAGCGCACAAAAACGAGTAGCTAGCTCATCCCGCTAGTTTAGTTTCTTAGTAGTCGTCTCTCGCTTACCGAATGACTCCCACAAATAACATTGATGTACGTTAATAGCGACGTTTTGGTGTTTGCCGTAAGTTTATAGCGGTTGCCCTATTATGGAAACACAAGATATTTGTATGCGGAATGGGATTTGAAATGGGTTTATGGGATTTGAGATTCTGCGGGTTAATGGTTTGACTTTTAGTGATGGTTGTTTTAGTTGTTTTTCAACTTTACGCTGTATTCCGCATTAAGGCAGGAAAAACTTAGTGTTAAGACACTCCATTTCCCACGCACCACTCACTTTTTCAAGACATTGTGTGTTGGGTTGCGAAGGTAATCGCCGTGCTTCGTATTGTTGCTGGACTGAGGAAACGAAAACAATTAATTTCTCCGATAATTCAAGTCCAATCTACAACCGTTGCGTTTGCCATGGCTTTATAGGATTTTTTAGTGCGTGTATATTAAAACTTATTTATTTATTAGGTAAGCTATCATTTAGTACAGCTATAACACTTTTAGTTAAATTAAAAATATAAGTTTTAGTTGACATTAAAACAAAGTATTGTTATGAATTGTTTTGATCACATATTTTGCTATGAAGTGTACATTATAAATACTCTTTTAATTTTACCATTCAGTTATTACTACGCTAATTAGACGGAACATAACACCGCACATTGTCTCATCAGACGGATAAATCAATTATTATTATAGATGAAATACAATTTTTAAATGAGAATTCAATGCAATACCATCTCATTCAATCAGGTATTATAATTTTTTTTTTTTTGTATAATATTTCTCAATCGAATTCTCAAACCACAAAAGTCTATAAGTCGAACCAAAACAATACGGGGTCAAACACTCGCGCCTCGCAAAATAAACACGATATATCCTTAAGTAATTGTATTAAATGCGACTTTATTGTTCGCGGAATGAATTTACACGATCATATATTAGACATCGCCGTCGTAAATTGTATTATATTTGTTTAACACTGATAGGTGCGATGCGAAACAGAAAAACGTATGGCGTTATTTCTTATATCAGATGTTTATCAGCTTCACGCTCTATCCCGCATATAGCAGGGTAGGCTTAGTGACGGAGTTCTAAATTGCAGTTTGCCTGACCAGAGCGTGGAAATGAGAATTTATATTATTATTTCCAAAAAAAATCATGTTGTTTGTACGGGAACTCTCTTAAATATTTGTTTAATTCTATTTTTTAGATTTATTGTTATAACTGAAAAAAAATATTTAATTCCGCCAAGTGAACATCGAAGCTGCAACCATCGTGTTCAAGTCAGATGCCGTACCTACCCTAAAATAAAATTTGAACTTACACCCATCACGTTCAATCACCACGATGTCATCAAACACATTTAACTTTTATAATAATAGAATAAATTAAATTGACAAGAGCATTTGGTCACGTAAGGGTGAGTTTGGGTTAAATTAACTGATCCTTAATTTAATTAGTATGTTTTTGACCTAATTACAAGGAAACAGTGAAAAATATGTGTATTAATATTTGTAAGTTAAATATACATTTAGTTAAAATACATTATTTTTTTAGCTTTACTCTCTATCCCACATATAGCCTAGTGACCAGAGGTAATCTGGGAACCTAGTGTTTAAAATAATGAAGCAGAAAGTGTGGAATAGCATATTTTAATACTATACTAAAATACGTGAAGCTGGTATTTTTATAATTATTAAAGTTCTCAAAATAGAACCAATTTTTCAGCTTAAAAACACATTTTGGTATTTAATTTACGACTATAATTTATTTACCATCTATATAAATGTTGATTGCTTTAGCTAATTGAGGATAAAAAAATAGCACCAGCATGTTTTATACGACCCTGAACTACAATAAAGATTATGTACGTAGTTAATGAAACTGTAATAAAAAGTGTTTATTCGTACAGTGATACTTAAAATTACTTTCAATGTGAAATATTGGTATAGTAATGTGGTCTATACTTAGATATAAATAAAGGTGAATATTCTTTAATATTCTGTAGGGAAGAGGAGAGTGGGGTAAGTTGTATATACATTCGTAACCCGATAGCGATGGAACAGAGGGTAATTAAAATTTTTACGATACACCTAGCGGTTTTATTCATCCATAAATTTAAATAATCTGTTCGTCTGTTCAAATGTTATAAAGCTAAACGGGTTCAGTCGTTTAAAACGTATTATAGGGTTATTTACAATTTTCTTTACAATTTTATTTTTTAATGTTCACGCTTCCATTACATAATTTGGAGTAAACAAAGAGAAAGTAGTGTTACATAAACACTTTTAGTATTTTTTACACTTGACACAACGTTTAACTGTAGATACATGTGACACTTGTGTGAGGCTTTTCTATTCTTAATGCGTGAATGTGTGGGTAACATTTAAAATATAAAATAAGATATCTTTCACACACAACTATATTTTCATTGCTACTTATTCCAATTAAAAATTGTATGTCAGAAAACTGTCAGAGGTATCATTAATAAAAAAAGCTAATTAAATAAAGTTTATTTGCTTTGCTTTTGATAATTTTTATTAATGGTTTTGAATATACCTATACGAATATTGTATATTAATTAAAACTGGAAGAACTTAACTACGAAAATTTTAGTATATATTTCTCAACAGAACCATTAGAGATGAAGGTTGTGGCTTCGATTCTCGAGCCGAGACTCGAAGTAATCAATGATTTTTATTTCCTCGCTTTGGTAAGAAAGCAAAGTGCGGCGTCAAAATTCGCGGAAGGTGGAGAACAGAGATCCTAGTATTTGTGTGAAGCAAAAGAAACCACGAGGATGATGAAAATCAGCTTCCCGCTTTTTCCATCAAATCCGGTTGGCAATAAAATGCTAAGAGCTTCGCTAAACGCCACGCTTTGTCTACCAAATTTGGAATTCAAATTAAATAAATTAATTCCCCCGAGTGGAAATCGAACCCACCACCATAATCTACAATCAGACCACTGTCCCACTGCACCCCAACGGTGAGATATTAATGAATTAATAAAATTCCATCTGGATCCTCCCCACTCCCATTCATCAAAGTCGTCGTTATGAATACCCTGTCAAATTACAATGAGAAACTTAATAGAAAAAGTTTGACGGTGTCGACGCGGCGCGCGATGGCAGCCAGTGACAGATTTTAAATTTAATATTGAACATTTTGCGTACAACAACGTCCGCTTAATGAGTGGACCGACAATTTTGAGCTTTTTAAGCTCGATGCTTTTGGTCTGTACAGGTATTTTTATATTTATTGTTTAATAATAATATATTTATAGCTTCACGCTATATGATAGAGCATGGTAGGTTAAGTTAACTTAGTGTTCAGGCACTCCGTTCTCTGCTTTCCGCCTGAATCCGAGACCTTAAGTTACATAGTAGTTAATAATTCATATACAATACAATTTATGTAAAGATGTTGTATAATTTAGTAACATCTTAATAATACGTTCAAGCAGGCGAACCGCTACTATATTATAAACTCATTATATTAAACTTAAAACTTCAATTATCTTTATTTTGAAAACATTTAAATCTACTACTAGAAACAACCCTTTCATGTTTCTACAGGAAAATAATCCTTATTCACATGTCTTCAAAGTAAACACACATCTGCATTTATTTTCAGAATTGACGATCGATTTTTATTTTGTTGGAAGCAATAAAGTTTATTCGTGAAGTCGTCAATCAATCAAACGGGCTGTTATAATTTTATGCGAGTTCGGATATCAATTATAAATCAACGTTGCAACAATAAACTTGCTTTTCACCAGATATTAAGCTTAGAACAGATTTTGTTTTTTTTTTTACTTCAATAAACTTTCAACTAGGTTCCCTAAGACTTAAGATATTCCGTTGGGCACGCACAATTTTCGTGACATTTCTTGTAGAATGGTACAACTCGCTATCACACTTTGTTTTATTACCAAGTGAAATAATATTTTTTTTCAGTCGAACCCACAACCTTCACGCTTACAGGGACTGACAAAGTATTAATTAAATTACTGGACTTAGAAAGTTGAAATTTGACATAGGTTAGAGAGTGCAGGGCAGTACCCACAGCAATGGAAAAAAAACGAAAATTTCCATTTCTCTTCTTGAAAGTCCATGGTCCATGGAAACATACTCGTAATTGCACCCGATGACAAGATAAGCTGTGATATCTGTGACACTAAATTTTATTCAACACATAACAGGTTACACAGAGGGATCCCTGTAACCTAATTGTGAGACATTTCCGTTCCCCAAGTTCCGCCAAATTCTGAAGGCATTTCGTGTTGTGTGGAACTCAACGTCGCGCTTTACGTCGGTACAAGAGGAGGCTGAAAATATTAAATATGATTTCCCCGAAGAAGAATCGACCCCATAACCTGTTTACATTCGCACGCTTCTCCCACTCCGCTACGATTGGCCTCTATAAAAATATTTATTATATTTAACGAGTAATTACCTCTAAATGAATTATAGCGTTTTATTATACCCAATTAACAATATACGAGGGTCCACTATCACATTTTTATTCGCGATAAGAGTAACCTTTACAACGACAAATTTATGATTGAAAGGTATAATTTATTACCACTATCTGTCAGCCTTCAGATCGAATTGTTAATTGATCCATCAATATGTCAATTATTTGAGAAAAATCTTAGTGTCTTCATAAATTTAGAATTAAATGATGAATTATTTTCATTTCCTCCCTCTGGAATCAAGACAAAACGCGGCGTTGAGCTCCACCACTCGACACACAAGTCAACTCTCGTCTCGTCGTATTGGAAGGGATCAGAAGAACCGAGTGTTTTAGTAGTTCCCTCTGCCTACTCTACTACATTCGGAATACAGAGTGAAGCAAAATAAAAAAAAGAAGTTTAATTTATTACCTCCGTCACGACTCCATCCTTCAAAACTTTTTCTTTACTTAATTATTCCGTCAATATTTTAATTACTTGAGAAAAATAACACACAAATGAATTAAGTGACATTTGGTCAGTTGTCTGTGATGTTTTTTATTTTTATTTTTATCTTTTTTTTATTTATGCACTCCGGACGTACGGCCATAACTCTTTTTTTTTTATTTTACATATATATTTTTTATTGGTTGATAAGTTCGATAATTTTCCTCAATAAAAGGACTACCTATCCAGTGTAAAACGATATATATTTTTTATTTCAACATTTCTTAGATTAGTGCGTTTAACCAAAAACTCTTTAGGCTTAGAATATATGTAGATATAACAAGTATCTGAGATGTTGACTAGTTAAGTGATAAGACAAAATATATAAAATATTCAAATTAGATGTCTTTTAATCGATATTCGATTTATGATACAACACTATTGAATTAATTATATGCAAATTATTCAATAGTTGCTTAACTAATTCTATACTGAGATAGTAGAGTCTACATTAGTTCGTATTACATATTGATATTTGAGAGGCCATCGTGGTGTAAGGGGACTTCTCATATCTTAAAAAATCGGATAAGAGCGAGTTGGACTCGCTCAACGTTCAATATCAATATAAGAAATATAATACTATTTCAAAAACCCTATTGATATAATATAAAAGTGATAAACCAACTATCAAATACAGCGCTACTAATAACAACGATACATAAAAAAATAAAACACTATCATAGCCCAGCACTATCGGGAGTGTCGACGGTAATGCTGTCGTACGTCCGCGTCGTAACTTTCAATTGATACCGCCGCTTTCTGTACAAGACGTGTTTAGTGTTATGACCTTAGGATGCTTCCGTTCAAACCTTTTATGTTGACTCGATATCGGTTAGATAGCTGTTATAATAGTCTAACAAAGATTATGTAAGTTTTTTTAATACTGTATAACATAATATTTAGATCGTCTTGGTTTAGTGTGCCAGCATCTTTCCGTAAACGCGATGGTTGTTGATTCGATCAACACTCGTGGGAATGATTAGTTTTTACTTTACTCTAATAAGAGAAAGTTCGGCGTTAAGTTACAAAAATCAATGTACAGTGTGTAAAATTCGGCTGCCGCAACTTTTAATTTATACTATGGCTTTCTGTACTAGACGTTTAGTTTAGACGTTTAGTGTTATGACCTTAGGATGCTAACTAAGTAACTTTGTAATAAAATCTAAGGATTTGAATTTAAACTACTTGTAATAATTGTATCCTCATGAAGCTGGTGTAACTTTCACAGGTTAGTAGTAAGACATTCGAGCTTGGGTCTATACCATTTATAGTGTGGAAAAGCGTGTTTATAATTAGTTTTTAAAATAAACTAAAACATAGGATTAAAATATTGAAACGTACGTAAAGTGAAACCAATACTTTTATGGTTCCAAATTTACTTCTACTTATACTACTTTGACTACTATTTTTTTTAATTATTAATCATAAATTATTTTTTAATTTTTATCTGCCATTTAAACCTATACACTTATAATTTACCTATTTACAAACTAACACAACCCAATAAATAATAGCACCGGCCATAATCAAAGTGCAGAGCACAGACTATAAATATTTCGAGCGTTCCGTTGCTCCGCGTATTGACAGTTCACAGTGAAACGTCATAAATCATGTCGTCCAACATGGCGGCCTGTTTGACAGTTATCACATGTTGCGCGGGAACATTAAACTCATTGAAATTTATTGCTCAATCGTTGTAGTGTGCTTGTTTGTTTTAAGGTTGTAGTACACATAATGGAATAAAATTAGAAATGTATATAAAAAAAAATGTGTTTTAAGTTTTTTTAGTGTAACTAATTAAGCTATAGCTAGGTTTTTATCGAGCTGCACGGTGTCCCAAATTCTTATACTGTAATTACAAATTCAAATATTTTCTTCAAAATAAAAAAAATTGCTTTAAGCTTTATTTTTTGAACGTCAAATAATTTACCACCAGTTCACAAAAGTTAGTGCCTCAGACCTGAGAAGAACCAGCGCAAGAAACTCACTTTTGTTGTTAAGATCTCGGTAATATTTTATTCGATATTTTATTCTAATATAATCTAAATAACATACTATTGGAGACAAGTCGTAGCACACGAGCACAAGATAGATCCTTCTCGAGGAAATGGAATATTTAATATTTCGTATGTAATTATTTCATTTCGTTGCTCTGTTTGCTTTGTTTGCTGTATTGAAGCCCGACACTCAACACGTAATGCCTCCAGAATTCGGAAACTCGGAAAAGAAAGTGTTTTAATGGGCACGGAATGTCTTAACACTAGGTTCCGAGCTTAATATAATGTAAAAAAAGAAAAAGTGAGTTATTTGTTAAAAGTTATCTTAAATTTGTCATCTAATAAATTAAAAATATTTCATATATATAAACACCTCACCATTTAAGAAGTTGAGAATATTCTGTATAATCAGAAACTTCCCACCTGCGCCAAGATTGCGTCTAGACACGAATAGATCGTACATAATTCTTCATTTGCTTTATCCTAACACTGTATTTCGGTATACCAGGCAGAGGTAATCTAGTCAAAGTCAAAGTCAAAGTCAAAATATCTTTATTCCATAAAAATGCTTAACATTTACTTGGACATGTCATAAAGTAGAAAAAAAATGCAAAATAAAATAACCAAAAAAAAATGTGCAATTTTGACTTGAAAAAAGCCCGTTCAAATGGTTGAGCTCATGAGAAGATATAGGCAAAGAAACTCATGGCCACTCTTTTAAATGCCAACATTTCTTACAAATTACAATTTACAATTTTAACTTAGAAATAGAGCAACTCATTTCCAAACATCTTTATCGCGAACATAATCTTTAACAGAGTAATATGTTTTTTGGCAGAGCCTGTGCTTTACCACTTTTTTAAATTTGTTCAGTGATAAATTAACCATGTCGTTTGGAAGTTTGTTATAAAAGTGTATACTTTGACCTACGAATGAGTGAGACACTTTATGGAGCCTAGAGAAGGGCACAGCAAGCTTATTTTTATTTCTTACATTATGTTGATGGAGGTCACTGTTTTTATTAAATTTATTAATATTTTTATGCACATATACTAATAATAAAATAATAATAAGCCTTTTATTTCACATATCACTTTTATTTTACAAATATTGTTAGTTAGATGTTAGTAGTAAAAGTAAATGATTAAATATCTTAGTAAGTAAATTAGTTTGTTAGTTATTAATATTAATGTTAGATTTTGTTTTGGTGATATGGATCCCATTTTCTTGAGTATAGGCCTCCTCCATTTCGCTCCACAACTTTCTGTTTTTCCCCAGAGTCATCCAATTTTTTCCAGCAGTTTTTGCTATACCGTCAGCCCACCGGCTAATTGGTCTACCAACATATCTTTTCCCAACTGGGCCCTTCCATCGTGTTGTTTGAATTGTCCATCTATTATCAATGTAACGTGATATGTGCCCAGCCCACCGCCATTTTAATATTAGGGCTTGGGTGAATGCATCCAATATATTAGTTTTTTGTCTTATCTTATGATTGTAAACTTTTCGTGTTTTTCTGACTTTCAATATATTTCTCTCCATTTTTCGCTGCGTTACGTTAATTTTTTGTTTTATTGTGTTTGTATAATTCCAGGTTTGACATCCATATAAAAGAGTGGGTGAGATGCAAGTGTCCATGATAATTTTTTTCATTTTCATACTAAATTTCCCTTTCAAAAAATCTTTAAGTGTCCAAAACTTTTTCCAAGCTAATTTAATTCTTCTTACTATTTCTTCTTCATTACTTGTTTTTCTAAACGATATTTGTTTCCCTAAGTAAATATAGTTATATACATATTCAATGTCAATTCCTTCTATTGTAATATCTCTCTTAACGCTGTTTGTCATTATTTTCGTTTTACAAGGGTTCATCTCCAAGCCAACTTTGTGACTTTCTTGATTTAGAGTCTTTATCATTGTTTCTAATTCATTAGGTTGTTCAGATAATAAAGCAATGTCGTCAGCAAACCTAAGGTGGCTCATATACTTTCCGTCTATATAGATTCCGCCTTGTTCCCAGGTTATTCTTCGAAATACATATTCTAAGACAGAAATAAAAAGCTTTGGTGATAGAGGATCGCCTTGTCTCACCCCTCTTTGAATATCTATCTGACTTTTTCCCCTGTTTTCTAATTTCACTTTACTTGTGCTGTTTTTATATATGTTTTTTATTATATTTATATATGTTTTACAAACGTTGGACATTTCTAGTGCCTTCCAAATTGAACTGTGGCTAATGCTGTCAAACGCCTTAGTATAGTCAATAAAAGCTAATACACTAAGCAGCACATATACTAAGTTGTCATAAATATATTGGGAGTGTAGTGTGAGGATGTTAAAGTCTTTGAATTTATTCCTTAGTGACTCCCGTGGACCCATTTTATAGACTGCTCGGACAGCCCGTTTTTGGAGCGCAAAAATGGTATCTATGTCAGCGGCACTGCCCCAAAGTAATAGGCCGTAAGACATAATGCTATGAAAATAGCTGAAGTATACTAAACGCGCGGTGTCAACATCGGTCAGTTGACGAATCTTACGGACAGCATATGCTGCTGAACTAAGTCTACCAGATAAAATTTCTATATGCGGACCCCATTGTAACTTAGCATCTAATGTTATACCTAAGAAAACAGTTTCATTAACTACTTTAAGTTCCTCATTGTTCATCAAGACCCTGGTTTCTACTTGTTGCACATTCTTAGTAAAGAACCTGATACATTTAGTTTTACTACTATTTAAAAGCAAGTTATTGGCACTAAACCAGTGTAATATCCTAGAAAGAGCATTGTTTACATCGTCAATTTCCAATTGCCGTCTATTAACCTTAAAAACTAAAGATGTATCATCTGCAAACAACACTATTTCACAGATATCTCTTATAAGGTGAGGTAAGTCATTAATGTACAAAAGGAACAAAAACGGACCCAGAATAGAGCCTTGTGGCACCCCCAATGCTACAGATGACCCGTGTGATAGTTTCCCGTTGACATTTACTTTTTGAATCCTATCACTTAAATAAGAAGTGAGAAGATCCAAAGCAATGCCTCTTATACCATAGTGGTGTAGCTTCCTGATAAGAGTTTTATGCTGCACACAATCAAATGCTTTGGACAAGTCACAAAACACCCCAAAGGCATCACGTGACTCCTCCCAAGCCGCGAATACACTCTCTAATAATTTGACCCCAGCATCAGATGTTGACCTTCCACGAGTGAAACCAAATTGATCTGTGTGCAGTAATTTATTTTTATTAAAATAAGTAAGAAGCTGACTGAGTATCAGCTTTTCAAAAATTTTACTAAACGTAGGTAGTACTGAAATCGGTCTGAAATTTGTAGGGTCTTGCGTACTACCTGATTTAAACAATGGAGTTATTTTACTATATTTCATCAAATCAGGAAACACTCCACAATCAATACATCTATTAAAAATTGTAGCTAAATCAGGAATCAAAATATCAATTAAAGAATTTATGATATTAACTGAGACACCCCACAAGTCGTATTTACGACAAGTAAATTTTGTAAGTAAGTACAAGTAGTATTTACAAATTTCCATTAACATGTTTCAACCATTCTTCGAGACCTTGTGTGTTGAGTGGAGGAACTCAACGTCGTACTTTGGTCCATCAGATCACTGTGTCACGTGTTGCTTCTATGGGTATAACTTAAAATAAAAATAAAAATTTAAAGATTTGAGATGCTTTTTTATAATTTAACTAGCGGACGCGCGCAGCTTCGCTTGCGTATTTAGGGGGAATTCTAATAACCCATGAAACATGTGTTCAATGAAATATTTTTAAGAGTCAACATTTCAAATTTTATCAAAATCGGTGGCGATTTAAAGATTTTTCCATACAAACTTTCAACCCCTTATTTGCACCCTTAGGCGGTGAATTCTAGAAAACCATGAAACACATGTTTAATTAAATATTTTTAAGAGTCTAAATATAAAATTTTATAAAAATCAGTGGCGATTTAAGAATTTTTCCATACAAACTTTCAACCCCTTATTTGCACCCTTAGGGGGAGAATTCTAGAAAACGATGAAACACGTATTCAATTAAATACTTTTAAAAATCTAAATTTCATGTTTTATACGAATCGGTGCCGATTTAAATTTTTTTCCATACAAACTTTGAACCCCTATTTCACCCCTTTAGGGTAAAAATTTTTCAAAATCCCTTCTTAGCGGATGTTCAGATTACGAAAGTAAAAATCTTTTCAAATTTCACGTTTCTACCATCAGCGGTTACGGCTGTGCGTGCGTCTTACCTCAGTCAGTGAGGTGACAAGTCCTTTTATATATATAGACTAGCGGACGCGCGCAGCTTCGCTTGCGTATTTTGGGAGTGAATTCTAATAAACCATAAAACATGTGTTCAATGAAATGTTTTTAAGAGTCTAAATTTCTAATTTTATAATAATCCAGATTAGATCCAGTTTGTATAGAGAAAAGATTTTTCCATACAAACTTTCAACCCCTTATTTGCATCTTTAGGGGGTGAATTCTAGAAAACCATGAAACGCATGTTCAATTAAATACTTTTAAGAGTCTGAATTTCAAATTTTATAAAAATCGGTGGCGATTTAAAGAATTTTCCATACAAACATTCAACCCCTTATTTGCACCCTTAGGGGGTGAATTCTAGAAAACCATGAAACACATGTTCAATTAAATATTTTTAAGACTCTAAATATCAAATTTTATAAAAATCGGTGGTGATTTAAGAATTCTTCCATACAAACTCTCAACCCCTTATTTGCACCCTTAGGTGCAGAATTCTAGAAAACGATGAAACACGTGTTCAATTAAATACTTTTAAAAATCTAAATTTCAAATTTTATAAAAATGCGTGCTGATTTAATTTTTTTTCCATACAAACTTTGAACCCCTATTTCACCCCTTTAGGGTTAAAATTTTTCAAAATCCCTTCTTAGTGGATGTCCAGATTTTGAAAGTAAACTTTTGTCTAAATTTAACGTTTCTACGCACAGCGGTTACGGCTGTGCGTGCGTCTTACCTCAGTCAGTGAGGACAAGTCCTTTTATATATATAGATAAGAACATGTACAATAATTAACTTTAATGAAAAACTATATATATTTGGTAATTTTACATTCGGATGGTATAATTTGTACAAGTTTTATGTGAGTGTATAACAACCTTTATAGATAATAGACTGCCATTATTGTTAGTTAATGAAATGACATTGACAACTGAATTGAATAGGTGTTGACTGATATAGCTCAGTGGTGATTCTTTTTTTATTCACGTTGGACCTTGCATAAGAGGGAGAAATAATACGCAGAGGGAACCCAGTGTAAGGAGACGTTCCGGAGGAGGACCTAAGGTAACGTTCATCTTGTTACCTCAGGGATGAAATCGAAATTATTCATTATCCGATTGGGAATATAACCGTCGAGTTTACAGTAGCAGTACAAAGATAAAAAAGCCGGTCAAGTACGAGTCGGACTGAAGGAAGTACAACTTATAAAAGTTCATAAACTTGGTTTGCTATTAATATCAGCTTAATACTTCCAAGTTATCATGAAATACATGATTTTGATAGATGGATAACAGAGTATAGGATCCTATAAGTGTTCCATTTTTCATTTTGAGGTACGGAACCCTAATAGATAAAACATACAATTCCTAATACCGATAACTTTACTAAATATGACATAATATTGTAAAATTTTAATTATCACCCAACAACTAAACAGTTTTATATAAATGATGGCGTGGCGGTTGACGGCTGACATGTTGACAGTCCTGACAGCGCCTACTGACGTCTCGCAGTCGACGCTCGGCAATTTGAGAGAGAGAAGCTTTTTTGCTTATTTCGCTATGAAATATAAATAATGGGAATCTTCGTTATGTCTCTAGTAAGTATTTTGATAATTATGTAGTTGTGTGGCCAGTCGTGGTAAAGGGGCACAAGCGTACGACTGTGAATGCGAGGGGTTGCGGGTTCAATCCCACTGGAAGAAATTAAATATTTAATATTCTATTATTGGTCTGGTAAAAAGGGTCAGTGTGGCGTTGAGTTCCGACACTCAATTTTACTAAATTATCTTGCCACTACATTTCCTAAGACTACCCTGCTATATTCGGGACACAGTGTAAATCTAAAAAAAACTAACCATTTTTTTCCACTCTCGCGTTAAAACCATCTAAGATGAATAAACGAAACTGACACTAAAACACATTTAGGTATACACAAGGCCCGTCCCGCGTCCTAACGATCGTCGTCTTTCATACTTGGAATACTTAGTAGAGTTATAAGAATTTACGTCGCACTTACGCGGGGTAATGGCGCGTATAAAATGTTATGACCACTCAGTCGCGGGAGTATTGAGTTTGGCCTTTTCATGTTACCGTTTTGGGGGTAGTCGGTTTATGTTTTGTTTGCTATTTTGGGAATGGATTGATTTATTTATATTATAGTTGTAAAAGATAGGGGGAATGACTCTGACTGTAAGCGCGATGGTTGTGGGTTCGAACCCCACTCAGGGGAGTGAATTATTTTCATTTCCCCGCTGTCTTAGTGTTTCCAATTCGTTCAAAAACGAAGAACGAAGTTTCTTGTTGCTAGGTTTCAAATTTTTTAAATCAAATTAAATAAAACGCTATGCCGACGTCGACTGTAAATGCGACAGTTGTGAATTCGATTTTCATTCTGGACAAATAATAAATTTCATTCTCCGGCTTTGGATACAAGAAAAAACACGATGTTAAGTTGAAATGTCTCGGAAATTGGGTGAAAAATAGGGGATGGAATGTCTTAAAACTAAATACCTCTTGCGTATCCTACAATATGCGGGATTTAATAAAAAAATACACATATTATTTATATTAATTTAATATTTTCCCCACTATAGTAAAATAAGACCAAATAGATGATAAGTCAAAATCAAAGTAACTAATTACTACATTCTACCCATCCCTAAAAGCATAATAGGGATACAGATAAAAAAATCATAGTACGCATAAAAACATCAGCAATGTCCATCCCTAACGTTACTTAATCACGCTACATGGCACAAAACGAGCAGTTTTAATTGTCACTTGACAGTTTTATGTAAATCGCTCGGCGGGTGTCAGCGTGACAGGGCAGTGACAGCCGACACTGGATGACAGCTACCATCTGTCCAATTTGCGTTGCAGAGTATATATATTTATAGTTTATATTTTTTAAAGTTTGAAATAATATGATTCAAAGGAAGTTTTTCGCTTTTGTTTTTATTTTTTTGTATATTCGTCGTCAGTTATGCTTAATTTTGGCTATTTTCTTTAGCCAGATTTAGAATTTATCTGTATAATATGTGTATGTATCTGTATAATCTTAGAATGATACAATCACAATATATAAAATTATATTCAAATATAAAAAATCAATAAAAACATGAGCAAAATAACAATTTTTAAGCAGTTTTTTTATATTTCACTTATAACATGGTATAAAGTAAGATAAGTTGAATGCATATAAAATTTATCGGCTACTTCACTCCTAAACAGGGCATCCATAAAGGAGAACGAGCGCTGCGGGCGCCGGCGGACTATCTCGATGAATGCTATTAATACGCCTGATACACCGTTAATGTGACGGTAGATTAGGTGTACGCCACACATTTAAACGAAACGCGGCGTTTTCTTTCCTTTTTAAAAAAAACTTAGTGTTTTATCTTACTGTTTTTTAAGTTTTCTTTTTATCTCTTTGTGGGTTCTTTACGCTATGTCCTACCTAGAGAAACGTAGAACCTATTAAATATTTTATATTCTGGAATAGGAATCGAACTTACAACTGGGCTTTACAGTCACATGCTTGTGCCTCTGCGCCACAACAGGCCTCTTTTACCTTTTTCGTATTGGGGTTACATGTTATTCTCTCACTAAACAAACATACATCTCTCTGAACATGCATATTTTTTATATACGTAAAACAATTTAATAATATTTTTTTGTCTTATTCGATTAAATATCATATTGCGTTTTATGACATGTATACGGAATGAACAAGTATTGTAAAACTCCTGTCTCGCATATAGCTAGTCGGGCAGAGGAAATTTATTACACTACAGACAATCTGCTCCCCAATTTCAGTCCAATTTTCAAGAAATGACTCAACACGCAGTGAAAGTTTTGTCTTCTTATCGAATACACAGATTGATAATCAAATCCACAACCGTTGTAGCATCACAACGGCCTCAAATATAATAATTTTGAAGCGTTTTGAGACAGTGTTGAAACACCTTTACAAAACCGACCCACCCCATATTAATATCCCACTTACGACTTTATGTTATGTTACTGCCGAAGTTGACTACAGTAATTGTTTAGCTGTATCGACTATATGGCCTTAACTTTGGTTAAATTTAATCCACGATTATGGATCCAGTAATAAAAGTGTATGAGGTAAGCTTTTGATTTAGCTAACACCATTTTGGTAAGTAGGTACCTAAGTGGTGAAGTGTTTTTGTGTTACGTTTAGTGGTCGATATGGTCGTAAGCTCATCGATATGGTCATTTCTTGGTTTTAATCAAGATGCAATACCTCGAAAATTGCGCGGAATATAGGTAAATAACAGATTCACACAACTTATTTAATTTTTGATATTATTTCTGGAACCTAAGCACTTTTCAAATTCAATGTAAAGCGCTTTTTCCAATAACTCACCTCCACGACCCACTGTGCGATGCTAAATTTTTATTCTCTGAAAGGGAAACTGTTATGTCCAGAGTGGATTCAACGGAAATGAGACCCTGTTAGGATTTCAAATGTCCCCCGGCTCGTAAATTTTATACGTTTTGCATTTTTTTTTATCGCCAACTCCCATTCGGGTCGTAATCACCTAAGTTTAAGATCGTAACTTTTAATAAAGTAAGTAGATTATATTGTAAAGTTAGTGAAGATTGCAGGCAACTTATATTCTATATTTCAAAATTGTACTATATTAGTTCTCTAGTGAATTTAGTTACATTTCTTTAACTAATAAATATTTGAATATTTTATTAACCCTGCCAAAGTAGATTGAAGGTCTTTGTTTTAATGATTACAATATTATATTTAAAATATTATATTTAAAAGATTTTTTTTTGTGTCATGCTTTACTCTATTTATGTATATCAGGATAAGAGAGGGAGCCTAATGGTAAGACAGTCTGTTCTCCATTATTCACTCCATTTTCAATTATGTGTAGAGCGATGAAACTCAAAACCACGCTTTGTCCTGTTGCCACACCTTCATATTTTTCCCCATATAGTGGCAAAATAAGTGACAAATCTTTCCTTTCTCCCAACAAAAAGGCCATACATTTAACATACACACAAATAAATAAAATTAAATTTCCAATACGCATCTATAATGTATGTATGTAGAGGTACCCATTGTAAGTTGCGCATTAATCAATCAGCGCTGCGACTGTGTCAGTCGTGTCAGTCGCGTCAGTCGACGGTTGTCGCAACTAATTTACTTCTATTCGTATATAAATATTAATGGGCGATATAAATTGTTGTTTCGTACAGTTCGCAATCGGCCACTTGTCAATGATCAACGACTCTATTGTCAATGTTGTTGATTGATGTAGAGATATAGGATTGAATGTCGAGACTTACTTTTCTTATAAATATAAAGCTATATCTAAGCTTAGAATACAGTGCGGCGTTAGGTTCCGTCGCTCTGATGCCTAATCTCTCTGTATTTTGCAAGATATTGATAAATAATCCAGTAACAATTTAGTTTATTCTAATCTGCAATAGCAATTTTAATTTACTGATATGAAAAATTCTATTATTCGCTCTGGAAACAATAAATAACGCGGTGTTGATTTTCGCCAATATTCAATGTCTTGAAAATTTTACGAAAAATTGGAAACGAAGTTTCGTAACACTAGTTACTTTTACTTTCATGAACTACTTGTTGTTACTAAGCATTTGTTAAAATTTGGTGCATTTTCCATTTTACGTTTTAAGGCCCTAAACAAAGCTGTGGACTACAACTAGATAACTATACTAGAGTCTATTATTACTGCATTGCCAGTTGTTTCCAAAGTAAGTATTACTTATTGTGCCTTCTGGTTTACAAAAGAGAAAGCTAAATTATACTGCTAAGATCATTTATAGATGTCAATGAATCATAGAATGATTTAGTAATAGTTATAAAATATCATAATAAAATATAAAGAAGCCGTCATTGGACACTATCTCACTGTGTAAAGTTTAAAAATATAATTAATACATGTCGAGCAGAGAATGAAGTGTCTTAACAATAGTTTTTTACATATCAATATGCGGACCACCAAAAAGAGGAAATATATTTAAAAGGTTAATAAATTTAATTTTAAACCTCCGTAGAGATTTCGCACTAAGTATATTAATCAATGCGGCGTACCTCAGTAGGGTTAATTTATACGGACCTCGCTCCGAACTGACGGGAATGCCTGTTTCAGATTAATTATTCACATTTTATATTACATTGTAGAACCGTCGTGGCGCAATGGAACAACATTTGATTATAAACGCAACAGTTGTGGGTTCGATTTTCGCTAGGGAAAATCTTTTATTTTTCTCAATTAATAAGCCTCAATTCAGCGTTGAGTACTGCCACTAAATCGCAATATCTGAAAAATGTGCGGAAATGTTGATCAGAATGTTTTAATACTAGTTTCCTCTGCGTAACTTGACCCTGCGTGAAAAGAATATGCGTATTGTACTACAGACTTAAAGGTAGGTTTTACTTTTTTACCGTAAATTTATTTTATGGGATACGTTAAACGAGTAGGTACGGCCTGTATAGAAAATATAAATAAATGCAAACTAAATAATATATCTATTTTATTAGTTACATGGATACAATATAGAATAAGCATGAATCGTAGCTTGTAACTTTCATAGTGCACTTGGGACGTGTTTAACCAATAATATATTTTGTAGAATGCTCATAGGTTCAAATCCTAAGAGGACAATCACATAACATAACATATCTTTGCTCTGTATCCGGCACATAGCAGGATAGACAGAGGGAACCTGGAAACCTATTGTTCGCAAAAAATTGTTGAATGCACTCCATTTCCATTAAGACCTTCCGTTGCCACTTTCCGCAGAATTCTGAAGGCATTGCATGTTGAGTGACGGAACTCAACGCTACGCTTTGCCTCGACACCAGAGCGAATAAATGGGAATATATATTTAATTTCCTCGAGTGGGGATCGAACTCACAACCAGTCACGTTTACAGTCACACTCTGAGCTCCTGCACCACGACTGGCCACATCTCGCCTATATCCATACAAAAAGAATGAAAAATGATACGTACATTAACAGTGATGTCGCCATCAGAAAGAAGAGACGCATGAATACAGTGACCGGCCTTTTGTGACAGAAAATATAATGGATGACCTAAAAACGTTGAATTACTTAATATGGTTATTATTTCTCTTTGGGTTGACGCGTGTCCTTTTTTTTAGGAAGGAATGAAGGTTATTTAATGTTTAAATAAGTATAGTAATAATATAGTAGGTATATATTTTTGTTGTGTTTGTATGTTTGTTAAGCAAATACTCCTGTAATTATTAGTGAGTTTTGATCATCCTATCCTATCCTATCCTATATCTTATAAAACAAAGTCGCTTTTTGTGTCTGTCTGAACTTTCTAACTCTTCTTCTTCTAAACCACCCAACGGATTTGGATGCGGTTTTCACCATTAGGTCGAGTATTTCTCAGGGAAGGTTTATATATAGTTTATTATTTGTACATTCTTATGTAAATTAACATAAATACGATAAATGTGTATAAAGTCCTACCCGCTGAGACACTTTGGCGCATGCGCTGCTTTAATGGTAAATACTACATGAAAAAAATGTACTGGAGTATTGTTCCTCTTAATAAGATCTAAAAAAAAGTCCGCGATGGCATATTCGTATCTTTTAAGAATAACGTGTAGTGATCATATTTCTGTCTAAAAATAGTAATTTCAATATATTTTTTATTGTGAGGGATATTTTTCCATAATGGTATTAATCCTTATCCTTTAAAATACTTTATTAAATTTCTACGTTAAACGAAGATAAAATTTGCTTTTTAAACTATTTCGAAATTGTGAATAGTTTTAGAGAAAAACGCATTTAATTATTGACACATCACGCCGTTCACACATCAACTGTATCGAGTCAAGTTTCACTTATCCCTTACTCTCAGCATATAAATAAGTATATTAGTTACGTTGGCCATTTAATGTAGATCAAAACTGTCTTTTCTGTTTTTCATTTTAATAAGTACTTTAGAAGTTGTTACAATATCAAAAAATCCTTGCTGCGAAACGCTCCTCGCGACGTTATGCTTATACAAGCGAGTCCGCCGCGCCCGCCTGCCTTCGCATCGCATCGGTGGTTCAGTGGTAGAATGCTCGCCTGCCACGCGGGCAGCCTGGGTTCAATTCCCGGCCGATGCATTCTATTTAATTTTCGTCACAGGCAGCCACGCAGTGCTTGCTTTTCATCAGGGACAGAATACCCTCTTCAGCATTAACCACAAGCTCGAAAAAAAAAACCCGCCTGCCTTTATAGCAACGAAGATTTAGATGCGTTTGCACGTATTGGATAATTCGACTTGAATGTATTATTTAATGTCATTTAACAAAAATAGTAATTTAAATATATTTTAATAAGTACTTGAAAAGATTAGTAGCACAGATTTAAAATTACGGTACCTACTAAAAAATCCTTGCTGTGTAAAACAATTGGAAAATCCTTATTGAAACTACGAAAATGCGGGTTGCATTAGGGTTTAGTTAATTTTCACATTATCTTAAGTGCTTTGCAAACATACGTTATATGAATAATCCAGTAGTAAAAGCGGGCGAAGCCGCAATAGGGTCGCTAGTTCTTTATATAATAGATGATTTATTTAAATTAAGAAATTAATATTACTGTGGCAAGAAAAACAACGTTTATAACGAAAAAAAAAATAAAGTAATAAACGAGCGTGTAAGGTTTTTCAATCGCATTTACCAAAGATATCCAATTATTGTTTAAGTTTGTATATAAATCTATAGTTTAAAAAGTTGGTTTTTGATATACTTACTTGTATAAAGTTAAGCGATGTAACTCAACGCCACCGCCGCGCCGCCTCTGGTCAGAAAAATATAGCATAATAAAGATTATTAGCTAGCACTTTATGTGTTGTATTTACTTTTTTCTTTTAATTATCCAGCACGCAGTAGAGCAAGCAGAGCGAACCTGGCGGCACTCAAGGCTGCGCTATTTATCGACTAGAGCGAAGAAATTAATAATAAATATTACATAGATATTTCATTTCCTCAAGTAGGAATCGAATCCACAACCTGTCGCGCTTTTAATCAAACTGTTGTGACCTTTCATTATTCACTTAACCATTATAATCCATTATTTAAAAACAAATATATCAATCAATTTCTATTTAATTGACAAACATTTAAATGTCTCATTCGACTCTAATATACATTTTCAATTCAATTTTGTCCATTATTTATGTATTACTAAATTAAAAGTGCAACTAACGAAGCGATACATCTGTCACTCGACTGTCAATGCGTTGTAGACAAATTAAAAAGTTGGAAAATCTTTTTAATTTTAAATGTAACATGAACTGTGGCAGCGGCATAGTGAGTGAGTGTAAACGCAACGGTTGTGGGTTCGATTCTCATTCGGAGAATGGATTATTTTCAGTTTTTCGCTCAAGTATAAAAACAATGCGCGATATTCAGTTCCTTAATATGTCTAGAAAATGGGACAGTACAAGGGAGTGTTTTGATACTAGGGCTCATCTGTCTACCTTGCGTAGAAGTGAACTGAGTGAGTAACGTGAAGCTAACTTACGGCTTCGCTCGCGTTCATTTCCTTGCTCTAGTAACGACTGAAAACGTGGCGTTGAGTTGTGCCATTCAATCGCAAAGTGAGGAATGGAAGTAGCTTAATGGGAACGGAGTGTCCTAACACTCGGTTCTCAGGTTCCCTCTGCCTTCCCTGCTATGTGTAGAATACACCATAATGCTAAAAAACAAAAAAGAAACATCCAAAGTTCGCCACCGCACTCGCACATGAAATCCAAAGAGTGAACCAAAATAATTCACCACTTGTAAGCCGTTATTTATTGCTTCCTGACAGGATGGTCAGGATATCGGCACTTAGCTTCACAATCAATCCTCAAAGTAACCTGAAACAATCATTAAAATACAATTTTAACCCTTAACACCCCACAATTAAGGACAAATTCGCAAAATTTAGAAGATTTTTGCAAATTTCGAGTTTGTTATTTCAATGTCCTCGAAGTCTTAAGTTCCATCCACGTCTACGGAAGTCGTTGAGAGTAATTTAAAGTCTTTTTGTTTATTTGACGCATATGTTCAAAACATTTAAGTGCCGGCGCCTGGAGTGTATTTTATTAGATAGTGAGAACTACTCGGTTACTTTACAACTGTACAGTCGTAAAAATTTTACAAGTGTAGTGTAGGAGCTTGAATTGATTGAACGTCACTATTTCTATACCTTATATAGGTTCCTTACTTTTTAAATATATTTTCTAATGTTGAGGCCAGCCGTAACGCAGCTTCACAAGTGTGCTACTGTAAACGTGACAGGATGTGGGTTTGATTCCCGTTGGAGGAATTGAAATATTCAATATTTTCATTTCCTCGTTCTGGTGACGAGCAAACCGCGGCGTTGAGTTTGCCACTGAACACGCAATGCGTCTAAAATTCGGAGAAAAGTGAATGTCTTAATGGGCAGGGAATGTCTTAGCACTAGGTTCCCTTGTTCACCCTGTCTACCCTAATATATATAGGGTGATACAGCATGATGCTCATTTAATTTTTTACATTAAATTTAGTAGGTACAGTCCGAAGAAAATTGCATTAAAAACAAAAACAAAAGATCAAAAAACTTACGAATTGGCTCTTCGTAAAAAGCGTATTCAACACAACGCTAATTGACAGAGATGTCAGCGACAGGATGACAGGTGAAGGACATTTACGTCAATATATAACATCTGTGGAGTTATCTGTAGAATTTGCAATTGATTTATACGTACCTATATATAAAATACTTAAATGGTTTTTTTTATACCATATGGACAGACACGTTTTTACATAACGAGGTGGACAGAGGAAACCTAGAGTTAAGACACTCCGTTTTCTATTTTCGCCTCAATTTTTGAGACCTTGTGTGTTGAGTAGCCGAAGTCAACCAGTGCGACGAACGAAATAGTTCATTCTACCGAGTTAGAATCGAACCTATAGCCAGAAGATGTTCTGCTGCACCAAGATGGTGACAATAAAAATGTACCTCTGTACCTAACTAATAACCTTAATTTTACAATTATGTGATATTAATATTTTATTAATAATCTATGTTTAATATTAGATTTATTTATTTATTTTATTTATGTTCACTAATATTATCCAGTGACACTAGTGTTAATTGACTCATTTTCACCTACTACCGTTTGACAAATTCGAGGTGATTAGCGAAACCTAACGCCGTTTTACACTTAAGTAATATTTTTAAACTTAATACTTGAAGTAGTCCAGCCGTCTGAGCTGAAGAGCATGACAAAGAAATTGTCATAATATATACTTACGTTCGAAAAACGTTACCCTCTTTCCGCCACAGTCGGATAAAAACCAAAAAAAGGAGTATTTAATTAAAAAGCAATAAAAACAGCCGCCATTCAGATCGGTAATTGACAACTTTGTACGGTGACAGACAGACAGGACATAACAGGCGGAAACGTCACTCCGCTTGTATCGACTTTGCAACGTAACGTATAAAATCAATGCAATTAATTTTAATCATTTTTATTGTGAAACAGGAACAATTTGCATCTAGTTTTTCTTTAGTTTCACGCATTGCTATATGCAGGAACGCAGATGAAACCTAGTCTTAAGGGACTCCATGCACCACACCACCAAATATTAAGGGAGGGAAATCAACACCGCTCTTTAATCTCACAGCCCTATTTTCTTTTCACACAACACAAACACTGTGGGAAACACAAAACATAAGCCGACAACCAGAAAAATCACCAATTCTCAAAATACACAAAGAATTAGAAATCAAACGGATATATCCCAGGAGTTAATCCCAACATATATCTCGTTGATCCCAAATAAATAGCCTTAGCCAATCCTCAACTAACAAGACTGTAAACAGTTTGTGTAAACACGAGCATAGGCTCTTAAGCCACCGCTAACTGCTACACAAATTACGTCTTTATGCTCGAAAACCATTGTGGTATGGTTGGAGATTGTTAAAATATATGATAGTTATGAGTTCGATTCTTATACGGGAGAATTTTTTTTACTCTTCACGCTCTATTATTGTTTTTTACTCTTCATGCTCTATTTCGTATTAGTGTAACCTAGGACAGACAGAGAAACAAGTAAAGACAGTCATTACTTGTTTAATTTTCGAGGTATTTCGTGTTAAATGGCGGAAATTAACGCCGTGCTTTGCTTATGAAGTCTCTATCACTAGATTCTCTATAATTTATGTGCAAGTGATGTGTAAGGCTAAAAAATATAACACTGGTTAATATTTGCCCATAAGTTTCAAGATGTTTCAAAGAGTGAAACATCTTGAAAGTGGCGAGAGGCTAAGTGAAATGTATGTGTCGTTAGTTATGATGGTAAGCTTATAATGCCCAAAAAATTAAAAGCTCTCGTAGCAGGGTAGGAAGAAGGAACCTAATGTTAGACTTCCGTTTCATTGAGACACAGTGAGTTGAGTGGAACTGAACACCGCGCTTTATGTCGCTACCCGGGCGAGAAAATAATTCTCCGAGTGGGAATTGACCTCATGACCGTCACGTCACAGTCACATCCACCGGATGCCACCGGACCAATGTCCTTATAGATCCTTTGCACATTTACTTCCATATATTTCCATCATTAGTGGAATAACACTTTAAAATGTTAAAAGAAAACATCAAATGTACTGGTCATATAAGTGAAGGTAAGAAGTGCAATTAGTAATGTACGACAACGATACACATGATTATGATCTAAAAAATTATAAATTCTACTCATTTTCATAACGAGCTCCCATAATACTCACCTGTTTGTTTTAAATTACTTGGTTTTTTTTTTAATATAAGCCTGGTAATGAACAGTAAAGGTGACTTAGGCCCGTATTTATAAACCACTCTCAACTCTGAGATCCATTATGAGAGCGATCTTGAGATGTCATATTCATTCATACATTATATTCATTCATCATTCATAGATTATATCTATGAATGAACGGCATCTCAAGATCGATATTAGGGTCGCCATGGTGCAGTAGCCCTCTATGTGTAAGGCTGAAAAGTGGGAAATTGAGTGGCTTAACATTAGGTTTTCTCTATGTACCATGGCATAGGTATACGAGAAAAGTATAGAGCTGCTTTTATAATATTTTATAACATATTTATAATTTTTAAACAAAAAATGTACTTAGATCGCGCAGGTTCACGTCCTCGTTGCCTGCAGTGTTAATAAAAAAACAACTCAAATGTATAAATATTATAAATTTTATTTTTTCTAGGTACTAATAATGATTAAAATAACGAACTTGAACTTTGCATTTTTTATATTAAAAAACAAGTTTATTACTTTAGTACCTAAATACAATTATATACATACATATAATATGTTGAATCGTCGGTTAATTTAGCAGCGAGTCGTCTAAACAGCCGCAAGAGTGGCGGAAATGATCCGAATAAATCAGAGCTAACCCCACCCTCGGGGAATGATGTATGGTGTGCAGAAACATTTTAGGCACTTATTTAGTTTTTTCTCTTAACAAAATATGGTGTAACTTATAGAAGTCAGTGATTTATTTGTCTATTTTGAATTTCATGCTCTAGCTTTCCGGAATTTTATGAGTTAAGTATAGTTGAAAGACACTCTGCCTATGATCCCTAGTTTCTTTCCAGATGGTCGGGATACTGGCAGTCACTCGAAACGCTAAAGCCCAATATGCCAATACTGGGCGCGGCTGTAAGAGGAGTCTTCCCGAGAATAGGTGACACGATATATGGTATTCTCATGGTGGTTTGCAGGCAAACTTGCGTCTTCTGGGGGTTGAATTGGAGCAGAATCAGATTATTTAAATTAAAGGCGTATTCTATATCTTCTCTTCCTAATATTTATTTATGTGCTAAACAATACGCCACAAAATGGTATATTAAAAATACTGATCTGGACTAAACTAAATTTAAAAGTGAGTAAAAATGGTCTATATATATGTCTTCAAGAAAAACGTAATCGTCTAAATTGACAAAAAAAAATCCTAAAAAATACAGCAAAAAGAGCATTATTAGAAAAGCTAGAATTTTCTGTAGGGAGTATTTGAAGAACGGAATATCTTAAGACTGAATTCCTTCCGCTTACGTGCTATAGCGAGATATAACGTGAAGTTAAAAAAACTAAACCAATTTTTTCTTACCGACGCTACAATACCACGGAGCTCTGTAAAGTCGGCGTATTCATTAGTTGGGCAATTAATTATTTTTTGTTGATTCCCAAACGACGTGCCGTTCGCCATCGCGTTATCTGTTACGTCATGACACCCCCACGGGCCCTTACATGTCAGCTTTGTCACGATCACTATTATAGTGATGAATGTAGTATATTTGTATTTCATTTTTAGTTATTTTTAGTTTATTTAGAAATATTATAAGTATTTTAAGGGGTTTTTGCTTCACAGATCTCCCACGAGGCTATCCAGAGTATCTAGTATTAAATCACTACGTTCTTCATTTTCTAAACAATTTCGAAACATTAATAACAAATGTTTAATGTGTGTAAAGATTAAACGTGATATCGGACTATAAACGGGATAGTGATGAATAAAATGACCACTTGAGGGATGAATTATTGTTCTTTCTCCACTCTAGTAACAATTAAAAATTAAATTTAAAATAAAGTGACTAACAACATTAAAGTAAATAAAAACAAATATCAACCTGGTAGTTTATATTTTATTTCTCCCCTGTTAAAGGGGACTATTAAGAGAAAAATTCTCAATATTCCTTCTCTAACGGGAAAAATTATATTTTGATTTTATGTCTTAAAGTCAACAAAGTTGCGCGTGACGACATTTTTTTCGTGAATTGCCAGGAAATTTAAAAAGCAAGGCATTTATACATTAACGGCATACTAAAACAACATTTTCAATTGCTTCGCCTAAATTTTTTACATGTTCACATTTTTATGAAAAATATAAAAATGTGTAATTTATTCAAATAACTACTGAATATGTCGTAAAGCCATTACAGTTTTGACGTTACTAATGAGTGAATTCTAATCAACGCACACTGTTGACTTTTCGGAAAGTTCGTGCGTAATAAAAATAAAAAAAAGCTTTACGCTGTATTCGACATTTCACAGAGTAGGCAGAGGGTTAGACCTGGGACTTAATGTTAAGTCACTCCGAATCCCCACGCACTATATATTTTCGAGACAATGCGAGTGGATATTGTTTTGTGTTATAAAAAAATATATATTATATATGATGAAATGGCGAAACGGTACACCATCTGAGTGTAAACGCCACGTTTGGTAATTCGATTCCCATTTGAAAGAACTATTTGTTTTCATTTCCACGACTTGGTAATGAGATAAAGCACGGCATTAAGTTCCGCCATTCAAAACGAAATGTCTCAAAAATTGTGCAGTTAATAGGGACCGCAGTGTTTTATTTTATGGAAAAAGACAAGACAAACGAGCGTACGGGTCACCTGATGGTAAGTGATCACCGCCGCCCACGACCCCGTGTAACACCAGAGATGCTACAGGTGTGTTGCCAGCCTTTAAGGTGGAGATAGACGCGCTTTTCGAAGTGTTTCCAGCTCAACACATTATACCCTCTGTCTATGTATGCTACTTTATGTAAGAAACAACATGAAGCTAAAAGAAAAGTATTGACTATACCCAATAATATTTAAAACTGAGCATAATTTCCCTGCCACTTCTGCCATAAAAATATACCTAAAAAACATCGAATGCGAGGTAAGCGCCACACCGACGTATATAACGCGCGCCGCTTGACATATTTTCGTGTTCCAAGCAGCGACAGGAAACATTGAAACTCGCAGAAATAAAGTTATTAACACAAATTGTTTTATTAATCGACTCAATCACGAACTGTTGGACGCGTACATCGTTATTTTGCAATTATATTACTTAATTATTCTCAGTAATATACATTAAAGTTTTACGATCTTGAAGCGATAGCGATTGCTGATAAGAAAGTGGTATGGCGAAGTGAAGTGTTGCTTAGTTTATGCAATAATTGTGGGTTCGAATCACATTATCACCAATATATAATAACTAGCGGCCCGCTCGCGGTTTCACCCGCGTGAACTATGTTATTATTAATTTCTGTCTCAATGACTACGTCCTAGTGACGTCTATGCAAAATTTGAGACTCCTAGCATTTATAGTAATGAAGTTTCATACAAACTTTCGACCCCAAAAACAACCCCTTAGAAGTCGAATATTGCAAATTCCCGTCTTAGCGAGCACCTACGTCCTATAAGTAATTCCTATGCAAAATTTGAGATTCCTAGCACATGTAGCTTCTGAGATTTCGTGATGAGTGAGTGACCTTTCGATTTTATATATATAGATTAATACAATTTTTAAAACACACGCAAAAAAAATACAAATACATTTTTCATTTCTATCCACTACTATCCATCGTTAGACCATCAGTCTATCGTCCCACGAGACTGGATCCCGTGAATCCCGAATCCCGGGATAATTGTTGCCTTATCCCGACCAGTCGTTAATCTTGTCAGTACATCGCTAATGGAGCGGTGATTTGTTAGGATTCTAATTATAAAAGTGTTGTGTTTTAAACTGTGCTAGATTAATGCATTTGACGCTCGAGTGGCTTTGGTTGGTTTGAGATGTTGGATAGGCAGAGAGTACACAGTGTTAAGACAATCGTTTTTAGAGACATTGTGTGTGACGAAACTCTTTTTTGACTAAATAACTGACATACAACACATAGACGTACCTACTGAATTTAGAAGTCTAAATTTGGCTATTTGTATGCCACATTTCAACTTCGAAATTCAGTAAGTAAAGTTAAGTAGTGCAGGAGAGCATTAGGAGAAGAGTCTCAAAATTCCTACAAATCCCGGGACAACCCGAGATTTTCCATTATACTTCTTAAAGTTTCTTAAAAACTAAAAAGGCCTCAATTAATCTAAAATATTAATACGAAAAGTAATAAACCATGACTAATCCTAAGCAAAGTTTATTTAATTTACTATTTCTACAAACTTTTGACATTATAAAAAATGTTGTGCAAGTCTAAGTCAAGGGTTCCGCACCAATTACATAATTTTAGGTCAATGGGAAGAATAACTTTTGAATGGAGGAATATGTACCAATTTTCTATAAAATGAGCTAAAATTAAAGTTGGTAATATTTTTCTACCTATAAATTACCATTTTTTTCGATAATTTCCTTAATGGGAATTATACATAAAAGTCAAATAAGATACATTAACGTGTTGATTGCGTTGACTTAGAATTTGTCTTTGAACTCCAAGAGCTTGTAGATATGGTAATTTACTTAAATACCTCCACACGTTCTTGACAGACAGACAGATGGATACAATGTTCCTATAAATATTCCGTTTTTATTTTTGAGGAAACGGAAACGGAACCCTAAAACGTTGACACATTTAATATTTTATATTAATATATTTAAAAAAATAAAGTAACTTTTAAAAATATATATAATTTATATTATTAACATAAATTATAAAAATTTATGGCACACGCTAAGATCAAACGGAGTTATATTAACGACACAAATTGAAAGCGAGGAGCATTTCGGCTCTGTAATAATATAATTTTATGAAGTGATGTCCCTCGTAAAAGATTCATGCAAATGAATCATGTTTATAAATTGATATAATCTACGTTTGGATTACGTTTGACGTAATTGTATAATCTCTTATAATCATACAAGATGGTTGTCAGTTCGATTACTACGTAAAGAAAATTTTATACTTTATGTCCAACGTGAAAAATTATGTTTTTGTTTAGTTTTACGATATATCTCGCATATTGTAGAGAGAACCGAGTACTAAAACACTCTGCCTCCTGGCCAAACAACAACGTCTCAAATGACGGAACTCACCGCCGCGCGTTAACCAGCAGAACAAGAAATAATTCCCTCGAGTGAGGATCGAATCCACAACGATTGTTTGTGCAGCGGAGAAATCTGTCACTTAAAATTCTCCACATTACACATGTGGAGAACACATAACAAGTGGAAATAAAACAAAAAAAATATAATAATAAACCATGACAGAACACACGAAGGTCGTAGAAGACATGAAAAATGCTGCCAGCCATTTAATAAACGAGAATACTTCTCAAAAATAAACTGTCGCGGGATACAAAGTGCTAAGTCAAATTAATCCCGCATTTCTTAAATTATGTGACAATAACGTATTGTCTATACGAATTTAAACGCGATTAACCTAGCAGAGGAATCTTTATTTACGACCATTAGACGAACCAACGAAATCCATTCTATATTCTATCTTTTCAATTGTATATTCAGTATAATAGGGTTGTTTGAATCTGACTAGAAGCAAATCGTAGCCCAAGAGCACATGTGTGGGACTGTGAACGCGACAGGTTGTGGGCTATACGCTCGGTCTGCTAATGAGGCAAAACGCGGCGTTAAGTTCCGCCACGCTCAAAACACAATGCCTCGAAAATTCGGCGATGTTTTAGAAACGGAGGGTCTTTAATACTTGGTACCATCCTATCTTGCTATAGGCAATTTTATTATTACCTGCTATATATATTTTTATAGCTGTCACTAATATTTCAAGCTCAAAAATGCCTATTACTAAAACATTTCAAAAGTTTTTCATACAATTCTTCCCAACATAACCGTCTAAACCACTAAAATTAAGATATATGAGAGGCAATTAAGCGAGTGAAAAAAACTAACGACAACCGTACAAATGTCGCGAACTATCAACGTATGAGAGCTCGAGATCAAAAATAACATTATTTTTAATATCTTCGAAATGTATTTAGACTGAGTTGTTAATGTGTTAGTTTTAAATTGTTTAATATTTAATTTACGGTGACATATTGGAACTATCGTGACATGGTGAGGCAGCGTCAGATTGTAAGCGCAATGGTTGTAAGTTCGACCCTCACAAGGGGAATGGATTATTTTCATTTCCTCGCTCTGTTACAAGACAAAGCACAGAGTAGAGTTCCTAACAATCAATGTCTCGACAATTAAACCTGTGGAATGGGATGTAGGGGAATGCTAAGTGTAGGATACAGCGGGGAGCCACAAAAAAGATATTACACTGATATATCAAAACCAGTAGCATATGTAAATGGTTTATTGTACAAACGTACGTTTATAACGTGCTTTATGAATAGAACATAAAATATTTTACTTACATATTAACCTAAAACAGAATATCTATCACAAAGGCATTTCCGGACATGTTTTTCTAAAATCAACTTCAATTCCTCGAAGTATATAAATTTGAAGAATTACATAAACAAATATTACCGCGAGTGCAAAAACGGGTAAAGCTAAAACAAAATAGCTTCACGCTGCGGGATACCCGCGATAGCGTATATGCAAGAAAATACAATATGAAAGACACCGTTCCCCATTGCCTACCACAAAGGATCTGAGTGGAAATCGTTCGAGATGTTGAGTAGCTAATCGATTTATTCCTTTGAGTAGGAGTCGAAGCCACAACCGTTTACAGTTGCAGTGCCACTACGCTACGACGGCCTCGATTTTTTTTTGAAGCCAGCTTTTAATATTCCACGCTAATAATAATAAATTGTGTTATTATAAAATTTAGCAATATTAGCATATTTATCATATATAAAGCATCAAATTACACATGATAAGAAATCTCATAAATAGTAAAAGAGCTAAAATTTGAAAGTTTAATTACTATTTATTGTTATAGCAATTTTATTTAAATTATTTCGTAGAATCTGCTAGTTTCATTCATGTTTCATTTTTGTATTAAATTTTATGTTGATTTGATTGCACATCTGTCTTTATTTTTCTAAATTATATTTTTCTAGTCTTTTTTTGTCCATCGAATGAAGGAAAAAGCGACGTAGGTAGGTACTGCGTGTTAAGTAATCTTATGACACATACCTCCGTTTTCTACTTGCCACCAATTGTCATGATAGTTCTTGTTTATTTCAAGGAATATCGAACACATATTATAAATTTAAATATCTCTTCATTTGAAGTTTGAACCACCAACTACAAGTCCCTATAAAAAAACCAAGAAAACAAAAGAAAAACAAAAAAACATCTCTATACAATTACACAACACTACACAGCGTAGTGACGTGACATATCGTCAAACAGATGGTCGGCACCGGCGTCACAACATCACTAATTTATGCGCTCCTTAACGCCGTCCCACCTATTAGCTGCCTTGTATATATCATGTGGTTGATCATGTAACCATGATTGTTGGCTTTTGGAGGATTAGTCACAGTTTAATAATACTATTTACATGCCACATACAGTAGGGTATTCAAAGGGAACCTGGGAACCCAGTTCTAATATACTACGTCCCCATTAAGACACTTCCGTTTATCCATGAGGCACAGTGTTGAGTTACAAAATTCAATGCCGCACTTTGCCTCTATACTAGAGCGAGGAAATTAAAATTTTCAATATTTGATTCCCTCAACTGAGAATCGAACCCACGATACCACCAATACCTTTGCTCCTGTGTTACGACGGCCCCTACTTTACGGACTTCATAATTATCCTATTTAAGAATTATATCAACGTCACCCCAGGTTCCCCAGCAGAGTTGTGGAATAAAGTTGCTTTTTATTTCTAGAACACATAGCGAGTAACATCTCAACGGCTTTCATCTTGTAAACGCTATTAATCGACACGACTCCCGGACACGCTGATAGCCAAAGTATTTGTTATACAATGAAAATTACACTGTGTCTACTATACATTGCTGTTTTATATAATTTTTATTTTTATTATTATTTGTTTTTGAGCTTGTAAAAGTTTTTATTCCGCTAGAGAACTAGGAGAACGTAAAGAAATATATGTAGATATAACGGGAGAGCTGGAGGAAGTTAAAAACCTAACCAAAGTCTTCATTTCACTGTTTTTGAACTGAAGAGTCCTGTTTTCGTACTTAATTTTAAAATTTATGATTTAAAACCAATATAGGTATTCTTTCATTTTATAAACAAGAAGACAACACCTCCACCCTTTATTCAGAACTGATTGACTCAGAATTAATCCCACAACCGTTACATTTATAGTCAGACGCTGTGCCGCTGAACTACGACAACTTCTTCTATGTAAAATGAGCTGGAAACAGATCCAAATATTCAGGCACCATGCCCTCTACTTTCTGCTATCAAAAGACTAAGAATGAAAACAACAAGAAAGACGAAATATTTTTCGAGATGGGCCCACAAATTTGATTCAATAAAAACATATAAAAACTATTCCCCAAGTTCTCCATTAGATAGTAGATACTTGAATCTAATTTTAGTATTATTTACGAGTTCCATATAATATAAATAAAGTGGTGCGTCGCGTACACTTTGATGTGTTAAGCAATAAATCACACTTATATAAATTAATATATTTTAGTTTGGAACATTAGTCACGCAATGTAAAATAAGTTAATAGTTTGTGTAAATATAATTAGGCGACGCTATAGTTTTAATGGTGTTGTTGGACTCGGAATACATCAGTCTGTACTCGCGATAGTTGTGAGTTCGATTTCCACGGGAACAAATGTTTTTCCTCGGTATTAAAGAATGTGCACGGTTAAATTCCACCAACAAATGTAGATAATTAGACTATAGAAGGGAGTAACATATGACTAAGATTTATTTATATTATTCTGTTTGACGCAAAATTTGAATGAAGATAGATAAAATACGGATACTTAAGAACATACATCAAATAGATATATAAATAAATCTTTTCAAATTATGCCCACTAATTCAACGATTGTATCTAAAAGGGGAAGAAGGTCGAAAATGCCACATTAAATAATGACAGCAATTAAAATAATACGTATATAAAAATAAATAATTATACAATGACACCACGAGACAAATATTAATTAGCCACATTAGATAAGATTAAACTCTCGATTATTTAAGGATGAACCGAATTTATATTTAAAATAGAGATTTATTTTTCGCTTTAATTACAAAATATGTGACATTGAAATCTGCCATACAACATTAGAAAAAGATACCAACACCAGAAAATACATGTTTCTTCCAAAAAAACTGCAATTAAAATAGTTGAATAGACAAAAACTATAAAACAAACACACGTAAAGTCACAGCACAAAGGTAACCTAGCAACCATCTGGCCAGGACGTAGAGTGGTAGTCCTAATTGACAGTAATCAATTCCCGCGGCCCGCTTTCAATATTCCTTCATCTACGATTTTTCTCGTTTTTACGCCGCCCCCGTCTGAAATTTATCGCTCAATTAGTCTTGTTTAATAGCTGCCTGCCGCGTTGATGTCTGCGTCTCGGTGCGAGGGCTGCCACTTTGAAAAATATTGATATTTTACTTTAAAATCGGTAAATTCTTATTGTAATTGACCATTTATTTTCTATAATGGTGATAGTAAAATATGTATTTTTAATTTAGTTATTACAAGTTCACTGAACAATTTAAATAACTATTTATATTATATGTTTAGTTTGTATGTGGGTCATTCTAGCGAAAATACGAAATTAGGGTTTCAAAAATTTGTGAAAAATATTTGCAATATTCTGTGAATTTTATAGTACTAGTGTCACTAATTATCGATGATATAGTGGTCCCCAAAATAAGTGGGTTTTCAGAGGATTAAGAGGGTAATTAAAAAAAATTAAAATGAGGGAATGATGCGGTACGTGAGGGAATGAGTGTTATTATATTTATGACAATTAAGTACGAAAAGACATGTTTAATAACAAAAGAAATCTCGTATTATACTTTAAATAACAAAGAAAAAGTAACATTTACTTAATAATTCTTCTCACAAATCTAATAATGTCAATTTTTGTACTTAAAATATTGTCTTTTGTTTTGAAAACCACAGCGTTTTAAGTATTGTGAATTGCACTATTGATTTAATTAAAATTACTTACAAACTAATAAAGTGAAAGGAAAAGTACAATTCTTGACATTAAATAAAAAGGGCAACTCGCTTAAACAATGAAAATCAGTTTCAAAAACAAGAGAGAATGATAAAATATTAAATGTAAATATCAAAAATCTTTCTTTGATCAACTCAGCTAATCACTCTTATCCACCCTTATCCCTTACGAAGTAGCATCCTCTTTTTATAAATGTTGGAGGCTAAGTCTTTTGTAATATATAATTCCAATTATACAGTTGTTCAACTGTTAATGTCGACCATTTCCAAGTTATAGAGCCTTTAGTCACATGCACTTTCAAAGATTTCTTCAAAAACTGAAGAAATTAGTCCATGCTCCATATCATCTATGTCTATAGGTAAGTCTTAACGTCCCAATTAATACTTTTTACACCTTTTTTATAGATCTTGTATTGTTGGTTGCCTCTAAGAGATCACACTTAGCGATAAGGCCGCCATTGCACATTGATCTTATAATATGTACTGTGTGAATCAAATGTATAATCCAATTGCAAATGTGCAATAGAGTGTTATTATTTTTATTATTAATAATAACATGGTCCAGATTATAATATATAGATAATATCCCTATATTATCTATATATTATAATCTGCATCTGCTCCTATAACATTCTCATCAGGGATATCTTTTGAACATTGCTTACTATCCGATGCACTCTGGGTTTGAATTTTACATAGCAGAATTATTCTTGGAAGACGAGTAATACCCTTAATAATAATGACTTCACTTGCCAGTGCAATCGTTGCACGAAAGATTTATGAACTCGAGATTTTTTTGAGTTCCACGAAATGCAGATTGATTCTTGAGAGGCTTACTAAATTTGCTATCCCTACAATATCAGCGGTGATTACTTCAATTAATATTATTGAAGGATATCTTTAAGGAGTAATATATATTTTTGAGTTTCATGAAATTCACGGTATCAAAGCCTTCAGCCACAGCTCTATCGGCAGTTCTTCCTCCCACACCATCGGGCGCACATTTACCATGGCCTGGTTACGAATAATGCCATGAAAATAATCTCGTTCTCGGAAATAAATTATTTATATGTCGAGATACAATGTGAAAAATTAACTTGTTCTTGTACTGATTAACTGGACTATCACTCAAGATGTGAATTATATGAATGTTCAAATCTTAGTTTTAAAGCCATTCAAATTATCGTGTCGGTTATTTTTAGATAGAGAGCTAATAGTCTGGACTTTGACAGCACCATTGCGACGATATATAAGGTACACCTGTATGAAGAGTACTTTGTTGCCTAGTAACGCCATAAAGAACTTGAATTCTTACACAGCACACCTTTTTTATCCCTATATGTCAACAATCCTATACGGATTGTCAATTTTTTTTCCAACTCTTTCGTTTTAGTCTTTTTTCCATTGAACTCATTTCAGGTACAGGTTTTACTTGCCCTTTTTTCTTACTCTTTCGCGAAGTCTTTCTAAATTATTCTTGGAAGACGAGTAATACCCTTAATAATAATGACTTCACTTGCCAGTGCAATCGTTGCACGAAAGATTTATGAACTCGAGATTTTTTTGAGTTCCACGAAATGCAGATTGATTCTTGAGAGGCTTACTAAATTTGCTATCCCTACAATATCAGCGGTGATTACTTCAATTAATATTATTGAAGGATATCTTTAAGGAGTAATATATATTTTTGAGTTTCATGAAATTCACGGTATCAAAGCCTTCAGCCACAGCTCTATCGGCAGTTCTTCCTCCCACACCATCGGGCGCACATTTACCATGGCCTGGTTACGAATAATGCCATGAAAATATAATAACTCTATACTATAACTATAACTAACTAAATAAAGATAACTCTTCATTTTCCTTTACGTTTCCGATCATACTCTTTCTTTTTCAATTTTAATTGTGTGTCATTAATTAATGATTTTTATTGCAATATTTATGTTAATAAAGCTCCAAGACGAAAAAGCAAAGACCAATTAGCGTTAATGCAGCCAAAAACACAAAGCCTACAAAGCGCACGGTTAAAATAATCATTCCCTCACCTCGCATCATTTCCACACTACAGATAATTATGAGGGAATGACGGTGAGGGAATGACGAAATTAAACATTACTGCCAAAAACACACATAAAAATGCATTCTTTCTTATTGCATTTTATGGTCACGTTATTAGTTACCAAAACCAACGTTAACGTTGATTAGTTAATTAGTTAAAATTGATTACCTTATTTTTATAAGATGTGGTGTAATGACGGCCAGAAATGTAACTTAATAAATTATGAACTAAATCTTTTCTTAATAGAAACAATGTGCATGCACAAGATGAATTCACTATAGTAAATTATTAGCAGCACTGCCAACTATCAAAAACAAATGAGTGCGTTAATGTAATTCAAATAACACGTTAAAAAATGGGCTGTGAACACAAGTGTGAAAGAATGATTATTGTATTTGGGACAAAGTAAAACAAAAGCATAAGTTTCAATTACCTTTACTTATTTTTTTGTAATTATGAATATTTTAAGAAAACCACTTTATATTAAGCGGTCAGTAAAAGTCTGACATAAAATTTAGCGAAATGTATCAATTTAGCGACCATAGAGTATTTGAATCTGGAGTTTGGGACATAGCGAGGGAATGTTTATCTGATGTTAACATAGGGAAAAGAAATATCAGATATCTTGTTTACTAGAAAGTCTTATAGGTATTATGTAGGCACTATTGCATACTTAGTAACAAAATAATAATAATTGCTTAAATTTCATAACCACTTAGAAAAAATCAATTAGGACATGAATTTCGTATTTTCGCTAGAATGACCCATGTATATATCTTATGGTACCATATATTTTATGGTTTAATCAGTATCAGATCCACTATGGTATTATTTGTTAATTAATTGTAATAAGATTTGGAAGATAATAATTAATTATTTTTTGTAAACATTCTATTAATAGAAATTGAATCTCGTATCACTATTAATTGGACGGTAATTAAGACTGACATGTGGCATTACCACGATATTAATTAGTGACAAATTGTATTTCGACGAAAGGTTAAAAAATTGGAACATTGAACATTTGTAGCAAATAATGATAACGTAGTGAAAAATCACTACTCTTCATCATCTTTACTTTTAATCTATTCGTTTGTAAACATTGCTTGAAAAGGTTTGTTTTACCAGACCTAGCTAAAGAAAAAACAAAAACACTCTGTCATCATCCAATATTAACTTAAATTACTACTAAGCCAACGTAGGTCACTAGTTCAAATACGTAATAAAAATCTAGTATTTTTCTAAATAAATAGGTAGCCCTGACAGCTTGTAAGACGCGGAGAAATAGGATTAAATTAATTGTCGCATCAGTCAGGAGGGCGTCGGGGTGTTTTTTATTAGTCGAGTGCTCTCTCTCCCCGCCCTCCCCTCTGTAACGCGAGAGAGTAAATCACGAGAAACGTTGATTGTGAAATGTGGATGTGAAATATATATTTTTTAAATTTTCGTATAAAATTTATTTATTATAAAAAATAGAAATATAGGCAGCAAGAATCTAATGTTTAGTCTTCATTCCGTTGTTCATTTGGCGCTCAATCGCTACGACGACCTTGAGGTCGTACAATGTTAATTATGGGTTTAATGCAAGCTCGGGGGAAATTCTTCGCTTTGCTTCGAAAGTTATTTTTATTTCTTCGCTCTGGTAACGTAGTACTAGAAAGTAGGGGATGAAATATACTATTATACGAGTATACTAGGATTCATCTGCTTACACCGCCAACAACGAATGCCTGAAAACAACGTAAACCTAAGTTTTTCAAGACAAAGGCGTTGAAATATGCAAAAATACGTAGAAATAAAAATTAATGATATGAATAAATCTTTTAATGTTTCCGTCAATATGTTTTTTAATGAACTGTATATTAATATAGTTAAACATATATTACAATTTGAAAGTATTTATTTCAATTTAATATTTAAAATAAGTCGTAAAACCAATCAACGTCATGTCGGCGACTCATTTTTATACGTTTTATTACTAAGGATATCCGGTCGTAAGAATAATTACCTAAAATATAAACAAATTGAATATAATTTACACTATTGTGGCACCGTTGAGTTATAATAACGGAAAATGCTTGTAATTATATTTTTTTCACTTTCACGCTTTTTTATTTTATCTATAATAACATTGCTAAAGAATTTATTTTGTTTATGTACTGATGCGTATTAACGTAATTTTGTTGGATAGGCTATTTTTTAAGGAAGACTATATCAAATCATGTTAATTGTTTCGATTTTCAGCCCAAAATCAAATGTCACTTTTTAATGATAATTTCAGAAAAATAGAAATAAATGTACCTATAGTAAAAATTTAAGTGTAGTAGTCTACTTAACATTTAACAGCTCTGAAGAATTAACTGATTTAAGGGGGAAACCAGATATTTTTAACTTTATTTAATTTTAAGTATAGTGACATGTTTTCGTAATAAAATGCTATCTATTACTATTGGTAAGTGACAATTCAAATTTCAAACATTAACACCACACGAGCGAAGCCGTAGACAAAAACTAGTTTACAAACAGAAAAAGGCGCGTATTATCACAAGATATTTTTTTAATTCGTGAAGAAACAGATCCGTACAGATAAAACATAAACAAAAACAATTAATTAAAATAGAATCAACATTAATATTATATGTTTATCTTAATGTATTAATTAGTTAAATTTCAAATTACAACCGGAAGTCGGTATAGTTTATGCGAAGATTAATTCTTATTTATTACACGTTATGATTATTTAATTATTTATGGAACACCTTTAGAGGGGCATTCATTCTGTTTAATTATTCAAATTATGTTTATTTTAGTATGCGTATCCGAACTTACTCGAATGGAGACATAATTTTTAACTAATTTCACAAGCGTACCATTAATTTTTATGGTTTTCTACATATGTTCGTTGTGAGTAACATAATATATTTTAATTATAAAATGCTAAATTACTATCAGATGACGTTTATTTTATGAATATTTATTGGATTTCTTTGAAACTGTTGCCCCTTTCGGTTTAATAGAAATGTGGGAAAAACAAATGCTCTCCCGTGATGAGCATATAGGGTTACATCAAATTTTAATGTAGCATGAATAAAGCCGTGACTTTAGAAATCCTTAAATTTAAGTAGTATAATATGAAAGAAAAATAACAGAAAAAAATATATATTAACAAAACATATTTTGCCATATCTGTGGCACAAACTTCGTACATCACTACCGCGCCCGCCCGATTTGTTCACGCTTTGATCTCTGACTCGATTTATCGAGATTATTTTTAACGCGATCGCCCCATCACTAGTCGGCTAGTGACGAGCGAGGCACAGATTGCGTGATATTTATTGTTTCAGCAGTGTTTTTGCCAATATTTATTATTGTAGTTACAAAACTTTTATTGACTTATTGATACTTTGGGAATACATCTTCCTTTTGGGGTAGATGAAGAAAATTTAACAGAAAAAGGACTTCCATTTTCCACTCGTTTTACAACTACTGTTTGCTTTACAGAATTAGTTCAACATATAAATACATTATAGATTACCTCTAGTGAGAATCGAATATACATCGACGGTCGGACGACGCCGGTCTCTAAAAATATGCAAATATATTTATTAGAAAACATCTAATGGTTATATTAATATACATATTTAATTAATGACCCGTAAACATAATATTTTTACATAAAAATAATCATAATAAGTCGGCCGACCTAAATATATAAATTGGTATAACCGTAAACAGCACATATACAAATAATAATATTTTGAATTTCATGCATATAGGGAACTTTAAGTTTACCATACCAATGAAATGAGAAGATAATGAAATGTACTTTTTAAACGACTTCTGTAATTACAGGAGATTATCAATTCGACTGTATTTTTTTAAATATCTGTGATATAGCTTCATGCTGTATCCCGCGTATAATAAAGTACTAGTGGATGAGGCCTTAAGCAAACTTACCAAGTCGGGTAAGCCTTTGTTAGTGTGTGGGGACTTTAATGTTAATATTTTGGAAAGTTTTAGTCCCACCATTAATTTATTAAGTCTTTTTAAGTCACACAATTTACTTAATTTATTTATGGAGCCAACCAGAATAATTCCTACGACTAGTACTTGTATAGATAACATATTTACTGACATTATTCCATGCTACAAAAGCATTATTAATAAATTGGATTCTGACCACTCTGGTCAGCTAGTAGAATTCTATAGTAAGAAAAAACAGGTGGCTAAGAAAAGAATTGCTGTTGTACCTGTCACAGCTAGTCGTTTGGAACATATGAGAGTTACTAACTAATTTACTAGTTTTAGATATAACTTTACCTCCCAATTCTTTGTACAATTCTTTTTTTTACTCTTTTATTAATAAATTTCATTCAATATTTACTCCCAAAGAGATTACAATTACTGATAGTCCTATCTTTGGAGACTGGGCCACAGCAGGTATTTATAAGAGTAGGGAGACACTGTATATGTTATATTATGAAAAACAGTTTAATAGTGGTGAAGAGTTTAAAGAGTACTTAAAATCTTACTCTAAAATTTTCAAAAGAGTTTGCAAAATTGCTAAATCTTTATTTATTAAAACAAAAATCAGAAATAGTAATAATAAAATTGAAGCCACTTGGAAGGTTGTTAATGCCGAGACTGGGAGAACTAGGGTGAAAGATTCTAATTTTAAACTTAGTATTGACGGTCACATTGTTGATTCCGATTTGGAAGTGGCCATTGCATTTGAAAAGTTTTTCTCTACTTTCCCCGTCAGTCTAACAAATGATTTAGGTTCTTCCACCACTATTGCAGAATCGTTAATTAAAGACAATGTTCCCGAATTTTATAATGGTTTCGTTTTCCGTCATGTAAATTATTCAGACATTAGTGTAGCTTTCAAATCAATTAGTATGAAAAAGACAGCCGACTTGTGGGGTGTCTCAGTTAATATCATAAATTCTTTAATTGATATTTTGATTCCTGATTTAGTTACAATTTTTAATAGATGTATTGATTGTGGAGTGTTTCCTGATTTGATGAAATATAGTAAAATAACTCCATTGTTTAAATCAGGTAGTACGCAAGACCCCACAAATTTCAGACCGATTTCAGTACTACCTACGTTTAGTAAAATTTTTGAAAAGCTGATACTCAGTCAGCTTCTTACTTATTTTAATAAAAATAAATTACTGCACACAGGTCAATTTGGTTTCACTCGTGGAAGGTCAACATCTGATGCTGGGGTCAAATTATTAGAGAGTGTATTCGCGGCTTGGGAGGAGTCACGTGATGCCTTTGGGGTGTTTTGTGACTTATCCAAAGCATTTGATTGTGTGCAGCATAAAACTCTTATCAGGAAGCTACACCACTATGGTATAAGAGGCATTGCTTTGGATCTTCTCACTTCTTATTTAAGTGATAGGATTCAAAAGGTAAATGTCAAGGGGAAACTATCACACGGGTCACCTGTAGCATTGGGGGTGCCACAAGGCTCTATTCTGGGTCCGTTTTTGTTCCTTTTGTACATTAGTGACTTACCTCACCTTATGAGAGATATCTGTGAAATGGTGTTGTTTGCAGATGATACATCTTTAGTTTTTAAGGTTAATAGACAGCAATTGGAAATTGACGATGTAAACAATGCTCTTTCTAGGATATTGCACTGGTTTAGTGCCAATAACTTGCTTTTAAATAGTAGTAAAACTAAATGTATCAGGTTCTTTACTAAGAATGTTCAACAAGTAGAAACCAGGGTTTTGATGAACAATAAGGAACTTAAAGTAGTTAATGAAACTGTTTTCTTAGGTATAACATTAGATGCTAAGTTACAATGGGGTCCGCATATAGAAACTTTATCTGGTAGACTTAGTTCGGCAGCGTATGCTGTCCGCAAGATTCGTCAACTGACCGATGTTGACACCGCGCGTTTAGTATACTTCAGCTATTTTCATAGCATTATGTCTTACGGCCTATTACTTTGGGGCAGTGCCGCTGACATAGATACCATTTTTGTGCTCCAAAAACGGGCTGTCCGAGCAGTCTATAAAATGGGTCCACGGGAGTCACTAAGGAATAAATTTAAAGACTTTAACATCCTCACACTACACTCCCAATATATTTACGACAACTTAGTATATGTGCATAAGAATATTAATAAATTTAATAAAAACAGTGACCTCCATCAATATAATTTAAGAAATAAAAATAAGCTTGCTGTGCCCTTCTCTAGGCTCCATAAAGTGTCTCACTCATTCGTAGGTCAAAGTATACACTTTTATAACAAACTTCCAAACGACGTGGTTAATTTATCACTGAACAAATTTAAAAAAGTGGTAAAGCACAGGCTCTGCCAAAAAGCTTATTACTCTGTTAAAGATTATGTTCGCGATAAAGATGTTTGGAAATGAGTTGCTCTATTTCTAAGTTAAAATTGTTAATTGTGATTTATAACAAATGTTGGCATTTAAAAAGAGTGGCCATGAGTTTCTTTGCCTGTATCTTCTCATGAGCTCAACCATTTGAACGGGCTTTTTTCAAGTCAAAATTGCACATTTTTTTTGGTTATTTTGTTTTCCATTTTTTTTTTTTATCTTTTATGACATGTCCAAGTGAATGTTAAGCATTTTTATGGAATAAAGATATTTTGACTTTGACTTTGACTTTGACTCAGAGGGAGTCTGTGAACCTAGAGATAAAACACTCCGTTCCCATTAAGACCGATTCTTCATTTTCCGCCGAATTCTGGATTTAAATCGTATTGAGAGAAGGAGCTCTACATTGTGCGTTGTATGCCAGATATGAGAAATGAAAATAAATATAATAATAACTTTACAAGATTTCAAAATTCACTCAATCAGTATTTTTTTATCCAAAGGGAATGAACACTTTAAATTATTACAAAATATACGCAAGGGAGTAACTGAAGCACATCGTCGTTACACGGCTCGCTTCGCATTGCAATCACTTAATAGTTTACTTATCTCAATTAAAGATCGATCACGGCTTGTGTTATGTATGTAGGTAGCCTGTAAGGTACATTTACAAGGCTCTATGTGTTTAGATTATCAATAGATTTGGGTTTTTTTATATAGGATAGGCAGAAGGAACCTGGGCACCTAGTGTTAAGGCAGCCCCTTTTGCATTAAGTAACTTCCGTACCCCACTTACTGACTTCTGAAGGTAGTGCGTGATGGAATTCAATGCTTTGCCTCCTTACCAGAGCGAGTTAATGAAAATATTAAATATGACATTTTCTCAAGTGGGTATTGAACCCACAACCTGTCGCGTTTACAGTCGTACGCTTGTGCCCTGCGCCACGACTGGCCTCTAAAGAATTAATTGATATCTTTAAATTTAATTTGATTTTATATTTTTATTTTTCCTTTGAAAACTGCATAGAACGCCACGAATGCTTAAAATAAGTTGCTTAAGATTTTATGCTATTTCCATGCCAAAATGCATTGACTTATATTCTATCTGACTTAATTACTTATTACACTATCTAAGACCCGTATTTATATTCCGCTCTCAACTAGATCGATCATGAGATGCCGTTTTTATTCACAGTACTCACTCGAGTATACTTATACGTATTCCAACCAACAGCAACATAATACCCACTTGGATTTGAACCCATAACCATTTATAATTTATGATTATTGCATTGATATAACACATGACATCCTCGAATATGCATTTGATCGATAAATCCCTAATTACGATTCAACATTGTAACACAGGTAGGTACAGGTAGGTACAGGTAGGTAGGTACACTGTAAGACGTACTCGCTATAATACTTTCCGTTCCCAATGCGAGATGCTCGTATATAACCACGTCACGCAATGATTTGTGCGCTGACATGTTGGACACACTGCTCTGGTGGGAAGTATTTCATGACATTTTTTGTGTCAAGAAAAAATTCATCGATATTTAGAATAAAGAATTTTCAGCAGAACTGCACGAAAAGAAAAGTGGAGAACTAAAGTGTCTTAATAACAGTGCCTTAGCATTAGGTTCTCAGGTCCCTCTGCTTATCTTGCTATATACAGAACATAGAGCTACAAAAAGAAATCAGACCACATACAAAGCATGACGACATGATTAGGAAAGGAGGTTATATGAAGAGATTGAAGACAGTGGACGAGGAGAAAGATGTTCTGGCGATCCCGATAAAGCGTGAAGCTACAAAAAAAATCAAAAGATTAAGAAAAAAAAATAGTACCGTGCAAAATTTTGGACAGCCGTATGTCCACAGCTATTTCAACAAGAAGCAGTTAAATAAAGTACACAAACGTAGTCCGCATATAAAGGGCTCGATATGTCTACGCTTTGCCTAATGAACTATTTGAATGTTGGTCTTATTGGCCGCGAATAAATAACAAATAAATGTTCTTGCCGATGTGCGTACGCGCAACTTAATACCCTACTTATGGAAGTGTTTATAGTATATCCTTCCAAATAGATTTATTTCATCGATCTTGTGCAATATATTGAATATATATGTTTGGTTTAGTGTTCATTTCAGTTTTTTGAGGTCAATCGGGGTAAATCGATTATACACGTGACAGGTTAAGAGTTCGGTTCCCACTCGAATATTTACTATTTGAGTTTCATTGCTGTGGTAGCGGGGCGCTTTGTTCCGTTACACAATACGCAATGCCTCCAGATTTCGGCGGAGAGCCGACAACTGAACTATATAAATGGGAACGGAGTATTTTAACACTGGATTCCCACATTCTCCATGGTTACCCTGCTGCGTGCGGCGTACAATACAGCATGAAGGTGTAAAAGGCCTAGTGATATGTACTGGTTTTGTGTGGATTGCATATCAACTGAAATTAACACCAACTATGAAATTGGGATATAATCTTCAAATAAACATGAAAGTGTATATAATTTTCGAGTAGGGCAGCCCTTGGTAGGAAACAAACAAACTGTACTTGCGAGAATCGAACCCACAACCATCAAATAACACAATATTAACCAAAACGCAATATACTAAACTAGTTCATCCACGTAACAAGGCCTACAAAAACCCACCCAGTAGGTACATTCACATCGCAACAGAAGGCTCCACGTTTGATTGAATGGGAGAATTATGCAGAACCACGATTACGCTGCACCGCCTTCGGAGGCGATATCGTGACACGAAATGTATCATTACTTCTATTTTACATGAATAGCGATGTCGTTGATGATTTCGAAAGACTTGATGGCTGTTTTTTTTTTTTAGATGATTGATAGTTTTTTAGTAAATGTCCATTAAAGGTATATGTTTTTATGGGGGAAGTTGTTTATATGGAGGCCAGTCCTATGACTGTAAACGTGACAGGTTGTGAGCTCGATTCCCAATCGAAGAAATGAAATATTTAATATTTTCATTTCTTCAGTGTGAGAGTACTCTCTGCCTCTCAAAATACATAAAAACCTAAAAAAATATCTAAACTAAAATGAATACAGACACATTAAACGCTAATCTTATTTTACGATGGACAAATTTCACATTCATTCAAACACGAGCAACGCCAAGAAATAAATAGACATTCTTCTCATAAATTTTATTTTATATAGTGATGAAATAAATAAGCTACGTTACTGTGAGATGTCGGTAATAATTATCTCGTAAAAAATCGAATTTGTGGAACTGAAGTCTGTTACTTTCATCGACAGTCGTTTCGCTGTAGTACGTCTGGCGCAATAACTATGAAAATCAAACGGAATCGAGGGTAAAAGATATAAATGACGCGTGCCAAATTATTATTATTTATGAGGTCGTCGTGGCTCCGCGGCAGGACATCGGTGTATTTAAATGTGTACGATTGTAAATGTGACGGTAGTAGGTTCGACTCTAGTTCAGTACGACGACTAGTTCATTATTTAAACGAAATTACATACGCCAAACGTTTTAAATATATGAAACGAGTGTTCATAAAACGGTAGTAAAACGACTGTATTCCTTTATATTCGATACGAACGACACAAGCATACATATGTATGTAGGTAAGTAAGTGTCTACTTGAAATCTCATTACTCCTAAAATGGTGGAAATTAAACAGTATATTTAAGTGTTTATTAATATCGTTAAGGTAAAATTAGTTAGGTATCTTATGTGTATAATGTAATGCTTAAGTTTATCGTTGTGGGTTCAATCTCCTTTCAGGGAAATTAATTGTTTTTACTTCTTCACTCTGGTAACACTCAGAAGGCAAAGCATTGAGTTTCACCACTTAACACAAAATGCCACGACAGTTAGACAGAAAGTGGAAAATGAAGTGCCTTAACACTAGGCTCCCTCTTACCATCATGTTATGAAGGAAAAATTAGGAACATACTAAAAAAACATATTTAACCGGATGTCAACAAAACGAATGACAAGTGCTTATTAAAGTTTTACAACACAGCGATGCGGTCTTCGTGATTAAATTCAAATAATGGCTTTCACTGCCGCCTCTGTGAATACAAACTGTCACTTACACAGTAAGTATTTCTATAGGTTTTGATTCTTTATCACTGATTAGAACAAAATACGGCTATTAAAATTTTATTGTTTTTAACAGGAATTTGTTTATTAGGTGGTAAATGATTTATTTATTGTATTTAGTATTTATTTTATGAAGCGTATGGGAGCACTGAGGCCCATATTTATAAATCGCTCTTAACTCTGAGGTAGATGTTGAGATGCCATTATTGTTCATAGATATATAATTTATGTATGAAAACTGCATCCTAAGATCAATGATTGATGATTTTTCGAAGAAGAAAAAGGATTAAAATGGAATACTTCAATATTCATTTTTAGACAAATATTTGAAGTGAAAAAGAATTAAACATACATTTGACGAAACCGTGCCATTGACCACTATAGATAGCTATTCCTATATACCAGACCTCGTAATACAACTATAAATATACGAAACATGCTTTATTTCAGCAATAAGTCGTATAAATTCAAAAGACATAAACTTCAGTCACGATTTTGGGTTTCGACGTCGACAGGAAAGAATAAAAAGTGTTTAATTACATCGAAATGTAAGTTATATGCTGATTAGATGGTTTGAACTTACTTTGGAGGGTTATGAGAAAAATAAAGTCCATCGATACTATTGTACATAAATGGCGGGACGAATAAAACATTTGAAAGTAAAATAAAAGTAATTTTGTATGTACAAACTTATATAACAGATATCTGTGACATTTTATTTATTTATTTATTTTTCAACTACTCGTCGACCGGCATTCTGTTTGCAAATTAAAAATCTCGTTGCTTTCCCATTTCCTGAAATCCTCTCTTAGTATTACGTGAATTTAGCATATTAAATTTCACCTCTAGTCCAATGTTTGTTTCTCCTCCAATATGGACAGAAAGTTAAAAACAAAGTCTATCTAAATTTATATAATCTGTTACATATAACGAACTTAATATAAAGTAACTGAAAATATTTATAGAAACTAAACCATATTTACATTTTCCAGTTTAGAATCCACACCCACCGCCACCCAATCACATGCATCTCACAAACCTAGTAAATCATTAACAACCTGTATTTGTTTAATCAGCCACGTCCTTATAAATCGTCTCGCAACAGCCTCGCCCCGCACAGAATACCAATGGGTAGACCACCGACAGTGCGCGCCATACTGAATTTTAACTATAATTATTTTTTGCGTGACATACAGATGCGCCATATAAAGTGAACTATAATGCATATATGTAGGTTTATACTTACGGCTCTGGTAGTCAAAGTCAAAGTCAAAATATCTTTATTCCATAAAAATGCTTAACATTCACTTGGACAGTAGGCGACTCTAAGCGAGTAGGTTCGACAAAATTAATTATTTCATATTTTAATTATCTCTTTTCATTTCTCATATCCTCGCTCTGTTAACGTGGCTATGTGCGGAGTTAGTTAATTTCCCCAGAATCGAACCCAGAACTTCCCAGAATCAGGACAACCCCAATACAGCCATTCTAAATAAATGTGATCTAGATTTTTCTGTAGTTATGTATGTGCCAAATTTAATCCAAATCTGTTCAGATAAATATTATTCGCCGTTTCTGTTTCTACAAACACTAACTTTATTAAATTCACTTTAAAACCTTCTTTACGATCCGATGGCATGCCCAAGCACACGCTTTATCCTTTTCACCAATGTGGCGCCCTCTATAAAATCACCAGAAACAAAACTATACTATACTATTATCATAAAGTTAAACTGTTTGTTTGGTTAAAAACGCTAATCTCAGAAACTATTGGTTCAATTCGGAAAATTCTTATCCTAACTTACAAGGACAATTTTTTTTCAGCAGGATAATGATTATAGTAATTTTTCTCTTTTTCTGTTATTTTTTCTTACTTTACAAAATATTTTTGTTCTCTACTATTTCTCCTTTGATTTTCAAATAGCAAAGTCACACTTCATTCATCACCTAGCACACGGACGGACCACACGTGTCGCCGGAACTGCTCTATACCGGGGTAGCGCCGTCGCCCCCCAGGGAGGACATTGTTGTGACGTGCTGCTAATGGATAATATGTATGGACGTGACCATTTAATGTATTGTGAAATGGTACTTGCACTTACTCGTACTTAGATATGCCGACTTATAATAAACATTTATAAGTATTGAATTTTATACCTGTCACTTCTTTTTTTATTACCTTCACACACATATAGCATGAGGTAGAGGGAAACCTGGAAACCTAGTATTAAGACCATTCCTATTTAAAAACTTCCATTCCCCAGTTCCGGAGTTCCAGAACTTATTAACGTTACCAAAGCGACGAAATAAAAATATTAAACATTCCATTCGGCCGAGTGGGAATCTAACCCACAACTTGTGTCTTGTGTCCACGACGGCCTCAAACAGTATTTAGGTCTTCATAAATTAAAATCAGCTTCACGCTATATCCCGCACTCAGCAGGGTAGGCAGAGGGAAAATAGTGTTAACATATTCCGTTCCCCGTCTTCATAACTAAGAATTTTAATTTATTAAATAAAAATAATTAATAAATACAGACAATATATAAATACATAAAATTCTTTATAACTTTCGGTAGGGAAGGGAGGGGGCCTTGTCCTCCGTATCCATGAAACGAAAAATATTTCATTCCCAGAGTAGAAATCGAACCCACAACCATTAATTACATTACAAAAAAAAAATAACGACAACAAAACTAATACATTAACAAAAATCTACTCATACATTCTCTTCCGTTTCAAGTAACAATACAAAAATACCAAAGTAAAATAAAGACATATTTACATAAGCGAAGACCGAAGGTTCCTTCTCCATCAGATTACCAGATCGTTTTGCCAAATAACAGGTTGCAGTAGATTGCCGCTCCGGACCGTCGACGATCACGAGCAAGACTTTATGATTTTTAATGATACCCTCTTAAATTATGGTGGAAGTCCATTGAAAGCCAGTAATAATTTTATGGGATACAAATTACTGGGATAGAACTGATTTAGGTTCGGCTATTATAATATACAAGATTTTACCCGCGGCTTCGTCTCTGCCATGTTATGATAGTGTGTGTCATTATATGCCATGATATGATTGTATATGACACATGACACATTCTAAGTGCACTGATCGCAGGTAGGTACAGCTATTTTTAATGTAACCTATGTTAACGTTATTTAATACAGCCTATGACGTTCCTCAATAAATATATATATTAGTGTATATACACTGAAATCCCAGGTCTTGAAAATAGCTGAATAATTGTTGATATTGCTATCCCATATGATGACGACATTCGTCGACAAAGGCAATCCTTTTATATAATAAAAGTATATAGATTGTATAGTATATTATAATCAATTCCAAATGACCACTTGCTTGCAGGTACTCGCACCACAACATCAAACACGCCGCCCCCTCTCAGTTTATTTGACGCACAAATCGCGTCTCAACGAGATAAATCCGTTGTAGATAGCTAAAGTGCGCTGAATAAGATAATCGATGTTATTTACACTGTTTATTGATTTAGGTTTTGTTTTTATTAGTTTCACGCTCGATCCCGCACAAAGTAGGGTTCGCTGAGGGAACCTGGGTACCTACAGTTAAGATACCCCGCTTTTCGATTTTCCAGTCGCACCTTGTGCCCCTGTGCCATGACTGGCGAGATAAAAAAATATTTTTGTAAAGAACTAAAATGCTGTATAATTAGACTCTAGTCTTTTTGAAAAAAAAAAGAAACAAAATTAAAATAAATATATATTTTGTACATATGACCTTTTAGTGTATTTCAACTTATCGCTTCATAGCCAACTGCCATACATGTCCGGTTATTTTCAATATTTTTATGAAGGTAATTAAATTCTTTAACGATGCTCATTTACTACATGTTTATTTTATACTGATACATGAAATATTTTCTATATACATATTTTATAATTATTTACTTTCACGCTGTATCCCGCATGTTACAGAGGGTTAGCACAGAAGGTTCTCCATGCACCGCCCAATTAAGGGAACACTGCATATTAAGTGGCGGTATTCAACGCCGCCTTTTGGCCTTTGGTTACCGGGGCGAAGAAATAGAAATAATTCATTCCTTCGTGGGAATCGAACCCAAGTTTCTAAATAGCTTACTAAATACATTCTCAAGGCTATAAACCAAACCCGTACTTACTTTACAACACTTCACTTTCGCAACGCAAACACTTATCTTCCATAATTTATTTGTTTACTCATATAAAGTATAAATAGTATCAATAATTTAATGCCAAGAATATTATTATACAAATTAACATGGGTATTATGTCAATTTATCTACGATATAACAATATATTTATCTTTTATACAAACGTGGCTTAGTGGGACAGTGTGTGGCAATAGCATAGGCATCTTGTGGGTTCTATTCTACCGAATGGGGATGGCCCCATTATATTTATACCTATATGTTTTTTATTTTATTTTAATTATTTAGCTTCATGCTGCACCTTGCACATATTATGGTAGACAGATGGAACCTGTGAACCTAGTGTTGAGGTAACCAGAGCGGGGAAACGAAAATAGAAAAAAAACCCATTATTTAATTTCGAGTGGGAATTGAACACACTACCTGTAATATTTACAGTTGCCCGTTTGTGCCCCTGCGCTACCACTGGCCTCTATATAGTACTATGTTATAATATAATAGAATAGATTGATATTTAAATCCCTATGTATATCCCTGCTCTGACCAGACATACTGCGGCTTTAAGTTACGGTAAAATAATGTAACTAAGCAGTTCAAAAAAGACGAACGAAGTGTCTTAACACTAAATTCTTTATCTATCCTGTTAATTAAAACATTCAAATTTTCGTATTATCTACAAAACACGAAAATAAGTCATTATTATTAATTCCCTCGTAAATTTGTCAAAAGAACACTCTCCAACCTTTATCGTGGCCAATAATTCTTTATTAATAACCGACGTGGCTGATAAGAGGGCCAGTGATAAGAGAAGTGTCATAACCCCCATTAGTTAGCTTATATTTTTTCCCCCTATCGCATCTTGAAGCAATCAATTACACTTTAAGTGTGGAAATTGTGTTTTATTATAAAGTGTTTGTTGAACATTCAAATTTTACATTTTTTTATCTTTAATTGGTGTTTGTTTAAGAAATATTCTTATATTTTATCTGATGTTTATTTAAAGCGTGTTGTTAACTATGTTACAAAACTTCGAGGCCATCGCGCAATGGGACAGCTTCCGATCGTAAATACTAGGATTGTGCTGGCAAGACATAACGTGGTGTTAAGTTTCGTCACTCAATACGCTATGTTTAGAATTCGAACGTAAATCGGAAAAGAGTGTCCAGACACTATCTTTATTAAAAAATAAGAAAATGTAGCTTTGAAAACACATCTTTGTGTTTATAACTTCAAAATATCTTGTTAAACTATAACAATTTCTCTACTCTCTACTAATATAAGATAATGAGCCATGAATCAATAAAACGCAATTTCAATTCTGTAATTATATTTTTAATGTTAAATTATTAAAATCACATAATTCTTTATGTTGTACTAACATTTAAGTTTTATTTAAATTTATCAATATTATTTTATAACCATCCTAAATTTGATTACCAAATGTTATTTTAATTAACTATTTGTTATTTTAATTAAGAAATGTTCCACACACATGCATGAAAAAACTACACACAAAAATAACTATACACTCACACTAAAACACTCATACAAAAATCTTTTGCAAAAATGGCAACATTAAATAACAATCTTAAATTATGCCTAATAATTTTTAATATTTATTCTAGAAAAAACGTATTAAAATATCCACTCTCTATCCTCCTTATATCCTTTATTCGCTCATTTTAAATGAAAATCTGAGCCCGTTATCATCACATCACGTCTAACTATAAACGCAACGATTGTGGGTTCTATTCTTGGCGATGGATGGGGAACAGAGTTTTACTACTAGGTTCCCCCTTCACTACGGAAGAGAAAAGAAGATCACATCTCAACTAGAAACACCGTCGAGAAAAATAAATTAAAATACAATTAAACCTATAAAGCTTCCCTTGAAAAAACATAATATTTTCACATTTCACGAATTGACAGTATCTTTCAAATTTTTTCCTTTCGTTTCTGGTAATATGACACAAGACAGAGCAGCTATCAATGAAATACCGCCAAAAATCGCTGAAGGTATCCATGTAGGCGATATGTTCGCTATAAAAGGTGCTACCATCGCCCCTATCTTAGCTGCTGCGGACGCAAAACCAAAAGCCATATTCCTTAAAGTAGTTGGATATAATTCTGCTTCGTAAACGTAAATTATTGCAAATGAAACAGAAACTGCAGCGAAGCCTATAATTCCTAAGGCGCTGGTTGACCAGTGCCCTTTCGGGGTAAATATCAGAAGAATCATAGTCAGTCCGGTTAGTACTAATGTGGCCATGAGTGATGATTTCCTGCTGTACACTTTAGTTATTACGATTTCTGTTGGACATAGTGGGAGCTGGAAACAAAAATATATATTCAAATTGGTTGCTAGTTTCATTCTGGTTTTAATACATTCAATTCGAATTGAGAAAATATCTATTATATAAAAAAATCACTACTGCCGTAGAAAGACTGAAGATTTTAAATGTATTTCTTTCTTTACATTTTAAAACTAAATTATGCGATATTATACTTATATAATAAAAGTTATTAATACAATAATATAAAAGAATAATAATAATAGTACACATATAAACTAGGTACTTAAAGCTATATGCGTCTATAAATAAGCCTTTCATACCACTTGGAAAACGAAAACGCCATGCTAACACCACTCTTACGATATTTCATACTTAAGTGACAACACGCAATAAACTTTGTACAGCGGCTTACAGAAAACAGTAGCTGCAGCTATAAAATATTAATCGGTTTGATATTTTAATAGGTACTCAAAATGTCAAGGATTGGGTTCATATGGGTTAATGTTTCATTTTTTCTTCTTTAATATTTTTTAGCTTCAAATGTATCCCGCTTTATCCCGCGTGTAACCAAATTTTACAAGAAAATTTCAAAACTCACCTGCATCAATCCCAAAATAGCAACAGTTATAAATATATTGTCGCTTAGCAAGGTCACATACTGGTATATCCCGTAGTAGGTGGTGCCTACAACCGTCCAGACACAGAGTGTCGACATGGTGATGTATCTTAGCTCTTTTGTTCTGAAGAAGTCGAAGTAGCTCGGACATATTTTGTCGTTTTCCTTTATATTCATTGCCTCAACTTTCTTCGTGACTATTTCTTTAATATTTGTTGTGTTTAAGTTATTTCTGGAACAAACTTTTTGATATAAAAACAAAATACAAGAAAAAAAAATAGGTGAAACCAATTTCTTCTTCACCTTCGCGCTGTATCTAGCATATACCAAGGTAGGCAGAGGGAACCGCATGTTAGGACTCTCCATTCTCCACTTTCCACCCCGTTTTGCCTTGTTACCACTCAAGACGCAATACCTCAATAATTCAAACGAAAAATGAGGAACGGAGTGTCTTAGCACTAGCTTTTCTCTGCATGCAGTGCGATGTATATAGCGTGAAGTTAATAATAAGAAAACTTACGTTTTCGCAGCACTCTCCAAAATCCGAACAGCATCATCAATTCTACCAACAGATATCAACCACCTTGGCGATTCTGGTACAAAGCAGATCAAAACCAAAATGAAGACACAGGATAAGCTAAATCCAAGTAAATAACTGTTCCATGTGGGTAGAAAATAAGCAAAGAGGGCTAACGAAGCCTCTGCTATACCATCAGGTAGAATACACAGGGCTCCGGCCACTTCTCTATATCTCTTGCCTATAATCTCCATGACCACTGGTATGCATATTATTAGGGAACCTCCAGAGGCCACACCGCTTATGAACCTTAATGTGTTGAACATCCAAAATTCGGTTACAAAGGATGTGGGTATCATAGATATTATGTTCAGGATGGTGGATACTAAGAGTGCGATACGACGGCCATATCTGAAATTGAATAGCATTTTTTTTATATTTGACCTTACTTCTTTTTTTATGCCAGTCATGGCCCAGGGACACAAGCATATGACAGAATATTTTCTGTTTTAACAATAGGGTCCCTCTGACTACCCTGCTGTGTGCGGGGTACAGCGTGAAGCTGATTTAGTTTTTTTTTAATTTATAATAGATAATTTTCACATAAGTGCTGTTCTATATTCTTATTAGGTACTTACGCTATCTTTAAAACTAAGCCTGTAGATTATTTACTATTGCTTGTTCCAACAAGGTTACAAAACAAACAATACAATTACTGGTTTATTATACCACTTTCTAACGATCACGTCCTCACGTTTTTAAATATAAGGAGCGCATGTTATATTATGTTAATGTTGAATACAACTCAAATCAAACGTGTGAATGTAAAACGACGGTTGTGAGTACGATTTCCACTCAGGGAGTATGAATTATTTTAGTTTATTTGCTCAAACTAAAAGATAAAGCGTGGCGTTCCATCAATATATAGGTACAATGTATGGAGAACTGGGCAGAAAGTGGCGAACGAAGGGTCTTAACATTAGGTTCCCTCTGACTATAGCAGGCAAAAAATCTGCATGTTTGTTTGTCTGTTCATCCACATGTAGACGCACAACTCTTGAAGTCCACGCAACTAAGAACTGGGTAGCAACTAGTATTTAAAATATTTCAAAGATTGAGTGCTGTGTAAAAAACTAACTTTGTCTAAATACTATTAGTTACTGTGGAAATTACAAACAGGACCAATAAAAAGACATATTAATATTTCTTTATTGAGTTATTAAAGTATTAATGGGCATTTCCCTGAGCTGAAACGAACGCACAACCATCTTATATATTTTAATTCACTGTCCGTTGTATTGACAATTCTAAGTTACTATTTGACCAAGGAGACGAAGCCGCAGGAAGCAACAAGTCATTTATGAAACCATTTTGTAGCTAGACGAATGCTATAAAAATGGCATCAAACTCGAGTATTTTTATATGATAAGGTAATGGCTACTTATGTGTAAGTGGTAGCAAAGTACTACAGCATGGACTATTTTTATTTCATTTTCCTGGTTTCAGAAAAACAGAGAAAATGAAAATAATTAATTCCCTCGAATACGAATCGAACCCACCACCGCTGTGCCGCTGTGCGGCTCCACGGCCTCAAATAAATATTATTTTTCTTCTTTATTCTACAAGTTCGTAGGCCTAAAAAGATATTTAAATATATTTTAAATCATCAAGTAAATAAAAAGATTTATAGCAGGTTGTTTAATTTTCATTATAAACTTAGAGTTATATATGTATAGACTATTTGCTTGTTTATATAACTGTAGTTATCTACGACTAGATTACGTTTTGATAATACATAGTACACTTATTTGTTTTTCGGTCTCAAAAGTCTCTATTTTTAAAATTTTCTGTATTCGCTATACGTAATTTAGAATAGAGAAACTCTTCAGGATGTACTAATAAACCATCCGAGTTTAGATTAATTTAATTTATAGCTCCGCCTTCAGCTTTGCCTCGTTACCCACGTAAGGCGTGAAAATATAAAATATTTCATTTCTCCGAGTAGAAATCGAACTCACAACCGTCGGTAGAGTCGCACGCTTATACCCCTGCACAATAACGACCTCTAACTACAAAAGTACATTTTATTAAATATAAGGAATAAAGCGTAAAGCTAAAAAACCAAGCGATCGAAGCCGCAGGTAAAACTAGTACATTATAATTATGTATGTATATGAACAAACAGACTAGTTGATTAAATGCCTAGATTTCTGTGCGTAAATTCAATGTTAAATGCTATCGGTATAGTATAATCTTTCTTTACACAGTAGGAATAAAACAAAGTCGTTTCCGTAGTCTTTAGCAATAAATGGGTTTTCCAACGCAGAAATAATTTCTTCATTCAAACCAGTAGTTTCTAAGAATGTGCTACATTCAAATTCTTCAGTTCTATAGTATCAGTATTAGATAATAATCTGTTGTATCTGTTAATTTTTTTTTAGTGTCACCCTGTACCTCACCCCGCAGGGTAGACAGGTAACCAGTTTAGACACTCCGTTCCCATTAAGACCGCCGCAACTGTGTCCCTGTGCCATAACTGGCATCAACTTTAACCGGCTCCAAAAAAGGACTAAGGAAAATACAACGAAAAAATTTACAATGTTTGTAATGTAACATAAGTCAGTACCAAATTGTTAGAATTTTAAATTAGTCTTATCATTTGAATAGCATATAATTTTATCATAAATGCACAATTGTGGATTGAAACTGAACAATCATTACGTTTATTTTGATTAAAATGATTAAAATGATTGAAATGATTTATGCTTGTACACCTATTAAAATCCGATTAATATAAAGTGCTGAACCATTTGCCATAAAATTACAGAAAATCATCTCTAAAATATGTGCTATCATACTAAATAACCACCAAAATCCATTCACATTTGGCGGGATAATCAAAGTACAAATGTACAAAAACACATACAATCGCGTTTATAAGTTTTTAGTTCTTTATGAAGAAATTTTATTTATTTTTAATTTTATCTAAAATCAAAATTTAAAATGAGAACTATAAAATTTTCTATTTGGCAGAACTTAGAAATAAAAATATTATCTTCAAAAATGATACTGTAAGAAAGAAAAGATAAGACTAAAGTTGACATATATACGTTATTTAATGATTTGTTTTAGATATTTTATTACAACTAGACACTAACATTGATGAAGTCATTATTGCTCAACTAACACATTCGACGGTAGTAGGTTGGATTCTCATTTAGGGGAATGAATTATTTAACATTTTCATTTTCACGCTCTCGTAATATTACATAACACATCGTGGAGTCCGCTGCTCAACTTAAGGTCTCAAAAATACAGCGGAAAGTGAGAAATATAGTGTCTTAACACTTGATCCCCTCTGCCTACACCGCTATGTGGAATATTCCGAGAAAATTTTCTGTAATCAGATCTTATTAGGCCAAACCTAGCCGATCAATTTACTTTGAAGTGAATTAAATGAAGTTGGAGCATGGAATATTTTGTAACGTAACCTAGTCAGTAACATAAGATAGAGATACATATTTATATTGCTTAATAGGATTGGATGCAAACAGATGACAGCTTTGATGATGATGATGATGGCGTACTTATTACAAACATAATAGAATACCTGTCCGACATCCAACCAAATATGGAGACACCAATCACTAAACCAAGCATCAAAATAGTTTGCGTCATACTCGCGAGCCACGATCTCTCGCAAATCAATCCAAAATCCGATATAAGCGTCGTCTCCATTACATCCGAATGAAACACATATTTGGAACAATTTTTATAACAAGTCATATTTTCCGCTACAATACTTGTATTTCCTTGAAATTCTGAACACGAAAATTTTGTGATGGGCGTTAGAAAGACAACTGATGTCATGTTGCCCATCGCCAGGAACCTCGTCAGGCATGCTGCGGAACACACGATCACTTGCCACAAACCGACTGCACCTATCGTCTCTTCTATATAGTCACTTTCACAATTATCATTCTCCTCATCATTTATCCGATCTTTGGATATAATATTTAATTGTTTCAATTTTAACTTCATTTTTGTTAGAAATTATAATTTATTTTAATTTTTATGAAATTTCTTGGTGTGATGCGTCATTTGTGAACGCTTGCAACTAAATACGACTGTATCGTTGTATTCAGTTAAGGAAACTCGTATCACACTTTCATATAATGCTACTTGAAGTTTCAGCGAATCTCACGTTTATTGTTAAGCGATAAGAGTCAATCTTTATTCCTATATTGCTCATTTATTAGAAAGCCTTGGAACATGAAGAACAATGGTGTTAAAATACACTAATTATGCATGGTGAGTGACTTTGAATTAGTATTTTTATTGGAATATTGCAATTTGCATGTTTATGTAAACACAGCAGCACAGCACTTAACCATTCGGGTTCCGCCACTAAATACGAAATATTTGAATAACTTGGCGTTGTGTAGAGAAGGAAGTGTCTCGATTTCTTCTACCTACCTCGCTAGGTAAAAAACTAAAAACACAACCTAATTCTGCACAAATCTTCATTTATCTAACTACATAGATGGGAAATACGATTTTTTCTAAATATACACATTTTTACTAAGTTTAAAATAAAAAAAATATATATTTTATATTTTTTTTTCCCAAAAGGCAACATTTTTTTTTTTCAAAACACATTACTAATACAAGCGATGTATAAATAGATTTACGACTCCCACCATAATGATATACAGACAACAGCCGCCCGTCATGTACTTTATTAATGATAGCCCATTCCCACCACTCACTCGTTTTCGACTTTAATGCTATAGTCATTTGTAATTTCGTCTCATTTTGAACCACTCAATAATTTTCTGTGGGAGACTTTATACGATACGTTATATCATATCGTATGGTCTTAGGATTATTAGGTTTTTTTCTCTCTCAAGGTCTCAACAATTTTTTTGGGAGTTGCAAGAGGTTTTCAATTATAACCTCTGTTGATCCTGATGGCCTGTACACCGGGTTTTGTGGGAGGCCATGCTAGAATAGAATACATTGTTTACTATATGGTATAATCTAATACTGATTTTTTTCTAACTAAATCGGGAAAACAAATAAAATAGTAAAAAATAATAGTCCGAGTGTTTTCAATCAGGCGTTTCAAATGTATCTCGATGATGTGGCCTATTAAATATCTGATATGCTTCGTGCTATCTATCAACATTTCACAAACATTAATCTCAATATTATGGCAGATAAATGTAAGTGGGCAGATAAAAACCAGTTCAAGGTTGGTTCTCTTCAAGATCAATAATGTATAAGTAAAATTATATATAAAGTGTTTAAACATAATAATATATAAAATAATAATAAATCAATACGTGTAGAGTGGCAGAACTCAACGCTTTGTCTTTATCAAAACGGGGATATGAAAATGGCTCATTTCCTCTAGTGGGAGTCGAATCTAAAGCCATCACATTTACAACGAATATAACCTCTTAAATTTTTTTTTTAATTATTACACACGATATCGTATCGCATACTCTAAGCCTGATCCCACGCGTCTAAAGTCAACCCGACGCGACGGCCAGGCTCGTTACGTCGAGCACGGCAACCAACATGTAATCACACGTCAGTGGCCCACAACCTGTAATTTACAGCACTTTTAACCCTCTCAATCAAGTAAACGCCGGTATAGTTTTTATTTTAAGTTAATGTGACTTCGAATTCATCTTGCACTTTTTACACGATCTTTAAATTGCGTTTACTTACTTATGTAGTTATATATGTAGGTGTGTAGTTATGTCTAATTGAGGGTATAAATAGAAAATAATACAGAAAAAATATTTAATGTGAACTTTGCATTCTATTTAGAAATCGATTTATATATGTGTTATTGTGTGAATTATGTTTTTATTTAAAAAAATCCTCATCATTATTCTCTTTTAAAACAATGTGACTACAGACATATTTCACTTAGTGATATATTAGTATATTCTTCACATTCGGTGTATTTAATAAAACAATCGAAAATAAACAATCCTATGATTCAACTTTTCGGAATTTATATCCATAATTTGCTGACGAATCTCAGATACTAAAATTATTTCTCTAAACTATAAATCCACAGAAAACTTAACCAACAAATTCAAAGAAAAACCTACCTATCCTAAAAACAGAAAAGAAACAAAATATTAGCACCCAAAAAGGCAATCGAAACACTTAACATTCTGAAAACAAAAGTAACAAGGCACGGAACATGGTTTCCTCGAGCTTGGGAGCTAATAACCAGAATTACGCCTCTGCTGCACTTATCTAAGGATTTATAGTCCCCTAGGGCCACCTTCAACTGGTCATTACGATGATTCCAGCCGTCTCTCCTGTCATAATTTGTCGGGAAAATTGAGGTTCTATCTGATTCTTCCGTACTGTGAATTTAGTAAGTATATATAGGTATCAGATTTTGAAATATTTACAATCAATTATGTTGTAGCACAGCGCCTGACTGCGCTGACGAGAGTCTAACTGCGAGACATAAAGGAGATAATTATGTCTATCAGTCTATGTGGCGTTGTAAGCGCCAACGTATTGGCCGATTTTGATGATTCTTACGTCACCTTATTTCATTTTAAACATCGCTTGAGAGAGATAGATAGTCTTGTCACACTTTCTTTTTAGTAAATTTATTTTTTTTATATATAAAAATTATAGTTTCATATATTTATGTATAATTTTTTACAGATTTGTAATTTTAAACAGCATGTAAATTTATTCACAAAGAACATTTCTGTTGGAGTAACTCAAAGACATGTGTTTAAATTTTACATAATTTTAGATATTATATAAATGTTGATGGCTGATAGGACACTTAAAGATTACTTCAACGATATAATAATTATTTTTATGGTAGCTTAATATGTAAGCCATCAAATTTATTTTACTACCTTATAAGCAAAATCTATATTTCAAATTACACAGTGCTAAATCACTCCGTTCCCACCATTTTTTGAGGCATCAAGTGTTAAGTGGCGGAACTTAAGGCTACACATTGCCTTATTATCAGAACGAGAAAATGAAAATAGAAAAATGCTCTTCGCCTCGACACCAGAGCGAAGAAATGAAAATATAAATAAATATTTCACTTCTTCGAGTGGGGATCGAACCCCCAAACGTCACGTTACAGTCACACCCTTGTGCCGCTGCGCCACGACGTCCCCAATTTCTATTTATGCAATTGCAACATACATGTCAAACTGATAATCTCCTTTCTTATTAAGACGGTTTAAAAAAGGTCCTTCTTATACCAATAATACATCAATCTCAAGGCAGACCCAATCGATCCTATTTTAAAATTTATATTTTAATTTGCCGCCGAAATAACTCAAGCCGAATGCGACTGACGTCTTCAAGTCCGCGCCTGTCGTTAATTTTTCAAAGGAGTTTTTAATCAGTTGTGAAACGATTTATAAATTAAACAGGGGCCCCTGTTATGAAGAAAATGTGAGTGTTCGGTGTGTTTCCATTGGATATTTTTTTATTATTTTTTAGGTCCACGCTGTATCCCGTATAATATAGCTCTCTAGAGTAGCTAACTAGTGGGCGCTTCGATTCCCACTTTCCACAAATAATAATAAACGCTATTTTAAGAAAATAACCCGACTTCAAATGCCTAGTAGTACTTATATGTACCTATATTATACCATTCCAGAAACGCGTGGATACCCATAAAACTGCTTAACTGATTTTGATGAAGTTTAAACTATTCAGTAAGTGGGAAGTCGGTGGTTTAAATATAACAAAATTCACATAATATACAACACAATATGTATAATATCAAAAAACAAAACAAATAACCGTAAACACGTGCCGGACGACACAACGGAAACGCGTCAACAAGAAATATGAGCGGAAAGGATCTCTCCGCGAAGCTGCAAATTCCGTCATCAATTATCATTATTAGGGAGCATCGCGACGGCGCGGACGGTAATTGAGTTTTATAAATGGCCGCCATGTCGTAAATACTCTGACGCATAATGTATTTGTACATTCATGTGTGTGCAAATGTGTTTTTTTTTTTCAGTTTCACGCTGTATCCCGCATGTAATTGTGTGTTGATTGGCGAAACTCAACGCTGCTATCTGTAAGCATAAAATGCATAATTTTATGTATATGTTTATGTATACCTAGGCCTGACCAATTTTTGTGACTTTGGGTGTTAAATGACGGAACATAACACCGTTAACTTTAATCGTTTTAATGAAATATTATGCCATGCCATGTTTGCCATTATTCTTACGACGGGACGGTGAGAGATACTCCGGGATCTTAAACTATGTCATAAACAAATCAAACAGAAATAACTAATTTATTTGACCACAAGCAAAACCTTATGCAAAAACTAGTCCTAATACAGGGTTAAACTAAAAAAACTAATTTCAAAATATTCATAATTAGGACAGCTAACACTACATAATGCACGTACTCACCTCACTTTTATCTTACCTAACTACGGCCATCACTCTTTGTCTCACAAATGAAGGGGCCGATTTTGTTTGAATGTTATTATTATTTTCTTAATCGCTGACACTTAAGAACAAAGGGTTTTAGCTTACAGAAAATACATTACCTTTGGTCTTAATGTTCAGCAATCAGTCAAAGTGTGGTTTAATGAGAATATTTGTTCTTTGAACGGTTGTTATTAGAGCTGTTCTGTTGGACACCCATTTGTGATGGAAAAAATTCTCAAAACATTTGCAGTGGAAAAATTACTTGAATAAAAGAATTGTTGTAGCGGTAATGATAGGTATATGTCGGTATATTAGTCGGTGAAGGTTGCGGGTTCAATTTTTCCTTTTATTTTTTCACGCTGTATCTAATAGGACACATCGTCTCACTGTAAACACGACGGTTGTAGATTCCAGTCCCACTTGGAGAAATATTTTTTCATTTCATCAATTAGCTAAAAAAAACTAATAAAAAACACAATATTTGACTCCCGTTAATAGCTAATTGATATCTCTAAGTATGGTAACAAATAATATATAAAATAAACCAGCATACCAGTACGTAGTACTATTACGGAGCTCGCGCTGAAAGGGGCACGGTATCGGCGTATCGTCACATAACTCTTCGCTATCGGAGTCGTTTTCTTTGAAATCTTCCTACATAAGCATTTCATAAATCTTAATGATATTGTGAGTAGAAATATTGGATATGGTAAATACTCATATTAACAATATATTCACACTATTTTTGTATATAATTTTATCCCACTTAGATATAACTCTCACAGAGTCTTATTGTGGGTTTGAGTCCCATTCGGGGTAATAAATTATTTTCATGTCGTTCTGATAACAAAACAAAGCGCAATATTGAGTTCCGCCACTCACCACATAATGTCTCAAAAATTGGGCAGTGCGTGAGGAACAGTATTCCAACACCAGGTTTCTTGTGCATACTTTGCGTGACACAGCGTGAATAATATTGACCATAATCCAATAGAAGAACCAAAAATAACAATGAAACTATCATATCCATATAAAATAACATAACCACGCGTCGCTCCAAGTTTTTATCATCACTTATCAGTGGTAGCATGTCTCCTGTATAATAACCGTTAATTTTAACGACAAGAACAATAACAGTTGAATTTATAACGTTGTAACCATTAAATAGAAGGACAAGGTGTCTATACGGTTGTAAATTAAGTGATAAGCATTCACTCATAGTAATTGATATGTATATAATATATCTACATAAGTATTGAATGACATTTGACTATTGTTTTAAAAATAATAATTTTTAAATAGCAAATACTAATTGCGTTTTTAATTACCTTTTCTTTAAAATAAAAAATAAATAAATCAGCTTCACTCTGTATCCCGCACACAGCAGGGTAGGCAGAGGAAAGAGTGTTAAGAAACTCCGTTCTCCACTTTCTGCCAAATTCTGGAGGCATTACGTGTTGAGTGACAGAACTCAACGCGGCACTTTGCCTAATATAAACGTAAATAAATATTTCACTCCCTCGAGTGGAGATCGACCCCACAACCGTCGCGTTACAGTCACACCCTTGTGCCGCTGCGCCACGACTGGTCTCAAAACAAAGAAATCATGTAGAAGATATAAAACATAATAAATAAAAAAACAAAAATTAAGAACAAAAACGAATTACCAATTCGAATAATATTAAACAAATCGTATAATATTAAGAGCTTTAACGAGTCCAAAACGATTATTTGGCATACAAACAGATCGTTGGACACAATTTATATATTAATAGACGTAATGGCTTGGAAAGAATAGAAATTGACCCACTTAGCGGGGAAATAAAACGTGAGGGAATGATATACTGTAGGACATTTATATAACTTTTTTTGTTGCTTCACGATCTATCCTGCATATAACAGGGATAAGTTAGTGTTAAGACACTTTTTTTCTCTCAAATTGGAATATTACGTGTAGAGCGGTGCGCCCGCCCGAATTATCCGGGTTCTAAAATAATTGACTTTGAAGAATTACAAAATTTTATTAATATATGCACCAATTACGTTATTAAAAATTGAGTAAAAAAATACACAAGAAAAAGTAATAAGCTACTTAGTATTTTTTTTTTCAAATTTATATCAAAAGAATTTTTGGAGGTAAAAATTTGAACTCTTGACGACCGTTCTAACTAAGTAACCATAGCCATACGTACATATACAACATTCACTTAGCGATTTCAACAAATCAACATCTATCTAAACAAACTGACAAAATCTAATGGACTTCACAAATCATAAATCAAAGATTTATAACAGACAGACGCATTTGCTTTTAAACGTCAAACGCTAATTACGAACTTCGTTTAGAAAAAGAGACAAAAAAAATATTTAAAACACCTTTTTAAAAACTGTCTGTCTAGATGTTTTTGTCTTCCGCCATTTTGTTGCGACGGCCATTTTGCGTCAACAACAATATTGCTTACATATCATTTTATTGTCATCAGAGCTGAAATCGTAATTCCGAATTTCAGCTCAATCACTGGTAAGTGAGTCAATTTGGGCATGCAAGATTTCACATACACTAACAAACCAGTTAAATAAAAGCTTGTAAAAAAGTACACCTGTAGACAAATCATTGTCTCTATATACAGATAAATAGAGACATACGTTAGAAAATTTCCCGCTACGTTCCAATCTGTATATATTTTCTAAATATGTACAGAAAATATTCTGTTAAAACATCACGCTATTCTGCTCTGTGTCTAAATTCGAAAAATTGTCCGCTCATACTGCACACAATGCCTCGCTTGTTTTACCAGAGCGAAAAAATAAAAACCATTCCCCAAGTGCAAATCGAATCCACAACCATCGCACATACAGTTATACAATCGACTACTGCGCCACGATGTCTTCAGAAAACACATTATGATAAAAGAGTAACGAACTGTAGGGCGTATTCTTTCAAATTAATTCCTAAGAGCCAACAATTTGTCTTCCGGTTACAAGATTAAGAGAGCTCGCGGAAGAACCGAGAAATGTTATTTTAGCCTCGCTGTTCAATTGTTTTATAGCATTGCATAGTATTCATTTACTGAGTACATCTTTAACACATTGCTAATTACATTACATGCCACTTTTAATTAAGAATCAATCTACATATTTATAAATTGACGCAGGTACAGTTTCCATAGCAGAGTGCCATGGACAATGTGACATGGTTTTCTAATAAGTATAGATCAAATTAAATAAGATCAGCTTCACGTCGTATCCCGCACACAGCATGGTAATGAGTGAGGATCAAACCCACAACCATCGCGTTATAGTCACACCTTTGTGCCAGCCTAAAAATATTATAAAAATAAATAAAAGAATCTCTCCACATAGCGTTTCACTAAAACCTCAACCTAACAATATTCTTTAAAAAACCGACAAGAAATATTTGCCTTAATAGCTTAACTTTTCATCTGCTAACGAATTAACAAGCGGCCCTCAGCGCGGACAAACACTGATTAATAGCTGACATTAATTTACGAAAAAAAGAGAGAAAAGAGAGAGCTTTTATACGAGCTTTTACACGTTAGAGCTTTCATTTTACTGGAAACAATGTTATTTATTAATGTTTTGTTTAATGCCCGTCAGTTTTATATTAAGAGATTATGAAATTAAAAATATATTTGGAGAAAAGAAAATAATAAAAAGTTACATTGCGTAATATATCTGGTGATCAAAGCGTTGCGTTGAGTTCCGCGTCTCAACATGGAGTTATTTTGCTAATTTGTCAGTGCGTGTGGAACGGAGTGTGTTTCCACCCCTTTGTAAACTAAACGGGATACGGCGTGAAGTTATAAAAAAATATACGAAATCCTTTTTTTTTCGGTTAGACAAAATTCGCCACCAAACTTACATTTTCATTTAAAATAAGTGGAAAAATTATTAATTAGTATAGATACGGTACGATATATAAGTACGTATATTGGCATATATCTCTACTTCAATATTAACATTATAGAGCCTAAATTGTTTGAACGCACTAATCTCAGAGACTAATAGTTCAAATTGAAAGAATACTTTTGTGTTACACAGTCCACTTACGACGTAAGTCTAGGATTATTTTAAATCAAATAATTGTTTTAATACTACCCACAATACCACTTCCACTTGACCACAGAGACAAAACCGCATGCAAAAGCTAATTTTACAACAAAACTAAGCGCCACTCGATTCAAAATCGATTACAAAATGATTAATTCGTCCACAAATCAAATAATGAGTGAACGTACTAATAAATAAATGTTGATAATAACATGTAATTTAGACAGTCGGACGTGTCCAGTGATAGCGCGTGAAATACTGTTTGTTGCTTGTTTGTGATCATTGTAGGGAATTTATTGGTGTTTTATATTATAGGCATCAGTTATGTGGTATCTGAAGTGATGGACTGTTAAAATGCAGTAGTTAGAAGTTATTCATGTTTCACGCTTTAACCCACATATAGCTGGATAGAGAGAGCCTAGTGTCAAAATATTCTGTTCTTCACTTTCTTTTCGAGTTGGAGAGACTGTATAATGGTGGAACTGAATGCGTCACTTTCCACCACTCCAAACGCAGTGTCTAGATTTGGTGAAAAATGGGAGACGGAGATTTTTTAATCTTCCCGCTGTATGTATGCTTAGCAAGGTAGATTTCTACCTACCCTGAGACTGTTCCCATGACACAACCGTTCCCCACTGTCCACATAATATTTACCTATATATATTTTTATTTATATAATGTTCATCCAACTGCTTTTGTAACGTAGGCGCTAATAAATCGCTTCGTTCTACTCATTCCGGCCTTACCCCTTCCGTTCTGGATCGTGGAACCTAACGCTATGCCTTGTCAAACCAGCTAGGGAAACACCCACGACATAAAATATTGTATTATTTCAAACGTGATTTGAATACTAACATAGCTTACAATAAACCATGTTGAAGCAGTGATTATTGAAAAAAAGTTATAGACTGATAAAATATTAAAACCCGTCTTATCTGGTTCCCGCGGGAATTTCGAGATATCTTCTCTCTATTGATCCCAGCTTTTTTTTCAATTCTACCACTGTCTATTAATTGTTTTAAATTATTTCAATTACTTTTTTGAGGAACCCTCTTCAAAAAACATGCCAAAATTTAGTTTTCTAACCTGCGTAGTATCTGTGTGGCAGTAAGTTGTCGGTTAATAATCCATTTGGTAACTGGAGAGTTACATTAATCTAATTGAAATAATTTAAAACAATTAATAAAAAGTGGTAGGATTAAAAAAAAATTTCACGTTGTATCCCTCCTATAGAACGGTAGGAAACGTACTTCTAAGACACTGCCCTCATTTACCCTAAATTTTCGAGACTCTGAAAGTTGAAAGGCGTAACTCATCGCCTTTGCGCTTTGTCATGTTACCAGAACGAGAAAAGTGTTTACTTTTCTCTTGAACGAATAGAGAAAATCTATATACTATTAACCTATTCCTTACCAAATCTACGACGAAAGAAACGCCAAAGAAACGAAAGGACGATCAAAAAATACGACTTACCAAATTAAATTCCAACCAAGTGGCCTATTATTCAAACATAAGTAATAATCTAAATTCACAATTCATCCAAAAATTCACTAAAATATGACAGGCCGTTGAAAGTATGAGAGTTCGAGATGGGAGATAACTTCGCAGTATCTGTAATGTGACCATAAATTAGGAATATCGCCGGGAACGCTCCATTTAACTTGACTAATGGTCGGCGTAGAGTAAAAAGGCGTATGGGGGCGTTTCGCGTGTATATTTTGAATGAACAAACCGCTATGGGTTTATGTATGTTTATAGTGTTTGTCCCTTGGTGGAAGGGTCACAGGTTCAATAGGGTAAGTGTTTTAGTGTAAAATAAGTAAACAATTATACAAACTATTTGTAATACATTTTTGATCTACGTGGCACTGTGACATAGCTTCTGTACTGTAGGCACGACGGTTGTGAGTTCAATTTCCACCCGAGGAAATTAATTACTATGATTTTCTCACTTCGGTAACAAGACAAAGCGCGGCGTTGAGCTACACAGACGCGAAAAGCGGGTAAGGTCTAGGTATATACTAGATTCTTCCTACCTACCCTGCTGATATACAATTAAGCGTGAAGCAAATAAAAATATTTATAAAATAAAATACATGATAACAAAACAATTACAGCGCGAAGAAAGAATTCAAAGACAGATTGAAAAGTAAAAAAGTGTGGGTTACGCTCCTTCCTTTAAATCCAGTCTAGACAGCAAGTTGAACGATAAGTTTTATACATTGACTTGACAGGTCGCTTCTCAAAATAAAATATAGGAAACAGTAAATAGCTTAACAGATCTTTTACTATGTCATATTATGGTTTTTTACTCAATTTAAATATTTTTAAGCTGTAAGAATTTAGCTATAAGATAATTTCAGGGACATTGCTTGTTGCGTGGAAAGCAATTAGAATTCTGAAGTCAGTCGTGGCGCTGCGATACAAGTTTGAGTCCTTTTGAAGGAAATGATATATTTAATATTTTTATTTCTTCGTTGTTCGAGCGCGGCATTGAATTCCACCGAGCAACACGTCTCTAGAATTCAACGAAAAGTGGGGAATGGATATATCTTAATGGAAACGGAGAGCTTTAACACTAAATTCTCAGGCTCCCTCTGCCTACACTCCTATGTGCGGGGCACATCCTGCAGCTAAAAAAACAAATTGAAATTTGAGCCCACAAATGTCACCTTAAATTCACCTTTTTTGCTTTTCACTTTTCACTTCACACGCTTGAGAAAAGTCAAAATATATAATGTACAACAAAACCCTTCAATCATAAATTACAATTAAAAAGTATGTATTAGGTAGAACAAAAAAAATTCAAACACGAAAACTGAAAAATTTTTACAAGGCACAAAATAAATAAGGTGTTATACTAAAACAAATCATGTACTTACACGGGCCGCCATGTTTCAAACTAACTTTTATGAAAACTGTCTCCCGCCACAGTATTTTACGTTAAATGGCCTAGCTTTTTGTCGTTAAATTTGTAACTTATCGCCTGTGATCTCGGCTTACTATGAGTTTTGGTAAGGACAGGATTTTTAACGGTATTATTAAGTTGAATTGGCGTTCAGTTCCGTCACTCAGCACGCAGTGCTTCGAGAATTTAGTTGAAAGTGGGGAACAGAGTGTGTTAACACTAGGTTCCCTCTACCTATCCTGCTTCGGAAGCGTGAAATTAATTATTGTTAAATATTAAAGTTATTATTGCAAAACGCGGTGTTGAGTTTCGCTACTACTAATATTTAAAATTTGGCGGAAAGAGGAGAGCGGAGTGTCTTAATAATGAAGAGTGAAGTGACGTATTTTTGAGACATTGCTGTTCAACAATGCCAGTCATAACTCAATGCCACCCATGTTCTTACCAGAGCAAGGAATTAAATATAATTCATTCCCTTGAGTCGAAATTGAACCCACAACCATCGCTGTGCCGTTGCGTTACGACGGCCTTTAAAACAGCTTTTAAATTATTTATTTAAAATCCTTTATTTCCATAATAGATGGACTCCCTACTAGAATATAAGGTAGCCTGCATTTTGCCGAGAAAAATATAATTTATGTCACATTTTGTATCGAATAAAGGGTTAGTTACGCTCCTTTGTGTGCACGTTATTGCCTGTTTCTATTAACTTATGATAAGGGTGTTGCGTTTTTATATTTTACTAGGTTTTAACTGACTAAGGCTTTGGCCCTGTGTTCGAGGAGAGAAAATAATTTTGAGTGGAAATAATTGCGACACATTCTAAGTGCCTGATATACCTCTGATCGCAGGTACAATGGGTTATTCAATAACTATTATATGTTTAGGGTTTGGAAAAAAAACGGCTATAAAGAATTTTCAGCTTTATAATATTCTTATAGATATATCTTACTTCTTATCTTATAAATATTATAAAGTAAAATTTGTACGGACGAATGTCTGTTCCACTTTCACGCAAAAACTACTAAACGGATTTAGATGATACTTTAGAGTAATATAGCTTATACATCAGAAAAACATATACGCTTCAAATTATGTTAGATTTAGTATAATTTGGCTATAATATAGCAAGATAGGAAGCGGGCGAAGCCGCACGCGGATCCCTAGACTAATATAAAACTCGTGTAAGCAATTCAGGGTTGAGCGAGGGCAGACAACAGTCTATGTCTGACAACAGAAAGCGGCGTGAACGTAGCTCGATGAATAAAATATTATAGGGACTTGCCACCTGACGTTATAGTTGCGACGTCCGCGACGCGCTCTGTGACAACCATTTGTAGGGTGTTATAAAATATTGAGTAAATGTTATTTATATTTATGTATGTTTTAGTCTTTATTTGATAACTATATGAATATTATTTATTGAAACGAATGTCTAATCTTAAACGACCTCCAAAAATGTGGCTTTTAATTTGACATGATAATGTTAGGCGATCACTTTGTTAAATTGTAAATAAATTTTATTAATTATTTTTTGTAATATTTTTTTCAGGAATTGAACCAATGGTTGTTCAGAAAATCATTATATATATATTTTTAATGGGCAAAAAACATTTAATCTGTGATTAGAATTGAAACCCAAAAGAATATTCCAGTCATTTGATAGGTGAACTAACAACCCTCTATCAACTTACCTCAAATGTCATACCAACAAACATATTTATATCAAAAACCATTCCACCACTATATTCTGTTTGAAATTATAAAAGTTTAAATTGTAAAGAGCTTTTAAATCTGTCCTATTCATATTTCCGCCTTTGTTAGACCCACAATTGTTCTCTTCTCTTCTGTTCTGTTCTGTGGACAACGCGACATAATGCGCACAAATACAGATAGCTGTTACAAAAATGTCAACACTCTAAAATATTTTCTATTATAAATATGAAAAATTGCGAACATCTTGTATCTTATATTATATTATATTGTAAGTATTGTACAAGAGCTTTCCACTGACCTGGATTTTAACCAAATTACTTTGAAACTGTTTTGTGAATTGTCTATCCGTTTGTTTGTTACAAATTACAATGAAACTTAATGACGACTTGTGATAATGAAAGGTGAATCTAAAGTTAATGTTTTCGTTTGTTTAAATGATATCAGAGATTGTTATAGTATTATTAAATTCAGTTGTTTTTATATTTATTTCACCTTCTTATTATTATTATATTCTTCTTATTGAGGCCGTTGTGGCGCAGAAGAATGCGGTTTTAGGTTCGATTTCCGTTTGGGAGAATAAACTATTTTTATTTCTTCGCTCTGGAATAAGACAAAACCTGCTATTGAGTACCACCACTCGGAAGGAGATTGAGTCATAGGTTCTTTTTGTCTACCTTGCTATGTGCGGGATACAGTGAAACAAAAAAAAACTCCCTCTTTTTAATGAAATTCTTTAACCGGATTAATCGCATATACATATTTAAATCGTCGAACCCGACGTTTCAAACCTTTTGCAATGGTCCGTGGACCCACGTGACCTCAGTTGACCTACCTGACTATTATATCAAACTACCGCCAACGACTTCTTAATTACCTCGCGTACTGCCCTGCTGCTCTGTCTACCTCGCTATAAAGAAAAAAGCGTAATAAAGATGCTTTAATAAAAAAGAATTAGTATTTGGACCCTTCAACTTTGACTTTCAATATAATTATACAAGACAGCAACGTGTAATTAACAAAGCATATATGAAAGTATTTTAACTGAAATTCTCCCTAAAATCAGTGGAAACAGTTTAACAATTAGCAACAAAAACAAACCGTTGTACGTATAGTTAATTAAAACGCAAATTGGTGACCGCAACCCTCCGCGAAAGGAGGCTATAGTGACGTACTCATGTCGATGTAGTTAGCATATCAGAATTTTTTAGAATATATTTCATTTGGTGTCGAGGCAAGGGGCGGCGGTGAGTTCCGCCACTCAAAACGCAATGCCTTCAGAATTCGGCGTAAAGTGGGGAACGGACTGTGTTAACACTATGTAGGCTTCAGGGCAGGTGGAGGAAATTTAGTGTTAAGACCGTTCTCATTAAGATATTTTCATTCCCACTTTCCGACAAATTCAAAAAACATTGCGACTTGACCGGCGGGACTCATCGCCGCGCTTTACGCCACGATACCACAGTGAAGAAAAAATATTTTTTTTATTTCCTCCACTGGTAATCGAACTCACATCTTGTCGCATTTACAGCCACATGCTTGTGACTCAACTGACTTCTTTAGAATTCCAGCATAATAAATAACCTCCATCTAACGATACTAACTAAGCCACATCCCTAAACCTCCTGAGCTTTGCATAATAAAGAGCGAAGGTATTAGCATAAAATCACTCGAATTCACCTATTTGACTTGCAAAAAATTGGCCCGCGGCCTGCCCCGGCCTGCCCCCGGCCCCGACCGGCCCCCGGCTTATCGCTCGCAATTAGTTTCGATGGCCAATCCCCCTTAAGTACTTTACAGAGGAGAAATAGGTATGCCAAAATGGAAATCAATTATATTTTTGTTTACAATAGCTTGTTATTTTGTTAGACAGCAAAATATAGAAAATATTTCCACATTCATGAAGTCAGTCAAATATGATGATGATAATGATGACATAAGGCCATTGTACTAGAGGTCACTATAGCATAGTGATCTCTAGGAATCGAACCCACAACCGTTACGTATAAACATTCAAAAGCGACCGCACCTACTTGGCGTCTGTATAACGTATATTATAGGCTTTACCTCTAGACGACTCTACTATATAATCTTACCATCATAAAGCCACTACGTGTGCATTAAGTATTATTAGAGCAGGGCGAGTAACGTAATAACTACCATAGAGTGGGTTCAATAACAATCTGTTAGGATTAATTTATGGGTAGAGCCGCCGATGTATTTAAAGTCACTTCTAGTTAAAAGTTAATCGATTTTTAGTTGGTTTCTAGTAGGATTATGCTCTTATTTAAATTCTGAGTATAAATATAATGTCTAGAATTATGGATCAAAAGAATAAAAAAAAAGCAGCCTTTTTACTTTGTATTTACATTTGTTGTATCATCATTGAGCAATGAGCTGGTCTAATAATGGAGCCAGCAGCGAAATAGTGGAACTCTTCAGAAGTTACTTTAGTAAGAAAAGTCAAAAGAAAAGCCAGCCTGAAAATAAACGGAGACTAGTCGTCTCTCAATATATACTTTTTTCTTGACTGGCATTAGTAAATAGACGGAACAAAAGATAAAAATAGTTATTAATTAGTTATTAAAAATACTCATATTGGTACTGACTACAAAAATAACAGATTTGAAATAGTCAATAATTATATAGGTTATAATTTCACTTAATACTCTCCACATTCTTTACTTTGAATTATTTAATAACATTATTTATTTAATAATATAATTACAAATATTTTATTAACTATACCTTTTTAATACATAGATATAACCAACCCAAAAAAACCTTTTAAAAGCTATTCAAAAAGTTCGATTTAAACTCAAATATAACAAAGATAGCAAACTTTAGGCTTCAAATATCATAATAAGTGAAATTTTAAAGTTTCTCTACATAGCGCCCCGAGCGGGAGCGCACTGCGAACAAAAGGCTCTATATTTACAAACTGTCGTCTCAAATTGCGTGTATGAAGTAAAACCGCCAAATTACACAATAGTGTTATTACAATAACTCTACAATAGCAGATGTTGAGGGAAAAAATGTAGAGAAACTATTCTATTACTGTTACTTTGCTATAAATGTGGAATATTTGTTAATTTGACATTTTTAATGCTTTAATTAATTTGATATTTTCTATAATATGGCTATTATTATTTACCTTTCCGTCGGCTCTAGTTGCTGTAAACATTGTTATAAATTCATTAACTTCTTTATATTCATTTCAAAGATATTGTTTTATAGAATCTAAGACAAAAATGGCAAATCTACAGATTGTTGTATGTTTCTCTGCATAGATAAAGTGCAGCGTTAAACTCCATAAACCAACCTTTAAAGTGTGCGGAAAGTAAATTACTAAGCGATGCGTCACCGAGTACACCGAGTATTTGTAACGCAAAAAAATACCATATTTTCACTGGAAAACCAGCTTTACACAAAAAGCAGTAGCATCATATTATTAGGTTCATCCATCACCGAACGTCACGAGTACCCTATTTTCAAAGCACGCATTATGTCATGTCATTCGACTCCTACAGTTGACATGGCAAGTACTAAACATTGTTATATTGTATTTAAGCCTTAATACTTCTTTGTGTAAGCTTCAATGAAATTGGAAATACGATAACGGTAATCGGAACTGACGGTCATTCGATTATTTGTGGGGTGGAGATGAGATTTGTTGCGTAAGCCCCAACCGAATGAAATAAGGATACATTTTTGAAATGTGTTAAGTGTAGAGTTGGTTTTTATAATATGTAATTTGTCAGCTATATAGATCGGTCTTGGCGCAGTGGCAGTGGAGTGTGATTGTAAGCATGAGGGTTGCAGATTCGGTTCCACATGGGGAAATATTTTTTTTTCAGTTCCTCAAGTTCCGCCATTCAACATGAATCTCGAAAATTAGGAGGAAAATATTTTAATAATAGGTTGCACCTGGTAACATTCACACATGTCATTTTTATTCTATTTTATATAAAAATAAATATATTTAAAATGTTTCTGCTGGAATATGTATTCTAAGCAAAATACAATGAAGCAAATAACATGCTCATAACAAAACTTTACTTCGTGTCTAACAACTTAAAAAAACAAAATAAAGAAAAACGTACATTTACCATTGTACAACCCAATCAGATATTGTCAAACAAAATTTACTTAATACATAAAGTGTTGATAGCGTTATTTAATACAAAAAATACTTACCTCAAGCGAAATTCTTACAATATTTTTATTAAAAAACACAACTCAGTACATACAAGTTAAGCCCATTAAAAAACACCAGACCATTTAATTTTCACTGAGAAATAACCACAAATTATAATAACGACATATTTTCATAATTTTTAATCAACACACAATGAGCTTGACATGCGAACTCGCCATATTTCTTTTAAACTAACTGGTAAAAAAATCAGTCTTATGAAATATATGATTAACATCAGCCGTCGTGAGATCGGAATCGATAAGGAAACAAGCCTATTTATTTTATTACCAACATGATTTGTCCTTTTGTATTGAAAAATGATGAAAAATATACTCTAAATTAAGAATAATAAAGTCTAAATTGTTTTCTTTGAGCTGTAAATGTAATTTTGTGTGTCATAATCACAAATCCGTCCGGAGCCGTCAAAAGGCATCCATTCGGGCGCGTAATTAGCGCTCGACGCGCGACAATGCGATTTCTTTGACAATAGAGCGTGTTGAGAATAGGCACCCCTAATCTGCCTTTTATTGAGTTGCGTATACAAATATACAACGATTGTTTGCTTATTAGTTCTAGTTTCAAAGAAAAATTAGTTTATATTTTATATTTTTTTCTGAATAAAATATAAAAAGTAATAGAAGCAATAGTAATACCCATATTGTACATCAAAACCTACAAGTATATTATAAACTAAATGAAAATAACTCATACGCTCCAGTATAAATCGAACCCGCAAACACCACGTATATAATCAGACACTGTAAGACTAATAACTATAATATTATACCAAAAGGTATTTTTTTAATAGCACACCCTAGCTTTAGTAAGGTCGCTGTGAACACAAGTTTAATCCGAAACGATCGCCTTTGACCGAGTTTAGACAAAATCCATTGTATGTAGACCAAGGGTTGTAACATGAGACTATTGTATTATGTGATAACAAAATAACAGAAAGAATTTATATATTTTATCGCAGATTATCTAGCTTGTTATACGTCGAACTTTTGAGGCATTACGTGTTGAGGACCGGAACTCAACGCCGCGCTTTGCCTTGGTACCAGAAAAAAGAAATCAAAATAATAATAAATAATAATTCATTACCCGAGTGGAAATAGAATCCATAACCGCCGCGTTTACAGTCACACTCTTGTGCCCCTGTGCCACGACGACCTCAAATAAATTATTATTTGTTCTTCCAGGAAGGCGGTCGTGGCCTTATCAATTTGTAAATGATAAGTTATTAATATTGATATATTAAAATTTCGTTTTAGGATGCCGTCGCTCATCAGAATAATCTATAAAACGCAACGTTGAATTCTACCACCCATTGCCTCCAGATACTCCGCCCCCCACTTTCAGATCAATTTTTAACCATTGTGTGTTGAGAGTCGGAACACAACGCACTTTATCTTCTTACTAGAGAGCAAGAAAATAGAAATAATTCATTCTATCCCCTAAAGTAGGAATCAAACTAAATATCTTCATAGTCACACTCGACTCTTACGATATTATGTCACCAGGTATGATGAAAAAACATAAAATAGATAATACTAGTTAGCAAATTAGGTCAAGTCAAAATACCATAAAATGGGTTTCTAAGCAATCATTTTTCTAACAAAACGTCTCATTTGTACCATTTTTTTACCTTGCAAAGTGGTAATTTAGTTAGTTATAATAACAGTAGTCGGTTTTACTCCGAGACATGAATATTTCATGAAGCAATTAAAACGTGGTGATTATATCGTTATACAATTTTCATATTTTATATAAATCGATGTCAATTACAAGCTGTAGTATTATAAGTAGTATTTCATTTAAATCGTTCGTGTCGTTCTGGTTCCCTTTCATAATAATATGCTAATAATTGGGTCGTACGTGTGATGGTTGTGGGTTTTATTTCCACTGAAGGAAATGGATCATATCATCGATCAGCTCAGAGCAAACGTAGACGTGAAAGGTTATGAGTTTGATTCTCACTTAAGTTAATGTTGAGTTCCACTACTCAACAAGCAATACCTAAAGACTTCGATTGAAAGTGAGGAACAAAAACGTTTTAATGGGAACGGAGTATCTTAATACTAGGTTCTCTCTACCCACCTTACTATGTGCGGGATAGAACGTGAACTATTGCGTCGTGTTGACACACACAATTTCTGAAAGAAAACATAAAAAAACATTATGACTCAACCAAGGTACCAATCATCGACAAAGTAATACCGCTACTAATTAAACAAACTATCATTACAACTCAATTACAGGCTATAGAGTAAAGAAAATGGCACATGTCGTTTCTGTGTAATACTTATTATATGTGGATTGAAATATTATTTGTTTTATTCAAGACTAGCGGACCCGGACGCGGCTACGCCTGCTTGAAATATAAGAATATAATTTCTATAGAAATAATTTCAATCTAGATGAAATGCTAAAAGTGACTATTATATTTATTTTCATAAGGATGAATATCAAAATGACGCGGTAACGAACGCGGTCGCGTAGCGACGAGGGTTGTTATTAACATGGCAGAATAAATTGCATGTCAAATTAGAAAGTATTTTAATTTATTAGTATATATGTGTAATGTAATGTTATATAGCCTATAGCACTTCTGAAGAATGCAGCTTTCATACAAAACAAAAACAAAGTAAATAGATCCAGTAGATCCAGAGATCTTAGCGTTTAAACAAACAAACAAACAAACAAACAAACTCTTCCGCTTTATTATATTAGTATAGATAGATGGCTATTTAATTATTCTACTAACATATGAGTTTGGCTTTCTACAAAAATGAGAATATGGAAGTCGAAAACATACGGTTGTAGGTTCAATTCACACTTGGAGAAAATAGATTATGGGTATAGGAGTGTCTTAACGCTAGATTTCCCGCCTATCCTGCTACATGCGGGATACAATGTAAAGGTAAAAATATATGGATTACCTAGCCTTAGCCTTAGCCAAATAGTAGAGTTATTTGAACTAAAGTAAATTTAATTCGAAAATAGTCCGTGTAATTCAGATCTTACTTAATTACAACTCGATCTAATAAACGTGTTAAAAAGAATAAATATCAAGTATCTATCTGTGCTTCACTAAATTCATCAATCGGTGAAATATTAATTGTTAAGTGTGAAACTTACATAACTATTACTGCGTAGCGCTACAATCCACTAATATAAAAAAATATACTCATAAAGAATAAATAAATTGACAGATAAGCAAACTATATATTAAGGAATAGGTCTATATGTCATTTTTATTATTAATTTAGAAACTTGGAGCTACGTGGCCTTCGAGACCACTCTATAAAGTCCACGTCAGCATTCACTTGTAATTATGTTATTATTCCATAAAGCGTTACTTCATGTGTTTTAATAAAAATAGGAAAACAAAGAAGCCCATAACTAGGCTCCTTTTGCTTTTTTAGTGACGGCCACATGTTTTTTTCTTATAAGAATTTAAGCGAATCCATAGATAAGTTATAAGAGTACGGTTTATACGTAATAAAATAAATTATACTACAACTCTAATTGTGAAAGCTGTTTTAGTGTTTTTAATAGTGTTTTTCAGACAAAATGGTGAATAGAAAGAGAAGTCATTAGATAAGCAAGAATCCAGTGTCAAGACAGTCCTTCCTCCACGCACCCCCCAATATTCAAGAAGATGCGTGTTGAGTGACGGAACTCAACACCGGAGTTTGTCTTGGTACCAGAGCAAGAACAAAAATATTTCATGCTCCCGAATTGGAATCGAACCCACATTCGCTTACAATCAACCACTGCGCCACGATGTCCTCATAATATGATGGCCTATATCCATTTTACAAAACAATAAAAATATAAGCAAATCGATACAATAAAATGTATCATACGACTACCCAATAAGTACCAATCTATAAAGGCCACGTCAGTATAGAGATGTCATTATATTATTGCAATAATAACACACCATACATTATAGGTACCGTCTAATTTACCATTTGTATTGAAATTATAAGCTACGTCCGTCCGACGGCTACTCCACTCTGTCATTACACCGTATTGATTACTTACTTGTTTTATTCTAATGACATTATAGAGAAATGTGTAATTTTCATGTCATTTTGTTTTGTGTTCGCCACTTTTTTTGATTGGTTCTTTTTTTAGTTTCACGCTGTTTTTTTCATGGCAGGGTAAACGGAGGGAACCTTAGGTTAACACACTCCTTTCACTACCACTCAAATTGTGTGTGGCGGAACTCGACCCCGTGCGATTTCTCATGGACAGCAGAGTAAGGAACGTCTTGCCAAAAAAAGATTACGCTTTTGTATACTAAATAAAACGTCAAGCTATGTTTGCTATTGGAAATTGCAAGATTGTATTGAGTGGGGAACGGAGTGTCTTAACACTAGGTACTAGGTTCCCTCTGCCTACCCTGCTGTGTACGGGATACAGCTTAAAAGTGATTCATAATTTAAGTATACTTGACTTTAGAGAATATCCTATATCTTATAAAACAAAGTCGCTTTTCGTGTCTGTCTGTTGTTTCTAACTCTTCTTCTTCTAAACCACCCAACGGATTTTGATGCGGACTTCACCATTAAGTCGAGTGTTTTTCGTAGAAGGTTTATATATAGTTTATTATTTATACATTCTTATGTAAATTAACATAAATACGATAAATGTGTATAAAGTCCTACCCGTTGAGACACTTTCGCGCATGCGCTGCTCTAATGGTAAGTACTACATGAAAAAAATGTACTGGACTATTGTTCCTCTTAATAAGATCTACAAAAAAGTCCGCGACGGCATATTAGTATTTTTTAAGAATAACGTGTAGTGATCATTTTTCTGTCTAAAAATAATCATTTTAATATATTTTTTATTGTGAGGGATATTTTTCCATAATGGTATTAATCCTTATTCTTTAAAATACTTTATTAATTTTCTACGTTAAACGAAGATAAAATTTGCTTTTTACAATATTTCGAAATTGCGAATAGTTTTACAGAAAAACGCATTTAATTGTTGACACATCCCGTCGTTGACACATCAGCTGTATGTTACTCAAGTTTCACTTATCCCTTACTCTCAGCATATAAATAAGTACATTAGTTACGTTGGCCATTTAATGTAGACCAAAACTGTCTTTTACTGTTTTTCATTTTAATAAGTATTTTAGAAGTTGTTACAATATCAAAAAAATCCTTGCTGCGAAACGGCTCGCCACTCGCCATGCGTCCGCCGTGCCCGCTTGCCTTACACGCATCGGTGGTTCAGTGGTAGAATGCTCGCCTGCCACGCGGGCGGCCCGAGTTCGATTCCCGGCCCATGCATTCTATTTAATTTTCCTCACAGGCAGCCACGTCGTGCTTGCTTTTCATCAGGGACAGAATACCCCCTTCAGCATTAACCACAAAAAATAAAAACCCGGCTGCCTCTAAAGCAACGAAGATTTAGTTAGATGCGTTTGCAGGTATTGGATAATTGGAGTTGAATGTATTATTTAAGCGCGATATATTTGGTTTCACATTTTTTGTAGTAGTTATTAGTAGGTAGGTTTTTGTTTATAATTTCTTCCGTTTAAAAATAGTCATTTAACTATCTAAAAATAGTCATTTAAATATATTTTAATAAGTACTTGAAAAGATTAGTAGCACAGATTTAAAATTACGGTACCTACTAAAAAATCCTTGCTGTGTAAAACAATTGGAAAATCCTTATTGAAACTACGAAAATGCGGGTTGCATTAGGGTTTAATTAATTTTCACATTATCTTAAGTGCTTTGCAAACATACATTACATGAATAATCCAGTAGTTAAAGCGGGCGAAGCTGCAAGAGGGTCGCTAGTGTACTAATAAAACTTAGAAAAATGTTTATATATGTTATTGTGAAGCTAAAAAATGTATTTATTTAAATGCGCTAATCTCAGGAAATACTGATTCAAATAAAAGAAATAGGTTTGTGATTTTAACACTAGGTTCCCAGGTTCCCTCTGGCTACCCTGCTATGTACGGGATACAGCGAAAAGCAAAAAAATAAATAAATATAAGGTAATATCATGGCAAAATTTTAGAAAAGTTCGTGAGCTTTTACAAAGTCAAAACAAAAGCCCCTCAACTTTTCTCTAACGGTTATTACACATAATGAGAGACGACTTTTCCTGTTTAGACACTGTCACTCCTCATTTAGATAGAAATTGATGTCATAATGACTTCAATCATTTTAAAGAATACAATTATCCTCAACTCCTCGATATGGTATAATAAAACGGCGTTGAATTCCGCTACAAAATAGCAATAAGTACCATCATTCAATACTCAGCAACTCCAGAATTCACCCGAAAGTGAGGAGCGGAGTGTCTTCACATTATGCTCCTCTGCCTACCATGCTACATTTGGGATACCGAGTAAAGCTGAAAAAAAAACATTTACGTTAATTTCATTACATTTGTATATAATTCTTAATTTAATGAATACTAAATCACTCTAATCTCATCAACTTCTCGATACTAAGATAACTAACTAAGGAAACTATGCTTGATGTTTATTAGGAAATAGATACTAAATTATTTAAAGCAACCTTACTTACTTAATTATATTATGCATGCTCCATTTATAACTTTTATAAAGTATATTATATGTAGTTTATTTAAAATACTAGGCTCTCCTGTCATCAAAAAATAGCAATAGCATATTAAACGGTTCTGGCTCTACAGTAGTTTACAGGAGTTTTATAATAAAGCCGTGGTAACTGGTAAGTTAAAATTTAAATATGTACATAAATTTTTATTTAGTAAATTAAGTTGTTTTAATATTAATTAAGATGAATAAGGACATTTTTTCATGTATTTTTTTTATATTTATGATTCTTATTAAAAGTGTAACTAACGTGGCGTTATAATACGAAGTAATGTTTATTTTTGTTTTAGATATCGATGACACTGGAGGAATACCACGTAAATTGCATGTGGTCTACATGCATCCTGGATGGCATGTATGAAGTGGTGAATGACATTGGACGAGGCGAAAGAGGTACGCAGAGGTACCTCGATAAGACTAAAATGAGAGGCTATAAAAAGAAAGGAGAGCACGGAGTATCCTAACATTAGGCTCTGTCTACCTATAAAGCTACAAAAAAAACCATTTATACATATAAACCAAGGAGCTATAATTGATTCAACCCATAAATAACTCAAGTTCACACCCTCCAGGTAACAGATAAGATATTATTAAAAACGCATCAGATTTACAATTCTCATTGTACCAAAAGGATATTTTCATCAGGTTATAAAACACGGTGACTTATGGGGTTAGGGCGAGGTCGGGTGAAGGCGGGCAGGTCGAACATTTATCACCCCTAGGATTACACTGACAACGACTTCGGCTTGTTAATGTAACTTTTATGCTTTTTGCGTACGAAAATTTTTAAGTTTCCTTCCTTTTTTTGGTTTTGGGTAATATATTTATTTAGTTTTTGGGTGTGTGATTTATTTGAAAAAAAAAAATGTTTAGAATTCTAATGGAGCATAGGTGTTAAAATTTTTCCCTGAATATGGAAGAGTAGGCAAAAATAACAAGACAATATAATATAGCGCAAGACACTCTGTTCCCCAGTTTGAATTGAAAACAATTTAAATATAATCAAAAAATGTCATTATTGATTCGAAAGAGATTAGTCTATTGCTTAAATCTCGATATTATATATAATGGAGAGAACAGAGTCACTTAGCACTAGGTGTAAGGGTGTTCTGCCCACATCGCAATACACGCTAGATGCGCTAACCTAAAAAGAAGAAATAATAACTCAAGCTGATATGATAAACGTTAAGCCCAACAATCAAGAACAGCACCAGCGCGCACCGCGACGTAAACACGACAAATAAAACGACATTTACTCGAAAATAAAATAAAAAAGGCGACAAAGCACCGGCTGACTGCATTTAACAGTGTTGAATATTCATAAAGATAAACAGAAATTTATGCGCTCGTAAACTCGACGATAAAGAAAGTTGTTTCATAGAATGTTTCGTCGCCATTTTATAGCTCCGTGCGATGTGGGTCTGTGGGTAGATTTGGCAGATGAGATGTAAGTGTGAGTGGGGGTTTGAGTGCTTTTTTATTTCGTTTTAAGTGTGTTCTTATGAGTGTATACGTTCATACATTTATGTTTGAGTGTGAGTTTCGCTACTCAACGCACTATTTGGTAAATTAGGCGGAAAATTGAGAATGGCGTCTTAACACTATATTTCTTCTGCAAGCCCTATCCTATATGTATATAACGTGAAATAAAAAAATCTATTTCTAGCTCAACATCTCCTTTGTTAATGAAAAACAACAGTTAAAACCACAAACGGGAACCTAGTGTTCCTATAAAACCTATACAAACTCAACAATAAGTACCTATAGAAGGGTAGAAGCGACAACGATGGTAGAAGGAGACCGAGAGCGAGGTGTCAAGTAAGGGAATGAATTTGTCAGCCGGTGATTCTTTGTGGCGCGCCCCGCTATACATCACCCGCGTCGGTTGTGCTCGACGGAACAGATTTTGGTGTTAATATTATATTATATACTGGTAAAAGTATAAAATAATATTATATTATGTTAATTTAGCTTCTGAGTTTTTTCGCATCTTGTAAGTTTTGTTATCTTTTTATCTTTTTTTCAGCTTCACAAATAAGCTCGTTTAACTTTTCACACAACACACTATATACGGGTATGCTGAGGCAGTCGTATTGCAGCAGCACTCTCTGATGACAGTTAAGGGTTCCATTCTTATCAGGAATAAGTTATTTTCACCTAGCGTTGGTAACTATATATCTTGACACTAGTTTCCCGCTACCTTCCCTATCCTACTAAATGAAGAATACAAACAAATAAAACTATATATGCGAGAAAGGAAATATTCCAGTAACCACAAGCACTGTACCGTGTTACATTTAGCGTCCGAAAGATTTATCGTGTGATGTACAACTTCCTTCATAAAACACACCCGCGACTCCGTCCCACTGGGTGCCACTGTGCAACGCCTTATATCATTCTTATTTCGAACCAACCCAACGGAATGCTGATATACCAGTGGAAATGTAATTTAGAGAGGGCGGAGAGTTAGTGTTTTGACACTCCGTTATATAGTCCGCCAATTAAGGGAAATTAATTTAACATAGTACATTTTTTGCGAACTGGAACAGAGAAACTTTATTTTAATAGTTTAACTTAATGGTGTTTGTATCATAGAAGGATAATAGTGTTAAGACATTCCGTTCCCTACTTTCTGCCCAATTATCAAAACAATTATTAACAGACGAAAGTCACTCTACTCACTCTTTGCCTGTTACCAGAGCGTGTAAAAAAATTTCGTTACCTCAAGTGGGAATCGAACTTCACAACACATTTACAATCTAATGCTGTAGAGGCAACAGCTTTTATTCAACAAAGACCCTGAAATAAAACAAATAGTTACAGTTAGTTACATCTACAAACATAAATCTAAACTGCGCGTCATTTCCTTCAAGTAAAATATGTTGCTTGTTGGAAATCTCAACGGAGTTTACTCTTTTTTTTGGCCGGAAAGTCGTAAATCTAGGAGATAGGCAGAAGGTCGAAACGGGGTCCCTCAAGGAGACAACACTTGAACATTGGTCCCCAAAGGATATTCGATTTAGTGACTGTTGACTTGTCTGTGAAGATTGATGAGATAATGTTATATATTTTTGGGTAGGATTAAATTTACTTATGTGTAAATTAAGGGTTTCTTTATTTATAAAAATGTCAAATGATGCCAGTCGTAACGCAGCGGCAGGTTGTAGATTCGATCCCCACTCCTTCCCCACATTCCGAACAATTTTCGAGACATTATGTGTTGAGTGGCGAAACATAACGATGCACAATGACTGCGACGTCTTACAGCGAAAAAAAAGAAACTAATTCTTCCGAGTGCAGATTCCATACACAATAGAAAAAATATTATTAAACTATACACTTGCATCATTAGCTTCACGCTGTATTCCTATACATACCTGGACCCTGGACCTGGTATACCTGGGACCCTAATGTTAAGACACCCCGCTCCCTACTTTCTGCCGATTCTTAAGGCATTGCGTTGAGCTTCCTTAATGAGGAAATGAAAATATTATTTCATATATTAGTAAACTTCAAAATTTGCTTTTACTTCTAAAATTGTGAGTATACTTGGGTACCCGAGTGAGTTATGCCCCCGCATATTACCTTCCCGACCTCAGACAATGTGCGACCCTAAATTTATTACACCAATTCTTTTCAACTTTAAATTGCACTTGTCGGTTGCACGCCACGTATACACTACTTCGTATTTTATTTTATAAGTCGCCAGATTTCATATTGGACGACCAATTTTTTAATAACATGATAAATTGAACTTAATAATTGGTTTGAAATATCGAAATTGATTCTTTTAACAAAATCAAATAATGGAACCCTTAAACTATTTTGTTGTCAATATATCTGTTTGTGTCTGTCTGTAAGTCTGTTTGTAAATACTATTATCTCAAGTTATCTCAAGCAAGCAGAAGTAGAAAAAAAAATGTGTTTCTAATTCAACACAGTATAACTCTCGTACATTGGTACGAGCGCTTTTGCTTCGTTTGCTGGAATTCACGGAATTATCAAAATCTATAGATGCTTCCCGTTGACATAGAATTAGAAAATTTGGCAGAAGTAAAAAGTTATAGCACAAAAAAAGTAAAAAAAAAATTAAAATAATTTCATTCATTTTTTTATGGACGCAAAGTTTAGTTGATCACGTTTGACAGGCCTGTGTTAGTGTTTTAAGTCTTTAATTAAACGAGATATGAAAAGCGAAGTGTCTCAACACTCCATTCCGCCACAAAAGACTTAAAAACCAGGAAACCCATAAAAAAATTACACAAGCATTAAGATCACAATCTTGAAAATGCTTGTTCAAGATATTAAACCGTATCCATCACCATTCATCACAGGAACAAACCGCGGGCTAATCTCCTCTCCCGCTCAGCGACCATATATCAGAGCGAGAGGACATTTTTACGAGCTCTTAATCAAGAAATATAGGATTGCAGGGCGATTAAGAGAACGCGATTTACCGACGCGCTAATGCAGTCGTTCTGATGATGGGTGGCCTCAGGCCTTTGTGCTGCTATGAGCTTGCTTGGCTGTGTAAATAATTATGTCTTGATATATTGTTGACTAAAGTCTAATGAATGTTTTTGGTAGCTATATTAATGTTATAGAGCTGAAATGTTGTTTGGTGGACGTGCTAATCTATGGAACTATTCGTTTGAATTGAAAAAATTGAAAGTCGATATATCGAGAGAGTCATAAGTTATATTCTATTCGTTATGATCTAACCCACTATACCTGTAGCTATTACCTCATAATTCAAAATCTATCATATGTCATACATAACTCATATTTATTCCTATTTGAAGAGGCCAACGCTGCAGATAATAGTTACGAGTAGTAGAAATATATGGACAAAGTAGATAGGTTATTAGTTATTACGAAATTTAAGATGAGAGAGTTGTGGCGTTGAGTTCGGCCACTCTACACACAATTCCACTTCCAGCTTCTTCCTTTCTTAGCCGGAAGGTGGGGAAAGGAATGTGTTAACACTAGATTCCTAGGTTGCCTGCATACCCTGCTATGTGCGGGATATAGCTAAAAGAAAGATAAAAAATTGTTTAACGTATGTGATTATATTTGGCTTTATTTTAGATGAAAAGACTTTAGAATTCATAGACTGTAAAGAACGGTGAATAACTTTATATAAAAGCCACAACAACAAATATAATTAACACAAGAAATTATACCAAACAGAAGGCACAAATGACATTCAAGCCGCATGTTCTCCTCTAAAGCAATAAAAGTAACGATCTCCATCGAAGGAGTACTCCTCAAAGTTCTCCAACTCTTAGTAGATAGCGAACGGTGATATTTCAAAGCCGCTAGTATATCTCCACGACGGTATCAGCCAAAATGTGCCGTTTCGACGCGGTAAGTGCTACAATTTATTATAGACTTTGGTGTTTGGAGTGTTGCGCGAGAGACACTTTGAGAAGCTGTGCTTTTATTGTATCTTCTCTTATTGCTCATTTGGTGCAACAATGACGTATTTTTTGGAAGTATATACCTCCTGCAGGAGAGGCACTCAAAGTTTGTAAATAGCCTTTCAGCATACAGTTACCTACCTTTACAGAACAGGGCAGAGAGTCGTGGCGCAAAGCATCGGACGTAAACACGACAATTGTTGCTTTGTCTCACTTTAGTAACAAGACAAAGTGCTGCGTTAAGATACGCAAACTAACATGTCTCTAAAATTAAGTACCAAATTCTGCAACGGAGTGTCTTAACACTAAGTTCCCCACTCATCTAAAGTGAGATACGTTCTCACTACCACATCGACTTTCTCTATACAAAACTTACAGTAAAAGTCTACAAAAACGCTAGCGCCTATAACTGAAGCTGCATTATTAGTCACAATATTTCACTGAGGGCAGACATTTTTATAGGTATTTAGCGAAAGCGACGCCTCTGCGGGCCAATTTGAAAGTTGTTTGTGCGGCCAATTTACGAGGCGAGTTCATTTGAAACGGTGTGTCCTCGCTTTGTTTATTGACCGGCCCTTTGGCGCAGTGGTTAGGGAATAGAACTGCTAATTATAGGTTACGAGTTCGAGTTTAGAATCTAGAGGAAGTAGGCCTTAGGATCTTGGCGCAAGGGCACAAAGCGTGCAAAGTTTCAGTTTCTTGCACTTATTTATTTATTTTATTTTATCAAAGAAAAAAATATTGTCAATTTAAATTTGTAGTTCATTGCAGACAAAATGAGGAAAACTGTAGGATCTACGATCTTGCCGTTGACCTACTATCATGAAATTTATATGAAATTCTCCTAAATATGATACAAATATCTCGATATCATAATCTCTTGATACTATTGTAACATATTTACTTATGCTAACAAACATAATATGTTTTTATTTAACGCGACACTCGCCACCGTCGGTAGTCCCGGAGGGCACCTCAAGGCCCCGCTATATTTTCGGCATCACATTATAGTCCCGGCGGCTGCAACGGTACACTAAGTAAATTCATTCTTCTATATGCGATAATATAAATCGAATTGGACGTGGTATATGGTGATAAGTTCTACGTCTATATTAAAAAATAAAATATATTTAGTTTTATGCTTTTTTTCGCATAGCAGAGTAGGCAAAGTTAGTGTTAAGATACTCCGTTCTCATAGTACCGCCCAATTTTGGAGATAATGCGTATTGAGTAGCTTAACACAACGCCACGCCTTGTCTTGTTACCAGAGAGACAATCCCCCTGAATAGGAATTAAGCCCACAGCCGTCAACAAAGACTACGGATATTTTATTAACTTCAATAAATAATAGTAAAATAATTATATTCCCAATATATATAAAATAATAACACTACTAGGTACATAATATAAAACACAATATTTTTACGTTTCATAAAAAAAATGGTATCGGTGTCGATTTGGCATCCCGAGGGCGTATCATGTTTTTATAGTCTCTTATGCGAAAGTAAAAATTCCATTAGAGTGTCGATTACTCTCGTGGTGTGATAGCATTGAATACGATATTTATAGGTCGTGAGGGTTTTATAACATTGTTATAGCAAATATTAAGATATTTTATTTAATTAATTGTAGAGATTTTGTGGAACTCCGTACGTAATTGAAACTATTGAATATTCAAAAGAAAATATCTATCCGTAACTGAGTTTGATATAAAAGAAAACCGAATTTCGTATAATTTCAGACATTAATGAACTTTAAATAAGTCTTATTTGAGAAGTTTTAATTTTACCTGATCGAACCGAAATACTAGCGCTTAATACGGACTAGTGGAAAGTATGATAAACTTTTAGTACTAGAAAAATATGAACAAAATTCATTACGCAAAAAACAATGTTTAATACAGTCAGCGGGGCTAAACACTGGCAAACTTCAATTTGAACAATCCTATTTCCACAAAAAAGAAGCAAAATCTAAAACTTAAATTTTAAAATATATAACATTATGGTATTTATCCTATTATTGTACAAAATAAGTACATATATAATGAAGCACCATAAAATATGACGATAGTCGACACGCACGTCACAAGCGACCCCTAAAATGTTATAAAATATATCCTAGTGACATTTCAGGAAAGGTTTACTATTTCCTGTAGGTTAAAATGATACTGGTAGATTTAAAATATACAGAAATAACATAAAAATTATAATTTTGTTGAAGAAAACATAGTGAATTCGCTACGGAATTTACTTTTTAGGAATTTAATTAACTAATAACACTAACCAAAAAATTTCTGTCAAAAAAATTATAGACATATTTTTCTGTAATTCCTTTATATTTCGCAAAATACTTATTAAACCAATTTCAGAACACAACTTTGCCACTATATAGATAATATATTTGAACAAGCAAACCAATCGTTGTAAATAAAAAAAACGTTTTTAACTTAACATAATATTTTAAATTTTAAAGTTAAATTACTTTTTTACAGTTGATAATCATGTACAGATAAAAAAAATAATAAAACCAAATAACAATTTTCATCACTTACATACAAAAAGGTACGTTCAGCCTACTTGATTTATAAAACATATTCAATCTAATAAAATGTAATAGTAGGTATAAATAAATTCAATAAATATAATTGAATTAATTTAAAAATTTGTAGTAACTATTATTTTAAAAAATGACAAGTGATTACTATTTCAAGAAATGGAAAAAGACACTTGAAAAATTACGAAGTCTAACTGAACTTGATATTGAATATCAGGTATACAACCCGCTCGTAGCAAAGAACTATTTTCACACCGCCACTCAACAGCAGTTTCTCGATGCTGAGAGGAAAGTGGAGAACCGAGTGTCTTAACACTAAGCTTTCTTTACCTACCCAGATGTATGCGGGATATAGAGTGAATCAACAAAAATCTTGTTACAGACTACAAAAGCTCACGACCAGCAATTATGTGAAGCTGCTCACCGCTTAAACAGTATTCTTGTAAACTATATAGTAATATACAACGATGCCTCGGACTGTCTAAAGCACAACTTACAAATTCAGAAAACTGAATACATTTATGACGTCGTAAAAGCTGTTGAAGCTAGGTAAATACATATATTTCATAATTTTCTAAAGCTAAGTAGGACTGGGGTCGACTTGAAAGCGATCTCAGAGCCGAGACCAGTTTATAAGAGAGATTAGACTATAGCTTTGACTACGAGAGATGCAATCCCAGCGTATAATTGCTGTATATAGAAAAAAAAATATTCAATTCAATTTCGATTGACTCAAAAAAAGTAATATCATCATACTTTTCCACCCCCAATGTCTCTAAAATAAATAAAGTATTTAGAGTAGAAATAGTTAGATGCGCGAATGTTTCCCTTCTTTCTTCTTTTATTCCTCTATCTTAACAAAGTATATACATGGAACGTTTATTAGGATCATAGAACTCAAGGAACAACTAAGGAAACTAGAAGGCGCCTACTACCAACTCCTGAGCAATGGTTTAACAGAACAAAAGCTCACACCTTATAACGTAGAATTCTCAAGTGTCTCTTCGAAATATGAGAAGCCGGAAAATGTAAAAATAATGATAAAAGAAGCTTTCGAGAAAGCTCAAGAAATAAAAGAAGAAAGTATTCAAAATTCCGAAACAATCTTGCAAGGTAAGTCTTAGCGTCTTCTCTCGAGCTTATATTTTTTTTAAGTTCACACTGTATCCTGAAAATAGCACGTTAGGCAGAGGGAACCTGGGAACCTCGTGTTCGCTCCGTTCCCCACTTCCTGCCCGATTCTGAAGGCATTGCGTATTGAGTGGCAGAAACTACGCAGCGCTTAGTCTCGAGAGCGAATTAAAATAATACATAACGTTTAATTGCTTCGAGTGGGCATCGAAGCTACAACCTGCCGCGTTTACAGTCGCACGTGGTGCCCCTGCGCCACGGCGGGCAACTTGGCCTGCATAATGAACGTAACGTACTATTACGCACATTCTAGTGCATACACAACTATATGAAAATACACACAAATAGATATAAAAATACACTTGTCCTGTTTAATTCATAGAAACCGATGAACTAAATGAAGATTTTCTACAAAATGTCAAATGGTGGGAGGATAACAATGAACAAAAAACCGAAGGACCTCATGGTATTAATATGACAGCGATTTATGAAGTCAAAAAAGTAATTTCAGAAGAGACCTTGGAGAGAAATAGGCTAATATCACTTATACAGGCACACGAAAGAACTAGGTAAATGTAGAGTCTACTAGAAGAAATTACAATAATAACTAAAATATTATAATAGCTTAAATTATTCAATTATTCCATTTCAAGACCGTCTTGGCGCAGGGAGCAACTGTGACGCGACGATTGTAGGTTCGATTTCCTACTGTGTATAAACACGCACAACACGTGAACTTAGATGAAAAACATAGTTCTAACATTTTACTATATTCAACAGGCAAATCATAAAAAACAATATTCAACGGAATCAAAAGAGGGAAATATGGGCGAATGAATTAAGAGGAATTTTAAATCCACCCGCACCGCTAGCTCTAAGAGAAAGGAGTGCACGATTGGTCCAACGAGTTTTAAGGTATTAAAGAAAATTATAATGACATAAAATATATGGATTTTATGTATATATATCAAATAGTGCATGAATATTGTCTTTTTAGAAATTACTTTGAAATAAAACGTAACAATATAAGAAATTGCAAGTTGGATGAAAAATTAAATATAAATTTATGCAATATCCCCGAATATATAGATTTGGAAAATGTAAAACAGGACTTGAAGGTTGTATTTAATATATCTATGTAGAATTTGATAAAAGATATCTGGCAGTTGCCGACCAAAGATCAATAAATTTCATGTTTCTTTTTTTTTTTGAAACCTGTGACTCTTGAAAAACGTCAAAAGCGACCACTAAGCCATACGTAATTTTCAAGGTATTTTAAAGTTTTTATTTATTACCTAAATGGGAGTAATTTTTTAAAATCTATTTTTTTATTCCCATTGATAATTTACTATTCTTCTCAGCATTTACTTTAATCTCGGAGAAATAAAAACAATGACTAAAGAACTTATTTTGTCTTTACTATTTAACTTATAATAAACACATTAAGTTCAATAAAATCTACTTTCCTTCCAAACACTCCCCAGATGATGTCTGACACAGTTATTAATATCATTTCAAATATATAGAGCAAAGAAAAGTACACTAAGCTATATAAAGAATACCATAATCAGTGGGAACAAGACTGTAAAAAATATAAACAGAACTACTTAAAAAGAAATCATGACGACATTGCTGAACATTATAGAGACTACATAAGACATTGGTTCCAAATATGGTAAGGAATTAAGTTAATTTTAAACTGGCATGTTGAGTGATGGAACTTAACGCCGCGTTATGCCTTGTAACCAGATCAAAACAGTCGCGCTTACAGACCGACGCTGGCCTACTGCGCCACGATGGGCTCTACTTTTTAATGATTGTATTTAACTTGGCTGTATGTTTTCTTTTCCAGGCATGAAGAAGTAAATTACTTCTACAATATACCTAAAGAGGACGAGGGTGGGATCTCTTTAATAATAAAAGAGGAAGTACCGACACCATCAGAATGGCTTGAGAAATACGAAGCGTATATAGAAATGAAGAAGGCTAATAAAAATAAAACAGCGTACCAAGTATATAATATTTTTTTTAATAAATATCCTTTCCACTCATCAAAGGCGTAACTGTAAACGCGACGGTCGTGGTTTCGATTCCCACTTGAAGGAAAGAAATATTATTTCTTCGCTCTGCTATAAAGACAAACGCGGCGTTGCTTTACACCGATCACATAGTGTCTTGATAGTCGGACAGAAAATGGGAAAAGGAGTGTCTTAACTCTAGTTACCCTCTGCCTGACCTATTTTGCGTAAAAGTCAAAAATAAATGAAAATGTACATCCTTTTTTTTCAGTTATTAAGCTCCTTGATAATATTTCACTATTCTTGCCAAACTTTTCAAGCAATAAGTAGTAATTTATTTGATAAGTTTAAGTACGAAAGTTTTCATATAATTTAATGAAAGTTCATTGCAATACAAAGTGCTATCACAACGGTTAAATCTTTTGGGTTTTCAGTACCTCATTACTGTGGCTTGCCTTCTAGATTATATATTTATTTATTTTAAATATAAAATGAATAATATTAATATGAGTCTAGACGCTAGGTTCTCTTTATCTGTCTACTCTATTACACAACAAATTTCAGCTGAAAATAGAAAGACTTGCAGCAAAAGAAGAAGAAACTGCCATTAAGAAAGAAATGTTAAAACAAAAGAAATTAGAGGCAGAATTACTTAAAAAAATCATGAAGAACCCAATGTTACACCCGGGATATAATTATCCTACGTCGAAGAAAACTGATCATATTATAGAGGTTGATTTATTTACGAGTACATCTCAATGTAGATTAAAATAACTATAAAAACAATATCAATTAAAAATCAAAAATCATCTTCACACTGTATCCCGCGCTCAGCAGTTAGACACTCCGTTCTCTACTTTATTTTGAAGGCATTGCGTGTTGAGTGGCGGAACTTCACGCCCTTGCCTCGATACCAGAGCGAAGAAATAAAAATATAAATTTATATAAATATTTCATTTGCTCGAGTGGGGATCAACCCCCAACCAATCGATTTTACCAGTCAGTGACCTCTGCGCCACGGCTGGCCTCTATCAGTTAATTATTACAGCTTATTACTTTATCCAAGAATATTTAAAGAATATTATTGCTATTGTTATTAATAAGACTGTTTTGGGTTCGATTCCCATAAAAAGGGTTGAGTTTTTTTGATTTTCCTCGCTCTCATAATATTACATACTTTAATTTTTATTTTTATTTAACATATATTCTAACAGGCTATAGCCTTGTATGCCAAAAATTGGAAAGAATTAGATAAAGAAGAGAATCTAAATATAAAAGAAAAATACAATAAAGTTGTAGACCAGGAAAGAATATGTATGGAAGCTAAGATTGGAATTTGTGAATTCGTTAATGATGATATGAGGTAATTATATACTTATATTTTTAAAAAACTTCACGCGTTTTTCTTATTAATATTAAATATAATATATAATTTAGAGTGGAGTTGAATATATTAAAAAAAGCCTTAAAAGAAGATTACAAGAACAACGAAGAACAAATGCCAGAAGAAATAAAAGAAAAGAAACGTAGAGCGAAGAAACGAGGGAAATTTCACTTTAAATTAGCAACAGAAGATACCTGTGAAAAATTAACTGTAAAAGAATTTAAATGTTTCGAAAATATTTTAAAATTTTAAAGTGTTACTGCATACTTAGGAAACAATACAAATTTTATACATTTTCAAAAATGTTTTAAAGTATAAAAAATTAAAAGTGAGACCCGAAGCTGCGCCTCTTAGAAACCGCCCGAGTGCTCTATTCAATTAAGTTTCATTATTCTAATTGTAATGTTTTTGTTTCCTTAGTGTGTCAATAGAACTTTAAAAAATATTAAAAACTTATCTGACTACTAAGCCATACGTTCTCAATCAAGCTACGTCGAAATTCTTATATGGTTGTTATAGGTTATTTATATTGTTAGCATCTCTATAGAGATATTAACTGACGTTTAGTACTTTTACGTCATTTAAAGGATAACTATTTGCAAAAAAACATACAGTCGAATTGATAACCTCCTTTTCTTCCAGAAGTCAGTTAAAAAATATAAATTAATTTTCATAAAAAAAAATATTTAATATTAATATTTAGTTATTTCTTTAAGGAACTCGCTATAAGAGGACACCTGAAGGATTATCCACAAACAGAATTGGAAGATTTTCTTGGGGATATGAACTACGCCGGCCCTGACCTCAGATGTGACTTACAGTAATACTGAAGACTGAATTGAAACCTATCATTTTTTTAAGTTTTAAAGAACATTAGCTTTATTTCTGTGATTTTCAGACAAGCTCTTTATTTCGGAGGAGAATTTAGGGCTCTTTGGTGGGAAATGTGTAGAGATGCGCTTCATAGCTTTAGACGAATATTGTTAGTGGGACCCGAGCAGACTGGGAAAACAACACTAGTACATATAATGGCCACAGTGAATGGTATGTGTATGGAATATCTTTGTAACTATAAATTCATTATACATCATTTATCCATCTGTCTTCCAACAAATCAAAAACAAAATTATTTTGATGACTTTTTTAATTTGCCACTACCAAAATTTAAAATATCTGTAAAAAAAATTCTAACAAGTAAAGCTTATTACACTGTTCAAGAATATTTAGAGGATAAAGATGTATGGAATTAATGTCTATTGAATGTCAGGCAGGATAGCTGCCAGCTAATGTAATAGTAAAATATACCATTGACTTTAAAAAGAGCAACTGTTGAGTTTCTTGCCGGCTCTTCTCAGCAGAACTGCCTTCCGAACCGGTGGTAGCTTTTTGTTGACATGTACATTCGACGATTCAAAAGTGCTTATAAAGTTTATTTGAATAAAGAATATTTTGAATTTGAATTTGAATTTGAAAGATGTTGACGCGCAGCAAATACACTCAGACTACATATGTATATACTGTTGTGGGTACGATTCTCATTCGAGGAGAAATCATAATTTGTTCATTTTTTATTCTTTCCTCTTTCTGATAAGATGATAAAGCACTGCGTTAAGTTTCGCCACTCAACATGCAATATCTCCAAAATTGGACGGAACATTGGGAACAATGCCTTAATAGTAAGCCCTCTGCCCTACCTGCACTACTATATGTAGAATAATCATTAAATTGTTTTTGGTTGGGAGTGAACCCCGTGGTCAGATACTGCAACATCCACTGTCCATCAGAATGAGACATTTTGTTTAGAATGGCAAAAAGGAACGCCGCCCTTCAGCTTTATTATCTATGAATATTCTTGATTGATTGATTTCTCGATATATGGCGTTTCGAGCGTGCCAGTTGAGCACAATTCATTTCGCCAATGTCACGTTGTATGGAAAACACACGAAGGAAATTGACCGGTAATAAAAAAGATAAATATACACAATTATAGAATACATGTAAAAAAAAGAGATCCTGTGTAAGTACAGCCTTCACCTAAAGCAAAACAAACACAAATTTACAATATACACACAACACATTAGGGTATGAATATTCTTTTTAAGTTATTTCTTTTATGTCAGATGCCACATTGTACGAGATAAATCCGTGTCAAATAGAGATAGAAAATCAGAATACGGAATATTTACAGCAACTAGTCAACGCTATAGCAGATTGTGCGAAAATTACACAGCCTTCGATAATTTACATTATGCACGTCCACAGACTATATTATTCTAAGGTAATTTTTAAAAAGAATAAATTATTATTTTAAAAATTAAAAAACACGCTGAGGGTTCCATCAGCTACGTTCCGGCTCTAGCATCAGGTGTGACCATCAACTTTGATGATCATACAATTATTACAAACGAGTTAAATTCAGTTTCTTAGATTTTCTTTTATAGTTTCACAATAAAATAAATAGTATATCTATCGACCTAACAATATTTTTTTTGTTATCATTTTTAGATTTGGGGAATTGCGAATTGGATATTAGATAGATATATTTTGTTTATATAATATATTTTTTTTTCAGGTGCCTCCAAAAGAAGCTTTTACGAAATTCGATTTAATAAAACGCTTCTTTACCAGAAAATTATTCAAAAAGTTCAACAAACACGACAAAATTACTATTATTGGTGAGAACGATGATGCACAAGCAATATACTTTCTTTCTAATATATTAAAATTTCTTTCTACTTTCAGGCAGCTGCATAGAGCCCTGGACAGTTAAAAGCAAGCAAATATTAAAAAAATTCCCTCATGTCCTACTTCTACCTGAAACAAATTATTCTACTGTATATCTTATTTTAAGAAAATGGATGTTAAGGTGACTTATTATAAGTAAAACAATAAATACATGTTAAAACTAACTATTTTCTGCGGCTTCTTTCGGGTGATCAACTGAAAATAATTAAGAGTTAGTAAAGAGTAAATGATAATTTAATCTAATGGGCATGGATTGTCTTAACACTAAGTTCTTACATTCCCTCTGCCTATGCTATGCAATAAGAATACAAAATATTAATATACACCTATTATATAAATATTAATTTGCAGCAATCGTATTGTACCAAGGGATTTAAATATAAATTCTTTGGCGTATTTACTTCAAGGGTATTCTTTTGGCTATCTAAAACATTCGTTGGAAAAGTTTCTAACAGCTGATCGAATTACGAGGTAAGTTTTTGATTAGTATTCTATTTTTTAAACAGACTCACAGTTTGCAGTGGTCGGAATAACTAAAAATAAAGAATAATAATATTTTATCACTCTTTTCTACAGATTCTGACTAAAACATGTACGAATTATTATTTAGTATTTTATAAAAAGTTAATTTGATTTGTTGCAATAGAATAGCGGCTTTCGGACTGCGACCCCAAGATATTTATAATTATATACTAGAAGATAATAATGAAAGTAAAATCGTAAGTACTATATTTTCCATATTTTGGTGCTAAATCCCGCATGTAGGAGGGTACGCAGAGAGACCAAACAGCAAGACATTCTATTCTACGTTTTTCATTTGAAATCAAAATATTGTCTAACGGAACTCAATACTGCACTTTGTCTTATAAGAGTAGAAAAATGAAAATAATTCATTTCCCTTGACCTTTGGGTTCCATTCCCCGTGATTTTTGGGTTCCATTCCCACTAGGGGAAAAAATTATCGCTCTAGTAACAAGACGGAGTTGAAAGTCGCCACCCAACACGCAGTGTCTCAAAAATTAGCTAGTGCGTGAGGGATGAGGGGTGTCTTAAGATTAGACTGGTTAACTCAGCGTGAAGCTAGAAACATGGCTTTTTTTTGTTTTTCAGGATTACAATAGATATATCAAATGGTATACAGACAACACTCATTGGGGTAAATTAGAGATAAAAAGTCTAAATGAGAAAATGGAATTCAAGATTCTTGTTCAGAAATGGGAAGAGAAAACGAAGAAGAAGAAAAGAAATAAATAAAATTATACCTTTTTGTATTTTGATTAAACAATATTTATTTAACCTAATAGTACAATACCCTAATAGTTGCAGAAGATTTTTTTAAATTTATTTAATTCCTCTATTTTCACTTGTGTAAAAATTTATACATATAGTAATAATAAAAAGCATCACAAACCATTATATTTTGTAAGATAAAATCACAGCTATCTATGAGAGATTTTTACATTTTTTCTGAACATTACATTAATTCCGAGACCTTTAGGACTAGACAGAAAGAGTCCAAATATAAAAAAATATTAAAAAATTGAAGCACATTTCCAATTAGAAATGAACCAACAACCATAATATTTATAAGCACATCCCAATTGCGGTGACGGTGCGTCATTAACATTACGATTTAAATTGGACCCGCGCAACCCGAAATTTAATTAAAATAAAGTAAATAAATAAATAAAACCACATATAAAAAAGGGTTACATAATATTCCCACAATAGGCTACGAGGATAGGCAATACAAATACTGTTAGAGGGTATGGAGTGTCAATTATAATTATGGGGGGACTGTAACGCTGATGTAGCTCGTTTAATACTTTATTGCAAAAAATGTATACTCGTATATGAATGAAGGGTTTTTGGGTGACAATCTTTTTAAATAATATACATATGTATTTGATTAGAAAAATTGAATTATTTTTTAGCCTCATGCGCTATCCCCCACATGGCAGGGTAAGCAGAGGGGACATGGGAACCTAGTGTTAAGGCACTCCGTTACCATTAATATACTTCCATTCCCCAATTTCCTGCAAATTCTGAAGGCATGCATGTTGACTGGGAGACCTCGATGCCGTGCTTGCCTAGTTAGTAGTTACTAGTGCAAGGAAATCATATCAATTAAATATTTCATTTCCCTGAGTGGGTATCGAATCGACATCCATCACTTTTTGCAGTCACACGCTTGTGCCCCTGCGACGCGACGGCCATAAATTATTAAATATTAGTACTTATAATTCCGTATATCTAGCTAAAACCATGGTCACCCTAAGCTACATACCCTTTTAATATTACGTGGCATATTTGAAATTAATTCGAGTTCAAATAACCAGCGGAGTGCGGCTTAATTATTATTTGAATTTTCTCTTCTTGTATCATTTACATACTGTTTGTTAATATTTCTTTCGGAATGGGAGATGAAAGATTTACTTTTTTATTTTTAATAAAAAAAATAATATTTTCTATTATTATTTTATAGTAAGTTCTAACGTTATTAAATTGACTTACAAAACAACAGCTCTAATCAATGATGGATTAAGACACCCCGATTCCATTAAGTCACGGTACTGTCCTCCACTTTCCTCCAAATTCTTGAGGTATGGCATGTTAAATGGCGAAACAAACGCCCCACATTCCCTCGTTACCAGAAAAGATACTGAAAATATTGAATATTTTCATCGTAACCCCGAGTGGGAATCGAGCCCACAGCTATCGATTTGATATAAAAGGAATATGTTTAGAATATAATTTTTGACACTACCAAATCTCATACTAAGAGGTATGAAAACTATTTTATATTAAAATGTTTATCATAAGTATATTATAATTTATATGTTTATTATAAGTTATATGTCTAGCTTCTCGTTCTACGAGAATATTCAACGCACCAAAAGTATAGAAGAAACAGTTGAAAAAAAACATATATATACAACATATAAAGTATTTAATTTATTAGTCATATAAAATTTAAAAATATATTGAAAATTTTACCCGTATAAAATTATATTGATATGTTATATGTATATGGCATCTAAACATTACTTAAACTTTAGGAGTATTTGTAAAATATTTTAAATGTAAATGAAGTCCAAATAAAAGAAATCCAAATAACGAATTCTTAGTACTCTATATAACGTGACATTGGCGTGGTTATTAGTTTTAAACTAGCAAGAGAAGAACGTCATAAATTAAGAACAAAACAGAAGATTTATAAATAGAAACGACAGTTCTTCTTTCAAGCGTTTTAGATAATCATAAATTGACAAACGAAAGAGATTGATAGAATACATACCATAAGCGACCCAACCCAACCTATGGATTTAAACAGTTTAAATTATTATTATAAAAAAAGTTTCTCAAGTAAAACATTTGTAAAGGTCTACAGACATTAATATTTCCGATTTATTACAATACTAATAAAATGACAAATACCCACGAGCGTACGCCAAAAATTTAAAAAAAAACAACCTTTTTTCAGACCTCTTCATATCACATATCATATTAGTGGTAAAGTACTTTTATAAAAGCCTCAACGGGCAGACGTCATAAATACAAAATAAATTATAAATGCCTTTCCAAATTAACATTTACACGTCTAAAGTTGTAACAACCAATCTACTTACTATTCTTTAACTTTCTTCAACTTCAACGCATTATGAAAAATAATTTATAATGTCTTCACACGACACACATACCAATTACAAATTTCACAATATCAGCTAAAGGCTTCACCACACGAACATTCTAATTTTGAAATTCAAACAATCAATTAATAAAGGCCTCAACAGACGCACCATCAAAATTCAACCAAAACATCCTTCATAACATTCTAATTTTGAAATTGACAACGACTATCAAAATATAAAGGCGTCACCAGATGTATAATCCAAATTCAGCAATTCAGTATTCATACATTAAACAACAATGAATAAAGGCCTCAACATACAAACACTCCGCTAATAAAGCCTCAACACTCTACACTGCGCGTTGCACTTCTCCCGCCGCGCGTTTCCCGCTGTTCCCGTAACCCGCAGTTTTGCGTGCAAGTCGGGGTCCGCGTGCAAGTCCGCTTGTTGGAGGGTCCCTGCTTGAACGTAGCCAAGCACGTTGGGCACGTGTTGCTTTATTATGCGCGCTCGTTCTTGCGATACTTCTTTTTGCCTGTTTTATAAAAATATTATGTTACTTATTCATTTGTGTACATACATATTTTAATAACCTTAACGTAATGTTCTTTTCCTCGATTCCCACTCAGGACAAAGAATTATTATCCTCGTGCTCTTCTATGACAAAGCGCGGCATTGAGTTCATTCACAACTCATTGCTCATTGAGTGGCGAAACATAAGGCCACACTTCGCTTCGTTGAGTTGTTAATTGTCAAATTCTGTTTATAGCACATATTTAAATTTAAATTGACTTAGTTACACAAAGTATGTTGTTCTTTTCGCATTTTTTAATTCTTTATTTAATTTACACTCACATTACCGAACTGTAAATCTAATAGTTATTACGTTTACCACTCACCGCGGAAAATTAATATTTAAACTATTTTCACTTTCTCTCTGACAGACAAAACGCAGCGTTGAGTTCTGCCACACAACACATATCTCGATAATGAGGCACTCCTCACTATACAGAATTTCTTAACGCTATATTCCTCTGCCTGCTATATGCGGAATAAAGCGTGCGACTAAAAAAAAACAAACAATTAATTCATACCAATCATTGTAACAATCATTGACATATTTAACTCGACCTTCCTCCATTTTCTGTTCCCTTTTCCTTCTTTCAGCGTTATCTTGTATTTGTTTTCGCAATTCTACTGAATATTGTTGTCTCTTTTCTTTATTTTTGCGTTCTTTTTCTATTTCTTTTTGCTCCTCCGCCGCCATTTTTGTTTCAATCTAGAATTATAATAATTAATTATTAACTGATGCGGTCATTTATATTTATATATTTTCTATGTTACTAAGAAATTCCATCTGTCACAGTTTAATATCTTTTCAAACACTTTTTTTTTTATCTAATTATTTTTACCAGAAAAGATATTATGAATAATCAATGTAATTTAATTGAATTGAAGTGAATGTAATTTATAAGAAGTGAAAACAATAATTTTTATCTGTTTGTATGGGCGTTTGTCCACGCTTATAACGGAAACCGGGTGTCTTAACACTCCGACTCCCTGTTCTCAGGTTCCCTCTGCTTATACTGCGGAATACAACATGAAATTTAAAAAAGAATATAAAGGAAAGACAAATCAACCAACACTCTTCCTAAACTCCGCTTCCCTATATCTCATTTCCTTCTCCATTTTCTTCTTGTTCTCCATTTGTCCCATCAACGACGTTTTAGTGTCAGCTTTGACACGTTCAAACTTATCCTTCTCTTGGACATCGTCTAGAAAGTTCTTTTCTAAAAGCTCTTGCTCTTGGAGAAGCTTTATTAGGTTTTGACGTTCTTCACGCGCTGCCTGTAAAACATATAATTTAGTTAAGTGACGAAACTAAACATTGCGATAATACGTCAAACAGTAAAAATATGAATTACTATATGAAAAAAAATCAATTGAAGTCAGTCGTGGCGCAGGGGCACAAGCATGTGACTGTAAACGCGACAGGTTGTGAGTTCAATTCCCACTCGAGGAAATTACATATTTATTATCTTCATTTCTTCGCTGTGTTGTCGAGGTAGAACTCGGTGTTGTGTTACGCAACTCAACACTCTATGTCAGAATTTAGCGGAAAGGGGTAACAAAAGTATTTTGATGGAAACAAAATATTTTAAAGTTACCAGGTTCCCTTTCCTTACATTTTTTACCTTTTATATGAGCTATACACAGGTGCTATACAGCATGAAAATAAAAAATATATAATATTAGTATAATCTTAACAAGTAAGTTTTTTATAAAGAAAATTCTAGTATAACAATAGTAAGCTATTTTAAAACCAAATACCTCATCTGCTAAAATCTTGGCGGCAATTTTCTGATTTATTTCTTCCTTTTCTTTTACTTTTCTTTCCCTTTCTGCAATACTGAAAATTTACTTTTTAATTTAATTTTTAAATAACAATATATAGAGTAGCTTTGTCTTCTATTACTACTGTTCTACTAGTTTAAATGAAAGCACAGTTTTAACTACTCTATCTCTCTCTATCTAAAGAGATTTTGCCAAAAATGAAATTTTTGTGATTTTTTCAAACAAAATAAATATTAATATTATGAATGTAAAATAAAACTCCATTTAATAAGAATGTCGCACATACACAGAAGCACCAATCAAAGCGACAGCATCGCACACGCGTCATTTTCTGTATATTCCTCCTCATATATAGTTCCTCTGTATATTATTAATTACATACTTAGGTTGAAATATCCATTAAGTTTTGCCGCAGGGGCAAAAGCGTGTGACTGCAACGCGACGGTAGTGAGTTCCGCCTCTCTATACGCACTGCCTCGAAAGTAAGGCGGAAAATGGGTAATGGAGTGTCTTATCACCAGGTTCCCTCTGCCTACCCGATATGCGGGAAACAGCAAAAACTTAAAAAAAAAGAAAAGGTATGCTTACATAGCAGAACTTCTATCTGAAGCAGCCTTCAGTTGTTCCTCTATTTTCCTCTCTTCCAATACAAGCATTTCCTTTTGTTTCAACTTCCAAGCTTCTTGTGCCTTTTTGAATGTGAACATTTCGTTGCGCATCTTGTTTGTTTGTTCTTGTTTTTGTTTCAGCTCTCTGAAAAATAAAGTGTAGTTTTCTTTATAAAAGGTAAAATCAATGTCTTGGTAATTATTTTCATGTAGAAGAAATGTGGTGATTGCAAGTTCACTTGCTACACAAGGAAACATTTGTTATATGGATATTTTCAACTTAAAGCTTGGACAGCTTCCATGAAATATATTTTAATACATTTTGTATATCTATGTTCTTTAGTGTGAATAACCCTTTAAAAAAATCCAATTTATTTTTAATCCTAAAGTTCAACAATATTTTTTTTTGCTTACCTCTGATCCTCATCAGCTATGGTCCTCATGACTTCATCCAGCATCTTCTTCTCAATCAATGTGTCTTCATACTCACATTGCTTTTGCATCTGTTTATTTACCAATTGTTGTTGTAATTCCGTACAATATTTCCTACTTTTATCTATTTTAGTTTTTTCCTCATTTATTCTGGCTTCTTTTTCACAGTACTTTGAGTTAAGTAGGACTCTATTTGCTTGTTCCTCTTCAACCTAGAATTTCGTAGTATTTTTTTATATATCACCGGTATCTATATCTTGCACTTGATATAGTCAGTATACTTCTCAATGTTCGTACAACATTAGTAGTTAATAAATAACACATTATTATAATAATTACCTCTTTATTTGTGCTTACATTCATTATCATTAATAGTTAATAATCAATTCATAACATTTCACCATATACATTCTGAAATGTAATGCTGTCGGCATTACAAAACCAAATCCACATTTATTTCAAATTATATAAAAGGGAGAAGTATCAGTAAGAGGTGAAAAGTAATTTATGTTAAAAGCATACTGTACATAATAATATATCCTATTAGCAGTGTTTATAATATATATTAATAATAATATGTAACAATAGTATATTTCTGTGTACAAATGTAGGAAAAATAAAAATTTAATGTGAAAATTATACAGTGCATATATACATAGCTTCATGCTTTATCCCTAGCGGGGTAGACAGAGAGAATGGAGCGCCAAATGCTACAGTATGTATACAGTACAGTGTATATATTATTTACAAATTTTATAATCCCACATCTAGCAGAGTCAGAGGGAACCTATATAGTGTTAACTCCATGCCACTTGCACCATTCAATTTTTTTTTCAGTAATGGAACTTACAACTGCTGTAATCAACACAATTTGTGCGATGCCTGATCTTATTTGAGTAAAATATTCTTTGAAATGTATATATGTCAATAACGTCATTGATTTTTATGTAAAAATATTTCAAAGGACAAACAGTATCATGGATATAATGCTGTAAAAATAAAAAAAATCCAAGAAAAAATGTAAATAAAATTTCAACTTCCTAAACAGAATTAAAGATAATATTTAAATACCTTATCTTGCAATTTTTTATATTGATTATGTAAAATTTGCTGTTGAAGATCTCTACAAACATATCCAGCTTGCAATTTCTTCATTAGTTCCCTCAAACTTGGATCTCGTTCCCTCAAATAATGTCTTCTAAGAAGTTGAGAGGCTTCCTCATTTTTTATTTTTGCTATTTCAATACCTAAATCTGTTTCTTTTCGAGCCCTTTCATTGACTATTGCCGCATGATCTGTTCTCTGTAACATCCACCGTTGTGTACATTTTCATTATATTTTTTATTTAGAAAAAATAGACAGGTGGAGGGGAAGTGTGACTAACTGTAAACACTATAGATGTAGGTTTGATTCTTACTCGGGTGAATTCATTTTTTAATATTTTAATTTTGTAGCTCAATAAACAGGAGAAAGGGAGATGTTGAATTCATCTCTCAACATGCAATATTTCAGTTCAGTTCAGTTCTTAGTTTATAACGTTACGATCACGCAATATCTCAAAAATAGGAGATAAACAGAATGGCTTAACAGTAGGTTCCATCTGCTTACCCAACTTAATGCGGGATGCAGTGTAAAGCTGAAAAAGAATATAGATAGTAATGATGTTACTTCTTGGAAATCTTTTTCCATTTCAGCTTCCTTTTGTATAAGAGCTAAAGATCTGCCCATCCTTCCATCTTCCATTCGACTGTTTAGCCATTGTATATCCAACGCTCTTTGGTATGTTTCCAACTCCTTACGGCGTGCTTCAGCAATGGCATTCTTTTGAAGCTCAGTTTTTGGTTCCTTAAAAATATAGTTAAGTAATTATGCCCCTTATGAAAGTCTACTTTACGCAATTGAGAAAACAATTGTAGTACCATGTTAAATATTTATTTTAATATGGTATATATTATAATCACAAGTTTTTTTTCCTCAGAAATTAAGTAACACGTAGTATTCGTAGGTAGACAAAAAAATTCAGAACAATTTTTTAAATTTCGTAAGCAAAATAAAACGTTGTCAAAATCAGACAACGATTTTGGAATAACGTTCAGAAATCAATATAGTGAAAAAAGCGATCAAATATTATTTAATTAATAATTAACTACATAATACAAGAAATTTAATATTAAATGACATATCTTGTTTAATAAAAAATACAATTTATTTCTTCAATTAGTATTAGCGCCATCTATTATACGTTACAATAAACTAATTATAAATATTTGACAGGTGACATTTAGTCAATTCGCCTTCAGCCGCTTGAGCGTGAGCACCGAGTTCGTGTCAGGCCCGGTCGACTTCCTTAGGAGCTTGGGCGACATACCTACGTGGGAGCCGAGTCCGGTTGCTATATTAAAGTAAAACTACTAATTAGTAGTTTTTCTAAGAGTATTTTTTTAAGAATTTAATTTTAACTCACGCTTTAGTTACTTAATGTTTAATAAATAACTTTCTTTATAATATTTCATGTATGCAAGGCACCGTGATAAATTTTTTTTCGATATGAGAAACATTTTATGTAACCGGTATTTAAAGTACAGTAGTAGGATTATGTTTTGATATGGCAATGGTAGCATTAGCATTTGCAAATGGCGAACATACTACTGCGACTTAAACAAGCAACCTGTTTTTAGCATTTCTGTTGCATTTTATATTTAGATTTCTATTGTTGTTCAGTTGTTCTCTTTGTTTGAATATTTGGATCTAAAATATGGGAGACAATTTAAAAAGTAGATGCCTCAAATGTCCCCTCGTGAAGATCCTGAAATTAAACTATATAGGTTCCCTAGTACAGGTCCTACCAATTCACACCGGTAAGTAATCATTAAGTGTTAAGGTAAATGTACGGGAGTTCGGCAGTTTAAGGCTCTCATAACTTTAAACTATTGTAAATACATTATTAAAGGTTATATGAATTTGCAAATTTTAGTGTGATCAAAGTGGGTCTTTTGGCAGTAATTTAATGTGTGAATTATGCGGTTTAACTTAACCTTAATTTTTATATTAATTTATTTGTGGACCTCTAATTTGAACCCTACTTCGTGATAAAATTTAGCTCTGTTTCTAACTTCGTGAGTTTGTGTCCCCTATTTCGGGTCACAAGTTTTTACCTCGCGAGTGAGGTTTTATAATAAAAAAAATTAACACCTTTATTGGTTTGGATTGTAAAGAATTTGTAAATAAAAAAAAAAAGGTAGATCAGCTTAACGACATTAAAACTTTCATAAAAAAAATCAAATCAAATTAAATCATCTTCACGCTGTATCCCGCACACAGCAGGATAGGCCTAGGTAGGTAGGTAGGTATATAGGTAGGTAGGTAGATAGGTAGGTAGATAGGTAGGTATGTAGATAGGTAGGAACCTAGTGTTTTTAAAACACTCCGTTCCCCACTTTCTGCGGAATTCCGGAGTCAAAGCATGTTAAGTGGCACAACTCAACGCCGTGCTTTGCCTGAAATATAAATTTAAATAAATATTTTCTATTTTCTATACTATTCCTATTTTCATCTCCTGGAGTGGGGATCGAACCCACAACCAGTCGGTTTTACAGTCACACTTTGTACTTCTGCGCCACGAGTAGCCCCAACTTTTATAATTTACAAATTATATAAGCTCAGTTTTAAAAAAACTACATTTTTGAACGTTTATATATTTTTTTTATAAAAAATATATAAAAAAACTCAAAATTCAACTTAATTTTTTTGAAGCTAGGTATGCCAGTTTATAGAACTATATATTTTCGCAACCAGTTTGTACGGCGTTTTGTGTTTAGTAGGTATATATTATATTCCTGAAAAATTCTTGAAAAAATAAAAAGATCTTTATTTAGACTTATAACAAGACTAAGATAAACACTATTAACAAAGACAAAGAAGTCAATGTGCTGATTTTACGTAGATTTATTTGTCACGAAGTTAGAGAAAATAATGAAATGTAGGGGATCTTATTTCGTGTTACTGATTTTAGTAACTTCCGCAGTTCTGTTTATTCAGTATTTTTTACATTATGTAAAGTAATCATTAACAACTACGTATATTCGATAAAATACACAAAAATAAATTATAAAGGTTGATTAAAAAATAAAATTACATTGGCAGTACCTATACGAATTTAGCTTAAAATTACCAATTCAGGTTACCTTTAAAATAGTAATATAGAAATTTAAGTGGACAAAACATATACCGAATTTCGATCACGAGAAACTTTAATAAATACAGTAACTGATTTTAAGCTTTAAATTTAAATTATCTTAGTTATAACATAAATATAAATTTATTAAAAAGTATCTAAGATTTCCCTAATTCGGTAGTAACACGAAATAGCGGACACTTGATAAATAAAATGTCTGCTATTTCGTGAATCGATTTATTGCAATTTTAAAAGAATTTTATGCTTCCATCTATTTTTTTTTTCAATAAAATGTTTAATTATAGAATACAAAAAAGCATATATTCAATGTTTTATTCGAATAACTTACTTTTGTCTTTCTACAACCTTAAGAAATTCTTACCCTAGTCTTACGGTCGCAAGCATCGCAGACACGTTACAATGCAGTTTGTAGCCAACTCTGCGTTTAAAATGTCGCTATACGCTCAATTTTATCATTAAAATATTATTACTTAGTTTTTAGACAGTTGAAAGTATAAAGATTATATACCAATATATAGTTTCCGTAAATAATACTTAAATTGCTTATTATTTTTGCCAGAAGCAAAACTCACGAAACCACGTACTATCACGAAGTTACCGTCACTTACCTTAACTACTCTAGATAAAGTCATATCTTAAATGTTGTACTTTTTCAATTGTGAAACTTGGGCCAAGTTTAGCTTCCTCGAAGGCCCATGGTATTCTATCGATTTTCAGAAAAAAATGTATGGTGAACATAGAATGTTATGTTGTCACCATTTTGAAAGGGCTTCATTTGTCAATTTTATTGAAAAAAAAATACTGTTTAGAAAAACTGTTTTATTTATGTACATATTAGTAATCATACATTGGCAATGTATTTTCATCCAATTATATTTTATTTTCAGAATCAGGTAATCCAAGATTTAAATTTTTCCACTGAACAACCAGGGACATCACATTTTCCTGCAAATGTTATACCTGGAGCATTGCAAAGAACAGTATTGACAAGTATTCAAATGGTAATTCAAGTATATTATTAATTGATACTGGTTCACTTGTAATGACAATATATTTAACATAAAAACTTATCATAATAAATAGCCTATCTTATGGTAACAGTGAAAAAAACCTAAAACAGATAGATATATATGTAAAAATAAAATATTAAATATTAATTAACAATTTTATAACAATACGATAAATTTAACAAAATACTAATAGTTACAACTAAAATTACATTAATCTTAAACAATTTCTTTAATTTTCTTTTAATTGCTTAATCAAGAAGATTCATCTAACAATGATATGTTGATTTTAGTTTCTGTAACCTGACCTTTATTAACTCTTGTTATTTTCAGGATTGCTACCCGGAGAGACAACAGTCACTGCAAATTTAGGATTTATATGTTTAGCTGCTGAAATAGTGATTCTGCAGATCGAAAGAAAGGCAGCCACGCTGTACCAACGTGGCTGACAATTCTTCATTTGAAGAAAATGTATGTCTTTTTTTCTCTAACTCAATCATTTAAAGAAAATGTATGACTTTTTTGAAAATTATACATTTGTCATAGCTCTCCCCAATGCAAGCTTTGTGATTCAGTTTTAAAAGTGAAACATACCGATAATATATTATTGTACACTTTTATGGACTTGAAAGAATATGATAATGCTAAAAAGAAGTTAAACTATGTATCTGAAAATTGTATAAGATTTTATGTGTTGAGAACTGTGCCACAATCTGCAATAATTTATACGAAACATTATCATATTCTTTAAACCTCAAAAAAGAAGTTCAGTTCAGTGAGGAACATCTTAATGAAAATGTTGATTTTATATGTAATAGTGTCTTCCACATAACAGTTAAAAGATTTTGTTTAGTTAAAAATAAACATTTTGTTAAAAAGGAAAATAGATATATTAAAAATAAGTAATTGTATATTAATGTTAGATTTAATTTGACCAACACTGTATTAAGTTCATTATACCTACTTTATTAATTTTATCTTTGTCTGTAATTGTTTCAAAAAAAAAAGAAATTCAATAACACAACAATCAAGTACAACTGCCTACAATCTTATAGGTTAATAAATATATAAATTATATTTTTTTTGCAGATTATGATCTATTTAACTTATAAAAATTAAAATTGTTATTGTTTTTAACATATAAGAGCAAGTTTGTCTTGTAGCAATGTTGTAATCTTTAGCAGTATATTTTAATTGTTTTGCAGAAATACTATTTGTGTAAATATAATTAAAACAAATGTTTATAAGCAATAAAGAAAATGTAAAATGTTTATTAGTTTTATTACTGCATTTATTTTTTATTATTGTACTATAAATTATTCAGACTCTTTCAAAATCATTTGGAAGTATTATTATATAATTTAAATAATAATACTTCCAAATGATTTTGAAATAGTCATAATTCTGGCTTTTGAATAAAATTCTAAAGCCAAATTTTCCCGCAAATAGTTTTGCTGGGCACGCACAGAGATGGCAGCAGCATCGTTTTGTCACCCATTTTTTAGTATGAAGTGAACATTCTTTGAGTAAATGTGTTCTGTGGTTCGTGTCGTCGCGCGCAGTACAATCCCACGGCACTTGGATTTTGACGTGTGACAACCACAATTAAAACACAGCAGTTCGTTTCTGTTCCCAAAATATAAGACACTCGGTAATGAAACAGTGATAATGGCAGAAAGTAAAGGTGCGTTAATCGCGAAATCAGTGCAAAAACATGCCGGACGCGCCAAGGAGAAGGTATTTATAGTTTTATTAACATATTTGAAAGTCTCTCAGTTTGTGCTCAAATTCTATGCAAGTGCCGTGAAAGTAGATGTGAGGGCCGGGCAGACTCCGTAACTTAATGTAGGGCTTAAGTGTCGTCGCCGAACATTTAGTTTTCACCTGTTGATTTTAACCTGTAGAATATACATTATAATATTTCCGTAATCCTTGTTTACCGACTCAGCTGACTCGTGACTAGTTTACGCGACCGTCCGCTACTAACCTTATCGTTTCCAGGGTAATCTCTATGCCTATTAATAGTCTCTAATAGTTGAGTTAAATTTGGCATGATAAAAGAAAAACAAGCCTATCAAATTGTAAGGAATGCAATTATTACACAGAAAAAAGTTATTTAATGTTAATTATTAGTTTAGTTAGGCAATGAGCATATCTGGGGGAAGTGTGCCCAATTCAATTTTATAAATAACACTGTAGGTGGCAACCGCCAAGACGATCGGAGACAGTCGCTGTCTGTGGAATCATTATTTCTGCTTCTATTTCTGTGCATGGATACATCAGTCACATATATTTAATTCATTCATTTTAGAATTTTTAATGTAGGTCACATTTTTTTACTTTGTAATTAGTACAAAATGTTCTTAATGCATAGTTAATTAATGCATTTTCTTTAAAAATAAATTTTAAATTGAATTAAATTCTTTATAATTTATAACAAATTTGCATGATATTATGTATTTGTAGGATAATGACCTGAATTGGCAACTGGCCCGGTTTTTCATAATATAAGTATGTAATAACAAAAATAGGGCAGAGATCAATCGTTTTAGATTTTTTTTTTCGAACTTTATATTTTTTACCACATATAATAGGCAGAGGGAACCTAATTTTAAGATACTCCATTATCACTCTTGCTGTCTGATTTTGATTCACTGCACATTATTTGACAAAACTCAATACTGCACATTGTCTATCAGAGTAAAGAAATAAAAATTATTCCCCTAAGTGAGAATTAATTCATTAATAAATTATTAGAAGCATTTGTATAAACTAAATATACCAAAAACAGTGTTTTTCTAAAAATATTATTAAACATTTTTGGAAAAACACTGCTATTTGATATAAATATATACTTATATAAAAATCAAAAATATAATGTAAAAATAACAAAAAGCAATTAATCCCCCTTATTCTTAATAAATTATATCAAAAGACATTATGTTCTTGAACAACTTTTACTTTTCTACAAACCTACTTTAATTTTTAAGATATTTACATATATTCAATATAAATAAAAAAATATTGATAACTGTATATTCATACTTGAATCTTTATAAAAAACTGGATGTAAAAAGATTCTATCAAGATTTATCCTCAAAAGTCAACTCCAAGTAGTAATTAATGCATAACATAAATAAGATATTGCATGTAAACAATAAGCAGTACAATATGCATTAAGTAGTGATGACTTCATTGTGAGATTGTTTGTGTGGATAAATAATCTTGAACCATGCACTTTATATTCATTTGAGGTTAATTTTATTTTTTATATTGTGTCCTGCACATTACCTAGAGTTAAGACACTGTTCTCATTAATGTACTTCTATTCCCTACTTTCCGCCACATTGTCGAGACATTGCATATTTAATTCTAAATAGATCAATCTCTCGTAGTATGAATTGAACCTAAAACTGTTGTAGTTTTTTGTATTTTTTAAATATTTTCACATACTGAAATAGGGAGAAAGAACTGAGTCACTAGTGTTAAGTCACGCAGTGCCTTTTTGTTGCTGTGTTTTTCTTAATTAAGTTATTACTTTGTATGAAATGAAGTGAAGTGAATCTGTCCGTCAGTTAATTGACTACATAAGGTCATTTCCTGTGTTCAATACTACTCCCCATCTCCATGCCGTGCCGTGCCATTGTTGGGGTTGATCGGCGGTGGTCGTCAACTACGCTGTCAGTCAGTGGTGTTTGTGACACTGACGACACTGATATTTTTATTAAATGTTTCGAAATCGAATGTTATTGTAATCGAATGTAATAAAAAATTGAAATAGGTTACTGTTAATTTTTTTATTTGGATTCTATATGTGATGATTTATATATAATCGTGGCGTAGAACGAACGTCTCAAATTAGGTTGGAAGGTGGAGAATAGAGTTTTTTAACACTCCCCTCCATCCTCCCTATTTGTTTCACCTTCACGCTTTATACACGGGATAAAACGTGAAGCGAGAATAAAAACAATCTTGTAGACCTCTCATTGTAGCAACTCGTAATAACAATATATGTATTTCAAATAAAATGAGGTTACTTCAACGGTATTAAGAATCTCGATATTATATCCGTTTCTTGCAAAAACACGAAGACTAATCGAGCATTCCAGCTTTTTATCATTTATAGTCATTATTGCGGATCACGGTCCGCAGTTAATATTATAGTTATTTCTTATATTAAAGCTATTTCTTATTTCTAACGTATTTAAAATTTCTTTTGTACATTAAGCTTAATTATGTATATTACAAAATATTAACGATTAATTAATAATTAACATTAGATATCGAATATGTAACTTAATTTATTTTTCCATGCAATTCAAATCATGCAAATCAAATTGTAAATACATATATTTTCAAAAACATACACATTGTAAAACTTAAAAATCCTATCAACTTGTGAAAGAAATGGAAAATGGAAAACTGAATTATTTTACCTTCTCTGCTCTCTAATAATTGGGCGGAAATTGGGAAACGGAGTGTATCCTCTGCGGGAAAAAGCGGAAACTGCTTTAGTCTCCATATTAAAGTATACGCTAGCACAAAGGGGATTACGGTTGAACTAACTGTTTAGATGTCATGAGAACTCCCATACTTTTTGTGTTTAACTTCGATAGTTAACTCTCGTTAATGATATTTAATTATATCAGAATAACTTAACCTTCCAGGTACGCTATATTTATCTTCTATTTGTTTAGTGATAGCATGGAGTAGGCAAAAAATACGATAATAAAGTTTAGACATAACTCTTTCGCCTTATCCACTCTCATCAACCTCTTCGTGACTTAACGGAGGGTCCTTATGCTTCTGTCTCTTTTGCAATAAACATAATAAACATTAACCGAGACTATTATAAAAAAATAACTGATCGCTCTCTGTACAGAGAAGATTTTATTGGAGATTGGGGGCATTTATTGCAAACAATTAATCGTGTAATTCATGCAGGTGGCGCTGCAAAATCTCAAACTATATATTTTTTAACTTCACGCTGAATCCCTAACATATCAGGCCAGACAAAAAGAACCTAGGAACGTAGTGTTAAGACACTTCCGTTTTTCACTTTCCGCCGAAATCTCGAGGCATTGTGCGTTGAATGGCGGAATCAATGCCGCGCTTTTCCTTGTTACCAGAGTAAGGAAATCGAACCCACAACCTGTCGCGTTTCCAGTCGCAGACTTGTGCCTCTGATCAATCACTGGCCTCAACTAACTCCACACTTCACAATTTAAAAAAAAAACTTTGTATTTATTAAACTTTGAAGCTCTGTCATCCTGTCCAGTAAGATTTGAAAGCGACCTCGTATTGTTATAATGCAAATCTTCACCCACTATGGTCATTTTAGCTTTGTAAAGAAATATAACACTTTCTATGGCCCCCTTTGAGACGAGAATAGATTTACAATTTGTTCTAACATTAAAATGGTATTTTAGTTTGTATTGTATATATTATTTGTTTTACGAGACTACCTGTATCTCTCACAGGGTAGGCGGGAAGGACCTAGTGTTGAGACACTCTGTTTTGCATCTTAACTGGTGGAAACCAACGCCAAATTTTCTTTTCCCAGGATAAATTAAAATATTTTTATATAAAAACTATCTGTCGGTGCATTTCTTATTATCCATCTGTGTGCTTTTTGCATACTGATTACCTATCTTATTTATATAATACGTATTTAATTTTTTGTGTTTTATTTATAGATAATCTTTTTGTCTTAAATAGATTAATTAAAGAATATAATTGATTTATAAAGATTCCTAGAATAATTAACTTATTTATTATAAAGGTGTATCGTTTTAACGGTATATACATTACAACGGTATATAAAATATTTAAAAATAAATAACTTCATTTGCTACATTGCATATCTGTCTATACCAACGGACTTAAAACGGAGGTTAACTCTCTTACTTCCTAAACATTACTGCATATTAGATGGAGTAAGAGCTTAATGGAATAATTATTACAATTAAACTATCATTATATATTAGACATTTTTTTAAAGCTTAAAACATACAAATCACGAGATAAAACGTTTATTCTAATTAATCAATTCTACGTTTCACAGTTACGCAGTATTACGAGTGCGAATGCTAATTATATAAGACAGGTGTTCGGTAAACAATTATAGCCGTGGAACAAGTGTTGTTGGCCTGACCCAATTTGTGACAATCGACGCGCTCGTTCTATTTATTATAAATATCCTCGTGCCTTTTCCCTCATGCTGTAGAGTAGGAATGTAGTGTTAAGACATTCTGTTCCCTCTAAATCAAAATTAATTGTGTGCTGAGTTCAGCCAATTAACACGCTATGCCTTAAGAATTCGGCGGAAAGTTGGCGCAATAGTCGAAAATCGGTAGTCGTTCATTCTAAATGCAGGCGGGAAGGATGGAAAGTAGGGAACGGAGTCTCTTAACACTCTGCTTATTCTCCTATGCGAGAAAAAGCGTAAAGATGTTGATTTAGCATTAAAAATAATGCTTTCAAAACCAAACCTTACCTTACCTTACCTCGTATAATGTTATGCATATGCATTAAAAATAATGCTTTCAAAACCAAACCTTACCTTACCTTACCTCGTATAATGTATTAAGAATTTATATGCAACAAAACAAATTATCTCAGCATAATCATTTTGCCTTCTGTTTGTGTTATATCCATATATATATATCACTCATTAACGCTGACTCATTACCACCCATCTTAAATGTTCATGTTTCATGTGATTTTACTTGAATATTGATTTCGCTTAGAAACATTGTTTAACACTAACTCATTTCTTATTAGGACTCCGTATTTTTTAAGGAAAAAAGGAACCCATATAAGATCACTTGTCCGTCCGTCCGTCTGTCTGTCAAGAGCCTTTATCTCAGGAACGCTCGCAGATATCGAGTGATATCTGCAAGCTTTTTAAAATCAAATTTAAACCATATACTCAGATTTACAGCCCCGTGATTTCCTGAAGAAGAAATACTTTCAATCTTCAATTACTTAAAAAGGATCGCTTGTCCGGGTTTTCAACATACTTTTGTATAGAGACCAATCGTTGCGCAGGAGCATAAACGTGGAACGTTGTGGGTTCGATTTCTACTTGAAGAAATAAAATGTTTTCACTATCATTAACTATATATATATTACGAATATTTTTTGAAAGTATAACTTCTGTTTTTGTTCCTTTATTTGACTAGTATAGTGGTCTAGGAGACAGTATGTATATCTGTATTTACATATAATACAATATTGACCCATACCGTACGTACAAAGAAGGTAACATCGTCTAGGCTGCAGGATGCAGGGTCTTTGACCGATGATATCACTATCAGACACCGACAGTTAGTTTTTACATTTTATTGAAACATTTTAAATGTATTTCTATAGAATCGTTACAATTGGTTCTATTTTAAAGAATAAAATGTCGTGAGGCCAACGAGTACGTGTATTTCAGTATTTCCAAAATTTTTAAATTGATCTTTGTTTTTAATGTATTATAAAAATAGAGCGCTAAGTTCCCAAAGCAACGTGATAGCTGTCTAACCAAGGTGTATCGTAAACTGAATGGAAAAAATAAAATTAAGTAAATAATAATGTTTATTAGCTTCACACTTTAGCAGGAAAAGATGACGGATCCAAGTCTCAATAGTAAACACTCCCTTCTACTTCCATTCCACCTCACTCCGTTCTAACTCATCTTTAGGTCAAATTTCAATGCATTGCGTGTTGCTTAGCGGAACTCAACGCTGCCCTTTGCCTCTCTATCAGGACGAGGAAATTAATTGTAAAAAATAATCACCGAGTGAGAGTTGAACACAAGTAAATGTGAACCAAAGAATTCATTAACAATATTCTAATTAGATTGACCTTTAAAATAAATAAAAATATTAAAAATTAAAAATGTGACAGCTAAGGCACTTCCATTGTGTGGGCATTGTCCTTGCGCGCCCACGGCACAACTATCCCACGCCTCACCCACTAATAACATTTTCGTCGTTGCTGTTGCTTAATACGCGGATTTGTATAGAGAAAACTATTCGTTTTACTTTATAACGCCTATTTAAATTTTGTTGAGAATGCTTTTTTTCTTTATATGTATGCTAGTTTAAGTGAAAGCAGAGTATGAACTTCACTCGATTTCCTGATAGAAGAGAATATTAGGAAAAAAACTCTTTTTTTACGCTCTCCATTTTCATCGGAATTCTGGAAATAAACGCTGCGCTTGTCTTGACACCAGAGCGAAGAAATGAAGATATAAAATATTTCATTTCCTCGAGTGGAAATCGAACCCACAACCTGTCGCGACTGACCTCAAATATTGTCTTAGTTGTTAAATATTTTTCACTAATACTTTAACGTAATGCTAACAAGCTCATTAACCTATCTTTTAAAAATATTTATGTAGAGTGCAGATAAGCCACAAAATCTATAGACGATTGCATTTATTGTATGCATTTCTAGTATAAGTGGTTTAACTTAAGTCTTAACAAACCTCAGAAGGAACTGAGACCAATACGTAACTCTTAATGCGATTTTACTGTATGATTTATAATCATTCTAGCAGAATTTTCTTTTTTTCTTCGGAACTCGGGAAAGTGAATATAATTTAAATATAATCCAAAAATTTAATAATTTTCACTTTCCCTCTCTAACAAGACAAAGCTCGGCGTTGAGTTTGGCCACTCATCACGTGATGAATTCGGTGAAAAGTGGAGAACAAAATGTCTTGACACTAAGTTTTCCCTGTGGGACCCAGCTACGTACACATTATTAGTCCAAAATCTATCGTTGTTATTACAAGATTTACATATTATAATATGAGTTGGTATATCTATCTACCTATATAAATCTAATAAATAGATAGATATCCCAAATATTAAAAAATATCATCACTTTTCGCCCACTTCCTATGGCGCTTGCCAAGTAGTACAAATGGTTTGTATCGAGGTGTTAAACGATGTAGAATGAAACTGTCTCAAACGTAGAAAGAAAAACATGCAAAAATGTGTGACACACAAAAGTATTCTTAGAATATTTGTGTTAAAAATAATTAAAAAATATATTTTTTTGTTACCAGAGAAAATGAAAATAATTAATTCCCTCGATTGGGATCGAACCCACAACCAACGCTGTAGCATACTGTAACCCTACCTCACGTAGGACATCAACTATAACGACAACTATTCAATGCTTATAGGATTTAAAAACCCACCTAAATAATTATTTTATTTTAGCTTGAATATTTGAAACAATCTTCACTTACTCTTTACAAACTATATTTTTTTATATTTATATAATTTGTAACTGGCATTTGTTTATAATTACAAATTAAATTTATTATAGTAAGTTTGTATTATTTCTCAATACGTTAACTTCTTATATTTTTTGCCGTATTACTGGCAAGGCACTCCGTTCTCTACTTTCCGCCCAATTTTCAAGTCAATGCATGTTCAGTGGTACGGCGAGAATCGAACCCATGTCAATGTTTACTATCGATGCCGTGCCGCTGCGTCAGGACGAACCGTGCTTCATAAATTGTACACTGATATTTTTTTAAATCTTTATGTATAATTGTATATCAATCCTAATAACTGCACGTGTAAACATTAGGTACTTTGTAGTGAACTAATACAACTAATAATAGACATGCAGCAATCGCTCAAAAGGTATATATATATACATTTTTGATCATGACAAATACTAGTTTGATTTTGTCTGATTGGACATGGTAATCTCAGGAACTTGCTTGGTTCCAATTTAAAAAGTTTTTTTATGTGGATAATAATTAAATCGAAAGAGTCTGGCTAAAGGTTATATTACAGTAGGTATCGATCGACGGTTCAACATCATCATCATCATCATCAACAGCCATCTTTTGTCCACTGTTAGTCGATTTTATGTAACCAGTAATAAATAAACCTATTACCTATTTCAATTAAACCAACATATGTCTTGATTTTTTCACCTTTGTACCTAGCCCCATATTTATAAATCGCTCTAAAGTCTGAGATCGATCTTGAGATGCTATGTTTATTTATGATGGAAACGTCACTTCAAGATCGATCTCAGACTTAAGAGCGGCATTCAAATACGGGCCCTATTAAATAGATGAGAAACTTATATATTATGTATTAGTTTAAATTTTTAACGCAATTATTATTTATAGGCGTAATCAAGTATGTCGTTTTATTTGTCACCGGGTGGCATTCCGACGGAGGCTTGTTTTTGCTCACGCACTTTCTTCTCTTGTTACTTTCTCGACTGGCCTTCAACTTAACCACTTGTTGAGTTGCCTTGACCATGTATTTCATTTCCGCCTTGGATGATATGAAATCTTATTTAGTTTTCTTTTTCGTCTCAGGTGCTTAGAAAGGTAGGTGGAAGAGAATCTAAAGTTAAGACACTCCCTTTAAATTACAACATTAATTATTGTAAATTTAGAGGTATTAGTAACTGATATTATAGTTTATTTGAATGATCTTTTTCTATTTTCAGGTATTTGGAGTTCCTTGTTTTCTTATAAAGCTGTCTCGTAAGAGTAAGTTAAATAACATAGCTTATTACTACTAGTTACTATTGAATTAGTATCTAATACTATTGAATTAGTTAATGATATAAGATTTCAAATACGATTTATTACAGGAGTACTTTTTATAAAAGACTAGTACTACTACTTAGTACTACTAAGAAATATGTCACTTTCATACATTTTCTTGGTACTTTTTTAATCTATACATATGTTTACGTCTATGTATAAGTTAGATATTTAAAAATAATATTTTTTATATATTAAATGACATATATTATTTAAGTAGGTCCAATCACATTGACTGTGCCTATAACGACTTTAAAAATCTCGTCGTTCTTCTCTTAAAGTACAGTTTCACGTAGCATAATTTTCGAGACATTCCATGATAAATGGCGACACTTAACGCCGTGCTGTGACATAAAAAGTCATAGTCTTTCAATTTTCTTTTCAGCTTTATTTTATTTTCTTTATACAGCTTCTCATATCTTATATTGAACGTATGTACAAGTTAACCTTGTGCCTTTATCAGATAACGTCGTCGTGACATCTCAATGATGAATCTCCGGCACTTTACAGTCTCCCACTGCACATTGCTTACATAGTTTCTATACTATACTACTACTATAGAACTGAATTACAATAGATTACTGTTTAACTTATGTACTTCATTGTACAAGGTCTCTACCTCAAATAAGGTTTTTAGTATATTTCCTATGACTTCCTTATTTATATATACTTATTGAGGAAACGAGTGTATTATTAGATTTCACATATTTGGTCGTTATATAATTTGGAGAATAGGTATGGGGCAAATGTAACATTGTTAGGTATTTTAGATATTTTTATTTCCTTGATATTCTTGTAGAACAAAATTTAAAACTTTATCTTGTGTTGTTTTATTCAAAATTCTAAGAAGAAACTATTTTTTTTTAATATGTAATTACATAATTTTCAGCAAAGATTACGACAGCGAAAGATCTCAGTTAACCGAGAAAAAAAGATAAAATCTACCAACTATTTTTACAGTAAACAGTTTCCGCGCTTATGTAATATTTATATGGGTCAGCGTGTTTCTTAACACCAGGAAAGAGAATAAAATAAATATACTAACAATACGTTAAAATTGTGTTAGACTGTTAACTTAGTTAGTTATCTAAATCTCAGAGACAAGGTAGCCAAATCTTTGATTGACACACGTGAAGTATGTGATAGGTACAAATCATGGGGTATCGTATAGATATATGAATGTCCAATGTATATATTAGACCTTCGTACTTCAATGGTGGCGTTTAAAACTGTGATTATGGATTCGAACTTAGAATAACCATGTAGAGAAAATATACGTAAGGTCGTCGTGGCGCAGCGGGTCGCAGACTGATTGAATTGCGACCGTGCTTTGGTGCGATTCCCACTCGTGGAATAAATTATTTTTATTTGCTCGCTCTAGTAAAAACACAAAACGCGGTGTTAAAATCCGCCACCCTCAACACGCAATGTATTGAAAATTGGACGGAAATTGGAGTACGAAGTGTCTTAGCTCTAGTTTCCTTTATGCGGAATACAGCGAGAAGCTAAAAAACGATTCACGAAGACCATTACTTAGTGTAAAGAATAATCCATGCCACTGTCGTAATTTATCTCATGTCGTGCAATAATTTGGACGTAATGTATTTTAATTTCCTTTGTACAAATTAATTTCCTTTCCTTTAACTTACATACTGCAATATTATGACTGATAATATTTATTTACGGTCTGGAATAAAAAATCCATTTAATATAGAATATAAATAAAAAATAACTATTTTAATGATTGAAATGATGAATCAAGAAATGAAGCCGTCGAGGAAGCGTAAAGCGTCTGTCTTTAAAAGCCACATTTGTAAGTTCGAATCAATCTGGTTATGTCGATCACATGCATACTGCACTAAAAATATATTTTGTAATAAAACCAAGGCAAATCACTCGTCTTACTAACATTGTAACATATCACCATTTCATAAGCGCAAGTAAGAAATCCATTAATCCAAACTATGTAATTATCTAAAGCAACGTGTACTTTCATGCATGAAATGTAACATACTATTAATTCTCTCGCTAAAGCGTTCGTGGAATAGCTTCGATATCGCTATCTGTCCGGTATTGCTCTGTTTCAGTGCCTTTGTTTTAATTTTTCACGGCTTATCTAACAACGGATTGTTGATACATGTGTTTGATAACGTCTCATATTGCTGTGTATCGAATACCACATCTGTTAGGTAACCCTGGGGGTCTCTCTGTCTGTATATTGGTACCTATTACTTTGCTTTTACCTGTGGTTCCGCTGATGATGAAAAATAGTTGTATTACGACACAAGAGTCATGACAGATTCATTTACTCGATAAGTAGACTAACTCCAACACAAAAGATGAAATCAAAAAGATTTTTCCATTTCGAACCGATAGTTCCGAAGATTGGTGCATTTATGCTAACAAACTCTACAGCTTTATTATATTAGTGGATAAAGACAGTTAATATTCATATAATTTTCAATGCTAAAAAACTACAATTTTGTATTAAAAAATAAATAGTAGAAACCGGTATAATAAAGTCTTCTAAATTTGGAATAGGTCCAAGAGCCTGCATTAGTCAGGCCTTAGGGTGAACGGCCAAACCCACGTGAAATATCAATTCAATGTACTATATATGGATGACAGAAAACATGATTGGAAGGGAGAAGAAACATTTGCCACAATTAAGAATAAAAATATACTTATTTGATTTAATATAATTGTTTTTTTTTATTATTTACAGTAAATAAAAAAATATCTGAACGGATAGCCGATGTGTTTCTCCTGTATGAGGAATACAGATGAAAAAAGAAAATTACACAGATAATATTTTTTTTTATTTAAATGTCTATGCCTATCTTCTCGATGTACAACCCAATGCTGCCAACCTAACCACATAATATCACATGACAACTTCGGCATGACATAGTAACAAATGAAACTAGGTGCAAAGTGAGTTAGCACGAAAATACGAAACTAAAATGATCACCGACACGCTAATGTAATACCTGTAAGCTCTTACAGTATACTTCGTGTTGAGAAACGTATGAGGTAAAAGTTTTCTTTTTATCGCGTGATACATATTATGTAAGTCGGTTTTGTATAAAAATTGTGATAAATTATGTTTTAACGTTATTTATGTATTCCAGATTGTGAAAGATTTATAGATGATTTGATAGAATTATTGGAATTTGAACCTCTTCTATATTACTTGCACGCTCTACAAGCGCTCCATTGCTTCTAGTCACCTAACTGTTGAATATTACGCAAAAATATATAGAGAAGCCCTTGTGGCACAGCGGTACAGCACCTGACTGTAAACTTGACGGTTGTGGGTTTGCGATTCTTACTCAGGGGAGTAAATTTTTTCCCTGCTGTGGTAATTAGACAACGCACGGCGTTGAGTTCCACCACTCAACCAGCATCGTGTCAAATATATATATAGTTATTTAAGTTTAGTTAGTTTATTAACTTTTTAATGAAATTTTCATAATTATAAATAAGATAAACTAAATTTTCTATTATGAAATTATATTTATATTATTATAACAAATTAAATCTATTATGAAAGAGATTCCCGTGAGATATGCGAATTGCAATACACCTGCACGCGACGATTATCTAATCGCTTTAGATTTTATTACTACTATTTAAACGGTCGGTTAATTAAATAGGCTTTACGTCAGATTTTAAATTAGTTTGTCACTAAATAAAGTGAATATTTTTTATTTGAATTTATCTACATTCATGACCCCGTTTTCAAATTTCGGCTTCAGCTATTATTTTTGGGCAAATTTTAGAATAAAAATGAAGTTTCCTTTGGTTCTCACCCTATGGTGGAACTAACCTTGCACCCTTTAGCACTACAATAAGGCTCGCGAAACCAATCCGTCATCCGGAAGTGTTTTCATACGAACAGAAGTGACGTTTCGAGAGCACATCTTAAATTACGTAAATTCAAACGTAAAACATATAAACGAACGTCGTCCTAAACACGACAGTCTAAGACCTATATTCGTAGGTGGATTGCACGGATATGTGCCATTTTGTACGGTGGTACCACCAGTATGGACGGCGGCCAGGCCAGGGATGCGACTATTCCCGTCGCGCGCTGTATCCGATGTCGAAAAACTTTTACGGTCTTCCGTAGGCACTGTTTGATATGTTTTATTTTGTGAAAATGTGCTGATGATTTTATGTATTTTTTTATTAGGATATCTAGTTTAGATGGTTATGGTGTAGTGGTACAATATAACTGTAAATATGATGATTATAGGTTCGATTTTTACGCGGGGTAATGAATTTCTTTCGTTTCCCAGCTCAGGCAGGTCTAAAAGAACAGTTCAGATCCGTCGTTCAGCACGCAATGTCTCGGCTCGGACGTGGAGAAAGTAGTGTCTTGGCACTATGCAACGATACAGTTTGAAGCTGAATTTATTTTTAATAAGTTAAATTGTTAATTTTTATCGATGATTAATCGATCAATAACAAAAATCATTAACATTGCTTTTAGCAAAAAAAATTCTGATTAGAACAAATCGAAAGCACGTGTCGTAATATCACCCCATTTTTCACCTCCAGGAAAGTTGATAGCACTTAAACAATGTATAACGAAAGAGAAAAATATATTCAAATATAGTCCATACGACACATGCGTGTAGTTACGCTCTAATTCAGACAGTCAACAGAACATTTATAGTTTAGTATTAATTTGTAGTTTAGTATAATTTGGATAGTTTTTTTTTAATCGAATAATAAAAAGGTATAAGTAGCTACTTCCCTAAACGTGCTTCGGTCTTAATATTGTAAAGAGGAACTGTTGAGTTTGCTGCTGGCTCTTATCAGCAGCAGGGCTGTCTGAGGCGGTGGTCGACGTTTCGAAAGTGCTAACAAAAGTTTATAAATAAGAAATCATTAAATTTGGAAATTACAAACTTATTGTGTGAGGCCTCTATGGCGAAGAGGCTTACGTTTGACTGTAAACGCGACGATTGTAAGTTCGATTTCCACTCGAGGGGATGAAATAATTTCATTTTCTCGCTCTGGTAACACGACGAAGAGCGGCGTTGATAGTTCAACTCTCACTCTACAAGCAATGTCTCGAAATTGAACAGAAAGAGAACAATAGAGTGTTTTAACACTATGCTCCATCTCTGCTGTACCTATGCGGGATATAGCGTGAAGCTAATTAAACTGACGTTGTTATTAAATCTGATCTGATTAAAAAACACGTGCGTCATAACTACTATTAAATTTGGCATGGCGTCTATAGTTCGACCACACTTTATTTGGATTTTAATTATGTTTTAATTTTGGCACTAACATTTATTGTTCTTTACCAAGATCGATCGTGGCGGTGATGTAATACGTTATATTGATTTCAATCGTGATTTGAATCTATTAAATAATTTATTTGTTTTCTTCTATTATTTGTAAATTAGATAACAGAAGAGAGCCTAAGCAAATCTTCTAAATATAAAACATAACACACCTTCGTTTATTCAGACAACTTAATATAATACAATCAAAAATTATTTAAATTATTTCTTTATTGCAATAATGTCATTGATGCACAAAGTGAGCGATGTTGACTAAAATTTATTTAACCATAAATTGTATATTATAACTCTTCAAAATTCCCAAAAAATATAACGATCGTCTAGTTGGTCAAGCGGACCAAAGTCAATACAACGGTAACTTGATCTAACCAAACGGGTTTAGTCAGTTATGTTATACCTACCCACGTATAGAGGTATGTAGGTAGGTAGGTAGGCACTTGCGTATACACCATTCTACCTGATTGCCTTTGAGGAATCCGGCACATTTCACTTCAATTTGGTATTTTCCTTTTTATTTATTTTTTTAATTTGTCTCTTAATTCTACTGTGTTGCTTAATTATTATAAATTGATATATTATTTGTCAGTATTTATTAGCTTGAGAGTTTAGTATCGAGTGTATAATATTTGAAATCTTTATAATTTTGCTACATATAAAAATATTTTTGTATTCAATAGTCCATTAATAAAATACGCAATGAATTTGGCTAATCTTATGAAATATACATATTTATGTAATAAGTATTTAAATAGAAAAGGTAACTTTCATTCGTTATTTAATAAATAAAAGTAATAATATAATAATATTTTTTTATAAAGAATTAAAACGAATTTGCAGACGGCTATTTATTTTTATAGTACTATTCTCCACCCATTAGTGTTGAAACTAGATGAGTTTAGTAATGCGCTGTAATTCTTTCGAGCAATTTGCTTTCATAATAATATAATTATTGTATTTAAAGTTTTTAAGATTTACATAAAATTAGATATTTTATTTGAATTTATTTTATATAATTTAATTAAAAAATATGTAAATACATATTTCATAATTCAAGATTGTCTCGGATATGGGCGAAAAATGAAAAACGGAGTGTCTTCACACTCTCATCATCATCTATAATTGTTATAAAACGTGAAAGTGTAATATATCAATGTTATAATTTCATTTTTGTGCTATAACTATTTCTTCGGTTTGGTAGAGTTGGACTCTACTATAGAGTTCCAATGGACTGTCTTACCACTAGGACCTTTCTCTCAATTCCGCGTGATAAACAAACGATAAATGCATACTGTAAAAAAAAATATGAAACAGAAGAAATTTTATAAATAGTTGCGAAAAACACAATTAATTCATGACTCACTCCTAGAGACCGGCATTATTTTTAAATCGCATTATGTCACTTATCGGTCGTCCTCCACGCGGCGGCGAAACGGTCCGCGACGCTCGACGACGACGGCGGCTGAACGAAAACGAAAACAAGGTCGAAACGCCGACTTGAATATTTGGGTTATCGGTACAGTGATTGTTCTGATCTTCAGAAAAAAGCTCAACGGTAACCAATGGTGGGAAGGTGTTTTCGAGATGTTGGAGGTTAGGTGCGGTAGTCAACGCTGTGCTTCGTTTTGGGAGATGAGTGAGAAAATTTGGTTAATTTATTCTCCTGAATCGGGAATCGAATCCTCAACCGTGGCTAATTCGACTAACGTAAAGATATACGGTTCTATACTTTCTTGAATTGTAAAATATAGAGTGTTTAATGATGGGAGGCAATGCCCTGCTTTTCCTTACCAGATTGGGGAAATAGAAGTAATTTAATTCTTATATCGAGCAGGCATTGAACCTGCAACCACCGCGATTGCCCCACTTCAAACCGGTGGCAGCTTCAATCTTTTTTTCTGAGCAGAATATGCAGAGGGTACCTAGTATTGAGATAGTCCATTCCCTATTTTTTTGCGTGTTAAACCACGGGACTAAATGCCGCGCTTTGTCCTTTTAACAGAGCGAGGATATTAATTCATTCCACCGATTAGGAATCGAACTCACGACCGCGTTAACAGCACGACTGTGCCACAATGGCCTCCAATAATCTAATCTCGTACAAAATTCGTCTCAAAAGTCGGTCAGGTCTCTAATAGCCGTATTGTTACCTTAAAGTCAGGTTCTTTCTTTATTACACAATAACTTACCTGACTGTGACGGTTAATTAATAATTTAATTTACGCTGTAGTAATATAGTCCCATTGTTCTTTACCATTTCAATTTTTTATCTTTATAAGCGCTTCTTTTGTTAGCCTTTTAGTTTATTGTTTGTTTCTTTTTCTGAAAATGTTATAAATAAAGAAATTTTTAGAATATATAGTGTCATACACACATACATGAACACAAAGAAATGATTGATGTGAGATTGACCTGTCGTTTTTTTGCAGCGTTAGATTCCGCTATATAAAAAGAAATAATAGAGATAAATTAGATACCTTAGCCAAGCTCGCAAAATATGAGGTGTTATAGATGGAGAAAAAAGTAAATACCAATGCATTCGTAAATTTGAAAATGTACACAGGCAACTATAATTTCGAAATTTCCTGTAATAACAAAATGTAAACTATAAAAATCATAAAACGTTCAATATTGTTTTATTTATGAATCTGACAAACTCGTTTGCATTTTAAAAAGAAATGAGGTCAAGATAACTAATACGCATAGTACATTTATTTCTGGATTGCTAATAAATACATTTAAACACGTTTTATCCCGCATATAGCTGGGTAGGCGGAGGAAGACACTTCGTTCCCCATTTCCCCGAGTAGAAATCGAATCCACTGGCCTCCTTTGCTATATGTATATGCAGAATATTTATATATTACACAGTACAATGTAATAGCGTAAACATGTTCGTATCAGCCATCAGCTGTATCAAATGCAGGAATGCGGCGAGTGAACTCGAGACGGAGGCGTCCGCAAATGTCAGTACGACAAAAGCGTGAACCAGCCTATGATCAAATTATATACAATACTAGCGAACCCGGACGCGGCTACGCCTGCTTGAAATATAAGAATATAATTTCTATAGAAATATAATTTCAATCTAGATGAAATGCTAAAAGTGACTATTATATTTATTTTCATAAGGATGAATATCAAAATGACGCGGTAACGAACGCGGTCGCGTAGCGACGACGGTTGTTATTAAGATGGCAGAATAAATTGCATGTCAAATTAGAAAGTATTTTAATTAATTAGTATATATGTGTAATGTAATGTTATATAGCCTATAGCACTTCTGAAGAATGCAGCTTTCATACAAAACAAAGTAAATCGATCCAGTAGATCCAGAGATCTTAGCGTTCAAACAAACAAACAAACAAACAAACAAACAAACAAACAAACTCTTCCGCTTTATTATATTAGTATAGACAAACCACTCTCTCAATCATTGTTTAAATTAGGTGTGGTAGTTATTTATTTTTTTACATTTTTAATCGATGCCGAGTTCCCGAAGATCTTAAATTCGAATAGAACTAATCTTCATTACCAATTTTGCCAGTTGGTCTCATTTCCAGAACGAGGAAATGGTAATACTTCATACTTCATTTACAGTCGTCTTATGCCCTTGCACCACGACAGCCTCAAAAACCTTTTTTTGTAACAGCTTCACGCTGTATCCCTCATATAGCGGGGTAGACAAACTGGAATTAATGATCCGTGTTGAGTGGCGGAACTCAACCACGGGCTTCGTCTTGTTTTCAAACCAAGGAAGTAAAAAGAATTATTTCCCCCGTGTGGAAATCGACGACGACGGACGACAGACGGCGTATCTTCCGTTTACGTTTACAAAGTACACAATCAACAACAAGTTGACCAACATAGTAAAGTAAAAACATCAATATCAGGTTCCTCAATGAGGCCGTGCGTCTCTCTAGTTTCTTGGAAAACGAGAAGTTCCATGTTAGACACATGCCTATCCCTTTTCTTGATTCACCTCGTTTTAGCTCCAGGGTTTACTTCTAATTTAAAAAAATATAGTGCCTAGCTTTGTAGGTACAGTATATTTAAGTTTTTTTGTTTTATTTTCTATTCTTTTTCTATTCATTTGATATACTTTCCTATACATTATTAGCGAATTAATATAGTTTATATTTACTATATTAATACTATATTATAAAGTTTTACAAACACCAAAACATCTTCAGGCCGACGTGGCGCTGCGGCACATTCTGACTGTTTCTGGAGGTTGTGAGTTCAATTCCCAATCGGGCTAACAAGACAAAACACTGCATTAAGTTCCGTAACTCAACACCGCTAACCTCCCTCCGCCTACCTCACTATTATACGTAATACAGCGTGATACTCAATAAAAGTACGTTTTTTTATTTAAAACGTACAGACATCGAGACGCGTCGATTATGTATATATTCGGTTCGGTTCCGGCTATCGTCCTCTCTCGCTTTCCCCGCAGAGCCACCTGCGTGCGGCACACATCCATACACGGGTGCTTTCTATTCGCAATCTTCGTAGTTTCACACGATCATTATTTTTATTTTGTTTTTTATATATATATTTTTTTTTTATTGTACAGCCATTTTGTAACGCCTATTTTTTAATTGTTCACGCTTTTCTTTTTAACTATTGTTTGTTTAAAAAGAAAAATGGTTTTACTTTTTTTATGATTAGATAAATGGTAATTATGTAGATTAATTATGTTGAACGACACCTTCGCGAGACCGTTGGACACGTGTAGGTATGAATAGACGCAATAGTTGTAGATTCTAATCCTATCTGGGGATTTCTGTCAATTATGAAGTGCGGCGTTAGGTTCCACAATGTAAAAAGCAATATAAACTATATGAAAGGAATTGAATTTATTCAACTTTGCGCAGTTTTCATACTGAAGATAAATATGTAAATTATATTATATGATTTTGAACTTTTAAAGTATTCAGTTGGAAAGTTTTCTCATTAAAACGGTATTTTAATAATTGAGTTAATTTAAATCATAGTAATTGTCAATTTAATGATTGCTTTCAGTATTTTAATCAGCCAGTGACAAGTTTGGTCGAGTTTTTTTTCCTTTAAATTAACGATTTCTAAGTTAACCTAGTCATGACCTACAAATTGATGTTGTTAATTAATTAATGTTAATTGAATATTATGAATGCGTATCGTGTCAAGTTTACGGTCGTACGTTGTACTTGAAATTTATTTCAACTAATTTATATCAATTAATGACATAAAACATACCATACCATTGAGGCCGTCGTAACGCCGTGGTACAAATGTGTGATAGTAAACGCGACGGTTGTGATTTCCATTCCCAATCGGAGTTGTTCGCGTTGAGTTGAGTTGTTGTATCGCGGCGTTGGGTTCCGTCACATGAAAATTCGCCGGAAAGTGGGGAACGCAGTCTCAACACTAGGTTCCCTCTGCCTCTCCCTATATGCGGGATACAGCGTGAAGCTGAAAAAAAAGTAATGTAAAGATCAGTTGCTTGGTTATGAAGAATAAGAAACAAAAATGTGAAGCAAATATTAACGTAAAAAAGAGACTAAAAGCCTTAAAATTGATGAAAAAAATAATGATTAGGGCAAAAATACACTAAAAACGACTAAATTATAGCAGTCTCTAATGACATAAGGAAATATGTGTTGTCACGTTGTGTTTATTCATCCGCCTATTGTATGTCTGTTTGGCTAAAAATCGTTTATTAATAGTGCCTTAGTAATTTTGTGCACTGATTATGTATTGTGTTTTTGTAGGGTTCATACCTCAAAAGATAACGGGACCTTTATAGGATCATTTTGTCGTCCGCTCGCATATTTATGCATCGATATTGCTACATTTTATATGAATTCAAAACCTATAGGGTACTTCCGAGGCACGAAGTGAGAGCTTACAATACAAATTAAGAAAAAAAACCGAAAAGTGAAAGTTTATAGGTATTTTTATAGAAAAATTCACTACAAAGTTATATTTGTACAAATGATTTGAACCCAGTATTGTTCATTAGTTTAAAGTATTAGTTTAAAAATTACCTTTTTTCTTTTTTTTCTCTTTCTTTTTTAGACTGAATATCCTGCTATGTGCGAGACATTTTTACTAAGATCCTCTGCATATGCAGAGGAACTTAGTGTTAGAACACTCACATTTACGAAACCACAACTACTAAATCTTATTTAAACATATAAATGTAATAACAATTCACACATATCGCGTGAGATCGTTACGATTTTGTTAGGAAATACGTTTAATGTAATATTATGAAACTTTTATATAGCTTTAATTGAAAGTGAATTTTTATACTTTTGAATGAATATGGTTAACGTTATAGTTTATTGTTCGTTTATGTCTTATAGATACTTACGAGTATATTAATGACCTAGGGCTATGTCACTTGAGTTTGCACTTGCAGAATTGGAGCTCAACCCTGAGGTGCCGTGCTTTGTGTGCATAATAATGTCAATAACGGATTGACATAATGAGATCACGTGACCACGTCAAGTGACCAAGTATTTTTTTTTTATTTTTGTTTCACCTTAACGCTTTGAGACACCATCTTAACACCGTGAAAGCGAAGTTGATATCTATCACGAAGATTATATTTCATATATATTTTTGTTTTTAGGGTTCTGTACCTCAACAGATAAAAAAGGAATTATAGGATTATTTTAAAATTGGCACCCGAGGTAGATGAGTAGAGTTACAATAAAAAAAATACCGTTGTTTTTCTTTTTTCTTATTTGTTGTCACTTCTTGCTATTTGGGTAATATTAGATGCATACATTTTACGCTACATACAAGTTAGTTTGTCAATACATTTGCTCTGTTGAATCATTTACGTGACATTGTTGTTAGTTAACATTCGAGCCTTGAAATGAGCATCAAATTTAATGTAACACATTTTAATCTTTATCTCGTAAGTAATAAGAGTGAATGAAATCATAATAGATATCCATTGTCCCGCTCTTAGTGGTCAACAATAGGTTGCTATAACCAAACAAACTAATGTATGTTAGCTAGAAATACATCTTTACACTTTAAATACGTTATATTTAAAATACCTAGTGATGCATTTCTCCGTTTATAAATGATGCCGAAAAATGGTGAATAGAGTCTTATTAAAGAATAACAAAATATTGCTATTTTCATTTGCTTTTCTATATCGAAAGAAATTATTAATGAGAAAACTAAGAAAAATAAAGTCAGTTCACCAAAATTAGTAAACACATGCGTGGCGTTTTCCTGCATCCTAATTCCTGATGTATCAAAATAATAATAATCGAATGCATTCTCCGTACAAGTGTTCAGACACTGACGTCAAATGTCGGATGTTGCAAACTGCACTCAAAACAACTCGCGCGTGCACTGTGTTTAAACGTTCATACGTGATTACTGATACTGATAACTTCAAAAGATTTTTTTGTTTGCAATAGATAATGAAGCTAGTTAAATATTGCGGTATTTGTATTTGGAGTTACCTTGAGTTACGTTATTACTTCGTCCAGAAATGGCAGATACTCTAATTAGTCTTAGTAATTATAAAAGTATTTTTTCTTCATATAATATATGCTGGACAAGATTTTACCATTGAAAAAAGCTTTGTATGGTCATGGTTAAACTTTTGGTTATAATTCCATTGTCGCTTGCGAACGATTTTTTGTGTAAAAGAATGACAACAGGAAATAACAGTACTATAGAAATATATCTAAATGAACCGAAACTAAAACACGGGGAGACTTCTACACAACACTAACCTCTCTGCCTCTAAGTCAGTAGCATCTCACTAGCCTCACTGCCTCCAACTCTACAACGGAGACATGGTAACACCAAAGAGGTAAAAAATAATCTAATCCAGTTAACTTGCTCTATAAAGCACGTGAAACGTAGTACTTTACCGACGACCTTGTAGTACGTAGGTACATACTGTGGAAGTGCTAATTATGCGTAACTCGCGTAAACACAGATACGACGGAGACATGCAAACATTGTGATTATACAATAACGTTATGTAAGACCCTACTTAAATTACGAGTAAAAATGTTATAATATTAATATCTTATGAAAATTTACGAATAATAGTTCATTTAAAATTTTAACATAATACGAATATTATGTATATTTATAATTTCGGAAAATATTTTAGAACAAGACTGCTTAAGCAAAATATGCTATTTAATTTTTTTTGTTAATTTTTATATTGTTTTATATTTGTATACAGACAGATAGGTTGAAGAATAAGTTGTATAGGTCCAAGTTAATAGTAATTTTAATAAAGTGATACTGTTAAGATTTAATTTTCAAATAAACTGTATATATTTGCACATACATAAAAAAAATACCACTATGCCTTTATTTCGAAGGAAACTTACATTATTACTGAAATTGTAAATATAAAAATAACTCTATAAATCATACACAGCTTCCTCCAAAACGCACCAATAAATAACAATTCACGAATTAAAATTAACTAAATACATAACGCTCAAAGTAATAAAATAGTTTCAGCATTCAGATTCGGGAACATTTGGGTCACTTCGTAAAATCAAATAAACGTCAAAACTAAACTGCTTTCGACCGCCCATGACCCATTTAATTTTAGACAGATATTTGTTGGCGTGGAATTTTCTTATTTGTATAATGAGATTAGATATTATCATTTTGAAACTAGTCGCGGGCAGGGGCACATACGTGCGGTTATATAAGCGAAAGGTTGTGGGTTCGATTCCCACTCGTTCTTTTACTTGAGTAAATGATGTATTATGTTATTATCGTCGGTAGACTTCGGCGGAGATTGAGAAACGGAAGTGTCTTAATGGGAACGGAATGGCTTAATATTAGGTTATTTATGGGTTTCCTCTGCCTCCGTGAAGTTGAAAAAAATATACATAATTAGATAAGATAGAAAATGCAATTGTTGAGAGATTTTTTTTTGTTGATTTGTGATGACTGGTAAGTTCGACAGCATGACGGTACGTGACAATTGGTTAGCAATATTCGTATGCATTATGTGGAGGTAATATTAGGGGCGAGTAGATATTCGTCGTTTTGATTACCTTAGTTCTAGCTCTATTTCTTAATACTAAATTATTTTCTTGTTATTCTATCCAATAAAAGATATGTATATACATGTTATAAGAATTAAAATATACAATATAAACTAATAAAATTTATTTTTTTACTGCAATCATTCAATATAAGGTAAGTAATAAACCACGCGCTAATCACCCTCGCGTTTACGCCGGGGTAAGGCTAGAGCATCCGTAGAAATGCGTTAACTGCAAAGGAACTACTAGTAACTGAGTATCTACCTAAATACCTACCATTACCGGTTTAACGTATATATTTTGTAAGTAGGGACACGCTCGCGGCTACGTCCGCTTGATCTACCCAATTACCAATCGACTAATCTGAATTACTTTTGGATTGCAATAATATTGTCATTTTATTTCATTAATTAAATCATTTAATTTTTAATTATTTAAAAATCACAAGGAAATGATTTGTATATTTTTAAGAATATTCAATATTGAATCATCATTCCATTTTATGTATTCCGCTTAATTGAGTGCTATAATTGGAAAACGGAACTTAACACCGAACTTTGTAATCGTACCGTACCTACCATAATTTATTTTTCTACGTTCATCGAAAGTTAAACATAACATTCCATAACATCGACGTATAATCGATTTTGTATATAATGAACGTCTGTCTGAAAATTCAATTCTTAACCCTAATTGCTTTCAAGTCCTGAATTATTCGAATTCGTCGAAATATCTCTTGACATTCGCCGAAGAACGCCATCGAGATGTGTGCGACTCGGAAACTTGCCAAATCTCGATGTTCTCTTTGAAATAACTCTTCTCTAGTACCTACGTACGTACTCTACGAAAGTTTATCGTTCTCTTTATTATTTAAACATTACTCGTCTTTGATTTAGTTTAGGTGTTAAAGATTTAAATGCTTTAGATCCTATGATTAAAATGTTAATGTGGTACTTTAAAATATAGTATAAGCTTATGTATAACTTTAAAACATTATATTACTGTTTTTTTTAGCCGCAACGATTGGCCTCATATACTGTGTATTATTAGGATATGTGTAGATAAAGAGAAAATAAATAAAAATATTTTCATAATTTATTGTAAAAATAATAAGATTTTTTTTGTTAAGACTAAATCCCATTGAATATTTTGTAACGGTACCAAAGAATCATACTAGTTCATATGCCAATGACCTAATTCACCTCTTGACTGAAATTTGGTCATGAATATGTAAGTACTATACTTGTAGAGTTTGTTTGTTTCGTAACCTAGCCTGAGATTTAATATTTGCATACGTTGCCTTTTAAAAAATATATATACATATGCGTGAGTACTGTCGGTCTGTATTACTGTTCTTTTGAATAAATCTTGTAATTTAACCAGATAAATGATTTATCAAGCTCCTATTTTTTTACTCCTATTTTTTTACTGGACACTTTTCCCCCCATATTTATAGAGAACCTAGTGAACTGAAAGATCTCGTTCACCTGATTTGCAGACTTTGCCTGTAAAGTGGGGCACGGCAGGGAAATGGAAACTGTTCATTTCCCCGAATTAAAATCGAACCCATAATCATTGCGCTGCTCTATCACGTCACAATGTAAACATTTATTGATATGACCAGCATTTGTTTTACACAGCAATACAAAAGTAAATGAATAAAAATTAACGTATTCGAACCTACAACTATTATATTTAGTTTTAAACTATAACTATGACACAATATCACCAGACAGCCTATATAATATAATATGTAAGTTTATAATAACATTATATGGCGAAATGACGATCTTGATTCTTGATAGATGAATGTATTGTCATCTTAACAATAGCCGAGGCGTCCGTAGTCGTCTGTGAAATCGAGTATATATTTACACATAGGTATGTAGGTATTTAGATTGACTGTGTACAGTAGGTACCTTAGCATCCTACACGTTCAACATGATTTTACTCTTTGAATACTTGTCAGGTGCTACTTTCTGTTCCGTAGGCTAGATAAGGGCCTATTTTCTAAGTTTTCTTTTTTAAGAAACTACTGAATGTATTGAGCACATCTTTGTTGCATCGTAGGCGGGAAGAAGTTAGTGTTGAGACATTCCGTTCTCCATTTTCCGGCGAATTCTCGAACCTCAACGCCACGCTTAGACACCAGAGCGAAGGAATTTACTAAGTAAATATTTCATTTCCTCAAATGAGAATCGAATCCACATCCTGTCGCGTGTACAGTCACACTTTGTACCCCTTCGCCACGACTTCAGTTCAGTTCAGTTCTTTGGTAATAATAATTATGCAATATGATTTTCGATATGACATACGATTCTCATAATAACTTGCGGTCATACGTCCTGAACTAGAAATAGCCTTTTGTTGTGAAACGCGACCGCCGACGCCGCGCCGCACTGGTCACGTTTAGGTTATTCTATTATTTGTGCAAGTTAGTATAATGCAACAGGTTCGAATCCATTTGTGAATACAAATTGGTTACAATGATATTAAAGAGAACCGTAGAGTTGGGAGTTTGTTTGAAATTTAGTTAAATAATCTATCGGTCTTATTATATGCGGAGTGGTTTTTTCGTGCATTCGATATAAAGATACTGGACACATAAAAAAACGTTTTAATAGAGGCCGTTGTGACTCAGTGCCACAAACGGAGTGCCTTAACACTAGGATCTCTCCGCTTACCCTGCTATATGCATGGTATATGCAATACAGCGCAAACCTAAAAAGAAAATATAACATTGAGTACTTGAGTCAATCTCAAAATCTATACCTTTATACTAATACATGTATATCGGTAGTTAAGTATAGACACTCCACCCTCACATTGTAATACAAATATTCGCCCCTTGCAACTCGACAAGTCTAGGTGTAACAGACTATATCAATTACACGCGCACCCCACTCGTTGTCTACGGGGATTTTGTTCTACGCATAGGTTATGATAGATAGGTATTATATAAACATAGTAAGGGCACTTCTTATGTGACAAGGTAGACAAAGAAAATATAGTGATAGGTCACTATTGTTTTCCCTACCCTACGTCCCTCAGAGAACATTTTAGCGTTGTAAGTTTCGGCTGTGCGTTGTTTGTCAGTTACTTACTAACAATAGAGTTATTCATACAATGATTATTGAAGTTTGAAATAACACATTAATTACAAAATTTCAATATAAAAGTCATTATATCAATTAAATATATATAATATATAATTTCTATTGATTGATTTAAACGTGATTCGTACCCACAATCTCCTCTTAAAATAACACCTAAATATTAAATAAACTCAACTTATGTATAGTATAGTATTACGTAACATTTCATGTTCGCATTTGACAGGCAGATTCTGAACGTGTATTACCGTGATCTTTAGACCGTTGCAACTTGCATGCATTTAATCTATATCTCGTAATAGTCACTGTTTATTTTACTACATAATATTAATATTACGATATTATTATTATTTTCTTTAACTTCACGCTGTAATCAGCATGCAGCAGGCAGGGAGGGAAATTAGTGTTAAGACACTCTGTTCTTCTAGTTCTAGTGAAGAAATGAAAATACTTTAGTCCACCGATTGGGAATAGAACCCGCAACCGTCGCCTTAACAGTGTGCTGCTTTCCATGACAGCATTTAACGATATTGTGGTCCAAGATACATATGTATACTCGTATATGTCTCACATATAAAGTCTAGCACATAAGTTGTATGTTCAAGTTCTGTAAATTGATTTTTTATGCAAGTAAAAAATGAAAGAAATTTAGAGTGAATTATGATTTAAAATTCAAAATATCATTTATTTAAATAGACTCTTGCCCACAGTACTTTTTTTTTTAGCTCAACGAACATAAAGCCACCACCGACTCGGAAGGCAGTTTTGCTAAAAAAACCGCAAGTTCTCTTTTTAATGTAAAAGTTACATTTTTTTATAATAAAATGGTAGCTGTCCTGTCTGAAAGTCCAAAGATTCCACACATTTTTTGTTTCAGTTATTCCGTAAGATATACCTATCTATACCTATACAATTATGTTTTAAATCGTTTAATACAAACTCAATAACTTCTGATGCTTATTTATAATAGATATGACGTGCCAGTCGCATTTAGACAGATGACGTTGGCTCCATCATCGTTTGTTAATCATATGCCATGTTATTTATATTGCTAGTCTTGAAATAAAGTGATCTTTCATTTCTTTAATATAACAAGTTGAAAAGACGAAGAGAAGAGTTAAGGTTATTTTCAAAAATATTTTATGGTAAAAACATGAAGCTGTTTTCCATGGTAATAGGTGAAACCCAGCGCCATTTAGCACACATCAGCTTACAAAAAAAGATTTAAAATAAGTATACAATTATTTGAACTGGAAGTGATTCGAACTCGCAACCATTGCCTGTACAGTTCGCAACTGTGCCACGACGGTGTTTTAATTTCGTAATGTGATATTGTATTGTAGATATGTATTATAATCATATACGTATTTGTGTAATTGCATCGTTTCACGTTCATGTAGCAATTGAAGTTAACCAATTTATATGTCGGGTTTATTACTTTTGCAACAATTTGTTATGAATCGTTCGTCGGCAGTAAAACGTAATAGATAAATAATAGATTATTTCACTCGTTTCAAGGAATGTGCTGTTTTAAAATAAATAGTGTAGTACCTAGTTGTAAAATACTAAAGTTATTTTTTGTGTTAGCGAGCCAGCGATAGCTTGCTGATTTAGATAAATAAAAAATATGGATTACGCAGAAATATTCTTTATTTTTTAACGCACCTCTTGCATTTATCGAGGTAGGCAGAGATAACTTAGTTTCAAAGTATCCACTTCCACAAAAAATCTCTTTAGACACTTACTTACTTACTTAACTTAACTCTTTATCCCTAGCGGAATAGTCAGAGAAAACGGAGCGCCAAACGCTACAGTCTCTACATACCTCTTTCGCCTCGTCCACTGTCATCAACCTCTTCATACATGCCCCTCTGGGGGGTCCTCGTGCTTTTTATTCCTCCATTATCTTTTATACTGTGTTTTCAAAAGTCAACAGAGGTCTCCCCCTACGTCTCTTACCACTCACTTTTCCATTATAAATCTTTTTTGCCTTTCCTTCATCACTCATTCGTTCGACGTGTCCAACCCAGATCTCTTGAGATGGACTTCAATATAAATCTACAGTCACTATCCCGATTGTGCCACAATAACCTCAAAGATAAAGTACACACTCACAAATGGGAGAACCGCTCAAACTGTCAGAGATGTAAAAACAAAACAAAAGTAATTGCAAAAAGACAATTATCTAATTAGCCAAGTAGGTCTTAAGTGTCGAGTCTCGTCTCACATTCGCGTGTAACGTGTTTGCTTTCATGTATCTGTCATTCGGACGTCGCGGATCCGTTTACCGATAGTGCCTTTTTATAAATATATATTTTATTTATTATGTTTATTGATTTTTTTTATTAATGTTGACTGTGGGTTTGGTTATATTTATTTTGGAAAATGGATTATTTTTTATATATTGTTTTACAATAATCATATTGGTAATTATCACTGTTTTAGTCGCATTTGTCTATGAAGGAAAGGGTGGTCAGTGGCAGCCGATTTTATTATGGCATTGCGAATTGAGTAGCGTAATTCAACGCTGCACTTTGTCCGCCAAAGCGGGCAAATGGTAATTATTGAGCCGAGTGAGATTGAACCTACAGCCGTCGCGTTCACAAACAACCAATGTTCTACAGTGCCACGATGGCCTCGAATAGTCGGTCGAGTAGTCAATAGTCTTATCCAATAAGTCAGTCAATACTTATCAACAGAGGTACAGAGGCGTTGCCGCTAAAGTTATGTGTAATATTTGATCTTTGCGCTAGATAAGTAATGGAAACACTTTCTCGTCACACATTCGGAACATCTAACCAGTTTACAAGTATTTCCTCGTTTTTTTTATTACTTTAGCCTTGTAGGTAAGCTTTCCCTTTTAGTACCTTTTGTATTAGTTTGTTTGAATTACTCGGAACGGTTGTGAGTTCGATTCCCACTCGGAAGAATGAATTATTTCATCTATTCTCTTTTACAAGACAAAGCGAGGCGTTGACTTCCACTACTCAACACGCTGTCCCAAAAATTTGGCGGAAAGTGGAAAACCCAATATCTCGATAGTGCAATCTAAAACATTAAAAATATTTAACTCTTTTTCTCCTATTTTTTTAGAAAATGCACCCAGAACCCTGATGAAAATGTTACTGTCATTGATGTGACTGCTACGAATAAATTGTTACAGTCAAAAGATTTATAATCGTGAATTACCCGCGGGTAATTGACCGTAAAGGGTGATTTGTTACACGAAACTGTTAAGTAATTGTGACGGTAATAAAAGTGAATTTGAATTTGTTTCGCCTATTGGCTTACAAGTTTGTACCTTGTAAGACACTATATGAATGAAGGTTTTGGGTTCGATTATTGGATTAATACCTACCTATATGTATAGTTACATGAAAAAATCAAATCAACTTCACGCTGTATCCCACACATAGCAAGGTAGGCAAAGGGAACCTAGTGTTAAGACACTCTGTTCCCCATTTTCTTCCGAATTTTGGAGGCATTGCATGTTGAGTGGCAGAACTCAAGGCCGCGCTTTGCTCGACACCAGAGCGAAGAAATGGAAATATAAACGTAAATAAATATCTCACTTCCTCGAGTGGGGATCGAACCCACAATAGTCACGTTACAGTCACACCCTTGTGCTGCTTAATATCATAATTTTAGAAATAATATACTGTATACTGTATATCCTGATTATTTTCACAATTTTCCGGCATAATTAGCAAAACAATGTTAGAGGATGTGTTTTATTATAAAAATAATGTTCAATATCCTGACTTTATAATGATTGTAATATTGCAACGTTAAAAACCTAACACAAATATGCATCACGTACCTGCTGTTAAATTTTGGAGACTGTAAATCCTAATAAACGTTAAAAACTAAGTCGGCGTTTTTGTTTTTTAAATTTCTTTTTTTTAATACAATATCATATATAGCTACGGACGATTCCGTCGATCATTGATCTGGGCTTTATTTTATCTGTGGTCTTATCGAGATATACCGATATATTAGGTATTTTCATTGTTTTCAAAATAGAAATAGTTTATCTGTAGGTACTGAATAAGATAATTAATTGAAGAATTTAGATAGGGCTATTGACTACTGATAAATAAAAAAAATATATATAAACAAAGGTTTTTTTAAACAATAAATATTGAAATCTAAATATTTAGTAAACTTTACTTTTTCCTTTTTTTGGTCGCTTGAGATGCTGATAGTAGCTTATTGTAATAATTTTCTTTAGCTTCACACTATATTCCGCATTTAGGGGAAATTGGATATTTCGTTCCCATTGTGACACTTCTGATTTCCACTTTTCCGCCGAATTCTGGAGGTGTTGAGTGGCGGTACTCAACGAAGCGCTTTGCCCCGAAGTTAGCCATAGATGGCTGGGCAGATTTCATTTTATTAATTTGTCTACTTTTGATTATTTTCTTCTCAACTGTTCAGAAAACTTCTGAAAGGGTAAAGGTACTAAAGGTTCTTCTGCGGACGACCATACTGTATAAAATATGTAGAGAATTATAGGCTCGCTAGTGGCTGAGTTCACAGTCCGTACGAATGGCCTACGGTCGATGACACAATATTCTGTTAGCATAATACCTACATCGGATTACATACTATAGCATTATGGTGTTCGCTTGCCATGTTATTTTTTTTAGGGTTCCGTACCTCGAAAAGAAAAAACGGAACCCTTATAGGATCACTTTCTTGTCCGTCTGTCTGTAATGTTTATCTCGAGATCGCGTGGAGGTTTCAAGCTGAAATGAATACTAAATAAATATGGTTCCTTGAAGCGCAGAAAAAAGGCTTCTAAGTCAACGCAACCAAAGATTCGGGCATTTATGCACAGATTTTGCTGAATTTGGTTTGAAATTCGCCGGGGAATCAAAACCTCAAGGGTAGACATAATTCATAACATTTTTGAATATTTAGTTTATTTCATACAAACATGTGCAAACTTAAGTTGGTAAAATTTTATAAGTTGTACTTCCCGTTGACCTACAATCCTGAAATAGGCACGGAAGCCGCAGTGGGCGAGTCCGACTCGCACTTCACCGGTTTTTATTAAATTAGTGTCACACATAATTCTTACATTGTAATAAGATAGTAGGTATGTTGTAAAGAAATATAATATTATTTAGGTTCAATGAACTTGGGTAGTTGGTGATTAAAAATTAGTTTTTATGTACGAAAATTATATTTTTATATTTTATATAGAAATTAAAAGCAAACTTTTATTTTTATAAAGAACTTTAACCACACATCCACCATTGACCCTTTTCGCCTTTATCGTAAAACCAACGTCAATTAAAATTTTACTTAATTTTATAGAAGATATAAAATTAAAACGCTCCATTCCCTCTACTTTCCGAGATATTGCATGTTGAGTGGCGGAACTCAACGTTGCGCTTTGTCTTGTTACCAGAACGATAAGCTCACGGTGCCGCTGGGCCATAACAACCTCTAACTCATAGCTATCTAATAATAGGAACATAATTATACAAAATTCCTTTTGAAGGTCACGAGCATAACTGAAGATGTAGAAGAGGATGTGGGCAATAAAAATTGGACTTCGGTCTAACTTCACAAAGAAATAGCGACATTCCTCACGTGATTGGGTAGATAATGGTTTCTATTTGCGAAATAAATTTTAAAAAATGAATTATTATGAGAGTCTTGACTCTTACTATTTTTACTCAAGAGTATAATATGAACGATGAAATAACTTGTTGTTCAAACGTACGTAGGCTACACTAACACTACGTTCCCTTTAGGGAACCCAGTGCTTAGACATTCCGTCACACTAGGGTAAGTGAAAGTCATTCATTCACTCATTTAGTAAAGTAATACGTATTTATTATCATGTACAGACATATACATCTCATCCGCTCTACAATAATTATTTATGTATATACATATATCTACATAAAACAAAATTGGTCATTCCGCATAGTTGAGGCCTACAAAGATTGCACATTTCTATGCAGTACAAGTATAGTATAACCAGTCCTGACCTCCGCTAGAATGTGATCCATCATCCCGGCGACCTTGCAGTCGCGTTGTTTGAACACAGCTTTGGATATCGCGAGGATATCACAATATTAATTATAATTACCATTGTGGCTCAGATTGTATATGCTTTATGGTTTTTACTTTTCACTCAAAGAAGCGTTTCTTTTTTTTTTTTGTCTTCACGTTGTATCCCGCACATGGCACGCTTGGTAGAGGGAACCTGAGAACTGAGTGTTCAGACACTACGTAGGACACTTCCCGATTCCCGCTTTCATCTTACTATATGCGGGATATATATGAAAATTAAAAACATAAGAATACGCCATGTCATTCACCCTTTCTTGGTTTCGTTCAAGACACATTTATACTACGAACGTGGTGTGATCCGAATGCTAATATAGATTATTATAATGACAGCATTATTATCATAAACATTTCCATATAAATATCCGTTGCGGCTTATAATATCCGTGTTGTCATCGTCTCTCATCTTCTTCTGTGTGGTAGGCAAGGAAAAACTACTGAAAGATTACTGCGTTCAGATCTAGTGTTTTATCATTTTTAAAATACTTATTAAAAAAATGTTAAAAAAATCACGTAGCGGGATTTGTACTGCCGCCTCTTGGAAACCGTCCAAGCGCAATGAACACTAAGTCATACGCTTCTAGTTACGGTAATATCTCCTTCGATATTCTAATATTTGAAATAAAATGCCACGCCTTGAATATATTTTGTAGAGAACAAATTATGTATAAACATACACATACACAGAATTTTGGAAAGTTTAGCGGTAAGAATTTAGCGGTGTTATCAGGTTTCTAGCGAAATTGATTAGGATATTTTTCAATTTCTCTTTTCAAACATAATGATAAAAATCTCTAATAATTACTTGCTTATATTGTATATCTATTATTTAATGTAATCCATACATTTTTATAAACAATGCACCTATTATTATTTATAACTTCCCGCTACATAACCTACTTTGATTTTTATACAATAAAAAAATCTATCATCAATGTCAATTCAAACAAGTTATCTTATGCAAATGAAATGTACGTAATTACGTCAAACACCATCATGTCAAGTGGGTGTGACAAGTGTCTCCAGTTTCAGCAAGTGTCTCACATTTCGTAACACACAAACAGACATGCCATATTTATATGTACGTATGTATGTGTTTGTGTGTGATAGTGTTATAATGATATAATCATATAATTTCAGGTGTTCACCAGGGATCAGGGTTGCCAGCCCTAAAAATTTAGTCTTGTATAAAATAAATTATAGTACTTAATAGTTAAAGAAATTTTGATCTATACATTTTTTTTATATTCCATAAGTAGTAGCTGCTGATTATTCTTTAGGTTCTTTCCCATAGTTTTTACATCTGTAGTCACGGGTTGACATAGAACTATTAAATTATACGCAATAAATTTACTAGTTGGGATAATTACACTTATTATTGGTTACGTTCATTGAAAATTGTTAAACGAAGCTTACCAATACGCAAAGGTCATGACAGCATGGGCTTGCCAGCGTTGTATCTATTCTATCCCATCTCTAACAGAATTCCATTCACTTTAGGTCATGTACATTAAAATAATTGTTTATATTTGTTTATAATATTTAAATACATTATACTAATGTTTTATTTATTCTATTATTCACTATCTATATCCTATATAGTGATAGTTTTAATATTTATGGCGTCAGTATCAACGTCATTTTCTATAAATTGTTAGATAGCTACAAATATATTTTTATAAACAATTTACAGTAGATAGTAAAACAAAATAAGAATATGTAATATAATATTTCATAATAAGGTTTGTCACGTCACCTGATCTAACGTCGCATATACATTATATAAAGTTATAAAGGTAAACATAAAAAGGTATATGTATTTAGTGCTCAAAATAATTACATATTAAATTTGTTTTTGACGCAAAAACAAAACAAAATCTATACATAGATAAATAACTAAAAGAACACTTAGATTAATGTATAAAACATATAATAATTTTCGTTCCCCACAACCCTAATAAAACAGATAATCTGCTAATTTTGCCACTACTCACTTTACACCATACGCGTGGGTGTAATTAATTCATGTTCCTTACATACATACATACACGTAGTCGACGTATGAAAGTGACATGTTCTTTAAAGGAGTTGTTTGCCTCAGATCTTGATGCGCATACATAATACTATAATTCTATGTTTCCTTGAAAATTGCTCCACAAACAGTAGATTATACTAGTATTGTATTGATGAATCTGGTAAGTTTTCCATGACGTTACCGCGTCAAATAATAACAATTTTGATACAAAGGTTCCCGATTAATATCGAGGTTAGCCAAATAATAGTAATAATATACTTAGATTACTTTGCGTTAACCTAATCCAAAATGGACTAATAATAACCAAAACTTTGGGTACAAAGTATTGTTTAAAGTTATTCAAATATAAACAAAAAATATTATAGGTAACGTATAAAGTTTGTACGTAGCGGAATTTTTTTCAAAGTAACTTACCACACTAGGCCTTGTCTATAAAAAGCGGGACGAAAAGTGTTTCATAATGCCTTATTTTCTGTTTCAGTTGCTCCAAAACTTGGGCAAAGTGGATCGGACGTTAGACGACATATTCGAAGACCACCTCCAGAACTTCAACCGACAGCACCAGCAGGCCACACGGTTGCAGAAGGAATTTAATAATTATATACGATGCATACGAGGTAGGTAGTGCTATACACCAATAATGCTTTTCTTTTGTTTTTTGCATTTCTGGCACATTTTCATCAATCTCATGCAAGATAAAATGTAGGTACCTTAATGGATCGATGGAGTGCCTAACTAATGTACCTTATTGAACCACGTCGGTTATGACTTATATGGCTATGAGTTCAAATCGTTTTGTAGGAAATCTTTACAAATCTTATAATATTTACTTTTACCGTAACTTTACATTTACTCTTAAAACTATTGATTATTTAATTGTACTATGATACGCAATTTATAATTTAATCTGTCTGATATAAAGTAAGAAGAGAAACTTATATTATTACTTACTTACACTTATATTTTTACTTATTTTCAAACATGGACTGTGATAGAGTAGTTTCAACTTCTTCGAGAAATTCTCAGTATCGTCCAAAATTATGATTAATTAATGACGTGAATCGTTTAAACTAATTTAAATGGATTGTCAACAAGCTGCCAAAGTAACAAGGTTAATTATAATTAACACATTTTGATTCAGTAATAAAATTACTGCATATTATTTTTTTACTGTTTTAGTATTTAGTATTATGTTGTCCTTTGCATTATATTTGATATTTCTTATTATTAAATAATAATTGCAAAAGGGCGTCGAAGGGCGTTGAGGTGATTAAAAAAAATACATAACTCTATAAAATTAAATTAGAACTAAATTTAGAAACTTTTCTGTAAACGTACTTTAAATAAACATATTTTTGTATTTTTTTTATTTTAATTGTAAATTTATCCATTGCCATGGCGATGAACTAGCCATTTTTACACTTTGCACATATATGGTTTAATAATTCCCTTTCATTTTACTTTTCAGCCGTACAAACAGCATCAAAATCCTTAATGGAGGCGATCACAGAAGTGTACGAGAGCAGTTGGTCGGGCCACGACCTGTTGTACGTCCAAGCTCAAAACATGGAGATGCTGTGGCAGGACTTCTCTCACAAACTCGGCGATCAAGTGCTTATACCTATCAATACGTATACAAATCAGTTTCCAGAAGTTAGGGTAAGTTTTAGTACAGTTCGTTTGACAAGTATTGGCCTTCCTAACGTTAGGTTAGGTTAGAACTTGATACGATATGTAGTTATCAAAATATAAATTAATTATGAAGCCTTCATTGTGGAATCGGTTCCCACTTGGGTGAATAAGGAAGACAAGACAATGTCTCCAAAATTGGGATAAAGCGTAGAGCTAAATGACACCCTAGTACCCTTACTTACTGGTCTGTACCCTCACTTTGGGGAATATGTTTTCCTTATCATCAAGTCCTGTCACGCAAATTAGGAGTTTGATAACATAGGCGGAATTTAAAACGTATTTTTTTTACACGAGATTTTCTCTGTCTGCGAACAGCTGATAGAAATGCAAAGCCAGATCCATATCCAGCCTTGTATTCCTATCTATACAATTTAAAATTTTGTAAGTTAAAATATTTTTTTTATTAATTTTTTTATAATTAAGCCCAAGAACTCTTCGTTTACAGTATTATTTTTATGTTCATTTCAGAAAAAAGTGGAGAAACGGGGCAGAAAGTTAGTGGACTACGACAGCCAAAGACATAGCTTCCAGAACCTGCAAGCCAATGCTGCCAAAAGAAGGGATGACGTTAAGGTCAGCTATAAGTGATAAAACTTTTATATTATTTACCAACTTTATGTAGAATTTCATAGGAGTAGGATAGTATTGTAACTTTTTTATTTGTAAAATGAATGAAATAAAACATACAATAAATGTTAAGAAAATGTACCAAAATGCACTAGTTATCTATAAATTAAAATCACACTAGGTTTTCTCCGGCCACCTACCTGTTGTATATATAAACCATACTATTAACGCAATTTTTATCAATAAACTATGAATTAATGACAAAATGAGTTTGACATTTCTAAATGCCTTGTATATCTTTTATTGTAATATAACAGACAAATCTTTTTACACATATAAACAAAACAAACAATATTTTGTTTCAATTATTTTTATAATCATAACCACAATTTCCAGATAACAAAAGGCCGCGAGCAGCTGGAGGAAGCGAAGCGTACATACGAAGTGCTAAACTCAGAACTCCACGACGAGCTGCCCGCGTTGTACGACTCGCGCGTGCTGTTCTACGTCAACAACCTGCAGACACTGTTCTCGTCTGAACAACTGTTTCACTCTGAGAGCTCTAAGGTATGTAGTGCTTTTCCTTTTCTTCCTTTTCCTTTTTGTTATTAGACTTTTTTAACACTTTACTAGATTATTGTCTAGATCGTAATATTATTATTTGAATTGTATAATTAAACAGTAATTATTTTTATTTCCCTTCTCTGGTAAGGTATTCTTAAAATGGGAGATTCTTGACACTAAATTCTCTCTGTCTACCATAGTAAATGCAGGATATAGCATAAAGATGTTAGAAATATCCTAAATTTTTGTGATAATATAAATTAATGGCCCTAAAAAAACTTGTCACATATTTTTTGTAAAAAAATTCAATAACTAATAAACGTATTATTTAATGACTGAAACGGAAATGCTAATAAATTTCCATTCCTCCTTTAAAACAGGTATTCGCGGAACTTGAAGCAATAACAGACAAACTAGCTATGGAAAGTCAACGCGGTTCATACAAAAAGCCCGCCTCAAAGACGCACAACGGCAATGCGACGCCCTCCCCCGCTTCGCCCGTACAACCTGCTACGCTACAAAGTAAGGATTTTGATAGATTTTGAACGATTTTAGTGTGTGACAAGTGCCAACACTAATATAGATTGGATTTTGGTTGTATTGAATAGAATAGAATGCTTTTTGTTGTCTGCAATATCATAACATTAGGTTTTCTCTGCCGACCCTGTAATGTGTGGGAGACAGCATAAAGCTAAAAAAAGTAATAAATATATTTTCATATAAATTCGTGAGTTCCTATAATTGCATAATTACTAAAAAGTAATAATATACTTCATAGTTTTTTAATTGTTAGGACTCGATTCACTTTCTAATATAAACATGGTTTTTAATTTAATGCAACCAAAATTTATGTATGATTTTTTTAATTTGAATGTACGTGGTTGTGTATGTGTGTGTGTGTATGTGTGTTCATGTCTGCATGTGTGATTGTTATTATAATTAATAATAATTAAATTAAATAAATAAAAAAGAGTCCTTAAAGTTTGTATGTAGTCCGGGGAACACTCAGTTCCCATTAAAATTACTTATTTACTTATATATTTATAACATTTAGCAAAGTTATACAAGAAACAAATTGTACGATAATAGCCGGATTAATGAAACCCTGTGAGAATACTTCTTCTTTCCGGCCAATTCTGGGACGGAACTCAAGGCGCTTTGCCTCTACCAAAGGGGAGAAATTACAATATGAAATATTTCACTCTTAAGTTGTAAAATTTAATAAATTCAAATATGAAAATCACATTACAATCTGTTTGTTAAAAAACTAATTCAAATACGCTGGGCATAATAGTAAAAGCAATTCATAATATTAAAAACTTTGAGGGAAAATGGAACATAATAAGATAATGTTATCTCCCTAAATATGTTAGTAATATTATTTGACTTTTGTATTTTTGATATGCATCTTAATAATTCCATAACAGGAATACTAATTATTGATATTGTAATTCATTTTATGAACAATTGTGATATTGACATGGACAGAAACGGTTTAAAATATCTATTTGTTTACCATCGTTCGAGCATTTTATTGCACAGATATATTACAGGCACTAAACGTAAAATTAGCCAGTTTTGCCGGGCCTTGTTTTATAAACGCTATTATATAGTCATAGTAGTATAAGTCTCCGAGGAGGTGTCTTTACCAATCACCCTTTATAATAAATGACATTAATAAATATATACTAAATATGTCAACATCTCATTAAAAACAATAAAATTTAAAAATACAGTCATAAAATGAATAACAAATACGAAATCACAAACGCATGCATATATGTATGTACATGTGTGTATTATGTATGAATGTGTGTGTACGCATATAGCCCCTCCCCCGCGCTCGCCAGCACTCAACGGGGACTCCCCGCCTCCCGACACGCCGCTGAGAGAGAAAGAGAGGGACTTAGACACGCCACTAAGAGAGAAAGAGAGGGAAGTAGACACACCCCTGAGAGAAAAAGAGAGGGATATAGATACACCACCTGAGAGGGAGAGAGACGGAGATAGTGACGTCGCCGAGAAGAAGGTGGAGGAACTATATGATATACCAGTTGGTGAGTACTATAGGCTATAGAGGTAGTCGTTTAGTTACAGTATTGTAGTTAGTTCTTTTTTTTTGGTGTGATTATGATTGGTGATGTTATTTTTTTTATTTTTTACCTGTAATTTGCCGCTATCCAATAATTTTTATCTTAAATTAAAGTATTGGCGTTACCGGGTAAGTTGTGTAATTTTTAAATTGTAGTATAAGATTAGAATATCAGAAATTTCAAAGCCATTTAAAAAGTTTAACTTACATATCACGACAATGTGAACTAAAATGCATCTGCATATTGCTCCTCACTCTAATTCCGTAAACAATTCTATTTAGGAATATATTATATTATGAATTATCACTTGAAGCACATATGTAATTCACATTACTTATATCATACTCTTTTATAATCTAAGCTGAACCCTTCGAGCCATACGACATTTTTATAATTAAATATTTCATTATCCCTGATGATTTGGTCATTAGAGATAATTAAATAAATTAAATATAAAAATATTTTTTTAATTATACAATAAAAAGTAGTGTAAATACAAAATAGCTAGTTCGTAGTAAGTAGGAATTAGACAATCCTACAGGGTCACCGGAAACAGCGGAAAAACTCAACAATAATGTAGAAGAGAAGAAAGAAGAACCTGAGAAAGAAAAGGAAAGTGAGAAAGAGAAGGAAATAGAGAATCATGTGGAGAAGAAAGAGATGGACAATCAATTAAAAAATGAAGAAGTATACGATATACCTGTTGGTGAGTTATTTGTATAGAGGTACATATATACATAGATAGGGTGTGTAAGTGTATTTATTATTATTAAGTGTTTTTAATTATTTATACATACTATTATATATTTATTTTTGTTAATAATTTATTGGTGAAGGACTATGTTACTAAATAAATTTAATTAAAAAACTTAAAACGTTTTTGGACATTGGTTTATAAAATTCTTATATGAAATAGTTGTAAAATCACTGAAAATAATAATTCGAAACTAAAATTAAAATGGATCATGTTCATTATTCTTGTATATTGCATTATTCACATTAACCCAATAGCACTATTTTTTTATATTCACGCATTAATACTATTATATGCAGAGAGAAAATAAAGTCAAAAAATTTTTTAAGTGTTTTAGCCTTTTCGTTTTTCCAGTAGGAACCTATTGTTTAAACACTTCATTCGCTGAGGTCGTTGGAGTGGACGGCGGAACTCAACGCTGCGCTCAGAGCGAAGAAATTAAAATAATTAATTATAAAAATTATTTAATTTTTTTTCTGAATCGCACTTACAATCAGACAGTGTACAAATGCACACTGTCTGTGATGACTGTCGTGGCGCTTCTGCGTCTTTAGTTTAATATTTATTTAAGTATATGTACATATTGTCCTTTTTACTCTGTAGGTATTATAATTCATATTTTTATAATATTCATTATTTATCTATGTATTATATATTATACTACATTATATTATTGTTAATCTGTTTGCAGGCGCCGATATCTTTTACTGTAAATATTTTGAATGGCTTGACGCACTTAGCTTTGCTTTAGTGTATTTATATTTGATACTAACTTCCCTAATTTAGAGTTTTTATTGCGAAAATTTAAAAGATAACGTTAATAAATATATATTATATGGTGATGATAAATTATATTAGATGCCAGAAATTTAATAATTAATTATAATACATTTTCTATTTTTTATCAAAGTTCCACATTTGTGGGGTGCAAATATTTTTGAGCAATTATTTTATAATTAATCTGTTTACAATAACAGTATTATAAAAACAAAAGGCTATCAAGAGCTCTTAGTCTTGAAATTATATTACTACACTTATTTACACTTATATTAGTGATGTGCTATGATCAATTGATAAAACGTCGATAGTTTTAATAAAAAACTTATATAAACATTAACGTTTATGTTAGTAACGCGCTATAGAAACACAACTTAACTATGGTCTTTATATTTGTATACATTAAAAGTACTGCAGGATCGCTATACTAAGGCGTTTGGACAAACAACTTTTGTTATTGTAGCCCTGCGGCTAGTTATTCAGTCAGCTGTTCTTGTTGCCAACCAGCTGTTGCTCTTCGTGTGGTTCGGAATTTTACCATGAGGGCACAGTTCCAACACGTAGAGAAGTCCCTTAGAGAATACATAATTATTAAAATATAACGTATTATCTGGGATACTTTTCCAAGCAGACCACAGATAATTGCTCAAAAATGGTCACCAGATAAAACGTAGAAACTATAGAAAACAATAATTATAGCTATATAAATATCCCCAGGGGCGACACTGGCCGGTCTCCCAGCGGGCACATTGTACCGCGTGCGCGCCACCTACCGCTACACGCGCGAGGACAGCGACGAGCTGTCCTTCGACGTGGGCGACGTCATACGCGTCGTGGAGTACGACGACCCCGACGAACAGGTATGTGTGGCCGCTCTGAAGTTAGATGTAGATGTCTGTTTTTACTTTGCTTGTCGTCTTCCGAAACAATGCGGGCGGTCACGACTCGTCGACATCAAAGTAGTTCTTACAATATTTATTTTTCATAAATACTTTTTGCACATTTTCAATGCAGCATTTATTATACTCATTATTACTCATGGATGGTGGATCACTATCCACCTGAGTTATAATTAGTGTGGAGTATAACTCAGCGGAGTTTAACAAACTGAGCAAAACAACCTTCCTTTAAGCCTAATGTGGATGATTTTATAGTAGTCTGCCGACCCCAACTTTGATATATATAATAGCGTACTCAATATTTTTTTTTTATTCAACCAGGAGGAAGGCTGGCTAATGGGTATAAAGGAAACGACGAACGAGAAAGGCATGTTCCCCGCCAACTTCACGCGGCCGATATGAGGCGCGCTATACCCGATATAGCGCACGTCTCGAATAGATACATGACGGTTTATAAATGCTAATTAATGTTAGACCCAAAGATATATTCATATTTATTATTATAAATATTATTATATACATTTATATAATTAACTTTTAATATATGAAAATTTTGATATTAAAGTCTTAATCGTTGTTTAACTGTCTCTTTCTAATACAAGTTAAAATTAAATTATATCATATCATCCTATACCTATTTCTGTCTATAGTCTATACTAATAATATTGTAAATAATTGTATTTAAAAATCGTCATGTACCTCACCAAAGTGTAGCATCTCGATTCAATATAACAATTTGCCTATTGTTCATGATTTTTAGTTTAGTTGTTGAGCGTTGTTAGATATATATTATTTATTATCTGTTTTGTACTACAACGAAAATTCCCCTTTATTTGACATTATTTTTATATGGCAACATTATTTTGACATAACTTTTAAAAATCTGTTTGAACTGGATCAAACACATATCGTGGACTTGTGTATTTTATTTGAATTTTTCGAGTTTTTTTTAATAATATCGTAATTAAATACTTCAAATTGCTCATTCGTGTTTAAATATTGTAGATTTTAGACGAAAGTGACCTTACAATGTATCGATTGATATATCAAAAAGAAAATTAATTCTTCCAAAAGTTTAACTTTTTAAATATTTAATAATATGTACTAAGAATGAAACAAATATACAATTTGTACAACATATATTTGATATTTATATTAAAAAATTGAGATTATGTAAGATATATATATTAAACTGATTTAATATATTATTTACATACAATTGTGCATTTTATTTACTTGATTGAATATGTCGGGTTGCATTTTGAACTATTTTATTATAATATATATTATTATTACATATATATGTATATATTTATATAATTATGTACATAATATGTCAATTCGAACAAAATGATTCAATGGTGTTTGATTTTAAAATCCCATTTATATGTTTGTTTACCAATAATTTAGTTTTAATGTACATAAATCATTTTTTATTGTTGACCCTTTTATTGTTAAAAATCATTTTAACATAGCGTGTAATTTAATAATACAAATTATATTTTATGTTTAAACTGGCTTCGTTATTTAGATATATTTCATTTCTGTTTTAATCGGTATAGCGAAATGAATACTAATATTTATTTAATATGCTTATTTAACAAAAAAATCGATTGTTTGGTTTCTCTATACATTATAGTTTATAGTATATTTACAATATTAGACAATAAAACAAAATATGTTTAACAAATTTTAAATTATATGAAATCTATATATTGACATATTATTATATTGTAATAATGATGTATGCGAAATTATTTAAACGAGTGTCAAAAATGGTGCTTTTTTGATGTGTATCTGTATATACATAATCATGTTCACATATTATACCACATTTAGTCATAAGAAAAGTTGGTTAATATTATTATTATTAACAGAATATAATCAGAAATTCCCAATTTTTTTTTTGTTAATTTATATGTAATCTTTTAACTGAACATTGTAATAGGTTTCGCAATTGTAACAGTTTTAATAGAAGTGTGAAAGTTCTTAAAGCAATATGAAGTAAAAAGCCATAAGACCATGTTTCTTGGACTACTTGGTCAAGTTAATAAAATATAAATGAAAGGACTGATGTTAAAATGTAGGAATTGAATATGTAGTCTTGTGTGTTGTGGCTTTTTTCATCAGCAGTGCCATGGAAGGTCCATAATAGATGATAATTTATAAGTTTGTTAAGATTTGTACAGTTTTTACAACTGCAAATAAAATGTTTCTGACAATAAATGACTTTTATTATATAATTTGTAATTTTCTTAAGACTATAGTTCTCCTATGAATTTCATACGATGTTTGTTGTATCGACCGACACCTCATTAAAACAGCTAGAAGTAATGAAAAATAATAAAATTATTAAAAAAATATTTGCGTTGTAATTTACGTTACGTTAAAGGTAAATATTGTTTTTGCATAATTATAATGTCAACAATAACGTTAGTCGCAGTAATAGTCACTACTGTTTATTGCATATTCTCAAAGTTCTAGAATTTACCTTTCGGAGGAGTAACTTAATAATAACATCTAACATTAATAAAAATATAGTTAATAATAATAAAACTCTTTATTGTACACCCAAAAAAAGAAATAGAAGAATACAAATAAAATAAAATGGTACAATAGGCGACCTTATCGCTGAAATAGCGATTTCTTCCAGGCAACCTTGAGGCATTGGAAATCGCAAAAAACAAATAAATAGTGAGTAGGGTGTGAATAGTACTAACTATATAAAAATAAATAAATAAAATAAATAAATAAACCTACACAAAGATAGATACATATATACATAAATACATACATAGTTACATACATTCATACATACACACACTTTATAAATTATGTTAACATATGGATACATACTAATAGTATAAAAACAAGGAAAAAAAAAGAAAAAAATTACACTTATCTTAAGTAAGTACGGTTAAAAAGATTTAAAGGGCTAGAAAGTGTTTTTTTAGACGTTTTTTAAAGGTAAGGAACGTTTTTGGATTCCTAACAATCAAGGGCAGGGCGTTCCATAAGCGACACGCAGTAATTGTAAATGAATCACTATAAAATGACGAGGAATGTTGTGGAATTTTTAGCACCAGACTATAGTCGGATCGCAGACGTCGAGGATGTGAGCGGCCCAAAAATTCAAATCGTTCCTTTAGGTACGGGGGATAAGTTGGATTGAACAGAATACAGTAAAGAAGATGAAGTATGTGAGTATTCCTACGAAGCCGGATAGGGAGCCACTTGAGCTTTTTTCGGAAGTCGGAAATGTGATCATATTTACGTAGACCAAATATGAATCGTATACACACATTTTGAAGACGCTCAAGCTTATTTAATTGCTCCTCTCTTAGATCAAGATAACAAAGATCAGCATAATCGAGAATCGGTAAGAGGAGAGTACTTGCTAATGCAATCTTGGTAGGTATAGGGAGAAAATTACGTAACCATTTACGAGATCCCAGTGACGCAAACATCTTTCTGCTCACCTCACATAGCTGTGAGTCCCAAGACATGTTTTGATCCAAGATGATCCAAGATTTCAATCGAATATTAATTATTATTTTTTTAATCTGTATGACAGTTCAGTGTCAAACGCCAATGTCACTGTTCAAGTTCAAGATATTTCGCGAACAGTCGTATTTGTTTTGATTTCCAGTAAAGACTGGACTAAGACCGCTAATATGAAGGATTGCAATAAAATTGCATTTTTATAAATTATAAGCGTTATTTTGTGCATTAGTGCATCATTGCGCAGCGTCCAACGACACCGGAGATAATCGATTTACCTTCAGGTTCGATGACCCTTTGATATTTTGCAATTCAGTTTCGCGTTATTGTGAACACCGACCGCTTGACTGTTTTGAAAATTAATTTTACCTGTAAATTTTACTTAGTGTAAAGTTTTTGTTTGAATTACTTAATAGCTTTTACTTGTTGTGTCGTAACAGTGCACCGATATATACTATTTTATAGTAACAGAGACACCTTCGGGAATAACGTAGTTATGTTTTTATATTTTAGCATTTGCAAATTGGTAATAGAATAATATTCATTTAGAAATTACATTTAGTAATCTAAATTTTATTTCTAAATAAATATTATTTTATATGAGTAGTAGGCTGTTTTAATTTTTTTTTCAGATATTGAAACCTACGCTAAAACACGTAAGTAAGTGAGAAATTTCTTTGTTTATTCTTATTAGACTTCATATTATTTTGATTATATAAATATATGTTTAGCACAATCCTTTAAAATAGTTTTCTTTCCGTTTTCGTAGTAATAGAATACTAAAATATAATTATTAATTTAATATTTTGCGCATTTTTATACATATTTTTTATATTTCAGTTTTGTTTATTTTTTATGATTTATATTCTCATTATTCAGACAGGATGGACTGCTGTATCATGGATCAACAGATATTCGTAAGTATTTTTTTTTATATTAAAGCCCAACAATACGTTCCACTGGTAAGTAATTATGCTTTGTTTTCTTTTATTTAATAAAGTAATATTTGTTATAAGACTTTATTAAGATGAGAAGCCCATTCTTGGCAATCACAACCGATTGTGATGAAATATTTAACATTTTCGTTTCCTCGCTCTGGTAATGAGACAGAGCGCGGCGTTTAGTTTCGACGAAGGACGAAGTCTCTCAATGAGAACGAAATGTCTTACTAGGTTTCCAGTTTCAAGCTGACTTTGTGTGGGATACTACTATCTTTTATTTATGACTTCTCCCAAACGAAAATAATTAAGAGTTGTGTACGAGGCAGATGTCACGTTCTAAGTGCTGAAGTATCTCTAATAGCAAGTTAAGGTTACAATTACAAGTAATCGATTAACTTGAACGATTTTTCGATAAAGGGACTATAATACAAAAAAGTTAATTTTATGTTATTGTTAAATATGAAACAAAAATAAATATGTACGTCGCTTAAATTTGTTATACACAAGCGGATTTAGGTATAATTAATTACAAATATCATAAAGATTCCTTCAAAATAAGCTCTTAATGTCCCGATAGGGTAAATATGGTTTATCTATACATTTCTTTGAAACGTAACTCCTTAAATAAAAATGTAATGAGAAGTTGGTTTGTCTTTGCTAGGGCCCGTATTTATGAACCGCTCTAAACTGTGAAATTGATCTTAAGATGTTGTTTTATGAGTGAAAACGGCGTCTCAAGACTGACTTCATAGTTCTGAACGTCGATTTCGAGAGTTGAGGGCGGTTAAGAAACCTTACAAAGCAGTCGAACAATTTTATAAGCTTCAAGTGAAATTCCGAAAGTTTCAAATAGATTCAAATAATTGCGAAGTTCGTTTCAGAGTACCCAAGTATTTAGAACATTTTGTCAATAAATATCTCACGAATAGATATTTGATTTATTTTTGAGTACAAAGTATTTTAGGCCCTGTTAAAGGGGTATGTTAATGCTCACCAAAATATTTCTTTAGTATGGAACAAACTCAGGGGCAAAATGGCATAAGTGGAATAAAATATTTAATATTTTCATTTCTCGTTGTGGTGACGAGGCTAATCGCGGAGTTGAGATCCACCACTCAACACGAACGGCCTCTAGATTTAATGTAAAGGAAGTATCTTAACTGTAGGTTCAGAGGTTCCTTTTTACTGCCATGCAGGAAGGAAAAGATGGAACAATATTTTTTTAATCTATACACTTACCTTAAGATTACTCAATTTCGTGTGTCACGCAAAATCAACTCATTTCTTTGATGAATATAAAAATGGATCGAATAATTTTTCAATGTTTTCTAATAGCATTCGCAAATGATAATAAACTATATTCATTTATTGAAGGGTTAAACATATAAGGGTATTCGCTTACTTATGTCTACCTATAAGAACTTTAAAAGCTATATAATTGTATTGTAATTACTTGAAGCGATAAGGCCGCTTTATTGTACGTGTTGTTCCGGTAATTAACAGAAATGTATATAATTTGTGTAAATTTTATATGCAATAAATTAAAATATATTATACTGTACGTTCGTATTAAAAACAATTAAAATTATTTGTAGCCGGTAAGGTACAATCACTTTTACATTGAAATAAAAATTTAAGGTATTCCGATATCCGATAGGCTGCACGGTGGTTAGTCTTTGCCGCGACATCAACAAGGCAGCTCGTTGTTTGTATCCGCCGCGAGCTGTCATCTTTAGCGCGCGTTTTATCGAGTACGGAAAATTTTTATAACATCTGTATTATACGGTGTTGGGAATATTTTCACTTTAAACCAGATATTTACAAAATTTTGAAGTAAGTTTAAAAATAATATTATAAAGTAGTATAGAATAAACCGACCCAGTGAGAGTCGGACTTGCGTGTGGATAGGTCCGTACCATTAACTATAAATACAGCAAAATCATGATTGTCTGCTTATGGGAGTCCCTTTAAGTTTTTATTTATTATTTTTCAAACTGTAATCTGTAAATTTTAAACCAATGGCTATCACGGTTCATGGTTCATTTCCAGGCTGGTGACAGACAGCAGACCAACAACGGAGTCTTAGTAATAGTTCCGTTTTACTTTTTGAGTAGAGAACTCTAAAAATTGTGGAATCGATTCCTTTACCAGATATTTATTTTAGATATTACAGGAACCATTACGTGTTGAGTAGCGGACTCATGCCACCTGAATTCAGCGGAAAGTGGGGAACGGAGTGTCTCAACACTAGGTTGCCTCTGCCTACCCTGCTGTGTGTGGGATACAGCGTGAAGCTGATAAAAAGAGAACGAAAAACTATATTTAGATTCTTTGTTTTCTTTTGTATTGTTTATATAGTTAAATTTTATGATTCAACAAGATATACTTATCTAGTTCTATAAATGTAAGAAATAAAAAAATAAAATCGAAAATCAAATAAAAGCGATGTAATAAAAAATAAAGTATATTTTTATGCTTTAATTTTTTTCTATAAATGTCAATAGCCCTCATTACTGTAGAAGAATCAACAATATTAAAATTATACTCAATGTAATGCATATTCAGTATTCTTTTATTCAACAATTTCATATATTGTACGTATAGGATGATATCGCGAAGGTCGTGATCGTAGGTAAGGCTTCCAGCCGGTTTATATGTAAACATATAAAGTAAAATAAGCCTTCAGGTTATATACTATTATACTAGAATTCTATTTACATTATACTAGAATCTATAAAGACAATATAAATGCATTACTGCGTTTTCACGTGCTTCTCTTCTTTACTTCACTTTTTTGCTGAATAGGATAGAGATAAATGAGTAACTTATGAACTTAGTCACAATGGCTTCAGTAATGAAAAATATCTGTTGCTAACACAAGTTATCTACAATTTTCGTAAAGTGTTCCCCACAGCTCTTGGACGGTTTCCAAGAGGTGTGAGCGGGTTCAAATCCTTATGTTAAAATTTTTATGTGTTCTTTAAAAATAATTAGCATGCGTCATTTCTCAAAATCAGACTAAGCGTGGTGAATGGAAGGATCAAGCTAGATATCACTGAATGCTCTGTACCTATCCTTAATTTGAGGGAGGAAAAATAATTCATATTTGCTACCACCCCTTCAACCCTCGGGTTGATTTATTATTATAGCACTCGCATGTAATCTTGTTAATTAAAAGCAAAATAGGTACTAAATGTTAATGCTCTCGTCGACGTCGGCCAAAGTGTACCTACATGCGTACATATTACACGTTATATAGACGATTTGCTGTGTATATTTGTTGTTTAAAGTAATATGTAATATTTGTAAATAATATAAAAAAATATTTATTTATTGATTCATCCCTATTGATTAAGAAAGTTGAATGTATTTAGATAATTGACTGTAAAACTTAATGGATGGCTATATCCTAATATGTATCTCACGCTTTTACAGCTACGGCATTTGTAGCACTAATAAGATTTCTTTTTTTTTATTTATTTTCATATATCTGCCCAGAGAGAACAACCAGATGCTAATATTGTACCTACTTTAAATCTATTTTTTTAGCTTTACGCTGTATCTCGTACATAGCAGGGTACATAGAGGGAACCTAGCGTTAAAACATTCTATTCCTTATTTTCCGCCGAATTCTTCTTATTATTTAAACACACGACACTATGTCGAAATAAAAACCTAAAAACCGATAATTCTACAGATTGATATCAATGTTCGATTAACAATAAAACTTGATCCCCTTGATATTCCTTTCTTTTTTTAAAGTAAAAAGTAATTGTATCTCGCAACTGCTTGTGCGATGACAATTTACTTTCAGATATTTGTTTTATTAAATTTAGTTTGAAGTTCACATTAGGAATTAGAGGGACAGAGGGACCACCGTTGATTTTACAGTGACAACGTGTCACTCTAAAACCAACGGTGGCGTGTTTGATCCTCACGGAAGTATTATTTTCTCAACCTGGTAAGATCAAGCTCAGTTTCGCCATTCAACCTCTTAAATTGAAGTGGTAATGCGAAGAACGGAGTGTCTCACCACCTACCCTGTCACCTAACAATAAACGGGTTAAAGCGTGAAGCTGAAACAAAAAGCATGGTATAAAAATAAAAAAAATATTTAATATACTTTTGAATACAATATGTAGTTACATATATATAACATTGCAATATGGCAGCCATACAATATGCAATCATCTCCCAATAAACGTAGCGAGAGCAAGTGTAGCGTAGAGAAAACTGCCTTTGATGTAAAGCGTACTTTAAAAGCACACTTAAGATACACTTACTGTGTCATTTTGTATTTTTGATGGATGAAACAAAATATTTGGTGGCTAATTTACTCTTTAAAAATATCCATAATTATATAATAAGCAATTAAGGTTCCTTGATCGTAACTTTTTTAATATATAGGTTATAATTTATGTACATAGTCGTATTTTGTATAATTTCTCTATAATAAAATAGTAAGGTTAAACAGGCGAAGCCGCGTTTAGGTCACTAGCACGTTAATAAAATGCTGTTCGTTAATTTTATAAGCTCACAGGTAGTGTAGTGTTAGGTTTAATTAATCCGTTTTATTAGATGAAGCGATTAACTATTATTAGCTTGCGCTTTCTTAGAGCGGAGAAAATATTTGCCTTTTTAATTCATTGTTTTTATATTTTTAGATGTTAATTTTATATTATGTCTATGATGCACATATAAGTAATATAGTTTTTTCATATATTCTGGCATCAACAACGAATTGCTACTAAATGAACAGAGACAAAGGTAGCTGTCAAAAATTAAATAGGTGATATTTTTCGAGGACCTTTCACTTTTAAAAGAGCTTAAAATTATAAAACTTTGCCAATTATAACCTTTTCCTATTTTGGAAACCACAACACAGGCAAAAAGGATTTGTATTTCATTTATGCTGACTTTAACAGTTGTGAAACAGAACTCCTACTTTGGGATTGTTAGGAAGTTAGGAAAACGGTTGCTTCTATAAATTGCAACTCTGTAGAGCAACTTTCCATATAATATATTGCACAATAAATGTACATACATTGCATGTCTAGGACAATTTGATGGGTCAAATGATAGTCAGATTTGAAATAGTAGGTATACAAATAACCTTCTAAGTACCTAGTTTTATTCGTTTACGGCTTCGTTGATATAAGTTGTTATTTGATAAGAATGTTGAGTTCCGCTACTCAAGAGGCAACTCCTTCAGAATCCGGTGTAAAGTGGGGAACGGAAGTGTTTTTATGGGAACGGAATGTCTAAACACTGGGTTCCCTCTACCTATGGTAACCAGAGGCTGTATGCGGAATAAAGTGCGTGAAGGAATAAAACCCACATATTTGACAAATTTTGATAAATGATTCCACTACTCAGCAGTATCTATCTAAGCGGATAACAATAAATTTAAGCGGGCGAAGCCGCGTGTCGATCGCTAGTGTAATAATATGCCTAATCTATTTCAAATATTCCATTAATCTGAATCTGCGATTGTTTATTAGATTATGTTTTGATCTAAGATAGAATTTAATAACAACTGTAAACTAAGTTAGACACAAAAGTTTAGTCAGCTCGTGTCTAAGTTTGTAACTTATAGTTTAATAACAAAATATTGACGTTTAAATTATAACCTATTAAATTCTATATAGCTATTTAAATTAAATTTATTTTTAAAATATATAGGAACTCTTAACAGTAGAATTTTTGTTTTCCACCGTACTTATTTATATATATAAAAGGACTTGTCCTCACTGACTGAGGTAAGACGCACGCACAGCCGTAACCGCTGATGGTAGAAACGTAAAATTTGGACAAAAGTTTACTTTCGTAATCTGGACATCCACTAAGAAGGGATTTTGAAAAATTTTTACCCTAAAGGGGTGAAATAGAGGTTCAAAGTTTATGGAAAAAAAATTAAATCGGCACCGATTTTTATAAAATTTGAAATTTAGATTTTTAAAAGTATTTAATTGAACACGTGTTTAATCGTTTTCTAGAATTCTCCCCTTAAGGGGGCAAATAAGGGGTTGAAAGTTTGTATAGATTTTTTTTTAAATCGGCACCAATTTTTAAAAAAATTTAAATTCTGACTCTTAAAAGTATTTAATTGAACACATGTTTCATGGTTTTCTAGAATTCTTCCCCTAAGGATGCAAATAAGGGGTTAAAAGTTTGTATGGAAAAATCTTTAAATCGCCACTGATTTTTATAAAATTTAAAATTTAGACTCTTAAAAATATTTCATTGAACACATGTATTGTGGTTTATTAGAATTCACCCCTAATTACGCAAGCGAAGCTGCGCGCGTCCGCTAGTCTATATATATAAAAGGACTTGTCCTCACTGACTGAGGTAAGACGCACGCACAGACGTAACCGCTGATTGTAGAAACGTGCAATTTGGACAGATGTTTACTTTCGTAATCTGGGCATCCACTAAGAAGGGATTTTGAAAAATGCTAACCCTAAAGGGGTGAAATAGGGGTTGAAAGTTTGTATGGAAAAAAAATTAAATCGGCACCGATTTTTATAGAATTGTAAATTCAGACTCTTAAAAATATTTCATTGAACACGTGTTTCACGATTTTTTAGAATTTACCCCCTAAGGGTGCCAATAAGGATTTAAAAGTTTATATGGAAAAATCTTTAAATCGCCACCGATTTTTATAAAATTTTAAATTTAGACGCTCGAAAATATTTCATTGAATACATGTTTCGTGGTTTATTTTGATTCATCCATTAGGGGTGAAAATAAGGGGTTGAAAGTTTGTATGGAAAAATTCTTAAATCGCCACCGTTTTTTATAAAAATTGAAACTTAGACTCTTAAAAATATTACATCGAACACATGTTTCATGGTTTATTATAATTCACTCCTAAATAAGCAAGCGAAGCTGCGCGCGTCCGCTAGTATGCTTATATTCTTTACGGTTTGTGTAATACAGAACTGTTATATGTAATCGATTTTAACTATATGTACATGTTACATGACATCCTCCAAATGAAATCATTCAAAAAGAGAAATATTTGTAATATTAAATAAATAACCGAATATCACATGTAAGGATAGTAAAAATCAATATTCGACCAATTTACGATGCTATAACAGCCGATAGCGGGAAACACCGAAGTGCCCATAACTCTTTTAATAAATGGAACATTATAAAGGTGGCTGAACTGTTGTCTACGATGATTAATGTTAAATCGATATCTTTTGCGCAGTTACTATAATTGTTGATCTAATAAGAATTTAGTTTGTTGTACATAGGAGTAGAAAACTTCTAGTCTTAATCTTTTTACACGTTTATAAAAACAAAGTACAAGTTATTAAATTACACGCAATGCCTTAAGAATTCGGTGAAAGGTGGGGAACGATAGTGTCTTAATGGGAAGTGAGTGTCTCAACACTCGGTTACAAGGTTCACTCTGCCTAAGTAGGCACTTGGCAGAGTGAACCCTGCTATGTGCGGAATACAGCATGGGATAAAATTTTATAAACGTTGCTTTCGGCCGAAAATAGAAAATAGTAATCTTGCCCAATTAATAAAGTGAAAAGTAAAAGGGTTATGTAAATTACTAGTAGGTACAGTCACACGTTGCACGGAGCCACTCTTTAGGGTAATTTCAGTATTAAGGCCTCTCCACACGTACTCAGTGCGTCGTGTAGCCTTCTCTCTGAGTTACATTGTTACTTGACAGAATTTTAATTTCTCAACTAAATGTAAGCTCGTAAATATTACTTGTTTTTTTATAATTATTACATAACGCATATAGCAAGGCAGGTAGAGAGAACCTAGTGTTAAGACCGACAACATGCCGTTCCTAACTTTCCGACGTATTATTGAGATATTGAGTGTCGAGTAGTGGAACCCAACGCAGTCCTTTATCTTCTTACTATAGCGAGGAAATAAAAATCTTTTTTAAAATTCTCTATCCTGAGTAAGAATCGAACCCATAACCGTCGCGTTTACAGCCACACGCTGAGCCATTGCACCACGACGACCTCTAATTACTATTTAATAGATATTAAATAGTTCAAATAATATACCTAGGTATCTAAATGACAATAATTATTACAATTTGAAAGCCGATACGGCGGTAATGTTATAGTATTTAAAGATAAATCAAGTAAGTTCAACAAAATTATTGAAAGTTGCCTCATTTCTTATTTGTCGTTCAATCTTGTTTGTTATTGACTTTGTTCACGTAAACAGTAAACTTGATTGAGGTTTGTTCTGCGCTCCATTAGCTCCGTTGTTTCTGACGTTGCCATATTACCTACCTACTTTTGAAATAGCAATTTTCATTTTTATTATATAACATAACTAATTTTTAATATTTATTTTTATTATTTTACGTAAAATAGAATATACTATTTTCACAAGTATTTTGTCATAAATTCACTCGTCTGTCGCTTATTATTTTTTTAACAAGAAAAAAGGTGCAATGGTCATGAGTTAAGACACTTTGTGCTCTATTTTCATCAATTTTACAATTGTGTTGGCTAGTGTAAACCAAAGTCTTACTTTGTATTACATCAGAAACAACTAAAACTATTTTTTTTGTTTGTTTCAACATTACAGAAGCTTGGTCCGTACCCTTTATTTTGTAAAACTAATTTATAACGTCCAGTTGTTCACTATATTGACGATAAGTTTAAATATCTGTTTATCAATACATAATAATAAAATTTTAATAAATACATTTTCTGGTTTTAGAATGGAGGTAGGAGTGTGGATAATAGGCATTTGCCTTCGGATACTGAATTTCATATTAACACCGATCTTCTGGCTGCGCTCGTTACAGAACAATCAGAAAGTACCGCCGCTAACGGACAAGTTTCTACTGCAAAGCGCTACAGACATCGTCAAATGTATAAAAGATGGCCAAGTAAGTACTTTTGGATTAGGTAACTGTAAATATATTTTTTTGAAATTTATTCCTAGAATCCTATTGATCATCATATTTTTTTTTATTTCTTTAACTTTTAATGTTCGTTTCGTTCGTCCGTTTCCAGCTCTTCTATTTTAGCTAATGTTGTTCTATTAAAGAGTGAGATAAATAAAATAACTCCATTCTCTACTCTCCGTCTATTTACCTTCCCACTTAGCACTTTCAATTAAGTTCTTCTCATTTTTTTTACATTATGTTTGACTTAGGTAAATATCATAACGTTTTACTTAAGAACAATTAATTAATCCCATATAAAAATGTTAAATAATATCTAGGCCATACATACATGCATATGACATTTAGTAAAAGAAAAAAATATTTTCTGATATAATAAAATTACTGTATCAATAACCTTGGGTTGGACTCAGAGTCAAAGTTTGTATATTGTATTAATAGTTCGAAATTCTGGAATTTGGGGAAGTTATATTCCTCCAAGACCTAAACGTCCAAAGTATTTAGTCTCATCGAATTATCGCCCGATCAAGTTATGAGAGCGAAGGAATAGTATACGCTTATATCATATCACATACAAGCTATACTGTAAATTAGGTCTTTTATAATAAATGATTAGTTTACTTGGGAATAGCTGCCGTGCTTGTAACTAAGTAATTATGCAAGAAAAATATGTGGTTATTGCTTCTAAATTAGACGCCTTATCCTGTAAATAATTTATGTAAGCAGTTTCTGCTTTAATGAAAGAGGCAGCTCTTATTATGTCACTACTTATAGAAATTTACTATTTATAAACCTAGCTAAGAAAAGCTTTTAGCAAAATCTCAGCATAATTTTGATTTTGTTCCCGAAAAGGCTGTTCCTGTAGACTATATTGGCCAGGATGTAAAACTTGTGAATTAAAATCCCACGAGGAGGTTTTATATTATTTTTGTTTCTCTTGTGTGATTAAACCAGAAGTGGTTATTATTGTCTCTCGAGATGCAAAGGCATATATGGTAAGAAATGGAGGACAACATGATATTATATCAATCATGTTTGCCTAAGCTTTTTCATCAGTGAATGTAAAAAAATCAGCTTCACGGCGTATCCCGCACACAACAGGGTACGCACAGGGAACCTAATGTTAAGACACTCTGTTCTCCACTTATCGCCCAATGAACATTTTGATACAAAACACCTTAACCTTTTCTTTCTTTTGTAAAATATTATAATCCATTAATGACACGTTGCCGTGATTTAAGCCTAAGTTGTTATCAATAAAGCTTATGTGTATTCTAAGCTTTACCATTAGTACGCTACAGGCTTACAGAACAAGATATTGGCAACCGTCGCACACTGCGCCCGCCGCGCGCCGCAACCAACATTACCATACTGCTGCACACGAATAAATGATTTTAATTGTTTTGATTCACCGTTATCTTCATTTTGTCCTGAGTATTGTAGATGTAGATATGACATTATTGTACAAAATAATACATTGTTGATTCTGATATATATAAGTAAAGATTTGTGGTCTCAAATGTTTCGATATCTCATTTAGGAACTTTTGGTAACTAACAACTTGCTGATTGTACACAACGATGCAATAAAACTACTAGGTATCGAAGGAAATACATTTAAAGTTTCATTCCTTTCGTTTGTAACTATTTCCTGAAAATATATATTTTTTAGATAACAAGTGAAGAAGTAATATCACGCTACATATCACGGATACAAGAAGTAAACCCCTATATAAACGCAGTGGTTGACGAACGCTACCGTGCGGCGTTAGATGATGCGAGGGAGGTCGACAGAATGATCTCTGAAGCGAGGGTCAATGGGGAAATCGAAAAGTTGTTTAGTGAGAAACCGCTATTGGGAATACCTTTTACTGTGAAAGAGAGTTGTTCTTTGGCTGGTGAGTTTATTGTATAATGCAATATTTATTACTCATTGTGAAATCTCATTTATAATTGCAGGCCAGTGTGACTGTGAGCGCAACAGGTTGTGGGTTCGATTTCCAAATGAAATAATCATTATTTTCATTTCTTCGCTCTGGTGTTGAGGCTAGGCGCGGCGTTGAGTTACGACTGGCCTCAAACAAGTAGTAGGCAGATATTGTATATTATTTTTGCGTACGTAAGCTACGAAACTAAAAAATACTACTTTTTTTCAACCAGGGCTATCAAATGCTGTAGGATGTTTAGAATACGCGGGACGAAGGGCCACAGAGGATGGTGAGGCAGTAAAACTAGTAAAACAAGCAGGAGCTATCCCGCTGCTAGTGTCGAATACACCAGAGCTATGCCTTGGATGGGAAACTACCAACTTATTGAGGGGCACTACGAATAATCCGTATTGTCTTACTAAGACACCTGGTGGATCGTCGGGTGGCGAGGTATGTATATATCTAAGTATACTTCTACACTAATATAAATCTGAATAGTTTTGTTGAACGCACTAATCTAGGAAACGATTGAATACTAATTAGTAAATAATAGAGGAAGACTGTTGGCTATATTGAATCGCTTATTCGCGGGCGGGCGCAATAGTTGAAAGATGTGTGGATATATTATAGAAAAATATGATATCGCCCCACAGTTGGAAATACCTCTGTCTTACTTGGAATGGAGTATTCTAACAGTGGGTTCCATCTGTCTACCCAGCTATAAGCAGGATACAACGTAGTCATGGCTTAATGCCATATATATTTTTTATTCTTTATATCTTTAATATATCACATATTAATAGAACCTTTTAACTGTTAGTTTTACTGCGTTTAAAATAATTAAAATAATACACTACATTATCCGTACCTGTATATGTACCTACGTCCTTTGTGGCGAGGACAATAAAAATTAATAAACAACGATCCAGTCAAGGTTAGGAAATGATACATGTATATAAATAATCTTAATGTTATTTTAGGGTACGAATATAGCTAGAATACTTAAGCATTCTATTTATATCGTTTTCTTTATTTAGAATTGGACACGTCTTTAAATACAAAAATGTTGATTTTTTTCGCCTTACTTCGAAAAATCATATAAAAACCTCAAATAAGTAATTACTTTGAAAAAATAAGTATTCCTATGCATCTAATGACATTTTGGTAATTTAAATTTCTCTCCTATGAGATGTAAAAAGTAAACAATTAAACAAAGTAATTTCCTCTCCAGGCAGCTCTACTAGCGTGCGGTGCGTCGCCATTTTCCGTGGCGTCGGACATCGCGGGCTCTATTCGCATCCCCGCAGCCTTCTGCGGCGTCTACGGACACAAACCCACACCGGGTAGGTATCGTTGCTCATAATATGATGGCTATAAGTTCAAATTTTATTTTACAATTAAATTATAATTAATTATTGTAGTTAGTGATTTTCAAGTATTGTAATTAGTGATTTTCATTAAATTAATTATATTTATGACTGCTTTAACTGAAAGTGGAAACTAAATACATAATTCATAATTTGATCTCTTTACCAACTTGAAAATAAATATAAAATAAAGTATTCTTCCGTTTTGAGACGTTGTTGTGATAGATATGTAGCTGGACAGAGCTAGCAGATAATACATAATATATTATCAGATTGCCGAAGTACTGTACTGTACTGTATACAAATCTCAATTATAAGATCGATATTTCCGGCAGGTATAATCCCAATCGCGGGCCACATCCCCACGCTGGCGGACGAGAACTACCCGCGCCTGCTGACGGTGGGCCCCATGGCGCGCCACGCCTCCGACCTGGCGCCGCTGCTGCGCGCCATGGCGGGGCCCGCCGCCCACCACCTACGCCTCGACGAGCCCGTCGATATATCGCAACTCAAGGTGTGTACGCAGAGTGAACATTGCGTGTTGACTGGCGGAGTTCGTCGCCGCCCTTTGCCTCGACACCAGAGCGAACAAATAAAAATATAAATTTAAATTAATATTTTCATTTCTTCAAGTGGGGATCGAACCGATAACCAGTGGCGTTTAGTGGTTTCCTATCTTAAGAATGGTATTTTGATACACTTGTGTCGATATTTTGATACTTGTTTCACAAATATATGGCTGTCACTGCTCCATAGCTAACACATGCCCCCGGTTGAAGTCTGTTAACCAATTGGGCAACTTCTTTAGCGTTCAGTATAAATATGGTCATTTTGCTTGTCATTATAAAAATGTTCTCATCCATAAACAATTTTTTGCGACCGCCCCTTGCGTAAGTAGTTGTTTTGATTTTTACCACCCTATTCCTTTTTAAAATATCCTTTAAGAAAAGACCAGTGTTTCTCTTATAGGCTGCAAATCCTAAGTCATCTTTTAAAATACGCGTCATGATTCTAGGTGCTATCTTCAGCTCCCTAGATATTTTTTTTCGCTTTCGGACAGGTTTTCCTTTACTGCTTTGATCACCTTTTTGGTACGAATACTAGGTGGACGGCCAGACTTTTTTCTGTCACAAACAGAGGGGATTTTACCTATCAATAGTCCGATACACAGACGTATAGAGGATCTTAAAAGTTGTATTTGGCTCTATACCTACTTTATGTAATGCGATTCGGTTCTCTTTATCACCCCACTGCATTTTTATATCTCAAATATTTTACAATATTAATATTGGCGTGAAAACAATAAAACACAATGAACAATCATATGAAATAAATGACTGATTCCAAATTCAAAAGTAATATTTTGTTTATATTTAATTTCAACAATATTAATAGCCAGACCAAGTATCGAGTAAAATAAAACATTCTTTACAGGTTTTCTATCTAACCGAGGCGTCATCATCACCAGCTTTACTACGAGTGCACGCGGGAGTACAGGCCGCAGTGATCGCCGCCGCGAAACACCTCGAACGACAGGGTGCTGAACTGCAAGAGGTACTATTTGATTCTAATTTACGGCCGAAACGGTGAGAATGAAGAAGAACGTGCTCAACTGGTTTGGGCACGTCAAACGGATGAGTGATGAAAGAATGGCAAAAAAGATTTATGATGGAAAAGTGAGTGTTAAGAGAGATAGGGTTTATTACAGGGATTAGAACCTTGGGTGACCTTCGAAAACAGTATCAAAAATACTGGAGGAAGGTCAGGTAAAAAGCATGACCACCACCCGGAAGACTGTTCTCAGAGAGAACCGCACTAGGGAAATATTACGCAAGCTCCAGGAGCTTTGACTATAAATATTGTATGTGGTGGTGGTGGTCACATATGAGCTTAGTAACTTAAAGTTATAGCATTTGTTGTAATCAAAAGGATTTAAATAAAAAACGAAATACCTAATAAATAAATAAATAACGAAAAAGGAAATAAATAAAAAACTAATAAAAAATCTCATATGATCAAGGTAACCTGTAAAATTGAGAATCTGAAGATATTAAAAAATCTAAAGACATGAAAATTTTAAAATTTCAGGATAAATTCGAAGAATTAGAAGACTCAGTGGAGATGTCAGTTTCGGTGTTTTTTTCTATGAAAGATATTCCAAACATGTTACAAGATCCAGCTAATCCTAAGGTAATTTAATTTTATAAAGATATGAAACATGTGCTTTACTAATTTTAATTGTCATCTTTGTATTGGTAAACGCGTGAAATATATAAATTTCATGTGTTATGAACTGTTCTCATAGATACCTAAACTAATCTATACTAATCTATATCTATATATATTTTTAGTGGTATGTGTAATTGTTAGTTGTAATAATTCCAAATCTTAGTTTACATTTCTAATTTTGTTAGTAATGTTAGTAATACTTATATAACATTAATTACTTAAAGTTAACTAGTTAGTAGTGCTAGTATTATTTGATTTGGACCCCTCTTAGGGTGTAGGCCTCCTCCAGCTTGTTCCATTCAACTCTGTTCTGAGCCTTCTTTAGCCATTCTTCTCCCGCTACCCCAGTTATATCATCTGACCATCTTTTGTTGGGTGGGCCAACTTTGCCTTTTCCTATGGGTCCTTTCCATTTAGTTACTAGTAGAGTCCACCTGTTATCTTTAACGCGAGCTATGTGACCGGCCCATGGCCATTTCAGTCTGAGAGCCTGGGTGAAGGCGTCTTTTCGTTCTTTTCGTTTGTTATTTTGGCGTCACGTGGCTGATGCTTTCAAATGCTTTGTTACAACAAATCACAATATATGTCAATAAGGGCCACATACAGAGGTCTATTGAACTCTCTGTATTTCTGTGAATAAATGAATGTGGTCAGTTGTGCTGAAAACTGCTCGAAATCCAGCTTGTTCTCTTGGTGGAATAGTATTTGATACTCTTTTTAGTAGTATGGCAGAAGAGACTTTGTAGATACTTGCTAGTAGACTAATTGGCCTGTAATTTCCTATGACTAATGGGTTCTACTGACTGGGTGTCCAGTGACTGGGTATTATAAAAACAAATTAATAATAAATTAAAAATAAGCTTTATACTGTATCCCGCAGCACGAGCGCAGCCTGGTGGTGGAGGCGGCCAAGCTGGCGTGCGGCGGCGGCTCGCGCTCCCTGCAGGCCCTCGGCTTCGCGCTGCTGGCGCGCCGCCCGCTGTGCCTGGGCACCGCCGAGCGCGCGCACTACCGCGCCGCTGCCGCCGCCCTGCGCACGCGCCTCCAAGCCGCCCTCGGTCCCCGCGGCGTGCTGCTCGCGCCCGCGCATGCTACTCCCGCGCACGCGCACGGCGCCGTGTTTGCGCGCGCTTCCGGCGTGGCCTACGCCATGCTCTACAACGTGCTGGGCCTGCCCGCCGCCGCCGTGCCTGCAGGGCGCGCCGGCCGCCTGCCGCTGGCCGTGCAGGTGGTGGCAGCGCCGCACCAGGACCGCCTGTGTCTGGCAGTGGCGCGTGAACTGGAGACGCACTTCGGGGGCTGGCAGCCGGTGTGAATTAAGTTATCTATCCTTTTTATATGTATCGAATACCGAAATGTATTTGTATTTGAATGTTAAATTATGTAGGTATACCTAATATTTATATTAATTTAAGTATTAGTTATAATAACCAAATATTTCATAAAATATACTAAAAACCAGCCAAGTGCAAGTCAGACTCGTGCACAAAGAGTTTTATATCATTATCTATAAAAACGGCCGAAAAATACCATATTTGTTGTAGGGGTGGATACCCTTTACTTATATATTTGTTTTATTTTAAATTTATTATTTATTTTTAAAACAAATATAAAACTAAATATTATGTCAATATAATAGGTTGGAACCCTTTTACCCTTTCAGTATGGAAGCCTAAAAATGTAAAATAACCAAATATTTAATAAAATAAACTAAAAAACGTAACATAAATTAAGCTTGTACCTATAACTTATAAAAAAGTTATATGCAACTTTTAGTTATTTTCATTTGATCATGCTGGCGAAACGGTACGTAAAAAAGTATAATTGAAATACTTTTATTTTGTAAGAAAACTGAAATATTTAAAGAAATTAAATTGATTTAAATGAAAGCATCTTCAAATAATCATCAACTACCTATACCCTATTCACGAACGTATGAAATAAAAAATAGACAAATCAAAAAAAGGTTATTTTATAGGTCACGATTGGTGAAACAAACATCCATCTTCACAAACATTGACATTTATAATATTAGTAGGACTAGCCTGCTTTGTAATGTAAATTAGAACTAAGCAAATACAATTGGTGTTATAACATATGTCTATTGTTTAAATGTAACTAATAATATTAAGCACTAAAAATCTTTAAAAATGTTTTTAAAAAAAACTTGAGTATAATATATAATCTACATATAAACAAGATATAAACAATTCCTTATTTTAAATGGCATAATTATATGAATAAGTATGTTTTAATAATTGTGTTTTAAGATTTATGTGCATTACATATTATAATTTTTTTTAGGTTCATGCTGCATCCCACATAACTATAGCAAGGTAGGCAGAGGGAACCTAGTGTTAAGAAACTCTATTCCACATGCATGCAACCTCCGATTACCAGAAATTGCGGAAACGCAATGTCAGGCTCTGTCTTCTCCAGACCTAAAGGGAGATAAAAATAATATCCTCTCAAGTGGAGATGCCCCCACAATTGTCACGTTTACTGTGACGCCTCAATTTTAAATGTTAGGATTTAATGTGGTATGTATGTATATTTACACTACCCATTCTTTTTCCTCATATACACGTTTTTAACACAAAGTTTGTCTAATTGAAATTAATGATTAGAAATAAGGACCTCCCTTTGTGCATTGTGTTTTTTTTAAATTATTTTCATATAGTTTAAAAGTAAATGATGTGCAATGAAATGTAAATAAATAAATAAATGACTGTACATATTCTTCTTAGTGTTATTGTTTAAGACTTTTATAATGGAATATAATATTTTTGACTCTTCAATCTGAATGTGCTGTGAAATATATACTAATTGTTTTGAAACATATTTGTAATACATGTTCTTTAAACTGAAATTTACTTGTGAATAAAGATCTTTTAATTTCGATTTTGTTTCTTTATTTCTTTTCATATCGCGGCATTTTAATTTTGAAATTTGCGTAAAATAACGATTGTAAAGTAATTGAATTTAGAAATAGAAAACTAAATATAAAAAAATTACACAAATGCATATTTAGTACTCCTAATTCTTTTTCGCCAAATCCCCCATTAAAAATAATTATTTGTTAAAGATAAATATATATATATATATATATTTTTCTAACTAATATCAATATTAAGTCGACTGAACTGGAGATCAGGCCAGCACAAGGGCATAAGCGTGTGACTCAACGTTACAGGTCGTGGGTTCCATTCCCACACGAGGAAATGAAATACTTAATATTTTCATTTCTTCGTTTTGGTGTTGAGACAAAGCGCGCTATTTAGTTCCGCCACACTCAACACGCAATTCGGCGGAAAATTGGGGAGCGCAATCTGCGCACTGTCTTAACACTAGGGTCCCTCTGCTTACCCTGCTACACGCGGGATACAAGGTAAAACTGAAAGAAAAATCCATATTTAAATACCCATGACTTTAATATTTAATTGAAATAAGATTTCATGAACACTTACCGTTATACCACTAACGCGACAGGAATGTAAAGTTACAGAAAACTTCAGCAAATTGTGTACACATTACAATCAAATACTATAATAAACATAAGTCACAAACTTTAACATTGTTAGCTTATTTACTTTCTTTAATATTGAATTGTGTAAACGTAAACCAACCCAATAGAAGATAAAATACATCATAATTTCAAAATTGGCGGCAAAACTAAAATGTCTTTGATTTACGCATTCGTTCCATTTTGCACGTAGTAATCGATTTTAAATCGATACGAATCGAACATTTCATAAATAAATTTTAAAACTCACATAAATATGTCCATATTTTTTTAATTTAATTTAACCTCATTTCTTTGAAATTGTCCAAACAAAAAATTACATGTTTATTTCATACTAGCGGATGCGCGCAGCTTCGCTTGCGTATATAGAGGTGAATTCTAATAAACCATGAAACATGTGTTCAATGAAATATTTTTAAGAGTCTAAATTTCAAATTTTATAAAAATCGGTGGTTATTTGAAGATTTTTCCATACAAAATTTCAACCCCTTATTTACACCCCTAGGGGATGAATTTAAATAAACCACGAAACATCTGTTCAATGGTATATTTTTAAGAGTCTAAGTTTAAAATTTTATAAAAATCGGTGGCAATTTAAAGATTTTTCCATACAAACTTTCAACCCCTTATTTGCACCCCTAGAGAATGAATTAAAATAAACCACAAAACATATGTTCAATGAAATATTTTTAAGAGTCTAAGTTTCGATTTTTATAAAAATAGGTGGCGATTTAAAGATTTTTCCATACAAATTTTCAACCCCATATTGGCACCCTTAGGAGGAGAATTTTAGAAAACGATGAAACACGTATTCAGTTAAATACTTTCAAAAATCTAAATTTCAAATTTTATAATAATCGGTGCCGATTTAATTTTTTTTCCATACAAACTTTCCACCCCTATTTCACCCCTTTAGGGTTATAATTTTACAAAATCCCTTCTTAGTGGATGTCCAGATTCCGAAAGTAAACATCTGTCTAAATATCACATTTCTACGCACAGCGGTTACGGCTGTGCGTGCGTCTTACCTCAGTCAGTGAGGACAAGTCCTTTTATATATATAGATAAACTATTTGTCTATCATTAAAAAGAATCATCAGAATTAAAAATAAAGAATGTAAAAAAAAAAATATTTTCGCTAGTTAAATTATAATAAAAACTTAATAAATTATAAATCGATGTGATAACACGTTGATTAGAATGTGTAATGAAAAAATTACGCATGGAGTCAATAATTTATTATTTATAAATAGATTTTATTGATGATTTCTTTATTTTCTTATTTTTATTATTATATTCCTAATTAGTTCTGAGATCTTTAGTCATTGAAATAAAATAATCACCGCATTTTCATTCCTTAAAACTGATAAATATAATATATATTATCACTTAATAAATTTTATCTAATAAAAATGGTGTTTATTTTTACCTATCTCATAAATTTAATAATTATATTCGGTTAAAATAGTACACAACATTATTTTTAAATATAATATTTATTTCTAAATAATGGCAATACAAAGTTCTAAATGTAACGTTCGCAGCGCGTGCGAGATGACGCGCCGGTGAATTTTGTATTTTAGAAATTGACGTCATTTTACTGTGTACGCTCTATTTATAAGGTGAATTCTTTTATTATTTACAATTTAAATGTTGTCTCTAATGAAATATTAGGTGAAAGTGTATTAAAAATGTACAATTCTGTTGCAGATTTCACAATGGCCGATCAAGTAGATTCAATGTCAGACGCGGAGCTCCGCACTAAACTTGCCGAGCATGGGTTCCCTATTATGCCAATTACAGCGTCTACAAGAAAGTTGTTAGTGAAAAAGTTAAAAATGGTATTGGACAACAAAACCAAACCCAGGTACAGTGTGGACGCTAAAGTCGAGAGTAGACGTTCTTTAGCCAGGTATTCCAGCGGTGAAGAATCTGATTTAGAATCTAATAATGCGAAAGAAAGGCGAGGTCGGCGACTGACAACTGGCGGGGCTATGCTACCTCCTGTGACTAACAAAGCTAGACGGACCCCATTAAAAAAAGATTCACCTATCAAACGTGATGCTGATAAAGGCTCTGAATCCGAGGATGAAAAATCACCAGTCCGCACTCATGAAGAAATTGAAACTGTTACAACAAGAAGAATAACCCACACCTATGCGACAAATGACCAAGATGACTACGAAACTGGTTCAGATAGTGATGTTGACAATGATAAGAAAACGTCCAGTCCATTTAGAAGTAGCTCTAGGTCTAGTGATTACATTTCTAGCACTCTACCTACTAATGACGCGTCAACAAGCCCGCCCAAAACTTCTATTTTTTCCCGCCCATCTTTATCTCAGTCAAACTATTCACCATTATCGTCTTCAGACCAATTGAATTCTATAAGATCTAGACTCGGCTTAACTTCATCCTTGGCTGACAGGCCATCTCTTAGTAGTTACACACCAAGCTACACAACTAGTACATACCAGCCCTCAACATCTACAATTGATGAAGTAGAATCTCCGTATTTGAGCAATTTCACAAGACGGCTATCAGCCCTTAAACCTGAAGCTCAGAAAACAAGTTTCTTAGACAGAGATACAACCAATGGTAGCACATTGCTCTCAAGAAGGTCATATGTGACAGGAGTAGCTAGATCTGACATAGTTGACTATAAAGCGGCTAATGATAAGAAATTTCTTAAAAACAATCTTGTTTCTCTTGCTCTGGTTGCTCTTGTTGCACTTTTTTTTTTTTGCCTATTTTTTATGTATATAGTTAAAAAAAACGACATCACCTCAGTTGTTGATGATCAGAATAGTGTAATACCAATATGTCAATTAAATATACCCGGGAACAGACCAGGGATAAATTGTGTCCCAAAAGAGCATGTCAGTTACGCTAAAGATTTACTTAAAGTTTTACATCCAGAATTAACTGCCCGGTCAGCAGCATACAAGTGTGGAAAGCCTGGAGCTTTACCCTATCTTACTGAAAGAGAAATAATTGAGTTAGCAAGTGCCCGAGCTGATACAGCTGACGTTAGTCAATGTAGGACAGATTTAAATAACTTGCAAGTGTTACTTGTTCACAACCCAAGATGGGGCTTGAATGTGGTTCAACTTAAGAATTTGTATACGAAAGATGCTGAATATGTCCCACTTTCTACAACTGATGTGGTTGTTCAACAAAGGAATAAAGGCACAGTCGCCTTAGCGTTATCTGATCCCTCTACACCTATATCTTGTCTGTTTGTAAACACTTTATATTCGGCTGGTTCAACTTTTATTGTTATAGGAATTTTATCAATACTAATATTAGGGTTGCAAAGGTTTTATAAGTACTATGTAAGCTACCAAAAGAGAAAAAGCGATGAAATTTACTCAATGGTAGAACAGATAATAGATGTGATTTCTCAAGAGACTGAAGATAGCGGTGTGCCATATATATCCGTCGACCATGTGAGAGATGCATTGATATCTCCACAGAATAGGGAAAAAATGAGTTCCACTTGGGATTCTGCTGTCAAATTCATACAGAAAAACGAAAGCAGAGTAAGGATGGAAGTTCAATCAGTTGATGGCGAGGACTGTAGGGTATGGAGGTGGGTGGCATCGCATAGCAGCCCCAAAAGAAGCACATCATGGCAGGGCCAAGCTTTCGAAACTCAGGAGGGTTCAGTAAACAATCTAACAGTATCGCCGACGCCATGTTTGAAAATCCGTCATATGTTTGAAAAGAATGATGCAAACCCCAGCTTAAGGACTGTCATCCAAGACGTTATTCTGGAGAAATGCGATCGCTGCAACATTCTGCATATAGATATAGAGAGGACGTCATGCTGTGTGTATGTAAAATGCGCGACGCCGGCCGACGCAGGAATCGTATATAAGAGTCTACACGGCTGGTGGTACGAAGGCCGTCTTATCACAGTAAAATACTTACGCCTAGAGAGATATATGCAAAGATTCCCCAATTCACCTTCTTCAGGAGCATATCTTAAATCGTCCCGCTCGAAACGATCCTGGGATGAATAAAACTAACAAAGTTATATTTATTGCGTACAAAACTTTAGAATTATAATTTTGTGTTTTTTAAAGGATTGGTTCTAATTGGATAACTAAAACAATTAGATTTTTTTTATTGTTACAAATTTTTGAGCATGCTCTCAAGTTAGAAGCGGTCCTTTGATTAATAAATAGTTTGCATAATAGTGTTTGAAGTTGTTGGTCAGCTCTTACAGCAAGCTGAGGTCTATGATCTTGAATTTATTGTGAGAATTTTCTAGAATTTTTCCCTGAATATCTAGAAAAGTTGAATAGAAAGATACATAAGATAGTATCAAATAAAAAATGAATATGAATTGACCCTCCACCTCAACCAAATAGCACCCTCGTCTTGCAATTAAATATAAAAAATAGTTTTGACATTGTAAATATTGGACATCACAAGAAAAATGTAATTTTTATCATATTTCATAAGTTGCTAGATACATAATTTGCATTTGTTACTTGAATTTACTGGTTTTAGAACAAAATATTTAAAATAAATAACATGTTTAGGTTATAATAAGTATACCACTTTTGTCGCAATGGCACTGTTTCTTAGTGTGTTGATTTCTTTGATTTATGACATTAATTTTTAATTTAAGTATTTTACTAACTACATTTATCTTCTAGTGTTATTTTTTATTGATTGATTTTCACTTTTAATAAATAATTTAGGAAAATTTTAGTTGCATTATTTTTCCTTTGTTTGATGATAAAAAATTAAGTTAACCAAGGAGAGATCGGGTGAGCAAGGCCCATCCATTCCTCCGAGAGTCGATCGAACGACTCTCAAATATCGCACTTAATCAGATGGTGATATATCAGACATCCTTAATACATACATATACTGATATAAATATATAGGATAAACAAAAAAGAATATATTTAAATTGTAATAGAATTTTCTAATGAATATTTATAATGATTGGTCATAATTTGTTATCAATAAATATTTGAATTACAATGTAAGCATTCATTTTGTATATAGAGCATTACATAGAGTATAAGAAACGAGCCATTCTTGCGGTTTCGCCCCGTTGTCTGCAGGTATAGAAATCAAAGCTATGTAATATAGCCCATAGCATTCAATGATAAATGGACATAAAGGCACAAAAATCCACTAGTAGGAACCAGTAATCAGCTTTATAATATTAATATACCTAGATAATAATAATGTAGGGTTAAGTAAGTGATTTCCAAATCAAAATATGAATGTATTGAACTAACATAAGTATTTAAAGAAAAAGAACACTAAAACACATATAATAAAATATATTTTTATTAATATTATCCATATAATTCATTCAATTATTTCAATATTTAACAAGCTGTGCGAGTGCTTCGAGACAGCGCCACTTGTCGGGCAAGTAGAAGGGCTCGAACACGTGCGGGAAGGGGGAGTCCCAGCCCGTCACGCGCGACACCGGCGCCTCCAAGTGCAGGAAACACTCTTCCTGTTGTTATATGGAAATAAATATGTTTAAATATCTATTGGAATAGCGTTTTACTTTGTATAAGAGAATAATATTTTGCAAATTGTAGTTCATAAAAAAAAATATATTGTTAGATTTAGGTGAAAAAGACAATAAAAGCAGTGGAATTGTTTCAAACGGATACAGTTGCTTGTAGGCGGAAGCCCTGATTGGAAGGTATCTAGTGTGTAGTGTTATTCTTGAGTGATACATGGCACTTATTGTAATAACGTGGAACCTCTGACCGAGTACGTTGGAAACAAAACATATAGACGGAATATTTTCGCGTATATTTTAAAAACGTTAACCGCTTCCGTTTTCTAACAATATATATATTTTTACATTCTATTCTTAATCTAAACATTTCTCTTGTTATTATAAAAAAATCTTTACATATGTGTATATATGTAAAGATTTTTTTATACATAACAGATTACAGAGCGTACCTTACATATTTTCTATATTTTTAGCCTATAGTTTATAAAACTAGCTAAATACTATAGTAAAATTTTAATTAAGTTTTTTTTATTATTATTATTTAAACTTAACATAAATTTATTTAATGATTACCTGTACAGTAGCTGCTATTTCAGCTCCGAATCCAGACGTTAGCGGTGCCTCGTGCGATATTAGTAGTCTACCTGTTTTCTTTACTGACTGTGAAAAATATAGTATAAATTAACTTTATAAAATTAAAAAAATACATTATTTTAAATAATCAACTGAAGTCAAATATTAATAATAGTAGTATTGTGCTTAAAGGCACAAAAAAATATGTATTTTTTTTCGGATCAGTGAGATTCTACTGTATTAGAAGGTCAGTATGTACTAGTCAGTGAGTAGATATTTTCGTAAAAAAATATATTTGTAACCGAGAGAATGACAATTTTCACGTAGCTTGATGTATGGCTTAGTTGTCTCGTTTGGATAGTTTCTAAGCGACGCGGGTTCAAATCTCGCTGCATTTTTAATATTTTCATACATATTTAACATTTTCATTGCCATCGCTTTGGTAAAAAGGCGACGCGACGTTGAGCTCCACTCTTAACACTAACTTCCTCTGCAAAAAGACACATACATACAATTGAAAAATAAAATCCTATACCAACATTACAAACAGTATCGACGTCCCAAGGCGCGATGGACATCAAGTCAATGACTTCACATTGCACTCCTAACTTTTCTTTGGCCATTTCCGCGACTTCTAACAACACGTGGATTTGAGTCCCCCACGCTACTAAAGTTGCCGCGTCACCTGAACGGAGGATAATAGTTCAAATCTTTTACCCAGTTTCTCCAATTTATAGTAGGTATTTATAAAACCAAGTTTGCACTTTTATTGTATTTAATATAACCATAAATAATATTATATAGAGGTCGTCATGGCGCAGTGGTAGGTAGTGGTATCTGTCTGTAATAATGCGCGGCGTTGTATTCCGCCACTCAACACGCAATGTCTTAAAATTTTGGGGAATGTCATAACTGTCTCATAGAGTATAAAGTTGAAAATAAAATGTTAACATAGTATCAAATCACTATATGGAAATGCTGTTCATTGTGTCCGGTCACTACACTCACCTTCCCTCAAAACTTGTGCTTTACCAATAGGTATAGTATAACTGTCGACTGGCACTTCTTCTGCAGCAGAACGATATAATATTTTAGGTTCTAAGAATAAACAGGGATCTTTCTCTTCTATGCAAGAGAGGAGTAAACCTTTGGCAGTTATCGGACCTCTTGGTACTACTATCTGTAAAAAATACATATGTATATAATTCATTTTAAAATAAAATGGTTTTTTAAAAGTGGTCCTACTTTATAACTCCTTCAATATCATGTTTGTTTATTAAAAATCATACTTTTTTTATACCTTCACTCTGTATCCCGCATATAGCAGGATAGGCAGAGGGAAGTTAGTAATAAGACTCTATTCGCCACGATCTTTTCCATTTTCGAGAAATTGCATGTTGAGTAGCGGAACTCAACTCTGGGCTCTGTCTTGTCATTATTCTATGTCGTGAAAATAAAAATAATAAACCCGAGCGAAAATTAAACCTGCAACCGTCGCGTTGAAACAGTCAGTCGCTGTGCAAAACGACGGATATTTACAAATATCAATTTTCTATCAAAACATTCTTTACATTGAATTACTTAAAATATTATTTTTTTACTTTTTGGTTAAATTATTTTATTTACTAAGAGTATACTAATTTCATGAAATAAAAAAATACCTTAATTCCCGGGGCATGAGCAAAGAAAGCCTCTGGACTCTGAGAGTGATACAACCCTCCGTGACCCACGGCCCCGCACGGCGTCCGCACTGTGAGAGCACCGCACGAGAACTGACCACCCGACCTGTACCGCACTTTGGCAGCTTCGTTTACTAACTAAAATGTATTTTGATATTAAGTAATTTATTTGTTATTAACAATAGTTGATAAAAAATCATTAGCAGTTATAGATAAAATAGTTTTTTAATATAATGTATGGTGCTTGAGAACTGACCAACTGAGCTGTATTGCATTTTAGTAATTATATTTTAAGTCATAAAATATTATAGGTAGTCATTAAGAGTCATAACAAAGTATTGTTGTTTATTAAATGTACACCCATGAGAATTGACCACCCCATACTGTACTTTGACTGTTTCGTTGCCTAGTTAAAAAAAATCTGTTATTGAGATTAAGGTTTAAGTAATAAAACCATTAAGCATCAACTTTTGAATAAATGAAAGAAACTTTTAATTAATTATGAAATATTACATTTTTGTACAAAATAAATATTTTGTTACTCTCTATCACTTTGCAAGGCAGTAAATATTCAACTGTAAATTTAGTATGTAGTTTGTCTCATATTGAAACTGCTTTATAATTATTATGTTTAAATAATACAATATTTGATTCATATTCATTTATTGAGCTTTTTTAGCAGGACATAAAATGTCACAACTAATTTATTGTTGAATTATGATAATTGACTGTTTAAATAATATAACTACATAACAATAACACTTAACTTTTACACTTTTTATTTTAAATTTATATTTCAATTCAACCGTTTTGTAAGATGATGTAAAAAAGCTGGGAAATAAAAGTTAATTATTTTAATTTTTGGTAATTGTAAAGAGGTTACAATTACCAACAAAAATTGTGTTGCGCCAATGTGCCATGGTAGCCTGTTTTAAATATTTTTATAGAATTTAAATATTACATTTACCTGATCAAAAGCTGGGAATATATAATCAGCAAATTGTATTTCAGCGATGGCAGTGGCACCCGCAGTGGCCATACCAATGCCAAACCCTGCGATGCCTTGTTCACATAATGGTGTATTGAATACCCTGTCTTTACCATATTTTTCCTGAAATATAGTGTTAGGAATGATTAATATATAAATATATATTTTTAGCTTTATACTTTTTGCCACTATATGCGCAGTTATGGTAGAGTCTGACTATAAAGGCAATGATTGTGGGTTTGACAAAACAAAGGCTAATTTGAGTTATGACAATCAACATGCAATGTCTTGAATTATGGCAGAAATAGTGTCTTGACACTAGACTCATATGTGCTATGTGCCTGTTACATGTAGGGTACCGTGTGACGGATGTTCAATTTGTGAGAAAAAAAGTACATTCTTTAAAAAGAATATTGAGCTTACAAAAAAAAATACTAAACCAAAAGTACCTGTAAACCTAGAGCACATCGAAACACTCCCCCAAAACCTACATCTTCACCAAAAAGAACAGCTGTAGGATCATTCTTTAATGTTATATCCATGGCATTATTTATAGCCTGCATCATGTTCATTTTCGTACTTTCGCCTTAAATTTACAAAATAAAGTAATATATTTATTAGGAAAAAACACATCAGTCATAAAATTAGAAAATAATTAACATTTATTACTTGTTTCTTTATTTTTTATTTATGTAATGGAGTCCATTATTACAATTTTGGTTATATTTTCTTTTTCTTTAATATTAAAACATACCTTCAACTGGTTTATCATTGTCGGGATGATAAATAAAGTGTGAAGACAATCTTTTTGATGAATTATTGACATTATTAACTACTTTCGTGAGATTTAAAACTTTTTTGGTTATAAAACTAGTCATTGTGCTATGTAACATTCGATATCAAGTAGTGTTGTTGTAAAGAATAATTTAAATAATAATGCGTGTTATCTACAATGGTAATTAGCGAGTTTGATAAACACTGATAATGCATGATGAAAAAATTTGTTTAAGATTGTATTTGTTGGTTTAGGTGTAAGCGGTAATTAAATCATGAATTTTGGTGTTTCCTTTTTAATTTTATATACATATATTCTATGTTATCAATAAACTCTCGTCTCGTAAATTGGAGGTCATTTAAAATATGTAAACAAGTTTTTAGTTTATACTTTATAGTTATACAAGTACATATATTTACCACAGATTAAACATAGACGACTAGACGTCAATGTTACAATTAATAAATTGTGTTCTTATTTAATCTGTATAAAAAATATGTTTGAAAAATAAAAATATTGAGATATTTAATTAATTTTTTTTTAATAATAACTTAAATTGTCAGCAATTTACATAATAACATATACATAATAATATAGAATTTATATCAACGAGTATATAATCAATGGGTAAATGGGTATGGGTAAATAATCAATGGGTTCAATTCCCACTCGAGAAAATGAAGTATTTATTATTTTCATTTCCTCCCTCTGGTAAAGAGGCAAAGCGCGGCGTTGAGTTCCGCCACTCGGCAGCTCTAGAATTAGGCAGAATGTGGGGAACGGAGTGTTTTAACACTAGGGATCACTAGAGGGTGCTTAGTGTTAAGCACTCTGCTTACCCTGCTAAATGCGGGATACAGCGTGAAAAAAAATTATAACTAATATACAAGTCATAAACACAAAGCTGTCTTCTTCCTCCTGGCATTAATCCCGGCTAATTGCCAGGGTCTGCCTTCCTACAAAACCTACTCCACTTTGCACGATCTTTTTGCATCCTCGGTGGTTAGACCATTGGCTCTCATGTCCTGCATCACGACATCCAACCAGCGCTTCCTTGGGCGTCCGGGAGGTCGCACCCCAGGGACCGGTATAGCAAGGCACTTGCGTCCGACATAGTTCTTAGGCCGGCGCGTAACGTGGCCAAACCATCTCAAACGACTCTCTTGGAGCTTATCCGCTACGTCACGGACCCCAAGACTACCTCGAATAAATGTGTTGCGTATGCGGTCAGACCGCGTTACGCCGCACATCCACCTCAGCATCTTCATTTCCGTGACGTGAAGCTCCTGAGTGTGCCGAGATAGTGCTGGCCAACATTCGCTGCCGTATAAAAGAACCGGTCGGACGATGCTCTTGTATATCAGCCCCTTGAGCTTGGGCGGTATTCTGCGGTCGCAGACCACACCAGTGACCTCCCGCCATTTGGCCCAGGCAGCGCTTATCCGGCCATGGACATCGTGGTCGTGCCTCCAGACTCGTGCATAACGGATCCAAGGTACCTGAACTTCTCCGACTTAACGGCTGGCTCAGGACCTATAAGGATGGTGCTCGAGTCCCGGCTCCCGCAGGCCATGTACTCTGTCTTCGACACATTTAGTTTAAGACCGCCGTTCTCAAGCGTACCCTTCCAGAGGTTCACTTTACGCTCCAGCGTCAGTCGGTTCTCGGCAATGAGTGCTATGTCGTCGGCATACATCATCAGCCATGGAGGCTGGTCCTGGATGTGAGCCGAGACAGTATCGAGCACTACATTGAATAAGAACGGACTAAGAGCCGAGCCCTGGTGAACCCCCACCGTAATCGGGAAGGGTCTAGTGTCGCCAACAGCAGTCCTAACCATAGAAGCGGAATCGTGGTACATGTCTCTGATAATCTCAATATAGGCCACAGGGATCCCTTTGGATCGTAATGCCCACCAGATACACTGACGAGGTACACAGTCAAAGGCCTTCTGCAGATCTAAAAAGGCCACATGCAGAGCTCTCCTTTTTTCCCTGTATGCCTCCATCAAAGTTCTGAGGGCGAAAATGGCGTCCATGGTGCCCGATCCTGGCTGAAATCCATATTGAGACTCAGAGACAGTACACTCTCGGCGGAGCCTGAGGTCGATCATGCGCTCGAAGAGCTTCATGGTATGACTCATAAGCTTAATGCCCCTATAACTACCACAATCTTGAACACTGCCCCTTCCTTTGTAAATAGGGGTAATGAAGCTAAGACGCCACTGATGCGGCATCTTACCAGTGTTCAAGATATGATTAAAAAGGTCAGTAAGCATGAGCACACCAAGAGAGCCCAACGATTTCCACGCTTCGATCGGAATGTCGTCAGGTCCCACCGCTTTTCCGTTCTTCATGCGTCGAAGGCAATTACGTGTTTCGTCAAGTGTTATTGGGGCAATAAGTCCGAGGTTAGGCGGTGGGTCGTGATGAAGACTGCATGGGTGCTGAGTATTCAGCAACTCCTGGAAGTAGCTTCCCCACCTCTCCTTCACAGAGGCATGACTACAGAGCAGCGTGCCCTGGGAATCTTTGACGCAAAGACATTTTGCGATATCTTGCGTCACTTTATCCCGGGAACGTGCCAGTTTGTAAATGAGCTTTTGCCCCTCCACAGTTTCAAGTTTATCATACAATGGTGACAAACTTTCACTGCGGGCTCTGGCTACAGCTCTTTTACAGGCACGTTTAGCTACTGTGTACTCCAGTCTGTCTTCAGGAGAGTTGGATTCCTGCCACTTCTTAAAGGCAGCTTTTCACGAGTCACCTCCTGCACCTCGTCATTCCACCACCATGTCTCCTTGTCGATGACACGTCCTCCCCTAGAAAGGCCAAGAACTCGCCTGCCCGCCGCAATGATTGCCGACTGAGCCCGATCCCAAGCATCCTGAGCAGTCTCGGTGTTCGTCGAAATATCGTGACTTTTCACCTCTGCCAGGAAGTCGGTCTGCATCGGTCCATTCAGCAACCACAGCTTGATCCGAGGCCTACGTTTCTCGGCTACTTTCTTCTTCGGAGTGACGTTAAAGTCCATGACAAGAAGACGATGTTGGGCCGTTAGGCTTTCGCCTGGAATGACCTTACAGTTAGTTATAACCCTGCCCATATGACACCGTCTGGTCAATAAGTAGTCTATTTGAGTTGAGTGGGACCCGCTCTTATACGTGATAAGGTGCTGAGAATTCTTTTGGAAGAACGTATTCACGACGGCCAGATCAGACGCAATACAGGTTCTCAGAATGTTTTCTCCCTCTGCATTGCGAAGACCGTGCCCAAAACCCCCGTGAACACGCTCATACGGCTCAGCAGCCTTACCGACGTGCCCGTTCAAGTCCCCCCCAGCTAAGACCACTTCGGTAGACGGCACAGTAAGTAGCACCCCTTCATACTGCTCCCAGAATGTCTCCTTTTCGGCCGCGCTACATCCCGCCTGGGGAGCATAGGCACTGATTAAGTTTGTGATAACGCCCTCAATCAGTACCCTCACTCGCATCAAGCGGTCGGAGCGACGGTCAACTTCAAGGAGCCCATTCTGAAGCTCTTCAGAAAGCACTACCGCTACACCGTTTCTACCCGAAGGTGACCCAGTGTATATAAGCCGGTAACCCTGTCCGATGTTACGGGACTTATTGCCCTTCCAGCGAGTTTCCTGGAGGAAAGCACACTGGACCCGACGTCTCATGAGTACATCTGCGAGTTCCCTGCATCGTCCAGTTAGAGAGCCAATATTCCACGTTGCAAAGCGGAGTTTTCGTCTGGGTACTTGCGTCTTTAACCGTGCCCGTACTTGACACGGTAGCCCTTGCCCACTTGTCGCAGGTGTAGGGCGATGTGCCTGCGCGTCGTTTTGCGGCGACGCCCTAGCCGTACCCAGTTTTTTCTTAGTCCGTTTCATGTACTGGCGGTTTGCGGTTTTCGTGGAGCGACTGCCGTCTGACCTCCAAACCCCTTTGTGGGGAAAACCGAAGGGAGAGGAAAATAGAAGGGTAGGATAGGAAAAGGAAGGAGGGAGCTAAGGAAGGAGGAGAGGGGGGGGGGCACCATTCTTACGGACTGGATGAGGATATAAGAGTGGCGGCTCGAGGATCCGGGGTCGCGTACCCGTATGCCCACAAACCAATATCGGACAGATATTAGTCTGGACCTAAAGCTGTATGCAATATGATATATCAATAAGCAAGCATTTTGCATTTTAAGATATTATTTTAATTGTTTTATGTAAAATAAATATAAACAAGTCCTTAAAGATTAACAAAAAATAAAAAGAAAAAACCAAAAATATGAATCCTCCGGTTTTTTATTAGTTAATAACGTTTTATTTTCTTTCTAATAAAAATACTTCTATTTTTAGTTTATTATTAATATCATATCATATTACGAGTATTTTTGTAATATTAAATTAACAATTTAACACTACCATTACTATAATATATTATGAGATTTTTACAACGACTAGCGTTGCACGCAGATTATTTATTAACAGCAGGCTAGCTCTAGGAGAAATAATTATACAGCCATTAATTTGCTTAATCGCTATATATCTCTGAAGATGAAAGAATTACAATTTATCTCTGCAAATAAATATAACCAATAAATGTTAGATTTTTATAAATGTATTGTAAGGATACATAGGTATCTATATTTAAGAAGCAGAGGAAGTCTATTGTTAAGACACTCCGTTGCTTAGTTTCCGCCGTATATGCGAGACATTCCGTGTCGATTGGCAAAACTCTTTGTCTTTGTATCAGAGAGAGGTAATAAATGTAACTAATTCTTCTCAGAGTTACACAATTGTGCCATGAAATATAACTTTAAATTTGAATTAAAAAAAAACCTTAACCGTAGGTTGAGAGAGTCTTACTGGTTGCGACGAGCGTGTAATCAAAATTTAAATATTACTATAATGTCGCAAAAAAAATAGATAGATTCTTTGCATCTGATGAAAGTAATTTTTCCAAGGTTGTATTTAATTTAACTTGCCTCATTACTTAGAATGTATGGGTCAAATCTCGCAACCAAATTTTAAACCAGTTAGTTACAATTTTCCAATTATATTGTAGTTTGACTAACAAATAGATGTAAGTTTATTTAACTTTCTGATGTTTTATTATAATAAATGAGTAGCCACTTAGTAAACTATGTTCCTAAAATGAACTGAAAGCAGTAAATGGAATAATTTTGTAAAATCTATCCTTAAATACCTAATATTAGTTGAAAAGTGAATAGTTTGTTTCATTTAACACGCTAATCTCAGGAACTTCTTATTCGCATCGAAAAATATTTTTGTTTTATAGTAGGTACCATTTATAGAGGAGGTGGTGATTGTAAAAGTTACGCCATGGTTGCAATTTGTCCAGCTGAAGACAATAGTTTGTAGTTCATATGACATAGTTCTTAAATCGCAAAATAAGAAATAAAAAGGATTCTTAAAAATCATAATCACATTGAAATCTAAACTCAGACAAAAAAAAAATTACGGCTATACATATTAGATTTGCCAATTAGCATAGTTTTTCTTTAACCTTAAGCAAACTCATAATGTTTAGCTGAAATTAAATATTTAATATTAACCTTATAAAGATAAAGTTTGTTTGGTGAACGCGATTATCCCAGGAACTAGGTACCTATTGTTGGTTGTCTCGGCCAAATAGAATGTGTCAGTGAGTGTTAGAAGTTATTTCTATTTGATCAAGGGAGTGTAGTTAGCTAAATGCTAGTACTTTATTTTTGCACGTAACGGGATTTGAACCCGCGCTTCTTGAAAACCAAGTGTGTCGAGCACTCGTGTGTGGAACACCATTTTAAGAAACAGTTAAAAATAAATGCTAGTATGCTATTCAATAAAGATTAAAAAATGTCCACTAAATTATTATCATACTCGCTACATCCTGACTTACGGCTGTAAATTTTTTAATAATAAATTTTTATAGCCATAATTTTATAACAGGTTCTTTAAAAATGGTTTTGCATCACTTTTAAGTAACATTTAACATTTATTACTTTTATCTTACATGCATTTATAATTAGTTAATGTCAAAGCGATAATAAATAATTTGTTTATAATTACAAAATGAGCAGGTCGAGATTTTTTATTAATAATAATAGATATTAGGAAGCTAAGTTGCGTGAGAATATCTAATGCTTACTTATAGATACTAATACAAAAAGTGTATTCTATAAAAACAGTTTAAGTAAATGTATTTGAAATAGTCTTTATAGAGAGAGATTGTAAACGCGACAGGTTGTGGTTTTGATTCCCACTCGAGGAACTTAAATATTTGATATTTTCATTTCTCCATTCTGACGCAAGTGTTTCAATAGCAACAATGTGTTTTGTCACTTGGTCCCCAGGTTCCCTCTGCCTAAATATCTCTACATACACCCAGTGGCGTAGCTAGGGTATTTGCTGCCCTGTGCGGCTTAGGGGACTTGATGCTCTTTAAAATGGTCTAAGGTCTAAAAAAAAACAAAGTGATCGTTGACTTTGATGCCCGGTGCGGCTTAGGAGACTCGATGCCCTTTAAAATGGTCTAAGGTCTAAAAAAAAAAACAAAGTGATCGTCGACTTTGATGCCCCTTTCCTTTTGATGCCCGGTGCGACCGCACCGCTCGCACCCCCCTAGCTACGCCACTGCATACACCGGAATGGAATCTAACATTCAGACATTCCATTCTTCCCTTACCGCTTAATTTTCTAGACTGCGTATTAAGAACCAATAACTATCGAGCTTAAAAAAAGCATATATAACAAATATTTCCTTTATCTACTTTAAACAAAATCAAAATCCACAATCTATTACATCTTTTTCTTAAATTAAAACAAAAAAAATGGCACGTACATAACATAACGTAATATAAGACAAAAACCCAGCAGTAGTAGTGTAAAGTCATCGGCCCTCGTCGTGAGTCGTGACTGAAAGTAAAAGTCGGTCTAGCAGCAGCGAGCAGCGAGCAGACAAACATGCATTATATTACATATTCGAACGATACACAGTTCGACCTGGTTTCTGTGGACTTTATAATTATTGCTACTATTTATTTGGTTGCGGAGAGGTAAAGAGAATATAGAGATGAGAGTGGTACTTTGGTGGTAAATGTTTAAATATTTTACAGATAACATCAGATTATACGTATATTGGATGGCTGGACTCGACTGATGAAAAATATTGAATTTCGTTTATTTTGAACGCCATATACATATGTAGGTATACCACATTTTGCCCAACTGACGAACTATGATGATCATCATTATTACCTAGCGATTTTTGAGACATTGGGTGTGTTGCGTGGCGGATCTCAACGTCGTGATCTATCTAACAAGAGCCAGAAAAAAATATACAAATATAAACAATCTTGGAGTGGATATCGAACCCACAATGCTGTTTCGCTCTTACGGTCAGATGTTGCCCTACTCCTTTTTAATCAATCCTTCATATTAGCTAGATATCCAGCCCGTTTGACAGCCGGAAGCCGAGGTTCCAGTTTCGTAGGTTGAACTCTCGTAGTGGTTGCAAATTTTTCAGGGACAAAGTACCCTCTTCCCTACCCACCCGGTGTCGCTGTAAAAGCCAATAGTCCTGTTGGTTTTTACAGCATTAACCTCAAGTTCTAAAAAAAGCTATATATCAATTAAAATCCTTTATGTTTTGTTAAATATGTAGATATGTGCTGAACGCGCCATGATGGCGTCATTTTGACGATAATTATTGGAAATTAAAAACACTCGTATATATAATCTTCATTGTACTATGACCGTTTATTTTTTTCTGCGATTTTACCTTATTTCCTTATACTGTTGGCTAACTACGTATAAAGGAAGTGTTAAATTTAAAATTTAAAAAATATATATTTTTAAGTTCTAAAAGAATGTAGAACATAGTAATATCACAGATTCGTTTCTGTCAAAGACAACTTTTTTTTACAACTGAAACTACTTGAAGTCAAAGAAAACTCAAAGTTATTATCTTTATTATAAATTTCTTGTTATAAAAACAATAACTCAAACAAAAAGTCAAAATCTCAACTCTTTATCTTGTGTCCAGAGCGAGGAAATAACTTATTACCACGAACGAGAATCGAATTCGAACACGTTAATAGTAGATGCTGTGTGGTTGCATCACGACGGCCTCGATGCATACAAACAGTGTCATACATACACAACTACTAAAAAAGTGAAGATAACAGTAAAATACGTAAACCATTACTTAATATAATATGAAAATTGAGTTTTTACGACACCTTAAGGATAAATATTAAAGGTTCCTCAATTTAAGCCTCATAAATAACTTCCAGAATATATCAGTATTATAATTTCGCACTCAACAGAGTTAAGTTTTACGACGAGGTCAATATGATCGATACTCAGAGTCAATAATAAAATATGATTTATTACCGATTTAACTTAATAATTGTCATTAATCGTGTGAGCAATCTTGTATAACGTACTATAATCATAAATGTATGGTTATGAGGTAAAAGATACTGTATTTAAATTGAAGTATTTTCTTAGATAAATACGTTGGGTTTGTTTTTTTTGCCATCGTCCTAAAATATTTGTCTCATCCAATCATAGAAATTTTTATCCGTATATCAGGCAGGATATGCAGAGGGAACCTAGTCCTCAGTCATCGTATTACGCTTTCCGTCCAACTATCGTGGGTGTTACTATTAACCTTTGCGTGTTGAGTTACTAAACGCTAAAATAAAGAGCCAGGGAAAGAAAATAAACATAATCATTTGAATAGGGAAATGAAAGTTAATTATTCCCCCCGGAGGAGATCAAACCCACATTCACCACATTTATAATCAGGTGGCCTCCCAGTTCAGACTGTGCTGTAATAGAACTAACTATTTCAGTTACCAATTAATTATTTGTACTTATGAAGGCCTCGTAGCGCAGTGGCACAAACATATGAATGTAAACGCGATGGTTGTGGATTCGATAACTACTTGGAAAACTGAAATATTTAATATCTTTATTTTCCTTCCTCTGATAACGAGGCATAGCACGGCGTTGAGTTCCACTGTCCTTTTGAAAGAACACTAGATTTCCAGGTTCCCCTTTTTTTACTATGCAGTATAAAAAATAACTATAGTTCATTCATCTCCCATCGGGCCATAAATTTTCGTTTATACTAAATAAGTTCATTGGGCCAACAGTGAATTCATTCCTTCAATATTTAAACAACTGTACAAATAGGCTTTATAATTATGTCAGAATCAATATTGATGACTCGCGCAATTTTTTTTCACCTAAAATGTATGTAGGAAGTGAGTTTTAATAATAGTTTTATGGATTAAAATTTAGTTTTTAATTGATGGAAAATCAAATAGATTTAGTTTTAGTTTTCGGTGGTCTATTACTTATTTAAATGACCTATAAACATAGCATGTTAATCAAGTGTCTTCTTCTTGTCATAAATTAGAAAAAAATAATTATTTTTGTAAGAATTAATTTTGACACAAGTAACCCCTTACAAGCTTTTAAAAGGTAACAGTTTACAATTATTATGTTTGCGGTTGCTTCTGTGTTTTTTCCTTCAACTTTACGCTAAAGTCTCCATAATACGAGTAGGCAGAGGAACCAGGGAAACTAGTGTTGATATTCCATTCCTATTAATCCACTTTCCGTCAAATTTTGGAGGCATTGCGTGTTGAATAGTGAAACTCAACGATGCACTTTGCTGTTACCAGAGCTAGGATATGAAGATATAAACATTATTCCTCGAGTGGGAATCGAACCTACAGCCTGTCGCGTTTACAGTCGCACGCTTGTGTCCCTGCAACGACTGGCCTCAACTTCTTCCATTCTAATCCGCAAAATATTAACTTACTCATATTAGTAATTTTATTAAACCTCATCGTATCGTTGAAAAACATTTAGCATTGGTTTAATACAGATTAAAATTAAATTACTTTTAATAATGAACTTTGAAAATTACAAAGAAACCACCAATTCCGCTTGGTTTGAAGAAAAGTTTAGATTAAAGAGATTTCTCGGGTTTTCACAGTCGAAATACGTTTAATTAAATACATAAATATATACTAGAAAAATAAAATTTCTTATAAGAATTAAATTAAGAGTTTAGCAAAATAACAAATATACTTACACGAAAAGAAAAGTATATGTTTTGCATTAAAGAATATTATATATCCGTATGCATTAATTTAAAACGATCTTAAATAAATGAATGAATTTGAAAAATGCATTTAAATTATAGTTCCGTCTTTCACTTCCTCCGTTCCGTTCCGGACATGGCGTGCTGGGTGGCGGTCCAACACTCGTCGTCGCTTAACACACCAGTGGGGACGCACTGGTGCGCGTCGTCAGGACCTCGACATTGAGAGCCAGTATGGTGCATGGACTTTTGGTTCTTTGAAAGAGATAAAAGAAGAACAAAGTGTAAGATTAATATGAATGGAAAGATATAAGAAAAAGTTAATAAATTAGTTAGTTTAAGTTAATAAATTAGTTTGGGAAACATGTTTAGTTGAGATGACAGATACTAAATGTATATGGAAAGGCGCATTGCTGCCGGTAAAAGAGTGAACTTTGACGCTGCATTAATGAAACGTCAGCACAGCTGTACGTTAGGCCGTGCACAATGCAGTGTTGGTACCGACGCTGATCGACAGAAGAAGAATGAAGGGAAGATGAATGCTGTGGAGGTGCGATCCCTTCGTAGGATATGTGGAGTTACATTAGCTAATAGATTCCGCAATAGAAAGTGAGAATGTTTATAAACTATATAAAATATAAATCTGCCTACCCTGCTTTGAGCGTGAATCTAAAATCTCGTTTTAATTACTATTTTTACGTTACATGCGGTCATCAAACAAAATTACAAAATATTATTACTTTCTTACGTCAATACCTACTTGTCAATATATCATGGATCCTAGCAACAGACAGCCCGACACCCACAGCACGTCGGCTGTCATGGTGTTTTATTGGAAAACCATGTCAGAGAGGGCTACATGGTAAGCCCATATGCAAATTGGCACCCGTCGCGACGCTGTTAGGCCACGAGAACTAGGATATTGGATGAAAATAGACACAGATCTTAGTAACGTGGGAGTTAAATACACAGATTGCTGGTAACATATACGTATTATATGTTACCAGCCTTATCGTTAAATGAGATACCACTTACAATCAATGGGTTAAGTGAGAGTCGGACTCGGGTCGGTATAAAAATTAAAAAAATTACGTTTTCATTTAGGTAAATATTACGCTGTCGGTATTAAAATTGAAAACAGTGTGATTTATCATAAGATTAATCTATTGCGTATAGCCTTAGTATATATTCCTTCCTTATTTTTTGTGTTAGATTTCAATTTAGATTTTAGAAAATATATTCTATTACGAACTTACGTAATTATCATAATATCTTATTAATCAGTATTTAATATTTCAATGATTGGGGTCGTAACAGCGCAGCGGCACAGAGTTTGACTGTTGTGAGCTCGATTTCCACTCAGACGAATCATTCACGATGTATCCCATTATTCACGAAATAGCCCGCCTTATTTTCGTGACATTCAGGGCGGGAATATAAAAGTAATTCATACTCTCGAATTGAAATCGAACCGACAACTGTCAGGACCCAGCGTGAATACAAAAAAATAATAATTCTAAATACGCATACACAAATAATTAAATGATTGACTGAAGTTGACATACAATAAAATATTCGTATCTATTATACATAAATTGTCAAAATAATAATCTTTCCCAACAAACAATCATTAGGCTTTACTTCACTAAAATTCACTTAACTCCATCTCATATTCCTTATAGTTAGATGTTTATTAGCATTCCAACATAACACAATTTGTACTAGACTGTCAGTAAAATAGCTGTTGCCTACATTTCAATTTGTACATACAAAATATTTCATATAAGATTTGAATGTTTGTAACTTAATACAGGTATACGAGTATGTTACTTGTTTCGCTTTCGGGTCAAAGTCAACCTCGTTTTAAATTGCGGCTTTAATTAGTATATGAAAATAATTTTACTTAGAGATAGCTAAAACCCGCGGCTTCGTCCGTATAAGCTTGTGGAAACAACTTTTTTTTAGCTTCACGCTGTATCCCGCCTACAGCAGGGTAGGCAAAGGCAATCTAGTGTTAAGACACTCCGTTCCACACTTTCCGCCAAATTTTTGAGACATTGACTTTTCTCGACACTAGTACGAATAAATATGTAAATAAATATTTTAGTGGAAATAACTATTAGTTGTATTCATATGACACATACTAAGCGCCCGAAGTAACTATGATTGTACAATGACTTACATATAATTGATTGACGTGATGTAATAATATAGCCTTCCTCGATAAGTGGACTAGCCAATATAAAAATATATATATATTGAGATTAGAGCGTTCAACCAAACAAATTCTTCTGCTTTACGTACGTCCACTATAAAAAAGCTATCATGTGTCATACTGTATATCGAACTTGTATTTAAAGTCGTAGATAAAATTTAGTATCATAAAGTGAGTGCATACATGTACTCGTATGTACATCGTGTTTTGAGGAGTTTATGAGGATAAATGTTTGTTCCATTTTTCTGCAAAAACTATAAAACGGATTTATATAAAAAATATTGTAAATACTTACGTTACAGATTAACAGTCTACAAAAAAGTTTATGTAAAAATTTTATATACTTTGAATATAATATTATAACAAATAGTCCATATAAAAAAAATAGTCCAAGCGGGCGAAGCCGCCGTTACTACATACATATATAATTCAGATATAAACAAATTATTAGCAGAGTTTGAGCGCAACTATCACCTTTGACTTACTAGCAGCCAGCGCTGCGTAATATGAAAACGTAACAAGGCTTACCTTACATAAGCGAGTAGTTTGGAAGTAAATACTTGCATCCCTTATTGATAAGGTTTCTTAGGTTTAAATACGTAGATATGTATATATAGAAGTAAATACTAATGGCCGTGAGGTCTTTTAAGTCTTTTGTTTATTATTTATGAATCTTTTAGCCCACGCAAGTTAAAGGATAAGGGAAATTAATGCTATGTCTATATACTCGGAAAAAAAAGAGAACGTAGAAATGTACCACATTCTCCATGATTATTTACGTAAATTATTTTTATTAGACTTTATAATCTTATTAGATTAGTTCGTATGTTCGTTGTATATTCAACGAATGTGAGTTTAGTTCCAATCTGGAAGAGCGGCGTTAATTTCCGCTACTCAACACACCAAAGTCTCGAAAATTGGGGGATGTGGGAAACAGAATTTCTTAATACAAGGCTCCTTCTACCTATCCTTCTATACGCAGGACACATTGTGAGGCCAAAAAAAAGAAAAAATATTATTAATCGACAAATAAGTAAAAACGGAAATGAAGGTTAACTTAAAGTCATCTCAATTTGGTCGTACTGCCAAAACTGTTGCGTCGAGCCATTATCATATAAACAAAGCCTCGATATTATCGCCTAGAACGTTTCCCAGAAGTGGTAAATTTAAATAATATTTCATGAATAAAATGTGACTGCTTTGTGTTCAATACGTAGGTTTTTACTCAGACATAGGGGCATAAAAATAGTTTAGCCTCAAGTAATATCCTGCATATGAATTCCATCCTGGAGAGTAGGCGTAAAAAATCCAGTGTTTAGGCACTCCAGCCTCCTCACACCCACTAATTAAGTGGCAGAACCACCACTCTCCATCTTGTCAGAAAATATTAAATTTTTGCCGAATGTCACAACTGTCGTATTACGTCAAAGTTACTTCATAATAATATTTTTATTTTAATGAATAGATGACACTTCTATAAAAATCTTACTCAATTTTGACATCATAATTTCATAACAGTTTATGCCCCCGTTCGTACAACCGGTAATATTTCAGCTAAACATATGTTTTTATCTTAAAGCTCATCTTCTTTTTCCTGATAATAATAAACATCTTGAAAGGCAAGTTTTACTACTTGTCAGTTTCAATTGTCAGAAAAAGTTAACAGAGTTTCTTATTCTTTGCTTTTACACGACGTATGCACATTTAGTGAGATAGGTAGCAGGGATAGTCTAGTGTCAAAACACTCCATTCTCCATTTTCGAGTCCGAATTCAGAGTATTATCTGTTGTGTAGCGGAATTCAACATCGTGTTGCATTTAATAGAGCACGGTAGAAAAATTAAAGTATTTTTACCCCGAGTGGTGATCAAACCCATAACCTTGCTTGGAACTGCTTTGCTGTTCCACAATGATTTACATCTTATAATCTATATATATAAAATCGAAAGGTCACTCACTCATCACGAAATCTCAGAAACTATATGTGCTAGGAATCTGAAATTTTGCATAGAAGTTACTTATAGGACGTAGGTGCTCGCTAAGACGGGAATTTGTAATATTCGACTTCTGAGGGGTTGGTTTTGGGGTTGATAGTTTGTATGAAACTTCGTTACTACAAATGCTAGGAGTTTCAAATTTTGCATGGACGTCACTTATAGTACGTAGGTACTCATGGAGACAGAAATGAATAATAACGTAGTTCACACAGGCGAAGCCGCGGGCGGGCCGCTAGTTAATTATAAAAATTTTATCATTGTGGCGCAACACTACAGCATCTGATTATAAACGCGACTATTGTCAGTTCAATTCCCATTGGAAAAAAAATATCATTTTAATTACCACTTATTATAATTGCATTGCTATCAACACCCGATGTCTCGAATATTTGGACGGCAAGATAAGGCACGGCGTTAAGTTCCGCTGCTCAACACTCAAAGGCTTGATAAATAGGCGGTGCGTGGGGAACAGAGTGTCTTAATTAATACTTGGCTCGCCTTTTACGAGATACGCTGTGAAATTTAAAGAAAGCTCAATATTATATTTATTTTCAACAAATCGATTTTTAAAGGACCAAGGAGAAATATGAAACATCTTTAATTACAGTGGACTTGAATATTCATAGCGCGACGTCGAGCGACGCCCATCGCCCTACATAAAAGTGAGTTCCCCTAATATTTTTGCTCTTTTTAGAAAACTATAATATTTTTTGAACCTATGCCCTAAGGTTCAGTAGTTAAATTTAATTTGAAAAGTAGAAAATTGTATGAAAAGTAAAAGTTGTGGGAAACGAACACAATTTTTTTGACTTTGACTTTATAAAATAGTGAAAAATATGGATGTAGAAATTAGGCTTAAAATTTACATATAACGCTATATCCCGCATATAGCAGTGTAGTCAGAAGGACTTCCGATCCTAGTGACACTCCCTTCCCAATAAGACGCTTCCCTTTCCCGCTTTCCACCGAATTCGGGAGAAATTTCATGTTACTAGAGTGAGAAAATAAAAATATAAAAAATATAATTGCCCCACAAAATGTTAATACATGTTAATTAGATAATGAAAAACGATAAGGTGTAAGTAGGTTATATCTTTTCTATAACATAATAGAAACCAACTTTGTTCTAAAATAATCATCTTCAGATGAGAAACCGCCAGAAAAACACGTGACTGATTGTATTTTTAGCTTCACGTTGTAAGTGTTAAAACACTCCGCTCTCCTTAAGACACTTCCGCTCTGATTGTAAACGAAGATTTTTATTTTCTAGCTTTGGTAGATAGACAAAGAGCGGCGTTGAGTTCCGCCACTCTACAAGACATTCCGTACGGATCGAAAATTGGGCGGGAAGTGAGTAACGTACGGTTTTAACACTAGGTTCACTCTGCCTACTAGGCCATATGCGGGATACGCGTGAAGCTAGAAAATAAAATATAAATATATCTTCACTTAGATCGTGTTATAAAAATTTATCGCTCACTTACTCTGTTATAATTCTAAAAATAAACAGCTTATTTCTTTGAAAATGTAAAAGAAAAAATCATATATATAGAAACTCAACCAAATACGGCGTGATGAAAATACCAAAGCAGCAAGATATGCCTTTCTAGTACACTAGTTCACGATCTAGAGCTCCAGTCTACATGGGAACTCGTATGTTGCAAGTGCAACCTTAATTCATTATCTTAATAGCTTGGAGACTTCGAGAGCGATGGTTATAAGTTCAATTATTACTGTAACTTAGAAAAAAATATAGCAATCTTTTTGTGTGCTGTGTGTGTGTGTGTGTGTGTGTTTTCTCTAGTTATTTTCCATCGTTTGTTTTTAATATCGTATAGTTTCTTTTTTTTTTATATATATAAAAAGTATTAATAGCAATAAAAGTCAAAGCTAAATTTAAATAAATTTATATTTTATGACTGCTCTATAAAAATCGACTACCATTTAGCAAACATACATACCCATCTTAAAAAGCAAAAAAAATAACCAAACTAACATAACGCAACACACCGTGGAGTTAAGTTACGTTAACAGTAAATGACAACCATCTATACTGCACTACACAACACAAAGCGAGAGTGTGCACACCGCTACCGCCGTCCGCCGCGGCAGTCTCGCGTCGACCGCCCAGCGGACCGCACGTGTACCGGTACTTACATTTTGTGTAATTTTGTGTACCACACAGTATATCTTCGTGTGACAGTTGCATGCAGGTGCTTAATTGAAAAGTGATTGTAACGTGGTCACGGCCGTGTCTCACATGTCCGGCCCAATTTTCACGATGGTTTGCCTCTAATACTAATAATCTTAAAATTCCACTAGTTGCTTTGTTAGATTACTTTTGCTTAGGTTCGGGTATTTATTATATTTTTTGTTCCAATATAAGTAAACATTTAATATGGTGTGCTTGTTTGGTTGTAACGTAATATTTGATGGAAAACGCTGTGATATTAGAGATTAAGGTAAATTTTCTTGTATTTCATGTTTCTGGTACGTACGTTTCAACCGTTATTTAACTCGCTAATATATATTTATTTATCATAAAAAATAGAAAAGAAAAGTGCTTAAGAAATGTATTATTAATAAATAAATTTGAAACGCAATAGATACTTCACTTAGCGTATTTCCTTGAAGCACGCTCTCTCCATATTCTTTCGCGCATACTTGTTCAAGTTTTAAAAAGGAAACGGACTCGGATTTTACTTTTTCACTACTTTTATTTCGTAAATATGGTGATGCGTTTTCACAAAGAGATTTTATTATAAACATCGATTGAGTAAAACAACGTAAACAAGCTGAATTAACACAATAAACGTCAGTTTCAATAAATTTCTGCCTATAATGAAGGAAAATTGAAATTTGTTACGATCGAAAAAGAGGATTTTTCCAATATTATTTATATATGTAGGTATAATGCAAAATAAATAAAAATTGTAGATGAGGCTACCACATTTTCTCCTAATATATTTTTATAGAGACGAAAAATTTACTCTAACCTACTAATAGAAAAGGAGGTATTGAACTGTAAGTACGTTTATTATTTTTGATTGCGGCGACTGAGATATTTTTATGACAAATCACGTAAATAAACAATGAAAATAATTATCATTAATTTACAACAAATCAAATTTTCCTTTTCGTTTCTTTTTCAGCTATAGCGCAACAAATTAAAACGTCAATTAGTGACAATGCAATGTGAAATTAAAAGAGATAAATTTATTTTGTTAAATCAATAAAAAATATTGGGAGGTAGGTTTATTGATTTAAAAAAAAATACATATTTTAAAGATTGAAATGGTCTATTGTGGACGTGACATTTAACACCAACAGGATCTACAGTTTCTTTTAGATCGTTTCAATTTTCATTATCAGAATCACGGGAGTCCCCGAAACATATGTTTGCGATTCTACCATCTTAGTACGCAAAAGGAACGTGGCAATTATTACAATGTATATAAAAGAGTTTTAATCAGTAGTTTATCGATAAGGCGATACCTTATCTATGCAACTGTATACAAACATCCTCAGAAATTTTAATTATTATGATTAAGTAAATAAAGTTTAATTGCATCCGTACCAGAAGGCATCGCTGATCTCAGCGAAATGAGCTCTCATCTCACCTTTATGATACGTGATGTAAATTACATCATTTTTTTATATTGAAAAATATTGCTTAATACGTTTTTTTTTATATTGTATATATATTTTTAAGGAAAGAATGAATTATTTTACATTATTCTGTTCTCTACCTCCGTTTACTTTAAATACATTGATTGCTATTGAGTCTTTTGTGGCATGGTGGTACAGTGTTTAACTATAAGCGCGATGATTGTGGGTTCGAACTCTATAGGGAGGAATGATTGTAAATAAATTATTTTCAGTCCCGCGTCCACAGACAGCGGGTGGCGTTGAGTTTCGCCACTCAACACAAAATTTTCCGAGAATTCGGTGAAAAGTAGGAACGCAGCATCTTAGGAGAGTTGACGGGGTTTAAACATACATTTGTTAACGTAAAAGAATTTCGACTGCGCTACCACAGCCTAAAGTTTTACATGATATATTAAATTACTTAAAAGCAGTTAACTACACAAATAAAATCAATTTCCAAAGCAATTTATGACACAAATAAACATGGTTAATAAAATTTTAATGACACTCGTTACCTCTAAAAGATTTTGAGATGAGTCAATCCAAAGTCGAGCGGACATGGCTCGTCAGGCAAGATTGGTCAAAGCGGCTCCACTCTCTTGATAGAAGTACCAGGTACTTGATTGTACCTAATTATGAACTAGTAAAGAATTTATTTTTGTAGTCTTTTAGTTGCAATTTTGTATTTTTTTTTAGTTGAGTTTTTATTGATTGTGGGTTCGATATTTATTTGGGAAAATGCACTATGCTTCATTTCCCCGCTTTGATAAACCGAAACACGTCATTGACTTCTACTACTTAACATGCAACGTTTCGTATTCCCTCCCACCCTGCTCGATGCGGGATAAGAAGTGAAACTGAAAGGCTAGTTCTACCATCCAATGCCTCAAGTATACGGCGAAAAATCTAAAACGGAAGGGTCCTAATTTTTTTCTTTTTTTTTCCATGAAGCCATAACACTTCATCTTAAATATAGCAATGTAGGTGGAGAGTCTTAGTGTTAAGGCTCTTTTTTTCCGCGTTCCGGCGGGACATTGCTTATGTATACACTATCGGGACTCAACGCCTTACATTGTCCTATGAGAATGGAAAATGAAAGTAATTCATTTTCCCCGAGTACAAAAAGTTACGTAAGTGAGTTACAAAAAATAGTTATATTATAAACATAAATATTTCACCCATTATTAACAAAATGAAAACCTTATTTTACACTTGTGTGTTAATGCGTATAACGATATACAAAACTCAAGTTTTTGCATAAATTAATATAGAAAATGTCAAATATAAGTATTTTTTATTGTAAAACCGACCTTTGACCTATAATTTCTCGTCCAAGCTGCAGGTAACCTTTGTTCCCCTTCACACTTAAGTCTCGTTGTTTATGAGTGAATGTATTGACGTTAAATTTCAATCTACTTGCTGTACCAATAAGTGTATTATATATTTTGTAATATGCTAATTTGATGTTTCAACAATTTGCCTTAAGTAATAGTAGGTATAGAGGTGCAAGAAAATTGAAGTTAAATAACGATGTTTGTTGGTTCATTTTCTGTTTTGGGGGAACATTTGACGCCATTAAGGCGCAGTGGCCATATCCAATAGTATATACGGTAGTTGTAGGTTTGTTCACTTATCATTACCCTGCTGTGTAAGCGATACAGCGCGAAGCCAAAACAAATGAGGTATCATTTTTACAATTCCTTTCTATGTAACTAAGTTTAATTTCACATATTATGTAACATTAAACGTTAGAATATTTATATAAGCAAATCTATTCAGGTGATCTTTGTTTAAATAATATAATATGTAGATAGTATGTTTATATAGACGCCTTAAGATCACTGAGACCTTCTTCGATCTATTTCTGTCTAGTAACTTAAATAGTCAGGAGTTTGAGATTAACCCAATTAATAATTATTTCATACTACTTAGTTTATTGGATATCCATCTGAGTGAACTTGGGATTAGTTTCACGCTGTTACAGCCTCACTTTCCCGCAGAGCAGGCAAGGGAAAGGAAACACGTCACCTCTTTTAACAAAATTATCTATAAAAATCCCAGTTTCCCGCATTTCAGGTAATCACTTCGTTAAGACACCTTGTTGCTTACTTAACGTTTATTTTTTTAGTAACATAACTCAACGCCGCGCAATTAAAAGTAAGTTTATTTATAAAGAACATTCTATACGTATATCCGCGATATTATAACAGTGCAATATAGTTACAGAATATTACAAAACAATGAAAATATAAAACCTGCTTTAAATTTAACCAAAAAAGGCAATACGAACCGAGTCGAGCCAAGTTTTATTATAAAGCAACAAAAGTTATAAATTAGGATAATCTGTGTAATATACAAATAATATATATAACCAGTCGATGTTGATGGATGTACGGATTAAATACAGGAATATATTTTTAATTCTTTGAAGTTATCGTAACCCATCACTTAACTTTTTACGCGATGGTTGCGGGTTCGATTTCAAGAGGACGGACGCAATACGAGATACTAAGAAATAGGTGGAAAATGGTGAACGGAGAGTGTTTACACTAGTGTCGTTCTGCCAGGCCTGGCGCATAGGGCCATAAATGTTAAAAGACTTTGAAAAAGCTTTATCACACATATAGCAGACTAGGCCATTGCGTATTGAGTGGCGGAACATAACGCCGCTATTTGTCCAGGTATAACAGCCAGGAAATTAAAATAATTCATCTACCGGAGTGGGTCTAACGAACTTATTTATTTTTATACGTTATACGTTATTTATTTTTAATTCGTTGTAACAATTTTAAATCCATTATGCCTAATGCTAATAAAATATTTACAGCGAACACGGCACGAAGCTGCAACCTAATACGTTAATGCAGTTACTTTAATCACTAAGTTAGAATGTCGCAATGAATCTCCAGAAGACGTCCATTTTGTTGAATCAAGTGCTTTATTTATTATCTCCCAAGATTTATGGTAAAAGCTTGTGACGTTCCATTAATTGAAAATTTAAAAAGCGCAGTTTATATTTATATGAGGAACCCAGACATTATGTACGATATAAGAGATGAATGTACTAAAACATCAGTTTGATTAAAAAAATAATTAAAATTTTTTTATAGCATTTAAAAATAAATAATAATTTAATACAAACTAGATATAAGGTACAACTTTTATTATGTTAATTCTCATAATGTATTCAATAGTTTGAAAGATTTTTTTTTAAATGTTGCCGGCGAAATACCTGAATTATGCAGATTGTAAGTAACAGATATTAACATTTCCGCAATTTGGACTCGAACTCAAAACTATTCTTATCGCTAAATACTTACTATAAAAAATAGCAAAAAATATTATAAGTTTTGTACTATAAACATTTTCCTACATTTGAACCGGAAATCATTGTTAATAAATCTTTTGGCTAAAACAGTTCATACAAAGATTTTCCCATTTCCACATACACCTACTGTAAAAGTTTTCACAAAAAACCATTTTTCCTATGGAAATGTTCAGTAATGAAAGTCCAGCCCACGCTCTGACGTAATACTGATAGGCTAACGAGAGGTGACGTGAAACACCCACAAAAATGTCGAGACTGTTTTTCATATATTTACAAAATGTGTTGACGGGAAGATGGAAAGCGAGTGACAAATCATTTAATAAACTGCTTAAAGTCTTTTTCATATATTTTTTTGCAGAATCTGATGAAGAGGTAATAAAAAAACCATAAAATGCGAATTATTACTTTACTTATTTATTCGTGTCTGTTAAAATTTCGGGAAATTCTCTAGTAGTGTCTAGGATTCCTACACTCTTAATTTTACTTTACCTAGTATATAAATAAATGGTTTACTTATAATATATAAGTTCATTGAAAATATTTGAAATTATATCAAAAATAGAAATGAAATACTTAGAAAAAGATCGCAAAGTATGCAAATAAAAATTATTCTTAGCTTAAAACTCACCCTTGGAACGGATCAGAGCGGTTACTTCCGGGAAATATGTGGAAATAAATGTTTGATATCACAACGTCTAATTTTAGCTGCTATTAAGAAAAATTGTTTTAACATTTTTTATATTATAGGACTTGAGTTTTTTTTGGCTTTATGCCGTATGGGTAGCAGAGTAAGCAGAAGGAACCTAATGTTAAGACACGCTGTCGAGACACCAATATTTTCTCAATATTTTCTTCTTTAAGGCATATAGGTACCTCAGACGGTCCTAGAGTAGAGGGACAACGTATAATTGTAACTGAGGCGTTTGTGAGTTCGATTTCCACTTGGGGCATTAAATTATATTATATACGTACATCCTACTAAATTTATAAATGTAAAAGTTTGTGAAGATGGATGTTTGTTCCACTTTCACACAAAAAATACTGAACAGATTTAGATAAAGCTTAACATAAACATAGTTTATGCATCAGAATAACGCATAGACTACAATTTATTTAAAGATTTTATATAATTCGTCTATAATATAACATTAAGTTTAAGCGGGTGAAGCCGCGTGTGGGCCGGTAGTATTAAAATATAACAAGTAAATGCACAAGCGTGTGCTAAACAACGTCTGGCTAATGTGTTCCCAAGAGCTCATTGCAACCAATATTTATTTACGTGGCAGCTAATTTACGTGGAGTAAATCTGTTTGTTCGTCGTTAAATATTTATATTGTGATTTTGTATTATGATTAAATCTTAGCTGGCTTTTAAGATTGTTTTATAATATACAAGATGGGGCGATTAAAACGGAAAGCTTTTTTATTTTTTAGTTTTTTAGTTTTCTGTGGTGTATCCCGCACATAGCAAGGTAGATCGAAAGAAGATAGAAGCTTCAGAATTAATATGTATCCTGAATAAAATAAAAAGGAAATAACCCTTTTTTGCACACAGCGAGGTAGATAGAAGGAACCTAGGAACCTAGTTTCAAGACTCCAATCCTCACTTTCCGCCGATTTTTGGACGCATTATGTGTCATTGGTCTAATTATCCGTAAATAATTTACGAATGATCGCAACAGTCGTATGTTTACATGATCACATTGTTTTTTTATAAAGAAAAGACTATTATTATTTTTTCTATCTTCTCTAATAGACAAAACGCGGCGTTGGGTCCCGCCACTCAACACGCAATGTCTCGAAAATTGTACGTTTTTTGACGTAAACAAATATATATATATATATATATATATATATATATATATATATATATATATATATATGTGCTAATAAGTTTCTGCTTAAAAAGCAACACCAATTAGACACTCGTTCCAAACAACAATCTCTACACAAAAATCCAACATTGAGTAACAAACCGTACATCTTGCACTAATTCAATATGGTGACGTAAGTTTTAAAATGCACGGTCGTTACATTATATTACATTACGGTTCCGCTTTCGTAAGTCTATCTTAATTTGTAATTTTTTTATACGCTGGTTGCAGGCGTAAGAGGTTGCGGGTTCGATCCTAGTCGGAGGAATTTAACCTCCTAAAAGGATGTAACATTTTCATTTCCTCGCTGTGATAACGAGACAAAAGTCTCGTTATGGGAAAGGAAATGTTACGTACGTACGACGTAAATGTATTTACGTCAAAAAACGTACAATTTTCGAGACATTGCGTGTTGAGTGGCGGGACCCAACGCCGCGTTTTGTCTATTAGAGAAGATAGAAAAAATAATAATAGTCTTTTCTTTATAAAAAAACAATGTGATCATGTAAACATACGACTGTTGCGATCATTCGTAAATTATTTACGGATAATTAGACCAATGAAGATTTTACGTTTAACGTCACTCGAACGAAACGATCATTTTTAACACGTACATGTATACACATACATACAGTCATACATACATACATACATATTATATGTATATTTTATGTATTTCTAATGTTTTAATTAGTTCACGCTCTCTACACTTATATCCATTGACAACTTATTTACTTATGAAGTTGAGAAAACTATATGTTATTATATTTTATTTAATTTCAATTTCATTTAAGCACAGTGGCTAAAAGTCTGACTGTAAACCGGCAATGCGGATTCAATTTCCACTCGGGAAAATGAGTTATTTTCTTTTGCTCGCTTTATTCTTTAATATATTTGTTTAATAGTAATGTTTTAGAACGACGTCAAGGGCAGCCGAATTGTTTTTATTTCCCACTTTTTGTGGCCTCAATGTGTAATATCATGAATTCAAGCGGCATATGGAAAACGGAGAGCCTTAACACTCCGTTCACTCATCTGGCCATATACACCATACATTTTGAAACTGAATAAAAATCAATATACCTACATTAAAGAAAGACGTAACAAGTATTTATATAACAAACAAACAGTATTGTTCATCCACAGAGCATTCTACGCCGCTACTATTCCTGAGTCTATAATCCTATTACGGGGAATGCGGTGAGACCGTTCAGAAACTGTTTGAACGTTGGTACATTTTTAACTTTCAGCGTTTTATTCTTCATTGAATACGTTCTTGGTTAGATAAAGCTTTTGGGATGGAGTGGACAAAATTCTATAAGTTCTATAAGTTACATCAATATCGGTTTAGTGCTTATTTGAATACTCTGATAAGTTAGCCGATATTAATTTATCCCTTACAGAAATACTGATTTCTGTAGGGGATATATACAATAGGTAAAGGCACCTAGGAAATAGCTAGTGGTATATTAAGTTGTTTTGACTTTACTCTTACCTTTACTAGACTTCATCAATTAAATACAGTCGATTGTCATCGGAATTTTTGTTGCTTATTGTACCACACTTAAGAAGTGACAAGTTACTATGTCAAAGTATTTTTTAAATGAATTAGAACTATCTTCTTAATTGCGAAAAAAACAATCTTTTGAATTTATTAATTTAAAACAATATTTTCATTTTTCCGCAGAAATTTTGGCAATAAATTATATTGTCTTGACCTTTTCACTGACAGTCTTCTATTCTTGAGGAAATTATTTTAGAAGCCCTAAAAAGTGAGTTGAAAAATTTTATTATTGTCTTGGGTGTATATAAATATTTTGTTTTCTACTATTGGATTTAATATTAAAGAATCTTTTGTCTTTTGTATTGGGAAATAAATTGAAATCTGGCGGAAAATGGAGAGTCCTGATGCTTATTTATCGCTAGATTTACCTCATTACCTTAACAAATTATTGTAGATGTTAAGGGCAGGAAAATGATCATCCATCTTAATTCCCTATTAATAGTACAATAAATACACGTTGTATTTATGTATGGAGTTATCAGTAGTCATTACGGTCTTCGTGAGATCATAACAATTGACTTTGTAATTAAGTGGCGTCGGCACTGTACGCTATAACTAATATATAGGATTAATATTAGTGTTGATTGCATTTGAGGTGATGGGTTCGATTCCCTGTAGTGGAAATGATTTTTTTATTTCATCGTTGTGGTATGATAGCCAAATAAAGGGCGGTGCTGACTTCCGCTATTCAACAAATAATGTCTCGAATACTGGAACTGTCTTCATAACACGTTCCTTCTGTTAGAATGTCTATGTTCTGATGTAAGAGGTATGCAAAGTGAGTAAAAAAAAGACAATGAATGTAATTTTTAAAATAAACGTATATTTTTGAGACATCGCATGTGGAGTGGCGCAACTCGACGCCGCGGTTTGTCTCGTTACAAGGGCGAGGAAAAGAAAATTATTCATTCCTTCGAGTGGGAATCGATCCTATAACCTTCGCTTTTATTATACAATCACACGCTGTGCCGCTCTCTCGTATTCTAAATTCTCAAAGGCACTAAATTAAAACAGTAAATGAATGGGACCATCAAAATTTCAAAATCACTGCAATTACAGACGAAGGCTTGATTAGTTCGAGATATAATTATAACTTGTGTAATGGAGTTCGCTTTCTTTGATGACCTTTACAGGGTTTACGGTAGTTGGCTGTATAGATTTTATTCCCTGTTGTAAAATATTCCAATCCATTTATGAGCGCACGTTGTGGCGTAGTTCACACGTGCGCAGTTAGGAGTTATTGTCGGGAATTCAAATCCTTCTTGGGGAAACATAAGATATTTTTTGTAGCTTCATGGTTAGTAAGGTATGTCATCTCTCTCAGACATTGCGTATTGATTGTATGGTCAAATGTAAAATTATGGGTATCGATTCTGTAACTATCATGTTAAACGCCGTTCACTGTAGCTATCAATCAATAGTCGCCTGAAAGATTTCTAATAATTTTATACATATAATATTAAAACAATTGATTTCTCTACAATTTATTGTATAAAAGTAACATTATTATGGTTAAACGATATAAAATAACAATTTACTTACTGTTTTATTTGACCCATATAAGATTACGATGTGAACTAAGTTACTGGACATCGGTTTTTATCCATATTGCTGATTGTATTAAATAAAATAGATTTGCTTTTTCGTTATACAATATGAGTGTATCTCATTATTTTATTTTATACTTTATACATAGAGATATATGTAAGTTAGTGCTGAATTTCTCTGTATTCTTGTTTACGATCATTTCCTTTAACAAATAAATAAATCTTAGTGTTATTTTAGTAGGCCAGCCAGCAGGTAGGCCGGTAGAAATTGTATAGTGATAAACCACTCTGCCCTCCGCTTTCCGCCCGAAATGAAAACACTTCTGATGAGTGGCGGATGTTAACGCCGCACATTATCTACTATAGCGGGAAACAAAATTAATTTATTCCTCTAAGTGGGTATGGAAGCCACAATCTTCGCGATTACAGATAAACCAAATATCACGAACTTAGTGAAAAAGTCCGGATATTGTGGAATGGAAATGTCATCATGGTAACGGAGACCATACCCTGCTATGTGCCCGATAAAGCGTAAAATTAAAAAAAAATCCTAACCCAAAATGAAAACCTCGCAACAACAAACTATTACTAACTATTAATAAAGCAATAAAAATATTCAGCTCGAAAGCGATAAGAATTAATTAATATGCATAACTAACGAGGACTGTCCATTAAAATTTGAATTTACATTTTTCTAACATAACATATTATATGTATATTGTGTGACGTAATACATATGTATGTATGTATATCTAAAACACGAACAAACTCGATCTCAGCAATGCATAATTTGATTATCTCATTTGAATACTTATTTTATTGTTGTAAAATCTGGTGGTTTTTATTATTAGAAATTTTAGAAGTGACCTTTCAACGTAACCGAATTGCTCTGTTGTGATTTTGAAAGTGAATGTGACTTTATCTAGACGTGCCGTTTTGTGTTAGAAATATTTAAAATTTTAGATTTTTTAAATTATTTTTTTTTGTCCCTGGCGCAGGACCACATGTGTGTCTTGTATGGCGCTAACGTAACAGGCTGTAGGTTCTATTCCCACTAAACGAAATGAAATGTTAAATATTTTGACTTCCTCGCTCTGGTAACGAGGCACAACGCGGATTTGAGTTCCGTCACTCAACACGCAATGCCTAACGAATTCGGCGGAAATGGTTATGGTTAGGTTCCCTCTGTCTACCCTGCTATATAATAACAAAGTGGAGCTAAAAAATAAACCGTGTTTTTAGAAGACGCCGTGACGTTGTGGATCGGCGTCGACTGTAAACGCGAGGGTCGTGTATTCCATATCAAGTCCGGGGATCAGATTTACTCGTAATATAATTTGTATATTAGTCGGAAAGTGGGAAACGGAGTGTTTTAACACAACGTTCCCTCTGTCTACACTCTCTTATGAAAAAAAAGATTTTTTTAAATTAAATGATAGAATACTATATATTTGGTCCTTGTATATACGATGTATAGATAAACATCATATTTTTTATATAAAAAAACAGGGTTAGTATACTTAGAGATAGGCTATCTACGCCTACGCTACCTCCCTTGGTTCAATAAAGTCCATCAAATAATCTAAATATCAAGGCTTAATCTGATAAAAAATTGGGACATTTTTATACACAATTTACCTAAATGTGTAATAGTGATATAGTAGCTTTATATTTAATTCCTATTTATCACGTCAGCTTCACGCTGTATCCCGCTTACAGCAGAGTAGGCAGAGGGAACCTAGCCGTAAGATTGTCTTTCTAGGTACTATCAGGACAAGGTTTTAATTGAAAAGATAAAAAGATTATTCTCTTTTGTAACATATTTAGGCAAGCGAAGCCGCGGGTCTAAGCATATATTAAAAACAGTTTAGTAAAGTCAAAATATATCAATAAAAATCTCTAAAATAAGATATGTCTAGGTTCTTTTATTGCAAATATCAATAAAATATATGTATGTTTAAAATATACATTATAAAAAGCTACCGATGCAATTATTTATTCAAATTTACCTACCTACACGTTTTATTATACAAAAAAAGTTACAATGACTTTGACATTATCGTATCTATATAAACAACCGGCCAAGTGCGAATCGGACTTGCATATCCTTTGTGTATATTAAAATATTATATATTGCTCATCCAATGACATTACTGCATAAATATGATTATTTTTTTTATTCGAATTCATATAAGTATTATAATTTTATTAACTTCTTTTTTTTACTTTAATCAGACTAAAAAAAATAGATCTTTAATTTTTTAATTGTCACGTATTTTTTTAACTATTTTCACGCCCTTTAGTGCATTTCGTGAAGACGGGCGTCTTCTCGCTTCGTCGTCGCTCGTCCGTCGCTTTTTGTCCAAATTTCTAGACAACGGGACTTATCGCCGCTCTGTCTCTTGTTACCAGAATGAGGATATGAAAATCGAGACCACAATCATCGCGTTTACAAATAGATGGCCGTCTGTGCCAACATCACTTGAACCTACGAGTATGAACCTCGTATATGGAAGCTTTTACTAATACTCTTTTCAAAAAAACATCAGCATCATCAGTCCAACAGGCTACTGTCCAGTCCATAACAAACACAATTTCAATACTACATTCATTTCTATTCTACACTGTACAGTGGACACACAATACTATAAAATACAATTCTATATAAATAATAGTATGCATGTATTCCACCTGTCATAAAGGATGCTGCTACTCCGCTTGGATCTCACTTTCGCTGTGACGCAACGGCGGCTATTCAAGTTTTTGTTCGTTCCAACAATCGCGTATACTTCTAAAGGATTTACGTATATTTTATATATAGTTATATGTGTGTATGTTTGTATAAACCGATTAGAGTGTACCGTTATTGAGTGAATTTTCTATGATTAGAATTCTAATAAAGAATAACGTGACGGGTGTGGATTCGATTCTCACTGGAGTAATAAAATATTTATAAGGTATTTTCATTTTCTCGTTCTGTTTACGAGGCAAAGTGCGGCGTTGAGTTTTTTCACTCAGCACGGTGTGTCTCGAGAATTCGACGTAAAGTGCGATACAGAAGTGTCCTGACAGAATGGAGTGTCTTAGTACTGAGTTTCCTTTGCCTGATAGAACTCAACGCCGCGCAGAGTGAGTGGCAGAACTCAACGCCGCGCTTTGCCTCGACACCAGAGCGAAGAAATGGAAATATAAACGTAAATAAATGTTTCAATTCCTCGAGTGGGGATCGAACCCACAACCGTCACACCCTTGTGCCGCTGCGCCACGACGGCCTCATAAAATCGTTACTTTATCAAAAATAAACTGGAATTTCAAGTTTGCAACAATGTATAACGTTTTTATCAGAAATACACATTTTAATATTTAAATTGAATCCGCGACCACTGGAGCATTAAGCCATGCCTGTTTGTTGCATTAATGATTTTTAACCTAATTGGTATACAAATTAATTAAAATTGAAATATTTTTTTAATGTTTCTCAATCGTTTGTCGGTCTGTATCTTAAATTCCATAATAAACAGAGCATAAAGTATCAGTATGCGATAGATGCTGGTACAGTGCGGTCGACGAGTCGTGCCTGCTGACATGTTAGTTGTAGATTTTCCTGCGCAAGTTTCAATTTTAATAATTTTTATAACTTTTGTCTATATTCTCCCAGAATAAACAATGTATTCATAAAACCTAACTTCAGGATGGTCACGACTCGTTAACTATACTATAGGAACTTGTGACGCATCTTAATATGCCTCATAACGTAATACAATTTCTAACACATTTGTATCGGATAAGTAAAATCTGCTTTTTAGATCGGTTATGTAAGAGATCTACATAGATACATGATATCCGGTACAGACTTATGTAGTAGCATCTTTTGCATTCAAATATCGAATTCTGATATCTACTTGTGTGATGAATGCCATTATACAACACCATAATTATGTTTTTCAAACGTTTTTAAAAAATGGATATATTTGCTTTAATAGGAATATTAAATAATAATTTATGTAATAATTTAAATAAATAAAACATTATTTTATTTTTGTAAAATATAATGCTGGCTGTATGGAGTTATTAGCATTCGAAATACGTAAAAAATAATAAAAAAATTAGTACAAACACATTGCCTAATCAGACAAAACAATTAAATTTAAAACAAAATATCTACATCAAGCGAGAATCGAACCCAAACTTATCCAATACTACACAGTCATACATTTCCTATTATCGCCGCGGTATTCATATAAACATGAATACCTATCACAATAATTTTATGCGCTCCCGGAATCACTTTTAAATATTTACAGCAATAACATTTTATTACCATTCCTCACGACACAAACATGGTTCATATAGAATTCAGTTACATTCATTTCATAGCTATTAGTTAAAATAAATAGTTTCGGCATATTTTTAACGCGTTACCATTGTCAAGTGAGGAAAAAACAATAGAGTACGTGTAGTTATAAATTTTTGCTTTAAATTACATATATAATGTTTACTTACTTACGAAGGGTTGTTGGAACAGCGTTTGACGGTTCTGGGTTTGATTCTCAGCTGGGGGAATGATTATATTCAATTTAATTTCATTAACCCGGTCTGATCTGGTAATGCAATGTCTGGATGGAGAACGTCTTAATATACGGGATTTATTGTTCCTTATATAAAAGAATACTAGCGTGTTGATGTAAATACGACAGGTTATGGGTTCGATCTTTACTTAAGGAAATTAATATTTATTACTTTCATATCTTTACTCTGGTACCGAGCAAAAGCGCGGCGTTGAATTCCGCCACTCGACAAGCAACGCTTCCAGACTTCGGCGGAGAGTGGGGAACTGAGTGTTTTAGCACTAATTTCTCTTTTCCCTTTCCCTGCTATCTGCAGGATAGAGCGTGAAGCTGAAAAAAAAATAGAAATAAAAGAAAACCATTATAAAAACTATACGGCACATTACGCCACGCCACATAGGCCTCTATGACTTGTTATTTTATACTAAGTACAAATTATAATAGAATTTAAAATGTCAGCAATTACGTTCTGATATAAGTCTCGACGTGTGAATGTAATTTTAGTTCTTATGAAATGGTAATAAAGCTTATGGATTACATAAATAACCGTTTGTTGTAACGCGGTCATAGCCGAGTGTTAGGGCCTCCTGTGTATGAACAGGCGTTGAAAATATATTTTAAATCTGTTCTACGTTCTCCTATTCCTTTCTTTTCTCTTCTCTTTTAATTTGCTGACCTTTTTAAGCTAGTAGAGAAACTTGCTTCTTTTCATTTCTTATTCGTCCATTAGGGACATAGGGCTCGTATAAGGGGCTTCCACTAAGTACTAGTGCCATAACCTCTAAGTTTTGCCAGTCCAGCCGAAGTATTTAGAGTAGTTTTTCAATCCCCAAATATAAATTCCCAGTATAAACTTGTAGTCACAACGACCTCCTTTTTGTCAGACTGTACAACTTTCCACGCTGCCACCAATTAAATATATACGTATATCAATATATCAATCAAATCCAAAAAAGTAACTAATTTTGACATATAACACATGTGTATAATAATTTTAATCACTTACATTCGAATATTTGTTAAACTCATATCACTGCAAAAAAGTGCACATACATTAAATTATTTAGGTTAGTTTTTATCATTAAAATATGCAACAGAGTTGCTCTAGTGTGGGAGCCCTTAGCCGCAGAAGTGAGTGTCCCAAGGCTGACAAGTACTGCCGCGAATTAGAGCCGAAGTGAAACATTCTCTATCAACTAAAATAATATATACGATCTTAATTTGCCGATTTTTTAACATTTCATTATAGATCTATACTCCAAAATGAACTTTATAATTGACCAATTAGGTTCTAATATGAGTTTGAGTGGTTTTTTTAACTGTATGCCCTTAAATGGAAGTGGGTTTCCTTGCTGGTGTTTTATATCGGAATTTATTGAACCGTATGATCTATTTGATCGGACCTAGATTGATAACTCAAATGACGCCGACTTCGTATGCTTGTAGATAAATGTGCTTAAGTCTAAAACTTTGTACGTGTCTGTTATACTTAATTAATTAGTTTAAATAGTTTCATAAGAGACACTTATATATATATAATTATGTACCAATTTAGATTTTATTTCGGAACTAAAAGTTTTATATATACAGATTTTTCACCCATATTTCTTCTTAGATAACGGTCTCTCAATACATTGTTCTACATTGTCGTGCGAAAGCGTAGAAAATCTCTAGACAAATATAAATTTTCCTTTAAGTAAAAATCGAATTCATAATTGTCGCATTCAGTCAAGCACGCGACGACTTAGCAACTATGACGTCATAACAGTATTTACTTATAGTATAATTTAGCAGAAACCTTTTCAAGACGAGGCCGTTCCACGGAGGACAGATTTAGGCAAGGTCAAGGATCACTTTTAATCAAAAAGATGTGGAAAACTATTTATATTTCATATTAAAATTATGTACCTTCATGTTTACTAATTTTAACATAATTAAAGGAGGTTTTTTTCATTACTTTTGCTTTTTGCTTCATATAGCAGGGTCGGCAGGAGGAACCTAGTGTTAAGATTCCATTTCTCATCTGCCGCTTATCTACGAGATCATGCATGTTAAGAGGCGGTGCTTAACGAGTAACGATTACGAAAGTACGAGAACTTGTTCCCTCTGCCTACACTGATAGACAAGCGTGCAGCTGTCTTTTTCAATATAACAATTTTTTTGTTAGCTGTGAAGCTGAAAAAAAAACTCGAATGCGAACTCTATCTCGCACATAGAAAGGTAAGCTGAGGGAACTTGGGAAACCAAGTCTTAAGACACTTCGTTCCCCATTTTTCCCCGAATTCTTGGGGCATTGTTGAGTGACGGAACTCAACGCCGCATTTTGCCTCGTTACCAGAGGGAGGAAATGAAAATATTAAATATTTCACTCCCTCGAAAGGGAATCGAAACAACAATTTTCGCGTTTGTAGTAGTATTCGCGCGGCAAGTATTTAGTCCTCGTTAATATACATAGATAATAATATGTACATCTGTTAATACTTATAGGCTATTATTTATGCCTAGTTTTCCATATGCACATATATTTATATGCATAAAACACGAGTATATGCACAATATATGCATATAAATGCACATATGTGCTATAATTGCAGTACTATAACACTTCGCCTTGGCATTTTTAACAGAATTATCGTTATCATAATAATATAAATTATACATATGTACATAATTTTAAAATACTTAACATAAGTATTTATGTTGAGGTAGGTAAGTAATTTTATCAATATAATATAATATGTGGAATTGTCTTTAATGTACATAACATTACTACTACATGATAGCGCAGTGGCACAGCCTTTTACTGTAAATGCGCTGTTTATGGGTTGGATTCCAAAATCATAGCAATGAATTGTTTTCTTTTCTACGCTCTGGCAATACAAAATGCGGCGGTAAGTATCGCCACTCTATACACAATGTCCAATCTATTTGGGAGGAAGTTGAGGAAGAAATGTCTATCCAGATTTAATTTATAAGTTGTATTTTTATACAAAATAAATTACCTATGTGATGCTATAATATATACATACATATTTTAAGACCAATTCATTCATTTCACAAGAGAATCCAATCTCACCCTTAAAATAAGGTTTAACATCAATGAAAAGGCAATGTTTCTTTTCATTTAAAACGGTTTTTAGGCCGGTATAATGTTAATGAGAAACCTCGACAAATTAACTAATTGATTTCTATTTTAACTTCAAATTCTTATATAAATATCACTTGTTGATATTTAAAACATATTTTCATTGAAATTCAATTCGATTTAATGTAGGTACAGTTAGTATGTGAGCTTGTGTGACATTTAAAGGGAGTATGTAACCGATTCTTTAAGAACTTAGTGGGTGCCTATAAACTTAAGGTTATTGTAGCGCAGGTGTCATACACCTGAAGTTATGATCATAAATTCAAGTCAAGGTTTTTAAGTGGTAGAAAAGTGAATAATATAAATAATAATTTTAAAAAACTTAAAAAAAAAAATGCTAATTTGAAAACAAGAATTTCAGGCTTTTCCTGAATTCAACGTCAAGACACTCTTCTCCACAGTCGGAATTTTTGTGACATTGCGAGTTGAGTGGCGGAACTTAACCGCGTTTCGAAAGAACTGTTTTTTTTAAAACAAACTGATTCTATTTGTAACTGTAACATGGAAAAATTGATATCATATTAGCTAGTAGATTAATTAGTATGTGACCAAGTATTAGCAATGGTTTGATAAAGACTAAAGAAATTTGTCGTTTCTGTGCAAGCGTGACGAGAGGCTATTGTAGAGGCTTTGTGTGTGTTTAAGAGTATTACTGTATGAAAGTAATAGTTATATCATAGTGTGGATTCAAATTCCAATCTGAATTTCTATTTTATATTTTAATATAAATGGCTGTCATGGCAACGTCTGACTATACACCATAATTATGGTTGACCGCACGTGTCTCCGATAATTCAAATAGTTCTTGTCGGCCTATTAATAACACGACAAAACGCGGCGTTAAGTTCCTCCTCTTAATACGCAATGGCACAGAATATCTCAACTCCCTCTATCTACCCTAGCCCATATATATGTAAGTAAGCAACAGTAAGCAGTATAAAAGCACTTCTTTTCTAAATAATTTTATTTGGAACGACTAAAGGCCAGATATATTTAATAGTTGAACACATTGATTAAATGTTGATGACGTTAGTCACACGTGTCCATTGGTCGCGCCACGGTTCTTAGTAGTTTAGGTAATATAAGCGAATACGTTTTAGCTGACTATTATTTGTGTATTCTATTAAGGTTACATATACAATTTATTGTTTTTAAATATTCCTAATTTTCTATGGACTTTGGTTTTATTTACAGTTCATATTTCATATACAGGGTAGAATTGTCAGTACCACTTTAAATGAAACCACAGTTTTACCTGCTCTATAAAAGCCTAATATAATTCAGAAAAAAAATTATTCCCAAAAATGAAAAAGTTATTTTTTCAAACAAAATAAATAATAAAATTATCGTTTTAAAATAAAACGCCATTTGTAAAGTATAACATAAGCACGCACACACTTACCTATCCAAGCGGCAACGTCGCACACGTCTGTGTGCGTCACATGAAATACAGGTATGGATAAAAATCGTGAAATGAAAAAAAAAATCCTACGTCCAAACTGTTGAGGTACCTTGATTAATTTTTTTAGCTCTGGGTTGAAATATTTTATCCTATATGCAGTTTCAGTAAAAGTAGCGCTGCCTCTTCCACCCTGTATTTTAACTTCCGTTTCAAGTTAGACAAAATACGGCATTAGGCTCGGCCGCGTAACATTTAATTTATTTAAATCTAAAATAAACTTAAAATGGGGAAGAGAGAGAGGTTCCTCTTTGCTATTTGCGTGTATTGTGTAAGAATAGAATATAATCTATATATATAAAATTGAAAGGTCACTCACTCATCACGAAATCTCAGAAACTACATGTGCTAGGAATCTCAAATTTTGCATAGGAGTTATTTATAAGACGTAGGTGCTCGCTAAGACGGGAATTTGCAATATTCGACTTCTAAGAGGTTGTTTTTGGGGTCGAAAGTTTGTATGAAACTTCGTTACTACAAATGCTAGGAGTCTCAAATTTTGAATAGACGTCACTAGGACGTAGTCATGGAGACAGAAATTAATAATAACATAGGCCCGCGAGCGGGCCGCTAGTATATTATATAATATTAATAGAATATTTATTAAATTTAGATATATACATCTAATTTTTATTGGTATTTACATTAATATTTTTTATCTTCAGGTAATGAGGTAGCGTAGAAAAAAATTGAGAGATTGCGTTTTAAGAGGCGAAACTCAATGTCAACATATGTACCTCATCCTGAGTGGAAATCGAACCCACAACCGTGGCGCTTACTGTCCACAGTCCACGCCCTATTCGTCATAACTGCATTTAAACGTTAATAAACAACTCTGTGTGTCTCTGTGATCAGAGATGATTATTACAAATTATAACTTAAATTAATACTCCCACTACTACAAAATAAGTAATTAAGGCATATAAAGATATTTGCAACTAATAACTAAGTATTAAAAGTTGATTGCAAGATATCTAGAGGTAGCATATCATTTTATTTGTATGTATTTAATGACTTTCATATATTAAGATTTAAATTATAAGCAGTTAAGCTATTTCCTTTTGATTATACTGTATTATTTGTAATGACCCGAGATGTATTACTTATAGAGGTCAGTCGTGGCCCAGGGGCACAAAGTGAGGTTATAAACGTGACTGGTTGTGGGTTCGATACCCACTCGAGGAAATTAAGTATTTAATATTTTTCTCTCTGGGAGAGTTTCCCACTCAACCTTACAAAGCCTTGCCTCCGCGCAGTGGAGAACGAAAGTGTCTGAATGGAAACGGAGTGTTTTAATGCTAAGTTCAATAATTCCCCCTGTCTACTTAGGTATTAAAAAAGTATTTCTTATGACCACTGATTATGATGAATGATGAATTGATTTATTTATATATATGAAAAAAATACGTAGCATATGCATGCATGCGATAATTATAAGTTCGATGTTAATTTGAGGTATATTTTTAGTTTAAATGTTTTAGTTTTTCCACAATTACGGAGATCGCCGCGTTGAGATACGCCGCCGAATTCAAAATAAATGAGTAAAAGATGATATAGTTCAACTTTTCTGTTTATATTGTGAATATTAAATATATTTAATTGTTATATTTTTTATCTATGATAAAAGTGTTTGTAAAATGACTGCTGATTAAATACATATAGCGAAATTTTCTTTACCGTGATGCATGTAAAATCGACACGTGAATGATACGGTATGTCTTATAACACATGTTTTAATAGCAAAAAAAGGCAAGAGTAAAGAATAAAAGTATTGTCTCTAATATTAAAACAAATTTTGATTTCTATCTGTGATATAGAATAACTTTGGCCTTTTCCTTTTTCACATTTTAGCATATTATTATTTTTTTCTTTAGAGACCAATTGTGGCCAGCTAAGAACGATGTCGATTTGCGCCACTCAACACACAATGCCTCTTCCTCCTCAAAAGTGTCTTAAAGGGAACGGAGTGTTTTATCACTAGGTTCCCAGACCCCCTCTGCCTATCAGTACTCTGCTATTTGCTTCACGCTCCTTACATAAAGCAAAGTAGACAAAGGGAACCTACTATCTACTCAATAAGTAGCCATAATTCCCAACACGTGGGGAATGTGGGGGGTCTTCAAAGATAGAGTGAATTGGTATCTTTTAGGCAAGCGTGCACCACCATAGATCGCATCAACGCTCACCAGACTTGATGCGGTCAAACGCAAGCCTATTCCATATAAAAAAAAAGTCTACAATTAATGACGGCTTAATGTTTTTTTTTGTTTTAGCTTAACAAATATAAACAGTTTCCTGATCATAAATTACAATATATTAGCGAATATTATAAATTTTCCTATCTTAAACGTCGCATAATCTGTTGGCTGCTTGAAACTTTTGAAAGCGGATCAGTGTATTATGGAGCCGATAAACTCGGAAAACTCTACATTGTCTCTGCTAGCGTGTAAATTGTGTATGAAAAATGTATTGTAAAGCTTCAGCTTTACTTTTGTGTAAGTTTCTTTGTATTTTTTTTTCCTATGATTTTTTTAGCTTCAAGTTAAAGTGCCGTATATATATAAAGAAGGATAGGCAGAGGGATCCTAGTGCTAAACCAATCCGTTCTCCACTTTCCGCAGATTTTTCGAGGTATAGTGTGTTAAGTGACAGACAATTTTGATATTAGGGCAAGAAAATGCAATTAGTTCGTTCAGACCTCGTGCTGGGTGTGTTAGATTCTATTTAATAAGAAGAAATAACTTAACATTCCATAATAAATAACCTTGCGTCACAAGTGTAGGTTTAAAGGATCCTGGGTTATATAACCCTAGCTGCTCTCTCCACCTATACCTAACTATGATATTGACAAAAATAAAAAAAAAAGCTACGTACAATGACCTATTTCTTTGTGCACTATTTAAAATATAAGTTATTTTAATTATTAATAGTTAACTATATTAAATATTTTAAATCAATTTTAAATAATATGGTTTTCACAGTGAATCAATATATTCGTTCTGCTCACATTGATTTTGTTTAATATTATTAAAATAATTATACTGTTATTGTTAAGCTGGCTGATGTCATTATGGCACTATGAAACAATTTTTAACTAAGAATGCAATAAACCTATTAGGTATAGATTCAATTCTCACTTGAGAAAGTGAAGTTGACAAATAAAAAAAAGTATATATTTTTACTGAAATGGCTTTATCCATTTATAAACTCTTAATTACCGAAACTGTATATAAATTAATGGAAAGTGAAAATGGAAGGATGTTTTGCCACTTACTTATCTCATAAAAAATTGCAATGCAAATGCATCGCTATACTCGCTCGCTCGCTGATAGCGATATTGATTTTGAGTTTTTCGGGTAAAATAAAACACGACGTTAAGTTACGGTTGGAAAAAAAAATTAGGAATGGAATGTGTCGACTGTATCTCTCTGTTTTAGGATGTTGATTTCACTTTTTTTATTACGCCGTATTAGTTTAGTTCCGCCTCAACACAAGTTGTCTCAAAAATTGAACAGAAAGTGGCGCACGGAGTGTCTTAACACTAGGTTCTCTCGGCAAGAAAATGTCTGTATAACTCCCTACATATCATGTATGTAAAGTATCCAAATTCGTACTTTCCCATATAATATGTTATGTAAACAAAGCCCTTGTTTGATATTCACTTAATACTATTTGCGGATTGTTTCTCTTCTATCAGATTATCTTACACTAGTAGGAGGTTGAACTTCAAACTGAGAATATCTTGAGAGTAATGTTAATTTTGATTTCGTGTGACACTTTAAGGGGTTTCTATTTGTGTTCAATTTCAGATGAAAGTGGGGAACGGCAGTGACCAATAAGGTCACCTAGTATTATACTAGGTCCCCTTTTGCTTACTCTGCTAATAAAAATCTTCTAGGTGAGGCTTCCACGCATTCCTATTTCTCTTTCACAACCAATACTGCGTTCTATAGCTTTTGGCCGGGTACAGATGTGAGTGCATAGTCAAAATATTAATTAATTTATTTATACATACTTCTTATTCTTTTATTATAGTGATACTTGCCAATTATATGTAAGACATCAAACGTAATTTACTTTTTTTCCTCCAATCAGCCTTGAACTTGCAACAACCACTTATCACTAAGTTTCTTTCCACTACATCACAATGGTTTTCACTAATTCAACACTATTAAAACTAAATTATGTTTGCAGATGCTTACAAAAGTTTTATTGTAAATTTATATAGGCCTTCCTTTGTTTGTGATGTTTTAGTTCAATTACTTAAGAGTATTTTTAAGGAAAATTCGCCGGGAGATAGCGTTTGTTCGTCCCTCGAGGATATTTTCCCCGACACGGCGACAATTTTATTTGTTTTTATTGTATTATAAAGTGATGAATTTTATTTGGTATACCTAATTGGTAAAGAAAAATCAGTAAAATGGAATATATTTTTTACGGTATAAATCTTCCTCATTTAATAAAACAGGCGTTTTCGCCAATCTCATTATGCGTGTATGCGTGTTTTGACTGGCGGAACACAACACCGTATTTGTCTTATGAGTTTGGGGAAACTCAAACACAACTTATCACTCAATGCTCTATTAATTAAAGAATTTCCGTATTTGTAACAATATAATGTAATAATATTCTGAAATATAAATTTGCAAAAGGATATCCTTATATCCATTTATAAGTAATCCTTCTGAAATAATCCAGATATTAAACCGTTAAGTTTGTCGACCTTATTCGGAGAATTTACATATTAATTACTTTCAGCTTAGCTAATAGACGGCCTTAAATAATACTTGGTGTTATTTTTTTCTTCTAGATCCCTTTGAAAGATTAAGCTTGAGAAAACCATCGTGAAACAATTACGATGTGCCTGATAGTTTTACTTATAAGTTTGATTAGACCTGGATTCATATTTTATGTCAGGGAAGACTGGCTGTGGTCTGTCACTTACTACTTACTATTTGGGTATATCTGTAATATAGAAATAGAGAAAATGGTTATGATTCTGTATCGTCGCGTCGTGGTTTAGTAGCATAGCGTATATGTTTACTTACGACGTTTGTGAGTTCGAATTATATATTTAAAATTTGAATTTCTCTGCTCTGGTAAACAAAAGGCGGCGCTGATACTCAACATGCAATATTTCAAAACTTGGTTTGGAAACATTCACCAGGTTTCCACTGACGGAATAAATATTAAGTATATAACTTTCATGTATATCAAATTTGAATCTATGACCATCACAATCAACTCCGATATCAGAAAACACATGCTTTCCTTAAAATAAAACTCGCATTTCCATGTCAAGAATGCCGGGATGAATGAATGTATATCAGCGAGTGGTTCTGGCGCGTCGCCATATGCAACAGGTTGGGTTCACTAGCAGTTCAAGTTCGCTGTTATGTAACGTTCAAGTGTATTGAACTTGTCATTATATTTATATCTTTATTTATATTATTAATATTAAGATTTTGCTCGGTTAAACACGCTAATCTCAGGAATTACTAATTGAAATTTTTAAAATTCTTTTCATTTAAAAAATTATCGTTTTGATGTAACCCACTTTACACGTGGTCAGAGTTTGTGTGTCTTACGCTTATTTATTTACATTTGATCAATTGAGCGACGCTGCAGGGAAAAGTTAGTTTGCATATTCTTACAATATAAATTTTGCTACAGTTTTTAAAATATTTTTTTTTTTCTTATTCCCCTATATGTTTTTTTCTACCTACCCTGCTATTTGCACGATACAATGGGAAACCAAAAAAAAAGAATTGATAAAATCTTGCATAATTTAAAAAAAAACTGTTTGTCTTATTCAAAACTTTCACTCACATATATATTGTAAGTCTTCACGACATTTCATTGTCACTTTAATAATATGACCTTTGAAATGCAATATTTTGCCTCAAGTTAAATTTATGTAAAAATCCTTTGCAGCATCAGTTGCATAAACCGTTTAAAAATCAGCGGCGACGATCGTATTTTTGTAATAAAATGTATTTTCCCGAGGAATATCAAGTGACTACATCTCGTTTGTATGTGAAACACATTTATGTAGCTTGTTATATCTTGCCGCGTCTTGTGTTCCACTGTTTGAATTGCGCTATGGAGAAATATAATGGAAACAAGCTGAAGGAGTGTGAAGTGATTTGACACTGGATTAGTGCAATGAAACTAATAACGACTACTAATTTTCGTAATCCAGCTACATTTACTTTTTATATAAATATCTAATCAGAAGCATACCAAAACATTCTATCTAATTATAAAAGAATACATAGATACGTTTTTTTTTTTCAAATTTCAGTGTTCCGCAGATACCCGAACGATCATAGTGTTAAAAAACTTGTTTTAACTCTAAGATAAACAAAGAAATTAGATGACATTTAATAATTTTTTGCTTCGTTTCGAATTAACTTTCATGAACTATTCTTTATAAAGACCATCAGTTGTCGTCATGCTTGTTATATCAGAGTAAGAATCAAAGTCTTCTCACGCGTTCTCCGCTTGTGGCGAAATGCCAAATATCACGAGAAGTTTTAACTAAATAAAGCACTTTATGACCGTGTCATAAAGATTACGATGAGCTAGTGTCGTAATATCCGTATAGTGTCTGATCCAGCCGATAAGTTCCTTTTTTATACTGTAGTGTACCCTCTACATACAAAATGCGGGTTCGAGAATCAAACAAATGTCAAGCGTCTGTTATTTACCGTATTTTAAAAGATGGTAGTGTTATGTCACTACTTTCTCAACAAAAACACGGATATTGAGTGTAGATAAGCAGTGGTACGCTTTTCCCGCAGTGCAGGGGTAGTAAAAGGAACCTAGTGCTAAGACACTCAACATTGCATAATAAGTGGCGGAACTCAACGCTGCTAGCGAGAAAATGGAATCGGTTTAATTCCCTGTCAGAATCGTATTCACAACCGTCACTTTTCCAGTCAGACGCTATACCGCTGCGCTACGACGGTCCCTATGTACGATAATCACAACCCATTTTTATTTTCCAACTTAAATCCTGAAATAGCCACAAAGAAAACGAAATAACAGCCAGCTTTAATTACATTGCTCTCGGAAATCCTGGTCGCACGAGATTACAGTAAAAGCTATACAAAATACTAATTTTAAGCAAAAAATTCTTTAACACAAGCGAAAACGCAATTTAACTCAAATCCAAGAATATCTCCAATTGGTTACAAATTCAATTGAATTACTTCAAAAGGAAAACTCTTGAAAATCCAATATATAATAAAGTTTCAGGAAAATTAAACGAGATGTCATAAACACCCCCCATTACGTTTTTATTAATATAGTTTGTCTCTTTTTTTCTTTGGTGAATTGACAGGGATATAATAATAAAACACTTGTTGCACAACCTTGACATAGTATCTGGGTTAACGGGGCGACCTGTTGCCGTTTTGGAGAGGAATCTTTTATTTAACACTTGTGTCTCACATAAACATCGCTTAGTTAAGGCATCTAACTATTATTTTTTTATTATTACGCTTTTTGGGGCCAGTCGTGGCGCAGGCGTGCGACTCAACTGGTTGTGTAGTGTGGCAAATAGTGTTGTGTGGCGGAGATCAACGGCGCGCTTTGTTTTGTAACCAGAGTGAGGAAATGAAAATGATTCAATTCTATGATTGGGAATGGAACCTAAAGCCGTCGCGTTTGCTCTGTGTCGCTGAACCACGACGGTTCTTGTGAGAAGAAATATGAGTTACTTTTTATTTGAAATTGCAATATACAGAAATAAATGAACTTTATCCCGCATCTAGTATGGTAAGCAAAGATTTGGGAATACTACGTCCTAAGTAGTGGGAAATGAAGACAGTGAACTCTCCGCGTGGGCATCAAACCCACCACTATTATGTTTAAGCAGACCATATCCGATTGCGCCACGAAGGTTTAGGTCGACAAATTCTCAATATTGCTTAGCAAAATATATTTCACATACAATATTTAAAATGTTCACTTAGACAACCTTTAATCCACATCGAGCTTAATGAAAATGGAAATCCTATTCAACGTTTCTAAAACGCAATTTCCTTGTAGTCTCCAAAAATACATAATATATTTTAATAAGACGAAGTTCGAGACGAAGACGAACCGTTCTGTAGTGACATAGTGGTACAGCGTTGTTTGTTAACGCAATAGTAGAGAATTCGATTCCCGTTGGGAGATTGGGGGGTAACGAATTGTAAACGTTCAGTACTGACTTCCACCATTCAATGTATAGAATTCGTACGCATAGCGGAGAAGGGAGTTTTTCGACACTTTGCTTATCCTGCTATATGCGGGAACACGAAAAAAAAAAGAAATTCTCACATATTGTTTATGGAGAGACAAAATCATCCAGTGATACGCATCGACGTGTACGGCGATGCGTGAAAATGAAAACTTGTAATGTAAACGTATTCATTCATATCACATCGTGTTCCAGTTTACACACTGGATGGTTACGATGGGTTACTATCAAGGGTTCTGTGTTAATTATATTCTGTAACAATATGTGGTTGCCTTATTTTTTATTTTCATTTTCTTTTCCTTTTAGGCGAGGGAACCTGGGAACCTAGGATTGAAACACTCCGTTTCCATTAAAACACTTTCGCCTTTGTTTAATTTCAAAAGTTGTAAGCCTCTCTTCTATATCACAGCTCAGTTAAATGATATTTTTTCATTATAATTATACTGTTCTCATTTTCATAGATTAACGAAATCCAACGCCGCGTTTTGTCCAGACTAAGAAACTGGCGATCACAATTTTCATTGAATTCACAACTTCTGCACATCACTTATAATATTTCTTAAATTTTCTTCTTTTTTAACTCTGAGATTGATCTTGAGAGCGATCTTAGGATGTCGTTTTCATTCATAGACTATTAAAACGATATCTCAAGATCAATTTCAAAGTTGAGTTGTGAGTGTCAAACTATATCTGACCACGTAGTCGAAGCCTCATTTAAAAGCTGCTCTAACATGCCTATACAAAAATACAGGCGAGCTTCATCAATGTCATATCACATTACATCCTTGTTATAAGGAACCATAATCTGTTACTAAGAGTATAATACAAAAGTATATTACATTTAATACATCTTCGTGTGTGGATATGAATAAGAATGGGAAGGAACGGGCGCAGTATATGATGCTTGAAGAGTTATGGCCCACGTAGGTTATGGATAACAAGCTTCCTTGTTGCCGCATCAAATATTGTTTAATGGGGGAGTAACAACGTAGGTGGAATATAAAAAAATATATTTATTCTACAATTTTGAGCTAAATATTACTTTTATTCGGTAATACTTTTAGAAAAAGCATAGATATCAAATTGTTTTAATAAAATATCTGATTTTATTTTATTATCCTTGATAAAAATAGTGATTATATGTAAATATTCTGATTTCCTCGCTGTAGTACACAACACAGCCAAAGCGTTGAGTTTTGCCACTCGACACCAGAGGAATATTCAGCTGAAAGAGGTAACGGAGTGTCTTAGCTTTAAAACTATTTTATTCTGTTGCGAAACACATATATAGTTTTCATTTGGATGTCATTCTAAATTCAACTCAATAATTTAAAACAAATATGGAAATAGCTTTCAGTGACACGGTTTTAAATTGCTATGTTTGAATTTTTTGAAAGAAATTTAAATATTTCTATATTCCTAAGCGAGTAAATAATAAACACTATTGTAAAAATATTACGATATTTGTTTGATATTTGGGATTGATTCTTACTCGGGGAGGTGAAATATTTATTATTTTTATTTTCTGAGGCAAAGTGCTGCATTGAATTCCGCCGCTCAACACGCAATGTCTTAAATTTGGACGAAAACCGGAAAACGGAATGTCTTGACACTAGGTTAATCCTATCTATACTACTATGTACAGGATGAATTTAAAAATAAGCTTAAAACATGATTGTGATGTTAATATATATAAACCTTAGACGATGAGGATATTTTAAAGGACAGGTTGATATTTCCGCGTTATTTTGCATATTAGATTCCATCTTCATAGTTCAGACATGGTTATCGATTATTATAGGTAATTTTCTATCACGTCAAATGACCCGATGGCACAAACGTGAGATCAGAGAAAACTGATTGTACATTGCAAATCATATATACGTAGACGTATAATATATACTTACTAATAATAAGAACTTGTTTATTAGATTCTGAATACAATCGATCTTAAAATAATTCCAGAAATTACAAGAACATACATTTCAATCGCTAGTCCCGAAAGAAAATAACTAAAAAATCGTAATTCTTAAATACTAGATGTAACTTATTTATGTTATAGTAATAGTACTTACTAAAATCAGACTTGTCTGTAACCATTTTCCCTACGCACAAACATCAATTAAGCCATAAATGTTATCGGCACATTATATCCCAGAAGTAATTTATTTTAGACCATTTGCCTTTCCACTTAATGTATTGTTAGATAACAATATCGATTGCACGATATGATCGAGATAATAATCAGCTGTCCACCAGAAAATAGAATGCTCTTCCTGCTTTTAAGATAATGAAAGTCTCCAAATACTTTTACCTGTATTTAGAATGTCAGTTGGAACTCTTAGGCGAAGTTTAATGATTTATAGCTTTTTGGTTTTTAACAATTGTGTGCCACAGCAGAAATTTAGAGGGAGACCTCGGTTTCACTTTCAAAAAACTTAGTATCAAAGATACAGGAGGAGGGTTACGTAAAAAGCATGAGGACCCCCAAAGTGCTTGTATGAAGGGGTTTATTACAATAGACGATGGGAAAAAGATAACCAGCGTTTGGCGCTACGTTCTTGCTGGCTATCTCGCTAAAAAGCGGGATATAGTGTGAAGCGTGTGCTACGCTAATTAGGAAAACTTATTTTGACGATGTTTTTCAACCAGACAAATACTGTTAACTGGAAGACGTTCGACATATTGCTGCTTTTTGAATTTAACCAAAGTTTAATACGTCTTATAAACTATACCTAATATATTATGTGTACCGTTAAATTAATTTTTTAAAATCTTTGTTTATAATATTATTTACTTACAAAATCAACTACGGATCACGTTGCTTTTATATATTTCTATTTAATTTAAACGATATATTTGGTGGGTAAAATTGTAAAGGCTAACTAACACGTGGTTTACTAGAAAAATACTAATGAAAAACACTTTTTTTAATGAATAAGAAATAGCCAACAGACATTGTTAAGACGGAAGTTGTTTTTATTGTTGTGACTCAACTGCTTTTTCTGACATATTTCTTGAATATATCGCGTTGAGTGAGAATTACTGGCACGGAGGAAAAAGCATGTATTATGTAAATACTATATAGATATTTATTTCAACATCGATTTCAGAATTCCCATTCCAATAATTTAAATTTAAGTTCACAAAAATATTATAAAGTAAACTGTCTTATTGTTTTCAAAAGTAAATAATATAACGGAGTTCCTTGTTTGTTTTAAGCTATCTAAAGTGTAGGTAGCTTTCTTACCATATTGATTTTTTTTAATTTTTTTTTTTCACGCAGAATATATCGTATTTAGGATGGTGGTTAAAGGGAAGCTACAGTTAAGACACTCCGTTACAGACTTTCCGCCCAGTTTTCGAGACAGTGCAGGTTGAGAGACTGAATCAAGTGCCACAATGGCAGCAATTATGTCAATTTACTTTTAAAAAACGCTTATTTTTATTGAATTAAATTCAAAACATTTGAAATCACTAGTAATTATGAAAAATCCACAGTGCATGGAACTCTTACAAAACATTACGACGTCAGCGTATATTTTCTATTTATATGTTTCATAGTCAACGAAGCCATATTTAGTAAGTACAGGCCGACGTTTTAATGGCAACTAACACCTGCTCCACTAAAACCGGTCGTTATAAAATATTTCCAATTTGTAAAGAATTTACGTTTATTAGTGGAAAACCTGTCTTGTACCCCGGACCGACCCCGCGAGGTCACTGTGTCGGTAGAGATCGAAAGTTACCTATCCTCAACTTCTATGAGGGCGTCGTTCGTTCGCCTTCTATACAAAGAATGGCGTTTTTTATAACACCTTTTTATATCCCCAACTAAATCGGTTCAAAGATCTGTTGCCATTATTTGCGCACGCAAGCATTAATCGTGTTTGATTTATCACGTTATGTGATGTGCTGTTAGCTAGCGACGTCTCACGATGTCGCTCGTGATGTAAGCAACTGTGGAATGTTATAATATATATAATCTATGTTAAATCTTTGAATATATATAAACTATGCTAAATTTCAGCTATTCAAAAAGCAGTTTTAACTGTTATTACAATATTTGTAAGTGTAGAGCCAAGCCATCGTGACTAAAAAAAATATATCAATTGGACTATAAGACATAAATTAATACCAATTTTTCCTCCACAGGGTTCAATTAGTGTGAACGGGGATATACCATGTAGTGGTAGTTCGATAACAAAAGTGTTTATTTGCAAAATGGCCGACATTGACGAAATGAATATCGACGAAGAGGTCGGTTACGAGTTCGAATCCAAGATACCAGAAATTATAACTGATGATATGAACGAATCTGGTTATCAGGAGGGTTCGGAGACAAGTTTTGGAGATAGGCGGGACTCTAAGGAGTTATGTGAAGGGGATTCCGATAGTGGAGTGGACGGGGTGAGCAGTGGCTGCAGCACCGTCGACGACTGCCCGGTGGTGTCCATCAACGACGTGGTCGCGTACTACGACGACATCCGCCCGAGGCGACGGCACGTGCCACAACTCAACTTCTATCATGTTGATATCGAGAGGATGGCTTTGGACGCTGTTGCTCAGGTAGGTTTATTTTCTTACACTATCTCGAAACAAAGGAGTTGTTTTGGTATTCTGATCACACTCACACAATAAACTTCTTCTAACTAAAAAACTCCAACTACTACATACGCCTGTTAGACGCTACACAATTAATATTTTATGCAAAATAATTAATTTTAGCGATTACCATCGTGATTATTTGTTAACATCAGCTAGTGTGCAAATGATTTATGCACCGTAGTACAAACAAGGCAATATAATTATACACGTACCATTAATAATTACTATCTATCGCTTAACATAAATGATGATTAGTGTGAAACAGGAAACTAAACTGACATTAAAAAGGCTGACCTCTATATTGCTGAAAGGTTCATTATTTCATAATGTCTAACTTATTAGGTGAGTTGACGTCATTGTAGAGCAATTGGTAGGGGACATACAAAAAAGCAATGATTGTAGATTAGATTTTGGCGAACGGTACTGTAGACACAGGGAACCTGGAAACCTTGTGTTAAGGCACTCTGTTCTCATTAAAACACTTCTGTTCCCACTTTCTGCTGAATTCTGGACGCATTAATACATACTGTAGGGACATATAAATAAAGAATAAATAGTGTTAACCTTAAATGAAAGTATAATGAATCACTTTTTTTTTTCTACATACGTAATGTAGAATATACATAAAGAAAATGCCTTACATTATGTTAGGTAACGCTAAGTATGTAATACTTACGCTACTTCGATTTTAGTGTAACATTTAAACGGACTTATAAGGCTTTCCTCAAATAACGTAAATGTCCGTTTTAGAATAAGAATAATGAGATTGCACATGAGGTGTTTGAATATAAGAACTTTGAGTTTTATTTTGGAAATGAAAAACGTATTGGTACTCTTTTGTTGTTAACTTAATAACGTATTTTTGTTGGTAACTTCACGCTCTTTCCTTTATAGCAAGACAGGCAGAGGAAACATATTCTCACTTTTCCGCCCGAATTAGTTTCATTTTCTGGCTTTGGTAACAAGTCAAAATGCGGCGCTGAGCTGTGCCATTCACCATTCAATGTCTAGAAAATTGGGCGGAAAATGAGAAATGGGGCGTCTAGGACTAGGAAGGTAGGCTAGATATCCTGCTATGCTAGGCTGATAGGCTGTCCACATCAGGATACAATTGAAACTAAAAAAAAAGAAGACTTAAAAGTTTTAAACTGTATATCATTCACAAAATATTCTATAGCAGCGGGAAAATACCTAAAATATTTAACATTAAAATAAACGTTCACATTACAAAGATACTATTTCTAAAGCAATACAACCGTTCAAAGATAGCCGTTGAC